>NC_048263.2:12738604-14100406 GCF_005286985.2 Setaria viridis | reverse complement strand
TTGTCTATAACATTAACAACAAGCGTACCTGTGGTGGAACCGCCCAAATTAACCTGACTAAAATGCATATAAGTTGCCTGACACATGATTATGCACTTTAAGCATGTCAACCTTGTCGACTGTCGGATTTCATCCGATGAACCACTTACACAGGATCGAGAAGCATCGCTCACATGAAGGTGAGTAGCACAGAGATTACAACATCCCATCACATTAACTTAGTTCCACAATTTATTACATCAGAGTTTCTGAAATTCAAACAAGTTGCAAGGTTCGAAAAGTCGAATAAAACAAGCGGACGCTAAATGTCGATACATGGTATCACGACGAAGCCAATCATGACATCAAAAATCTCTGCCCTCGCCGTCCGAGGAGGGATCCCACTCGACTGTCCAGCCCGGAGGGAGCTGGGCAGGCCAAGAGGTACCAGCAGCCAAACTATTAACATCACCTGAAAAGATTAAGCCACAACAAGGCTGAGCAACTAATACTCAGCAAGACTGACCCGTCGGGTAAACTATTTTTACCAAGACCTAGACATACAAGGCTTTCTGGCTCTGGGTTGCTTTGCCAAAAGCGTCTAAAGTAGGTCCTTACTTTCAATATTTTAGCTCAAGTTCTAAGTTCCTTATCCAGTCTAGATTAGCAACTTATACTAAGCAAGCATAGTTTCCAAGCAATTAAAGAACAAGCATCAACTTAATCTCGTCATCATGTTCCATCGTTACTCAGTGCAGAATAGCGATCAAGCAGTCCCAAACTGTGAGAGGCAGACGAATCAATTCAAATTTATTAACCATGCATGGCGGACTAAATCTCACGACATCCGTGCACCACGAGGGGTCACTTCATTTGTCAGCTGTCCCCATCGATCCCTTAGGCACGTGTTAGGGCCAACTGCCTTTGGCATGCAATGCTCCATAATCCCAGGCTCTGCCGTACTATGACCGCACTTGCACCCACATGATGCACCATGGGAACGACGTTCCAAGGACAGCCAGGGGAGTATGCCACGCCCCAGTTCAATCAGGTACTAGGCTTCCCCATCCCATACTAGGTATGAGATTAGTACTTTCAAACACTTGATCACGAACGACGACACATTTTGACCTTAAATCAATTTCATTTATACAGACGGGGCAATCCACCAAGTATCGAACATAAGCCTGACCCCATCCGTCGTTCTTATAGTTGCAACATAAATAAAACATTCAACTCCTATAACTCGCGAGTGACAGGAATCACTCGACTTTTACCGGAACCTATTAAGCATGGCAACTACCCGACCTTGGCAACTAGTATTCAAAACAAGGTACTAAGTTCATGCATATACGGTTTCAATCAACTCTTAGAAATGTAAATGCACAAACATAAGCATCACAATTGGCATAAGAGTAAATCAGGGAAATCATGCACCGGGGCTTGCCTTCAGGAAAAGTTAGCAGTTCCTCGGAGTCTTGATCCGGTTCGGGCTCGCCTTCCAAGTGGTGAAGCTCCACAGCGGGGTCTTCCTCCGGTGCCGGGTGGGGCTCGTAGGTTCCGTCGGCGAGATTTACTTATATACGACATGCACATGCAAGAGTTTAGTTGTACTCGCGCGTGTACTCAACGATACAAGGCATGGTTTAAAGTAGAAAGGAAGTCACATGACAGCCACATCACTTCGACAAGGCTTAACTTTCTTTCACTTCAAACGAATGTGGTCGATTTAAACTTGAGTTCGAATTCGATGGCGATTGTGTACATATATAGTTTCTTGCAACGTAGAGTTGCATAAAGAGAGTGAAGGGTCGTGTTTGGGTGGTTCAAGTGCATTAGGAGAGTTACCTTCTTTTGAATGTTTTTATGTACCTCTTCCAATTTCCGCTTATTTATCGTCTTAGGATTTGTGCTTTTCTTTTATTCCTTTAGGTTGATTAATTAACCAAAAATGACTTCATAATCACACAGTAGCTAAAGGCACTGAGAAAAATACAGCACCTCACTTAAGCCATCGATAAGTTACTGTAAAATTTTGGAAGCCATTGGGTGACTCAAAAAGGAATTACATGCATTTTATTATTAAAGGTAGCATGAGCTTAACTTTTTCTATCTCCAAAATTACAGTGTAACAGAGGATGAAATTTAACCAGTATGTTAAGGGTGTGTTACAGGAGCTTTGGTGAATTTTTCATGATTTTTGGAGAAGGATAGCTATTTACTCTATTTTCCTCCTAATTAAACATGCTTAGCAAGGAAGGTGTTTTTCTTTCTGATTTGCACAACAACTTATATTTTTCCTCCAAACTATACAACAAAACAAATTTAACCCAACTGGTTTCACATTTTTCTGAGCTCTGGATCAAAACTTATGCAAAAAAGAAGATTAAATCTTAGATTCCCAAAATAAAGTTAAAACAGTGACTTCAAGTGTTAGACCAGAGCCCTAACCATTTTTCTGAGCTTCTACAACCATTTTTCTGAGCTTCTACACATAGAACCAAGCATCACATAGCGGCGACAGAGCTTGGCGGGCGGCGGTGCAGGCGGTGTTCCGGCACACCGACGGCATCGGGGAGGCCACGGGCTGCTCAGAGACATGCGCGGAGGGGTGGCGAAGTGGGCGGAGAAGTCGTCGGAGTGCGGGATGGCTTGGAGGTGTGAGCTCCATGGGAGCCTAGCGGCAGCGCAGAGGAGAAAGCAGAGGCGCGGTTGCGGGCGATGGGAAAGGGTGGCGTTGACGGCGAGTGTGACCCTTTTATAGGGCATCGGGGGAGCGGAGGGTCGAGGTGGGGCTCCGGTGGTGGGAGGATAAGGCCGGGGAGCGGCGGGTGCATGGGCGAGGCGGCCATTGGCCAGCGGCGCCATTGGGCTGGGGAGGCGGAGCTCTGGGCGCTCTCTTGCCGCGATTGGCCTCGGGCGGAGCGTGTCGTGTGCCTCCGGTCTATCGGGCGGGCGAAGCAGAGGGCCACTACGGGGGTTGGGTGAGTGGGTGGAGGCGCGGGATGTCGACAGCGTGGCGGCTTCTCTGGCGAACGGGCAAAGCGCGGGTTGGGCGGAGCAGGAGCGCATCAAGGGGAAGGCACGCGCGCGGCCGGCGGTTGGCCAGGCTGGCGTTCGCCCCATCCTATCGCAAGTGCAGGTTGGGTGCCGTGGCTCTCGCCTTGTCACGGTCTCACCAGTGATAGGGTGTTGGCAAGCTGCCGGTGGCTGGCGGCCACGCGGCGCGCGGGCAAACATGCCCCGGCGCGCGGGCGTCGAGGTTGCTTCGGGCAGTAAGCCAGACTAGCTTTGGGAGCTCCTTTCTCTAGATTTTGCAACTAAACTTTCAAAACTCCTTTAAACAAACTTGTTCAACTCTAGACGTGGTTCAAACTTGGTTTAAGGTGTTTATTCAGATTGTGAAAGGATTTGGAAATATCTCAAGCCAATGTTGCCAAAAATCTGTAATTTCAGACTTAGCAAAATTTAGGCGAGAGGGTGGAGTTTCACGAACTTCGCTATATTTGAGTCGACTTTAGGGCAGCTTCTAAGTTGAATTAGACTGAAGTGTTATTAAAGAAGTTGCTCTCCAAACTGAGGACTTCAACTTCTATTTAGGGTATTTCTTGAGTTTGGTTCAAAAATTTGGAGGAACGCCCTCGCCAAGAGGTGCACTCTGAGCAGTTTTCCAGACTTAGTGTTGTGGTGCTCAGGGGCTGAGTTGACTGTTTTATCAAACTTTGACCAAGATTTTGAATAGGTTCGGATTCGATTTGGACCTGGGTCAGTGTAACAAAGTTGGAACACACTCGAGGGAGTACAACTTTTATTAAGGGCCCGACTTGAGTTTAGATATGAATTTGTGAGATAACAAGTTGCAAAGTTGGAGGAAAAACTTGAATTCCAAGACTTCCTCCCACTCCGAATTGGTCAAAGTACCTTTAACAAAAGTTGTTTGAAATTAAAAGCTTTACAACTCTTATTTGGGCAAAAATTTAAGTTTGCATATAAAATCTCAAGTTTTATTTTAAACTCCAAAAAGAGCTTCTTAGGGTTAAAATGGTCATTTCACCTCTTTGCTTAGTGATTAACCACTGGTTTATATTTAAAAGCACTTAATTTTAGGTAGAGTTGTTACAGTACATGAGGTGGAAGTACTCTTACTTCCGCCATTCTTCAACGAAGCTAGGTACTGCTTGCAGTTTCTCTTCCAGTGACCGGGTTCGTGACAATAAAAGCACTCTTTATCTGGAGCAGGTCTAGCTTTAGCCGCGCTGGGTTTGGCTTGGACACTCTAGCCTTACCCTTCTTCTTTCAAGAATTGCCCTTCTTCTTGAAGGTAGGCTTGTTCTGTACAGCCATCACATGGCTGCTACTAGCGCTTTTCTTAATGTCAACTTCTGCTGTCTTGAGCATACTACACAGTTCATTCAGACCCTTCTCCGTCCCATGCATATGGTAGTTCGAGATGAAGTTCCCATAGCTAGGTGGAAGAGATGAAAGAATGAAGTCAGTGGCCAACTCTTTGCCCATTGGGAAGCCCAGCTTCTCCAATCGCTGAGTGTAACCAACCATCTTGATTACATGTGGTCCTACTGCTACGCCTTCTGCTAGCTTGCACTCCAGAAAGGCTTTGGACACATTGAACCTTTCAGTCTTAGCCTGTGTCTAGAACATGTTTTTGAGTGCCACGATCATATCGTGCGCCTCATGGTTTGTTTTGAACTACATCTGCAGCTCGGGTTCCATGCAAGCAAGCATAAGGCAGCTTACCTCAAGATTAGCATCAAATGCCTTCTTGTAAGTAGCCTTAACAGCAGCAGATGCATCATCAGCAGGTGCTTGTGGTAGTGGAGTGTCTAGAACATCTTCCTTTTTATCGGCCCTGAGAACAATTCTCAGGTTACGGATCTAATCCGAGTAGTTTGTTCCATCCAACTTGTCCTTCTCAAGGACCGAACGCAAAGCAAACAGTGTGGTGTTGCTAGGTGCCATTTAATCTACAACAAAAGTAATGCAAAATACACTAAGACAAACGTATCCATGATAGAGCAAATCACATTAAACTATTTAACAGAATCTACTCCCACTAAAATCAATATCCCTCTATTGTACTTAGTGATTCAGGATCCACAACTAACAAGTCTACTAGTGAGGTTTAGCATCACCGCTAGCAAACAAGGTAGATCGGTAAGCAACTTCTTGCTAATCATATCACATATGACTCCTGTTGTTGGGTGACATCTCCATGTCTCGGCGTCCAACCTTTATGCCCCAAGGTCCTTAACTGTTAAGATAACCTTGTTAAGCAAACCAACCATTACGCGTGTAAGTGTCCGACACAAACTCGTCTAGTCAAGGAAAACTAGTGGCACCCTAATTTTATAGACCCACCACTAATTGTACAAGACATGGGACGGTGCAAGTTTTAGTTGGGAGGACATACTAACTTAAACTTTGTGAGGGATCATTCTACTTCTAACATCACATCATGTAGGAAGTAAAACATAAAGAATAGCATTCACACAATTGTGACACAGTATGGCCCATTTTCTTATGGTGATCTCCATCTCCACAGAACCTATACACCATGGTGATCTCCATCTCCATGTTCTATGTGCGCCATCCTCCTGGTGATGAGTCCTCCAAGAACTAGAACATGCTATTACGCCTAATAGCTAGTAAAGAAGCTAGTAATGAAGATTACAAAGTTGCTTGGATCATCACAGATTGGTACGCAGAGCATTAAATACATTAAAGTGACAACACATATGGCTCAAGCCGTGTTGCTGTACGCGCGACACGCAGGTCACGAATGAGTTACACACATGCATCACATACACAAAGGGGCCATACTGATCACAAGATCCATACATCCTGCAAAACAAAGTTAGGTGTTCTAACGTTCCGAACTTCAGAGGCCTGAAAATCCATCTTCCAAGCCGAATTTCATGTGTAACTTTTTCTGTAGATCAATTTTCATATAAAATTCGCCCTTATCCGAGATCGTACCGAAAAGTTACAACTGATTTACCGAAGCATACGCACACGACAAAATCTCGACTCGGTAGTAGATCCAATCTACTATTGCACATCTCATGTGCTTAGCGTATGAACCTGGATCTCGATTTGACCAATCACATTGATCTTCACTCGCTGCAACTGGCATTACGTGTATCACTTAACTCCGATGGTGGAAACCCGACTAGTAGGAGTATGTCGTTACACAACCATTGCAGCAAGAACACGAAATCAGGACATAGATCAAACTGAAAACTTGCATATCTCCATATGCACACATCCCGAATCCAAAACTAAACAGCTACGACTCTGATACCACTGTTGGGATATGAGGTAGGCTACACTAGCGCAAATCAAAATTTTCTACCGCATAAACTAGGAAAACTGTCGTATAAGGATCACGGGATTACCACTCGACGCACTGATGCGGAAGATGTAGATTCACGTCGATGCAGCAAAGTCGATCAGCGTATTCGAACGTAGTCGATCACGTCGACGTCCAGCAGCTCGTCCACGTGCAGCAAGATCACCCTCGTGCTGCGGCTCATCGTCGGCTAGTCGTGGCTCGTCGGCGGCTCGTCGGTGGCTCGTCGTAGCTCGTTGGTGGCTCATCCTAGTGCTGCAGGCACAACACCTCCAAGGTTTCCACACGTGCAGGAAGGAAGTGTCGCAAGCCGGACTGCTAGATCCGCGAGTTGCAACAGGCGAGGGCGTGGGAGGCGCGGCAGATGTGTTTTGCCAAAAAGGTGTAAACCCTAGGGCGCCCCCACCCCTCTATTTATAGAGGTTCCTGATGGGCCTCTAGGTCCGAGGCCCATTAGTACTTGTAAACCTAATCCAACTCGGATCACATCCGAATTGGGCTTCCAGCCCCTTAAGTGTGTGACCCTATGGGTTCGGATACGTATAGAAATGGCCCGAGTACTCCTACTCGACCCAATAGTCGGTAGCGGCCTCTAGCAAGATGTGCCAACTCCTATACGCACACAAAGATCATATCAAACGAACCATCACAACATTACATACATGTTATTCCCTTTGCCTCACGATATTTGGTCTAGCTCCAAGCCGACCACTCTTTCTCAATCCTGTGATTCGAAATCCCTTTGTAGGTTAGCTCTTAACCGTACGTAGCATGGCCATGCATTTTCGGATCCGATCACTCGAGGGGCCCAGAGATATCACTCTCAATCAGAGAGGGGCAAATCCCATCTTGATTGACCATGTCTCACAGCATGCTTCCTGACAAACCCGAAAGCTACATTTATAACTACCCTGTTACGGTGTAGCCTTTGATAGCCCCTAAGTGAGTCGATTCACATCTCGAGTACATGCGACAATCTCAGGTCTAAGAATAAAGCGTACTTGTTGTGTAAAGCGAGAACTACTTCTCGTGTTGGGTCAGTCCTAGCACATGTCTCCACATGTGCCCACATTATTAGTTTAACATCTCAATGTCCATGACTTGTGAAACATAGTCATCAACTAATACATGTGCTAGTCTAATATTCATGTGTGTCCTCATATGAACTCTGACTAGGGACAACTTTAGAAAAACCATACAAGTAAAGAGTTTCACATACAATTCACATAATTGCAAATCAATTCAAGTAGCCTTTAATGGATAGTCAATGAACACAATATATAAATCATGGATACAAATATAATATCATCATATCTATGATTGTCTCTAGGGCATACCTCCAACAGTGGGCAGGCGGCGGGCGGCCGGCGCGGGGGCTAGCGAGCGGCGGGCAGGCGGGTGGCACGGGTGCTTTTTTTATTTTTTTGAAACTTTTTAGTCTCGGTTGGTAAGACCAACGAGAACTAAAGGGGTCTTTAGTCCCGGGTGGATGACTTGAGACTAAAGGACACCCCCTTTTGTCTCGAGTAGTTAGTCCTGGTTGGATTTTTGGGATCTATGATCCTATCTAACCGGGACTAAAGGTCCGTTTTCCACCAGTGAGCGGTGCCCGACATGCGGAGCAGGGGAAAATGGCTGGCTCACCCGCAGGTGGCTGGAGCTGTGAGCAAGGAAAGTTGGCCGGCTTGGCAATGAGTGGTGCCCGCACCAGGCAAAGGCGAACCTGATCGAGGTGGGCGTGGGGGTGGGCTGTTCGGCAATGAGCACCTGTAGTGTAGGTCAAGGTGAGCACTGATATGAGAGCTAAAACAAGATAAATGGAATCAAAGCAGGGCTTCGATTTTGTTTAACTAGATCCTGTGCACCATCATTGGCAGTGGATTTAAGTGAAGATTAAGGACAAGAAGACGATGATGAGAAATAGATCATGTGCCATGCATGAGAGGAAGACAGAGCAGCTTCCTGTTTTGTTTTCTTACTAGCTAATTGCCCGTGCTTTGCTACAGGCACACAAAATTGATACGACATAACTATTAAAAATCATACAAAATACAAATGTAAAGAGAATGGAAATAAATTAAAGGGTATTCAACATGAACGTGAACTTGTTCTACAAGTTTTTCAGCAACGCTAGAAGAAGGGAATGCTACAACAGCACAATGCCATAATTCTAGTCCTACCATACGAGTGTCATCATGGTGCAACTGTTAAAGAGGAGGTACGAGTGAGCAAGAGTGAGCGAGGCTCCCTCCCACCGCCGGTGACCACTCCGGTCCCAGTGTCTACAGCCTCCCGGCGACGACCATTCTGGCCCCGCTGACCACCTCCACGCCCTTCCCTACCTACCTCGACGATTGACCTTGCGCTGCTAGGCATCGACCAACACCCATCAAGATAAGATCCTCAATGGTTTTTTCTGGTGGTGGGGAGAAGACTGGCATGGAGAAAGCCCCTCAGATATCAACTCCTGATGCCTCTTCTTTGTGATTCCCAACCCAGGTGAATCCTTCCCCGTGCATCTCCTTTTTTGCAAGGGTTCCTCCCCTCTGTAGGTTTGTTGTCCCTCTTTTCCTCTCTTGGATCTAGCCTCCTCTTCCACATATGGACTTCTCTAAGTTCTACCACCGGCTGGGCACATCATTTAGTTAGAAAGTGCATGATCAACTAGGCACTCAAGTGAACTTCTAAGGGAAGCCAGTAGGTCATGGTTTTCACTTGTTGGTATCTTTCAGCAGAAATAGATTCAGACTCACTGATGAGTCGGTTAACACTTGCTTGCATTCTGTTCTTGGGGGCAAAGGCCCTTTCTTCTTTGCTGAACAGATGGAGGATCAGGTTTTCAAATTCACAGTGCATTCCAGGTGTTGGTGTTTAAACCCAGCAACCTACCAAGGGAGTACCTAAGGTAGAGTTTTGGTTGGTGGGTGTCGCCAAAATCAGGAGCTCGATGGTGTACGTAGGCATGCAATTTAGATAGGTTCGGGCCACTAGATCATGTAATACCCTACGTCCTATATGTTGTTTGCATGTATTGGATTGAATTTGTTTTGAGGGGGTCTCTGCCCACCCTTATATATGGGGGAGCAGGGTTACAGGGTAGTTGTTTTACACGAGTACTAGTCGGATACGACTACAGAGTTCTATTCTAACTCAAAAGAGTAGTTTCCTTGTCCATGACTAGTTTCCTAGTAGTCCATGTAGACTACGCCATCCTGTATCATAGTCTCCATGTCTTGGTATTTCTCGGTGTACTTCTCCTTGTATGGATCCGTACAAACCTTCTGATGGGTCCATGGATGTATGCCCGACAAGCCCCCGAGTACTTTGTAGTCAAATGTAACAGCCTCGGGTACTTTTGCAGACATCGCTCGACTAGTTTTTGGTGCTCTTCGAGTACTTTGGTTGTGGCCAAGTCTTCGAGTACTTGAGTGCTGTCAAGCGGCTAGAAGGTACTCTAGCCTCATCTAACGTTGTTTCTGAGAAGTCTATCTTCAAACCTTTATATGGAAGTGCGATGAAAACTGCACTCCATATGGAGTAGCCCCCGAGCCTTAGGTTGAATCAAAGAATCAGGCTGAGGGTCAATCTGCATTTGTTCCATCTTCATCTTGATCTTTGAACAAAAAGAAATTTTTATCCAATGGGCACGGTTACCCGACTAGTTCTAGGAGGTATAAGGGTCTTTTAATCTATTACCGTGACCTTTCAGCTTCTACCGGTTTGGAAAAAACCTGTCTTGCATGGATAGGGCCATAATTGCCACTGATTAGCGAAAATAGTGGACTGTTACCCCGGAGACTCTGCCACGGTTATAAAATTTAGTGGAAAGATACCCCTGCCCATTACGCTACCATTTTGCATATGTCATTTATCTTGGTCGAAAAACCTTAACTCTTAGCACCGTCGTGATCTTATCTTAGATCGCTAGTGCTGCCACACCTTTCGTTGCCTGCGCCACCTCCCTGAAGCCCCCGAGTGCATGCATGTGAAGACCAAGGCAACAATCAGGATGGGAAGGAAGCTCGAAGTTTTGAAGAAGGGCTCCAAGGATGATGCCAAGAAGGCACCTAAGGAGAATTTCAAGAGGGGAACTTCCACGAAGGGGAAGGAGCCTGAACTGCCGGTGCCGAAGTGTGGGGAAACCAACCAGACCGTGCTGCCCAATCAGGCGATGGCCTGGAAGTGATCCACTATGAAAGACGTGGAAATCCAAGAGCTGGTAGATGCCAAGCTGCTACAGGAGCAGGCGGTCGTGGGTTTGAGGTCCTCTTATGGCAATGCTTGGATGTTTGAAGCGCACCCCAATGAGATGGTAATATTTGCCCGATTTGTGGAGCGCGGATTTGCTATTCCAACTCCTGACTTCTTCCAGGGCCTCTTGGAGTACTACTCATTACAACTCGTCCATCTCAATCCCAATAGCATCTTGCATATATCCATCTTTGTTCACTTGTGCGAATTGTTTATGGGGATTCCGCCCCATTTCAGTCTCTTCCACAAGATTTTTCATCTGAAGCCACAGCCTAGTCAGGAGAATATGTAGGTTATTGGAGGTGCTGGCTTCCAGATCCATGAGTAGTACTCGGATCTGTATTTGGAGTATAAGCTGGTGGAATCTCATGGCGATTGGAAGGAAAAATGGTTTTATATTGAAGATCACAAGCCGTCTGTGCCCAAGATTCCTGGACATTGTCCAAAGTACAGTCGCCGGTGGCTTGATATTACTGGACATCGTCCAAAGTACAGCAGCTGGTGGCTTGATGAACCAACAACGGCTGAAAGTATTCAGGTACCCAATCTGTTGACCAAGATTGTTGTGTTGAAGAAGCAAGATTTCACAGTAGTAGTCGTAGCTGCTAGCTTTCTGAAAAGACAGCTGCAGCCATTGCAGTTTTGGTAGACTCCTGTATATGAGTACTATGGGCTCAATGATCCTTCATGGATGTCGCGGGATGTTGAAATAAATTGAGAGCGCACCCGGAGCGGTTGAAGAATTCGACAGTCGGAACAAGCCGAATGAAGTAAGTATTCATCATTGTTGTGCTCCGAGTACTTGTATTGTTTTGATCTGTTGTTTTTCGACTTGTTTCTTCTTCTGCAGGCAAATGCACTCGTGTATTATTCGCCTTCTCCTCCCCCCGGTGCGGATTACACAAAGAACGCAATGCTCGTGCATTCACTACAATTGCCTAGGAATTCCTCAGAGTTTCTGAAATTCAAACAAGTTGCAAGGTTCGAAAAGTCGAATAAAACAAGCGGACGCTAAATGTCGATACATGATATCACGACGAAGCCAATCATGACATCAAAAATCTCTGCCCTTGCCGTCCGAGGAGGGATCCCACTCGACTGTCCAGCCCGGAGGGAGCTGGGCAGGCCAAGCGGTACCAGCAGCCAAACTATTAACATCACCTGAAAAGATTAAGCCACAACAAGGCTGAGCAACTAATACTCAGCAAGACTGACCCGTCGGGTAAACTATTTTTACCAAGACCTAGACATACAAGGCTTTCTGGCTCTGGGTTGCTTTGCCAAAAGCGTCTAAAGTAGGTCCTTACTTTCAATATTTTAGCTCAAGTTCTAAGTTCCTTATCCAGTCTAGATTAGCAACTTATACTAAGCAAGCATAGTTTCCAAGCAATTAAAGAACAAGCATCAACTTAATCTCGTCATCATGTTCCATCGTTACTCAGTGCAGAATAGCGATCAAGCAGTCCCAAACTGTGAGAGGCAGACGAATCAATTCAAATTTATTAACCATGCATGGCGGACCAAATCTCATGACATCCGTGCACCACGAGGGGTCACTTCATTTGTCAGCTGTCCCCATCGATCCCTTAGGCACGTGTTAGGGCCAACTGCCTTTGGCATGCAATGCTCCATAATCCCAGGCTCTGCCGTACTATGACCGCACTTGCACCCACATGATGCACCATGGGAACGACGTTCCAAGGACAGCCAGGGGAGTATGCCACGCCCCAGTTCAATCAGGTACTAGGCTTCCCCATCCCATACTAGGTATGAGATTAGTACTTTCAAACACTTGATCACGAACGACGACACATTTTGACCTTAAATCAATTTCATTTAGACAGACGGGGCAATCCACCAAGTATCGAACATAAGCCTGACCCCATCCGTCGTTCTTATAGTTGCAACATAAATAAAACATTCAACTCCTATAACTCGCGAGTGACAGGAATCACTCGACTTTTACCGGAACCTATTAAGCATGGCAACTACCCGACCTTGGCAACTAGTATTCAAAACAAGGTACTAAGTTCATGCATATACGGTTTCAATCAACTCTTAGAAATGTAAATGCACAAACATAAGCATCACAATTGGCATAAGAGTAAATCAGGGAAATCATGCACCGGGGCTTGCCTTCAGGAAAAGTTAGCAGTTCCTCGGAGTCTTGATCCGGTTCGGGCTCGCCTTCCAAGTGGTGAAGCTCCACAGCGGGGTCTTCCTCCGGTGCCGGGTGGGGCTCGTAGGTTCCGTCGGCGAGATTTACTTATATACGACATGCACATGCAAGAGTTTAGTTGTACTCGCGCGTGTACTCAACGATACAAGGCATGGTTTAAAGTAGAAAGGAAGTCACATGACAGCCACATCACTTCGACAAGGCTTAACTTTCTTTCACTTCAAACGAATGTGGTCGATTTAAACTTGAGTTCGAATTCGATGGCGATTGTGTACATATATAGTTTCTTGCAACGTAGAGTTGCATAAAGAGAGTGAAGGGTCGTGTTTGGGTGGTTCAAGTGCATTAGGAGAGTTACCTTCTTTTGAATGTTTTTATGTACCTCTTCCAATTTCCGCTTATTTATCATCTTAGGATTTGTGCTTTTCTTTTATTCCTTTAGGTTGATTAATTAACCAAAAATGACTTCATAATCACACAGTAGCTAAAGGCACTGAGAAAAATACAGCACCTCACTTAAGCCATCGATAAGTTACTGTAAAATTTTGGAAGCCATTGGGTGACTCAAAAAGGAATTACATGCATTTTATTATTAAAGGTAGCATGAGCTTAACTTTTTCTATCTCCAAAATTACAGTGTAACAGAGGATGAAATTTAACCAGTATGTTAAGGGTGTGTTACAGGAGCTTTGGTGAATTTTTCATGATTTTTGGAGAAGGATAGCTATTTACTCTATTTTCCTCCTAATTAAACATGCTTAGCAAGGAAGGTGTTTTTCTTTCTGATTTGCACAACAACTTATATTTTTCCTCCAAACTATACAACAAAACAAATTTAACCCAACTGGTTTCACATTTTTCTGAGCTCTGGATCAAAACTTATGCAAAAAAGAAGATTAAATCTTAGATTCCCAAAATAAAGTTAAAACAGTGACTTCAAGTGTTAGACCAGAGCCCTAACCATTTTTCTGAGCTTCTACACATAGAACCAAGCATCACATAGTGGCGACAGAGCTTGGCGGGCGGCGGTGCAAGCGGTGTTCCGGCACACCGACGGCATCGGGGAGGCCACGGGCTGCTCAGAGACATGCGCGGAGGGGTGGCGAAGTGGGCGGAGAAGTCGTCAGAGTGCGGGATGGCTTGGAGGTGTGAGCTCCATGGGAGCCTAGCGGCAGCGCAGAGGAGAAAGCAGAGGCGCGGTTGCGGGCGATGGGAAAGGGTGGCGTTGACGGCGAGTGTGACCCTTTTATAGGGCATCGGGGGAGCGGAGGGTCGAGGTGGGGCTCCGGTGGTGGGAGGATAAGGCCGGGGAGCGGCGGGTGCATGGGCGAGGCGGCCATTGGCCAGCGGCGCCATTGGGCTGGGGAGGCGGAGCTCTGGGCGCTCTCCTGCCGCGATTGGCCTCGGGCGGAGCGTGTCGTGTGCCTCCGGTCTATCGGGCGGGCGAAGCAGAGGGCCACTACGGGGGTTGGGTGAGTGGGTGGAGGCGCGGGATGTCGACAGCGTGGCGGCTTCTATGGCGAACGGGCGAAGCGCGGGTTGGGCGGAGCAGGAGCGCATCAAGGGGAAGGCACGCGCGCAGCCGGCGGTTGGCCAGGCTGGCGTTCGCCCCATCCTATCGCAAGTGCAGGTTGGGTGCCGTGGCTCTCGCCTTGTCACGGTCTCGCCAGTGATAGGGCGTTGGCGAGCTGCCGGTGGCTGGCGGCCACGCGGCGCGCGGGCAAACATGCCCCGGCGCGCGGGCGTCGAGGTTGCTTCGGGCAGTAAGCCAGACTAGCTTTGGGAGCTCCTTTCTCTAGATTTTGCAACTAAACTTTCAAAACTCCTTTAAACAAACTTGTTCAACTCTAGACGTGGTTCAAACTTGGTTTAAGGTGTTTATTCAGATTGTGAAAGGATTTGGAAATATCTCAAGCCAATGTTGCCAAAAATCTGTAATTTCAGACTTAGCAAAATTTAGGCGAGAGGGTGGAGTTTCACGAACTTCGCTATATTTGAGTCGACTTTAGGGCAGCTTCTAAGTTGAATTAGACTGAAGTGTTATTAAAGAAGTTGCTCTCCAAACTGAGGACTTCAACTTCTATTTAGGGTATTTCTTGAGTTTGGTTCAAAAATTTGGAGGAACGCCCTCGCCAAGAGGTGCACTCTGAGCAGTTTTCCAGACTTAGTGTTGTGGTGCTCAGGGGCTGAGTTGACTGTTTTATCAAACTTTGACCAAGATTTTGAATAGGTTCGGATTCGATTTGGACCTGAGTCAGTGTAACAAAGTTGGAACACACTCGAGGGAGTACAACTTTTATTAAGGGCCCGACTTGAGTTTAGATATGAATTTGTGAGATAACAAGTTGCAAAGTTGGAGGAAAAACTTGAATTCCAAGACTTCCTCCCACTCCGAATTGGTCAAAGTACCTTTAACAAAAGTTGTTTGAAATTAAAAGTTTTACAACTCTTATTTGGGCAAAAATTTAAGTTTGCATATAAAATCTCAAGTTTTATTTTAAACTCCAAAAAGAGCTTCTTAGGGTTAAAATGGTCATTTCACCTCTTTGCTTAGTGATTAACCACTGGTTTATATTTAAAAGCACTTAATTTTAGGTAGAGTTGTTACAGTACATGAGGTGGAAGTACTCTTACTTCCGCCATTCTTCAACGAAGCTAGGTACTGCTTGCAGTTTCTCTTCCAGTGACCGGGTTCGTGACAATAAAAGCACTCTTTATCTGGAGCAGGTCTAGCTTTAGCCGCGCTGGGTTTGGCTTGGACACTCTAGCCTTACCCTTCTTCTTCCAAGAATTGTCCTTCTTCTTGAAGGTAGGCTTGTTCTGTACAGCCATCACATGGCTGCTACTAGCACTTTTCTTAATGTCAACTTCTGCTGTCTTGAGCATACTACACAGTTCATTCAGACCCTTCTCCGTCCCATGCATATGGTAGTTCGAGATGAAGTTCCCATAGCTAGGTGGAAGAGATGAAAGAATGAAGTCAGTGGCCAACTCTTTGCCCATTGGGAAGCCCAGCTTCTCCAATCGCTGAGTGTAACCAACCATCTTGATTACATGTGGTCCTACTGCTACGCCTTCTGCTAGCTTGCACTCCAGAAAGGCTTTGGACACATTGAACCTTTCAGTCTTAGCCTGTGTCTAGAACATGTTTTTGAGTGCCACGATCATATCGTGCGCCTCATGGTTTGTTTTGAACTACATCTGCAGCTCGGGTTCCATGCAAGCAAGCATAAGGCAGCTTACCTCAAGATTAGCATCAAATGCCTTCTTGTAAGTAGCCTTAACAGCAGCAGATGCATCATCAGCAGGTGCTTGTGGTAGTGGAGTGTCTAGAACATCTTCCTTTTTATCGGCCCTGAGAACAATTCTCAGGTTACGGATCTAATCCGAGTAGTTTGTTCCATCCAACTTGTCCTTCTCAAGGACCGAACGCAAAGCAAACAGTGTGGTGTTGCTAGGTGCCATTTAATCTACAACAAAAGTAATGCAAAATACACTAAGACAAACGTATCCATGATAGAGCAAATCACATTAAACTATTTAACAGAATCTACTCCCACTAAAATCAATATCCCTCTATTGTACTTAGTGATTCAGGATCCACAACTAACAAGTCTACTAGTGAGGTTTAGCATCACCGCTAGCAAACAAGGTAGATCGGTAAGCAACTTCTTGCTAATCATATCACATATGACTCCTGTTGTTGGGTGACATCTCCATGTCTCGGCGTCCAACCTTTATGCCCCAAGGTCCTTAACTGTTAAGATAACCTTGTTAAGCAAACCAACCATTACGCGTGTAAGTGTCCGACACAAACTCGTCTAGTCAAGGAAAACTAGTGGCACCCTAATTTCATAGACCCACCACTAATTGTACAAGACATGGGACGGTGCAAGTTTTAGTTGGGAGGACATACTAACTTAAACTTTGTGAGGGATCATTCTACTTCTAACATCACATCATGTAGGAAGTAAAACATAAAGAATAGCATTCACACAATTGTGACACAGTATGGCCCATTTTCTTATGGTGATCTCCATCTCCACAGAACCTATACACCATGGTGATCTCCATCTCCATGTTCTATGTGCGCCATCCTCCTGGTGATGAGTCCTCCAAGAACTAGAACATGCTATTACGCCTAATAGCTAGTAAAGAAGCTAGTAATGAAGATTACAAAGTTGCTTGGATCATCACAGATTGGTACGCAGACCATTAAATACATTAAAGTGACAACACATATGGCTCAAGCCGTGTTGCTGTACGCGCGACACGCAGGTCACGAATGAGTTACACACATGCATCACATACACAAAGGGGCCATACTGATCACAAGATCCATACATCCTGCAAAACAAAGTTAGGTGTTCTAATGTTCCAAACTTCAGAGGCCTGAAACTCCATCTTCCAAGCCGAATTTCATGTGTAACTTTTTCTGTAGATCAATTTTCATATAAAATTCGCCCTTATCCGAGATCGTACCGAAAAGTTACAACTGATTTACCGAAGCATACGCACACGACAAAATCTCGACTCGGTAGAAGATCCAATCTACTATTGCACATCTCATGTGCTTAGCGTATGAACCTGGATCTCGATTTGACCAATCACATTGATCTTCACTCGCTGCAACTGGCATTACGTGTATCACTTAACTCCGATGGTGGAAACCCGACTAGTAGGAGTATGTCGTTACACAACCATTGCAGCAAGAACACGAAATCAGGACATAGATCAAACTGAAAACTTGCATATCTCCATATGCACACATCCCGAATCCAAAACTAAACAGCTATGACTCTGATACCACTGTTGGGATATGAGGTAGGCTACACTAGCGCAAATCAAAATTTTCTACCGCATAAACTAGGAAAACTGTCGTATAAGGATCACGGGATTACCACTCGACGCACTGATGCGGAAGATGTAGATTCACGTCGATGCAGCAAAGTCGATCAGCGTATTCAAACGTAGTCGATCACGTCGACGTCCAGCAGCTCGTCCACGTGCAGCAAGATCACCCTCGTGCCGCGGCTTATCGTCGGCTCGTCGTGGCTCGTCGGCGGCTCGTCGGTGGCTCGTCGTAGCTCGTTGGTGGCTCATCCAAGTGCTGCAGGCACAACACCTCCACGGTTTCCACACGTGCAGGAAGGAAGTGTCGCAAGCCGGACTGCTAGATCCGCGAGTTGCAACAGGCGAGGGCGTGGGAGGCGCGGCAGATGTGTTTTGCCAAAAAGGTGTAAACCCTAGGGCGCCCCCACCCCTCTATTTATAGAGGTTCCTGATGGGCCTCTAGGTCCGAGGCCCATTAGTACTTGTAAACCTAATCCAACTCGGATCACATCCGAATTGGGCTTCCAGCCCCTTAAGTGTGTGACCCTATGGGTTCGGATACGTATAGAAATGGCCCGAGTACTCCTACTCGACCCAATAGTCGGTAGCGGCCTCTAGCAAGATGTGCCAACTCCTATACGCACACAAAGATCATATCAAACGAACCATCACAACATTACATACATGCTATTCCCTTTGCCTCATGATATTTGGTCTAGCTCCAAGCCGACCGCTCTTTCTCAATCCTGTGATTCGAAATCCCTTTGTAGGTTAGCTCTTAACCGTACGTAGCATGGCCATGCATTTTCGGATCCGATCACTCGAGGGGCCCAGAGATATCACTCTCAATCAGAGAGGGGCAAATCCCATCTTGATTGACCATGTCTCACAGCATGCTTCCTGACAAACCCGAAAGCTACATTTATAACTACCCTATTACGGTGTAGCCTTTGATAGCCCCTAAGTGAGTCGATTCACATCTCGAGTACATGCGACAATCTCAGGTCTAAGAATAAAGCGTACTTGTTGTGTAAAGCGAGAACTACTTCTCGTGTTGGGTCAGTCCTAGCACATGTCTCCACATGTGCCCACATTATTAGTTTAACATCTCAATGTCCATGACTTGTGAAACATAGTCATCAACTAATACATGTGCTAGTCTAATATTCATGTGTGTCCTCGTATGAACTCTGACTAGGGACAACTTTAGAAAAACCATACAAGTAAAGAGTTTCACATACAATTCACATAATTGCAAATCAATTCAAGTAGCCTTTAATGGATAGTCAATGAACACAATATATAAATCATGGATACAAATATAATATCATCATATCTATGATTGTCTCTAGGGCATACCTCCAACAGTGGGCAGGCGGCGGGCGGCCGGCGCGGGGGCTAGCGAGCGGCGGGCAGGCGGGTGGCACGGGTGCTTTTTTTATTTTTTTGAAACTTTTTAGTCCCGGTTGGTAAGACCAACGAGAACTAAAGGGGTCTTTAGTCCCGGGTGGATGACTTGAGACTAAAGGACACCCCCTTTTGTCTCGAGTAGTTAGTCCTGGTTGGATTTTTGGGATCTATGGTCCTATCTAACCGGGACTAAAGGTCCGTTTTCCACCAGTGAGCGGTGCCCGACATGCGGAGCAGGGGAAAATGGCTGGCTCACCCGCAGGTGGCTGGAGCTGTGAGCAAGGAAAGTTGGCCGGCTTGGCAATGAGTGGTGCCCGCACCAGGCAAAGGCGAACCTGATCGAGGTGGGCGTGGGGCGGGCTGTTCGGCAATGAGCACCTGTAGTGTAGGTCAAGGTGAGCACTGATATGAGAGCTAAAACAAGATAAATGGAATCAAAGCAGGGCTTCGATTTTGTTTAACTAGATCCTGTGCACCATCATTGGCAGTGGATTTAAGTGAAGATTAAGGACAAGAAGACGATGATGAGAAATAGATCATGTGCCATGCATGAGAGGAAGACAGAGCAGCTTCCTGTTTTGTTTTCTTACTAGCTAATTGCCCGTGCTTTGCTACAGGCACACAAAATTGATACGACATAACTATTAAAAATCATACAAAATACAAATGTAAAGAGAATGGAAATAAATTAAAGGGTATTCAACATGAACGTGAACTTGTTCTACAAGTTTTTCAGCAACGCTAGAAGAAGGGAATGCTACAACAGCACAATGCCATAATTCTAGTCCTACCATACGAGTGTCATCATGGTGCAACTGTTAAAGAGGAGGTACGAGTGAGCAAGAGTGAGCGAGGCTCCCTCCCACCGCCGGTGACCACTCCGGTCCCAGTGTCTACAGCCTCCCGGCGACGACCATTCTGGCCCCGCTGACCACCTCCACGCCCTTCCCTACCTACCTCGACGATTGACCTTGCGCTGCTAGGCATCGACCAACACCCATCAAGATAAGATCCTCAATGGTTTTTTCTGGTGGTGGGGAGAAGACTGGCATGGAGAAAGCCCCTCAGATATCAACTCCTGATGCCTCTTCTTTGTGATTCCCAACCCAGGTGAATCCTTCCCCGTGCATCTCCTTTTTTGCAAGGGTTCCTCCCCTCTGTAGGTTTGTTGTCCCTCTTTTCCTCTCTTGGATCTAGCCTCCTCTTCCACATATGGACTTCTCTAAGTTCTACCACCGGCTGGGCACATCATTTAGTTAGAAAGTGCATGATCAACTAGGCACTCAAGTGAACTTCTAAGGGAAGCCAGTAGGTCATGGTTTTCACTTGTTGGTATCTTTCAGCAGAAATAGATTCAGACTCACTGATGAGTCGGTTAACACTTGCTTGCATTCTGTTCTTGGGGGCAAAGGCCCTTTCTTCTTTGCTGAACAGATGGAGGATCAGGTTTTCAAATTCACAGTGCATTCCAGGTGTTGGTGTTTAAACCCAGCAACCTACCAAGGGAGTACCTAAGGTAGAGTTTTGGTTGGTGGGTGTCGCCAAAATCAGGAGCTCGATGGTGTACGTAGGCATGCAATTTAGATAGGTTCGGGCCACTAGATCATGTAATACCCTACGTCCTATATGTTGTTTGCATGTATTGGATTGAATTTGTTTTGAGGGGGTCTCTGCCCACCCTTATATATGGGGGAGCAGGGTTACAGGGTAGTTGTTTTACACGAGTACTAGTCGGATACGACTACAGAGTTCTATTCTAACTCAAAAGAGTAGTTTCCTTGTCCATGACTAGTTTCCTAGTAGTCCATGTAGACTACGCCATCCTGTATCATAGTCTCCATGTCTTGGTATGTCTCGGTGTACTTCTCCTTGTATGGATCCGTACAAACCTTCTGATGGGTCCATGGATGTATGCCCGACAAGCCCCCGAGTACTTTGTAGTCAAATGTAACAGCCTCGGGTACTTTTGCAGACATCGCTCGACTAGTTTTTGGTGCTCTTCGAGTACTTTGGTTGTGGCCAAGTCTTCGAGTACTTGAGTGCTGTCAAGCGGCTAGAAGGTACTCTAGCCTCATCTAACGTTGTTTCTGAGAAGTCTATCTTCAAACCTTTATATGGAAGTGCGATGAAAACTGCACTCCATATGGAGTAGCCCCCGAGCCTTAGGTTGAATCAAAGAATCAGGCTGAGGGTCAATCTGCATTTGTTCCATCTTCATCTTGATCTTTGAACAAAAAGAAATTTTTATCCAATGGGCACGGTTACCCGACTAGTTCTAGGAGGTATAAGGGTCTTTTAATCTATTACCGTGACCTTTCAGCTTCTACCGGTTTGGAAAAAACCTGTCTTGCATGGATAGGGCCATAATTGCCACTGATTAGCGAAAATAGTGGACTGTTACCCCGGAGACTCTGCCACGGTTATAAAATTTAGTGGAAAGATACCCCTGCCCATTACGCTACCATTTTGCATATGTCATTTATCTTGGTCGAAAAACCTTAACTCTTAGCACCGTCGTGATCTTATCTTAGATCGCTAGTGCTGCCACACCTTTCGTTGCCTGCGCCACCTCCCTGAAGCCCCCGAGTGCATGCATGTGAAGACCAAGGCAACAATCAGGATGGGAAGGAAGCTCGAAGTTTTGAAGAAGGGCTCCAAGGATGATGCCAAGAAGGCACCTAAGGAGAATTTCAAGAGGGGAACTTCCACGAAGGGGAAGGAGCCTGAACTGCCGGTGCCGAAGTGTGGGGAAACCAACCAGACCGTGCTGCCCAATCAGGCGATGGCCTGGAAGTGATCCACTATGAAAGACGTGGAAATCCAAGAGCTGGTAGATGCCAAGCTGCTACAGGAGCAGGCGGTCGTGGGTTTGAGGTCCTCTTATGGCAATGCTTGGATGTTTGAAGCGCACCCCAATGAGATGGTAATATTTGCCCGATTTGTGGAGCGCGGATTTGCTATTCCAACTCCTGACTTCTTCCAGGGCCTCTTGGAGTACTACTCATTACAACTCGTCCATCTCAATCCCAATAGCATCTTGCATATATCCATCTTTGTTCACTTGTGCGAATTGTTTATGGGGATTCCGCCCCATTTCAGTCTCTTCCACAAGATTTTTCGTCTGAAGCCACAGCCTAGTCAGGAGAATATGCAGGTTATTGGAGGTGCTGGCTTCCAGATCCATGAGTAGTACTCGGATCTGTATTTGGAGTATAAGCTGGTGGAATCTCATGGCGATTGGAAGGAAAAATGGTTTTATATTGAAGATCACAAGCCGTCTGTGCCCAAGATTCCTGGACATTGTCCAAAGTACAGTCGCCGGTGGCTTGATATTACTGGACATCGTCCAAAGTACAGCAGCTGGTGGCTTGATGAACCAACAACGGCTGAAAGTATTCAGGTACCCAATCTGTTGACCAAGATTGTTGTGTTGAAGAAGCAAGATTTCACAGTAGTAGTCGTAGCTGCTAGCTTTCTGAAAAGACAGCTGCAGCCATTGCAGTTTTGGCAGACTCCTGTATATGAGTACTATGGGCTCAATGATCCTTCATGGATGTCGCGGGATGTTGAAATAAATTGAGAGCGCACCCGGAGCGGTTGAAGAATTCGACAGTCGGAACAAGCCGAATGAAGTAAGTATTCATCATTGTTGTGCTCCGAGTACTTGTATTGTTTTGATCTGTTGTTTTTCGACTTGTTTCTTCTTCTGCAGGCAAATGCACTCGTGTATTATTCGCCTTCTCCTCCCCCCGGTGCGGATTACGCAAAGAACGCAATGCTAGTGCATTCACTACAATTGCCTAGGAATTCCTCAAAGCAGGAAGAGGAGGAGGGGGAGGATGAAGAGACCGATCCCATTGACAGCTCTGATTCTGACGATGAGGGTGACTTTGTATTACAGCCGCATGCCCCAAAGCAAGACAAGTCATCTTCTATCGCACCGAGACGCTGTGTTGACGATGATGTAGATGCTGATTTGGCGCCGCCGCCAAAGAAGCAGTGAACTGCTGTTCCCAAGAGGCGCACTAGGCGCGATCTTTGCATTCATGATGCGCCCCCGCTGGTAATAACTACTATGGAAGGGCAAGGCCTTGAAGTGCGAGTACTCTTGTACTTGTTGTGTGTAGTTTTGACTACTTATCTTTAAGTTCTTTCTTCTGCATGCTACTAGTGAAGTAGTCGAGATCGTAGAGGCAGCTGCTGATGAGATTGTTGGTGCCACGGAGACGACTACCAATAATGCCAGTGAAGTTGCAGAAACAACGGCTGACGACGGGACTGTTGCGGCGGATACGGCCACCGGTAATGTGACCATGGCTCCGGAGACAACTACTCCACGCATGACCGTGGAGGCAGTGATGACTACCGGTGGTGTAGTTAGGTCAACGAAGATGGACATGAGTGGAGCAGTCAAGACGCCGGAGGCTGTTTCTGATGCTACACTGTCTGAAATTTCCAGAGGCGGAGAGCGCATGGATTCCAATGGCAATCGTGTGGCCACCGCTGCCCAAGAAATTGCTTTGGGTACTAGCGACAACCTTGAAACTCCGCTGCCTACCCCATCAAGTTTGCCAATTCCTATTACCTTGCCAATGCGTTTGGTGGGGAAAGCTCCTCTGGTGCCTCATTGGTCGACTGGGTGAGTACCTGGCACTATGTTTGAGTATTAAATTTGTATCGAGTAGTTTCTTTCTGGTTCTTATGCTTTGTTGTGTGTAGGGCATCTTCGAGTGTTGACCTTGGTGTGGCAGGCATAGGCCCAGTAGTTGATGATGAAAACCGCTCAACTACGAACCCAGCCCCCGCGCCTTTCATCAAATTAACGGAGGAGAACTTAGCACCGGTGGTGGGGGCAAGCGCTACGTCCTTGGCAGCCGTGTTGTTGCAGGATGTGATCAGTTCTCTCTAGGACGTAGCGCCATTAGCCCCCTAGACTACTGCTCCTCGACCACTACCTAAGGCCGCATCAGTTGAAGAACCGTCTACATCGTACGTCTTGGATGCCATTCCTCTCAACTCTGCGGGTACTAAAGCCACCGAGCTCAAGGCCATGCGCACCCTTGGATCCGTTGCGGCAACTGCAGGGATGTCGTCAGAGGCAGGGCTATCGTTTAGTCAGGAACTAGTCTTGGTGCGTGGCGCAAAGACTTATTTAGCGGCTGAACATCTGCTGCTGTGGAGGGAAATCGAGTCTTTTGAGAGCCCCCTGTTGGAGCCACAGGCCATGTCCTCCATCTTGGAGATCAACCAGAGTATCATGGAGTATGCTAAGGTGAGTTCAGCTCTTGTACTTTTCTTGCTTGATTTGAGTGAGCAGTTTTCCATTTCAGAGTACTGATTTTTCTGTACTCAGGATCTGTTCGAGACGTCTCGCCAAAATGTCCAACTTCTGTGGGAGCAAAGCGAGGCTGCACGTCGCGTTGAGCTTCTAGAGAAGGAAATTAGCGGGGAGCATCGGCGGACTTCCCAGTTTCTGGAGAGGTATAATAGTGTTGTTGCATTGTTCCAGGTGGAGCGACAGGAGTTTGAATGTGAAAAGAACCGCATTGTTGCACGCAACAAGTCCTTGCACCATAAAGTTGAGGGTGAGTACTCGTGCACACAGTCTTTGAGTTGTCTATTGTATGTGGTCTGTCCTTTGACTACCCGTTGCTGTTTTGTAGAGTTGAAAAGCTAGGATACTGTGTTGAAGAACACAATCAATGATTGGAAGAATGCCTACTGTAGGCTGATGGAGGAGCATGAAGAGCTCAAAGGCCAGTTGGAGAAAGCATAGCGCGATCTGAAGAAGGAATCTAAGATGCGCCGAGATAGTGATGTCAGCCTAGTTGGGGCCATGACTACTATCAAGGCGCAACAAGAACTTCTCTAGGAGTGGTTTGATGTGGCGCAACCTCTAGCTAACATGGTGGAGCCCCCTAAGGAAGGAGTAGAGCCTCATTCCCTACTGGAGAGGGTCAGGGATGCGCCGGCAAAAATTAATAGCCTAGTCCAAGGCATGGCCAAGTCGGTGTCCAAGCAGCTACTGGGATTCGTCAAGTCGTTCTATCCCAAGGCTAACCTGACTCCAGTGGCGGAGGGTGTTGCTGCGGATTGCTTGGACGAGACTTATAAGCAATACTTGGAAGAATTGGACCCTATAGTTGAGGAAGTAGCCAAGTTCATCAACCTGCAGTAGTCTTTTGGGTTTCTTTTGGTTGTAACTGGTCCTGAACTTTGTGTCTTTGAATAATGATCTTTTGGAGAAACTGAAATATTGTATTGCAGTTTCTGACTAGTGCAACCGTGATGATCCTTAGTACTTTGTTGAGCATTGTTTTCTACTTATTGGGCAGGAGTCCTATCTGTGAGCTACTTGTGAGCTCGGCTGATGAGTAGTCTATAGTAGTTTACCACTCGTAGCCTCGTAGTGGAAGTAGTCATCCTTTTTCTCCGCATTATTGCGAGCGTACCCGAGAGGACACACAAGAACACTGTGCCTTTGTCCTTTGTGCCTGCATTATTGCGAGCGTATTTGAGAGTACGCACGAGAGTACTATGCATACCTTGTCGTTTTGCAATCAGGGTGGATCACATGCAAGCGTTTACTCTGGACGGTTGGCTCTACATGTGGGTCTGTACTTGTGCTAGGCGGTAGGGAAAGCTTTGCACTGTGTAGTCACGGGTGTGCGGTGGCAACTCTTGGATGGTAGCTTGGCTTCCTGGCTATAAATAGAGCCCCATCTGCCTCTGTGAAAGGCATGGCTCGGGTTATAGCAGTAGTTGGCCTTAGGTTTCTTCTCTTTGATGGTAGCGAGCTTCCAATGAGCGCCCCGGTGCTAGAAGATTCCTCGTATTGTGGTTCCACATTCCCTCCATAGATCCTCTAGACTAGTCTGGTGGGCATGGTGCTAGAAGAATCCTCGTACGAGGAAGCATCGTGTGCCTCGGCTTTTCTCTTGCTCTCTGGATGAATTGATGCTGGAGCTCGCTGGCAAAGAATGTGCGCATCACGGTTTTTATCCAGCTATCTGCTTGAGGATGGTGGTGTGGTTCCATGGGCGCAGCTTTCGTGCGTGCCCTTGTTTCTTTTCACTGCGCCTCGAGGTTTCTTGCTCCAAGGTGTAGAGTAGTCCTGAGGCTTTCCACACACACTTGGCATGATATTGTAAAAGCCTGTGACTTCTGTTGTAACCGCCAGTAGCCAGTTGCTTGTAGTCGTTGTTGAGCACTTTTGTTGTACTCTTGACTTTCCAACTTCTTGAGGCAGAAGCATTGATGTATCCTGCAAGATTCGTTAATACAAAAAATGCATATATGAGATAAGTAGTCGAAACGACGAGTCTTGTGTACTCTTCTTGTCGTTGGCTTCTTGTGTCATTGGTCCGCATTTGCAAATCATTGGATGAGTTGGAATAACTCATTTAGACTTGTGAGTACAAGCCAAGTGGGGGCGTTTTGGCCTAAAGAGCTTACTAGCTCGAAGCTTGCTGCTGACCCGCCTTTGCGAGCCGCTGGGTGAGTTGAATAACTCAAGTAGACTTGTAACTGCAAGTCGTACTGGGGCGCTGTGGCCCAGAGAGCTGAATAGCTCATGGTTGCAGCTGACCCACCTTTGCGACCCGCTATTTGAGGCGAGGACATGTAGTCGACTACCTCCAAAAAATAATTGCATTAAAAAAAGGTTGAGGCCAGTGGCCCGTGTACAATGTCCCATAGTCTATTGACTAGGGGTAGAAACGACAGAGATGCTCGATGTTCCACGAGTTCTCAACATCTTCACGTGGAGAGATGCTGTAGTCTGTAGGATCTTGGGCCTGTGACCTTGAATACGATGTAAGGCCCCTCTCATGGCAAATTGAGCTTGTGCAGCCCCTTGGTGTCTTGGATACACTTGAGGACCATGTCATTGATGTTGAAAGAATGTTCTTTGACATTGCAATCATGGTAACGGCAGAGCCCTTCAAGGTATCTTGCTGACTGGACGAGTGCTGCACAGCGGGATTCTTCTAGGCTGTCTATGTCTAGACACCTTGTTTCTTCTGCCGCGCCTTCGTTGTAATGTTCGACTGTGGGAGATTTCCACATGGTGTTGGTAGGGAGTATGGCTTCTGATCCATAGACTAGAAAGTAGGGCGACTGCCCCATAGGCTTGCACGGTTGAGTACCTAGCCCCCAGAGTACGTTGGGTAGTTCTTTGAGCCACTTGCCTCCTTTAGTGTTGCCAATGTCGTGCAGCCTTTTCTTCAGGGTGTCAAGTAACATCCTATTGGTGCGCTCAACTTGGCCATTGGATCTTGGGTGAGCAACAGAGACATAATGAATGTCGATTCCGCTATTTTCACAATACTCCCAGAATTCGTGGTTGTTGAAATTGGAGCCTAAATCCGTGATGATCCGTTTTGGGAATCCATAGCATTGGACGATCTCCTCGAGGAAGTCGAGTACCCTGTCTGCCTTGGGGTAGGTGACATGCTTCACTTCAATCCACTTGGTGAACTTGTGAATGGCTACGTATACTCGATTGAATCCTCCTGGTGCAGCTGGGAGTGGTCCAATCATGTCGAGCCCCCAGCATGCGAAGGGCTATGTTGGAGGTATCGTGATGAGCTTGTAGGTAGGAACGTGTTGTTGCTTTACAAAGAACTGACAACCTTGGCATTGATGGACTAGTTCTTCTGCATCGGCTGGTGTGGTGGGCTAGTAGAACGTTGCTCCGAAGGTCTTGCCCACTATCGTGCGTGAAGTTGTGTGGTTGCCATAGATCCCTTTGTGTATTTCTTCCAATATGTCCTTGCCATCTTCTCGTGTGACACACTTCATGAGTACTCCTAAAGATGCACCTCTTTTGTATAGCTTGTCTCCGACAAGTACGTAGCTTTTGCTTCGTCGTATGAATTGCTCTACCTGTGTCTTGTTTGAGGGTAATTTGTGTTCTTTGATGTAGTCAATAAATGGTGTACTCCAATCCACATCAATCATCATAACCTCCCGGTCTGATTCTACTGGGCCGTGATCGGTGGTTGCTAAGGGTGCCTGCTCCATGATGGACGGTTTGCAAAGCTCATGGACGAAGACTCCTACTGGGACTTAAGCACGTGTTGAACCCATCTTGGACATGACGTCTGCAGCGACGTTGTTGTCACGAACAGCGTTGTGGAACTCTAAGCCAGAAAATTTGTTTTCTAGCTTGCGGACTTCTTTGTAGTATGCGTCCATGTTCTCCTTGTTCCGGTCCCACTCATCGTTGATTTGATTGATAACTACTAGTGAGTCGCCGTTGACTAGTAATCTCTTGATGCCTAGGGATACTGCTAGGCATAACCCATGTAGTAGCGCTTTGTACTCGGCTTCGTTATTGGACACCTCCCAGAATATCTGAAGAACATATTTGAGTTGTTCACCCTTAGGGGATATCAAGAGTACTCCTGCATCGGTGCCTTCAAGCTTGAGTAACCCATCAAAGTACATGACCTAATGCTTTGTGCGTTCTGCTGGTGTTGGTAATTGATTCTCCTTCCACTCTGCCATGAAATCGACTAGAGCTTGGGATTTTGATTACGGTTCATGGCCTAAATTCCAGAGAGAGCGCTCCGAGTTCTACTGCCCATTTGAGATTCTTCCCGTGGCGTCTCGATTGTGAAGAATTTCTCCTAGGGGGAAATCAGTGACCACGGAGATCTTGTGTTCCTAGAAATAGTGTCGCAACTTCCGCGAGGTGAGTAGTATAGCGTAGAGAAACTTCTGGACCGGTGGGTACCGGGTCTTGGAGTCTGAGAGTACTTCACTGATGCAGTACACTGGTCTCTGGACTTTGTATATGTGACTTGGTTCTGACCTTTCAACTACTATTGCCGTGCTTACGACATGAGTAGTAGCAGCGATGTATAACAACAAGTCCTCGTTTGGAGTTGGGGCTGTGAGGATTGGTGGTTTTGATAGGAAATCTTTCAACTGTAGTAGAGCCTTATCCACCTCCTCTGTCCACTGGAACTTGTCTTGCCGTTTGAGTAGTTTGAATAAGGGGAGGCCCCGTTCTCCAAGCCTTGAAATGAATCTGTTGAGGGCCGCCATGCACCCTATCAGCTTCTGAACATCCTTGATGCTGGACGGAGCTTGCATATTGGTGATGGCGGTGATTTTCTCGGGGTTTGCTTCAATGCCTCTGTGGCTGATGATGAACCCAAGTAGTTTCCCTGATGGTACGCCAAAAAAAGCACATTGTAGGGTTGAGTTTCCACCGGAACGCTCACAAACTGGTGAAGGTTTCTTCCAACTTTGCGATGAGATCATCTGGATTTCTGGTCATGATTACCACATCATCCACAAATGCTTCCACGTTGCGGTGGAGTTGTTTCTCAAAGCACATCTGGATGGCACGTTGATATGTTGCGCCTGCGTTCTTCAACCCGAAGGACATTGTTTTGTAGCAGAAAGCTCCAAAAGGGGTGATAAACGCAGTTTTGACTTGGTCTTCTTCCTTGAGGGCTATCTGGTGATATCCTGAGTAGCAGTCCAGGAAGCAGAGTAATGCGCATCTAGCTGTGGAATCAACGACTTGATCAATCCTTGGGAGCCCGAAAGGGTCCTTAGGATAGTGCTTGTTGAGGTCTGTGTAGTCCACACACATCCTCCATTCATTGTTGTTCTTCTTGCGGACCAGGACTAGGTTGGCGAGCTGTCGGTGTTTTAACCGGCAACCTATCAAGAGAGTACCCGGCGAGCTGTCGGTGTTTCGGTTGGTGGGTGTCGCCGAAATCAAGGAGTCTATGGTGATGTAGGAACACGATTTAGACAGGTTCGGGCTGCTAGATCGCTTAATATCCTACATCCTGTGTGTTGTATGCTTGTATTCGATTGAACTTGTTTGAAGGGGGTCCCTGTCTGCCCTTATATGTCGGGGGAGCAGTGTTACAGGGTAGTCATTGGTACAAGAGTACTCGTCGAACACGACTACAGAGTCCTACTCTAACTTGGCAGAGTAGTCCTATTGACTTCCAACTAGTCCTTCAGTGAGTCTGTGTAGTCTACGTTGCCATGTAGTGTAGTCTTCATGTCCTGATACGTCTCGAGTACGTCCCCTTGAGTGGGTCCATACAGATCTTCTGGTGGGCCTGAAGATGTATGACCGACAAGCCCCCGAGTACTTTGTAGTTAAATGAAGTAGTCCCAGGTACTCTGCATGTGTTGCTCGACTAGTCTTTGGTGCTCGTTGAGTACTCTTGTCGCGGCTAGCCTTCGAGTACTCGAGTACTGACATGCGACTAGAAGGTACTCCTACCCTATTCTGATGTTGCTTTTGAGTAGTTTTTCCTCAAGTCTTTATATGGAAGTGCAATGAAAATCGCACTCCATATGGAGTAGCCCCCGAGCCTTAGGTTGAATCAAAGAATCAGGCTGAGGGTTAAACTGAATTTGTTTCGTCTTTCCTTAATCCCTAAAGAAAAAGAAAATTTTGTCCAACAGGCGAGGTGTACGTAGCCCCGGAGCACTTGATCGACTACGTCCAGACAATGAAGGGGTCAACCATGATCAACATGACCATTGGACTTCAATCTCGCGATAAATCTTGAGAGTATCAGATCATTGCGAAATTATGGGCTGTGTTCCCAAAATCTCGGAGCCGTTTAGATCCATTGCGCTGTTATAAAAGATAAGGCCAGTAGCCTCTGTGGGTTACGCTTCCATCCAATCGCATCTGTTATTCTCCATCTTGAAAACCCTAACGCCGCCACTGGCGCCACCGCCGCCACCATTAGCCGAGACAAGCGACTTTAAGCATTAGAGTAGCCTTTTCCTCCCCCTATGTTTCCCGAGGTTATGCGCGTGAAGAAGATGGGGAAGAAGACCGACAAGTCCAAGGGAAAGGCTGTGGAAGGATCGATGAAAGATTCCAAGAAGAGGAAGGAGCCACAGCTTCCTCCACCCAAATGTGGGCCTACAGATCAGACCGCTCCACCAAATCAAGCATCCGCTTGGAAGATATCCACCATGAAGAAAGAAGCAATCTGAGAGTTGGTGAATGCAAAATTGCTGCAGGAGGAGGCCGTCGTAAATTGGAGGTCCGCCTATGCCAATGCCTAGAACTTCGAGACCCATCCAAAAGAGATGGTGATTTGGGCTCATTTTGTGGAGAGAGGACTTGTTGTTCCTAGATCAGAGTTCTTCAGAGGTATCCTCAACTTTTACGACATTCAGCTTATTCATCTGAATCCCAACGGGATATTGCATATTTCAATCTTTGTGCATCTCTGTGAAGCATATTTGGGGATAGAGCCTCATTTTTAATTGTTTCGCAAACTTTTCCGCTGCAAGCCTCAGCCTAGTCAAGATAGGATGGCAGTACTCAGAGGTGCAGGATTTCAGCTCAGGGACTCCAATGTGTATCTGGAATATGAGATGCCACCATCCCATGGCGCCTAGAAAGAGAAATGGTTTTACATCGAGAACCATGAGCCTCCAATGCCAGTGATCACCGGGTACCGCCTGAAGTACTTGAGCAAGTGGCTTGAGAAGCCCAGGTTTGAAGATAGTCATCAGGTAGTCGAGTTGTTGCAAAAGATCGCAGTGTTGAAGAAGGCAGGACTGACTGGGATAAACGTGGCAGCCAGCTTCTTGAAGAGGTGAGTGCAACCATTGCAGCTACGCCGAACTTGGGGCTATGAGTACTCAGGCTTTGATGATCCGTCGCGGATGTCAGTTGAGGAGATATTTGATGATGTATTGAAGAGTTGTTGGGCAAATTTTTCAAGAATTTCCAAGGAGTGCCCGAAGTCGATGAATCCATCCAAGAATTTGACAAGTGGCATAAGCCCAAAGAGGTAACGTGCTTTCCTTTTGAATACACATGATTAGTAGTTGTTATGTTTGCCAATTAGTAATTCCTTATGCAGGAAGATGTCCTTTTATACTTTTCTCCTCCTCCCCCTGATGCTGATGGCGCAAAAAATGCGAAACTTGTGCACTACGTGCACTTGCTTGATGATCCCTCAAAGGAGGAGAAGGAGGATAGGGATTTTGAGCCGCTTGGCCACCCAGACATTGTGTCGTCTGACTTTGAATTGTCTGATCATTTTTCTGTGTAGTCTCGAGTTTTTAAAGGGTATAAATTTGCAACCGACACCTCAAAGCGTCCAGCGGAGGATGTTGGTGATGAAGAGATCCAGGCTCCAATGCCGAAGAAAATACGGACCATAGTACGTAAGCAACAAGTTAGCAAGCACGGAGACTTTCAAAGCTCCACCGCCGGTAATTGCCTTTTGTAGAAGAGCAATGTGCTGAAGTATGAGTACTTATATAGCTTCCTTGAGTAGTCGAATTAACTTGTTTTGATGTTTGTTTTTGCAGATTGTTGATGACACGGTGAAGACATTGAGGATGCTGCAGATGTAGTGTACGGTGCTGCCGAGACTACTTCTGATGATGTAGTTGCGATAGCTAAGGACGCGGCTGCTAGTGTGGTTTCATCATCAGCAGACATCTGCTGATGATGCGGCCATGACGCCCGAGACGGCAACTAGTCAAGTAGCCGTTGATCCTGAAGTTGCAAGTGGTGGAGCGGGCGACCCATCAGAGACTACCATTGGTGAAACTGTAAAAATGCCTGAAATAGTTTCTGACGCCACATTGCCTGCAGTCCCCGCTAGCGCTGAGTACGCGAGTACTGGTAGTAGTTATGCATACATTGTCTCTGAGTTGGTTCTTTCAAGTCTTGGCGAAAATACCAAGGAGTTGCCACCCATACTGGCTAGTGCGCAAGCTCCGAGTGTTCAGCCAGTTCTCGTGGTGAAGAAACATCGTCGAGTTCCTCCTTGGTCTACCTAGTGAGTACTCTATTGTGTTTGAATTTGAGCATTTATTTTATAATCAACAGTCGCTTTTGTAATCTTGAATTGTGTTTGATATCAAGACTTCCGAGAACATTGCTTTAGACGTGGTGAGCATAGAAACGGCTGTAGATCCGTCAGCCACGAATTCTGATGCCGTGCCTGTTATCAATTTGACAACCGAAGATCCATCACAAGCTGATGGGACGAGTGTGGTAAGTCTTATTGTTGGAGGTATGCCCTAGAGGCAATCATAGAGATGATGATATCTGATTGTATCCATGATTTGTATATTGTGTTCATTGAATATCCATTAAAGGCTACTTGAATTGATCTGCAATTATGTGAATTTTATGTGGAACTCTTTACTTGTATGGTTATTCTAAAAGTTGTCCCTAGTCGGAGTTCATGTGTGGACACACATGAATCTTAGACTAGTACATGTATTAGTTGATGACTATGTTTCACAAGTCATGGACATGGAGATGTCAAACTAATAATGTAGGCATATGTAGAGACATGTGCTAGGACTGACCCAACGCGAGAACTAGTTCTCTCTTTACACAACATGTACACTTTGTCCTTAGACTTGAGATTGTCGCATGTACTCAAGATGTGGATCGACTTACTTAGGGGCTATCAAACGCTACACCGTAACAGGGTAGTTAAAAAGGTAGCTTTCGGGTTTGTCAGGAAGCATGCTATGAGGCATGGTCAATCAAGATGGGATTTGCCCCTCTCTGATTGAGAGTGATATCTTTGGGCCCCTTGAGTGATCGGATCCGGAAATGCATGGCCATGCTACGTACGGTTAAGAGTTAACCTACAAAGGGATTCCGAATCACAGGATCAAGAAAGAGCGGTCGTTTTGAAGCTAGACCAAATATCGTGAGGCAAAGGGAATAGCATGTACATGATGTTGTGATGGTTCGTCTGATATGATCTTCGTGTGCGTATAGGAGTTGGCACGTCTTGCTAGAGGCTGCTACCAACTATTGGGCTGAGTAGGAGTACTCGGGCCATGTCTATACGTATCCGAACTCATAGGGTCACACACTTAAGGGGCTTGAAGCCCAATTCAGATATGATCCGAGTTGCATCAGGTTTAGAAGTACAAATGGGCCTCGGACCCAGAGGCTCGTCAGGAACCTCTATAAATAGAGGGGTGGGGCGCCCTAGGGTTTTATCCCTTTGGTCGAAAACACATCTGCTGCGCCTCCCACGCCCTTGCCCTATTGGAACTCGTGGACCTAGCAGTCCGGCTTGCAACGCTTCCTCCCTACATGTGTGGATACCTTGGAGGTGTTGCACCTGCAGCACTTGGACGAGCCACGATAAGCCCCCGATGAGCCACAGCACGAGGACGACCTTGCTGCACGTGGACGAGCTGTTGAGGAGCTACTCGACGTCAACGTGATCGACTATGTGTTCGACTACACTGATCGACTTCGCTGCCCCAACATGATTCTACATCTTCCGCACCAGTGCGTCGAGTGGTAATCCCGTGATCCATATACGGTAGTTTTCCTGGTTTACACGGAAGAAAAATTTTATTTTGCGCTAGCGTAGCCTACCTCGTATCCCAACAGTGGTATCAGAGCCGTAGTTATTTTGTTATGGATTCGGGATGTGTGCATATGGAGATATGTGAGTTTTTAGATTGATCTGTGGCCTGGTTTCGTGTTCTTGCTACAATGGTCGTGTAACGACATACTCCTACCGGTCGGATTTTCGCCATCGGAGTTAAGTGATACACGTAATGCCAGTTGCAGCAAGCGAAGATCAATATAATTGGTCGAATCGAAATCCAGGTTCATACGCCAGGCGCATGAGATGTGCAATAGTAGATTATATCTACTACCGGGTCGGAATTTTGCCGTGTGCGTGTGCTTCGGTAAAACAGTCGTCACTTTTTGGTACGATCTCGGATCGAGGCGAATTTTATATGGAAATTGATCTACAGAAAAATTTACACATAAAATTCAACAGCTTTGCTGTTTTTGGTGAAATTAGATTTCCCAAATTTGGCTTGAAAGATGGAGTTACGGGCCTCTAAAGTTTGGAACGTTAGAACGCCTAACTCTGTTTTGCACGATGGATGGATCTTGTGATCAGTATGGCCCCTTTGTATATGTGATGCATGTGTGTAACTCATTCGTAACCTGCGTGTCGCGCGTACGGCAACACCGCTAGAGCCATATGTGTTGTCACTTTAATGTATTTAATGGTCTGCGTACCAATCTGTGATGATCCAAGCAGCTATGTAATCTTCATTACTAGCTATTAGGTGCAATAACATGTTCTAGTTCTTGGAGGACTCATCACCAGTAGGATGGCACACATGGAACATGGAGATGGAGATCACCATGGTGAACAGGTTCTATGGAGATGGAGATCACCATAAGAAAACGGGTCATACTGTGTCACAACTATATGAATGTATTCTTTATGTTTTACTTCCTGCATAATGTGATGTTAGAAGTAGAATGATCCCTTGCAAAATTTAAGTTTGTATGCCCTCCCAACTAAAACTTGCACCATCCCATGTCTTGTACAATTGGTGGTGGGTCTATGACATTAGGGTGCCACTAGTTTTCCTTGACTAGACGGTTTTGTGTCGGACACTTACACGCATAAGGGTTGGTTTGCTTAACAAGGTTATCTTAATGGTTAAGGACCTTGGGGCATAAAGGTTGGGCGCCGAGACATGGAGATGTCACCCAACAACAAGAGTCATATGTGATAGGATTAGCAAGAAGTTGCTTACCGATCTACCTTGTTTGCTAGCGGTGATGCTAAAGCTCACTAGTAGACTTGTTAGTTGTGGATCCTGAATCACTAAGTATCAATAGAGGGATATTAATTTTAGTGAGAGTAGATTCTGTTAAATAGTTTAATGTGATTTACTCTATCATGGATACGTTTGTCTTAGTATTTTGCATTATTATTTTGTTGTAGATGGCACCTAGCAACACCACACCATTTGCTTTGTGTTCGGTCCTTGAGAAGGACAAGTTGAATGGAACAAACTACTCGGACTGGATCCATAACCTGAGAATTGTTCTCAGGGCTGAGAAATTGGAAGATGTTCTAGAAACCTATTACTAGAAGAACCTACTGAAGATGCACCTGCTGCTGTTAAAAATTCTTACAAGAAAGCATGTGATGCTAACCTCGAAGTAAGCTGCCTTATGCTTGCTTGCATTGAACCCGAGCTGCAGATGCAGTTCGAAACAAACCATGAGGCGCACGATATGATCGTGGCGCTTAGAGACATGTTCCAAACACAGGCCAGGACTGAAAGGTTCAATGTGCTAAGGCCTTTGTGGAGAGCAAGCTAGCAGAAGGCGCAGCAGTAGGACCACACATAATCAAGATGGTTGGTTACACTCAACGGTTGGAGAAGTTGGGCTTCCCACTAGGCCAAGAGTTGGCCACTGATTTCATTCTTTCGTTTCTTCCATCTAGCTATGAGAACTTCATCTCGAACTACCATTTGCATGGGATGGAGAAGGGTCTGAATGAACTGTGTGGCATGCTTAAAACAGCAGAGGCTGACATTAAGAAAAGTGCTAGTAGCAGCCATGTGATGGCTATACAGAACAAGCCTAGCTTTAAGAAGAAGGGCAATTCTTGGAAAAAGAAGGGCAAGGCTGCCAAGTCAACCCCAACGCCCAAGGTTAAAGCTGGACCTGGACCTGCTTCAGACAAAGAGTGCTTTTATTGTCATGAACTTTGTCACTAGAAGAGAAATTGCAAGCAATACCTAGCTTCATTGAAGAATGGCGGAAGTAAGAGTACTTCCACCTCAGGTACGCTTGTTGTTAATGTTATAGACAACATATTTCTCGCTGATACAATTATTAATTCTTGGGTATTTGATACCAGATCGGTTGCTCATATTTGCAATTTGATGCAGGGAATGATAAGAAGTAGAAGCGTTGAAAAGGGAGAAGTTAATTTCCGCGTGGGCAATAATGCAAGAGTTGTTGCGTTGACCGTCAGGACGATGCAACTCCACCTCCCGTCAGGATTTATTATGGAATTGAATAATTGTTATTTTGTTCCTAGTTTAAGTCGAAACATTATGCCTCCTTCATGTTTGATGAAGGATGGTTATTCATTTGCGAGTGAAAACAATGGTTGTGTGATCTCTAAGAATGATATGTGTATGGCTTTTCCACCCATTGTGAATGGATTGTTTGTTTTAAATCTTGATGGTTTACCTGTCTATAACATACATCCTAAAAGGCCTCGGCCTAATGATTTGAGTACGACCTACATGTGGCATTGTCGTTTGGGTCATATAAGAGAGAAACACATGAAGAAGCTCCATATTGATGGACTTTTAACTTCGTTTGATTTTGAATCATACGAGACATGTGAGGCTTGCTTACTAGGCAAGATGACCAAGGCACCTTTCACAGGTTTTCCTGAGAGAGCATTAGACTTGTTGGAACTCGTACATACCGATGTATGCGGATAAATGAGCACGACAACCAGAGGAGGGTACCAATACTTCATAACTTTTACTTATGATTTTAGTAGATATGGATATGTCTACTTAATGAGGCACAAGTCTAAAACATTTGAAAAGTTCAAGGAATTTTAGAATGAAGTTGAAAATCAGCGTGGCAAGAAAATTAAGGCCTTGCGATCTGATCGTGGAGGATAGTATCTGAGCCACGAATTTAGCAATCATCTGAAGAGTTGTGGAATTGTTTCATAGCTTACGCTGCCTGGAACACCACAGAGAAACGGTGTATTTGAGCGACGTAATCAAACTTTGTTAGACATGGTTCGATCAATGATGAGCCAGTCGGACCTACCGTTATCATTTTGGGGATACGCTCTAGAAACAACAGCTTTCACACTTAATAGGGTACCGTCTAAATCCATAGTTAAGACACCATATGAGATGTGGACTGGAAAGACTCCCAATTTGTCATTTCTAAAGATTAGGGGATGTGAAGTGTTTGTCAAGCGACTTCAATCGGACAAGATCACACCCAAGTCAGATAAGTGCATTTCCTTGGGATATCCAAAGGAAACTTTAGGATATTATTTCTACAACCGGTCAGAGGGCAAAGTGTTTGTCGCTCGGAACGGGGTTTTCCTAGAGAAAGAGTTTCTCAAAGGAGAAAAGAGTGGAAGGACAGTGCATCTTGAAGAAGTTCGAGATGAGCTGATCGGGCAAGAATCAATGAGTGATGCTAATGTAGCAGAACAAGTTGAGACACCCATGGCAAGAGAAGCACTGCCACAACCACGAAGGTCGGCAAGGCTCCGCAAAATGCGGGAAATATTATTGTTGGACAATGATGAGCCTGCGACATATGCAGAAGCAATAATGGACCCAGACTCCGAAAAATGGCAGAGTGCCATGCAATCTGAAATAGAGTCCATGGGAGACAATCAAGTTTGGAACTTGGTTGACCGGCCTGATGGTATTAAAGTCATAGAGTGCAAGTGGATCTATAAGAAGAAAAATGACATGGATGGAAATGTTCACATCTATAACGCACGACTTGTTGCAAAAGGTTTTTGACAAGTTCAAGGAGTTGACTACGACGAGACCTTCTCGCCCGTAGTGATGCTTAAGTCCATTCGGATTATTCTAGCTATAGTTGCATATTTTGATTATGAGATATGGCAGATGGATGTCAAGACAGCTTTCCTGAATGGAAACCTAACTGAAGATGTGTATATGATATAGCCCGAGAGTTTTGTGAATCCAAAAAATGCTGGAAAAGTATGCAAGCTTTAGAGATCCATTTATGGATTGAAGCAAGTATTTAGGAGTTGGAACATTCATTTTGATGAAGTGGTCAAAGGGTCTGGCTTCACCAAGAATGAAAAAGAGTCTAGTGTTTACAAGAAGGTTAGTGGGAGCTCTGTAGTATTTCTAATCTTATATGTGGATGACATATTGCTGATTGGAAATAACATTCCTATGCTTGAGTCCATAAAGACTTCACTGAAAAATAGTTTTTCGATGAAGGACTTAGGGGAAGCGGCATATATTCTGGACATTAAGATCTATAGAGATAGATCGAGAAGGCTTATAGGATTAAGCCAAGATACTTACATTGACAAAGTGTTGAAGCGGTTCAGCATGGAAGAGGCGAAGAAAGGGTTCTTGCCTATGTCACATGGCATACATCTCAGAAAGACTCAGTGTCCTTCGACTGCTGATGAGCGGGAACGCATGAGTAGAGTGCCATATGCCTCGACTATTGGATCTATCATGTATGCAATGATAAGTACTCGCCCAGATGTTTCATATGCGCTAAGTATGACAAGCAGACACCAGTCTGATCCAGGTGAGAGTCACTGGACAGCGGTGAAAAACATTCTTAAGTACTTAAGAAGGACTAAAGATATGTTCCTCATCTATGGAGATGAGGAGGAGCTCATTGTAACAGGTTACACCGATGCTAGTTTCCAAACCGACAGAGATGATTCAAAGTCACAATCAGGATTTGTGTTCACGCTAAATGGTGGTGCTGTTAGTTGGAAGACTTCCAAGCAGGAGACGGTGGCCGATTCTACGACAGAAGACGAGTACATCGCGGCTTCGAAAGCCGCAAAGGAGGGTGTTTGGATAAGGAATTTCCTTATTGAGCTTGGTGTGTTCCCAAATGCGTCCAGCCCATTGAATCTCTACTGTGATAGCAATGGAGCAATTGCGCAAGCAAAGGAGCCAAGGAATCACCAGAAGAACAAACACGTTATGCGGTGATTTCATCTCATTAGAGACTTCATTAATTGGGATGAAATCAAGATATGCAAAATACAGACGGATTTGAATATTTCTGATCCATTGACAAAGCCTCTCCCGCAGTCTAAGCATGATGCGCACATAAGAGCTATGGGTATTAGATATATTCTAGATTGACTCTAGTGCAAGTGGGAGACTCTTGGTGGTATGCCCTAGAGGCAATCATAGAGATGATGATATCTGATTGTATCCATGATTTGTATATTGTGTTCATTGAATATCCATTAAAGGCTATTTGAATTGATTTGCAATTATGTGAATTGTATGTAGAACTCTTTACTTGTATGGTTATTCTAAAAGTTGTCCCTAGTTGGAGTTCATGTGTGGACACACATGAATATTAGACTAGTACATGTATTAGTTCATGACTATGTTTCACAAGTCATGGATATGGAGATGTCAAACTAATAATGTAGGCATATGTAGAGACATGTGCTAGGACTGACCCAACGCGAGAAGTAGTTCTATCTTTACACAACATGTACGCTTTGTCCTTAGACTTGAGATTGTCGCATGTACTCAAGATGTGGATCGACTTACTTAGGGGCTATCAAACGCTACATCGTAACAGGGTAGTTAAAAAGGTAGCTTTCGGGTTTGTCAGGAAGCATGCTGTGAGGCATGGTCAATCAAGATGGGATTTGCCCCTCTCTGATTGAGAGTGATATCTCTGAGCCCCTTGAGTGATCGGATCCGAAAATGCATGGCCATGCTACGTACGGTTAAGAGTTAACCTACAAAGGGATTCCGAATCACAGGATCGAGAAAGAGCGGTCGGTTTGAAGCTAGACCAAATATCATGAGGCAAAGGGAATATCATGTACATGATGTTGTGACGGTTCGTCTGATATGATCTTCGTGTGCGTATAGGAGTTGGCACGTCTTGCTAGAGGCTGCTACCAACTATTGCGCAGAGTAGGAGTACTCGGGCCATGTCTATACGTATCCGAACTCATAGGGTCACACACTTAAGGGGCTCGAAGGCCAATTCGGATATGATCCGAGTTGGATCAGGTTTAGAAGTACAAATGGGCCTCGGACCCTGAGGTCCGTTCGGAACCTCTATAAATAGAGGGGTGGGGCGTCCTAGGGTTTTATCCCTTTGGCTGAAAACACATCTGCCGCGCCTCCCACGCCCTCGCCCTATTGCAACTTCCAGACCTAGCAATCCGGCTTGCTATGCTTCCTCCTTGCACGTGTGGATACCTTGGAGGTGTTGCACCTGCAGCACTTGGACGAGCCCTGATGAGCCGACGATGAGCCGCGACATGAGGATGACCTTGCTGCACGTGGACGAGCTATTGAGGAGCTGCTCGACGTCGACGTGATCGACTACGTGTTCGACTACACTGATCGACTTCGCTGCGCCGACGTGATTCTACATCTTCTGCACCAATGGTGTCGAGTGGTACCTCGTATCCCAACACTTACAGCCGCCATATTGTGAGATATGATCATCTCACTTGAGAGTCCTGTGCCACCAGCCCCGAGATTATGAATGATAACCCTCCTCTTGCATTTGAGGCCATGATAACCGAGCAAGCAATGGGCAAGGATGTGTCTGAGGCCGGTGAAGGATAACCCTCCTCAACAGCTTGTTCTTATGCCAAGTGTGAAGGATGGTGTGATGGGTGAAGCTCCAGAATTATCGCAGAAGGTCGATGTTTTTGAGAGCCCCGTGGAGGAGTTGCCGCTGATGTCAAATATTTTGAGCTTAAATCAGCAGCTAATGCCTGGTGTTCGGGTGAGTCTTAACACCATATCTGAGTTCTTATTTTTTTAGTTTGGCACCATTTGCACCAGCCCTAGGCAAATTTTGCCAAGAACCAAGAATCGAACCGAAAAAACCGAGAACCAAACTGAATTTACCGAAAACCAAAATCTCGGTTCCCTGTTCGGTTCTCATTTCCTAGGAACCAAACTTTTTTTGGTTAGTTTGGTTAACCGAGGAACTGAGGCCCAATAAGCCCAATAAGGCCCACTAACTGCGTAACCCTAGCTCCTTCTTCCTCCCCTCGGTCAGTCCGTCACCCGCGCCGCCCTCTCCGTCCCGGCTCCTAAGCCTCACCCACCCGCGTCTCACCCTCCCTCCTGGCTCCTCAGCCTTACCCGTGTTGCCCCTCCCTCCCGGCCAGCGCCGCCTCCTCCCAGTCACATCCCTCTCCCCACCGGCCGCCGCCTCCCCAGCCGCGGCACATCCCCGGTGGCGATGCGTCCCCAACCGTGGTGAAACAGCGACGGCTGGCGAGTCCCCACCCGCGGGCCGTGGCGCATCCCCTAAAGCGGGCCAGCAGCGGCCGATGCATCCACAGCCGGCAGCCGTGGCGCATCCCCAGCTCGGTGTCCTCCCAGCGGCCGGCGCGCCCTCCCGCCTCTTGAAGACCCGGAGTCTCGGCGCCCCCCTGCGACCTCCCGCGGCGCCGCATCCTCGCCCGAAGTCCAGCGCGCCTTCTTGAGCTCCGACGCGGCGGCGCCCCCCTACGTCGCTAATTTTTTTGGAAGCTGGAGTTGGTCGGTTAGTTCAGTTTGGAACCAGAACTGAACCAAACTAACCGAAACTGAACTTTGTCGTTATCGATTTTTTGGAAGAACCGATCAGTACTGACTTTCATGGGTACCGAAGTACCGAGGAACCAAGGAATCGGTTCGGTTCAGTTCGGTAATACCGAATGCCCAGGGCTAATTTGCACTAGTAAAGAGTACTAATTGCTTGATTGTGCAGGACTTATATGAGAGATCCCGCAAGAATAGCCTAATTGTACAAGAGCGGAGTGAAGCTGCGCGACGTGTGGCACAATTGGAGAAGGACATCATTGATGAGTGCCGCCACACTGCTGACTTCCTGAAGAAGTATGATAATGTTGTTGACTCCTTTCGAATTGAAAGGTAGGTTTTTGAATCCGAGAAGAGGCACATGGAGGCGTGTAACAAGTCATTGCACCAGAAGTTGGCGGGTAAGTACTCGCACCCTTAGTCCTTTGATCTCTTAAATGCATTTATCAGCCTCTCTGATCGCATTGTCGTTGTTCTTTATAGAGCTAAAGGGCCAGGAGCCCAAACTCAGCAGTCAAGTGCTTGACTGGAGGAATGCTCACATTCGTGCTGCCAACGAGGTTGAGTAGCTCAAGGCCTAGTTGGCGGATGCAAGGGAGGACCGTGAAAAGGAGAGGAGTAGGCGACGAGACTTCGAGGTTATGTTGGCCGAGGCTTGCTTGCTGTCAGAAGTCATGCAGCCTCTTTGGAGAGGAAGGAGCAATATCTCAAGGAGTTATCTGACGCAGCGCAGGCCCTGGTTGACATGATGGAGCCCCCCAAGGAAGGAGTGGAGTCACATCCCTTAATTGCAAGATTGAGGGATGCACCGGCCCAGATCACCAAAATTGTGAAATCTATTTGCAAGCAGGTGCTGGAGATCGTAAAGTCCTTTTATCCAAAGGCAAACCTAGCTCTGGTTGTAGACGGTATTGCCGGAGACTATAGCAATGATGCGTACATGCAATGTTTGGAGGATCTAGAGCCGGTCGCCGAGCATGTTGCGGGCTTTATCAAATTGGAGTAGTATTAGTTTGCTGCATTGACTTGTAATTTTGCCGATGAACTTGATGTATTTGAACAAGTATCTATTGTTTCTCTTGGGGTGTTGATCATTGTATATGTAATGAGTACTTGCTTGCAGATCTCCAATGGGTAGTCTTGCGAGTAGTCATTGAGTTGGCAGTTAGTCTTCCATTTAGACCCCAATTGTTGCAGATGGTTGCAGAGAGTGTGCATGTGATCATAGTAACTGTTGCATTATTGTTGTGTATTTGCAAGGACGCATGAGTGTACTATGAAGGACTTTGTCGGTTGCAGCCTGAGCGATTCAAATGCGAGCTTTGATTCCGCACAAGCATACTTTCACATGGATCTTGTCCTTGCGAAGGACAAGTCAAATTACTATGTAGTCACGGGTACGCTATGTTTCCTGGCCTTCCAGCTATAAATAGAGTCCCCAGCTGCCGTTGCTAAAATATGGATCCAATTAGAGCGACGGTTGGCCTTAGGTTGCTCCTTTTTGTCAGTAGCAACTTTCCAATGAGCGCCTCGGTGCTAGAAGATTCCTCATAGTGAGATTCCACATTCCCTCCAAAGATCTTCATGCTAGAAAAGATGGTTGTGATGCTAGAAGAATCCTTGTAGGAGGGTTTGCTGTGTGCTCCATGTTTCCCCCTGCTCTCTGGTAGTAACCATGCTGGAGCTCGCAAGTGAAGGATGATGAGTTATCCAGTTGTCTGGTCAAGGATGGAGGCGTGGTGCTGACTACTCACTCCCTCTGCAACATCTCAGGACGAGACTCAAAGTGCATGATGTGTACTTGAAGTCCAGTTCCGAGTATTTGCAGAGGGGAAAGGGTGTTGATGGAGGGCAGCAGGGCTGGAGTGCGTGGAGCCCTAGTCTCCGTCTATGTCACCGCCGAGGGAGAGGAGAAGGGCATAGCTGCCTAGAGCGCAGCTTCCTTGCGCGCACTTCCCGCCTCTTGGTGTTTCTTGCTCCTGAACTGTGAGTAGTCACCATGCTCAAGTGTATCCTTGTGATGTAATAAAAGTCTCGGACTTCTATTGTGACTGTCAGTAGGCAGTTGCTTGCAGTCGTTGTTGAGCACTTATGTTTTACTCTGAACACTCCAACTTCTTAAAGTAGAGTTATTTGTTGTAATCCTGCAAAATTTGGTTAATACAAAGATTGCATGTAAGAAATGAAATGAGTAGTTTTGTATACTCTTTGTTTGTTTGTTGTGATAAACTGATGCCTGCAGAACTAAGTAGTTCATGCAGACTTGTTGGCCGAATAGCTCAAATTGCAGCTGTAAGCCACTGTATGGGTTGTAGAGAACTCATATAGACTTGTGTTGACAAGTCAAAAGTAGAGTGCTGGGGCTCGTGGAGCTAAATAGCTCAAAATGCAGCTGTCTCACCTTTGCGCATTGCTAGATTTGTTGGAATAAGTCAGAGTTAGAGCACAGATACTCGTAGAGCTGAGTAGCTCAAGTTACAGCTAACTCGCCTTTGCAAGCGGCTAGACTTGTTGAAACAAGTCAAAGTTAGAGCGCAAAGGTTCATAGAGCTGAGTAGCTCAAGTGGCAGCGGACCCGTATTTGTTAGCCGCTAGACTTGTTGAAAACAAGTTGAAGTCAGGGCGCAGAGGCTCATAGAGCTGAGTAGCTTAAGTTGCAGTTGACCCGCTTTTGCGAGCCGCTAGACTTGTTGAAACAAGTCGAAGTTAGAGCATGGAGGCTCATAGAGTTGAGTAGCTCAAGTTGCAGCTGACCCGCCTTTGCGAGCTGCTAGACTAGTTGAAACAAGTCGAAGTTAAAGCGTAGAGGCTCGTAGAGCTGAGTAGCTCAAGTTGCAGCTGACCCGCCTTTGCGAGCCGCTAGTTGTAGGCAAAAACGAGTAGTCGGTAATTGCTGGAAGGGAATTTATTAATCATAAATGAAAGATTGAGGCCATTGGCTTGAGTACAATGCTGCTTAGTCTGCTGACTATGGGTAGTAGCGACATACGTGCTCAATGTTCCAAGAGTTTGCGACTTCTTTGTTGGAGAGTTGTTGTAGCCTGTACGATCCTGGTCCTATGACTTTGGACACGATGTAAGGCCCTTCCCATGGTGAGTTGAGTTTGTGCAGCCCCATTGTATCTTGAATGCGCTTGAGGACCATGTTGCCAATATTGAAAGAACGTTCTTTGATGTTACGATCGTGGTAATGACATAGTCCTTCAAGGTATCTTGCTGACTATATGAGTGCCACACAACATGATTCCTCCAAGTTGTCGAGGTCTAAGTGCCTTGTTTCCTCTGCTGCCCCTTCGTCGTATTGCTCGACCGCAAGGGACCTCCACATGACCTCAGCAGGGAGTATGGCTTCTGACCCGTAGACGAGGAAGTAGGGTGACTGTCCAGTAGGTTTGCATCGTTGAGTACGTAGCCCCCAGAGGATGTTGGGTAGTTCTTTGAGCCACTTGCCTCTTTTGGTGTTGCCAATGTTGTGCAACCTTTTCTTGAGAGCTTCAAGTAACATGCCATTGGCGCGCTCAACCTAGCCGTTGGCTCTTGGGTGAGCGATGGAGACGTAGCAAACGTCGATTCGCTATTCTTGCAATACTCCCAAAACTTGTGATTGTTGAAATTTGAGCCCAGGTTAGTGATAATTCTATTTGGGAAGCCATAGAGGTGAACTATTTCATCCAGGAAGTCGAGAACTCTGTCAGCCTTGGGGCAGGTGACTGGCTTCACCTCGATCCATTTGGTGAACTTATCAATGGTGACGAGCACTCGATTGAATCCTCCCGGGGTTGTTGGGAGTGGACCAATCATGTCGAGCCCCCAGCATGCGAAAGGCCATGTTGGAGGTATGGTGATGAGTTTGTAGGCAGGGACATGTTGTTGTTTGGTGAAAAATTGGCAGCCTTGACATCTGCAGACTAATTCCTCTACATCTGCCAGCGCAATTGGCCAATAAAATCATGCTCTGAAAGCTTTGCCTACTATTATTCTTGAGGATGTGTGATTCCCGCATATTCCTTTATGTATTTCCTCCAAGATGTCCTTGCCATCCTAACGAGTGACGCAGTCCATGAGCACTCCCCAAGACACTCCTCTTCTGTAGAGTTTATCTTCAACTAGAATGTAGCTTTTGCCTCGCCGTGAGACTTGTTCTGCCTGCGTCTTGTCGGAAGGTAGCATATGCTCTTTAATGTAGTCAATAAAAGGAGTCCTCCAGTCTACCTTGATCATCATGATCTCCCGGTCACGTTCTGATGGACCCTTACTGGTTGTTGCTGGAGTTGCTTGTTCTATTATGGACGACTTGCGAAGTTCATGAACAAAGATGCCTGCTGGGACTTCCGTGCATGTTGAACCCATTTTGGATAAGATGTCGGCAGCAACGTTGTTGTCGCTGACCACATGGTGAAATTTGAGGCTTGAGAAATTGTTCCCTTGTTTGCGGACTTCCCTGCAGTATGCGTTCATGTTTTCCTTATTGCAGTCCCAACTAATTAGTCACCATAGACTAGTAATATTTTGATACCCAGTGAGATTGCTAGGCGAAGACCGTGTAGTAGTGCTTCGCACTCGGCTTCGTTATTTGACGCTTCCCAAAAGATTTGAAGAACATACTTGAGTTGTTCGCCTTTTGGGGATATTAAGAGTACTTTTGCACTGGATCCTTCAAGCTTGAGTGATCCATCAAAGTACATGACCCAATGTTCAGGGCGTTCCACTGGTGTAGGCAATTGATTTTCCCTCCACTCAGCCATGAAATCAACTAGAGCTTGGGACTTGATTGTTGTTCTGGGTTTGAATTCCAAGGATAATGCTCCGAGTTCTACTGCCCATTTTGATATTCTTCCCGTGGCATCCCGATTGTGGAGGATTTCGCTGAGTGGGAAGTCAGTGATGACGGATATGTTGTGTTCCTAGAAATAATGTCGCAGTTTCCGCGAAGTGAGTAGTATGGCGTAGAGTAGCTTCTGGACCGATGGGTACTGTGTCTTGGAGTCCGAGAGTACTTCACTGACAAAGTATACTGGTCTGTAGACTTTGTAGATGTGGTCTGGCTCAGACCTTTCGACTACTATTGATGTGCTGACAACATGAGTGGTTGCAGCGATGTACAAGAGCAAGTCTTCGTTTGGTGTTGGGGCTTTGATAGGAAGTCTTTCAGCTGTAACAGAGCCTTATCCACCTCCTCTGTCCATTGAAACTTGTCTTGTCGCTTGAGTAGTTTGAAGAAGGGTAGCCCCATTCTCCAAGTCTTGATATGAATCTATTTAGGGCTGCCATGCAACCTGTGAGCTTCTGCACATCTTTTACGCCGGATGGGGCTTGCATATTGGTGATGGTGGAAATTTTCTCAGGGTTTGCCTCAATGCCTCGATGGCTGATGATGAACCGGAGTAGTTTTTGTTGGGATACGAGGTAGGCTACGCTAGCACAAAATAAAAAATGTTCTACCGCGTAAACTAGGAATTACTGCTGTTATAGATCATGGGATTACCACTCGACGCATAGGTGCGGGAGTTGTAGAAACGTGTTGGGGCAGCGAAGTCAATCACACATCGACGCAGTGTAGTCGAACACGTCAACGTCGAGTAGCTCGTCCACGTGCAGCGACGCCCTCCTCATGCCGCGGCTCATCAAGCTCATCGTCGGCTTGTCATCGGCTCCTCATTGGCTCGTCAAGCTCTCGTGCAGCGGCTCGTCCAAGTGCTGCAGATGCAACACCTCCAAGGTATCCACACATGCAGGGAGGAAACAACACAAGCCGGACTACTAGGTCCGCGAGTTGCAACAGGGTGAGGGCATGGGAGGTGCGGCGGCTCCTCGTGCGAAAGGGATTGCGTGTCCAACCATTAGCCGCCCCCACCCCTCATTATATAGGGGTCCCTAACGGGCCTCTAGGTCCGAGGCCCATTAGTTCTCCTAAACCTGGTCCAATTCAGATCAAATCATCATTGGGCTTCCAGCCCTTTAAGTGTGTGACCCTATAGGATCATATATGTATAGACATGGCCCAAGTACTCCTACTCGGCCAACAGTTGGGAGCGGCCTCTAGCAAGACGTGCCAACTCCTACACACACACGAAGATCATATCAGATGAACCATCATAACATCATGTACATGCTATTCTCTTTGCCTCACGATATTTGGTCTAGCTCCAAGCCCACCACTCTTTCTCAATCCTATGATTCGAAATCCCTTTGTAGGTTAACTCTTAACCTTACGTAGCATGGCTATGCGTTTTCGGATCTGATCACTCGAGGGGCCTAGAGATATCTCTCTCAACTACAGAGGGGCAAATTCCATCTGGATTGACCATGCCTCATAGCATGCTTCTTGACAAACCCGAAAGCTACCTTTATAACTACCCTGTTACAGTGTAGCGTTTGATAGCCCCTAAGTAAGCCGATCCACATCTTGAGTACATGCGACAGTCTCAGGTCTAAGGACAAAGCGTACATGTTGTGTAAAGAGAGAACTATGTAACTCACGTTGGGTCAGTCCTAGCACATGTCTCTACATGTGCCCACATTATTAGTTTGACATCTCCATGTCCATGACTTTTGAAATATAGTCATCAACTAATACATAGCTAGTATAATATTCATGTGCGTCCTCACATGAGCTTCGACTAGGGACAATTTTTAGAATAACCATACAAGTAAAGATTTGCACACACAATTCACATAATTGCAAATCAATTTAAGTAGCCTTTAATGGATATTCAAGGAACACAATATAAAACATGGATATAATGGAATATCATCATCTGTACGATTGCCTCTAGGGCATACCTCCGATAGTCTCCCACTTGCACTAGAGTCAATCTAGAAGATATCTAATACCCATAGCTCTTATGTGTGTATCATGCTTAGACTACGGGAGAGGCTTTGTCAAAGGATCAGAAATATTTAAACCTATGTGTATTTTGCATATGTTGATCTCATCTTGGTTAACGAAGTATTGAATGAGATGAAATCGCCGCATTATGTGTTTGTTCTTCTGGTGATTCCTTGGCTCCTTTGCTTGCACAATAGCCCCATTGTTATCACAGTAGAGATTCAATAGGCTAGACACATTCGGGAACACACCAAGCTCAATAAGAAAATTCCTTATCCAAACACCCTCCTTCGCGGCTTCTGAAGCCGCGATGTACTCAGCTTCTATCATAGAATCAATCACCATCTCTTGCTTGGAACTCTTCCAGCTAACAACACCACCATTTAGCGTAAACACAAATCCTGATTGTGATTTTGAATCATCTTTGTTGATTCGGAAACTAGCATCGGTGTAACCTGTTACAATGAGCTCCTCCTCACATCCATAGATGAGGAACATATCTCTTGTCCTTCTGAAGTACTTAAGAATGTTTTTCACCATCGTCCAGTGACTCTGACCCGGATCAAACTCGTGCCTTCTTGTCATACTTAGCGCATATGAAACATCTAGGCGAGTACTTATCATTGCATACATGATAGATCCGATAGCCGAAGCATATGGCACTCTACTCATGCGATCCCGCTCATCAGTGGTCGAATGACACTGAGTCTTGCTAAGGTGTATGCCATGTGACATAGGCAAGAACCCTTTCTTCGCCTCTTGCATGCTGAACCGTTTCATGACTTTGTCAATGTAAGTATCTTGGCTTAATCCTATAAGCCTTTTCGATCTATCTCTATAGATTTTGATGCCCAGAATATATGCTGCTTCCCCTAAGTCCTTCATTGAAAAACTATTTTTCAGTGAAGTCTTTACGGACTCAAGAATAAGAATGTTGTTTCCAATCAATAATATGTCATCCACATATTAGATTATGTTGACGCTAAAAATCGGCGAATGACCCTCGGTGTCGGACACATGACACAGGAGAATCTGCTTAACTCCTGTTCGATTTGCTAACAGATCGGAACTTTAGCCGATCGAAACCCCTGGAATTTAATACGTTTCTTTCCTTATCAATCAACAGGTCAGATTGACTGGCATGATGCGTGAACCGCACCAGGGAGATCACCCGAACAGGAGTTAAGCAGATTCTCCCGAATCGTGTGTCCGATGCTGAAGGTCATCGGTCGATTTTTAGCGCCAACACACTTTTGGCACGCTCGGTGGAACCACTTCAACAGCCAACATGTCAAAAGCCGCCGAAATCTCCGAAGACAACATCATCGAGGTTATGGAAGCGGATCTCAAGGATGACCAGAAAGAAGAATTGGCAAGACATCTAGAGGAATACAGGAAGACATGCCTGCAATCTTTCAGTCGTACCAGAAGCGGGGAGACTGTCAAGAAAGCTCCGCTTCCAACTCCCCGCTAGATCACCATCACTGAGGATTCGAGCAAAATGTCCGATATGATTCAACAGTCCATTTACCAGGCTTTCATCGACCAATCCTCAGTGATGACCAACACGGTATATAATGCCGTCATCAGTTCCCTAGTCAGCGGAGTAGCTCAGGGATATCAGGGGCCAGCGTACGCCCCGCCCATTGTAGCTCCGGTCAGAAGCTTACCAGGCACATCTCACTCGGCTCCTCAGCCGATACCGACACAACATGGAGGATACAACACTTCAACGCCTCCGGGATACAACGGCGCGCCATGCTTTCCATCGCAGGTGCCACCTCAACCTACCCAGATTTCCTCCGTGCAATCACTGCCCTCAAACTCAGTGCCTTGTGGGGCACTAGCAACGGCGGCTAGTTTGGACCAATCAACCGGTTACAGAAGCTCTCCGATCCAAGCACCATTCCAATCAGCTATCCGGCTGACGGTCCCACAATATCAACCAGCCTCGTCAAAAATCGGCAGGGGGGCAGACACTGCAGAAACACTCAGAAGCGCGGCGCCGATGATGCTGTACGATGGGATGGCAGATTCGCTACGCCACCAACTGTCAACTGCTCAGTCGGCCACGCTGCCACAAAATTCGCCACACGCTTTGATTCATCACCCGGCCATCCCGCCGCCGATCCATCAGCATGTGCCGATCCCTCAACTAATCGTTCATCAGCAGCAAGTGGATTGGACAGCAAGGATAGCAGAGGTGATTCAAGATCAATTTGGGTTGAAGCTGAAGGTACAGACCTATACGTACAAGACGCCATACCCACCTGCCTACGACCTGCTACCGTTTCCCCATTGGTACAAGGTTCCTGACTTCACCAAGCTCTCCGGACTGGATAACACGTCAACCGTAGAGCACGTGAACAGGTTCATTATCCAGTGCGGAGAAGCAGCCACGCAAGATGCTTTGCGTGTATGTTTATTCTCATCATCCCTATCTAGATCGGCCTTCCAATGGTTCACTACGCTGCCACCTAATTCCATCGTCACGTGGGCCGATTTGGAGAAGCAATTCCACAAGTACTTCTATGCGGGAGTCCACAAGATGAAGCTCTCATATCTGACCAGCCTCAAGCAAAGGAGCGACGAACCAGTGACCAATTACGTGCAGAGGTTTAGAGAGATCAAAAACAAATGCTACACCCTAGTCCTGACTGACGCTCAGCTGGCCGATATCGCCTTCTAAGGTCTCCTGCCACATATCAAAGAGAAGTACGCCTCCCAAGAGTTTGAAAGCTTAAGTCAAATCGTCCACCGATTGGCCGGTCAAGAAGTACGCCCTCTCGATCAACGGGGGAATTTTTAGAAAAAGGTGGCATACTTAGAGGGATCTGAATCAGAGGAGGAGGCAGAAATCGGCCTAGCAGAATGGGTAAAAGGGAAAAAGTCGATATCATGCCCGTTCGGGAAGAAAGAACCAGAAGCGTTTGGTTTTGACACGTCAAAGGCTGACAAAATCTTCGATTTACTTCTCCAAGAGGGGCAGATCAAGCTCTCACCTTACCACACTATTCCATCGGCCGAACAGCTCAAAAAAAATGAAGTATTGCAAGTGGCACAATGCCACATCTCATGACACAAACGAGTGCAAGGTCTTCTGTCAGCAGATACAGTCGGCCATTGAGCAAGGCAGACTATAATTCAAAGTCTCGGAGAAGCCAGTAAAGCCGATGATCGATCAGCAATCCTTCCCTACTAACATGGTCAACACAGGAAGAAACGCTCTCCAAACCAAGGTGCTAACATCGGAATCGGCTAAGAGAAGCGGCGCCATGGACCCCAGACATCAGGCTACGGTTGATGATGTCAAAGGGAAAAGACGGGTCGAAGACGAGGGCGAAGGATCGGAAAGATCATGCAGACCTATCACTTTCCAATTCTTACTCAACAAATATCAACGACAGCAAGAAAGTTCGAGACACTACGAAGAGATGATGCGCCGACACGAAGATCACTGGTGGTGCCCGTTCTTCATCCTCTGCTAGGAAAATAACCTCAGGTTACCATCAGTCGATAACTGCCCTGAGTGCAGCGGTCCATATCGCGACAATCGCCTGTTCAAGAGGTCACATTCCAGAGATAGAGGATCAGAGCCGATCAGTAGAAATTGGCACGAGCAAAAGGATCGGCGCCTTTCAGTGCGTGATCGGCTGGGGGGCAGAGTTGACCCTTATGATCAGCCAAGGGGCAGACTTGAACAGTATGATCGGCTGAAGGGTAGGATTGACCAGCACAAACGGCTGGGAGGCAGAGCCAGCACACACGACCGGCTAGAAGAGATGGCCGACACTAGGGTGTCAGATGAAAACCCCCTAGGGCGAGAACTAGACTGGGTATGTATCAAACCGCCAGCCAAACTAGTAAACCCCAGGTGGTACCCTGATGGATTGACCAAATCCCAAAAATGAAGGATTCAACGTCTGCGCCAATGGGAACAACAAGAAGAAGAGCAGAGGCAGATGGCGGATAAGAAGGATGACAGGTCTCGGGTCTAGCGCCCTAAAAGAAGAGCCGATGAAGAAGACGGCAATCAGGAATCGGCAGCTGACGTTAGCATGGTGTTTATCTTGCCGATGGAGTTCATGGCTCCCGCAAATTAGGACGACGCAATAAGGATAGAGGAGCAAATGGCGCAATTGGCTTTGGAGCCAATGACGGCCACTTTTGAGAAACCCGAGGACGAAAAACGGCAACATCTCAAAGCCTTATTCCTCAAAGGACACGTCAACGGGCGACCTGTCACTAGGCTTCTGGTAGATGGAGGTGCTGCAGTCAACATCAAGCCGTATGCCATGTTCCGGAAATTGGGCAAGAGTGATGAAGACCTGACCAAGACAGACATGATGCTCAAGGACTTCGAGGGCAATGTATCTCCCGCCCGCTGAGCGCTCTGCATTGACCTCACCATCGGCAGTAAGACCCTACCCACTACTTTGTTTATCATTAATGGCAAAGGGTCCTACAACATGTTGCTCGGTCGTGATTGGATACACGCGAATTGCTGCATCCCATCTACAATGCATCAATGCCTCATCCAGTGGGACGGCGACAACATCGAGATAGTCAGCGCCGATTCCGCCTACAGTGTTGTTGCGGCCGATCGCAACATTGGAGCTGTGAACACGTCAAGTGCATATCTGGCCGAACCTGGGATACCGATTTCCTAAAGGTGTCCGATTTTGGCCTGCAGCCAATCCGAGCAGTCAGCTCTAAAGAATCAGATTAGATGGATCAGTTTGTCCGAGAAGATGAGAAGCTTAGGCATGGATTTACGTCGGCCGATTCACTGGAGATGGTGGACTTAGGAGATGGCAGCAACCCAAGGCCGACGTATATTAGTGCTAGCTTAGATCCCGAGTACAAGTGTAAATTGACAAGTTTATTGAAAGAGTTTAAAGATTGTTTTGCTTGGGAATACCATGAGATGCCTGGTCTAGACCGATCCATTGTCGAACACGGGTTGCCTATAAAACTAGAATATCGATCGTATCAGCAGCCTGCACGACTATGCAACCCTAAAATCCTACCCGATATAAAGGCCGAAATCACAAGATTAATTGAAGCGAGATTTATTCGGCAGTGCCGTTACGCTGAGTGGATTTCTAATATTATACCCGTATACAAGAAAAATGGAAAGCTGCGCGGGTGCATCGACTTCAGGAACCTAAATCAGGCTACGCCGATGGATGGGTATCCAATGCTGACAGCCGATGTTTTGATAGATGCCGCCGCAGGGCATAAAGTCATCAGTTTCATGGACGGTAATGCTGGGTACAATCAAATATTAATGGCCGAAGAAGATATTTCAAAGACGGCTTTCAAGTGTCCGGGCCACCTCAGTTTATTCGAGTGGGTAGTTATGACCTTCGGATTAAAAACCACGGGCGCTACATATCAACGGGCTATAAATTATATTTTTCACAAGCTTATTGGTGTACTGGTAGAAATCTACATCGATGACGTCGTGGTCAAGTCAAAAGGGCATCAGGAGCATCTGGCCAATTTGCGAGAAGTATTGGAGTGCACAAGGAAGCATGAGTTGAAAATGAACCCAAACAAGTGTGCATTCGGCGTGTCGGCCGGGCAGTTTCTAGGATTCATGGTCCACGAACGCGGGATAGAAGTCAATCGGAAGATCATAGCTCCTATCAACAAGGTTGTGGCCCCGCAGAACAAAACCGAACTGCAGTCCTTAATCGGCAAGGTCAACTTTATCAGAAGATTCATATCCAATTTGTCTGGGCGTATTCAAGCTTTCACTCCTTTGTTGAAGTTGAAACCTGACCAGGAATTCTTGTGGGGAGAAGAGCAGCGAAAAGCGTTGGAAGACATCAAGCAATATCTGATTTCGCCACCTGTGCTAGTCCCACCACAGGCTGACAAGCCGTTCAGACTATACTTATCGGCCGATGAACGGGCTATCGGATCGGCGCAGGTACAGGAGTTCAAAGGAAAAGAACGGGTAATATATTGTGTCAGTAGAAGACTCCTGGATGCCAAAAAAAGATATTCCCCAGTAGAGCGGTTGTGCCTGTGTCTGTATTTCTCATGTACCAAGCTCAGGCACTACCTGTTATCGGCAGAGTGCATAGTTGTATGCAAGGATGATGTAGTGAAATACATGCTATCATTGCCAATTTTGAAAGGGAGGATTGGAAAGTGGATTCTAGCTCTGTCAGAGTTTGACCTATGGTACGAATCGGCCAAAGCTGTCAAGGGCCAAGTCATGGCCGATTTCGTGGCTCAGCATTGTGGACCGGAAGTCGCTGTCGTTGAACCATTTCCATGGACTCTATACTTCGATGGTTCTTCATGTGGTGCCGGATCAGGAATCGGCATCGTCCTCATATCGCCTCGGGGGGCAAGTTATGATTTCTCTCTGTCGATAGAGGCATCCGCGGCCAATAATCAGGCAGAATACCGAGCCATCCTAAAAGGTATTCAATTGTTGAGAGAGATCAAGGCCGATGTGGTGGAAATTTTTGGGGATTCCATGCTCATTGTGGATCAATTAACGGGGAGATGTGAATGCAAAGATGATGTCTTGAGGATTTACTATGAAGATTGCCTCCAGCTTTCAAAGGAATTCAAGTTTGCGGTTATTGAGCATATTCCCAGAAATTACAATGAAGAGGCCAATAGGCTCGCCCAACACGCGTCCGGGTATCGGCCGATTCAAGGTGCCATGACTCTGGAACTTGTGGCCGACGATTGGCGAAAGGAGATCGCCAATTACTTGAAAGATCCGTCCAAGAAAGTGGATCGGCGAGTACGCTTTCAGGTCACAAAATATGTGCTGCTCGAAGATGATTTGTTTTACTGAACGATTGATGGGGTTCTGCTCAAATGCCTTGGAATGGAAGAAGCAAAGGTCATGATGGGAGAAATTCACGAGGGCATATGCGGAGCTCATCAATCGGCTCACAAAATGAAGTGGATGATCAGAAACAACGGGTATTATTGGCCGACGATACTCGAAGATTGCTTTAAATATTATAAAGGGTGTCAAGATTGTCAGAAGTTTGGCAACGTACAATGTGCTCTAGCCTCGGCTATAAACCCGATAATTAAGCCATGGCCATTTAGAGGTTGGGGAATAGACCTCATCGGACAGATTTATCCTCCATCAAGCAAGGGACATAAGTTCATAATAGTAGCCACTGACTATTTTACCAAGTAGGTGGAGGCAGTCCCATTGAAGACCGTGACATCGGCCGCTATGGTCGATTTTGTGAGAGATCATATTGTTTACCGTTTCGGTATCCCTCAAACCATTACGACTGATCAGGGAACGATGTTTACTTCAGGAGAGTTTGAGGAGTTCACCGCCGATATGGGAATTAAATTGTTGAATTCTTCACCGTATTATGCTCAAGCTAACGGTCAGTCCGAATCATCCAATAAGGGGATGATCAAGTTGATCAAGAGGAAGATAGAAGAGCAACCCAAGAGGTGGCATACATCCTTAATTGAATCTTTATGGGCCTACAGGATGGCCTGCCATGGGGCCACTAAAATATCCCCTTATCAGTTGGTCTACGGTCACGAGGCAGTATTGCCTTGGGAATTAAGAACGGGGTCCAGGCACACATCGCTTCAGGATCAGTTGACGGCCAATGACTATTCCCTCCTCATGAAGGGGGAGCTCGATGATTTGGCAGGTTAGCGATTAAGGGCTTTGATCAGCATTGAAGAAAATAAGAAAAGGGTGGCCAGGTGGTACGACAAGAAGGTAAAGGTCAAACAATTCTCCCAAGGAGATTTGATATGGAAGTTGGTGCTGCCGATAGGGTCTAAAGATCCCAAATTCGGTAAATGGTCGCCTACTTGGGAAGGACCGTATAGAATTGGCCGATGCACTCCGGGAAATGCGTATATACTAGAAACTATTGAAGGAGAAGAATTCACAAGAGCTTTGAATGGAAGATATCTGAAGAGATACTATCCTAGTATATGGGTGGATGCATAACTGATGATAGGGTGCATCAAGACGACGTGGCCAACTCCGATTGGCTCGTGTGTATATAGCCGATGCAAAGATAACATCGCCTTGAGGACGAAACATTTGATTAGTCTGGCTGATTTATTATTCGGTACAGCAATAGGATACATGGCTGACACGGTACAAGTCGCCCTTAGAACAAAAGTACCAACACATTTATTGACCATGCTTTTTCTTAATCTCCCTCTCGATCCGGCCTAATTCTATTAAGAGGTGGGTGCTCTTTTCCTCCAGATCCTCCATGGCGGCTTCGACCTCAACTTGACGAGGGAGTGGGTGGCTCCAGTCAAGAGGTAGTTGGGATGTCCCTGCCATGGCATCCTCGAGGGTGACCTGAAGAGGAAGCGGATGACTTCTTTCAGTTGGTGGCTGCCTGGAGCAGTTGGCGTCCGTGTGGTCCAGGATCTTCTGAACATCAGCGGGGATATGATCTTTGAGTTCTTCGTAATGAGCCCTGATCAGATCTCTGTCCGCCTGCGACAATGGTTCGTCGAAGTGCATAACCTTGATCGCTCATTCCAAACTGGGACTAAGGCGTCTCAGCTGAAAAGTAGCAAACAATCATCCATCGTCAGATTGATTGAAATATCAGGCGGAGGAACAAAGGAACATTTCGTACCTGATTGACGGAGAAAGAAGAAGAGGAAGAAGACATCTCAATGCCTAGTCTGAGGGTATGGAGATCAAACTGCTAGAAGAAAAGAGGACAGGCGATGTGAATGCCTTTAGAAACATACGGGGTCTCATACTTATAGAAGGAAAAGGATGAGAGGTTGGTAAGATGCGTCCCATCAGAATAATGGATCATTAAATGAAAAGGCTGCCACGAAGGATGGTTCAAGTTTGAATCCGCACATCAACGGCAAAAGGACATTAAATGTTTTTACAGAGTATTCAGTGCTTTTACAATTCACCCAAGGAGGGCATTAAAGCCGCAATCGCTCGCTGCCTAACCTGATCGGCCGAGTCTAAAATCCTCTGGTCGTCATCAGCCGATCCGGGGACTTTTGGCATATGACGATGGAGTTTGATTGCTTCATGGGCCAGGTTCTGCCTCTCCTGCTTCAGCTCGGCAATGACAGATGGGAGGTCTTGGAGTCTTTTCTCTTTGGCAGCTATGGCCTTGGTCACCTGCTCCATCTCCTTGGCGAGCTCTGCCCTTCGCCGTTTGAGGTGGTCTATGGCGCCAATGATATCCGGACGAGAACTTTCAAGGAAGCTGATTCGTTGATGCACCTCTTGAGCTCGATATTTGGAGCCTTCCTCCTCACGTGCTTTTGCTAATCTGGCGCAATCGGCCATTTGGCATAGAGCCCTGAAAACCAGAACCCGCATTGACTCAATGTATGTGACGGGTGCTAGAGCCTCTTCTGCTTCTTCTGGAACTCGGCCTCTGATTTCACTAAGAAGCCGTTGAATCGGCGAAGCGTCTTCCACTAGTCGGCCGATGTCGTCTTGGAGGAGGGTCCGTATGCTCTCAAGCTTGGCACGGACGTCATCAGGTATTGAACTCAGTGTGACTTGGCGCGAGGCGACCTCCTCATCGTCAGATAGTGCAACCGCAAAGGAAAAGAGACTGTTGTTGGGGTATCCTACTCCTGAGAAAGAATAAATGATAAAATACAGATTAGCCGACGGTAATAGGAAATCGGCCGATTCGAGTGTCAAGTTTCTTACCTCCTTAAAGTGGATTTCTTCTGTTTGCACCGGCGGGAGTGCTACCCTCATCTCAGGAATTGGCGCGCCTGGTTTATCGGAGGAGGAGGATTCGACGATTATCGGCACCGTGCTCGGGCTAGCCTCCTGGGAAGGATCAAAAAATGGAGCTCTATAAGTACGAGGTAGGTGATTAAGTCTAATGACGGATAATAACTGCTATACATCCGTGAGTCATCCGGCCGATGGCCGATGGAAGGGCACGATTGACGTGCCCAGGGTAGCCTGCATCAGAAATTGGTTAGATTTTGATTTAAGGATTGAGAAATTTGATTTATTCTCTCTACCTCAGTAGGAGGGATTGTTGGTGTCCCTGCCTCTACCTGGATTGTGGCCGATCGCTGCGGGGATTGCACTGGAGCGATTTGCGCAGCCTAACAGAAGGAAGAAGTTAATACCGAAAAAATACTTAGAAGAATGCGCGGTATATGAAGTTACCTGGATGGCTTCTAGTAGTAATGATGCAGCTGCTGCTCAAGCCTTTGTAGCGGCCTGGGGGTCAACTTCTTCGATAATCTGCAGAGTCGGCGTAGCTAAAGATTCAGCCGATGCCGCTGCCGACTGATCGGCCGATTCTATACGGGCACGCACTCGGCGACTCATCTTCTTTGAAGAGGTTTTCTTTGGCGTCTGTTTTGATCAGCCGGTGGTGATGTCTTCGATGGTTGGGGCATGATAGCCGATAAGTGGGAATGATGTGTATGGGTAACGGTTTTCTATCGGCCTACCACTTCGGCTGCGCGTTGGAGGAAGTTGACTTTCGAACTGTAAAAGGAAATAAGAGTTAGCGGTAAATTTGTAGCATAAACGGAAATGACATCGAAATCGGCTAAGAAGAGAGCAGTACCGCTACATTTGGGTCGATGTTGTCAGGATCCAGATCATTGCAATATGTTGCAGTGGATACACAAAAGAGATGCTGCTTCCATTCTGCCCACCATAATTTGAATTGTTGAACAGCAAAAGGAGCTACTACCCAATTGTTCAGATCAATGGTATAGGAATCAGGCACTAAATCGCACAACCGATTATAGTCAAGGCCCTTAGTAAGCGCATCTCAAAATTTTGCGCGGCCGGCAAAGTAAACCCGAATCGGCAACTGTCCAAGGCCAAACTGCCGTGCTACAACCGACATGTTATAAAACTCATAAGTTGGGGAGTCCTTCTCGGAGAATAAGTTTGCTAGTAAGATCCCTAGTTTGATCAAGGCGTCCGTGAGATCATTGTCAAAGGAGTTGGACGTCGAGTCATAGCAGAAGGGAAGCTCAAAAAGCGGCTTTGTTCTCTGGTATGGGTACCAACTAGTAGTTTCTTCACTCAAGTTGTAGTAAAAGCATCTGAAATACTCGGCTATCTGGGTGGGGGTGAATGGGCTGCCAGGAAAGGCTGATGCCGCCTCACCAAAAGAGGTGCACTGACGTCGCACTGTAGGATTTTCCTCTGATTCGATGTTTGGGAATGTCTTGGTCTCTATCTACTGCTGGAAGACCTTGCTCATGTACAAGTTGAGCCAGAGGGTGATGAACCACCAGGGACCACCAGGATTACCAATCGGCTCCCCTTTTGATAGTTTGACAGCGATCTGGTGCATCATGTGGTAGGCTGATTCTAACAAATGTTTCCCTAGAGGGATGGTGGATCCTCTTGCCAAAGCTTCGGCCAGAGCTTGTGTGTTGGAAGAAGGTCCAACTGCTCTGCCACAGAAAAGGTACTTCTCTAGCCACATCATCAAGAAGGCTATGTATTCTCTCTCTCTAAAATCATCCCGGTCCTCATGTTTTTATTGATATACCCCTTCCACCCGCCGATTCCTTTCGTCTCCAGCCGATGGGTTGGCTTGATCAGATAATTAAAAGGAGTATCGGTGGAGGAAATGTCGAGGCCAGTCAGCATCAGCACATCGAGTTGGGGTCATGGGCCCATGCCCAAAAAGAAATATGTTGAGCGCATCAGACTAGAAATAAGAAGCTGCTATCACCAGGGGTTCATTCTTCTCCATCTGGGACAAGGATAGATTTATGCATTGGCCAATTTTTACTTCGTCCCATTGAACTCTCTTGGAGTTGGCCATTCCTTGATACCATTCTTTCCAGCTGAGAGTTTTGTTCGGCCAAGATCTAAATGTTCCTGTCCACTGGCTCAAATCCATAGGCGATTGCTTAAAAGGAATCCTATGGGTTTCTAGGTTGATCAGGTTAGTCGGGTCTGGGTTTCCCATAGGGCCTAGGCAGATAAGACCAGGAGCGTCGGAAAGGCAGATGGTGATTTGCTGTCTAACCGCCTAAAGAAGGTAAAAAAGGAAGAACTAAGAATAGATCTAAAAGACGCATGGGCAGTAAAAAGTACAGAGGAAGGTTTCGGGTGTTTACCTCCGGAATGAAGCCCATGGATGCCGATTGAGTTGCTGGTGAAGCCTCCATTGCTGATGGAGTTGCCGATGGAGCCACCATTGAGGGAAAATGAAGCGAGATGCAGATGAAAGGAAAGATCGCCGGAGGGGTGCTACTGGAAGCCAAAGGGGTGTTGGGAGGAGGTAGAAGATGATTCGCCAGAGAGGGAGTTACTTGGCTCGTGGAGAAGAAGCGGCAGGGAACGCTAGTATTCAAAGACGGTCCGAGAGAAGGGGTAAAGGTGGGATTTTTATTTCAGAGGAGCGGTTGTCTCAGGCGCCCAGTTCGAAAAGATTGCAATCATCATGTAGAAGACCGTGAAACAGAAGGAGATTTTTGCCCCGTTTGTTTCGAAGAAGAGGTTAAAAAAGAATTTTGAAGTAAAAGTTATGTTTTACTCCGAAACTGGGGGGCATGTGTTGACGCCAGATTTTGATACGTATTTTGAATCTGCGTCAGGGAAGGGAAAGATTGGCCGATGCGGAAAATTAAAAGCTACAGTTGGGAATTGGCCGATTGGTGCTACAGTGTATTGGCCGATCAACGAATGGAGTTAACAGAAGTCGGCCGATTGGAAGGCTGGAGCGATTGGGCTAATATGGGCTTAAGGTGGGCCAGAAAAAGAAGATAGAGAAAGATTGGCCCGTGGGAGTATGATAACCAACTCCGGTACGAGTTGTGTTTGTAAATATTCGTTTTCATTTAAAATTAGAGATAGATCCTAGTTGGTTAGGAAATCAGATGTCACAGGCTATAAATAGCCATCTTTAAAGATTTGTAAAACAACACATCAATCAATACAAACAACTTACTTTTCCATCGTACTTTACTTTCAAGTCGGCGACTTCGCTAATACGTCTTTTCTTTCACGAGTACGTACGGGTTGGCAGGGCTGCATCGACATGATCTTCGGCCAATTTTGTAAGTTCCGCTTATCGAATAATATCTAAGCTTTAACTTCGGGCGCATCGCTGTTGTTTCATTTAGATTTATTCACAAGTTATCGATATTAACTAGAATTATAGGTTTTATCTATTGTTTTAGTTTTTATCACCAGTTATCCAGCTTAAGATTTGAACTGTCAGCTTTATTACTGTTACTCTTATTTATCATTATACAGCCAATTAGATCTATTTCAAGTGTTGCATTCATAGCGTTGTTAGCATACTCTAGTAGTTTCTTTACATTCGTTGCGTGATTATCGGTTGTTCTATAGCCGGTCATCTTCATAGTAAATCGGCCGATTCGCTGACACGCTTTTCGAGATAGATCGAAACTTTAGCCGATCGAAACCCTTGGAATTTAATATGTTTCTTTCCTTATCAATCAACAGGTCAGATTGACTGGCACGCCGCACGAACCGCACCAGGGCGATCACCCGAATAGGAGTTAAGCAGGTTCTCCCAGGTCGTCTGTCCGACGCTGAAGGTCATCGGCTGATTTTTAGCGCAACACACTTTTGGCAATTTCGGTGGGACCACTTCAACAGCCAACATGTCAAAAGCTGCCGAAATCTCCGAAGACAACGTCATCGAGGTTACGGAAGCGGATCTCAAGGACGACCAGAAAGAAGAATTGGCAAGACATCTAGAGGAATACAGGAAGACATGCCTGCAATCTTTCAGTCGTACCAGAAGCAGGGAGACCATCAAGAAAGCTCCTCTTCCAACTCAACGCCAGATCACCGTCACTGAGGATTCGGGCAAAATGTCCGATATGATTCAACAGTCTGTTTACCAGGCTTTCATCGACCAATCCTCAGTGATGACCAATAAGTTTATGGAATATATAATTCATGGCCCGTTGATATGTTGCTCTAGCGTTTTTCAAACCAAAAGTCATAACTACCCACTCGAACAAACCAAGGTGGCCTTGACATCTGAAATCCGTTTTTAAGATATCTTCTTCGTCCATTAATATTTTATTATACTCGGCATTACCATCCATAAAGCTGATGACTTTGTGTCCCGCAGCCGCGTCTATTAAAACATTAGCCGTTGGCATTGGGTATCCATCCATCGGCGTAGCTTGGTTAAGATTCCTGAAGTCAATACACACACGTAGCTTTCCATTCTTCTTGTATATGGGCACAATATTAGAAATCCACTCGGCATAGCGACACTGCCAAATAAACCTTGCTTCAATCAATCTTCTAATCTCGGCCTTTATATCAGGTAGAAATTTAGGATTACAACGTCGTGCTGGCTGCTGATATGGCCGATACCCTAATTTTATGGGCAACAGGTGTTCGACAATGGACCGGTCTAGACTAGGCATCTCATGATACTCCCAAGCAAAGCAATCTTTAAATTCTCTTAACAAACTTGTTAGCTCACGCTTGTATTCGGAGTCTAACCTAGCACTAATATACATCGGCCTTGGCTTGCTACCATCTCCAAGGTCCACCATCTCCAAAGAATCGGCCAATGTAAACCCGTGCCCAAGCTTCTCATCTTCTCGAACGAACTGATCCATTTAATTTGATTCTTCAGAGCCGACTGCTTGGATCAGCTGTAGACTGAAATCGAGCACTTTCAAGAAGTTAGTGTCCCAAGTTCTGCTAGATATGCATCTGACGTGCTCGCAGGTCCACTGTTGCGCGTCAGTTGCGGCAACGATGTAGGCGGAATCGGCGGTGACTACTTCGATGGTGTCGTCAATCCACTGGACGAGGCATTGGTGCATTGTAGATGAGATGCAGCAGTTTGCGTGGATCCAATCTCATCCAAGCAACATGTTATAGGACCCTTTGCCATTAATAACAAAGAAAGTGGTGGGTAGGGTCTTACTGCCGATGGTAAGGTCGACGCAGAGTGCCCCCCGAACCGAAGATACGTTGTCTTCGAAATCCTTGAGCATCATGTCTGTTTTGATTAAATCTTCTTCTCCCTTGCCCAGTTTGCGGAACATTGCGTACGACATGATGTTTACAGCAGCACCTCCGTCTACCAATAGCTTCGCGATCGATCATCCGTTGACTTGTCCTTTGAGGAATAGAGCCTTGAGATGCTGGCATTTTTTGTCTTTGGGTTTCTCAAAAGTGGCGGTCATTGGCTCCAAAGCCAATTGTGCCATCTACTCCTCTATTTATACCACGTCGTCACGGTCAACGGGAGCCATGAATTCCATCGGCAAAATGAACACCATGTTGACGTCAGCAGCCGAATCCTGATCGTCGTTTTCTTTGTCGGTTTTTCTTCTGGGGTGCCATACTTGAGACCTGACCCCTCTCTTGTCCAGTGCTTGCCTTTGTTCCTCTTCTTTCTGTTCCCATTGGCGCAAACGTTGGACCCTCCTTTTTTGGGATTTAGTCAGACCGTCTAGGCACCACCTGGGGTTCGCTGGTTTGCTTGGCGGTTTAGCGTGTTCCCAGTCTAGCTCCCGCCCCAGAGGGTTTTCGTCTGAGACTCTTGCGTCGGCTATCTCTCCCAGCCGATCATGTGCACTAGCTCTGCCCCCCAGCTGATTTCGTTGGTCTACTCTGCCCTCCAGCCGATCACGCACTAAAACGCGCCAATCTCCTTGCACGTGCCTATTTCTGCTGATTGGCTTTAGTCCTTGGTCTCCGAAGCATGATCTCTTGAACGGGCAGCCACTACGATACTGACCGTTGCACTCAGGGCAGTCATCGGTCGACAGTAGCCTGAGGTTATTTTCCCAACAGTGGGTGCAGAAGAGGCATCTCCAATGATCTTCGTGACGGCGCATCATTTCCTCGTGGCACCTCGTGTCTTCCCGTTGCCTCTGGTACTTGTTGAGTAAGTCTTGGGACGTGATAGGCCGATGTGGTCTCTCCGAGCTTTCACCTTCGTTTTCCATTTGGCCTTTTCCTTTAACATCTTTGACCGAGGTCTGGTTTCTGGGATCCACCGCGCCGCTCCTTCTAGCCGATTCTGATGTCAGCACTTTAGTTTGGAGCGCATTCCTTCCCACGTCGACCATGTTAGCAGGGAAAGGGTGCTGGTTGATCTTCATCGGCTTCATTGGCTTTGCTGGGAGCTCAAATTTAAGTCTCCCTTGCTCAATAGCTGACTGTATCTGTTGACGGAAGATCTTGCACTCATTGGTGTCGTGAGATGTGGCATTGTGCCACTTGCAATACTTCATCTTTTTGAGCTGTTCCGCCGACGAAATCGTGTGGTAGGGTGAGAGTTTGATTTGTCCCTCCTGGAGCAGCAAGTCAAAAATCTTGTCGGCCTTAGACGTGTCGAAGCCAAATGTCTCTGGATCCTTTTTACCGAACGGGCACGATATTGGCTTTTTTCCTTTTACCCACTCTACCAGGCCAATTTCTGCTTCTTCCTCCGACTCAGACCCTTCCACGTACGCCACCTTTTTCTAAAAATTTCTTCGTTGGTCAAAGGGGTGCAGTTCCTGGCCGGATAGTCGATGGACAATCTAGCTCAAGCACTCAAACTCCTAGGAGGCATATTTCTCTCTGATGTGTGGTAGGAGTCCTTGAAAAGCGGTGTCGGCCAACCGAGAGTCGGTCAAAACTAGGCTGTAGCATTTATTCCAGACCTCTCTGAACCTCTGTATGTAGCTAGCCACCGACTCATCGCTTCTCTACTTGAGGCTGGTTAGATCTGAGAGCTTCATCTCATGGACCCCCGCAAAGAAGTACTTGTGGAATTGCTTTTCCAAATCAGCCCAAGTAACAATGGAATTAGGCGGTAGTGTAGTAAACCACTGAAAGGCCGACCCGGAGAGGGATGAAGAGAACAACTAGACCCTTAGAGCATCTTGCGCAGCAGCTTCTCCGCATTGGATGATGAACCTATTGACATGCTCTACTATAGATGTATCATCCAAGCCTAAGAACTTAGTGAAATCCGGCACCTTGTACCGATGTGGGAACGGCAAGAGGTCGTAAGCAGGCGGGTATGGCGTCCTCTACGTGTAAGTCTGTACCTTTGGTTTTAGCCCGAACTAATTTTGTATTATATCAGCTATCCTTGCGGTCCAGTCCACTTGTTGTTGATGCTGCTGTTGCTGATGCACAACCGGCTGAGGAATCGGCACGTGTTGTTGGACTTGCGGCACCATAATTGGGTGATAAGCTGGTACATGATGCGGATCTTGCAGTTGTGCTGCCGGCAGAGGAGCCGATGACTGCTATCGTGCGGAATCAACTTGGCGTAGTGGATCCACTGCCTCATCGTACAATACCATCGGTGCCGCAGTTCTAAGTGGATCTGGAGCGCTTGCCCCCCTGCCAATTTCCAAGGTGGTCTGCTGGCATTGCGGCACTGTCGGCCAAGAGGCTGATGTAAACGATGCCTGCACTGGAGATTTTCTGTAACTAGAGGATGGGTCCAGATCGGCAAGTGTCACTGTAGTTTCCCAAAACGTGGAGGTTAGAAACAACGGTTGTGCAGCGGGAACTGGTGCAGGATAAAACGGCGCTTGTGATTGATAGAGCGTTACGCCGTTATATCCTAGGGGTATTGTAGCATTGTACCCCCCACTCTGCATCTGTATCGGCTGGGGAGCCGACTGAAGCAAACTCAGAGCCGTTGATAAGCCTCTGATTGGTGCCACGATAGGGGGGCGTAAGCTGGTCCCTGGTACCCCTAAGCCGGGCTGTTGACCATGGAGCTAACGACGGCATTATACACCATGTTGGTCATCACCTTGAACTGGTCGATCATAGCCTGATAAATGGATTGTTGGATCATCTCAAACATCTTTCCCGAGTCTTCAGTGATGGTGATATGGCGAGGAGTTGGAAGAGCAGCCTTCCTGACGGTCTCCCTGCTTTTGGTACGACTAAAGGATTGCAGGCATGCCTTCTTGTATTCTTCCAAAGCCTTTGCCACTTCTTCCCTCTGGTCGTCCTTGAGATCTGCTTCTGTGATTTCGATGATGTTATCTTTTGAGATCTCAGCAGCTTTTGACATGATGGATCTTGCTTTGGTCCCACTGGGCGTGCCAAAAGTGTGTTGATGCTAAAAATCGGCGAACGACGCTCGGCGTCGGACACACGACCCGAAAGAATCTGCTTAACTCCTGTTCGAATGATCGCCCTAGTGCGGTTCGCACGACGTGCCAGTCAATCTGACCTGTTGATTGACAAGGAAAGAAAAGTATTAAATTCCAGGTGTTTCAATCGGCTTGAGTTCCGATCTGTCTTGAAAGGTGTATCAGCGAATTGGCCAATTTACTGTGCAGATGACTGGCTACAAAACAACCGATAATCACATAGCAATTGTAAAGAAACTGCTGGGGCAACCTAAGCAACGCTACAAAAATAACACTTGAAACAGATCTAATCGGCTATATAATGATAAATACAAATAATGATAAAAAGCTAACAGTTCGTGTCTCAAGCTGGATAACTGATGATAAAACTAAAACAACAGGCAAAACCTATGGCTCTAGTAAATATTGATAACTAGTGAATAAATCTAAATGAAACAACAGTGATGCGCCTGAAGTTAAAGCTTAGATATTACTCGATATGCGGAACTTACAAATTGATCAGAGATCGTGTCGATGCAGCCCTACCAACTCGTACAAACTCCTGAAAAGAAAAGGTTTTGGCAAAGTCGCCGACTTGAAAATAAAGTACGAGGAAAAAAGTAGATTTGTTGTATTGATTGATGTGTTATTGTTTACAAGCCTTACAAGGCAGCTATTTATACCCTTTTACAACTGATTTCCTAACCGACTAGGATCTATCTCTAATTTTAAAGATAACAAATATTTACAACCGGACGCAACCCGTATCGGAGTTGGTTATTATTCTCTCTCAGGCCAATCTTCATCTTCTGGCTAATCGTCACCTTGGCCCACTTTTGGCCTAAATCGGCCAAGCCGTTCTGGCTCCCAATCGGCCAGCCTTTATCGACTCTTTCCGCCAATCGGCCGAAAACACTGTAGCTCCAATCGGCCGATTCCCAACTGTAGCTTCTATTTTGCTACATCGGCCACCCTCCTTCTCCTTTGACGCCGATTCCAAACACGTGTCAAAATCCGGCATCAACAAATTAGAAATACTACAAAGCTCCCACTAACCTTTTTGTAAACACAAGCCTCTTCTTCATTCTTAATGAAGCCAAACCCTTTGACCACTTCATCAAAATGAATGTTCCAACTCCTAGATGCTTGCTTCAACCCATAAATGGATTTTTGAAGTTTGCATACCTTTCTAGCATTGTTTGGATCGACAAAACCCTCGGGCTGTATCATATACATGTCCTCAGTTAGATTTCCATTCAGGAAGGTTGTCTTGACATCCATCTACCATATTTCAAAATCGAAATATGCAGCTATAGCCACAATAATCCGAATAGATTTAAGCATCACTACGGGCGAGAAGGCCTCGTTGTAGTCAGCTCCTTGAACTTGTCGAAAACCTTTTGCGACAAGTCGTGCTTTATAGATGTGAACATTTCCATCCATATCTCTCATCCTTTTATAGATCCATTTGCACTCTATGGCTTTAACACCATCAGGCGGGTCAACCAAGTTCCAAACTTGATTGTTTCCCATGGACTCTATTTCGGATTGCATGGCACCCTGCCATTTTTCGGAGTCTAGGTCCATCATTGCTTCTGCATATGTCGCAGGCTCATCATTGTCCAATAATAATATTTTCCGCATTTTGCGGAGCCTTGTCGACCTTCGTTGTTGTGGCGGTGCTTCTCTTGCCATGGGTATCTCAACTTGTTTTGCTACATTAGCATCACTCGTTGATTCTTGCCCGATTGGCTCATCCCGAACTTCTTTAAGATGCATTGTCTTTCCACTCTTCTCCCCTTTGAGAAACTCTTTCTCTAGGAAAACACTGTTCCGAGTGACAAACACTTTGCCCTTTGATCAGTTGTAGAAATAGTATCCTAAAGTTTCCTTTGGATATCCCACGAAAATGCACTTATCCAACTTGGGTGTAATCTTGTCCGACTGAAGTCGCTTGACGAATACTTCACATCCCCAAATCTTTAGAAAAGACAAACTGGGAGTTTTTCCAGTCCACAACTCATATGGTGTCTTAACTACGGATTTAGACGGTACCATATTAAGTGTGAAAGCTACTGTTTCTAGAGCGTATCCCCAAAATGATAACGGTAGGTCCGACTGGCTCATCATTCATCGAACCATGTCCAACAAAGTTCGATTATTTCGCTCGGATACACCGTTTCTCTGAGGTGTTCCAAGTGGTGTAAGCTGTGGAACAATTTTGCAGCTCTTCAGATGATTGCTAAACTCGTGGCTCAAATACTTGCCTCCGCGATCAAATCGTAAGGTCTTAATTTTCTTGCCATGCTGATTTTCAACTTCATTTTGAAATTCCTTGAACTTTTCAAAGGTTTCAGACTTGTGCCTCATCAAGTAGACATAGCCATATCTACTAAAATCATCAGTAAAAGTTATGAAGTATTGGAATCCTCCTCTACCTGTCGTGCTCATTGGTCCACATACATTGGTATGTACAAGTTTCAACAAGTCTAATGCTCTCTCAGGAAAGCCTGTCAAAGGCTCCTTCGTCATCTTGCCTAGCAAGCAAGCCTCACATGTCGCGTATGATTCAAAATCAAACAATGTTAAAAGTCCATCAGAATGGAGCTTCTTCATGCGCTTTTCACTTATATGACCCAAACGACAATGCCACATGTAGGTAGGACTCAAATCATTAGGCCGAGGCCTTTTATCACTTATGTTATAGACAGGTAAATCATCAAGATTTAAAACAAATAATCCTTTCACAATGGGTGCAAAAGCCATAAACATATTATTCTTAGAGATCACACAACCATTGTTTTCACTCAAAAATAAATAACCTTCCTTCATCAAGCATGAAGGAGGCATAATGTTTCGACTTAAACTAGGAACAAAATAACAATTATTCAACTCCATAATAAATCCTGACAGGAGGTGGAGTTGCATCGTCTCGACGGTCAACGCAGCAACTCTTGCATTATTGCCCACATGGAAATCAACTTCTCCTCTTTACACGCTTCTACTTCTTATCAGTCCCCGCATCGAATTGCAAATATGAGCAACCAATCCGGTATCAAATATCCAAGAATTAATAATTGTATCAGCGAGAAATATGTTGTCTATGACATTAATAACAAGCGTACCTGAGGTGGAAGTACTCTTAGTTCTGTCATTCTTCAACGAAGCTAGGTACTGCTTGCAATTTCTCTTCCAGTGACCAAGTTCATGATAATAAAAGCACTCTTTGTCTGGAGCAGGTCCAGCTTTAACCTTAGGCGCTAGGTTTGGCTTGAAGATACCTTTGCTCTTCTTCTTCCAAGAATTGCCCTTCTTCTTAAAGCTAGGCTTGTTCTGTATTGCCATCACATGGCTGCTTCCAACACTTTTCTTAATGTCAGCCTCTGCTATTTTAAGCATGCCACACAATTCATTCAGACCCTTCTCTGTCCCATGCATATGGTAGTTTGAGATGGAGTTCCCATAGCTAGATGGAAGAGACGAAAGAATAAACTCAGTGGCCAACTCTTGGCCCAGTGGGAAGCCCAGCTTCTCCGGCTTCTCCAACCATTTAGTGTAATCAACCATCTTGATTATGTGTGGTCCTAGTGCTGCGCCTTCTGCTAGCTTGCTCTCAACAAAGGCCTTAGACACATTGAACCTTTCAATCCTGGCCTGTGTCTAGAACATGTCTCTAAGCACCACGATCATATCGTACGCCTCATGATCTATTTCAAACTGCATCTGCAGTTCGGGTTCCATGCAAGCAAGCATAAGGCAGCTTACTTCAAGATTAGCATCACATGCTTTCTTGTAAGCATTCTTAATAGCAGCAGGTGCATCATCAGCAGGTTCTTCTGGTAATGGGGTGTTTAGAACATCTTTCTTTTTCTTAGCCCTGAGAACAATTCTCAGGTTACGGATCCAATCTGTATAGTTTATCCCATTCAGCTTGTCCTTCTCAAGGACTGAACGCAAAGCAAACCATGTGGTGTTGCTAGGTGTCATTTATCTACAACAAATTATAATGCAAAATACTAAGAAGAAAGTATCCATGATAGAGTAAATCACATTAAACTTTTAACAGAATCTACTCCCACTAAAATCAACATCCCTCTATCGATACTTAGTGATTCAGGATCCACAACTAACAAGTCTACTAGTGAGCTTTAGCATCACCGCTAGCAAACAAGGTAAATCAGTAAGCAACTTCTTGCTAATCATATTAATATGACTCCTGTTGTTGGGTGACATCTCCATATCTCGGTGCCCAACCTTTATGCCCCAAGGTCCTTAACTGTTAAGATAACCTTGTTAAGCAAACCAACCCTTATGCGTGTAAGTGTCTGACACAGACCCATCTAGTCAAGGAAAACGAGTAGCACCCTAATTTCATAGACCCACCACCAATTGTACAAGACATGATATGGTGCAAGTTTTAGTTGGGATGGCATACTAACTTAAAATTTGCGAGGGATCGTTCTACTTCTAACATCACATCGTGTAGTAGTAACACATAAAGGAATAATATGCACACATTTGTGACACAGTATGACCTGATTTCTATTGGTGATCTCCATCTCCATAGAACCTGTTCACCATGATGATCTCCATCTCCATGATCCATGTGCGTCATCCTTTCAGTGATGAGTCCTCCAAGAACTAGTACAATATATTACATCTAATCAGCTAGTAAAGAAGGTTACATAGTTGCTTGAATCATCACAGATTGACACGCAGGTCATTAATTACATTAATGTGACAATACATATGGCTCTAGCCGTATTGCCGTATGCATGACCCGTAGGTCATGAATTAGTTACACACATGCATCACATACACTAGGGCCATACCGATCACAAAATCCTGCAAAATAGAGCTAGGCATTCTAACGTTCCAAAATTAAACGGCATGAAACTCCATCTTCCAAGCTAATTTTAGGAAATCTAATTTTGCTAAAAAGATGAAGTGGTTTAATTTCATGTGTAACTTTTTCTGTAACTTTTTCTATAGATCAATTTTCATGTAAAATTCGTCTCGATCCAAGATCGTACCGAAAAGTTACGGCCGTTTTACCGAAACACATGATCTCGGTGAATAATCTGATCCAGTAGTTGATCCAATTTTCATATGCATCTGGTGTATGAACCTAGGTTTCGATTTGACCAATCACATTGATCTTCATTTGCTGCAACTGGCATTACATGTATCACTTAACTCCGATGACGAAAATCCGACCGGTAGGAGTATGTCGTTACACGATCATTGCAGCAAGATCACGAACCTGATCATAGATCAATCTGAAAACCGCATATCACCATGCACACATCTCAAACCCATAACTAAACAGCTACAGCTCTGATACCACTGTTAGGATACGAGGTAGGCTACGCTAGCGCAAAACAAAATTTTTCTACCGCGTAAACCAAGAATTACTGATGTTATAGATCATGGAATTACCACTCGATGCACAGGTGCGGAAGTTGTAGAAACGCATTGGGGCAGTGAAGTCAATCACACGTCGACGTAGCATAGTCGAACACGTCGATGTCGAGCAGCTCCTCAGCAGCTCATCCACGTGTAGCGACACCCTCCTCGTGCCGCGGCTCGTCAAGCTCTCGTGCGGCGGCTCGTCCAAGTGCTACAGATGTAACACCTCCAAGGTATCGACACGTGCAGGGAGGAAGCGACGCAAGCCGGACTGCTAGGTCCACGAGTTGTAACAGGGCGAGGGCATGGGAGGTGCGGCGGCTACTCGTGCGAAAGGGATTGATCGCGTCCAACCCTAAGCCGCCCCCAACCCTCATTATATAAGGGTTCCTAACGGGCCTCTAGGTCTGAGACCCATTAGTACTCCTAAACCTGGTCCAATTCGGATCAAATCCTCATTGGGCTTCCAGCCCCTTAAGTGTGTGACCCTATAGGATCATATACGTATAGACATGGCCCGAGTACTCCTACTCGGCCAATAGTTGGTAGCGGCCTCTAGCAAGATGTGCCAACTTCTATACGCACACGAAGATCATATCAGACGAACCATCACAACAACACATACATGATATTCCCTTTGCCTCACGATATTTGGTCTAGCTCCAAGCCGACCACTCTTTCTCGATCTTGTGATTCGAAATCCATTTGTAGGTTAACTCTTAACCTTACGTAGCACGGCCATGCATTTTCGGATCCGATCACTCGAGGGGCCCAGAGGTATCTCTCTCAACTACAGAGGGGAAAATTCAATCTTGATTGACCATGCCTTACAGCATGCTTCTTGACAAACCCGAAAGCTACCTTTATAACTACCCTGTTACGGTTTAGCGTTTGATAGCCACTAAGTAAGCCAATCAACATCTTGAGTACATGCGACAGTCTCAGGTCTAAGGGAAAAGCGTACATGTTGTGTAAAGAGAGAACTATGTAACTCGTGTTGGGTCAGTCCTAGCACATGTCTCTACATGTGCCCACATTATTAGTTTGACATCTCCATGTCCATGACTTGTGAAACATAGCCATCAACTAATACATGTGCTAGTCTAATATTCATGTACGTCCTCACATGACCTCCGACTAGGGACAACTTTTAGAATAACCATACAAGTAAAGAGTTTCACACACAATTCACATAACTGCAAATCAATTCAAGTAGCCTTTAATGGATATTTAAGGAACACAATACAAAACATGGATACAATGGAATATCATCATCTCCATGATTGTCTCTAGGGCATACCTCCAACAGTTATCCTGATGGTACACCAAAAACGCACTTGGTAGGATTGAGTTTCCATCGGAACGCTCACAGGCTTGTGAAAGTTTCTTCTAAATCTGCAATCAGATCATCTGGATTCCTGGTTTTGACTACTACATCATCCACGTACACTTCTACATTGCGGTGTAGTTCTTTCTCAAAGCACATTTGAATTGCGCATTGATAAGTCGCTCCTGCGTTCTTCAGCCCAAAGGACATTGTCTTTGGGTGATGAATGCGGTCTTGGCTTGATCTTATTCCTTGAGTGATATCTGGTGATATCCCGAGTAGCAATCAAGGAAACAGAGTAGTGCGCATCCAGCTGTGGAGTCAACTAATTGGTCAATTCTGGGGAGCCCGAAGGGATCTTTGGGACAATGCTTGTTAACGTCTGTGTAGTCGACACACATCCTCCACTCGTTGTTGCTCTTCTTTCGAACTAAAACTGGGTTGTCTAGCCAATCCGGGTGGAAAACTTCTTTTATGAAACCTTCCTCGAGTAATTTAGCTAGCTCTTTCTTAATTGCGTCTCTTCAATCTTGAGCGAATCTTCGTAGTCGCTATCTTTTTGGAGTAGCTTTGGGATTGATGTTGAGTGAGTGTTCGATTAGTTCCTTGGGCACACCAAGCATGTCGGCCGGTTTCCACGCGAAAATGTCTCGGTTTGCCCGAAGGAAATCGACAAGCGCGCTTTCCTATTTACAGTCTAGTCCTGTTCTGATCAAGACTATTTTGGATGAGTCGCTAGTCTCGAGGTCAATGGCTTTGAAGTTCTTGTCGTTTGCTGGCTTGAGTTTAGTGGCTCCCAACTTGTTCTCTGGAATTTTGAGTTCTACTGGGGTGAGCTTCTCTGATGCAGTAAGAACTTGTTGCATGGAGCTAGAGACTTGAGTAGTTGCGGCTATCTTAACAGCTTCCGTGTCGCATTCATAGGATCATCACAGGTCTCCATGGAGAGATAGTTCTCCTTTCGGTCCAGGCATTTTCTGTAGCAGGTACACGTAGTGTGGAATGGCCATGAACTTGACCAGGGCTAGTTTTTCGAGGATGGTATGATAAGAAGTCTCGAAGTTAGCCACCTCAAACTTGATGTATTCTATGTGGTAATGCTCTTTAGTGCCGAAGGTGACAAGTAGGACGATTTGTCCTAATGGGATAGTTGCATTGCCTGGGACGATTCCATAGAAGGGAGAATCCGTTGGGGTAAGCATTTCAGTGATGTCGAGGCCCATTTTGCTTAGAGTCTTGGCGAAAATGACATTGAGTCCACTGCTGCCATCGATAAGTACTTTGGTCAATCTTGAGCCTGCGACAATTGGGTCTAGTACCAGAGGGAAACATCCTGGTTCTAAGAAGTTAGTCCATTGATCCTTTCTGTTGAAGGTAATGGGTACCTCAGACCATTTGAGAGGTTTGGGGGTGGCTAGTTCGATAGCCATGATTTCTTTGAGTACTAATTTGTTGGATCGCTAGGAGGTAGTGCTTGGAATTCCATCAAAAATCACGTTCCTTATCTTCTTCGTCTGCCCATGACTGAACCATAATTTTGAGTTCTTTGACATCCACTGGACGGCGTCTGCCAAAGTCTTGGAACATGCGTCGGTCCTAGAGGCTGTTTTGAAAGCATTCAATCATGTTCCCTCTCAAATGTCGATAATTGTGGCCTTTTTGTCAAAAAAGCGGCGTAGGTAGCTATGTAGGGATTCATTCTTTTGCTGCTTAACCTGAGCCAAGTCAATTCTATTACCAGGGCGCTGCATAGCTCCCTCGTAGTTGCTTGTAAAAGCTTCCTTTAGATTAGACCATGAGTTGATGGAGTTAGGCTTCAAAGATTCGAGCCAGGTTAGTGGCGTGGGTTCCATGCATACGGGGAAGTGTATGACCTTTGTATCATCACTTTCGCCCGCAGCTTGGACTGCTAGAGAGTAGCAGCGGAGCCACTAAACTGGGTCTTGTTTGCCATCATACTTGGTGATGCCTATTGGTTTGAATTTCTCTAGTAGAGTAGTCTTCATGATTCATTTTGTGAAAGCGGGGAAGTGGTCATTGTTATCACCCTCAGCTTCACGTTCACGGAGGTGATTGTTGATTATATCTCAAGCATCACAATTGTGGTTTAGTCTTTCCCTAAGATCGCTGATGTGTGAGGGTTCTGGATTAGCTCTGCGGTGACGTGGGCCTTCCGCGGAGGCTGTACGACTACCTTCGGCTGCATCTCTATTTCGTCTTGGAGCTTCACGTGCGTCTCTGCTTTGCCTTGGGCCTTCGAGTATGCCCCCATGTTGTCTTGGTTCTTTGTGTGGTTGGTTTGAGTGTCTTGCATGGTCTCTGCTGCTACCATGCTGACTTGGATTGCAAGGCACAGATGGGATTGGTGCTTCCTTGTCGAGGAGCCTGTACGTGCGCTCTGCCAAGTGCGATATCAGTTCGCTAAACTTATCTTGTGGCATGATTGTTGTTAGAAGATCGATTGAAGCGATAGCTGCAAGTGTGGTGTTATGTTCCCATGATTGAACTGCTTGAAATGCTCTGTCAAGGTTCCTTATGGGGAGTCTTGCAGCAAGTTGTTGATGACGATCTGCTCTCTAAGCGTTTCTTGCTCTTCTTTGAGTTCTCTAGCTGCTAGTTTCGCCCTCCAAAGTGTCAGCTAATAATTCATCTTGGGAGACTTCATCGACTTGGTGTTCCTGACGAGGAGTTCTCTGATGTTGGTATTGATTGCGGGTTCCTGTTCCATCAGCTAGCGAAACAACAACAAAGAGTTCTCTATCCAGAGAGTAGCTTCCAGAGCTGGATGTTATGACCTCCATGGAGCCATCTTCTTCGCGGATCGGTGAGAGTGGAGTACCCTCTTGGTATGGGAGGATGTCCAAGTGAGCGACAAGGCGTGACTCGTTGTCCTGGGCAAGGAAGGATGGCTTCATACTCGGCCAGTAGACGAATCTGCCTTGCGGTGTTGATGTGATTACCAGGCCCAGCTGCGGACCTAATAAGCAGAGTTCTTCAAAAAAGTCCAAGTCGTAGTCGTGGTCCTATTTGATTCTAGTCTGATTTGGACTTTGGATAGAGCTTTTTGATGAACCATGACCGCATTTCAAAGTCCGAGTGGGAATTGGTTTGGAGTTGTATCCGATCCACATGATGGCTGAATTGCCTGCTCACACGGACTAGTTTTATGAAGCCTGCCATGAGTAGCTTTGCTAGCTCTTTCTTGATGGCTTCTCTTCTATCCTGGGTGAATCTGCGTAGTCATTGTCTCTTTGGAGTAGTTTTAGGGTCTATGTTGAGTGAGTGCTTGATCAGCTCCTTGGGCACACCTGGCATGTTTGCCGGTTTCCATGCGAAGATGTCCTGGTTTGCCTGAAGGAAACTGATGAGCGCGCTTTCCTATTTGGCATCCAACCCTGTATCAATCAGGGTTGTCTTGGAGGAGTCGCTAGTCTCAAGTTCGATGGCTTTGAAGTCCACATCACTTGTCGGGTTGACCTTAGTAGCCCATGACTTGTTCTCCGGGATTTCGAGTTCCATCAGGGGGAGTTTCTTTAAAGTGGTGAAAACTTGTTGAATTATGCTGGGTACTTGAGTAGTCGCAGCCAATTCAACTGCTTCTGTGTCGCACTCGTATGATCTTCTCAGGTCTCCACGAAGAGAAAGAACTCCCTTGGGTCCTGGCATTTTTTAATACCAGGTACACATAGTGCGGAATGCCATGAACTTGGCCAATGCTGGTCTACCGAGGATGGCATGATAAGATGTCTCAAAATCCGCCACCTCAAATTGGATGTACTCTGTTCGGTAGTGCTCCTTAGTCCCAAAGGTAACTGGTAAGACTACTTGTCCAAGTGGTATAGCTGCGTTGCCTGGGATGATCCTGTAGAACGGAGAGTTCGTTGGGGTAAGCATATTAGTGATGTTGAGGCTCATCTTCTTTAGAGTTGTGGCGAAAATAACAAATAGACCACTACCGCCATCGATGAGTACTTTGGTGAGTTTTGAGCTAGCAACAACTGGGTCCAGTACGAGGGGGAACCACCCTGGTTCTGAGAAACTTGTCCATTAGTCCTTCCTAGAAAGGTAATATGTACCTCAGACCACTTGAGGGGCATGGGAGTAGCGGGCTCAATGGACATGATCTCTTTGAGTACTAGTTTTTAGGACCGCTTAGAGGAAGTGCATGGGATCCCACCAAAGATGATGCTGACGGTCTTGGACGGGGTCTGGAACTTGTTTTCATCATCTTCGCCTTCGTCTACCTTGCCTTTTCCCTTATCATTGTTATTGTTTGGGGGTTCTGGCAAATCTTTCATTACCCTATGTTGGTGTTTTATACCGGCAACCTACCAAGAGAGTACCCGAGATAGTCGATTTGTCGGTGGGGGATTGCTGGACATGGAACTTGAAGGTAAAAGTGAGGACACAAGACACAGATTTATACAGGTTCGGGCCGCTGGAGTAGCATAATACCCTACGTCCTGTTTAGGGTGTTGTGTATTGTGCCCTGCGCTTGGATGTTGAGTAGCCTAGTTGTTGGCTATTGATGATGGTTCTGCCGATCTTGGTACCCCTACCCTCCTTTATATACTCCAGGGGGCAAGATTACTAGTCGGTTTACAAAGAGGAGTCCTAGTAGGATAACATGTTATGAGTCCTAGTAGGATTACGGTGGAATCCTAGTAGGAGTTTGTCTTCTTCCTTCCTTGCGGGTATTGGAGATCTATCCCCGACACCCTGCACAGGCTGTAGCAATCCATCGCGGTGTGCTTGCTGTGCGGGTGCCACGGGCACTGCTTCTTCAGCAGCTCGCTGAACGCAGGCCTATCTTCATGTCTATTAGATCCTTTCTTATTTGAATTCATCATTGTTGCAACAGTATTGTCGGGCTTGCGCTTGCAATTTTGGTTGCCTGAGTAGTTGTTTCGGTGGTCACTGTTGTGGTTCCTGTCTTGCTCTTGGTTGTTGCCGTGATTATTGTTGTTGTCACGGCCGCGATTGCAATTTGAGTCAAACCTCTCATGTTCTTTATCCTCCTCGTCTGCCCATGACTGGGCCATGATCTTGAGTGCCTTGACATCCGCAAGATGACGCCTACTGAAGTCTTGGAACATGCGGCGATCATAGAGGCCATTCCTGAAGCATTCTATCACGTCTGGTTTTGAGATGTCCACAATTGTGGCCTTTTCATCAAAGAAACGACATAGATAGCTACGTAGTGTTTCATCTTGTAGCTGTTTGACTTGTGCCAAGTCGATCCTGTTATCGGGGTGTTGCATTGCCCTTGTGTAGTTGCTAGTGAAAGCTCATTTCAAGTCTTGCCAGGAGTTGATGGAATTGGACTTCAAGGATTCGAGCCAGGTCAGTGGCGCAGTTTCCATGCATATAGGAATGACCTTTGTGTTGTTAGTCCCCCCTGCGGCCTAGACCGCCAGCAAGTAGCAGCGGAGGCACTGAACTGGATCTTGCATGCCATCGTACTTGGAGATACCCAAAGGTTTGATTTTCTCTGGTAAAATTGTGCTCCTAACCTGACTTGTAAAGGCGGGAAAGTGATCATTTCATCACCCCTGTAGTCTTCTTCAAGTTCATGCTCCTAATGCTAGTTGTTGATGATGTTGCGTGCATCACAATTGCTGTTGATTTTTTTCCTGAGATCACCATCGATGAGTGAGGGTTCGGGGTCAGCTCTATGGTGGCGAGCACCTCCCCTAGAAGTTGTTTGACTACCCTCAGGCGCACCTTTGTGTTGTCTTGGGCTTTTGAGTACATCTCTGTTTTGCCTCAGAGCCCCAATTACACCCCCGTGTTGTCTGACATCTTCGCGTGGTCGAGCTGAAAGTCCTGCATGGTCTCTGCTGTTGTCATGCTGACTACGCCCCGATGGGGTGTGAAATACCGATGGAATTGGAGTCGCTCTATTGAGTAGTTCATAGGTGTGTTCCGCCAATTGTGCTATCAGAGTACTGTACTTGCCTTGAGGCATAGCACGAGTGATAAGGTCGATGGAGGCAATAGTGGCGAGTGGTGTTTGTGTTGCCGCGTTTGCACTGCATCGAATGCTCTATCGAGGTTCATAATTGGGAGTTGGGCTGCTAGTTGAAGATGTCGTTCTACTCTCTGCACATTTCTTGCCCTCCGCCGAGTCCTTTGGCTTTAAGTTTCTTCAACGATGTTGGTAGATAATTCATCTTGTGAGATATCATCTGTGTGACGTTCTCATCGGGGGGTTCTTGGGTGATGTTGTTTACCTTCTTCCCCGTTTGTGATTAAAGCGAAGAGTTCTCTTTCTAGAGTATAGCTACTAGAGCTTGAGGTGATGACTTCTGTGGAGCCATTTTGTTCATAGATTGGTGATAAGGGTGTTCCTTCTTGGTATGGTAGGATCTTAAGGTTGGCGATCAGCCGTGACTCATCATCCTAGTCAACGAAGGACAACTTCATGCCTGGCCAGTAGACGAATCTACCTTAAGAAGCTGAGGTCATCACCAGGCCCTGCTATAGACCTGGTAAAGGAGTTTCTTCGATGGAATCTGAGAAGAAGTCGAGGTTGTGGTCCACAATCGTCTCCAATCCAGATTGTGACTTGGATAGAGTTGCTTGATAAACCAAAGCCGCATTTCAAAGTCCAAATAGGAATTGACTCGAAGTTTGATTCGGTCCGCATGATGGCTTGTTTGCCTGCTCGTGGGAGCCAGCCCGAGTTGTTGTAGAGTTCGAGTTGTACTCGAGCTCGCTGTTTGTCAGATTGAAAATTTTGCTGAATTTCTCAACGAAATCTTTTGTGCCTTGTTGACGAAAAGTGACGTCGAGTTGCTTCTTCTCCGGGGCCTCTGCGATGTAGCGGTGGAAACCTCCAGTGCTGTCGGTGATGCAGACCCAGGAGCCGAAGACGAACGTCGCGCCCGATTCGAACGTGATCGCAGGCTTGATGATGACTTGAGCTATCGAACTCGCCTGGAGAATTTTGGTGATCTCCCCTACCTGCTGCGCCAGCTATCGGTGTTTAAATCCGGCAACCTACCAAGGGAATACCTGAGGTAGAGTTTTGGTTGGTGGGTGTCACCAAAATCAGGAGTTCAATGGTGTATGTAGGAACACGATTTAGACAGGTTTGGGCCGCTAGATCGCGTAATACCCTACGTCCTGTATGTTGTTTGCTTGTATTGGATTGAATTTGTTTTGAGGGGGTCCCTGTCTGCCCTTATATACCGAGGGAGCAGGGTTACAGGGTAGTTGGTTTACAAGAGTACTAATCGGATACGACTACAGAGTTCTACTCTAACTCGAAAGAGTAGTTTCCTTATCCATGACTAGTCTCCTGGTAGTCCATGTAGACTACACCACCAGTATCGTAGTCTTCATGTCCTGGTATGTCTCGGTGTACTTCTTGTATGGATCTGTACAAACCTTCCGGTGGGCCCATCGATGTATGCCCAACACCAGGCAAGTGGGCTTTATGGCCGTTAATCAAAGCCCAGTGATTTCTGATCTCTTCAAGCTTTCCTTCTTCTTATTTAATGATAATGGATTCTCAAAGGCTTTGATCTTTGCCAAAAAAAGACTCAAGACCTTCCTTTTTCTGGCAAGTTGTTTGTTCTAAAAAAAACAAAGACTCTCATCTAGTGTATGTCAACTCTTCTCAAACTCTTTCGGGGGCTAATAGAATTCCTCTGGGTAATAGAGCTCCCCAAGTACGGGGAACAATGGCAATGTCAGGAGCAAAATATCCTATGCTGATGTGGTTAAATCCAATTCTGTTCTAGTATATCAAGTCATTATATCCTCAATTAGAGCAATATACATCTGCATAATCAGAGGCAAGGCAAGACCAATAATTCTATTTTCTCAAGATTATCCTTCCCCAGAAAATCGGTGTTCCAAAGATTACAAGCCCCCCAAGCTCCCCCTAGACCGTTTAAACTTTGGTTTGAATCTCGTCAACGGGCTTTATTTCGCCAGCAGGCCGATTTGGATCCAAGATCTTCTAGCCCTTCTTTTGCAAAGTCCAACACTATTGCAATAGGCTTTTGCATCTACTGCAGGTATTGCTCAACCGCCAACCCCCCCCCCCACGCATGCCCAAACCGCCCAAACTAATGGAATTGTAAACAAGAAGGTCATCGCTTCAAAGCATGTCCCTCACTGCCGAGTCTCCGCAAGTTTACCGAGGCATTTACAGCAACGCCCATCAGTAATTTCTCATCAAATATTGCAATCGATGGCTGGCCTAAAGAAGCTGGGCTGAATTGGTTCAAGGCAACTCAACAGACGCCTGCTGGGTCTTTCCTTCTCCTCAACCACTGGGTCTGGCCGTTTTGAGTATTCGAGGAGGCACCCCCTCCTTGGCTCCTTCGTCTTCCCCTTACTCTCCACTGCCACACACCCAATCTCAAGAAAACCTCAGTTTCACTGTTGGCGAGCCTACCGAGGGAGCAATCCGGATGGGGGGAATGGCATTCCTAAATGTCAATCCGGTGTCAATGATGCTACCAGAGTTCGCTAGAGTGCTCATCCAAGGAAGACCGAATTTTGCTCGGGTAGTGAATCCAAGAACTGTGCTGGCAAATGAAGACCTTGCGATTCCATTTGCTGAAGCTCAAGTGGCCATTGTAGGATTGGTAGAGAATGAATATGAACTCAAAATCCAAGAAATCCAGAGATGCCCCTTCCATCAGGCCCAAGCATTTGTTCGCCTTAACAGAGCGACTGACAGAGATGCGCTTGTTCAGCACAATCCTCACCAGCGCCATGGACTTAGCTTTTCTTTTGTTAACCACAATAGAAGCCCCAATGCTAGGCGTGTCATGTTCAACAGGGAATGCTAGTTTATGTTAATCGACTACCCAATTGACACCCGCAATGTGGAAGACATCAGAGATACTATCAAATCTTTCGGAAGGCTCATCTGTTGGCAAAAGGACAGTGTAATGGCCAGAGTGATAGTCAAGGCAAGGGTCACAGATCTGGAAGATGTGCCTCACTATACCATTATGTCGAAGGGAGATGATTTCGAGGGAATTTCTACTACTTTCCAATGTGGGATCATTCAGCAAACTTTGCTAGGGGGTCTTCTATAGGATGAGGATATTCATCCCCTGGGGTTTGATGATAATTTCATCTTCCCTGGATTAGGACCCAACCCTAACCCGAATCAGCACCATCACCAAGAAAATCAGGAGCAGCAAGGCCATCAAATAGACCACAACACCAACTTTAGTAGCAAGAACCTTTACCTGACCTCAATGCTAATATGATGGATGCGGACCAGCCACATGAGATCCAGGAATACAGAATCAGGTACCAGAACAAGGGGGGCAAGAACAAGAACTTCAGGAGGATATGGACTTGCAGCTAAGCTTGTCCATGCCTCTACCTTCATATACAAGTCCAGGGAACAACAATGGTAACCCTGATCACTATTTTGAACAAAGTATTGAGCAAGAGGTCCAGATGCAAGCAGCACAAGAAGGAGAGGATTCTCAAGAAAACTAGTAAGTACAGCAAGTGGTCCTAGCTCTTCCTGCCATTCCCCAATAGAATGGGCAACCACCTGAGGCAGGTTTGAATCACAACCTTCCAAATGACCAAAATGGGGTCTTGGATGTGGGACACCAGAACCTGGCAGTAGGGCCTATAGCAGAAGAAGGGGAGCAAGGCCTAGGGGAAATTCAGGAACAAGGGCACATGGAAGTGGATAACAACTACCTGCTAGAGTTTCTACTTCCCATGCAGCAGGAGCTAGGCAATGAACAAGGAGCAGCCTTTAACTTTAATCTCAATGTCAATATGGCCTTAATTGATAGAGGCTCCAGCACAAATGCAGATCTAGGATGGGCTGATCTGATTAGCAGTACACAGGGGGCGCATAAATCAAACCCATACATCCACAGGTTTTGGGCTCGCTTCTTCTTTCCTGTGGGCTCCCAAAAACAAGTTATCTCCATACCAAATGATTGGCCCCCTTTCTTTATTGTTAAGTTACTTTCACCCAATCACTTTGAGTGGGCCAAGTCCTTCCTATCGTCACAAGCCTAGAAATTCATGCTTTCATGTGCCAACAACTGTGTCACCATGTCTTTTGCAATCCCAGCCAAATGCCCAAAAAATGCAAAACCACTTTGCATATCTCAGGAACCACTTTGCATATCTCCTGAACCCCTCCTGTTTCTTCAAAAAAAGAAGAATGCAACAACAGTTCATACCTTTCTTATTTCTAAGGCTAATATCATAAAACTTTATATATGTTGTATTCATATTATTCTCCTTGTATGTCACTAGGTATACCCATATACGCTTCCTCATTTTAAATGCATCCTACACATACGCATATAGCTAGATCAGAAACAATGAGGGCTCATGTCCTAATGACGTGCCCTTCCGGTTTGAGGCTAACGCTGGCCCATTCGTTGCCTTTCGGCCTTTGGCCTTTCCCTTCCGGGTAACCATGGCAGGCACATGGCTTGCATCCTATGGCGGCCGAAGGCCAAGGCGTGGGCGACGTTGCTGAGGCAGCACCATGAGTGCGGTATAGATGAGGCTAGGGTGTGGACGGCAGCGGCGACGGGAATGGTTCGGGGCGAGGCCGCAAGGGGGTGATCAGCAATATCCCATCCTCAAGTGAGCAGGCATACACTCTTCCATCAGGTGTGATGGTGTGTGACCGGGCTTCCCTTCCATCGTTGCCTGGCCTCCGCTACCGAGGCGATGTACATGGAGAGGGAGACATCGAGCCAGGCTACTACTACCATGGCCACGTAGCATGTTTACATGCTTCCCATGGAGAAGAAGAAATTCAGAGCAGAAGAGACTGTTGGGCAAGCAAACATGTCTTGCGTACCTTGTCAGTGCGCCCTCAGAGATGAATAGATGATCCTGGCGGTGAAGCTTTTCCACCGTGTGTCACCGTGCAGATGGAGGTATGGAGCCTCTAGGAGGGCATAACGCAAGAGATGGGTTGCCGTACTCGTCGGATCAAGTACGCTGCGGGCAGATCAATGCGGCACTATTATTTCATGGAGATCAATGTGTACGCTGCTTCGGCCATGGAGATCAGCTTCGATTGCCTCCAATGGATGCGCGCGCCTATGGATTGGAGAGAAGCAGTGGTGGCAGGCGATATCTTTTGAGAGAGTGGTTGCAGGCGATATATTCCGCTCATATTGCGATGTCCAGGAACCTGTGGCTTGCACAGAAAACTAAGCATTAGTCCTAGTTGGTAAGGGCCATATCTCTCCAATGCCAAACCGGGATAAAATTTTCGAGACGAAGGGGGATCGTTTAGTCCCGGGTCATTCACTCGCCTCCGTTCCGCCACCACCCGCCTTCGCCTCAGCTCCGCCGCCACCGGCCTCTGCCTCGGCTCGCTCTACTCGCGCCCGCTCGCCTGCCCTTACCCCGCTGCCGCTCCTCACTGCTAGTGAGGGGCGAGCAGAGGGGGAAGGGGAGGGGCAGCAGAGGGGGAGGGACGGGAGAGAGGAAGAGAAGGAGGGAAGGGGGCGTCTGCGCGAGAGAGGAGGAGATGGAGGAGATAGGCCGGAACCAGTGGAGAAGGAAAAGGAGATAGGCGCCGGTGGAGAAGGAAAAGGAGAGAGAGAGGAGAAGATATTAATGTGGAGAGAGGGAGGGCGCGTGGGGGAGGCGTTTTGTCCCGGTTGGAGCCAGGATTTTTTTAGCCATTACAACCGGGACTAAAGGGGGGCTTTAGTCCCTATTGGTATTTACAACCGGGACTAAAGCTCAACCCCACTTAGCCCCCCCCCTCCCCCCCCCCCCCCCCGTAATGACCTTCAGTGGCACATGTTTGACTCAAGACTAAAGCCACTTTAGTCGTGGGTCCAATATTAATCGGGACAAAATGGGTTGGATGGAAGGTCAATTCTCTACTAATGAATTTGCGGAGACGTGGGATGTGGATGGACCGACCAGGAGTTGGCGGTAGATCTAATCTAAAAAAATGGATTATTAAAGCAAGTAACATCTCTGCCTGGCTTTTCGTACGTCGTGGTCATTTTGCAAAAAAAAACCTGACGTTTCGTGAAATCAACCTGCAATCCAAATTTTGAAGAGAGGGGAAATCGGGTGGAAAAAGGAGGGAATGGAGGGGGTTAAAGCGAAAAAGCTTCTAAAATAGAGAGGGGAGGGGGATTGGGTGCGGGCCGCCGCTCCTCCTGGCCGCGCGCCGCCGCACGCCTCCCTGCGCGCCCCGGCCCTCCCCACGCCCCGCTCCCCTGCCGGACCTCCGTCGCCGCGGGCGACCTCACCGGGGGGAGGCGCCGCCGTCACAGCTGGCCCGCCCGCGCTGGACCTCGCGGCTGGACTGCTAGACCCCGAGAAGCGGTCGGAGGAGGACGAAGAAGAGCAGCTCGCGTGGCCCGCGGCTCTCCCCTCGCCCCGCTCCCTCGCCGGACCTCCATCGCCGCGGGCGCCCTCGCTGGGGGAGGTACCGCCGTCATAGCTCACCCGCCCGCGCTGGACCTCGCGGCCGGCCTGCTGGACCTCGAGGAGCGGTCGGAGGAGGACAAAGAGGAGCAGCTCGCGTGTTGCACTGCCGTACCCTGCTCTCGGGGTCCGTTTGCCTGTGAGATTCCGAGGAGATGGAGGACGAGGACTACTCGTGGGTGCGGCACACTAGGTTCTCGCAGTCCATCGTCAGGTCCAGCTCCGGCAGGGAGCAGTATGGCGTGTTCATCGAGTAGTTCAGCACCGACCTGAAGCTGAACGGATTGGGCGCGGGACCCAGGCTCCCTAGCCAAAATCTACAGCCCGTGGCGAAGGGATCCGTGCTCTTGAACTCAGCAAGGCTGCCGATTCCCAAGGCCAAATCGGCGGTTGCGCAGTCAGAACGGAAGCTGAAGCATGTGTCTTCAGATGGCCAATTGAACCGAGACAGGAGCAGTGACCGCTCGCCGCGACAGGCGTCGGCGAAGCAGGACCTGAAGGGGGCCAGCCTGAGCTTGGACATTCCACAACGGCGTGTGGTCCGGCCATCCAAGGATGAGAGCCCAGACGTGCTGGATTTCTCTTTCCACTCTGAAGAGCACAGGCAAAGGCTTCAGAGAGTGTGCTCCAGCCCAGCTCCTTTCTACTCGCAGGATGCAGGGCCACCCGTTGATGATTCCAGAGCGCGAAGTGCATCTATGAAGGTCATGGGGGAGGTATCGAAGCCAACGCCAAAGCCGAAGCGCAGGGCAAAATCCCCTATCCCCAAGCGCGTCTTCTCCGACATGTTCAAGGAGGCCAAGGCTGCCACCAAGAGGTTCTCCAGCCCGCAGCGGCATAGGAAGCCTACCTCTCCACGGTCAGCGGATGACAGCCCTCCGTCCGGCTTCGCTTCGCTGAAAACACCGAGCAGACTGAAGATTAATAGGAGGACATCCTCATGGCTGAGGAGGAACCTTGGCGATGGAGCTCCAATGGTTGCTGCATCGGAGATCCTCGAGAGATGGACGGTCGACCGCTCGGAGTTGCTCATCGGCCATAGATTTGCGTCCGGGGCGTATAGCCGGTTGTTCTGTGGGATCTACAAGGAGCAACCTGTTGCTGTGAAATTTATCAGGCAGCCTGATGATGGTGAGGATGAAGAGTTGTCTGCTCGGCTTGAGAAGCAGTTCACTGCAGAGGTTACCATTCTGGCAAGGCTCCAGCATCGAAATGTCATCAAGGTAAACTACATGAACTTTCTTGTAACATTTTGTTCTGGTGCTTACTGCTTACCCTTGCATGATTGCATCGGCTTGGCAGTGAATTAGTGCATGTTTCTTTTGCACATTTGATCGTGATAATTGCTACATTTTTTTTTGTGTAGTTATTCTTGCCTGCCTATTCATGGATCAACAATCCAATATGAACATATATACTAGGACTTGCCCTTTTTTGCGGAAAGATAGGACTTGCCCCTTTTTTTATGGTTGTTGGGTAGTATGAGGCCCGCCTGAAATAATTAACAGGCGTCAACATGCATCAGCATTACATTGCAGACTTTTGGCACATATTTAGGACTGCAATCGTGTGGGCCATAACTATTTTTCTTCCGTTTTTTTTTTGGATCTGATGCTTACCCTTTGAATTTGCTTCTGTTGTAAATGTAATCACGATAATTGCTAAAATTTGCTGTGTTCAGCTTTTCTACATATTCATGGAACAGTCCCATACAAATATATATACTAGGACTTGCCCCGCTTTTTTGTTAAAAGATAAGTATGAAGCACGCCTGAAATATTTAACAGGCACAACATGCATCAGCATTACCTTGTATTGGCACATCACTAGGACAACACTAATGTGAGCCACAAGTATTTTCTGCTTCTTTTTCTTTTTTTTTCTACAAACATGAATTTTCCTACCACAATATCCTGATGTTTTTGCTTAGAAATAAGGAATATGCTTAGCACAATGCAAGCATATTCCCCTAGCGATAAAAAGCATATAAAGGAATATTATGGTCAATGCATTGACTTTGACTTGTTTGGCCAACTACTCCGATAATCAAGGTTATCATATATTCATATTTGTCAATGCGGAGGTACATTTTAATTGGTACCTGTCAGATGGCCCATCAGAATTCTTACAAAGGTTATGGCATTGGATAGAAGCAGCATTTCAGCACATTACTTCTCTAAATGTCTTCGGCCCTACTAGAAACTATGTAACTATTTGCTATAATTATGATTTTTAGTTGAGTTTTCTGTATATTAGATGGCGTATAGCTCCAATGAGCTGTCAGTAATCCATGAAATACCATGTAAATGCGCTTCTTCTGCTCTCTGCCTACTGCTTCTATCTTTGAACAGTTTCTGGTGTTTTAGGAACATATTTTTCACTGAGAAATATTGCAGTAACTATTTCCCTTGAGCTCGAGGCTTTCCTTGAATTACTTTTGAAATTGATCGGTAATTTCTTTTCTGTGTAGACTAAGTTGGCCGGTTAGGTGTGGTAGGCCGGTTTGGGTTGCCTTAGCCAGTTGAGCTGGTACACGTGAATGTCATTCCATATCTTTGTATATTGCCCAGAAGAGTTACTTACCTTATGACGAACTTCGCTGTGCAATGCTTGGTGATTTAACATTTTCACATTAGAGCTTCATTTAGTTACCTTTGTATTCAATATCAAGTTATCTAAACTTCAAACATCATGAGGTTTTTTATTTTAATATATCTCTCTTGGGTGCTCTAAATCTTCCTATGAAATGAGAAACTCTAAGAAAATCGTGAAATTCCAGTAGTTGGTGGATGGCGGGACGCCATCAAGTAGCGGAACAGCACCCTCTCATGCAGCTCTTCACCATTATATAGACCGCTATCCGCGTAGACTTTGGCTAAAGCACAGGTGGTAGCGTGGAAGCGACAACATCAATATAGACGCTTAAGTGACCATACATGAAACAAGAAAAAATAACCTGAGAACGTGTAAAGACCCGTAGCAACGCACGGACATTTCTACTCGTCTAAAACAATGGAGGGCAGTTCGCAGGCAGACGGACGAAAACTCGGTGAGGGGGCGACGTACGAAGAAAAACGTCGCTTAATCGTTTTTCTTAGTTGTAATAAGACTAGCAGAAATGCCCGTGCGTTGCTACGGATCCTTACTTGCTCTCATGTTATTATTCGTTTATTTCTAATATGCTGGCTTCGCTTCACAATTTGTTGGTGCGGTGTACCTAGTAGTTCTCTCTTTGCAAGTATAGTAGTAGAAAATATTAATGGATGGTTTGATGCCATCTGTTTATTACGTGGAAACCACACATGGAAATAAAAAATTCCCCGCTTAATCTCCGTTCTATCCATTCATTTGTCCTCGCCGTCACCTAGGCAAGCATTCGTCCTCCACGTGCCTAGCCTCATTCCCGCTTCGAGCGATAGGCCATAGCGCCTCTGGCCGCCATGAACAGGAGTACGTTCTCCTCTTCTTCTCGTTTCCATCCACTTCCTTTTTATAATCCACTCCAAATCGTTCCAATCAATTACAATATCGAGCAGATGTGGAGACCTTAGTTCCGAATCTGAAGGGGATCGACGTCATTGAGGCGGGTGTTCCCAACCAGATGGTGTGGTGGCCAAGGTGCTGAGGTCACCGACAAAGACGATGATGCGGGAGGAAGTGGTGCTTCCCGTCAGCAGTGAAGTGGCCACCTCACGTGAGCGCAGCTCCGGAGGGTTGACGACGGCGGATCCGTTGGGCAACGGTGCACGAAAACAACCTAAAGGAGCTAGATATTTTTCTATTTGCCTGACACTTCGTCAAGAAGACTCTACACTTCAGTTTCTACACTTACAAGCATATACAAAAGGAGCTACTGTTGAGATCATGAAAGCATTCTTTAAATAGCCAAGTTCTTTCGGTACCAAAAGATCACATAACCATAGTTCAGAGTACTAATATAGGTGACATGCTATTACTATTAGTCAACAGTCACCTTCCACTTCCTGATGATGGCAATTGCACTTCTGGATCCAATGGTATAAACCCCTGTCCAGAGCCACCAGAGCTCGAACCAGACCTCCGACTTAACCCTGGTGAAGGATTTATGTCATCAACTGTCTATAAGCACGCACAACTTAAACTTATTCATTTCTCAACTCACCAGGACTTCCAGGAGTAAAGTTCGGCAAAAACCAGGATCTCTCTCCTTTGCTTTTCTCGGGGAAAAAAGATAAAAACATCCAAGGAAGGTTCACAATGTGATGTTGCATAATGCAACCTGAGGCTAAATTATGAAGGTAATATCACCATTACACCCTCTATGCCATTTCCCAGGAATGCCCTGGCAAGTACACTGTCATTTTGCATTAATAAGGGGGCAAAGAATAACCATCCAGCATCCAGGGACATAGTTAATGAGCAGTTGAGCACCCAGAAATGAGCCCAAAATTAATCCGCTATGCAGGAATGAACATGGAGATCTTAATCTTTATGCGAGTGTGCCAGGTATTGGCTTGTGTACTTGTCCACCTTAGGCCCAGAAGAACCATATTTGTTATCATAGTACTCCACACATGCAGAACCAACCAATGCAGCAAGGGTTAGAGCCTGCGCATGCAACCTGCAAAAGTCAACAGTTTATGAGATGTTAGGATTGTGAGTTTTCAAATAATAGCATGATAGAATTGAATAAAAGTGAAGTCATCTGGAATCTGTGTGTATTTAAACAGCTGCAATTTCTATATTCAGTAATACATGCAGTGGCTACAGTCTACGTGCAACAAAGGTTGCCAATCTAAGCAATTGTTATGAAATTGTCATGCACACAATCTAAGGTCGCCAATCTAAGATCAAATTGTCATGCACACTATCTTTTTAAAACCACAGAACCCGTTATGAAATGAGCACTATGAGAAGTAACATCAGCGAAGCAGGTGCAATGGAGTACAACATGTATTGTAAGCTCTGTCATACTCCGCACTCACGTTTCCTCTGAGTTTTTCAATGCCATCTGTGAAGTCCATTGGGTGAGGTCCTGTTTCCATCTCATATTCTCCTTCAGTCTGCAAATTCAATCACTCATCAGGAAAAAAGCTAATAATAGTAATGATGATTGGCTCATAGGGAAAGGGTGTTATTTTTTTAACAAAATAAAAAGTCTAGAATAACCTGAGGTGGAAATTCATGAGGTGTCGAGTTTCTAGGCTGTTTTTCTTGTGATGATGATGGCTGCCCAGCTTTAAGAAAGTAATAAACAGTAAAGGTTTTTAAATAAGCATTTAGCATGTTAATAGTACAATTTCTTCAAGTGAGACAATTATAAATTATGAAGTGGTTCAGACCTGAAGATGAAGCTTTTGCACAGTTGACTGCAGTGCATTCCTTCCAGAGCTGCACAAGTGGCTTAGGATAACATAATTCCGAGGATGACTTGTGCAAGTAAGACATTAGAGCAACCAGGGGCATGTCCATAAGATCGCTTATCTTGGTTGATCGAATAAAATCAAAATTCTGCAAGTATGATAAACATCATTTTTCTTAATTAGAATGCACGGCACAGAAATTTCCAGAAAAACAGGTTAATCAAACCAAACTTACGCTGTTAACTTTACGCCTTTTTGAGACAAGGCTAGATGCATCCTTGAGCCATGTCTGATATATGTTTCCTGGGATCATCATCTGGTTATTGTCCATAATCACTTGGTCGAGTTTCCTACGTGCTTTCCGGTTCGATGCTTTAGGTGGTTGCTGTTGTTGTGCCAGGAAAAGTGCTAGCTCAGGTAAAAAAGAACAAACTAAACAATCAAACCCTTTTGCATCTAAATATTATACCCTAGATGTAATCAGGCTTCATGGATCATATTTACCTTCATCTTTTGTTCTCTTGCTCCTCTAACTTATAGGATTTGTGTTGCCCCCTCCTTCACTCCTTCGCGGTCTTGTTGATGAGGGACTTGTGGATGTGGGGGATGACGCCACCGCCGGCGATGGTCCACCTCCTCGTCCCCGCGGATGGCGAGCTGGAGGTGGCCAGGGTGATGCGCTTGACCTTGAGGTCCTTGATGGCGTTGCCGGCCAGCTCCAGGACCTCCGCGGTCAGGTACTCCAGGATTGCGGCGGAGTACAGGGCGGCGGTGGCGCCGACGCGGCCGTGGGCGGAGGCGCGGGACTTGAGCTGGCAGTGGATGCGGCATACCGGGAACTGCAACAAACACGGGGAAATTTTAGTGCGAAATTCGAAGTTGCGCATCTGAAATTCGCAGGGAGACACCACAGATCTGACTAATTCACGGGCAGTGGCGAATCTAGGATTTTAGGTCAAGGTATGCATCCAAAAAAATGATACACAATTCGGTAAATCCATTTACCAATTCGGTAATAAGGTTTAAATTCATGGATAAAGTAGAAACCATATCCATTAAATACAATATAAATAGTTTCAAAGCCAAACTGATAATTGAAATATATGCATAGAGTACCAGAGACTTACAACGTTACTATAATGACGTTTTTATTCGACGCTTCCGAAGGGACATAAATGTCTCAATTATATCATCTTCATCAACTTCAAAGAAAATATCTCGCTCAATAAAAGTGACTAGACAATCATCCAAAAGACTATCTCCCATCTTATTTCGTAACTTTGTTTTCACTAAAACCATTGCAGAAAACACCCTTTCAACACTTGCTGTTGCCACAGGTAGAAGCAATACCAATTTAAGAAGCTCATAGACCATATCATACACTTTATGCCTCTTTGTTTGGACAAGCTTAAATGAGAGGTCAACAATATTGTCTAGACCTTTGAATCTATCATCCTTCCTGATGTCATCAATATAATTATCTAGCTGCAATTCAAGTCTGAGCAAATTATTATTTGAGAAGTCCTTTGGGTAGAACTTAGCTAGTCTGCGTAGCTTCTGTGCATCAAAAGACTCAAATGAATTAGAAGGATTGAAGGCTGCCATACAAGACATCAACTCCATGTTAATCTCATCAAACCGATTATCAAGTTCTTGACTTATTTGATCAATGACGCCAATATATACTTCTCTTCTAAAGTTGTCATCATTGGTTTGCTTTCGAGCACGAGATTTCCTTGCTGATTTTCCATAAGGAACATAATCACCATCCATAGCAGGAACATCAACACCATGTTTATCACAAAACGAGGTGACCCTCTCAAGAAAATTATCCCAGCCATTTGACCTCAATTCTTGCATTCTTTTCTTTGCCACATTAACAAGTGATACTGCATTAAGAATGTCTTGCTCCCTTCTTTGCAAACACTCAGATAACTCATTTGTGTATCCAAGAATAATATACATTAAGTGTGCAAAGAAAACAAACTCAAAGGTCTCAAATGCTCCCGTCACAAAATGTATTTTGGTCCAATCATCCTTATATGTCGAATCATCCCCAAGATCAACCAGTACATCGTGGATTGATTCATACATAGTAATGATGCTGCATATGGTTTTGTAATGAGATCCCCATCGAGTATCTCCAGGTCTAGGCAAACCCATCTCTTGATGTAATCCAGTTCCAGATTCAATTTCACCACAGTCAAGTGCTTTCTTGACATTCTCAAGCCTTGCATTTCTAAGCATGTCATGGCGCTTACAAGAAACTCCAACAATATTCAACAAGATAGATACTTGATCAAAAAAGAAGCTACAATCAGTATTTCCTTTAGCAACAGCAACAAGGACCAATTGGAGTTGATGAGCAAAACAATGAATATAATAAGCAGAAGGTGATTCTTGCATGATCAATGTTTTCAACCCTTTAATATCTCCTTTCATGTTGCTAGCCCCATCATATCCTTGACCACGGATTTGAGTCAAACTCAAGCCATGACTTAAAAGTAAAGCTTCAATTGCATTCTTCAGTGATAAAGAGGTAGTATCATCTACATGAATAACTCCAATAAAATGCTCACATGGCCTTCCCAATTTATCAACATAACGCAAGCAAAGAGCTAGTTGTTCTTTATGTGATATATCACTAGACTCATCAGCTAAAATTGCATAAGGCTCATCACCAAGTTCTTCAATTATTTTCTTTCTAGTTTCTAGGGCACAGCAGTGAATAATTTGCTTTTGTATGTCTGGGCTAGTTAAGGTACAGTTACCTGGAGCATTCTCCAAAACATACTTATTCACTTCTTCACTATTTCCGGCAAGAAATTTCAAAAGTTCAATGAAGTTCCCTCTGTTGCTAGATTCTTTACTTTCATCATGTCCACGAAACGCCAACCCTTGATGCAAAAGAAACTTGATACACCTAAGTGAATAAGTCAACATTTTCTTATAAAGTCGAAGATCCTCATCACTCCACTTCTGAATATTATAATCAATTGCTACCTTGGGAATTGTAAAGCCAATATATCTCTCTTGAGCTGCGATATGTGACTTGGAACCCAAATGTTTGAGAAGTGCCTTCTCTCCTATATTTCAATTATTCCAGCCATCAACAGTAAATGCCTCTGACCCTGTGCCTTTCTTGAACAAGTAGCATATAAAGCAAAATATAGCATCCTTTTTAATACTATATTCAATCCATTCATGATTGTACATCCAACAATAATTGAATTGACGATTTATTCCTGAAATCTTTGTTTTCGGAAAATCATGTGCAAAAGGCTTGAATGGACCTTTAGTAATATATGCTCTTCGAATTGCATCTTGATCATTAGTAGGATAACTAAGAATGGGACGTCTTTCACCTGGATCTTGTGGAAGGCGATTGATGTCATAAACTGGTGGCACAGAAGACGGCTGCGGTGGGGGCGGTGGTGGTGGTGCTAGGATATGAGTTTCAATTTCCTCAACTACTCTCTCACGAGTTTGCTCTTCCACCACAGGTACAACCGGATCAGAAGAACAATTAGAAGTAGCAGCAGCTGCTGCTGCCTTCCTCTTTGCTTCATGCTTCTGAAAAAGAGATGCAATGTTCCCGTCTCTCTTCATAACTGTTTAAATATTACAAAGAACACAACACCAAACAATTAAATAAATTGTGCTTGTACACGATTGAACTGACACAAGTGATTATGGATCACTCACATGATACGAGTCCAGAACAAAAGATCAATCTAGATCGACTTTTCTGTAGGGTAAAATCCTCCACCTTGTTGCGTGCTAGATGAATCTATAATTTAGGGCTAAGCAATTAGTAATTAAATCATACACGAATAAAGATGTTTTTATAAAAGCCAAAGAACGTAGAACAAATAATTCACCAGATGCCAGTGTTTCTCCAGATCTTGAACGATTATTGGCCTGCGCCCTGCTGCTGGATGCCTGGACTGGCCGCTGGCTCGCTGCTGCCTGCTTCCGGCTGGCAATCGACTAAGTAGTATTGCCGTCGTGTGATGGCGTCTCCGTCTCGTCTCTCCGTCTCAGCAGTCGGCGGTCTGCAGATTCCGGGTAGGGCACGCTGTACGCCGCGCCGCAAGCCGCACGAAGAGACAAAGCCGAACTGCCGTGTGCTGGAGACCTGGAGTCCGTTGCGTGAGGAGGTCGCAATCCGTGTGGGCCGCGTGGGCCTGACGGTGGAATCGCAAGTCAGCACGAGTCGGCCTCCTCTGCTGTCCTGCAACCTGCTCTCTCGCTTCCATTTTCTTTTTTTCTTTATATAAAATATGTATGTATAGTAATTACCTTGGTGGAAAAACAAGGTATGCTGCAGCATATGCAGCATACCCTGTAGCTCCGCCCCTGTTCACGGGTGACGAATCCAAAAGACAGCCAAAGAAGGGGAAGAGAACCTGGAGACCGGCGCGGGAGGAGCGGGAGACGGGAGCCTTCTTCTTGTCCTTATCCTTGTCGGTGCTCTTCGCCGCCGTCGTCTTCGCCGCCAGCAGACCCTTACCTCCCTTGCCCGCCATCGCCGCCGGAAAACCTAGAGAGACCGCTCGGGCGGCGGCGGCGATAGCTCGAGCACTGTCCAGGTGAGGCCAGCGTTCCGCAGACGGTGGGAGTCGTCCGCCAAGAGCCCGGCCGACCTCGCCGCCGAGCAGCGCGGGGCAGCGGCGGGCTTCCCGCTCCGGCCGCCGGGGCGCCCAATCCCCTCCGATCGGCGACGGCGCTGATCCGTGGGTGGCGCAGGCGGGGTGGGTGGGGGGGGCGGTGTGCGGAACCTCCTCCCATGAATTGGGAGCTCCCACAAGCTGGGCGGCGGAAGGGGATGGAGGGGGGAGGCGGAGACGGGAGCGGAGGTCGCAACGCGACACTCCGGCCGCCGCCCACGCGCAATCCGCTCCTTTGGCTGTATGTTTCGAAGAAAGAGAAGAACTCTCCCCTTTAACCCCCTCCCTTTCCTCTTTTTTCCATCCGACCCCCAGTCTCTTCATAATAATTGGACTGCGGTGATTTCACAAAACATCAAGGGGTTTTTTGCAAAATAACCACGACGTACGAAAATCCAGGCAGAGACATTACTTGCTTTAATATAGTTGTAATAAGATTCGTCATGTGAGGCCCAGTGCCGGTGCTGAAGCTGTGGCCTTGCCAACCCGATGAAAATTTCTACCCTGTGTTCACTCCCAGTCTTTCTATAAATCAAAAACTGTAACTGTTAAGTTATGATGAGATATGAGAGGGGTAAAGTTGTCTTTTTACGTGGGACTTAACAGCTATATGGATGGATGTATCACAGAAGGCATACATACAAAATAAATGTGATGCCAAATAAGGAATGCAAAACTTTCTAGTGCCAGGTAGGAAACGAGATTTGTTTCGGTGTGATACGAGGAATTCTCACGTTGATTATCTGCCTTCCGAAAGGCACGTAGAACCCCATGTAACCGGTTACCCTAGAATCGGATGTCACATATGGTATAATCTTTCAATTACGGGGTGTTTGGGAGAGGGGTGCTAAATTTTAGCACCCCCATTTTAGTCACTTTTAGCCACTAGTGCTCCCAAACACCTAGGCTAAAATGGAGGGGCTAAATTTTAGCCCCTCATAATCCATTAGCCCCTCAAGGGGTGCTAAAATGGACTAAAGGGGCTAAAAGTGGTCCCCTTATCCAAAATTCCTCCCCTTGCCCCCCTCTCTCTCCTCCCTCTCACTCCTCCCCGCCGGATCCCGCCGCACGGCACCCCACCGCCTCCGCCTCGCCCGCCAGTCCCGCCGCCTCCTCCCCTCACTCTCTCTCCCCGCGAGGGGCACCACAGCGCCTCGCCTCCGCCGGCCCCGCCGCTGTGTCCCCCGCCCCACCTCGCCTCGCCTCCGCCCGACCCCGCCACCACCGCCGCGGCCGGATCCGAGCCCGACCGGCCCCGCCACCGCCGCCACCGCATCCACTGCGCTCCCCTCCGCTGGATCCGAGCCCATGACGTTGGTCGACTCCGCGTTACCCATGTGCATCGTCGCCGTCAGGTACGTCACCCGGCTCACCGCAATGCCCAGCGTCGTCAGCCGCTCGTTCAGCTCCGCCACTGCAACACCATCATCCATGGGGGTCAGCATCCAGTCAGCGGCGGCGGCAATGGTCGGCCGGCCAATCAGGGCCGCGGATCTACCTGCTGCCAGCATGGCACTGGTGGTCGCGGTCGGCGCTAACGCGACAAGCGGAGGCGACGGCGGAACCGAACGGGAAATAAAAGAAAAAAAGAGAAAAAAAAACTCGATGGCATCGAGATGCGCGGCGGTGGACCTTGAAGTCCCAGGCGTCGAGGAGCACATCGGTCTCCGCCGCGGCATTGGTCTCTGGTAGGAGTCCCACCATCTTCTCCTCCTCTCTTCTTATCCCTTGCCGGCGAGGATTTGTGAGGAGGAGGGGTGGGGTATCTCTATGTAATGGACTGGGCAGGCTACCTGCTCTGTGCTCTTGCTCTTCGCTGCGGGATAGGTGGTGGGGCGGCGAGAGGTGCATCTGCCTGTTCCGGGCATGAAGTAGATGAGAAGGAACAAGTAGAGGAGGGGTAAAGGAGAGGAGAGAAAACATGGGTAAATAGATCTTTTGTCAACACAAGTGCTTAGCCCCTCACCCAAACACCCCAAGAGCTAAACTTTAGCCCCAACATTTGAGAGGGCTAAAGTTTAGCCCAAGACTAAATTTTAGCCTCTCCTCCCAAATAAGGCCTTAGGTACATCAGTTATAACACTCAGCACCCCTTATTATTAGGATGTAGGTGATATTACATTTTTTGGATATATAAAAATTTATGACATGTGAATTATATGACTAAAATACAACATAATAAAATAGAATTTGTGTCTTAGCATACTAAAATATTTTCCGTCACAAATGCGTTTGGACTGTCCAGCAACAACAACAGTACAAACCGAACACACCATCAATAGAACTAAACACAAATGTAATGTTTGGATAGCCAGTGCGAAAGGAAAAAAGGATAAGATTAGAGTTACGTTGGGTGGGTTATGGGATGGGCTTATAAAATTTTATTCTAAATCCTTTGTTTATTTAGCAATGGGGATAGGGATAGGGATAGGGATAGGGATAGTGATAGGGAAAAAACACAAATGACGAACATTATTGAATGGGCCCGATGTATATGTGGGCCTGATTTGATTTGTTGAATGGGCTTCAACTGGGTTCAGTTATTGGGCTAACCACTCAAGATTATTATGGAGATGTCAACGACTCATGGAAATTCATCTTATTTAGGTCCTGTTTGACAGGTGTGTTAAAGTTTAACACCCCACTTTTTTATAACATTGCCTCCCAAACACATGTGAACTTTTTTATCACATTGCCTCCCAAACACGTGTTAAGGGCCTATTTGGAAGGGGGTGTTAAAGTTTAACAGGATCTCAAATGAGATGTTAAACTTTAACATATTGGGGTGTTTGGATGATCTGTTAAACTTTAACACCTTAGATTGTAATTGATAACTTTGCCCCTCATTACTCCTTTCAATGGCAACCAAATACCCCTATGCCTAATTTGCCTAATCTGCAAAAATCAAGCACATTGCGATGCTCCACCCTTCCGGCTTTGCTCTCCCGCGGCACCGCCCGCAGCCGCTGCGGCGACGGCCGCTGCCGACCCGGACGCGCCACCCCCGATGTCCTCCTTGGACGACGACGTCATGCCGCCACCCTCATCGGATGCCGGCAGGGCCTGCCCTCTCCCTGCGGCCGCTGCTGCAGCGGAGAGGTCAAACACCCAGCGCCCTTCGTCGGGTGGTGGCAGCGGCGGCAGCCATGGCCGCGGTGGGTCGGGCGTAGGACACGGCAGAGGCGACGGGGCATGCGAGACGCCTGCAGCGGGGTACCCGCGGAGGAGGTGGCCAAGGCGGGCGAGGATGCGCACCACGTGGGCGGCGTCCGTGTCCTCCCCGCGGAGGAAGATGACGCAGCCGAGGTGGCTGCTCCCTCCCCGCTCCTCTAGATCCGCGACGACGGTGGCAGGTAAGGGCGAAGACGACGCAGCCTACGTCGCCTCCCTCCCCGCGCACGGTGGTCCGATGGACGAGGCCCCGCCTACGCCGCCAGCGGCGACGGGGAGGCGGTAGAGAAGGGGGATGAGGAGGAGGTGGATGAGGATGGCGTCGGCGTCAAGAGGAGGAGGAGGAGGCCAACAGTGCCAGGCGGAGGCGGCGAGGCTAGGCGGATCCGGGGAGGAGGGGGGAGGATGGCGCGGTGGAGGAGGGGGAGGGCGGTGCGGTGGATCCGACCAGGAGGAGGGGCGGCGTGGCAGATCCAGCCAGGCGAAGAGGATGAGCAGGAGGAGGAGGCCGGCGTTGGTGGCGGGGAGGAGAGAGAGGAGAGGAGAGAGAAGGGGTAACCTGGAAAAAAGTGGACTAGGGGACCACTTTTAACACCTTTAGTAAGTTTTAACACCCCCTCCATGTATTTATGAAAAATGGGGTGTTAAATTTTAACACCCCACTTTTAACACAAGTGTTTGGATAGAAAAGTGTTAAAAAGTGTTAAAAGTGGGGTGTCAAACTTTAACACCCCCTTCCTAAATAGGGCCTTAGGATGTGTTAAAGTTTAACACCCCTAATTTCATAAAAGGGGTGTTAAAAGCTGTTAAACTTGTTAAAAATGGTCCTCCTCTCCACTTTTTCCCACCATTGCCCCCTTCTCTCTCCTCTCTCTCCACCGGCCATAAATGAGAAGGCAATGGAGTCATTTCTCACCAAAGGCGTTAGAGTTTAACACACCATCCAAACACACTAATGTGTTAAACTTTAGCACTCCATTTGAGAGTGTTAATACTTTAACACTCGTTAAACTCAGGGTATCCAAGCCTCAGAGAAACGGTACTTTTCTAAAAAAAAATAGAGAAAACCGTAGAAATCCACGGTGCATTCTGGGAGAAAAAGTAATTTCTCAAACTTTTAACCCTTCATGCGTAAAAGAAACAACTTCCTCGGGAAAAAGGGGTTTTAAAAAGGCAGAATATACATGAACTACGCCCTGAAAACGCATCTGCAGTTGCAGTATAGAACTCCCCGTTGCACGGACGGCCATGACGGTGGACGCCGCGCTCCTCGCCGCCGTCGTGGCCTTCCTCCTCCCGCTCCGCCTCATCTCCCTCGCCTTCCGCCTGGCCTACAAGGGTCGCGGCGCCAGCGGCCGGCACCTCCGCCGGTCCTGCGCCGCCTTAGCCGTCGCGGGCGCGCTCCTCGCCGTCATCTTCGCCCTCCCGCGCGACCGGGCCGGGGAGTGCGCCGTCCCCGGCACCACCGTAATAGATGGCGAGGAACTGCGGTCGGAGGTTGAGCAGCTCAAGCTCCAGCTCGCCCGGCTTGGTATGTTTGGAGATTAACTGCTCTGTCCTGACTCCTGTTAGGGCTAATCCTGTTTCTATCAGAGCATGCGATTTTTACCGAGCTCTAGTTTGGTGATGTGCGATTGAGGGTCTTTTGATTTACGGTTGATTGTATTGTGATCGCGATTATTTAGTCTCTGGGTTTATTTCTTCCTTTTGTAATCTACTTTTTCCCTGTGAAGTTAACGGAGGTTTTAGTTTTTTTTTTGTTTTTTATTTTGACAACTGTTAAAATTCATGCAGAATCTCTCTGGGATAACAATTTGAAAGCGTTGAATGAGAAGGGCGATACTTTGGAGAAGGTGTTAGGTAAGAAAGGTGATCCTTTAGAGGAGGAGGATGGCCGCGTTATGAGAGCAATGGGGCTTGACATCCAGTCTCTGATCAATGAGCAAGAAAACATCAAGGTATGCCATGCCATGGTTTCTTTCGTATAGCCGTTTTAGTAACAGTAATAAATTTGTTTATCGACCGTTAATCCCTGGTTGGATTGCATAAATTTAATATATACAGGAGGACCCACTGCCCTCCAAGTTTAAACTGTATATTTGGGCCAATAATGGGATCATCATGCATTCAAAACCATAATTAATTGTTGGTACAGCTTCTTGAAGTTGAAACTATCGATGTAGCTTTTTGTTGGTTCTTCCTATTGTTTTGTCATGCCTAGAATGTAATTATCTAACTTATTTACATGTGCAATTTGTATTCTCAAAGAATAGCACCTGATGATGTTGTCTACCTTTTTGTTATGCTGATGCAGGAATCATCATGCAGCTCAGATTTTGGTGACAATATCAAGGCAATGGAAGATGAGGTATCTCTATCACTCAGAAAAACCTTGATTAGCTTTACATATTTTTGGATTTTCCTACTAATATGACTAGCTAGATTGGACTAACAGCTAGAAAATTGGTTTTCATATTGTTACTGTTGCACTCATAAGATTCCAATAGGCACCTAAAATCTTCAAAATATTAGCTGTGAAAACTTTGTTAGTCTGTTCATATTGTCTAGAGGATTGTAACTCTTCATTATATACTGCCTTATGATTTTGTGCAATATTATGAAAGCTGTTTTGATTTTTCATTTATTCATAATTCATCAATGCAATTTTATGCAGCTCACAATGCTACAAATGTTGTAGGGTGTTATTTACGAAACCAGCAAATTACATTACATGTCTATATTTTATATTGTGCCAGTGGGCTTTTATATATCAATAATTTGCTTGGTTGTTAATATGTTTTGCACCTATTCTATGTGGCCCTGCTATATCTGGTAAAGCAAATGCCATTTCAATTGAACAGTCTTCTCTTGTATTGAAGTACTATTTTTTGTGCTATTAGGCTTCCTTTCTGAAAACTTTTTTATTAGTTCACCTCATTGAATTTGTGACTTTTGAAATAGGTTCGTCTCATAAAGGATGAATCAAGTAAGATGAACTCTGATATACACAGTGTGTGGGCATTAGCAAAAGATGCAACGGAAAAGGTCGAAGCTCTACACTCTGATATCAAGAAGGTATATTTCTCTAGATTATTACTCCTCATCATGTAAGCAATAAAGAACCTAATCATGCCCTTAAACCTCCCATGACTACCATCTGAGATCCAATTTACCCTCAATAACACCTGCACTTGACATTACCACACTGGATAGAGGCCCACGCCATGGGTACAATGTGATCATGCAACTTCTTCTTATTGACGTTTGACATTGGCCTCGGTACTCTGTGCCATGGTGGCCATGGCGTCATGCCACATCTCAGCCCTGTTGCTGACCTGTGACACATCCTCATATCAGTAGTGTGCTGGTTGAGGCAGCGGTTGCCAGCTCACCACCAAGCAGGGGCCAAAAGCAAGATTAGTAAAATGATGAGCGGAATATAAAGGAGAAGATGACAAAGAGTTTAGGTTATTTTAGGCATTACTAAATTGTTGTCAGCAGTGATATAAATAAACATTGTTCCTCTTCTCCATTGTAGTGCAAGCAATTAGCTAGGTTGAAGTTGCACACATTTGCATGGAAGTTGCACAACTCCTTTTCCTATCCAGGACCAATTACGTCAAGTTTTCTTTTAGGGGAAAACCAGACTGGCAATAATAGCAGCATGCGTTCCAACTTAAGGAACTTGCTTGGCATGAACAACTCTTGGAGAGAGTGGAATTTGTTTACGCATGTTGTACTTCAAGGTCTTGTCTTCAGAACAATCTTCATAATACTAACCTTCGAAACTCAATAAGCATGAATTGGAACAAATAAGGCAATGTTGAACTTATTTCCATTATGTTCATCCAGACCACCCAAGAAGCTTAATTTCTTCTGTTTACTTATAAAACGATCCTAAGTCATGTGAACATAAATGTGTATGCTTGTACCAATCTGCAGTTACATCATAGTTTCCTTGTTAAACTTTGTATTGCTACTTTCATGGGCAATTTTCATTGTCATGCAGTAAATATGGTTGTAGTTTTGGGTTCTTGTACTTTCAGCTGGTCATCTATGTTCATACAACTGCAGGGTCAAGTTTTAACTGACGAATGGGGGAAGATGAACTCTAGTATCAATAGATTATGGTCATTCGTAAAGGGTACAGAGAAAAAAGTTGAAGGTCTATGTTCGGATATAAAAAAGGTATATGCATTTTTAAATTTTCTTTTGTTTTCTATCCGAAATGTTTGCAAGCCATATATGTTTATTGTTTTCTGCATTTGGTTTATTATATTATTTTATTGTATAATTTTAAATTTGATTATAAGATGGGACTTGGTTAGTATTTGGTAGATGATGAATAGGGGATAAAGAGAGGAAAGGGACTGGTAAGGAAGAGCAGAGGGTTAAGGACATTTTGTGCATTATTTAAAACTGGTGTCAGCAGTGACAAATGAATGTTGAACCCCATCCAAAGTATATATTCTCAAGTGGCATGCAAGCAATTAGCTAGGTTAAGGTGGCAGATAACCGCCTGCACACCTTTGCAATGTCTAATGTACAATTACCCTTTTGCTATCCAGAAGCAATTCAACAATTTTTTCGTGAAGGTGCTGCTGGGTAAAATTAGACTGGGAAATGTAACAGCATGTGTCTACCTTAGAAAGGAACTGGTTTGGCATTAATGACTGCAAAAAGGACAGGAATTGCTCTGCACATGTTGTTCCTCAAGGCCATTCATGGATCATCGGATCGAATTGGATGATCGTGCGTTATTGTACTAACGTGTGATGGAGCTCTTTAGTTTGTAGAACCTGATGAAAATTATAACCCTATCTTCATAAATCATAACACTAGTCTTTAAAATTCCATATGCAAGACTGAAATTTAACATAATGCTGACATTTATAACGAACTGCTGTTTAGTGTTGAAAACGTTGATCATATTTCCAACATGTTCATCCACATGTCTTTAGAAAAGGCATCATTGTACTGGTATTTTGAACTTTCATTTATTCTCTTTACTTAGAAACAATGCAAAATTCATGTGGACATAAGGTTGCCTTATAGCTTGCTAAGCACTTCTGATGCAGCACACTACTGTGGAGGAACAGCTCCATGTTGCTGCTACTAATCGATAGATATAGCACAAATATTGGAGGAACCTCTCCAATGTGCTAATAGGAAGAAACAGCACAAAGTGTTGAAGGAACCACTTCAACGTGCTGACCTAGATATCGTTCTAGAGACGAAGATAGACCAAAAGGTCGAATCAGAATCCACGGATAGCAAGAGCTTAATCCAAAGCCCTTAGGGTACAAGATCTAGTCCAAGATCTAAAGGGTAGAACAACATGTTCTATTCATAAAGTAGTGGGTACATCAAAACCATCTTACAAACTTGAGGCTTGTCTGTATTTATAGTCTCATAAGCTTTACACAACTCACACACAACTAATATGACAACTCACATATGACAACTAGGTAACAACTCATGTTATAGCTAATAGACAACTAAGCTTCAAGATACTTCCTGATCACAATTGTGTAGTAGTACTGTAGTAGTAAAAACCAAATTTGCAACTAATTCTTGAAGTGTCTAAAGATGGGTGTATCTTTTCATAGTAGAAGAGTGGGACTTATCTTCTAACTCTTGATAGCAAAATTCAGTTTGGATTTTGACACACTTGAATGTTCATGAACCATTTGGCTATAGTTGATTTGATGTCCCTCATCAACTTCAAACTTTGTTTTGTCACTTTCATAGGCTGTTTGGTCATGTGTAGTAAATATGGTTGTAGCTGTAGATTCTTTTGTTTTCAGCTGGTCATCTCATTGTCATACAACTTTAGGTTCAACATATAACTGGTGAGTGGGGGAAGATGAACTTTAACAGAATGTGGTCATTTGCAAAGGATACAGAGAAAAAGGTTGAAGATCTATATTCGGATATAAAAAAGGTATGTTTTTGTTAATATCATTGCTTTCTATCCTCAAATGTTTTGCAAGCCGTACAATTTTTTTACATTACATTTTTATTGTTTTCACACTTGGTTTATTATATTATTTTATTGTAAAATGTGAAATTTGATTGTATTAACACTTGTTTTTTTTAAAAAAAAACTTACTAAACAATAGTACTTCAATCAGCTTTCTTTGTTAAAAATAAGTAGTGATGCAATTTCAAGATTTGTATTGCCAGTCTTACATTTTCAGCTTGCATCTGCTCTTAATTTTTTTCCTGTTTGGAAAAAAGATAAAGAAAAAAGTAGAATTCATATTTGAATGCTAGGAACATGTGATTGGAACCATATTATTTTGATAGCGGTGCCATATTATAGGGCTGCAGTTGCATGTTCTTTAAGTGTCAATAAATCGTTTGGTGGGCGAGTTTGGCTTAGGTAGACATCCACCATTGTCTGTACTAGAATGTCTGAAATGTGAATAGAATTGTTGGGGATACCACAGGATAAATAATTCAGACGTGGAATTCTGTAATAATACAAAAGGATTTTTTTTTTCTTTGAAAAGATAGTGACTGGGAACATAATGGAACTTAAAAAAATCATTCTTGGCATGGTCAGGACTCTAATCCCCCGCACCTACGTAGTTACAGATAAGGATGCAAGTGGGTCGGTTTTGGGTAACCCAAACCCTGACCCAGACTACCCATCTAGCTAATAATTGATTTTGGGTTGGCCCAAACAAATTCTAGTCCTGGAACAGTGGAACCAGTTAACCCAGTGGGTCAGAACACGTGGTCTTGTAGCTACAAGCACGGTTGGAGATGCCGGTGCTGGGGCGAGGTCGATGACAGGCCTGAGGATGAGCGCAGGCAGCACGGACCCTGTGCAGTTGTGCGGCGTGAGGCCGGAGGCGAACAAGGCTGTGCCGAGAAGGGAGGTGGAGATGAGAGCTCATGTGATTGGATTACCGACGGGGCTTGCGGAGGGGCATCGGCAGCGCAAAGCTGGTGGAGATGGGTGGCGTGGGGCTGTTGCATACGGGCTGCGCGCGACCGGCGAAGGGCGAGACACCGCCGCCACAGAGCTGTACAAGGCTGGAGCGGCCTTGGCTCGAACATGATTCGCTCTCTGTGTTGTGCTCATGATTGTGAAGCTCTATTCTTCTTGAACTGCTCTCCATCTCCGCTACTCCATGACCATATGTCCATGGCGACCACAAAATCGAGGTCCCCGATGTCCGAATCGAGTTTATTGGTGTTGATTGAGCTCCTTCCCCACGGAATCGACGAACTAGTACCAAGTCGTTGATTGAGCTCCTTCCCCATGGAATCGACAAACTAGTACCAAATCAAGCTGGAAGCAAGCCAATCTTGATAGAACCATAGCAGCGGCGGTTGGGGAGGATGCGCACCCGCAGCCGTGCCTGAGAGCACGGTGCTGCTTTTTGCGTGGCTTCCAGATTACTCAAATTCCATCAAATTTGATCTGCTGGAAATAATCATTTGTATGGATTGATTGCTGGCAAGAATTTTAGAAGATGAGATCGATTGGTCCTTCAGCACCATCGCTCACAGCTGAACCGCCGGTGCCACTTCCGTGCCTTGTGCAGCTCCAATCGCCACCACACCCCTGCTAGGCCTGCGCTAGCCTGCCTCCGGCGACTAAGCAGAGGCTGCCATGGCTGCTCCTCTGCTCCGTGTGGCTGAGGCTGGAATGCAGAATGGCTGATTTGGGTACCCAGTTACCCCACCAGTGGAACCCAAAGTGACCCCCAAAAAATACTGTCGGCTCTATAGGGTAGAAACACTATTTTTTGTTTTTTGAGTAGTGGGTAATCGGTCAACCCAAGGAAACCTGCATCCCTAGTTACAGATGATCAAAGTTCACTAATGTTTTAGCACTACTGACATTTTACCATTAACAACTCATGTGCAGGGCTTCAAGCAGACGAAGAGGAAAGTGCCCTTCATGCGAACCTGATGTTTCAACACTGCCTCTGATGCTCCGCTTGGTACTGTAACGCAGAAGGTGATACGCCACTTAATTGTTTTTCTAATGCACCTTTTTTTACATATTTTAGTTGGTGTCCAACTTTAATAGTACAAGGCGGTTGTCCTTGTGGACGGCATGTCTTGATAGCTGTTTCCATGCCGTCGTTGAGGGGCAATGTATATATAGCATAGCGACATTAGAATGGTAGTAATACAATAACATTTGAGTGGCTTTGAGAGGTCCATATCCGTCTGCATCGTGGGGAGTTGCCGTCAGTATGACTCACCACTGCACAGCTCCTCCCCCAGTTGTGTCTTGGAACCCTATATTTTCAGTCGTAATCCTGTTGGTGAGCTACGCTGCCTACGCAAGCAGAGAGTACGCTTCGGTGACCGGAGGAAGTCAACAATGAGCACATCGTGTCGCCAGCTTTGAACTCGGCAGCTCTGCCCGTCGACCGAGGCGTCGAGACTAGTGTCGCCACGTGTAGCGGTCCTCGTCCTCGTGGATTTTAGAACCTTCGAAAGGGACACCAGGAAACGAATTGAGCGACTGATGGTCCTTTTCTCCCCCGACTGGGGACCGAGCGAATGAGCACAGAATGACCAAACGGAGGTCTCTCGACGTTTTTACAGACTTAGCCCGACAGCGATATGGTGCCTGGCAAAAATCGCGACATCTAGTTCTGTCGCTAGCCAACCACTTCCTAGGACGAAAGTGAGAACTAACTAGTTCGGTCATCTGTCAGTAAATGTAAGTAGCCATCGTACACGTACATGCGACTGACAAGTGGAAGGAAAATTGTGTCGAGGCGGCTAGGTTTCATAACGCCAGTGCATATCGTACATGTACATGCGACTGACAAGTGGAAGCAGGAAAACTGTGTCGAGGCGGCTAGGGTTCATAACACCAGTGCCTCGTGGCCTTGTGGTTGGATCACTACTACATCTGAGATCAGTATCAATGGTTCACGAAACCAAACCGTATGGTGCGCTTCTCAATAAAGGTAAAGACTAAAGAGGATATTCCCAAGGATCATACGCAAAGGGAAATTAAGGGATCTCTTTAATCTGGCATGCACATAGTGTATTTCCTTTCCTTGCACAATTAATTTTCCTGTTGTACGCGGATTAACAAGCTTTGCATTTTCCAGCGTGGACCCTGGCGTGCTTTTGATCTCTGTAAACACACGAGGAATCGATGTAAAATATCATCTCAGTTAGTCTCTTAAAAAGTTTGACTAAGGTAGGCTATGCACGTAAAGTAAGATATATGTAGATATTGCAAATGGGGAAGAGTAATAGTTTGCAATTTTTTACTTGTAAAAAATATCAGTTGCTTAAAAGTTTTTGAATAGGCTTTGAAAAATTTCACATCTCGTTCGAGAAACATACTAATATTTACATATACCAATTTTAGGTTGGTGCGAAACAAGGCACGAGACGTGTACCGTACCATCCATATATATGCACGCTTCGACATGACAATAACCAAACAAGTTTGGACATGTAACACCCGCGTAGAAAAGCGAACCGAGGAGCGAACTTTGGACAGATGAAAAATTGCTTATGTTTACGGACAAAAAGGAACACACCATTATTGTCTCGTCTCACATGAGTACGACTATGACTTGAGTCCTACGAAGGGCATGTTTGGATCCTTTGCTAAATTTTATGGGTTAAAAGTTGTTAAACTGTAGTTGCTAAACTTTAATCATAGTTGTTTAGATCCATGGGCTAAACATCATTTAATAAGGTGGAGAAAGACATGTTTGACCTTAATGAATGCAGGGGGAGGAGAGAGAGAGGGGTCCAGACAGGCAATAATGAGGGGTAAAGGGTGTCCACCCTAAAGTTTAGCAAGGTTTAGCAATCAAAAAATTGCTTATGGGCTAAAGTTTAACAACCAAAGTTTAGCAAGGTTTAGTAAGGGTGTTTGGCAAATTTGGAACTAAATGGGACTAAACTTTAGTTGCTAAAGTTTAGCAAGACCAAACAACCCCTAAGTAGATTATGGGCGTGTTTGTTTCCACCCTCCTAAAGTTTTAGCTCCTAAAAGTTTTTAGGTAGTTTTTAGGCACCTCCTAAAAGTATGTTTGGTTCCACCTCCTAAAAGTGACTAAAGGCAATTAATAAAGTGGTAAAATACCCAAGATGTACCTCTCCCCACCAACCCGCTACCCCTGTTCCCCTCCACGGCATTCCTGCACGCGGCCTTCATCTCCATGGCCTTCTCCCTCGCCTTCCTCCCCTCCTCGCCACCGCGCATCAGCTCCTTCACTGCTCGCTCAAACTTCACCGGCTCCACGAAGTTGTCCCGCTTCTTGTCCACCTGCTTCCTGTCCACCTTCATCGCCACGGCGTTGCAGCTAAGAGGAGCGGCGGGCTGCCCGTCCCGGAGGAGGTGGCGACTGGTTTGGAGGAGCGCAGGGGCCGGCAGGGGGTGGGAGGACTTGGAGGCAGCGGATCCGGTGGGGGAGGGCGCGGCTGGTAGTGGTTGGGTGCGGCCAAGAAGAGCGGCGGGGCGCAGCTCGGTCCGGAGGAGGTGGCGGGCAGGTCGCCGGAGCAGCGCGTCATTGGCGGCGACGAGGACGAGGTCGGCAGCGGTGACGCGGCCATTGTTGAAGTTGAGGGCGTAGCAGAGCGCGGGGGATGGCGCCGGGTCGCAGAACTCGCTGAAGATGGGCGGCGGCGGCGGTGGCGGGAGTCAGGCGGAAGGCATTGGAAGGCACGGCTCTAGGCGGTGGCGGCAGAAGGTGGGAGCTGGGCGGAAGTGCGGCGGGAGGGACGTCGCTGGCGGGGGCCGGGCGGGAGGGACGCCGGCGGCGGGCGGAATGGCGGCGAGGGGCTGGGAGGGAGGGAGGGTGGGATAGAGAGAGAGGGCAATAAATGAGTGGTAGTGGGAGTCCAGATCTGATTTTAGGAGGCTTTAGGAGGGGGTGGGGGGACTAAGGCCCTGTTTGGCAGAGCTCCAGCTCTGAAAAAATAGCTCCAGATCCATAGATCCAGCTAGCTTCACCATAGAGCTGCTCCATCGTGGATCTAAGATCTCAAAAAGCGTGTGGTACAGCTCCACTTTTGTCGTTGTCTCACTGACAATTTGAACCCATGCATCAGAATAAAAAAAACGTCTCCTTCCTCGTCGCCGTGAGTGTGACCTCGCGCGCGCTGGCGTCGGCTCACGGAGTAGCAGAGCTCGAGCGCAGGCAACATGCCGCAGAGCTCGGGGATCTCGTGGTAGCTGAAGTCGAAGCCCAGATCCACGCAACCCTTCAGCTCCTCCAAGTCATCGACGGTCAGGCTTCGCGCCCTCTCCACGCCGCCACTGCCTTCCCTGCCAAGCGTCGCTGTGCCGGTGGACTCGCCGCCCTTCTCCTCGCCTGCGGCCACCACCACGGGCCGCGACACCCACTGCGGCCACCACGACGCCTCCCGTAGAAGATCTCAGACGGGCGGGGCGGCGCTCCGACGGCAGGGGCGGGCGGGGGGAGCAGAGGCGAGCAGGGGCGGCGCTCCGGCAGCAGGGGCAGACGGGACTCCGGCGAGCGGAGCAAGCAGGGCGAGCAAAGGCGAGCAGGGTCGGCGCTCGGGCGGCAGGCGCGACGGGGCTCCGGCGAGCGAAGCGAGCGAGGTGGGCGGGGCGAGCAGAGGCGATCAGGGGTGACGCTCCGGCGGTAGGGGCGGGCAGGGGCGGGCGGGGCTCCAGCGGGCAGGGGCGAGCAAGGGCGGGCGATGCTCTGGCGTGTAGGGGCAAACGGCGGCGTAGCATAGGAACAGAAGGCCGACAGTATTTTGTACAGAGAAGAAGAAAAAGAAATAAAACGAACCGGTCATTTTCCACTAATGAGTGGCAGTGGTTGGTAATTTTCTCCAACTCCACCAAATTTGATTTCGTGGAGCACCCCCTGAGGAGCTCCACCAAATCTATGGATCTGGGGGTAGATCCGCCGTTTTCGTGGAGCAGATTTGCGGTGGAGTTGCTAGAGCTAAAACCGTTTGGCTGGAAAAATTGGGAGCAGAGCTGTTTTTTAGGATCTGATGCTGCGTAGAGCTCTGCCAAACAGACTCTAAAATTTTTGAGGCTCCTAAAATTTTTTAGTCACCTTTTAGGAGGAGTGTTTGGCTCTTTAGTCAGTTTTTAGTCACTTTTAGGAGCTAAAATTTTGGAGGGTGGAAACAGGCCCTATTTATCCTTCTTTGCAAAAATAGTAGATTATTTATCCCGTATAAACTCTCGTCGTGGCTGCAATGTTGCCTCCTTAATTCCTCGTCGACTGTGGTAGCGAACCGCGCCCTTGCTTCCTGAAAATTAACAAATTAAGTTGCAGACTTGCAGCAGATAATCACTCTCTTAATCAAGTAGTGTTCATGGCCCCAGCAACCAGATTAATCAGCAGGGATAATACAAAATCAGGACCGCATGGATCATGCATGCGGCGTGCACTGGACCACCCCACGGCAGCGGCGTGTTTGTACGTATACCACCAGGCAGGCATGCACTCAACTCGTGCCACGGACTCGATGACAAGCAAAAGGAGCAGAGCCCGGGACGATGCCGTCCCGGCCGCGCGCGCCAGTTTTAAAGGCGCCCAGGCAAGAGGCCAGCGCGCGTGTTTCGTGCCGCTCCCGAGGCTACCGCGCGCAAGGGAAGGAAACCCGGTGGCCGCCTATATAACTGGCCGCCGGTGACCAAGTCGCCAAATCCAATCAGCCCATAGCAAGCGCACCCACCACCAATCTCCCAGCCCAAAGCAAACACCACCTCGGTCTCTCTCGTCTCCTCGTTTGCCCATGGCGACCCTCCACCAGAACGGCGGCGCCCGTGCCGCCGAGGACGTCAACGGCAACGGCAACGGGCACGCGGCGGCGCCGGCGGCGGAGTGGCAGTTCGCGCGGGCGGTGAAGGATGGCGCGCTGGCGGCGGCGGGGGACCGGATGAGCATCCGCGCGGTGCGGTTCAAGATCAGCGCCAGCGTGGACGCGCGCGACCCGCGGCCCGTGCTGCCGCTCGCTCACGGGGACCCCTCCACGTTCCCGGCGTTCCGCACGGCCGCCGAGGCCGAGGCCGCCGTCGCCGCCGCGCTCCGGACGGGCAAGCTCAACTGCTACCCCGCCGGCGTCGGCCTGCCCGACGCCCGCCGGTACGTCCGTCCCCTGCCCCCCAGTGCCTTATTTGCTCTTATTCGTTCTGCTCTCCAGAACCACGAGAGTTTGCCCGTGTCTCTACGCGCTCGGCTCGGTAGGCGTGCACGTTGTCCCGTGTGCCGCCAATGCTACCACAACAACCGAGCGTGTCACGTCACGTCTGTCCAGGCTCAGCCTTGTCCATGTGCATGTTCCAGCTTTTCAGTGTACCGACCGAGGGCCACCGAAACCTCTGACGTCTGGCCTAAGACCTGCCGAGAAAGGACTGGTCTATAAACAAAGAAATTATTCACCTGCACCTTTCCAAATACCAGCTTTATATACTGGTCTAAAACAAATACTCACAAGCTCTAGCAATCATGTACGCAATTTGTTTAACCACCGTCTTACAAATTTGTTGAAGGTATCGGCGTCATTTTTAAGACTCGAGTTCGAGTCATACAAACCCGTTTTTCAGTTATTGATGACGCATATTCAGGACTCAACTAATCGTAGGTCGCGTGGATCTCGAGGAACTATATAGCAGAATTTTTCGAGAAACCTGTGAGCAAGTGTTGACCAGACCTGGGCAGCACCGAACACGTGCTGGCGGCGGGATTGCACGAGGCTGCCTCGTCTGTCCTCGCGCTCGCCTCCGCCCGCGCGTGATCAGCAGTCAGCGTAAGCATCGCCAAGGACCAGGGCGCCCAGCGCTGTGCCATGTATGCATCCGACATGGCATGCCCCGTCTGCGTGTGGCGTCTGGGGCTCTGGGCTGTTCCAGGCCGTGCTAGCTGCTCCAGCTCAGCACAAATTTTGTAGACTTTTTTCACAAACGAGGGAAAGATGCTTTCTGTCAAGTTATTACGGGCGAACAAGTGGATTCTGATGATAGTGACGCGTCTAATTCCTTCATTCCTTTTTTAAAAAAATCAATTCCTTATGCTTAGTATAATATACGTTGCCAACGTTGGCAAACGCCCTGGTGGTTGCTCAGGGCAAAATTGGCACGTTTCTCTCGTTATTAATTGTTATTTCCTTTGATATGTTTTGATTTTGTTATTCTTTTGCATGCCTATGTATAATGAATGACAATTTATTTATATTTAAGTCTCTCCTAATTGTATTTCTACTTAATTTGTTGCTTTTGGAAATAGCGCTTTGGCGAAGCACCTGTCGAGTGATCTTCCATACGAGCTATCATCCGACGACATCTTTCTCACGGCAGGAGGCACTCAGGCCATCGAGGTTGTGATCTCAGTCCTGGCCCAGCCGGGCACCAACATATTGCTTCCAAGACCGGGATATCCTAACTATGAGGCGCGCGCGGCGTTGAACAACTTAGAAGTTCGCCATTTTGATCTGATCCCTGAGAGAGGGTGGGAAGTAGATATCGACTCTTTGGAGTCTATTGCTGACAAGAACACCACCGCAATGGTCATCATAAACCCCAACAACCCTTGTGGGAGTGTGTACACCCGTGAACATTTAGCCAAGGTATGATTGCTTTATCCTATTGGACATCTAAATGGGTTTGGCTTATTTTAATTATTTTTATGGGCTACCAAATTACGTTCTAAGCATGTTTTTATACCACACTTTTGGTTAAATACCATTGTTTTCATTAGGTTGCAGAGGTAGCAAGGAAGCTTGGAATATTAGTCATTGCTGATGAAGTATATGGCAATCTGGTTTTCGGTGACTCCCCGTTTATCCCAATGGGTGTCTTTGGGCACATTGCCCCTGTTTTGACCATAGGATCACTCTCAAAGAGATGGATAGTGCCTGGATGGCGACTTGGCTGGGTTGCTGCATGTGATCCCAAGAAGATTCTTCAAGAAACTAAGGTAAGTCAACAGTATGTACTTATTTCAAAGCTTGCCACGTGCTGTTTTACTAACCACATAGCAATCTTAATTTTGCAGATTCTTACGTCAATCACAAACTTCCTTAATGTTTCAACTGATCCTGCAACTTTCATTCAGGTTCCCATTTGGCTTGTACTTTTTTCCTTATCCAGTTTGCCATGGCAGCTCTCCAGTTGAAGTATTTAGAATTCCGTGTAAATATGGTAGATTCTGGTAACATTAAGTTTCACTTGTCAAATAGAGTAATTTTTGTCTTTTGAAAATGTAGCAACATAATAGTTGATAGATTCTGAGTTTTAGTGATTCGCTTTGAAGAGTATGGTCTGTTGGTGCATGATCTATTCCGGGAAAAAATTCAAAATAATTTTACAGAAAATATTCCAAGTTCCATAATAAGCACGAGAGCTGGAAAATGGCGCATTATCTCTATTTGTACTACACATGCTTGAAGTTTTTCTTTTTCCCCCTCTACTTGTCAGCATTTTCCTATACATTTTATCTCAGACAACTAAGAGTATATGTTGGACTTACTAGGGAGCACTTCCACAAATTCTTGAGAACACAAAGGAAGAATTCTTCAAGAGGATCATTGGTTTGCTAGAGGAAACATCAGAGATATGTTATAGAGAAATAAAGGACATCAAGTGCATCACCTGTCCTCACAAGCCAGAAGGTTCCATGTTTGTGATGGTAAGCAATTTCGTAAAGTTTATTAACATGGAAAAAGAGCTTCAGAAACTAAAGATTGTGTTAGAGCAACTGGCACCTGAGTGATATATACTTATGATTTCATTTTACTACATTAGCTCTTGGTCTTTTTAGGAATTCATTGCATTGGAAGTTATAATCAAAATTAGTCATGTTCACATTATCTGTTACAACCTACATTAAATGAAACAAAGAGATAGTCTAGATGTCTGTTTGATTTTGCTTATATTGAGATGTAATATACAGGTGAAGCTGAATTTATATCTTTTGGAGGGGATCCATGATGACATTGATTTTTGCTGCAAGCTGGCAAAAGAAGAGTCAGTGATTTTGTGCCCAGGTATCTAGAGATGTATATATTATTTTAAAAATTTATAGCTGTAAAGCTTTGTTTGTGTTTAGCTCCAGTGTTCTAAGTATTGCAAGGGTTAACTGATTGTGCTATTAAGAACTGCTATGAAACAATGCGTTACACATATCTATCCTTTTACCAACTTTAATTTTATGTTAATAACTTAGAAAAGAGTAGTTTGTACTTGGGAGATTTAGGAGTAGGAAAATTTAATATATTTCTAACACACTGGTTGACATCAACTTTGTTATTTTAAATTGATATGTGTGCATAGGCTGACTTACATGTGTTCCTCCACTGCAGGGAGTGTTCTTGGAATGGAAAACTGGGTTCGCATAACGTTTGCCATTGATTCATCTTCTCTTCTAGATGGCCTTGAGAGGATCAAATCTTTTTGCCAAAGGCACAAGAAGAAGAATCTGCTTAGTGGCTTTTAAGTGTACCTCAATCAAAGTTGTTGCTCAGTTCCAGTGTTCCATTGTACCGTCGATAAATGTGGAACTATAAGTTTCCTAATAAAGTGCTAATGTTTCCACGTCACATTTTTTATTCACCTTGATGCTTTGCTTTCTTAAAAGGAGAATTTGCAAACCCATGCTTTTTAAACAAAAACCACCCCCTATATATATACGCCACTTGGAGATTGAGATCCCACGTAGCCGTTTTGTTTCAAATGCCTAACCAACTTGATTTTGTTGTAAAAAAAAAATACCCCAGTAGTGCGCACATATCTCCAAACTATTTCAATTAATTTTTGAAGCCGCCAATATAGTCTTTATCGAAGCTAGATAATTCCAAGAATGCTCTTTGAATTTTGAGAGAATGAATGTTGTTGTATAGAACTTTATTATTTTAAAAAAATCAAATGCATAGTTTTTTTATGGGAACAGCAGGGGACACCCCTACCCATATTTTTGTATATATATATGAAAAAGAATGTATGTACAGGGGTAAGGCCGGCTCTAAGCCTTAAAACAACAAAGCTATGGTAGAATACTCAGCCAAACGTTGATCTTCTCCTAAGTGCTGGTTTGGTCCTCAGGGTGACCAGCCTGATATCCTCCACAAAGCTTGCTCTCCATCTAGCAAAAGATAGAGTCCCCCTATCAGAGACAATGCTATTTCGATGGCACCATATTGACCAGGCAGCTACCATCATAATTTCCAAAAATGTTCGATCCAAATCGCTCTCTTGCATGAATCATCATATCCAGTGTGGGAAGATTGAGATCCTAGGTGAAACGAACCGGATTTCCGTAAGGAGAAATCTGACTCCATGTATTCTCGTGATAGTCCTGGATCAGTAGCTATCACATACAGAACTCATTTCAGCATAAATATCACATCCATACCAAGATAACAGTACAATTTAATTTATTACATCCCAGAATGTGAGAGTATGATCTGGTATATGCCCCTTGAGCTAAACGACATGAATAAAACCAACACAGCGGTAGCTAACTTCTGGAAGTGTCTCCATCTTCTCAATCATCTCCATAGGCATTCTTGAACGTAGCACTGCAACCCTCAGTTGTACCAACCGTCGTGGTTGTTGTCGAAGTTGGACTCGTAACATGCAAACTCACGAGCTGTCCCCAAGATTTGGGAAAGGTTCACATCACCATCCGTATGCAAGATTTAAGTGACCTAATGCTAGTGGTCAAAAATATAGTTAAGGAATAGGCTCGGGTTTCCTATGCAGCAGCAAGCATAAAGAATAAAACTCCATATCCATCATCCCAATCTCTCAACTCATCAGGTACACCTGCCTCAACAGGGTCTCTATCACCAACATCCTATCTCCATACTTCGCCTCTCAACAACTACAGTCGGATCCTAAAGGGAAAGGGAGCATCTTCCCCTCTTCCCGACCGCAATTGCGGCTCACAACACACAAGTAGCTATAAGAGGGAGGTAGAGATATCTCGAAACAATGGAGAGTCATCGCGACACAGGGTTGCCCATGACTGAGGATGTGGCTATACGTATAGTTTTAACTCTGCAGAGTGTGTACACTTGGACCCATCTCGGAGTGAGACAACAGGGGATCAGCCGACTGAACATCACCCTACTGAGCGAAGAACCTGGGAGTTATGATACCATCCTGCATCCGAGCTCGGATGCGATCCCCTGCAGAGGACCACCCCGGAACTGTGAAGCACTCCCACCGGGGCCAATCGGGGGCAAAAGCAAATTAGGGGGCAAAAGGTCAGCACCACTCCCCCTACACTGATACTCTATCCTACAGCAGGTATGATACCAAAGTGTGTACACCTGGACCCATCTCGGAGTGAGACAACAGGGGATCAGCCGACTAAACATCACCCTACTGAGCGAAGAACCTGGGAGTTACGATACCATCCTGCATCCGAGCTCAGATGCGATCCCTTGCAGAGGACCACCCCGAAACTGTGAAGCACTCCCACCGGGGCCAATCGGGGGCAAAAGCAAATCAGGGGATAAAAGGTCAGCACCACTCCCGCTACACTGATACTCTATCCTATAGCAGGTATGATATCGCACTTGACAGTCTCGACCCGAGCCTAAACCCATAATTTGGCAAGTGGCGTGCATGTTTAACATATTCCCATGAAGCATGGAGACCCACTCAGTTTCAGACCAGAGCAAGCTCCTAACTCCCAAAAGCGTCTCCACAATGTGATCTGCAACGACACCCATAACATGTGTCACCACGAACTCCTATACTCCTCAACTGTGTACTCGCAACAAGTACCAAACAGGGAACACCCGAGAGCGGATCCCAAGCCCCCAATCCAAAGATTGGGTTGCGTAAAGCTCACCCCGTCAAGTAGCCCAAAAACACCTTTTCCTGCCGGTTTTAATCCCACACATGCCAAGAATCCTAATCACAATATCCCATACACATGCAAGCATCACACATAGCATATATACGTAGTATGGTAGTAGGTCAAACAAGGATTCAAGGCATAAAGTAGGCTATGCAAGGTTCATCATCATCATGCGAGGAAATAAAGTGCTAGCATACTAATTTAGCAATGCCTAATGGGTATTCAAATCGAATGGGCATGAAACTGAGTAGTCTTCCTCCTCGTAGTAGTCCTCGAACAGCTCCGGCTCCGGGTTCAGCTCTGAGTCTCCGGCAGCTCCTAATTACGCAATTACCATAATTACCGGAAGTCTAGTTGCAAAGCAAATCCAAAAGATATCCAAAGAAGAAACAAACAAGAACAAAGCCTAGTCTAACATGTGCTGCATGATTTTAGAAAAATTATGAAAGTGGTTTCATAATTTTTGGAATTAGAATGAATTAGTTGTGAATTTTTGAAGTTGAAAACATTTTGCCACGAGTTCGGTCGTGATGGACTTCGCGCGTGCGCGAGCGTGCGATTCAGGTCACAGTTGCGACGGAGGTTCATCCAAGCGAGCAAAAATCGTGGTGCTCACCTGGTGGGCCTACTGGTGAGGGGAAGGCGGTGCGGTGGTGAGGTGAAGTCGAGTGGGCACGGGCTTGGCGGCTCTCCGGTGGCGCAGCAGCAGTCTCCTCCTCCTCCGGCTTCTTCTCCCCGTCTCCTACGCCCCCTCCTTCCTCCTTCTCTTCTCCAACCAGCGGCGGTGAAGGAGAAACCCCAATTTTGGTGATGGCCAAAAGTGGTTGGTGTGGGGGTTAAAACAGGTGGCGGCTAGGGTTTTTGGCTCTATGGATGGCAGGGGATGCGGTCGGGCGGCATGGCGTGCATCCATGGGCGCCAGTGAAAATGGTGGGGCGAGCGCGGCCGACGTCGTGTGCGGCGTGCACATCGCTGTCGTGCCCGTGCCGCGCGCGTGATTGCCGTAGGGAAGAAAGGGCAACAGTAGGGCGGTTGACATGTGGGGCTAGGTGGTCGGAGACTGCATTGTGGAGGCGGTCTGGGCAGAAAACCGGAGGTTCCGATTTTGGAAAACCGGAAGTTTCGGTTTTTGCACCAGCATTAGCTTAGGTTGTTAGTTATGTGGGCTGGTGGGGTTAGCCGGGTTGGTTTGGACCTGGTTAGGTTTAGTTAGTTCTTCTAGTTTGATTTGCATTTGATTCAAATACAAATCCCACTCAAACAAATCCAAATAAACTCCAAATATTCACACTAGCACATATAACACCTTAGCATTTTATTTTAATCTATAAGTTAATTCTAGGAGTTTTGGGAGAGATTCACTGAAGACACTCGTATAGTTTGGCAAATATCACTCCACAACACAATTTTTTTTGAAATCCATATTTTTGCAAATCCAAACATCTCATAAAAATACAGGATGTTACACCAGGTGATTTCCAAAAAGATCCAACAAACCTGGCTAGACGGGTACGAGAAGAACAGGTGTGAAATTGTTTCCTCCTCCTGTTCAACACAAAGGATATAGTTGTAGGACTCCAGATGCATGTGCTTCCTTTTAAAAAGATTTCTTGTGTTGAGCCGGTCTCTAAGCAACAGTCAGAAGAAAATTTTGTGTTTTAGATGGTGCTGTAGATTTTCACATCCATTTGAAAAAGTGGAGAGGTAGGTAAATTATACCAGAAAGATAATGAGTAAATTGCACCCACCATACGACAACTTGTAAAGTGGGTGCAGATTGGTCTAACAACTTGTAAATGCTTAATCTAGTACAATAACTTGACATGTGGGTGCAGATTGATCTAAAAACTAGTAAAATGCTCAATTTAGTACAATAACTTATAAATTGGTGCATCCGCACTTCAAATATTATAACAACAACAACCACCTATTAAGCAAAGTACATGGACATGTGAAATTTCTTGCATTCAATAATTCTTAATTTTTGTCAAAAACATTGTTGATCGTGACCACACTGCAAGGTTTTGTCACTAGCGCAACGGCACGAAATCATTGCAATAGGGGTCATTTCGTTGCAATAGGGGTCTATTGCAACGATTTCGTGTCGTGGCGCTAAAAATCATATCGTCGTGTAAAAGTGCATTGCTATATGCTATTACAACGACACATGCAACTGTCGCAATAAGGTTGCGTTATTGTGACGATGTGTGTCGTCGCAATAAGTGGATTACAACGCCCATTGTCGTTGCAATAGTGGCTATTGCAACAGTAGGGGTTGTTGCTATAGAGGCTATTGCAACGATATTGCACTGTTGCAAACAAGCGATAATGCAACGCAAGGATATTGTTGCAATACGAGACCTATGCTGTTGCAATACGCTAACAGGCTATCTCAACAAAATAGTAGTCATGCTATATGCGTCAACTGTATTCCAACGAAATATGGGTCGTCGCTATATGCTCAATGGACATGTGACATGGATGATGATGTGGCATTCACGATGACGTGGACACTGACATGGCTGATGACGTGGCATTCACGGCCCATTTTAGAACTAGGCCACTCAATTGGGCCATTTTTCAGCCCATAGATATCACAATGAGCATTTCAGCCCACAGATATCACAATGATCATTTCAGCCCGCAAATTCAATCTAAGCCCATATATCACAATGATCATTTCAGCCCATAATACATAGCAACTTATATCAACCCATCAACCAAAATATAACAGGTAGCATGCTTCCAGAAACTGTTAGCATGAACAGAAGCTACCAAAAACAACATACATTCATGTTTGCATAAACAGTTAGCATGAACAGCAGCTACCAAAAACCCAAAAACCAACAGCACCAACTCAGCTTGGTCGATTTTGACCAAGAACAATCTCAAGCTTGACCTCCAACTCAGCTTGCTTCTTGCTCATCTCCTCTCTATACAACTCCAAAGCCTGCTCAATATATTGAACCTCCGCTGGAACCATGAAAGCACCTCCGTGGAACCTCAGGCAATGCCTACATTGTTTAATTATTAATTAATATGGTGCTAAATTTCTGCTACAAACTTACAGATACCTCAGGTTAGAAAAATCACCATCAGATCAGCCATGTTATGTTCCTTGAGGCAACCAACATGATATTCTCTACCGCAGTGATAAAAAAAGACATGAATGACTTACTGTTACAAATTACCACTGTTGCCTTATAAAAAGCACGAGACAGAAATAACAGGATAACACTCTGTTGATTAACATTATGATTCTTGAAACAAAGTATATCTGGAGAGTAATGCTGCCAGCAAACAGGATGCCTACAGTAATCTTATATAGCTTAAAAATTAAGCTGCAATGCAAACAAACTTCAGTTCTCAACTAACAGCAAGATAATGCAAATAAGGAGCATGGCATTAGGACATAGTAGCATTACAGAGTCAGGAAAACCATACTAATTACTATTTACCCTGCTGGTCATCAGAAAATCATGAATCCCCTAGGTGTCACTGTACAAGATATGCAAAGCACAAACAATTTTCTAAATACTTGAAAAAAACATGAATAATGCACTACAGCAATGTAAATTTAGTGTGTATGTATGTGCTTCAAGTTCTACAATATCCAAATAGTACGGGTCCTGAGAAGTATAATATCCAAATAGTATAAGTTCTATCAAGTTCATGCAGATCAGAGAGCACAACTACTACTATGTTCTTACGGTACGGTCCTGAGAAGTACGGGTTGTTGTTGAGGCTCATAATCCTAGGAGCTTGAAGTGCTGCCTGCATTCATCGAACATTTCCGAGAGTTAGCAACTTAGCATAACAAAAATGGCAGTACACAGACCGATCCAAATTCATTATTACAATCGCTAGTGATTGACATGGCAAAGAAGGTTGAAATGCAGCTGGTTGTCCTTCTGCACATTAGAACCAACTGATACTTAAATTAGACTAGCTCAGAACCAACAAGTAGTTAGAGTAGAACAACTCAGGATGGCATCATGTCATGTGGTTTACTATGTTGCCAAAATAAACAAACTTGAGAACTGCAAAGACAAAAAAACAACTAACAGCAAGACATCTGAAAGTGAAAAGGCTGACAAAAATGAGGGATATCAACTAACTGGTTTTTACTTGCATGCTTCATTATCATATCGACCTAGTGTGGCACATTAATTAACTGGTTCAAAACTTATCCTCACTAGCAGCAAGACATGTGCCATTGGTACACTGCATAAAATCAACTTAATGCTTCTCACATTAGCATATTCCACCCGATAAGGTGAACTAGGATCCAGAACCAACGACTACACTTAAGCAATATATCATGCAATTGACAAACCAACAAATTTCAGTGAACAATGGAAAAGGTGAGAAAAATTAAGATCCTAGGAGCTCCAATCGGGCAGCAATTCGCCAAATACAGATGGATGTGGCGAAGCAGTAGCTCACCTTACAGATGGAGTCCTTCTTGGTGGGGAACTGCAGGGGACATCGCGCGAAGGTGCAGTCGAGGAAGAGGTAGTCGATGCGGCAGGCTAGGAGGGGCATCAGGGCGCTGAGGTAGTCTAGCGTGAGGCGGCAGTCGCCGGTGTGGAGGACGGCACCGAAGGAGCCCTCGAACAGGAACATCACCGCGCCTGCAGACGGGGTCAGCATCATCCGAAATTCCGGATCGAGGGGAAGGAAGGAAGGATGAGGAGGAGAGGCGCGGAGACCTAGGAAGTGGTTGGCGTCGAAGGCGGTGACGGTGAAGTCGCTGTCGGGGTCGGGGACGTGTAGCGGCGGGGCGCCCGCCTCCAGCTCGACGAACGCGACGCGGTGGAGCTGGGGGAAGATGCGGAGGGCGATGAGGATGGTGAGGAGGGAGGCGTAGAACAAGGCATGGGTGAGGAAGCGGTGGCACTTCAGTGATGACGCCGGGGTGCTGAAGCCCCAGGAGCGGGAGAGGTCGACGACGCGGAGGGACGATCCGGATGAGGATACGGTGGCCTTGCCCCAAGGCGCGGGGTGGATATGCGGCCGGCCTGGGTTGCACCGCTCGTAGGTCGACCACGGGAGGCTGCCCTGCCCCAAGGAAGTGGGTGGCGGTGGGAGTGGTGGCGGATCTGAGGGAGGGAGAGGGAGAAGGAGGGGGCAGCGGGGGCTATGGGCGGCGGCGGCGAGGGCAAAGGGCGGCGTCGGGCCGGAGGGAGTGGAGGGGGCACCGGCGGGAGACGGAGGGAGGGAGGGGGCCAGCGCCAGATCGAGAGGCGGAGCGCTGCGGGGAAGAAGAGAGGAGCGGCTGCGAGGAAGGGAATGAGGTAGGGTTGGGGGGAGCCGGCGCTCGGGGGTTTTGATCCCCCAAGGAAGACGCGTGGCCGTACATTTGGGATGGATGGTCCAGATGAGGCGCAGCGCAGTTGGGCCGTTTGGGCCAAAACGCGTTGGTTCACTTAATGTTTTTCTTTTTCTTTTTTCATTTTATTGCATCATTGTGAAGCAACACACAAAAATAATTATCTTAAACACACCAATATATTATTAAAGTGTAATAAACAACATATAAGTTGTCATGTAGAAGTTTCAAGAATTTTTTAACAGATTTAGTATTTTCTACCATTTAAATGATTTTCTACATGCTTATTGAAAGTAATTCCAAGTTGAACTATGTGTGCCTCCAATAAGATTCAAAAAATGCATAAAAATTATATTTAGGATTGTATCTTAAATTCTAGCCCATGCCTTAGAGATAGATGAAAAAATCAATTGTCTTCTAGGGATAATTCAAACTTATATCTCCAAATTACCACATAATAATTATAATAATATCTAAATTTGGTCAGAAAATTCTACAAATTGGCATGACAACATATTTTGGGTGTATAAGCTTGACACAAAATTTTCATAAGATTTTATAAAAATTTAAGTGTACGTTGTTCACAAAATGGACACACCTCTCACATTGTTTCACACAACTCAAGTCAAACTTTGAGATTTGAATACCTCGTAATATATTCGAACTCGTATGCACCTAAAAATTGGACACAACCTTACCTTTACCTTGTTGTTGACATTTGTGGATTTACATTTCCACTTGTTGTGCAAAAAAGTTATTTTTATATTTTTTAACTAACTAATTAATACACCCTTGTGAAGTAACTTGCAAAATAATTATCTTATATACCCCTAATTACATTTTTATATGTAATAGACAACATCTAAGTTGTCATGTAGGAGTTTCAAGAATTGTTTAACAGATTTAGTATTTTCTATTGTTTAAATGAATTTCTACGCGCTTATCAAAAGTAATTCCAAATTGAACTATGTGTACCTCCAATAAGATTCAAAAAATTCACAAAAATTATATTTAGGTTTGTATGTTCAATTCTATTCCATATATTAAAAATAGATGATATGTGCAAATTTTTGTAAGAGATAATTCAAACTTCTACTTTCAACCTTATTATAAAATAATGGTAATAATACCTAAAACTTTCCCAAAAATTCTAAAAATTGCCATAGAAACATATTTTTGGCCCATAAGTTTACAAAAAAAATTAAATGATTTTGATAAAGTGACAATATACATTGTTCACGATGGATACATCTCTCGTATAGTTTCTTATAACTCAAGTCAAACTTTGAGATTTGAATACCTCGTTACATTTTTGAACTCGTGCGCACCTCAAATTTGAACACAACCTTATGTTAATCATAACATTAGAAAATATCAAGTTACATTAGCAATTGTTATGAAAAACATGTTTTTCTATTCTCTATTTAGTTGGAAGAAAACATGTCAAATGATAAAAATTCAAGAAATAGCAATTAACATACAAACAAATGCCATTAAAGAAAATATGATGATTTATAAAAATTTAGAAAAAAACCTCATCAAATTTGGATAATGTATGATGGAGAAATACCATGTACAAATTTTGATTCTAGATTAAATAGAGAAAGATCACTATTCATATGTTCTTCAACCCAAATTAGTTGATCCGTCTATGTATAAAAGGATTTGCTTCAAACTTCTAAAACGTCGCTGTAGTCTAGTGGTTTGCTGTTGCCTTACTAAATCTAGTCCCAAGTTTGAACCCAGTGTGGAGCAACAATAGTTCTTCTTCTTTTTTCATTTTTGCTGACCAAATTCCAGAGGGCAGGCCGGCCTAGCAGCAGCAAGCGAAGAAGTGCTCGCGGCCCAGGCCGGCCCAGCTACTCCGCCTGGTTCTAGAGGGCAGGCCAGCCCAGCGGCAGCAAGTTGCTCGCGGCCCAGGCGAGGCATCCCAGGCCGGCCTAGCGGAGCTAGTGTTTCGAGCGGCCCAGTGCCCGGGTAACATGGCGGGGGCATGCCGGGCGCCGTGGCTGGTTGACGTGGCGGGTGGCTGGGTGACGTGGCCGGTGGCCTGGTGACATGGCGTGGCTGTGGCCGGGTTGCCACGGAAGCAACAGTGCAACAAATTGTGTCAAAACTATTAAATACCTAAAATCTGAACCAAAGAACTTGTAGCTTAGTGGTAAGTGTGGTGGTTCCTAACTAGGAGGTTCCATGATCAATTACTAAATTTTGCATGTTTTTCTCTTTTTTTCCTCAAAATTGTTGTTGAGTACCTCTGTTTTTCCTCAAAATTGTTGTTGAGTATCTCTTTTTTTAATCACTCCATACCATTCCATGCCATCATTGCCCTTGATGACAACACCACTGTTCTGTGTTAATAGATTTTTCTCTACATCTGATGCCCGGAAGAAATACCCATTGATGGAACACCTGCTCCTCACAGTAACTATTTGTATGGCTCATTTGACTCCTGATCACCTCTAATTTCACCATGTATGGCACCACTAATTAGCGATGAAAGCAGTTTAGTGGATGACACGCCTGTCGAGCATGCATCCCAGGCCCATGAGTAGGCCCTTTGCGGCCCACTAAGGGGCGTACTCGGACATAATCAAGACTAGGGGGCTACGCGGCAAAAGAAGCGTATCCCACTCGGACTCCCGAAGACTAGTTAGGTATGCATATGGAAACTACTCGGTCTGCACCGAGTAGAACTCTGTAACCCTACTCGACTAGGATTCTAGCTTGTAACCCTGCTCCCCCGAGTATATAAGGGCGGGCAGGGACCCCCTCAAAGACAACTCTCTCAACACATCCAAGTTCAATACAATCAACACACAGGACGTAGGGTATTACGTGATCTAGCGAACCCGAACCTGTCTAAATCGTGTTCCTTGCGTCACCATTGACTCCTTGATTCTCGACGACACCCACCGCACAAAAGACCACCTAGGGTACCCCTAGGCGGGTTGCCGGTCTAAAACACCGACAGCTGGCATGCCAGGTAGGGCCAGTCGCCGAGTTTCTCTGCGCGAGTTCAATGGCACCTATCATTATCAAGCCTGCTTTCACCTTTGAGGCAGGCGCAACCTTTGTTTTCGGATCCTGGCTCTACATCGCCGACGGCGCTGGATCGTTTCAGCGTCAGATCATCAGCATCCAGGAGAAGAAACCCCTCAACAAAAGCTTTTCTTAGCCAAAAACGGAGGATTTTGTCAAGAAAAGCCAAAACTTCAAAGTCAACAACACCGAGTTCGACTATGGTTCGGACTCGACCCCAGTTTCGACTAGTCGACACAACTCGGAGCTCTAGTCACTTCACAAGTCGACTTCGACTCCAAAACGATTCCCATATGGACTCCGCAATACAGCCGAAGTCTACCAAGGTCTCCTCGCTCAAAGTAAACTCGAACACGGGGAAGACAAGGACTACGACTTTAACTCGAACTATGTCCAAGAAATCCCGTTATCAGAGCCAGCCCAAGGTTTGGTAATAACTTCAACACCGCAAGGCAGATTCGTTCACTAGCCATGAATGAGGCCATCTCTCCTCGCCTGCGACTACGAGTCACGCCTTGTCGCTCACATAGACAACCTTCCGTACCAGGAAGGCGTCCCGCTCACTTCAAGCCGCGAGGAGAGCTCCACAGAAATCGCAACATCAAGCTCTGGAAGCTACTACCCAGACAGAGAAGTCTTTGTCATCACTCAAAATAATAATGTGGGTACTAGCCAACAGAGAACCCCACGACGGATAGCGCAGCTCGACAACGTTTCAAAAGATGAGTCATCAGCTAACGCTCCACAAGAAGAAACTTCCGATCAAAGAAACCAAAGAAGGATACAAAACATTACTCGGGCTGAACGCCGACAGTTGCTAGCTACAACAATTCCCATCACAAACCTTGAAAGAGCGTTTGATGCAGTACAAACTCAAGAACACAACACTCTACTTGCAGCAATTGCCTCAATCAACCTCATATCAACTCTCATACCTCAAAATAGAGACAATGAAATAACAACTCAACTTGCGCAGCGAGGCAATGGGCTAATTGTGCAACTTGCAGAACAAGCATACAAACTACTCGATAAAGAATCACCAATCCCATATGTCCCTCGCAACTCGGCTCATCAAGAGGGTAGTAGGGGCGCTGCAGTCGACAATGGCCTTCACAAAACCCAAAGAAACAACGAGGTCATCAACCAACCAAGGCAACTTAGCCAAGGACAGAGCAAAAATGAAGCTCCAGTACGACACAAGGATGTTGGAGAGGCCAGCTGCACCAATTCCGCAAGAAGTCCTCGCCATATCAGGAAAATCACGAAGTATCAAACTTCAGTGATCTACGAGAAATAATCAATAGTCGACGCGAACGAGAAGTCGACAACTACAACCACTTTCCCGCCTTCACAACTCGGGTAATGAGGACAAGACTACCCGAAAAATTCAAGTCAACAGGAATCACCAAGTATGATGGCAACCAAGATCCAATTCAATGGTTCCGATGCTACTCGTTGGCAGTCCAAGCAGCCGGAGGAAATAATGACACCAAAGTCATCCATTTTCCTATATGCATGGAACCCGCGCCTCTAGCATGGCTTGAGTCACTCAAGCCTAGAACAATTGACTCTTGGGAGGACTTGACAAAGGCTTTCACCAACAACTACGTAGGCTCCATGGCTAGACCAGGCAACAAGATTGACCTAAGTCAAGTAAAGCAGAAAGAAGGCGAAACACTGCGTGACTATCTACGACGATTCTTCAAAAAGAAGGCCACTATAGTCAACATTTCAGAAACAGACGTCATCGAGTGCTTCCAAAATGGCCTCTACGATCGTCAAACATACCAAGACTTCGGCAGACAACGACCAATCACTGTCAAAGACCTTAAAAACAGATAAGCCTCAAAGAAGAAGACCAAGCAAAAACAGCCTTCATCACTCCATTTGGGGCCTTTTGCTACAAAACAATGTCATTTGGATTAAAAAACGCGGGCACGACTTACCAACGCGCCATATAGATGTGCTTCGAAAGGTAATTTCATCGCAACATAGAAGCTTACGTGGACGACGTAGTCGTCAAAACAATAAACTAGGAGGACCTAATCATCGATTTGGAGGAAACCTTCTCAAGCCTAAGAGCTTTTCGCTGGAAGCTTAACCCTACCAAATGAGTTTTTGGTGTACCTTCCAGCAAACTACTCGGGTTCATCATTAGCCATCGCGGCATTGAGGCCAACCTAAAGAAAATATCTGCCATCACAAATATGCACGCACCAGCTAGCATCAAGGATGTGCAGAAACTCACGAACTACATGAAAGCCCTAAATCGATTCATCTCGAGACTTGGAGAACGGGGACTAGCCTTCTTCAAGCTTATCAAACGACAGGACAAGTTTAAATGGACAGAAGAGGTAGACAAAGCATTAACGCAACTCAAAGACTTTCTAGCAAAACCACCAATCCCCACCACTCCATCTCCAAACGAGGACTTACTCCTATACATAGCGGCTACTACTCACGTCATCAACACCGCAGTAGTAGTCGAATGGTCTGAACCAGGACACGTTTATAAAGTCCAGAGACCCGTGTACTTCGTCAGCGAGATACTCTCGAACTCCCAAACCCGGTACCCACCTATACAAAAGCTACTCTACGCAATTCTCCTCACCTCACGGAAGCTGCGACATTATTTTCAAGAACACAGCATTTCAGTCATCACCGACTTCCCGCTTGGCGAAATCCTCCACAACAGAGATGCCACGGGTAGAGTTTCCAAATGGGCAGTACAGCTTGGAGCTCTATTTTTGGACTTCAAACCAAGGACAGCTATCAAATCTCAGGCTTTGGTCGACTTCATAGCTGAATGGACAAAAAACCAAGTACCAACACCAGCCGAGAGGCCAGAGCACTGGGTAATGTACTTCGATAGTTCCCTCAAACTCGAAGGAGCTGGTGCAGGTGTACTCTTAATTTCCCCAAAAGGAGACCAACTCAAATACGTACTACAAATCTTTTGGGAAGTCTCAAACAATGAAGCCGAGTACGAAGCACTGCTACACGGCCTCCGTCTCGCGATCTCCCTCGGAATCAAACGACTACTCGTATACGGTGACTCACTAGTCGTTGTCAATCAAGTCAATGACGAATGGGATTGAAACAAGGACAACATGGACGCCTACTGCAAAGAAGTCCGTAAACTAGAAAACAAGTTCTCAGGCTTGGAGTTTCATCACATTGTTCGCGACAACAACGTAGCCGCCGACGTATTATCAAAAATGGGCTCAACTCGTGCAGAGGTTCCAGCAGGAATTTTTGTACACGAACTCCATAAACCGTCCATACCGGAACAAATCACACCACTAGTGGTCAAGATTATAGAAACTAATCGAGAAATCATGATGATAGAGGTCGACTAGAGGACACCCTTCATCGATTACATCAAAGACCACAAGCTACCATCCGAAAAAATTCAAGCCGAGCAAATCTCCCGACGAGGAAAAAACTACGTTCTAGTCGGAGACAAGCTTTACAGGAAAAGCGCATCATCAGGGGTACTCATGAAATGTGTCACCCGAGAAGATGGCCAAGAAATCCTGGAAGAAATTCACAAAGGAATCTGTGGCAACCACGCATCTTCATGAACAATCATAGGCAAAGTTTTCCGAGCAGGCTTCTACTGGCCCATGGCGTTGGCCGATGCAAAAAAATTGGTCCAAAAATGTCAAGGCTGTCAATTCTTCACTAAACAGCAACACGTCCCTGCCTACAAACTAGTCACAGTCCCTCCAACATGACCTTTTGCTTGCTAGGGGCTAGACATGATAGGACCACTGCCAACTGCGCCAGGAGGTTTCAACCAAGTACTCATGACCATCGACAAGTTCACTAAATGGATCGAGGTCAAACCAGTTACTTGCCCCAAGGCAGACCGAGTCCTCGACTTCTTAGACGAAATCGTACACCATTACGGTTTTCCAAACAGAATCATCACCGACTTGGGATCCAACTTCAACAACCATGACTTCTGGGAATACTGCAAGAACAGTGGAATTGACGTCCACTACGTCTCAGTTGCTCATCCACGAGCCAATGGACAAGTCGAGCGTGCCAACGGCATGATACTCGAAGCTCTCAAGAAAAGGCTACACGATATCAGCAACACAAAAGGAGGCAAATGGCTCAAAGAGCTACCTAATGCTCTGTGGGGACTATGAACCCAACCATGCAAGACTACCGGGTTCTCCCTCTATTTTCTTGTATATGGATCAGAAGCTATCCTACCCACAGACGTCATGTGGCAGTCTCCTCCAGTTGAACAATACGATGAAGGAATGGCAGAAGAAACAAGACGCCTGGATCTGGATAGTCTGGAAGAAACAAGATGCGCAGCCCTAGTTCAATCAGCTAGATACCTCAACGGGTTAAGACGATACCACGACCGCAATGTTAAGGAGCGATCCTTCAACTTAGGCGACATGGTCCTCAAACGAATCCAGGACATGTCAGGGTTGCACAAACTCAATTCACTATGGGAAGGTCTCTACATCATATCCAAGGTCACAAGACCCGGATCTTACAGACTACAAGAACTTTTAGCAGAACAAATACCAAATTCCTGAAATATAAAACATCTCTTTCGCTACTACCCATAGTAGACAAAACATACTCGGACCTTCGTCCCAAGTCTCTCAAACAAACTCATTACCAGCTACTCGGAGCTTACAAGTCTGACTCCGACTACTGCTGCTCTACTCTTGGTAACAAGACTTTATCAAGACCAGCTCCTATAGGTACTGAAGCCTCAGTACGAGTTCCAAAACTCCAAAGGCCAAAAAAAAATTTTTACTCAAGATTGGTTCAAACAAGAACAAATTTTGAAGTTACATATGATTACTCATAGCAGAGTAAGGGTACTCAAAATACAACATAACAGCACAACAAAGACTACAAGCAATTGCCTACTGGCAGTCTGCACTTAAGTCTCAGGCTTTTTTCAATATCACAAGGACACACGGGCCTAACGACTACTGCAAATGGAAGGGCCCACACGCAAGCAAGCTGCGCAAAACGCAGCCACATCCAGGTCCTTCTCCCAAACAGCACCAGGAACTCCTGCACCGCTGCTACCTTGACAGCGGCAACGATGAATCCCAAGTGCTGCAAAAGGGAGAAAAAACAAGACTGCTCCCTTGGTAGCCTCGACGAGCTGTCCCATACTGCATGCCACACCTCCACCTCTAATAAGAGAGCTGGATAAAGACCGCGGCACTCATCACCCATCACTCGTGAGTTCCAGCATGGACTTAGCTGGATCACGAGCTGCAAGATGAGGCACACGACAAACCCTCCTATGAGGATTCTTCTAGGATCACGGCTATCCCTACGAGTGCTAGAGTCTGTGGAGGGAAGGTGGCTCTAATCTACGAGGAATCTTCTAGCACTGGAGTACTCTTTGAAGGCTCTCTACAATCAAATAACAGCAACCGAAAGCAATCCATTGCTACTCAAGCCTGATCTTGATCAACCCCCATGGCAGTCTATTTATAGCCAAGCGCCACAACTACTACCCACTTGGGAGTTACTATTCGCTCATGACAACAAAGTATTGATGAGTCAGCAAGATGCTCTCTGACTCCATTCACGTGAAGGCATTCATGCCACAAAAAGACAAAAGAGTACAATACACCCGTGCACCTCTCTCGGAGAGTAAAGGGACATAGTACTTTCAAAATAGCAACGACAATAATTGACAACCGCACAACTACTCGACTAGTACTCAGACTTACTCTCAAGGACAAAGATTGACAATCATTCATTAGACTTCAAACAAAATTCAAAAGATTGTCTCGAGTAAACAAAATACTCGGCAGATTACAAGGTTACACAAGCCTAAGGCTCCTCCAAAGATACAAACTCAAACATCTTCGAAGCAATTGGCTTAGCCTCCTTGAGATATTGCACATAAGCATCCTCCATGCAGTTCCGAGCAACTCCATCATTAGCCGCTGTTAAATCTGCCCTAGGGTAATAAGACTTGACCACCGCAATGACTTGTTTACAAACAGCCTTACAAAGGCCAGCAACCTTACCCGGAGCAGTCTTCAACCGCTCGACTAGTGAATGGGGCTCTGCATCATCCTGAAGAGGAGCAATGGCATTTACAACATCTTGCGCAGCATCAGTCAACTCTTGGAGCTCACCCCGTAGTTTTCCTATGGTCCGACCATGATCTCTACAAGCCACATGGCCATAGCGAGCATAACTCCGTTTTGGTTCTTTCTATCCCTCTGATGCTCACATGCAGCCTGAGCTTTAGCTAGAGATGCCCAGAGATGGTCAGCCTCGTTAGCTACTCGATCATGCGCATTCCTCCAGTCAAGAAGCTGGCTACTCACAACAGCCTTTTTTCTCTTGAGCTCTGCAAAAAGCAACAAATTCAAAAACTCCCGACTATAGTCAGAAATACTCAAAAACCGCAAGTACTCACCTTGATACTTCTTGTTCAAAGACTTGTAGTGATTCTCCAACTTCTCTTGCAATACCTCATGGTCCCTCCGCTCAACGGCAAAAGACTTCGCAGCCTCCTCATGAACCTTCAAGGACTCAGTGAGACGGCTGCACTCTTGCTCCAATTGCGCTAGCCGTTGCACAGAATCATTTCGCTCCTGGAGGGCCCGGGCATTCCTTTGAGCTCTGTCATAAAGATCCTACAAATAAAAACAAATCGTCAAGTTTTCAAAAAAACAGTCAGACAAAAAGACAACACACCTGAAAGCTCTGGATAGCCCTCCGAAACTCCGACTCCGACGGAAGCTCGAGTACTGGACCTTCAGCATTTTTAACAACATGAGGCTCTGGAGCTCCACCTAAGACAGTACATGACAAGCGACACGCATTAGTCATTACAGGACACAATACATTGACTTCAACACCTGTACCCCGACTACGTACCCGGTGCGCCTACCTCATTGGCTTTAGCCACATCAACTAAAGCCAGAGTACCACCAATAGACGTTGAAGATGGCACATCACCAGAACCCGAAGGAACCGCAGGATTCTCCACTGAGCAGAGTATTTCTTGAAGAATGGACATAGTGGCACCAAGACGGCTTGTGTCAACCTCGGGTACATCATCAACGGTCAAATCAACCAAGGGACCAGAAAGAGTAGTCGAAGGACAAGACTCCACTCATGTGTCCACAGGGATAGTGTCCTCCGCATCCCTACATCAAAACACAAAGTCATCACACGTCCTTCAGAAAGCTCAAAAATGTGTTACAAAGAAAGACTTAGAACTCACCGAGATGACCGTGGCGGTAATCACACACGTTTCTTCTCAGCGACTGACGGTCGAGTACTCGGCACCCCAGGGTTAGCCAAAGGTACAATATTTTCGCCAAGTCCTGGAAAAATTAGAGATAAGACTACAAAAGCTTCAGACTAGCAAAAATAGTCAGAAAAAACTCACCACTGGCGATAGCACCAGATAACAAAGCGCCAGCAGCAATCACCGGCGACTTTGCAACATCTGCCACTTCAGAAGAAGCACCCACGACTACCTGCTCAGGACTGGCAACTCGGTAGCCGACGGCATTGGGACCGCGGCCTCGGGGGCTGCTCCCGAGTCTACAAGCAGCACCCCCATTGGCAAATCTTCAACAGCCGCAACGCTAACAGCATCCTTGGCGGTAGCGACTACCTCACCAGAAGTAGCCTCGTCACCACCAAGAGTCGCGTCGACAGCCTTCCCAGTCAACAAAAATCATCAAGGATTACAGGATAACTCTACAAAAAAAAAACAAAGAACGCATGACTACGTACCTTGGTACTCTGCAACTTGTCAGGGATCAAACTCGAGGTCGAAACAGACTTCACAGTAGCCCTCTTTCGAACTACTCGCTGCTTTTTCGCAGGAGGAGAAGGCTCATCTTCAGAGTCAGCCACAACCAACTCCTCCTCCTCAGACTGCGCCAGATAGCCAAAAAGAACCCGGGACTGCAAACGAATTGTTACTCGAAGATATCCTAACATCTCGAAAAATACAAGTCAAGCAAAAGAGCATACCTCTTGTGGCCTATACCAACTATCAAATTGACAAAGGACTCCTAGAATAACCGGTACTCCCTGATAATTCTTGAAGAATTTCGCCAGCAGCGCCTCCACATCATCATTGGATATGTCATCAGGAGACATACGGGACGGGTCATACAAACCCGAGTACTCCGAGCCTGAGCAAGCCCGCTGCTACAAAGGCTGAACTCTCCGCTTGAGAAAACTGGCAGCCACATTGATGCCAGTCATGCCCAATGACTTCAACTCAGCAATTTGACTCAGCAGGTTGGAAATCTCAGGGGTGTCTTCAGGCTCGCTAACCCAGTTCTCCGCGTGCTTTGGAGCATGTCCAGTGACTACCGGCAAAGCAGGGTCATGATTCCCAATATAAAACCACCTCCTCTTCCAGTCACCATGCGAGTCAGTCAAGTTGTAGTCAAGATAAGCGTCCGAGTTCCTAAGTTGGAACCCGGTACCTCCAAAAACTTCTGTCCCAATCACACTAGGCTGCGGCTTACAGCGAAAAAGCTTCCTAAAAAGCTCAAGACTAGGAGGAACACCCAGGTATACTTCACACAAGTGTACAAAAATAGACATATGAAGCACACCATTGGGGTTCAAGTGAACCAACTAAAGTTTGTAGTACTCGAGGATACCTCTGAAGAAGTCGGAAACAGGCACTGCCAGTCCTCTCTCGACAAAGTGTGCAAGCATGACAGTCTTGTTCGGGTGCTCCTCGAACTGCCATGCATTTCCAAAAGCAAGCCTCCACTCGAGTTCAAGCTTCGACTGCAGAAGCTTAGCATCAACCAAAGCCTGAACAGCCACTTCCCTCATCACGGAGTTCTGCCAGGTAATCCCAGGCGGCGACGGCGCAATCTGGTTCATCGGGTCACACTTTGGCGCCGGTAGCACCAGCTCCTTCCCCTTTTTTGATTTGATCTTACCTTACCGGCTGCCACCGCCTGGCCTTGAGTTTTCTCGAGCTTCTTCCCCATCTTCTTGATGCGCATCAGACGGTCTCGGAGACAGCAATAAGGAAAGGAGTCAACCTCTGATCTCTCTCAAAAGCAAGAAGAAAGCAGCAATGGCGGTGGCAGCACTGGAAATCACGATGGCTCAACGACGAACATGAAAAGGGGGGGAGGGGACAAAACAGATCTGCTAAAAAAGAAACGTAAGCCTAACCGCCCCCCCTCCCCCCGTTATATCTCCATCACCTCCGGATTCCAAGCGTCAATTACGCAACGGTCAGATATAAACCGGATTTATCACCATAATATCCAACGGCTACTCAAATCAAAAGGTTTGACCACTTCATCGACCACGAAAAAATCACCTAAGTGCTCGGGGGCTACGGATACCGCATCCGCTGGACAAAGTTTTCTTTTCTTCGAAGACTATTAAGAAGAAATAACCAGAACACGGGATTGACCTTCAACCTAATTCTTTGATTCAAACTAAGGTTCGGGGGCTACTCCATATGGAGTGCGATTGTCATCGCACTACCATATAATTTCTCAAGACAGAAGCAACTCGAAGAAAAAAACAAAAGAAGAGTACCTTCCAGCCACATGACAGTATTCGAGTACTCGAAGACACTACAACCGCTGCTGAGAACTACTCAGATAAGCAGAATCTGAGTACTCAGAACTATGCCGCTCGACTACAAAGTACTCGGGGGCTTGTCGGGCATGCATCCCAGGCCCATGAGTAGGCCCTGTGCGGCCCACTAAGGGGCGTACTCGGACGTAATCAAGACTAGGGGGTTACGCAGCAAAAGAAACTTATCCCACTCGGACTCCCGAAAACTAGTTAGGTATGCATATGGAAACTACTCGGTCTACACCGAGTAGAACTCTGTAAGCGTACCCGACTAGGATTCTAGCTTGTAACCCTGCTTCCCCGAGTATATAAGGGCGGGCAAGGACCCCCTCAAAGATAACTCTCTCAACACATCCAAGTTCAATACAATCAACATGCAGGACGTAGGGTATTACGCGATATAGCGGTCCGAACCTGTCTAAATCATGTTCCTTGTGTCACCATTGACTCCTTGATTCTCGACGACACCCACCGCACAAAAGACCACCTAGGGTACCCCCTAGGAGGGTTGTCGGTCTAAAACACCGACAACGCCATCATCATGATCACCTTCTTCACCTTCACAAACGTCCCGATCATCATCGTTCATAACAAAACGTTTAGCAGATCTGCCAGTATGATGCTGTTTTATGTAATGCGGATCGAACCCTCTGGTATTCAAGTGCAACTCAACAACTTCTTTATTTTGATATGCCATGCGACGACATCATCTACATGGATAGGGCGCAGTCGTGCGAAGAAGGAGGAGAGGCAACGCTAGGACGACATAGACTAGGATTAGGCCTCTCAGCTTGTGAAAGAAAGGCCTGCCATATGTGTGGGCCAAAATAAAGGCCCACAAACATAACCAAGCTGGCGGCACCCATAAACTCATCTATTGCAACCATGTGTTCCCCTATATTGCAATGACTATATATTATTGCAATAGCACCTCCTGTATAGCAATGGTTTCAGTATTTGTTGCTATAACCAAGATTTCTTTTGCAACAATACCATTTTCGTTGTTATATCTAATACTAGTTGCAACGATTTATATTAGCGTTGCAATATCTAAGACTCATTTGCAACATTGTATTTTTTCGTTGCAATAACCAAGATTTCTTTTGCAACCACATTATTTTCGTTGTAATAACCAAGATATCTTTTGCAACAACACCGAGTTCGTTGCTATATCTAAGACTCTTTTGCAACGCACGATAATACTTATCACAACGTGTTATAATCGTTGCGATATGGACAACTAAGTGCCACCACTATAAAATAGCGTGGCAATACGTCGCCGCAATTACAACCAACAAATATTCGTTGTGATATAGCGTGCTTATTGCAACGATTAAGTTGTTGTCGCAATGCTACACAAATGGTGGTAATATGACACCCCTATTGCAACCAAAACGGACTATTGTCATAATAACCCCTATGTATTGCAATGAAAGTCGCCCGTTGCAAAAAAAATTGATCGCATTAGTGACAAAACCTTGTAGTGCCAGTTTGTTGCTTTTCAATTGTGTACATAACTTATTTATTCATTAGTTAAAATTGCATTAAATTTTAAAATTACACCATTAGCATTCCCCAAAAATTAAAGTTTATAAGAAAGATCATGAGACATTAGGTTTTTTTATGCTTCTTCTCATGTATTTGATAATTGTATAGAAGCATGTTTGTTTATGTTATTTTAGTTTATTTTTCTTTTCTAACTAAGTACATGAGGCTTTAAAATATTTATGCAAACTCCTGAAATGTAATGTTAGTATGTATTAACATATTGATTTTTTTCATCGAACAATGCATATAATCAAACATATAAAAAATAGTGAGGGTGAACTTGTCAATATTGAGTATGAAATTAAATGTTCGTTATAAGATGCACCAATCAAGTTATTGCATTAAGTTGAGCATTTTACAAGTTCTTAGACCAATCTGCACGCACCTATCAAGTTATTGTACAAGATTAAGCATTTTACAAGTTGTTGGACCAATCTACACCCACCTTACAAGTTGTCGTATGGTGAGTACAATTTACTCAAAGATAATTATATTCATGCTTCGATGTAAAATTTGGGAGGTCCATATATAGGTCCATTCATCCTTGGACATATTATCTTCCAGCAAAGTGGACAGTTTCTACACCATGCCACTAATTCTCTCCTTTTCATTGGCACGTCTGTGATCTCTAGCGGCACTGCGGCACCTCTAGCACCCGCGACATCTCACGCTGCCGCCGCTATCCATGCCCAGCATCTGTAACATTTAAATTAAATAAATAAATGTATGTAATAATTTTTGTTAACTTGTGAGCATGTGGCCATGATTTATCTTTTAAAATGTGATTATTAAGGTGTTTAGGTTATCTTTACAGCTAAAAATAAATTAAAAGTATAAATATGAAAAGTATGAAATTATGCACAAATATAGTTTAAAATGACACATGAATCATTTTTGAGCCACCAACACTTTTAGTTTTTCAAACAAACTCAAAATCCGCATTTAAACAAATGTTTGCTTCAAAAAAGTCAAAAAGTATAGGAATGCTTCGTAACTATGTTTAGGTGCTATTTAAATATAATTTCACTAAACACTCAACTTTTGTACAACATGAAAGTTGTACTCTAATGTGTATATTTTAACATGGGTGTGTTGTGGATCTAATAAAATAATGTTTACATACTCAAAAATACGGTCAAAATCTGGTCAAACTCATGTTTTCAGCCTTATCCTGAAAATGGCCGTCTCCATTTAAATGGCTGACAGTCTAGGTTTCGGGCAGTTTAATTTTTGTTTTTACCTAAACAGATGACCAAAAACTATATCAAAATGGGTTGTACTATACATGGACTTTATGTGCATGGGCTTGTTGTTAATTTTGGATCACGTTTAGGCCTCCTAAAATGGAATCGCAGTCAACTAAATGGAATAAAATCCTGGTGAACAAACACTTATGAATGTTCAGTTCGAGGGCCAGATTTTGGCCAAACTTCAGGCCTCTTAGCCTTCAAACCATTGTGAATCTTACCAGGGGTTGAATACAAGTTTTGCCCTGTCTGATGTCCTCTCCAACTTTGGTTCATAAGGATCATCGACTTCCTACACAAATATATTGAGAATTTTGATCGAAATTGCTGCTTTTCCATGGCTTAACTGATGAACCTGAACCAATCGGTTCACTTGGTAGCGTTTGGTTGGAGAGCGAGGTAGGATGGAATGGTTCATTCATGATTTTGAGAATGGGACAGTTCTATGGCATGTGTTTGGTTGGAGGGATGGAACGGTTCCATTTCAAGTTTGGTTGGTGGTAATGGATAGAATAGTCACATACTCTGTTAACTACCGTCATGTGGGGCCTGTCTGTCAGCCACCTCACCTTCTCCTCCCTCTTCCTTCCACCCGCTGCTGAAGTTCCACCTTCCCTCACGCAGGGCCTTGATCCGCGCAGAGCTCCGCCATCCCCAACACCGCCAGGCTCCGCGCCACCCCCCACGCTGATGGGCTCCTTCCTCCACCATGCCGTCGGGCTCCACCGTCCCGTGTGCTGCCGAGCTCCGCTGACCCCTGTGCCACCCGTGAATCGATCCGCGCTGAGCTACACCATCCCCTACGCCGTCGGGCTCCTTCCTCCTCCATGCCATCGGGCTCCGCCGTCCCGCATGCCATAGAGCTCCGCCCACCCATGTGCCGTTGGGCTTCGACCTTCACCACCACTCGACGCCACCACCCGCGTCGCCCGACCTTCGACCTCCCCCACCATCCGAGCTCCATCACTCGCGTGCCACTTGAGCCTCGATCTGCACCGTTCGCATCTTGATCCGCCACTTTCACACCACCCAGTCGCCCGAGTCATGGCATGCGATGCCGTCGAAGTGGGATGGCTCGGTCCACTTGATTTTGCGTGATCGAGCCATCCCGAATCTGGCACGAATGTTCGCTCTTAGATGGCTCCATCCCCACACTCCCGAGACATATGACGGGACGGCTCTGTCCTATTCTGCTCCCCAACCAAACTATACGGCCAGCCACGACACCGACCGTTGTCTGAGCACCGTCAACCTGCGGACGTCGAGGTCACACTGGTACTAGCTTCTCGCCAGCGCCCCACCTCGCCGTGCCACTACCCATCCCTCGCCGTACCGCGCCCACGCTCTGCCCATGCCGCGACCGCGCGTGCCAGTCAAGGCGCTGCTAAACGCCAGCCGCGCGAGTCCACACCCGTGCCTCCTTGCCTGTGCTCACCACTGCTCGAGCTTGTCCTAGTCGTTCTTACCCACTACTCGGCATTGACGGACGCCAAGCCCCGACCTTATCCTCCTTTGACCGTCGGTCTCCACCCTCATCCCCCTCCCTTTTACTTCCTTTCTTCTCCCTGCGGCCAAAACCAAGAAACCAAGCAGAGCTCACCCGCCAGCCAAATCCTCGAGCTCCGTCCCGCCATTTTCAAATCCACGTAGCATAGATCTCGTCCACCCTCCCAACTACCTCCTCCACCTCTCCTGGTCCTGTGCCATCACCTCTGGCGCTAGGGATTGAAGCCCCTGCACCGCCAGTGCACCACCGCCCGCCATGGCTACCCTCCCATGGAGCCCCACCTTCCGACCATCACCGACCCCGTGTGACCCCTCAAACCAACCCTAGGTGAGCCCCTAGTTGTCATGGTCTCACCACTTCGCCTTCTTAGCCTTGTTGTCGTGCGCGTTCCGCCGCTCGCCGCAGGGCTCGTGCCGCCGCTAGTCGCGGGGTAGGCTAGGGTTAGGGATTCGCGAAGATGAGTAGTGGAGCAGGTGCGCGAGAATGTGGGAAGATGCTAGGGGTAGTTGTTGGAGAGGGAGACGGAGCCCCCACACCGGCGCCGTTGCGCTGCCACCGCCGGCTGTGTGCGTACCAGGAGCTGAGGAGGAAGAAGGGTGGAGTTGTGAAGAGAATAGAAGTGTAGGGGGATAAGTAGAAAAGAAAAGGTGTTAAGTGTGCGGTGGGTTGTATCCAAGGGGCCTAAATGTTAGATCTGGGGGCTTTAGTGTAAGAGAAGGGGTGGATTCGCTAGGAAAAGTTGTTTCGGAGGGTGTATCCGCAAAGTACCTTTTTCCTCTTTCGTCTCTTAGTTTTGTTTAAAAAGGCTGAAACTTATAAAATCTAAATAAAATTATAGAAAAATGGTAAAAATGCAAAATAATTTTTTCTTGGTTTCCTGATGCTCTATTCTACCTAGGAAAAATACTTGTTCATGTGAGATATGTGTTTCTATTGCTGATGAAAATGCATGTTGTTTAATTTCCTTAATTTGGAACAAATAGCTCCAGCTGTCATAAAATTCTAATAAATTCACAGTAATATAGCTTAGTGTTGAAAAATATTCTGGGAAGTTTGTAGCACCAAATTGCTTATATAACTCTAGCTATAATTCATCCTTTTGCAATATTTGATTTTTAATAAATTCTGTGGTAATCCAATCCTCCTGAAATTTTTACAATAATGTGTTTGTGTGATGAGTAAGCTCCTGTAAATGATTCATGTTCATATAACATAGAATGCTTCCTGAATAATTATTGTTGCGGTGAGCTAGTTTGATTTATTAAAAATACTTGCTAGAGAGATTAAGACCTAGCAAATTACTTTTATTCTCTTTATCAGTAGCATGTTCATCCAGGAAAATGTTGCTGGAAGAATCTAGATGGTTGCTTGTATATGTCATTTATTTGGCCTCTAGTATGTTATTGCTATAGATTCATTCATAAGTATGTGTTTACTTAGATCTTGCTACCATCATGGCATGCTAATCCCTTGTTTAGTATCTAGTATTCGTGCCATGCTGCAACCAAAACTACTGAAATGCTATTGGCTTAGTTTGATAATTGTATGTCTCTCATGAAACTCTAGTTAGTTCTTTTAACACCAACCATGTTTATTTGTGTAGATGATAATATACTTTTATACTCTTCTTTTGGTCTTTAAATGTGGTATGATTGAGTTGCTGCAAAGTTAACTTGATGTATGTTTGAGTTGCTGCATAAAACTTGAAGTTGGTTGTCATGTTTACGATTTATTCACTCACTTGCATTGCATCATGGCATGCATGTAGATTCCGTAGCTGAGGACGTGGTGTACTAGATCATGGGTGATCAAGGAGAAAAGACCAACAATAGCATCTCAAAGACTCGACCCAAGGTCGGAAGGGCTCAAGGCTTAGTTGACACTAACTCTACCGCTTGGGAGGCAAGCCCCGGAGTATAACCCTTACCTTTAAAACTATATAATGTCCTTATTTATGTATCTATGCATTTACATTCCTAGGTGTTGAATGAAACCATAGATGCATGATTCCTAGGAGTCCCAAGTTAAATACTAGCATGTGTAGGTCGATAGAAATGCCATGCTTAATTAAGAACGGTAGAAGCCAAGTGATTGGTTGTCACTCGCGGGATTAGGTTCCTTTACTTGTTATGGTTAACATTGAAATGAACGGTTCACATGAGAAATTTAGAATGAATCACAGAAGAAAGAAAAATGGAGACCGAGCGAAGATGAGTTGGTTAAGTATATGAAAGGGATGGAAAGTAAACCTCTGCATGTGTTGATTAAGGCCCATCCGTTGTGGCCCCTTTGATCGATTTTGAACTGTACTATCCACATGCCGGGAGTAGGGTATTGAAACCGGTAAAACCTAGTACCATATTGCGCGATAGTAGATTGAGTTCGGTCATGTTTCCTATTCGTGTGCTACTCTATAACTCATGTCTGGCCCGGAGAGGTACCGATGGGGATTAGTACTCGAGGGTCGCAGGGTGGCTCAAATGCTATCGCTCTCTAAGGGAACCGTTTGCCATATGCGGCTCGACGGGGCATGCATATGTTGTGTGTATAAGCCCACCTTGCAAGGTTATAAAATCGGATCGATTCATCGCCGCTCTCGATTAAGAGAACCTTGATCACTGAGTTGCATCGTAGTAAGAAGTGGAAGGAAAGGAAATGTGAAGGTTGATGTTGTTGTGGTCCAATCCATTGTTTTTCTACACTGAAAAGTTTTGAATATCTTGTTCACTTAGAATGGTAAAGTTCAACTATAAATTGGATGCTAAAACTTGAAAGTAAGGATTCACTCTTAGTTGCTTTTTAGCAAAACAAACCCCTCAGCCAAAAGCCTTGCATACTAGGAGTCAGCTAAGTATATACTGTAGTCGGGTAAGGCTTGCGGAGTATTAGTATAATTAGGATTGTTGTTGTGCGTCACTAGCGCTTGTGTAAATAGACGATTAGCTTTTGTTTTTTTAAACTTTACTTCTGATGTACCTTTAAAATCTATGTATTATTTATGTATTTGAACTGTTTTTGTAAACTTCCGTATCACCCTTTGTGTTGTATCCTTAATTTGTGTAAACTTTGCCATGTTTGTACTATCCGCGCTCACCTTCATGTGAGACTTGTGGTGTATTATTTCGATCGAGATATTCAGTGGTTGCATTGGGCTTGACTTGACAGACTGCCATATTACACCATTTTTTTGAAGAGTCAACGGGGGGCTAAGGAAGCCCACCTGAACATTCATTTCGTCAAAGGTGATAATACAAGATCAAGCGCTCAACCCCAATGATGGGTGTTGGTGATCAGGATGGATACAATTTTAGAAGGAGAAAAGGGAACCACAAAGGATTACTTCGCAGCACACACTCAGTCGACAAAGGAGAAGATCAAAGCAAACAACACATAATGAGAGTGACCAAGCTACACCGAACGCACGGGGCAAAGCAGCCAGCAAATCACCGGAAGGAATCATCACAAAGTAGCCCAACATCCAAAGGCATCCGGACTGCAAAAGGAAGGTGAGCACCAAGAGGAACGAACTCGAGACCAATGAGTATTTGCAACGGGGAGGACAAAGCCCCACCTAAACCGACTCATTGGCACCAATCTGAATTGCCAAGTTTGGCCACGGATGGTCAGGCCGTGCGGAGGCAGAACACCTCCCTGTGCCCCGGGCGTGACACTTTCGCTGCACGGCCATTGATGAGAGAAGGGATGGTTGCTGGAGCAGGCAGGAATTCGTGGAGGAAGTGTAGAGGTGCTTGGCATCCCAGCGTACTGAGCACGTTACTTTCATTGTACAACACTCAGATCCCAAGAGCCAGCCTTGCAACACTGCCACACCCAGCCACGTGCAGTAATCGCCGGAGACGACGAGCGCAGTAGACCCAGCTTGCAGCAATTCGGTCCCGGCATTGAGCTCCGCCGCGGCACACGAGTCCCATCTAGGATTGCTCATGGACAGAGCGGCACCACGGCCAATGTGCCAGTGGCAGAAGGGCCACAACACTGCCACCAGCTGTGCGCCGACGGCATGGTGGGCAACGGATGCCTAGCCCGACGAGGAGCCCCACCCTGTCTAGCGCTGCTACCACGCGCCCCTCACCCTTCATCACCGGTAGGAGCCCCTGACCAAGAGGCCAGTGCAAGGGGGCAAGGGCCAGGGACCGTGGGAGGAGAGGCACATCAGGGGCAGCCCAGGTGAGGAGGCGTGGCCGGAGAGGAGCCGGAGCTAACGGGGGAGGAGCAGGAGCCACCAGAGGTGACCACGATTTTGAATCACGGAGATGTAGATCTGGATCTGGGACAAGCAAAATAGGAGGAGAGAGGAGGGGGGAAGCTAGCTCAGGGTCTTGTTGTGACTCTAGAGCCCACCACTGCCGCCACGAGCAGCAGCTGGAGTGACGGCGGCGGGCGAGCGGACATTGGGTGTGGGGCTTTCGCGGCTGCGGCGGGTCGCCTCCCGAGTCGCTCGGGTGAGCGGCTCAGGAGACGGGCTCTAGCAGTTCGTTTGTTTTCTGGTGATCTTTCAAAAGTCCGATTACACCGTTTTAAGTACGTATTGATCGGATTAATCATTAAGAGAATGGTTAGCGTTCTTAAGCTGGTTTAATTTGGACGGCTCTGCCACAGCATCCTATGACCATCTTCTTAAGTAGCACCGCGAGGATGGGAGTTCTCCTTGGACGTTGCTACCGGATTTAGCCGTGTAGCCAATAGAGCGACAGGCGCGGCTAGGGCGGGTTCATGCTTGTGTTGTGCTATTGCTATTGCTGCCTTGCTGGCCAAGGCCGCCGTTGCATAGTGAAACGAGGGAACTGTGTGCTCAACGTTCACAAGCATGGGCATCAGTTGACATGTGAATCGATGCTCCATGATTTGATCATGGTCGGTACCAGCACTATGAGCGGTTCTGTCACTGGTCCTTGCCATTCGTATTTGCTACAGAGATTTTTAGTTATTTGTGGCTATTGGTAGGATACACAAAACTACAAACAATTGGTCATATGAGAAAGAATGCCTTCAGCGACGACTGTAATGGACCACGTTCCATTTATCCTAGCCAAACAAAATATGTATACCGAACAATATGCTAGTTAGCTACCATTTTGTAAATTCTTTTATTTTATCAGTTTTCATTATTACTCCTCCGTCCCAAATTGGTACATATCTTTGCTATGTATTTATACATAACATATATCTACGTGCATAACAAAAAAACTATATGTATCTAGGAAAGGCAAAATATTAATTATGCTATCATAACCGAATCAAATAGCACCCTAATTGTTTTCCCAGAGCTAGCGTGGTGTAGTTTTTTTTGAGCTGCAACTTGCCTTCCTCGCTGACGCGGCGTGCTGTGAAACATGTTAATTTTCACTCATTTCTCTTCCAAACATATAATGAATATACAATATATTTTAATACATTTTCAATCAAAAAGACTTTAAAAGTTGCCTGCAACATGGAAATTTCATTTAAAACCTTATTATAAGCATGACACATTGACATCAAATAAAAAAATAACCGTCACCCGAGATGGCGGATCAACACCTTGGAAAGTTGGAAGGTCCCAGCCTCCCACAGGCTCCCAGCACCCTCACGCCTCCATCCCGCTCATATTTGGACGCCGCATTGTGTTCCCCGCGGCCACCGCGCCGCCTTAAACCCTAAACCATGGCCTCCCGCGCCGCCGTGGCGCTCCTCCTCCCAGTCCGCCTCCTTTCCCTCGCGCTCCGCCCGTGCTTCTCTCATTCGTCCACCGCCGCGCCCCGCCGCGCCCGCGCCGCTGCGGCGCTGCTCGCCGTCGCCGCGCTCGTCTCCGCCATCTGCGCGGTGCCCGACGCCGGAACCCGCCCTGTAGTCGCCACCGGCGCCGACGCCGACGCCGACGCCTTGCGATCGGAAATTGAGGCGCTCAGGCTAAAGATCGCGCAGTTGGGTGAGATTGCCTTCTCCCTTCAATGCAGCCCTTTGACCACCCTCGTCGCAACTGTAGTGTCGATTCATATTAGCAGGGGGTTGGAAAATTGTTGTGGAAGTACTGATGTAAACGGATAGCTGACCAATGTAGTGCATGCAATTTGAGATGATCAGTTGGAGCCGGCCTGCCAGAGGCACCTTTGTCCAGATCTCCTATTTTTTTTAAACTTTAAAGAGTAATTTACATGCTTGTTCTTGTCACAAAGCATATAAGTGAGGTTGCATCCGTAGCTCTTTGCTGCTGGATGATATAATCGGATCTTATGCATTTTACTTAGTTTACTGTACCTCAGTGTTTATTTTACCCATTTCTTGAACAGAATCTTTGCTGGAGGAAAATACAAAAACGTTGAACAGTAAAGCTAGTATTTTGGAGGAGGATAACAAACTCATTGAAGCAATGGAATGTGACATCCAGCTTTTAATTGATGGACCAGAGAGTACAAAGGTATGCATGTGTTTAGATCAGTAAGAATGATGATGTATTACATTGCTTTTGCAACATAAGTGATTTTTTTTTATAAAATCATAATCTGTTTTCACTGTTAGTGAAACAAAATTTAATTTGGACTGTGCAATAATCCATTTTTTTCATTTTTCTTTTAAGAAAGCCTTTTACTACCTATAAAATGGGAGAACTAGATTTGCTTTTGTAATATTTACAATAATCCATTTTTTTCATTTTTCATGGTATTGTCATTGGTTTTGTAATACTTAGAGTTTTAGACTCATGCTACCATTGTGTAAAATTTGTTTCATTTATGCCATGGCTGTACAATTTTGAATGGCAGGAATTGACTAAAATTGGTACTGCAATGGAACAAGTTTTACATGGTGGTGGCAAGATTATAAATACTAGGAAAAAGTTCATTTTACTCCCCTCACCTATTTACTTTGTCCACTTAACCCCCTAAGCAAAATTTAGGCTCACTTTGCTCCCTAAACTATTTCGTTTGGTCCAATCTACCCCCTAATTATATTTCTCTTTTTGGTTCTTCACGTACAAGTTGAGTTTTAATTTCAGATTTTGCTAGTTGACTTATAACATGATGCTCTAAGTTATAAAAATACATTAGCAATTTTTCATGATTACTTTTCATACAGTTTTGTATATCTAAGATCAATTTCATATTAAATATTCCTAATCTATGAAAATAATCATGAAAAATTCTTAGTATAATTTTTTAACATAAGGCATTATATTTTGTATCTGCTCACAAAATTTGAACTCAAAATTCAACTCATACACGGCACGGGGAAACAAAAAAGAAAAATCTAATTAGGGGGTAGATTGGACCAAATGAAATAGTTTAGGGGAGTAAAGTGAGCCTAAATTTTGTTCAGGGGGTTAAGCGGACAAAGTGGATAGGTGAGGGGAGTAAAATGGACTTTTTCCTAAATACTACAAAAGCAATGGTGGTGGCAAGATTATAAATGACAATATAATTTTCCCAATAAAATAAAAAATGCTAAGTTCTTGGAGATTTCATTTTTTAGCAACTCGACTTGCTTTTCCAGTAGCGTAACATAAGGCTATCGGGGAAAGCCATAGGTGTTGCATTAGCTAGCAGCAGAAAATAGAGAAATGCTGCAGGGGAGATTTCTTCTGAAATATACGTTTTGAAAGTAAACGATACAAGTTGCATGATATATTGAATCTTCATTAATTCCTGACTCACAATCTCAAGTTATGTATAGTTTCTGTTAATATGTACAGATTTATGTTTATCCCTTTCTGGCCCATGTTGGCCTTATGGCCCATTCGACCCATACTTTGTATACTTGTAACCCTAGACTGAATGCAACGAGGGCAGTCTGGTTATTCTTCCCTTCTTCTCTAACATGGTAACAGATCCTGGTTCTCCCCAACGCCGCCACCGCTTGCAGCCTCTCTCTGCCGGCAAGCTTCTCTTCGCCGGCGAGCCTGCTGCTGACAGGATCCTGCGGCACACCCTCCCTGCTGCCTGATTGTGGCTCTCCCTTCGTTGCGCCGCCTGTTCCCGCGGCCTTTGCGTCGCCGGTAGAGACGGTGCCCCTTCCCCTCTGCGTCGCCGATTGAGGTAGCGCCCTCACCCTCTGCGTCGCCGGTCGAGGCAGTGCCCCTCCCTCTCTGCAGTGCCGATTGAGGTGCCGCTCCTCATCTCCTGTACGTCTACGTCTCCGATTCGGTTGCCGCCCCTCCTCTCCTCTCCATCTAACCAGCAACAGAGGGAGTTCGTGCTGCTGTTTGTGCTGCTGTGGCGTCCACCTCTCCAACGTCAGCCTCGTCCCTCTTCTTACTGTCATGGGGTCATCTGCTGCTCCTTCTACCACTCTTGCACCCGTTTCATTTGGTGCCCCTGTCATGGATGTGAAGCTCAATGGATCAAACTACAGAGAATGGGCTTTCTCTCTCAAAATGCTGCTGCGATCTGCTGATCTTGCCTCACATCTCACTGATGCCCCACCACCAGCCACTAATGATAAAGAGGTCAAAGCTTGGAACCTTGAAGATGATCGGGTAATGACAACTATCTGCATGAGTATTGATCTGAGCATTCGCTCCTGTCTTGAGGATCACAATACTGCAAAAGAGATGTGGGACTACCTGAAAGGTCGCTATCAACAAAGCAGCTCGGTCCTTCGCTATTCACTTCGCCAGAACCTTCATCATCTCCAACAGCAGGACATGTCGGTTGAGGAGTATTATAATGCCTTCACTAAGATATCACGCCAGCTTGATTCAATGGTTCCCAAGCCTTCTCCCTTATGCAAGGATTGTGTCCCATCTTTGACTGACAGAGACAAGTATGATCAGCAGAATACTATGTTTGACTTTGTGATGGGTCTGCGGTCTGAGTTTGAACCCATTCGTGTTCAGCTTTTGGGGAGACCTACTCTTCCTACATTGTCTGAAGCACTATCTGCCCTCATGGCTGAGGAGACGCGCCTTAAAACTCTTACTGCACCAGTGTCTCAGCATTCAGTGCTAGCTGCTCCTTCCCTGTCTGTTTCGGTTGCAGCACCAGCCACCTCTCAAAAGACTCCTTGCAGCCAATGTGGCAGGACGAATCATCCAGATGAATGGTGTTTCAAGAAGTATCCTCACCTCTTGGCTGAAATGCGAGCAAAGCGTGCTGCTTCATGCCGGGGGCCACTTGCAGTTTCTTCTAGCACCCAAGCAGTAGCTGCACCACAGTTCCAAGCAACAGCACCTCAGTTCCAACAAGCAGTAGCATCTCAGTTCCAACTTCACTCAGCACCTCAGTTCCAACAGCAATCTAGCAGCACCACCTCTGCTCCAGTTAGTGCATACATGTCAGCTAGCTCCTTGTCCTCCACATTGCACCCAGGTACTAGTTTTTGGGTGTTGGATTCCGGAGCTTCTTTTCATATGACTTCCGATTCCTCTCATTTGGATTCTTGTCAGCCAATCGCTGATACTCGTTCTCGTTCTGTTCAGACCGCTGATGGTAACTTTTGCACAGTTACTCATCAGGGAAATCTTGTCACTTCTGATTTTGATGTTTCTCTTGTGCCAAAACTTTCCATGAATCTTATTTCTGTTGGCCAACTAGCTGATATGAATTGTGTTATTGGGTTTGATGCCACCTCTTGTTTTATTCAGGATCGGCAAACCTGAGCACTTCTTGGTACTGGCCGTCGCCATAAAAGCTCATCAGGTCTCCACATCCTTGATCATCTTCGGTTGCCGCCATCACCTTATTTTGCATCATCTGATGGATAAGTCTTTGTACTGCTGGTCTTTGTGGGGCTCTTTGTACTTTTGTTCTTTGTGGGGCTGCAGCACTTCCTGCATGCTGCAGCACTAGGCCATCATCTTAGACTAGCTTTTAGGATAGCATCTTAGACTAGCATCTAGCATATGCTTGGCTGCCCACCAGCCTATATATATGAATCCCCAACCCCTTGGTTGGTCATGGCATTGTGTGAGAAGTAAACCAGAAAAATCGCCCCAACCTCTAGTGTCATCCTCTCAATGAGAGTAACAATTCAGCTACTAACATCATCGTCATCAGCTTCTATTGCGGCCACTTTCCCTCAATGGCATCATCGCTTAGGTCATTTGTGTGGCTCACGTCTGTCTACCTCAGTCAAGCAGGGTGTTCTTGGTCATGTATCAATTGATCGCTCTTTTGAATGTACTGGTTGTAAACTAGGGAAACAGATTCAACTTCCTTATCCGTCTAGTGACTCCAAAACTACACAACCTTTTGCTCTTGTACATTCTGATGTATGGGTACCTGCTCCTTTTGCCTCCAAAGGTGGCCACAAGTATTATGTCATATTCATTGATGATTATTCTCGCTACACCTGGATTTATTTCATGAAGCATCGGTCTCAATTGTTATCCATTTACAAGTCTTTTGTTCAAATGGTTCATACTCAATTTTCTTCTCCCATTCGCATCTTTCGTTCCATTTCTGGGGGAGAGTATCTTTCTAATGCTTTTCGTCAGCTTCTTTCTTCTGAAGGAACCTTGCCTCAGCTCTCTTGTCCTGGTGCTCATGCTCAAAATGGTGTTGCTGAGCGTAAGCATCATCATATCATTGAAACTGCACGAACTCTTCTCATTTCCTCTTTTGTGCCTTCTCATTTTTGAGCTGAAGCTGTATCTACTGCTATATATCTCATCAATCTTCAGCCATCATCTCGTCATCAGGCCAAATGCCCTGGAGAAGTCTTGCATGGGTCTTCTCCTAAATATACCCACCTTTGTGTTTTTGGTTGCCCGTGTTATGTTCTTCTACCTTCTCATGAATGCTCAAAGCTCACTGCTCAATCAGTTGAGTGCGTTTTTCTTGGTTATATTCTTGAGCACAAGGGTTATCGGTGTTATGACCCTTCAGCTCGTTGTATTCGTATTTCTCGTGATGTCACTTTTCTTGAAAATAAGCCATATTTTTACTCTTCTACTCCTCCACCCTCCTCATCTGTTGAGTCCCTCTCCTTCCTTTTCTTGCCACCTATATCTAGTTCATCATGTCCTTCCTCTTTTGACACGGCTCCATCTTCTCTTGATTCCTCTACCATTCACTTGAACCAGCTCCATCTCTTGATCCAACACCTCCACCTCCGCTGTTTGTTCCAACTTCACAACCACTACCTTCATCTGTTACATCTTTTCCTTTTCACTATTCTCGTCGAGCCCGTATTCCTTCTCATACCTCTAGTCCTCCTTTAGACGATACTTCTTCTCCTGTCCCAACACCACCTTCTTCTCCACCATATAACCTTAGGGATCGTTCTACTATTATTGTCCCTGATCGACTTGGTTTTCCCACTGCTGGTGCTGTTTGTGAGCCTTCTTCTTATCAGGAAGCTGTCCATCTTCCTGTTTGGCAAGATGATATGTCTGTTGAACTTCATGCTTTACAACGCACGGGTACTTGGGAGGTTGTTCCATTGCCTCATGATGTTGTCCCCATCACCTGCAAGTGGGTATACAAGGTTAAAACCAAAGCTGATGGCTCTATTGAGAGGTACAAGGCTCGCTTAGTTGCTCGGGGATTCCAACAGTCCTATGGTCATGATTATGAGGAGACTTTTGCTCCCGTTGCTCATATGACCACAGTCCATACTCTTATTGCTGTGGCTGCCATTCATTCATGGACTATCTCTCAAATGGATGTTAAGACTGCTTTTCTTCATGGTGATCTGCAAGAGAATGTCTATATGCATCCACCGCCGGGAGTTGAGGTTCCTCCTGGATATGTTTGTCATCTTAGGCGTGCTCTTTATGGTCTCAAGCAAGCACCAAGAGCTTGGTTTCAGCGGTTCAGTTCAGTTGTTACTGCTGCAGGTTTCACTCCGTGTGACCATGATCCAGCTCTGTTTGTTCATACCTCTCCACGAGGTCACACTTTAATTCTGCTATATGTTGATGACATGTTGATCACTGGGGATGATTCAGAATACATTACCTTTGTTAAAGAGCGCCTTTGTGAACAATTTATGATGTCTGATCTGGGTTCCCTAAGCTATTTTCTGGGCATTGAAATTACCTCCACTACTGATGGCTATTATCTCTCTCAAGCCAAGTATATTCAAGACTTGCTTGCTCGTTCTGGCATTACTGACACTCGGTGTGCTGCTACTCCTATGGAGCTTCATCTTCATCTAAAGCCATCAGATGGTCTTCCTCTTGCAGATCCGACACGGTATCGCCATCTTGTTGGTAGCCTGGTCTATCTTACTGCTACCAGACCAGACATTACTTATGCAGTCCACATTCTCACACAGTTTGTCAGTGCACCTACCACAGTTCACTATGCTCATTTGCTTCGTGTTCTGCGGTATCTGCGGGGGACAATCTCTCAACGACTGTTTTATGCCGCATCCAGTCGGCCTGTGCTCCATGCTTACTCTGATGCTACTTGGGCTAGTGATCATACTGATCGAAGATCTGTGACTGGTTACTGTATCTTCCTTGGTGACTCACCAATTGCATGGAAGTCCAAGAGGCAAACTGCAGTTTCCGGTTCTAGCACTGAAGCTGAACTAAGAGCTCTAGCCACAACAACAGCAGAAATTATTTGGCTCCGTTGGCTGTTGGCTGATTTTGGAGTTACTTGTGCTGATCCTACCATTCTCTGTTGTGACAACACTAGTGCTATTCAAACTGCCAACAATCCAATCAAGCATGAGCTCACTAAGCATATTGGTGTTGATGCCTCCATACGATCTCACTGTCAACAATCTACTGTTGATCTTCAGTACACACCTTCTGAACTTCAGCTTGCAAATTTCTTCACCAAGGCTCAGACTAGAGATCAACATCAATTTCATATTCTCAAACTAAATGTGTCTAATTTAGATTCTTCTCAGCCACTTTTAGTTTGAGGGGGGCTGTTAATATGTACAGATTTATGTTTATCCCTTTCTGGCCCATGTTGACCTTATGGCCCATTCGGCCCATACTTTGTATACTTGTAACCCTAGACTGAATGGAACGAGGGCAGTCTGGTCATTCTTCCCTTCTCTAACAGTTTCAAGGGCATATTAATCTGAATCACAATTGGGAATTTAGACCCAACTTATATCAAAATGTGTAATATGCCAACTTTTGTTATTCAGTTTTGACCTAAATTTATGAGCTTTAGTCATTAGACGGGCTAATTCTTCTAAACTTGACAGTTTTATTTTCTCATTTATAGAATTATTTTTGAGGTTGTATAATTGTCTGGCAACAGATAGATTATGTCCACAAGCTTTCTTGCACATAAACACTTGTTTCCTATGTTTGCAGGATTCCAAAAGCAAATCATATTCTGCTGGCAACATTAAATCTATGGAAGATGAGGTACCTCCTCTTTATGTCATAGTGTGTGTCATTCTTCTTTTTGTTACACATGTATGTGCAAGTCATATATAAGAAACTAATCTCGATATTTGAGTAGTGCTATAAACAAATGTTCCTGTATCTATTCTACGGATCATGTGCGGTGAAAGTCACCTGCATGCAGTGGCGGAGCTTGCAGCTAAATGCAGCAGGGGGGCAAATAGCAAAGAACAATAGGAGTGCTTAGTGTAAAAACTTTTCTAAGCTGGTACAGTATACATCAATGGAGTTTGCAAAAATTGAGGGCGGGCCATGGCCCATTTTGGCCTGTGAGAAGCTCTGCCCCTGCATGCATGTTTTAAAGTGTAATGTTTAGTAAAATACATAAGAGGCCGTTCTTAATCAATTTCACATGTCATAGAATTCATGTTATCGATGCTGTATAGGTACAACAACTCCAGCAAGAGGTCAGTAAGATAAACAAAAATTCTGACACGATAGAATCGTTAGCACGTGATACTGAGAGAAGGGTGGAAACTCTGAGTTCGGAGGTCAAAAAGGTATGTTCAGAGCCTCTTACACGTGCCCTTGGATTTGCATTTTACAACTCTTACTTGTGCATATGATCATTGTTAACTGTTGTTACGGGAGCATTAGAGATGCTAAAATGTTTGAGAACTATTTGGAAAAGTAGAAAATCATCTTCATGAGTTTGATGGTGGTGATTGTCTTAAAAAGCAGCCAAATATTGTGGTTTGTTGGAGCTAGGTACAAAAGTTATCCGGTACACATCATGGAAGCGAAAGAAAATCCTAGGATTTTTCCACTGAGTTCTGCAATGTACTATGAAAGGGAAATGCTTATTCCTTCCATATGGCCAGTTTTCAATCTTCTTTCCCTCCATGCCGTTGCTATCATCTCTGTCTGTGTATTCCATTTTCTCTCTTCATTTCACCCCTGGAAAAATCGATTACATTATCCTTGCCATGAGTTCCTACATTTTGATCCTTAACTGACCATGGAGTTGTTCCCAGTAATACTAAAAAAAGTATGACCCTCTACCTATCTTATTCACAGACCCCTACATCAAATTCATTGCAATGTAAAGCACAACCTAATTACTGGAAATTGGCAGCTCAAATGACATGGAAAACTCACACGAAATATGTCAATTGATTGCCATACTCTTGACAATCCGGAAAATAACAGTTTTTTTCTCTTGAAACAACTGCTTGACATTAAACAGACATACAGCACTACTGATTGAACTCATTGTTCTTTTGTGCCACTAGACTTCATGAAGATATCGTATAAAATAGAATACTATTTTAATTTTGGAACTTCCCAGATAGAGGATATAATTGCGGAGCAATGGATCCAAATTCGACAATTTGAACAAGCATTTGTATTAACTAAGGTAATCCATCATGCATATCTTTTACATTATTCAGACGCAGTTCTTTCATTGAGTGAAATGAACACAGATGATGGCATCAAAAGTTCATGAGAGAAGTAGGCCATTGCAGATGGTTTTCAAGTGGCCTGGAAAAGAAACAATTCTTAAGGTACCTTACCTTGGCACCTCCAACTGCAAGCAGCATTGGTTTCTGAATGTTGTACATGTTGCAATATTTAGTTGAAGCTTGCTATATCTAGGTACAAATAGGGTACTGCATTAAATGATGCGCCGTTCAGCAAATTAGAACCTTTTGTCTCTTTGAGATCTGGTGCAAGATTATAGATACCCGTTGCCCTTGATTCTGGTGGAATTTTCCTCCCCCATCCTACTTGTCACCTACTGCAAATCATCTACACAGAGCACTTACTAGAACTCAGATCAATATTGAGGTAGACAAGTCCTATTATAGCCAATTTGGTTGCAATGCCTCTGATCCAGTCCAAGATTGACCTAGATTGACTAGAGATAGGGTTATTTAGCTGAGTCCATACTCCATACCACAAAAAAGGGCACACTTTGCATCCTGGTGATCAAGCAAATAATCTCTCTGCTGTCACTCCAACTTGTGCTCTGAGTTCTGGGCCCCTTTTCCACTTCTCCAGTCTCTTTGATGCCATTTTTTGTTACCTTTTTTTTGTGGAACTTACCCTGTGGACCTGACAATCCATTTGGTACCAAAGTCAGCCTTTCACTCAAGGTGTTATGTAATGTAGTGAGCTTATGATAGTTAGGAAAACTTGGTATTATTTTGCTTTAAATTTAGAAATGTCAAAATATGCGGCCATTTGTATCAGAATGCACTGCACTGAATAAAGAAAATTTCCATGGGAATTTAGAATGGCAATGTGGATCTAAACACATTCACTAGCTCACATATATACTCTGCGCATCATTAATCCCTTATTATGTCCTTATATATGACCTACAATTTTTCGTCTGTTTTTTCGGTACTATTTCTTGATATTTCCATTTGCAGTATGCTGGGGATATCGATCTCAAAGATATTTTTCTTAGAGGGGCATCATATGCATGGTCCTGTTTTTCTCATACATATAAACAGTCCAGTAGTTTTCGACAAGAAATAAACAGATACTATCATGAGGTACCTGCTATTGCTCCCTATCTTATGTCACTAATATTTTTGTAAGCATGAAGTGCATCATCATGAATCTAATTGTATTAAACAAAGAAAAAATGGTACCAGTAATAGAAAGTATATTGAATTGACTGAATGGTGACGAAATAACAACCGGAACCACCTCTCTGATGTCGTTTGTTTTGTTTATTAATTTATGCAGTCAAAAATATCTTCTATTGTTCCTCCAGCTGTTCCGGCAGCAACCAATGTCTAGTAACAAAACTGTTTTGGCTATTGGTTTTCTTAAGTGTTTTCCTCTTTCTGTAGGCATATCGATTCCGCAAAGCAATCCGTCGCCAATATATTCCTGACACAGACAGGCCTGACGTCTTCTTCTTGGGTGGTTCCGTTTCAAGATCAAGCATTTCTATTCCATATGACCAATTCAAGCTTTTTATTTCATCAACACAAAAGTTTCATCATAAGGTGTCTGTCTTGCATTATCATCTCTTCAAACAAATATATCACCGCATAGCTGTCTTTCTGTGAGTTGACATGGCGCACCTCACATCACTAATTATGCATGGATGCGAGACTAATTCATTGATGACTTTCGCAGGTCCAAGTTTTTCTCCATGATGCTCTGGAATCAAACACATACAGCAGATGTTTAGCGAATGAGCCTGTTACATTTGTCTTGGTGGGTATTTCTCAACTTCTATGGTTGTTGGTATTACCTCTGCAACTCTACCGAACTGAAATCATCAGAGTTTCCTTGGGTTAAACTGCAGGCATATCTTCTTGTCGTTTCACCAATGTGGATCGCTTGGTTCCTTTATTCATGGCGATTTGGCTCAAGAAAATGAAAATTTGTCAGAAAAAGAATTGTGCAGTCCTGGGTTCTCTTTTATTTTTCACGCAAAAGGTATAGAAGAGTGTAACCAAGAAAAAACATGTGAAAAAATATGCAATCATCATGGGGTGAAAAATATCTTGTATATCTATAACTGTCATAGAACTATTTAAACCATTTCACCCAATTGCAATATGGACATATCATATAGCACAGTTCAAAGTGTGAAAATATGCTAGCAGCCGGTTGTTTCCTGGAACCGAAAGGCGCAAAGGGGTACACTTCTACATTTTCCATTACTAATGAATTAATGATTGCTCCTCCCAACCATGTTGTCCAACATACTCCCACTGTATAGATACGCTAAGGTTGCATGTAAAAGACTAACACGCCCCTAGATAAAAGGATTTCTAAGATTAAGGTTGCATGTAAAAGACTAATATGTCCTTGACTAAAGCCTTAGAAATCACACAGAAAACTTATGTGTTAATATATATGGAAGGGGGAGTTACCCAAGTTTGGATTATTGGTTGGCATGCCAAAATGCCTTTGCACCGGTGTAGCCTGCCAGCTTGTGATTAAAGTAGCCATAGCCGTTTTGCTACTGAAAAGCACATTGCATATTGGAGAAACTACTGGATACTAAGATGGAACATCACGTCTACGGTCATCACTACTTTGATAAGCGAAGGACCATCAAGGTGCTAGTACAAGGGTTCGTTTTAGTTGAAGCTCATTAGAAGTCATAAAAACTTAAGATACAAGTCACAATCCTTTAACTCCTATTTATCCAACTGGATACTAAGAAGGAACATCACGTCTACGGTCATCATCACTTTGATAAGCGAAGGACCATCAAAGAGCTAGTACAAAGGTTCGTTTTAGTTGAAGCTCATTAGAAGTCATAAAAACATAACATACAAGTCCCAATCCTTAACTTCTATTTATCCTACTCCACATGCTCCGGGTCTTGAACCCCCTTAACCCCCATCTGGACTTTTGGTTTGTGAATCACCACATGCATCTACTTGTCTACACTCACCCTATTGTAAGGTACTCCCTCCATCCCAAATTACTATTCGTTTTGCATTTCTAGGTATATAGCTTTTGATATGCACATAGATATATACAAGGTCTAAATACATAGTAGAAGTTATATATCTAGAAAAGTCAAAATGAACAGTATTTTGGGACGGAAGGAGTACTTAGTAAGAACCATATTAGCAATCAACATCTATGATGGTAAGGTGGGTTGATAGTGTTACCATTGTGTTCACAATAGTTATTCTGAGGATAACCCGAAAGAAATAAGCTAGTAAACCATTTCTCATTCAAAAGGTCCCTTGATCCGTAAGCATACAGATTAGTTGTAGCTTTTTTAAAGGTCCCTTGATGTCACTTAGGAGGGGTGAATAGGCATTCCTACAAATCAAACTTAAAGTGCAGTGGATAGTAGAATGTCGGCTTAGCTAGGTCTAAAGCTTGAATTCAAAATACAAGCTATTTTAACCAGCAAAAGTCAATCCAAGGGTTACCACAGCATAGTAGGAGAGTAGACTTGCAGATGTAGCGAAGACTTGTGCTCAAAACATGTTGACTAAAGAGATCGAGGAAGGAACCCAAAAGTCAATTCCCACAAGGACAAGAGCGTGAAGAACACAATGAGACACAAGATTTAGATCCGAAGTTCACTCCAATGAAGGGAGCTACGTCTCCGTTGATGAGCCCACAGAGAGCGGTGTTGCTTTCAATCCTTCCCTCTCTCAATCAACCATGATGATCGAGATTGAGTTACTTACTATGAAATTCTCCGCAAGGATGGGTGATACAAATGTCTGGGGCACACCACACGAGTTGGGTGCTCCATGGTGATGCCTATCTATCTAGGAGTTCAAGAAATCCAAGAGTAATAAACCCAAGGCGATGCTTGACTGATGACTTCAAAGCTCAAAGATGCAGATGATGCTCACAAGGTGTCTCACAAGTTCCACTCAAATCTTAGTCAAAGATGTGCTCTAGTGTGGTTGGGAGAGGGAGATTAAATGCTAGGGAAGCTTTTATCCCAGGTTAGGTAGAAATGGTCAAGAGAGTTGAGAGGAAGGGGTGAAGGGGTATTTATAGTGGGGTCCTACACCCCTGGTTTCACGTAGCCATGTTGGAGTATAGTGGGGTCCCGCACCCCAGGTGACATGGAGTTCAAGAGCAGGACCACGGTCGTGGTTCCACACCCCCATATTATGTGGAGGCCAAGCGCTCCTATCTTCTTCGATGGTGTGGGGACCCCATATCCTATGATGCTGACACTCCCCTTTGGCATCAAGCACCAAAAATTGGAGAAGAACTATGAAGTCTAGTCTTCATCCATGTTGTCATCATTGCAGTGACTTGTGGAAGTTTGTTGTGCCTTCCATTGCTCATAGTAAGCATCAAGTGTCTCATGATCGACCACTATCCTTTCTTGCACATAACCACTACCACCACTATGTTATCCCCCACGATAACATCAACCTCCATAAATGCTGCTACTCCCACCAACATCATTGCTCATACTAGCTTCGGGTGTGTTGGTAGTATCTATATAATCATTTAACCAATCAAACATGTTATCAGTGTTGCAGATGGCACAAGGATGTGGCATATAAGGAAGCACACGAGGAATGGGAGGCTGAAGATTTGCTTCTTGAGATAAGCGATCTTGATTTTCTTGCACTCTATGAAGATCTCTCCTTACGCTCTCGGTTTGGTCATAGACATCATAGTTAACATTCTTAATGTAGCCAAAGAGAGTGGCGAACCATTTCTTAAGCATGTTAGCCACATCGTGAGAGCCACGATCAGATTGATGAAATGAGCTATTAGTAGTAGCAACTCTAGATGATGAAGGATCAATAAGTGGAGAAGGTACCAGTTAAGAACTTGAACATGACGAGATGTTAGGCTTGCAAGTGCGATGAGTGGGGTTTGTCACATCAACCCTCATAAGAACATAGCTAGCTTGAGGCAAATCCTTCACAAAATGCTTCTTGGTCACCACTTCAATCATCCTCATAATATATGGAGCATGGGTGCAACTCTTGGTAGACATGCAAGAAGTAACGATTATATCTTACCAAATGATCTCAAAGACAATAAACTCAAAATTATAATCACTAAGAAGATTGAGAAGTATCTTGGTCACCACTTGAACTTGAGTCTCATTTTCTTCTTTTGGCATGACGATGTTCCCATGTCCTTGTAATAGGACTCTAAAGTGCTAGATTTCCAATATTGACCATAGTGTGTCCCACTGCAAATCCTCCACATACTCATTAGGTGGCATTTGATAGGTGTGTACCTTCAGCTTGCCAAAATCATCATTACCATAGCTTAGAACACATGCAAACGTTGCCTTGGAGCATCTATACAATTCACCTTGAATCATGAAACTAAAGCAATCTTTAACACCCCGAGAAAACCAAAGAGTGGTAAAGAATTAAGCAATGGCCTCATTGTTCCAATCATACCTAAATGTCATGACCCTATCCATGTTGGCATTCTAAAGATTGCTCAAGGCATGCATGATTGAGATCAAGATCATTTACGTCTGATCCAATTTTGAAGAGTTATAGTAATCAATGTGGAAAAGATTGTAGGAGAGAGGATCATCCATAAATAAGTCTGTCACAAACATAGTAGGATTGGTATACTTTTCCTTCTTAAATAGCTTGGTTTTTTAGGATGATAATCATTCTCCCCAGGTGGCATGTCATTCCCATGCAATCTTCTCCTAGCTTTCACCATCATAAGAGAATCAATAGGACTAACATCATGCGAAGGCCCTTCAATGTCATTTTTATTGTCAACCCGGCGTGCACTATCACTGTTGGTATATTTAACAATCACGAATAAATCCGCAAGTGCACGGATATACCATTGTAGCATTTCACCCAAGAGTATTCCTAAGGGTATCGTATTTCCCAAAGGAAGGCGGGTAGGTCAAAAGAGTTTACTATGCATATGAGTATATCAATAGATGAGTAGATGCACTACACAAGACAGGGTAAGGATAATGATAGATAAGGTAGTGTGACACACACAGAAGAATCATCTCAAGATAACTAAGCTAAGGAGAAGGCCTAAGAGTCAGCTCTAGGTTCATATGTACTTCCTATATACTGCACAGATCATACAAGTATAACATACATACACATTGTATAGGACTTAGTTCTATGCACACAGGCACTACAGGGAGACAGCATCCCAACCGGTCTACTGGCGCAGTTGCTGCTAATTTACGAACTCCTACAATGTACCCGAATGTGGGGGATTATGAAGGATGGACAGGACTGTCACCACCTGCCGTCTACCCCTAGCAACCCATGGGACAAACTCATATCCAACGAAGCTAAGCATTCCAAGCACCACGCTTGCATTGTTAACAACACTCCAACCATCCTGAGCTATTGTGACCAGGGCTAGAGCTACCATAGACATGGCCATTGAACCGATGCCGTGGCATAGACGAACTAGCCTATACATGGTATATATGCACACAAAGTATATACTATAGCATGGTCTAAAGGCACACATGAGAGCATATAAGCCTATACTACAATAGCAAGGGTACATGACTAGCATATGAGCGTTATCAACATAGCAAGGGTATAAGACTAACTCATGCATATAAGAACCAAGCACAACACTAAATGAAGAAGATGAATAACTTGAATAGCATAAAAGATACAAGAGCCATACCCTGAACTCCCAAGAAGACTTGGAACCTTGAGTAGAGCTACTCTAGCCTAACTCCACTAACTTGGAAACTACGAGAGAGAGAGAGAGAGAGAGAGAGAGAGAGAGAGAGAGAGAGAGAGAGTGATTCAACTTGTGGTGTGTGTTGGAAGAGAGAGCACACCCCTCTATTTATAGGTCCATAGAGGTGGTTACATGAAGGAATAATTGGGAAATGTACCCTAACTGACCAAGGGACACCATCAACCATCACCATGTGGAGGCTGATTACCAGAGGAGACAGAGGCGGTTCGGCCGATCCAAGGGTTCGGCTGAATCCCTGGTGGCCCCCCTCGCAACCGTCTTCATCTGGGAGTCTGACATGTGGGTCCTGAAGGCGGTGCTCGGTGTTTGACACGGTGTTGAGGCGGTTTGGGACCGTTTATGGGCCCTCCAATGCATGTGCTTCCCATGTGACAATCTCTCATTGGTTGGAGTTGTGTTTCTTCATCATGGGAGTGTGTTTTCTCCTTCCTTTTGTGTTTATTCACTTGCACTCAAATAATCTCCAAGAACATGTGGAACTACATTATTCTTAACTAATTATGCATGTAAGAAATGTCAATCCTCCTTTATTCATGAGAATATTGACGATCATATTTGGTACTTAACGACCATCAACAACTTCCCCAAGCTAGCCCTTTGCTCATCCTGAGCAAATGCTAAGACTTAGGTTGGTTGATCAGGAGTTGCTACTATGCTATATTCCTAACTTATGCCATGCCTACAACAAAGTATTCTTCCATGATTTGAATAAGTTGGCATTGATCTTATCTCTTACCTTACTCCTATGGGACATGTAGTTTCACCTTGTCTTGGGCAGTTGAGAGATAGAACAGTTTCATAGGGCACCATTCACTCATCCCTTGATTAGCTATCAATCTGGAGATTTTGCAAAGTTTTTCAAAAGAAATCAAAGTTCCTCAAATGATACTCTCGAATCACTCAATGTGTATCATTCCTCACCAAGGCATATGATTGCCTTTATTTCACAACCTACTCCTAATGGGCTTATATGTGGAGCTATAGGTGGGCAAGATGAAGGCATGCCTATTTCTCATTTGTTGCTAAGTCAAAGACCGGATCATTTGGAGAAGCAAGTCATACAACCTGATCAAGATGTGCTTGTGTGTGGATGGGATATTGTGGATGGTATATGAACTCCCTTTGTATGATCCATCTTTCTCCTTTGCCTTTTCTTTTAGGACATGGGCTATCTTTTTCCTTTTTCTCTTTTTTTCACCATGCTTTCATGAGCATGTCTTTTTTTTCTTTCTGCATTGCCCATATCTCTTTTGCAAGGATAACTTTAGAGAGAGAGAGGTCATAAAACAACATGGAGCTTTATTTTGTGGATGGATGGATGGCATGATTGCTAATTTCTGGTGTAGAAGTTTAGCATGTGGTGGTGGCGTGTACGTGATCTTGATCATGGGAGTATGAAAAGCATTTCACTAAGGGTCACAACAATTTGACAAAGCTCAATGAGAAAACAAGTTGCATATTTGGAGGATATTCAATTGGATCAACATATGGCCTTGGATGGGAATTTTCATCATTGAGGAACTTATCATTTTATCATTTTCAAAAAATAAAACTTCGGATACCAATCATCACGTAGAATAAGATCATAGCAACTCTATTCTACCATATCATATCTCACAACAACCTAGACTTGGATCATGCTTTTTGCTACCCACTAGTTTCAAGCTAAGGTTTCATCATGCAAGCCAACAAACTCAAAACTTGGTAGGATACTAAGTTGTAGCTAGACATATGAGAGGAAATAAACAGAGCAACTATATTCATTGTTCCAACCATGAAGAATTAAGGCATTCTTACCGCGCATAGGAAAGCAGTAAATATTTTTGATCTTTTTATTTTTTAAGATTTTTATTTGTTTTTAGCATGCATATTCTGAAAGCAATGAAGATACAAGTTACCTCTCGTGGGGGTCCTCCACCAAGCTAGCTTCAGGCTCACTGTCCCTGGTTGGGGTTGTACCCCGTCCAATGAAAGTAAGCCCTCAACTCCTCCTCCTGCTGCTAAAGCTGCTGCAGGGCAGGGATCCTCTCACCGGTCTAGCACTGCCAAACCTGAGTGGACTGGATGTGCTGGTTCAGCGACTACTCCATGTCGTCGGTGCACACGGTGAACTCACTCAGCTACTGAGCAAGACCGGAGTGGTCTCGAGCGGACAACGAGCGTCGAGCGGTGTACGTGGAAGGAACACCAGCTGAGCTGGAACTAGTGGATCGATCCCAATGGATCGGTTGTGCCCACTCATCACTGCCCGCGCTCTGCCACGCCAAACCACTAGCCTCGTGCTGATAGGAGGGTCGGTTTGAACCAGAACTGTACTCGGGTGTTACCACAGGCACATATCTAGCTGTGGCCCATCGTGCCTGAGCTGGGTACACGGGAGGTTGTGGCTGTGGTTGCGGCTGTGGTGGTGGTGGCTATTGCATTGCTGCACTCCTTGACATGCTTCATGTCATCCTGCCACGAACACCAGAAGCATTGCTTCTACGATCTTCCTCTTGTGGGACAAGAGGTTTGGTTAGCGACTGGCAGTTATACAAATGAAACTCCGGGTTAGGTAATGGGATTTCATTTGTATAGCTAGGAAAGAAGAAAACCAAAGAATCATCTGGACCTTTCTTGAGTGTGTGGCCATAAACCATACGTTTCGCCGATGATGAGATGAGGGCCCTCAATGAAAGGAATAGCATTCCCATCTAGGGCCCCGATCTTCGAAGCGATGCGAGTAATCAAAGAAGTGCACTCAATGGGACCCGTCATCTTAAAATTCTCAAGCCATTGACTAACCATAGCTCTAATAGGAAAAATCTTGATCTTGTTGACCATAGCATATAGGATCATCAACTCATCGTTGTGCACAGGCCTAACATCATTCCTTGGAAAGAGAGTGATGGCTAGCCACTTGTGCATCGAATGAAGAGTTGGATTTTGAATTTCATTGCACCGAGGTGCAAACTTTCCATTGACGACTTGACTAGATATTTTAGCCCAAAAATCATGTCAAGATAAACCGCGGCAAGTTTTGTCAAGAGAAACAGAGCAGCGAGAACCAAACTCGAGGGGAAGGCTAAAGTCCTTCCAAGTAGAATAGTATTCCTTCCCGAAAAGTCGAAAAAAAACACCATCCTTCACCTTCCAAAGAGTGCAAAAAAATTGGATGGTGAGGGGCCAAGAACCAACCTCCTCAACGGGCACGAAATCATCCCACCCAATAGCAAGCCAAACAAGAGCAAAGTCAATGTCCATACCTATTTTCTCCAGAAGTTCCAAGTCGTAGGCCTTGGTGTGACCAAAGGCCTGGCTCTTGAGGATGGCGTAGGCTTGCTTCTCTCAAGCATCACGCAAGTCGAGGTAGGGGGCATCACTTTCATCCACCTCCATAGCCTCAGCTTGCTCTTCTTGCTCCTCTTCGTAGTCCATCAAGGTTGTGCTTGGTGTAGGTTCAGCAGAGTGATGAGGGCTCTCGCTATCCCACAAACGGGATGAGCTTGAACCCGTCATTCTCCTGAACACACCGACGACCTTTCGCGCTTCCTTCTTCATGCTTGCCACCCCAAAGCAAAGGAAACACAAGATCTACTCGAAACGGGTTACGTTAGTATAATCAAATGAAAATCTTACCTGAAAGTTGCTCCTCCAATGCTTGGCCAATCTTGCAGCAAAGAAATCAAGAGAAAGAGGTTGCTTGCACTACACTTGATCAAAACTTCAAAAAAAAACCCAAGAGCAAATTGTAGAGAGGGAATGAGTGAATGAAATGTGTGAAATGGATGAATATCACCCCTTCTCGACCTCTTATTTATAGAGCAAGGGGAACAAACGGTCGGATTCCGACTGTGGCCAATGGCTACTAGCCATTGGCATTGGTGGGACCTAGGGACCGTTGCCCCTAGTTCGGCCAAACCCAGGGGTCGGCTGACCCCTGGTAGGCCCCATTGGCTGCCCTCTTTGGCCACGGTTCCCTAACGGCTACATGATGTCATGCCTGGGTGCCTCGGCCAAAGTTTTACTCCCGAATTGCTCAAAAGAATTTTTAAGGAAATTTTTAATCTCAAGATCATTTTTAGATTTTTTTTGTGAAAAGGGAAAATGGCCAAAAAAATTCTAGCATGCAAATGAGGCTTGAGAAAAATCAAATATGCAATGGGAAAAATCAATTGATGGGGAAATAAAAATTTTTGGAAAGCAAATATGAGATAACGGCCGATTTACTTGTCGGCGAAGGGCTCACCATTTTGAGTCCGACGAGCAGGACTCTTCTCCGTCGTGGCAGGACTCTTCTCCATCATGTTTACCACTCGGCGTCGATTCCTGGAGAAGTGGATGAGGATGCTCATTCTACCTTCTCCATACCTTCATGGTTTTCTTTGGCTTTAGTGGTGCGGTTGGTAGCTTCTTGGATTGGGGCTGTGGGTCCGTCCAGTCCCCGTGCCACTCTATATGTCTTGATCAATCATGGAGCAATGCTCCTCCCTTGGTTGAAACCTGAACATCTTATTCCTCTTTCCAATGCGGAGTCGGATTACTCCGGCTCCAACATCGATCCTTGCCTTGGAATTCAGGAATGGTCGCCCAAGAATGAGCGGCATTCCCGGATCACCTTCCGTGTCGAGGACCACGAAATCTGCGGGGATGTAAGAACCTCAAATTTTCACCGGAAGATTCTCTACTATTCCCTCTTTCGTTGTCAAGATTAGTGGATCAAGACTAAGACTAGTAAATTTCTTTTATGCGCGTAAGGCTTCGGATGGTGGTGTGGGAGACACGGGGTTTAGACTAAGAGCGGTCGGCTTGAAGCTAGACCAAATATCGTGAGGCAAAGGGAATAGCATGTATATTATGTTGTGATGGTTCGTCTGATATGATCTTCGTGTGCGTATAGGAGTTGGCACGTCTTGCTTGAGGGCGCTACCGACTATTGGGCTGAGTAGGAGTACTCGGGCCATGTCCATACGTGTCCGAACTCATAGGGTCACACACTTAAGGGGCTGGAAGCCCAATTCGAATGTGATCCGAATTGGATTAGGTTTAGAAGTACTAATAGGCCTCGGACCCAGAGGCCCATTAGGAACCTCTATAAATAGAGGGGTGGGGGCGCCATAGGGTTTACACCTTTTGGCAAAACACATCTACCGCGCCTCCCACGCTCTCGCCTGTTGCAACTCGCGGATCTAGCAGTCTGGCTTGTGATGCTTCCTCCATGCACGTGTGGATACCTTAGAGGTGTTGCGCCTGCAGCACTTGGATGAGCCGCCGACGAGCCATGACGAGCTGCCGACGAGCCGCGGCACGAGGGAGATCTTGCTACACGTGGACGAGCTGCTGAGGAGCTGCTGGACGTCGACGTGATCGACTACATACGACTACGCTGATCCACTTCGCTGCATCAACATGAATCTACATCTTCCGCACCAGTAGTGCATCGAGTGGTAATCCCGTGATCCTTATACGACAATTTTGCTGGTTTACGTGGTAGAAAATTTTGTTTTGCGCTAGTGTAGCCTACCTCGTATCCCAACACTACAGGAGGTCCCTGCTAGGAAGGCCACGATGACGTCGGTGTCGGCGACGTTGGAGAGCTCGATGCGCTTCCTGGAGAAGCGTCGGATGTACTCTTGGAGAGTCTCACCCGACCCCTGGCGGCAGCTTCGGATGTCCTAGGAGTTCCCGGGGTGCATGTATGTGCCCTGGAAGTTCCCTACAAAGATTTCTTTCAGGTCTTTCCAGTTAGGGATCTGACCTGACGGAACCTGTTCCAGCCAGGCTCGCGCCGAGTCGGCCAAGAACAGTGGGAGGTTGCAAATGATGAACAGGTTGTCATCCGCTCCGCCGGCCTGACAGGCAAGCTGGTAGTCGCTGAGCCAAGACCCAGGGTTCGCCTCCCCAGAGTATTTGGCCACATTGGTGGGCTGTCTAAAGCGCGCTGGGAACGGCGTGCTAAGGATGCGCGCGGAGAAGGCCCTGGGCCCCGCTGGGTCGGGGCTCGGGCTCCGATCTTTTCCGCCGTCGTGGCGCCCACCACGGTGTACGCGGTAGCCGCGGTCGGCTCTGTCCTCCCTGTCCACATGGGAGGGCCTCCACGCGTCCAAGGTGTCACGAGCGTCGTGGATGGGGCCGACGCGGTGGTGGACGGATGAACCCTGCCGCCCACGCGTGGTGGAGTCCGTCGAATGGGTGAGGCCCGGTTTCCCCCGTGGGAGGAAGGTTGATGGACAGATCCTCCACGCCTCTCAAGAGGCGTGTAGGGTGTGACCCTGCTGGCGCCGTGTGTGCGCCGTCAGGACGCGGAGCTTTCTGCCTGCTGGACTGCTGCACACTCAAGCAAGTCGCGTACCTCCTGGTGGGCCTATCGCTCCTCGGGCGTTGCCGGCTTGGGGAGTCATCGGAGTAGGGCTGCCGTGGCGGCGACGTTCTGGCTGGTGTGTGCGAAGAGTTGAGGATGACCCTCGTTCCCGCAAATGCGCCGCTGGACGTCGCGGGCCTGATGACATGCCCCGCCCTCGTTGCGGCGGTGCTCGTCCTCCCGGTGGGGCGCCGCGCACGCCTCTGGCTGTCGTGGCCACACCGGGACCCTGGCAAGGGCCTCAGTCGTAGTTGTGGCACGCGGTGGGGGAGTGCGCTGCTTCTCTTCGGCGCCGTTGTCGTTGGATCCCTTGGAGTGCACGTAGGCCATGAAGCACTCGCGCGAGGGGTGGTGACTCCCGTTGTTGGGGCCGGTGTCGGAGGCTATTCTCGCCACGCCTACGAGCTCGTTGCTCGCGAGCGGCATGGTCATGGGCTGCGCGGGGAGACGACCATAAGTCGCCACGGCATTGCGCAGCCCGAAGGGCCGCTCCTCCGAAGGAGGCCCCTCGATGCGCGCCCGGCCGCTCGCCACTATCCCGGCAGCGGAGCCAGAGATGATGGGGCTGTTGGAGGTATGCCCTAGAGGCAATCATAGAGATGATGATATTCCATTTGTATCCATGATTTGTATATTGTGTTCATTGAATATCCATTAAAGGCTACTTGAATTGATTTGCAAGTATGTGAATTGTATGTGAAACTCTTTACTTGTATGGTTATTCTAAAGTTGTCCCTAGTCGGAGTTCATGTGAGGACACACATGAATATTAGACTAGCACATGCATTAGTTGATGACTATGTTTCACAAGTCATGGATATGGAGATGTTGAACTAATAATGTGGACACATGTGGAGACATGTGCTAGGACTGACTTAACACGAGAAGTAGTTCTCTCTTTAAACAACATATACGCTTTGTCCTTAGACCTGAGATTGTCACATGTATTCTAGATGTGGATCGACCTACTTAGGGGCTATCAAACGCTACACCGTAACAGGGTAGTTATAAAGGTAGCTTTCGGGTTTGTCAAGAAGCATGCTATGAGACATGGTCAATCAAGATGGGATTTTCCCCTCTCTGATTGAGAGTGATATCTCTGGGCCCCTCGAGTGATCGGATCCGAAAATGCATGACCATGCTACGTACGGTTAAGAGTTAACCTACAAAGGGATTCCGAATCACAGGATCGAGAAAGAGCGGTCGGCTTGAAGCTAGACCAAATATCGTGAGGCAAAGGGAATAGCATGTATATTATGTTGTGATGGTTCATCTGATATGATCTTCGTGTGCGTATAGGAGTTGGCACGTCTTGCTAGAGGCCGCTACCGACTATTGGGCCGAGTAGGAGTACTCGGGCCATGTCTATACGTATCCGAACCCATAGGGTCACACACTTAAGGGGCTGGAAGCCCAATTCGGATGTGATCCGAGTTGGATTAGGTTTAGAAGTACTGATGGGCCTCGGACCTAGAGGCCCGTTAGGAACCTCTATAAATAGAGGGGTGGGGGCGCCCTAGGGTTGACACCTTTTGCGAAACACACCTGTCGCGCCTCCCACATCCTCGCCTGTTGCAACTCGTGGATCTAGCAGTCCGGCTTGCGACGCTTCCTCCCTGCACGTGTGGATACCTTGGAGGTGTTGCGCCTGCAACACTTGGACGAGCCGCCGACGAGCCACGACGAGCCGACGACGAGCCGCGGCACCGGAGGCGATCTTGCTGCACATGGACGAGCTGCTGAGGAGCTGCTAGACGTGACGTGATCGACTACGTACGACTACGTTGATCGACTACGTACGACTACGTGATCGTCTTCACTGCATCGACGCATATCTACATCTTCCGCACCAGTAGTGCGTCGAGTGGTAATCCCGTGATCCTTATACGGCAGTTCTTCCTGGTTATACGCGGTAGAATTTTTGAATTGCGCTAGTGTAGCCTACCTTGTATCCCTACAGGGGCGAGGCGGTCTGACGCAGCAGCGGCAAAACTCTACCACGGCGGTGATGGGGCACCTTGGCGCGACCGGCGAGGGCGCAAGCGAGATGAGGCAAGGCAGAAGGGGTTGAAGGGGGCTTCCGGTGCGATTGGGGAGGAGGGCGCGCTGATCTATCCTGTCGCGGCCAGCGACTGGGCGAGGCAACGGGCGTCGGAGAGATCAAGCCACGCGGCGGGGGAGCTCTGAAACGGCGCATGCTACTCAGGAACGTCTGTCTCGAGAGAACCGAGGAAAAAGATTGCGGGTCCACCAGTCAGTCTCGAGTTCCCCACTGCTTCAAGATTGGAAGGAACACTGCCTCTGAATCTTAGAGATGAACCGGCGGTTTTGGTTGGGTTTTTCAGGGGTCGGGACTGAGAACCGGACCTTGGGCGCTTAAGCTCAGGAAAGCTGAGTCAGCGGGATTAGGGACTTCGGTTGAAGATTAACTCAGCTGATTATCCAAGGTCGTTACAGCCTACCCCCCTTAAAAAGAATATCATCCCAAGATTCAGGTGTAAGGGTAACCAGTGGGGGTGTGCAGTCCTTACCTCCTTGGTTGGAAAGAAAACCTCGGAAGTGTTTGTTCAGATACTCTTCTGTTTCCCAGGTTGCTTCTTCCTCTGTGTGGTTGTTCCATAGTATCTTGTACATTTTCACAGTCTGTCGTCAGGTATGTCTCTCTTTTCGGTCGAGGACCTTGGCTGGATACTCAGTGTAAGTCTGGTCGGGCTCGATTTGAAGTTGCTCCTGTTCCAAGACCTCAGTTGGAACTTGGACACACTTCTTCAGTTGGGATACATGGAAAACATCATGTATGGCCGAGAGCTATTCTGGGAGTTAGATCCGGTAAGCAATGGGTTCACAAATTTCCACAATCTCATAAGGACCAATGTAACGGGGAGCCAATTTTCCCTTTACTACAAACCGTTGCACTCCTTTGGTCGGGGAGACTCGAAGATATACGTGATCACCAATGTCAAACTGCAGGGGTCTCCTTCTCCTGTCGGAGTAACTCTTCTGTCGAGATTGGGCGGCCTTGAGATTTGCTTGGATTACCTTCACTTGCTCTTCCGCTTCTACTACTAAATTAGGACCATAGGTTTGTCTTTCGCCAACTTATGACCAATTCAACAGTGTCCGACATTTCCGACCATATAGGGCTTCAAACGGTGCCATCTTCAAGCTAGTCTGGTAGCTATTGTTATAGGAAAACTCTGCTAAGGGTAAGCACTTATCCCAATTCTTGTCATAATGGATGACACAAGCTCTCAACATATCTTCAAGGATCTGATTTACTCTTTCGGTCTGACCATCGGTTTGAGGATGATAGGTAGAGCTACGAATGAGCTTGGTGCCAAGTGATGCTTGTAGCTGTTCCCAAACACGCGCTACAAACTGAACACCTCGATTAGAGATGATCGTTCTAGGCACACCATGTAGAGAAACAATGCGGTCCAGATACAATCCACATATTTCTTGGTCAGGTAGGTGGTGTGAACAAGAAGAAAGTGGGCAGACTTGGTAAAACAATCCACAATAACCCAAATAGAGTCATGTCGCTGTGATGTAAGGGGCAGTCCAACAATGAAGTCCATGCTCATGTCCTCCCATTTCCAAGAGGGAATAGGTAGTGGCTGCAGGGTACTTGCTACCTTCAAATGGTTGGCCTTGACACGCTGGCAAGTGTCACATTCCGAAACATAGCGTGCAATCTCTGGCTTCATTCCACTCCACCAGAAAGTTTGACGGAGATCATGATACATCTTATTGCTGCTAGGATGGATCGAGAACTTGGAGAGATGAGCTTCATCTAGAATTTGTTTCTTCAAATTGGTGTCGGATGGTACAACAAGTCGATTTCCATGGTACACTCTCCCATTCTCATCCTGTCGGAATTGCTTGTACCCTTCATCCTTCCATGAAATCTTCCTTTTGATTCGCCTTACTTCCTCATCCTCTAATTGTGCTGACCCAATTTGGTCCTCTAGAACAGACTCAAGGGATATATGGCCGAGGGTTCCATGGGAAACAATTTCCAAACTGAGCTTTCCCATCTCCTGGCACAGGGTCTCTGTGAAGTTGGTTGCCGTCAAGCAATTGCAATGGGTCTTGCGGCTAAGAGCATCGGCCACCACGTTGGCTTTGCCGGGGTGATAATGCACTTCCAAATCATAATCCTTTATCAACTCCAACCATCTTCTCTGGCGCATGTTGAGGTCGGCCTGAGTGAAAATGTACTTGAGGCTCTTGTGATCGGTGTAGACGTTGTAGTGGGTGCCCATCAGATAGTGTCTCCATATCTTTAAGGCATGAATCACTGCTGCCAACTCAAGATCATGGGTTGGATAGTTCAGCTCATGAGGTCGCAACGCCCGCGAGGCATAGGCAATGACTCGGTGGTCTTGCATAAGAACACACCCAAGTCCAGTGCTAGAGGCATTGCAGTATACGTCAAACGGCCTGAAAGGGTCGGGTTGAGCTAAAACTAGGGCTGAGGTCAGCAGGTGTTTCAAGGCGTGGAAAGCTTCTTCACACTTGTTGCTCCACACGAATTTGGCCTCCTTCTTCAGCAGTTCAGTCATCGGCTTAGCTATCTTGGAGAAATCCGGGATGAAACGCCGATAGTAGCCTGCTAGTCCAAGAAAACTTCGGATCTGGTGAACTGAAGTGGGTGGCTTCCAGTCCATGACTTCCTGTACCTTGCTGGGGTCATTTGCTATGCCATTCTGAGAGATGGTGTGTCCCAAGAACTTGACACTCTCTAACCAGAATTCACACTTGGAGAATTTGGCATAGAGCTGATGATCTCTCAACCGTTGAAGAACCACATGAAGATGTTCGGCATGTTCTTCTTCACTCTTAGAGTACACCAGAATATCATCAATGAACACCACCACGAACTTGTCCAGTTCGGGCATGAACACCGAATTCATGAGATACATGAAATAGACGGGTGCATTGGTGAGTCCAAAAGACATAACTAGGTACTCGTAGAGTCCATATCTTGTGGAGAAAGCAATTTTGGAAATGTCACAGGGTCTAACCTTGATTTGATGATAACCAGAACGAAGATCAATCTTGGAGAACACTCTGGCTCCAGCTAATTGATCAAACAGAACATTAATGCGGGGAAGTGGATACTTGTTCTTGATAGTCACCACATTGAGGGGTCGGTAGTCCACACACATGCGTAGACTTTCATCCTTCTTCTTCACGAACAGGGCTGGGCAACCCCAGGGTGAAGTACTGGGTCGGATGAAGCCTTTCTTCAGCAGATCATGCAACTGGGTTTTTAACTCGGCCAGCTCGGCGGGTGGCATCTGATAGGGTCTCTTGGATATCGGGGCAGTGCCTGGCTGCAGTTCAATGGTGAACTCGATATCTCTATCTGGCAGCATGCTGGGTAAGTCATCTGGGAACACATCCGGGTACTCGCAGACAACAGGAAGGTTTTCTATCCAGGCTTCTGATGCAGGGTACGCACAAGGAGTTGCGTACTCAGGGTGGGTCAAGGATAGGGTAGAGCTGCCATGCAAGGGTGAGTTGATGTGGAGAGCTCGGGCAGCTACATCTAGAACCACTTGGTGTCAGGTCATCCAATCCATCCCCAAGATGATATCTATTCCTTCCAGGTCAAGGATGATGAGATTCTCCCTAAAAAGAGTTTGGCCTAGCTGGATAGGTACAAGGTTAACTATCTTGTCTGAGGCTATCCTCCCTACCGGGGTAGAGATCACATATGACCCTTTAGTGTGGCCAACGCTCAGCTTACATCTCTCACCAGTCTTATTCCCGATGAAGCTATGGGACGCTCCCGAATCAAACAAAACAACAACAATTTGATTATGGACAAGGAAGGTACTCGTCATCACTGGCGCACCTTCGGGGAGCTCAGTCAGGCTGGTGTAGTTGAGCCGACCTTGGTGAACTTGCACCTTGGGCCTTCTTCCCCTATTGGTCGTGGTGTTTTGGACAGGCCGCTGATTCTTGTTTCTGGGGCAGTCCTTGGAAAAGTTCCCTTCATTTCCGCAGGTGAAACAGCGGTTGCCATTCACAGGGCGCGGTGGCGATAAGGTCGACCAGGGCGCCTGTGGTTGGAAACCGGGGAAACGAGGTGCCGCTGGCGGTGGAGGGCGAGCAATCCACCGTCCCGATTGCTGTGGCCTGTGGGGCACCGGAGGGGGAACCATCCTGAATCTTCGAGCGGGCGGGCTCGGTAATGCCACTGAGGCCTTCCGCTTCTGGTCGGCCTTGAGGGCTTGCATGCAGTCTTCTTGAGAGATGGCTAGATTCACCAACTCATTATAGGTATCCACCTTGATGGGATTCAACCTCTCCTTGAGCTCCAGGCTCAAGCCTCGGCGGAACCTTCCTTCTTCTTCTCGTCGGTATCCGCGTGATAGCCGGTGTAGCGGCACAGGTCATTGAAGGCTTGTGCGTAGTGTAGGACGTCACGGCTTCCCTGGGTTAGGGCCAAGAACTCATTGAGTTTGCGTTCCAGAAGACCTTCTAGAATGTGATGCCCTCTGAAAGCGGTCTTGAACTCGTTCCAGCTGATAGCATGGTCGGCCGGCAGCATGGCATGGTAGTGGTCCCACCAAAGCCGGGCGGAACCACGTAGCTGTTGAGCCGTGAACCGGGCCTTGTTCTGGTCGGGGCACGGGGTGGTGAGGAGTTTGAACTTGGATTCGATTGTACGAACCCATGCATCTGCATCGAGCGGGTCTTTAGTCTTGTGGAAGGTCGGGGGCTGCGTGCTCAAGAAGTCCTCATAACGAGCAACTTGTGGTTGTTGAGGAGCCCTCCCTCCATGGGGCTGCTATTGTTGCCCTTGTACAATGTGCCTTAGCAGCTCAGTTTGAGCTGCCAAGATGCCTTCCAGCGAAGGTGGGGACGGAGGTGGAGGAAGGTCCTGCCTCTGCTCACTGCCACTGGACATAGAGCCAGATCAGGTGTGGTGCGCCATCTGCAAGAGTCAACGTTCCATTAATTCCAAAAGCTCAAAAGCATTCCAATCATGCGGGAACGTATACGTTAAATCCTCAAATGCGACTCTTGCCGATAGTGCAGCACAACAATATTTCTCATTAAGGAGATATACACTTCTTCTTGCCATCTTAGTTAGCAACTGGCTTGGTTCTGCACACAACCTCGGGCGAACCAAAATCGTATCCCATGTGTTCCACTTTATCCGACCTTAGGCGCTCGGGTCGGGCGAAGCGAAACCGAGCAACAAGGGGTCGGGCGAAGCGGAGACCTGCCTCAAGGGGTCGAGCGCATCCGACCTTGCGACTCGGGGTCGGCCAAGCTTTGGACAGACCCACATAATGGAACTTGCGTGTGGTCACGGCACAAAACTCACACAACTTGGCATCCAAGGCGTGTCACACAGGGTCAAAAGTCAAGTCAAGAACTGATTTCACCAAGACCATTTCATTGTTGTTCTCATAGCACAAGAGGAATACTCAACTCAAGGCTAACCTATTACATTACTACCCAAAACTTAGGTTGCCGAGGAGTACAACAAAAGATTAGCTTCCTATAGTTTCCAACCTAAAAGTTAGCTAGGTTGCCGACCGAGGGAACACTATGAGTCAGAGAAGGGGCGTTGCCATCTTCAATGTCCATACTGGACGCTCCTACTACCTCCTCAGGATCCTCTTGTTCGTCCAGCTGCATCTCAATGGCATAGATAGCATCGAGCTCGGCGTGGTGCTCGTCCAAATGAGCATTAGCAACTGCGAGCTCCATCTCAGCTTCCATCTTTTCTTCGGCAAGGTGGATCATGTCATCCTCCATGCCTGTCACTTCTTCTTCCAGCTCAGAAATCCTGGCCTGCATGTCATGGATCTGTATGCCTCTTTGGATGAGCTGATATGACCGCTCCACAAAATCTCTCTTGGCGGCGTTGAAATGCCCTTGGGTGTCTATGGCTATCCGAGCCAAAACAGCCATAGCTCGGCCTTGAAGCTCAATCAGCCCATACAGGGCTGACATGCACCTGGTGGTGGTAGAGAGGGTGACCAACGAGTGGGAGGTTGCCAACACCTCCATGTTGTTGACGCGGTCAAGCCAGGCCGGGTCCAGCCGATCCCTGGCGGGAAACAAGCCCATTGGGTCCAAAGTGACCTCAAGCGGGTGTAGCCGGCAAAACTGGGTGAGGGCCTGCAGGGCAGCTGACTCCCAGGTGTCCTCCAAAGCATGACCATAGGTCAAGACCTCGAGCGGGGGCCACTCGGGTTGTACAGGGGGTGGAGGTACAACCACCTGCACGTTGCATCTCTGCACTCCGTGCTCCTGGTACTCCCATCCCACATACAGAGGCGGGGACTGATACCCAAACCATCTAAGGGTATCCCACAAAATAGCAGGAAAACCCTCAAAGTGTAGTCCTGTAGAGTGGGAAGTGCCGTCAGCACCGTAAAACACGTGTCCGGGGGCAGCCATCTGGAACCAAGAACCGAAACAATGTGAGATAGAAACCCCAAAAGAAGAATAGATCGGGTAGGAAAAGCACTCGGACTTTCACCAGAGCACAAACTGGAAAGGTAGCTAGAAATCCTTAAAGCGAAGAGGAGCTTTCCCATGGCAAGGTTGTTTTAGGGAGGTGGTTTCACAGATTTTAGTTTATGACACATGCACGACTTGCTTTGTCCTCTTAACCAAAACAACTGCCAAAACTTTGGTCTTACACAGTCAGTGCCAGTGGCAAGGCAACCAGTACGTCTCTTCCTATAGTAGCTAGTCGATTTCTAACAGCGTCTCCCTAAGCGAACGCGGTTAGTGTACCTGCAGAAAACACAGCCACCTGAACCTTTCATGCCAGCACCCACGAAAGTGTCCCCAAGCATTACCGTTCACTATAGAAACGGCACCCATACGTTTAATGCTGCATGGACAGCACAACAACCGTGGAAATAGGTCCCCTTTGAATGAAACCATATAACCCTTCGCATACTCGAGATGCAGAATCTGCGCACGTATAATAGACGTGGGCGAACAACCGTGATGATAGGCTCGTTGGAATCGAACCATACCACCCTTCGTATGAATTAACATACGGAACCTGTGCATGTATGATAAACGTGGGCGAAAGAACCACGATGATAGGGTCCTTTGCATAGAACTCCCTATCAACCCTCGCATACTCGTGATGCGGAACTCGACACACGTATGATACACGTGGCGAAGTGCTGGGGGTTAGCAAAATAACCAATAAGTAATAGCCACCTAAAATAACCCCAAAATCCCCTAGGGCCTCTCGTACTAAAGTCATCCTTAACGATCGTACGAGATTTTTCAACCTTTTTCTTGCAAATTTTTATTCAAAAAGAACGCTTTTTGGGACCCATTGTGTTCTCTGTCCTGCTAAACCAGCTCTGGTACCAGCTGTGGCGGAATACCTCAGATTAACTTAACTAAAGCACGGTTAAGTCGCTTGACACGCGATACTCATGCCTTAATCAAGTTAACTTGATTTGCCGTCGGATTTCATCCAATTTAACCACTTAATAGGACCGAGTTAGCATAGCTCACACGAAGGTGAGTGGTTTCAGAGAATACAACAGATCCACCATTTGATTAACAATTCATGACACAATGGTTAAAAATCAGAGTTTTACAAGTTCTGAAGGAAACAACAAAAGGTAAAAGCATCGCGGAAGCTAGCGTCGGGGTCGGATGTCCCTGGTGAGGCCAGAAAGGACATCAATGATCCTATTCCCCGCCGTCCGAGGAAGGATCCCACTCGACCGTCCACCCAGGAGGAAGCTGGGGCAGCCAAGTGCCAACAGCAAGTTCTGAAGTTTCAACTTCATCTGAAAAGAAAAGCCACAAACAAGGTTGAGCTGCTAAGCTCAACAAGACTTAACCGACCGGTGGGAAAAACTACTCTACCACGTCTAGACATGCAAGGCTCTTTCACTGAGGGGTTTTGTTTGCCAAACGCAACTATGTTGGTTCTTACTTCCAAAGTTTTAGCTCAGATTCTAAGTTCATTAACCAGTCTACATTTGCAACTTACACTAAGCAAGCATAGATCCAACATTGTGTATATAAGCTTAACATCAAAGCCATGTCATCATCAGACTCCTTCATTACTCAGTGTAGCATAGCGATCAAGCAGTCTCAAACTATGAGAGGCAGATGAATCGATTCGAGTTCTTTAACCATGCATGGTGAACCTAACCTCACGACATCCACGCACCACCGAGGGTCGCTTCCTGTGTCGGCCTTCCCCATCAATCCCCTAACCCATGTCGAGCCCACTTCCCTTGGTGCAAGGTTCCACAGACCTGGCCTCTGCCATTCTGTGATCACACTTGCCACCACGTGCGGCCGCAGGGGAACTTTGTTCCAGAGACAGTGGATCGAACCACTCACGTCTAGGTTCAATCAGGTACTAGGCTTCCCCATCCCATAATGGGCATGAGATTAGTACTTTCAAACACTTGATCACGAACACCACCACTGTCGGGCCTTAACAGATTCCATAAACAGACGGGGCGATCAGCCGACCACCAAAAGAGTTCACCAAAACCCTGCCCCGTCCATTGTCCTTATAGTTGTAAACAGAAGAGAAACAACCAACTCCTATAACTTGCGAGTGACAGGAAATCACTCGACTTTTACCGAGTCCTATTAAGCATTGCCACTACTCGACCCAACAGACTAGTGTTCAGATCAAAGGAACTGAGTCATGCATCTATGGTTTGAAACAACTCCTATACGTAAATGCACATTCATGAGAAGGAAGGCATGTGCAAGTTTAGAAAGTTGGGTGCATGCTCCGGGGCTTGCCTTCAAGCGGGGTGGAGGGAAACTGATCTTCAGCGGTTGCTGCTTCGGCTTCTGGGATTGGTGGCTCTGCTACAGCTCCGTCTTGAGGCGCTGGGTGTAGCTCGTAGGTGCCGTCGGTGAGATGTAACTCTACACAAATGCAAATGCAGGAGTTAGCGTATAGACGGTTATTTCAACAACACTTGCAAGTTAAAGCTCAGACACTTGTAGCAAAGCTACAGAAAAGGTGGGGGAGTTCAACTTTAGTTGGTGGAGAACAGTATAAAAGGGTCGGATGGGGGGTAAACTTGTGATCTGACCCTTAAAGTTAAGGAATAACTGAGCTGGGGTCCTCAGACCTAACACAGAGAAGTCCCTGATATTTTACACAGATACCCTCAGGTCAAGGAAAAAGATAGAGCCGAGCCCTCGGACGAGGTGGATAAGGGTCGGTGAACAGATAGGGTTGGGCGAGACGGAGAAAGGGATCGAGCGAACCGGAAAAGGGTTGGCAGCTTACCTTCAGGTTTACTGGTGAAGGTTTTGGGGTCGAGAAGGAACAAACTTGGGCGGAAAGACTAAAGCACTAAGGCTTGGGCGGCGGCGAGGTTTGACGGTGCTCCGGCAGCGGCGGTGCTTCTTGTGGGTAACAAGAAAGCTCTAGCACAGCGTGGAGGAGCAGACTGCTTGGTGGATTGAGGAGAAGCGGGTTTGAGCGGAGAAGGGAACTTCTCAAGAGCTCAGCGGGAGTGCTCAAGTGCGCTCAGAGTTGGGGTGGCGAAACAGCGGTGGCGAAGGAACTCCGGTGGGACTCTCGTATGCCTTTTTATAGCTGCGCGAAAGAGAGATTTTCGAGCAGCACGAATACCGGGAAGAAAAGGATGAAGTGTGTTGCCATGGTGGCAATTGAGCGGCGATGGGCGGCAGAACAGAGCCTTGGAGACAGGGTCTTCGGCCATTGGGCACTGGAGACAAGGCCGGCGCAGGCGCGGCTTTGCCGGGATTTAGATTTGGCAGAGGCGGGCGTGGTCTGGTCACGTCGAGCGGCGGATTTGACTGGCGTGTGACAAGGAGGAAGGTGCTATCAGTGAGGTTGCAGTAGGCAAAGTGACAGGACGAGCGGCGACGCGGGCGAGCGCGAAACAGCGGCTTGCCGGGGCATATTACTGGCGAGGCGGAAAAAAGGAGCTGTCGCGGCCGGAGTCGGGGTTGGCGAGGAAGGTATCGTCATGGAGCGAGCTCATGGGCGGCGCGACTAAGGAGAGGCGAAAAAACCAGAAGGCATCGGGGCTTGCAGCCGGGGATCCGGGCGAGATGATGGGCGCGGGTCGCGAGGCAGTCTGACGCAGCAGCGGCAAAACTCTGCCACAGCGGCGACGGGGCACCTTGGCGCGGCTGGCGAGGGCGCGAGCGAGACGAGGCGAGGCAGAAGGGGTTGAAGGGGGCTTCCGCTGCGATTGGGGAGGAGGGCGCGTTGATCTATCCTGTCGCGACCGGTGACTGGGCGAGGCGGCAGGCGTCGGAGAGATCAAGCCACGCGGCGGGGGAGCTCTGAAACGGTGCATGCTGCTTAGGCGCGTCTGTCTCGAGAGAACCGGGGAAAAAGATTGTGGGTCCACCAGTCAGTCTCGGGTTCCCCACTGCTTCAAGATTGGAAGGAACACTGCCTCTGAATCTTAGAGATGAACCGGCGGTTTTGGTTGGGTTTTTCAGGGGTCGGGACTGAGAACCGGACCTTGGGCGCTTAAGCTCAGGAAAGCTGAGTCAGCGGGATTAGGGACTTCAGTTGAAGATTAACTCAGCTGATTATCCAAGGTCGTTTGGGGCACGAAGAGAACAGAGCAGTTACTTGCTTTGCAACTCTTCTCCAAAAATTTGAACCGCGCGCCAATGGAACCCTTTAACAAGTTTCTGTCCTTTAACCCGTGCACAACTTTGCCAAAAGAAGTTAGATCAAGATCGCAACGGATTGGAGTAAAAAGGCTCCAAGGTTGAACTTGTCTGATAGATTTAGAGCTCTGGCAGGCTAAGGAAAAACAAAAGCTGAGAACCAAGATTGCTAGTATTTAAGTAGTTGGACAACTTTCTTGTTGGTGAAACTTAAAGTTGTTGTGCAAAAACATGGTTTAGGATGTAAATAGTAGTTTAACTCCTTAAGGTCATTGTGGTCTTTTTTTTTGCTGTGAAAGCTGCTAATTCATTAGCTCAATAAGACTCTAATGATCTTGCTGATCTTAATGATGTTCATTAGAGAGCTCAATCGTTACAGTCTACCCCCCTTAAAAAGAATCTCGTCCCGAGATTCAGATGAAAAGATTGGGGTGATTCTATGCAACATACCTCCTTGCTCGAAAACAAAACCTCGGAAATGAGTGTTAAGGTACTCTTCTATTTCCCATGTGGCTTCATCCTCAGTGTGGTGATTCCACTGAATTTTAAAGATTTTGATGTTCTAATTCCAGGTCTTTCGATCCTTACGGTCAAGAATCTTAACCGGATGCTCGGCGTAAGAAAGATCCATGTCCAATGTCACTTCTTGTGCGATGACGTCCGTGGGAACTTGGACACATTTCTTGAGCTGAGATACATGAAAGACATCATGCATTGCTGCAAGGCTTCGGGAAAGCTGACTTTATATGCGACGGGTCCGCATATTTCCAATATCTCATACTTGCCAATATATCAGGGAGCTAATTTCCCTTTGATCCCAAATCGTTGCACACCTTTGGTCAGCGAGACTCGGAGGTAGACATGATCACCAATATCAAACTTTAGGGGTCGTCTTCTTCTGTCAAAATAGCTCTTTTGTCGAGAATGGGCTGCCTTAAGATTGGCTTGAATCACCTTAACTTGCTCTTCGGCTTCTACTACTAGATTAGGACCATAAGTTTGTCTTTCCCCAACTTGTGACCAATTTAAGGGTGTCCGACACCTTCGACCATACAAGGCCTTGAATGGTACCATCTTCAAGCTAGCCCGGTAGCTGTTATTATAAGAAAACTCTGCTAACGGCAGGCACTTGTCCCAGTTTTTGTCATAATGGATGACACAAGCTCGTAGTATATCTTCTAGGATTTGATTCACTCTCGCTGTCTGACCATATGTTTGAGGGTGATATGTTGAGCTATGGATTAGCTTGGTGCCAAGTGAAGTTTGTACCTGTTCCCAAAAATGTGCTACAAACTAAACACCTCGATCAGACATGATCGTCCTTAGTACACCGTGCAGGGAAACTATGCGGTCGAGATACAACTCTACATATTTCTTGGCTATGTAGGTGGTGTGAACAGGAAGAAAGTGTGCAAATTTGGTGAGGCGGTCCACGATAACCTAAATAGAATCATGTCACTGAGAGGTAGGGGCAATCTAACAATGAAGTCTATACTTATATCCTCCCATTTCCATGATGGAATAGGTAGGGGTTGTAGAGTGCCTGCTGACTTCAAGTGACTGGCTTTAACTCTTTGGCATGTGTCACATTCCGAAACATCACGTGCAATCTCTGGCTTCATGCCATTCCACCAAAAGTTTTGTCTAAGGTCATGGTACATCTTGTTACTGCTGGGGTGAATAGAGAACTTAGACATGTGTGCTTCAGTCAAAATTTGCTTCTTAAGCTCAGGGTCGTTAGGAACAACCAATCAATTCTTATAATATATGATTCCCTTTTCATCCTGTCGGAAGTGTTTAAATCCATCTATTTCCAAGCAATCTTTGTCCTAGTGAGTTTCAGCTCTTCATCTTCCCTTTGTGCTAGAATAATTTGATCCCTTAAGGTGGGCTCGAGGCTTAGGTTACTTAGGGTACTTTGAGGAATAATCTCTAAGTTGAGCTTAGCCATCTCGTGAAATAGAGTTTCCTCGAAATTGACTGACGACAAGCAATTGCAATGGGCCTTGCGGCTAAGAGCATCCGCAACTACATTTGCCTTGCCGGGGTGATAGTGCACTTCCAAGTCATAATCCTTGATTAGCTCCAACCACCTTCTCTGACGCATATTCAGATCTGACTGAGTGAAGATATACTTGAGGCTCTTATGATCAGTATGGACATTGCAATGAGTGCCCATCAAATAGTGTCTCCACATCTTCAGAGCGTGAATCACTGCTGTCAACTCAAGATCATGTGTAGGATAATTCTGCTCGTGCGGCCGTAATGCTCGGGAGGCATAGGCAATGACTCGGTTATCTTGCATAAGAACACATCCAAGTCCAGTGCTAGAGGCGTCACAATAAACATCAAATGGCTGGTTAGTGTCGGGTTGAGCTAGAATCAGGACGGAAGTCAGAAGTTGTCTCAAGGTGTGAAAAGCTTCTTCACACTTGTCACTCCACACAAACTTAACTCCTTTCTTCAGCAATTCAGTCATAGGTTTTGCTATCTTGGAGAAATCCGGAATAAATCAGCGATAGTAGCCTGCTAGACCGAGAAAACTTCGAATCTAATGGACTGAAGTAGGTGGCTTCCAGTCCATGACTTCTTGCACTTTGCTTTGGTCAACCGTGATGCCGTCTCGAGAAATAGTGTGTCCTAAAAATTTCACACTCTCCAACCAAAAGTCACACTTAGAGAGCACATACAGCTGATGGTCTCGTAAGCATTGGAGAACGATGCGAAGATGTTCTGCATGTTCCTTCTCATCCTTCGAGTAGATTAGAATGTCGTCGATGAAGACCACGACAAAATTGTTGAGCTCGGGCATGAACACCAAATTCATGAGATACATGAAGTAAGCAGGTGCATTCGTGAGCCCAAATGACATAACTAGATACTCGTATAGTTCGTACCGTGTGGAGAAAGCAGTTTTAGGAATATCACAAGGTCGGATCTTGATTTGATGGTAACCGGAGCGAAGATCAATCTTTGCGAACACTTTAGCTCCAGCCAACAGATCAAACAGGACATCAATGCGGGGAAGAGGATACTTATTCTTGATAGCCATCGCATTGAGAGGTTGGTAATCCACACACATTCGTAGACTCTCATCCTTCTTTTTCACAAACAAGGCTGGACAACCCCAAGATGAAGTACTTGGGTCTATGAAACCTTTCTCCAATAACTCACGCAATTGGGTTTTTAACTCAATCAGTTTTGCCGGTGGCATTCTATAAGGTCTCTTGGAAATAGGGGTTGTGCCGGGGATCAACTCTATAGAAAACTCCACATCTCTGTCGGGCGGCATGCCTGGCAAGTCATCAGGAAACACATTGGGATACTCATAGACTATAGGGATGTCCTCTAGCCGTGTCTCAACTGCAGGATACGCACAAGAACTTACACATTCTTGGCGAGGTAATTGGACAATAGAGTTGCCCTGGTGAGGTGAGTTAATATGGACAGCTCAGGCTGAGACGTCTAGCATGACTTGGTGTCTAGTCTTCCAATCCATACCCAAGATAACATCAATCCCTTCTAGACCAAGGATGATGAGATTTTCCTTAAAGAGGGTTTTGCCTAGCATAATAGGCACATTGACCTTCATCTCATCTGATATGATTTTCCCACCCAAGGTAGATATCATAAAAGACCATTTTGTTTGACATTCTTTCAACCCATATTTGTCACTAGTTTTTCTTCCAATAAAACTATGTGATGCTCCTGAGTCAAACAAAATCAAAGCTGAGTGATTGTGGATAAGAAACCAGTTGTTGAAGTCGAGTATGAGCTTCTATCCAATCGAAAGAAGAAGCAAAGGTCGGTCAAAACAAGTACTTTTGTTTGGGGCTAGGGCATAATTCCTTCCCTCACTTCACTACAACGAGGGAATGGTATATTAATCAATATACCAACCGAACTCATATCGAAAGTGTTACCAGCTCTCGCATAAGGTCCAGTTGATATCAAACAAAGGTGGATCCTACAGATTTTCTCACCTGGTGGCGAAATGCAAGTCTTTACAGTGCCCGTCATCACTGGTGGACCTTTGGAAAGCTCTACTGCGTTGGTGAAGTTCAGCCGACCCTGGCGAAACTACACCTTGGGCTTCTTCCCCTTGTTGATCATCGCATTGCTCTGTCCTGGGCGCTGATCTTTGTTTCTAGGGTAGTCCTTGGTGAAGTGTCCCGTAAGACCACAAGTGAAGCAGCGGTTTCCATTGGCAGGTCGAGGCGGCAATGGTAGGGTCGACCGCGGTGCCTGCTGCTGAAATCCCGGGAAACGAGGTGCTGCCGATGGTGGCGGACGAGCAACCCATCTTCCTGACTGTTGTGGCCTGCGGGGTGTTGCGGAAGGAACCATTCTGAACTTGGGTGCGAGAGCACCGGGTAATGGCATCGGGGCCTTCCTCTTTCTCTCGGCTGCAAGAGCCATCATGCAATCCTCTTGTGAGATGGCCAAGTTGACAAGCTCATTGTACGTATCCACCTTTATCGGGTTCAACCTCTCTCTGAGCTCCAGGCTCAATCCTCTGTGAAACCGGTCCTTTTTCTTCTGATTCGAGTCCGCATGATATCCTCTGTAATGACAGAGGTCATTGAAGGTCTATGCATACTGCATCACACTGCGATTACCCTGAGTAAGAGCCAAGAATTCATTGAGCTTGCGCTCCAGGAGACCCTCGGAAATGTGATGAGCTCGGAAAGGTGTCTTGAATTCTCCCCAACTGACAACATGGTTAGCCGGCAGCATGGCACTATAATGGTCCCACCAAAGACGAGCGGAACCACACAGCTGCTGCGCCGCAAACCGTGCTTTGTTCTAATCTAGACATAGAGCGATGAGAAGTTCAAACTTGGACTCAATTGTGCGAACCCATGCATCCGCGTCAAGAGGATCGTCCAACTTGTGGAAGGTCAGGGGCTGAGTGCCCAGGAAATCCTCGTAGCGAGTAATGTGGGGCTGCTGCTGAGCCCTTCCTCCATGAGGCTGTGGCGGTTGCTGTTGCCCTTGGACAAGATGTCGCAAGAGTTCAGTCTGAGCGGCCAGAAGTGCCTCCAAGGTAGGCGGTGCCTGGGGTGGTGGGGGAAGTTGTTCCTCCCTAGCACCGGCCGGGAGTGATCTAGAACATGTGCCATGCGCCATCTGCAAGGCATTTTCTTCCATTAGTCACATAATTCGAAAGCTTGCTCAAAGTGGTTCCCAACAGAAGACTAGTTGGAGGGTTGGGAAGGTACAACTTCAACTATTACTCAACCAGAAACTGAAACCGACTAAGACTGCAAACCGTTGGTGTATCACCCAACTTACTGAAGGAAAACTCCTCACATTTTACCAACAACTTAACCAAGAGATTGGGCACAACTCTCGTATACAAAGTTTCTAGAGGTGATAAACAACCGAGGAGAAACAAAACCCACAACAAGACTACTTAAGAGGGGAAAGGCTGACAACTTGTGAGCATTATGTGAATGGTTTAGGCGTGAGGGAGGTTGATTTCTTCTCATCTCTTAGTTTGTGTTCTGAGGTTAAGATGTATGCAAACCGAACACGTCCTCACAACTTGAAAGAAATTGCCCAAAAAGCTTTGGGACTTACGATGTTAGTGCCGGTGGCAAGGCAACACATATGTCTCTCACTATAGTAGCTAGTCGGACACTACTCTTATCTTAACGCAAGCGCGGTTAGAGTACCTGCAGAAAAAACCTCAACATAACTGAACCTTTTGTGCCAGCACTCACAAAAGCGTCCCCAAACATTACCGTCCACTATAGGAACAGCACTCATGCGTTTAACGCTGCATGGACAGCGCAACAACCTGATGTAAGTTCTGTGGAATAGAACCATACACCCCTTCGCATTCTCGTGATGCGGGATCATGCACATGTATAATAGACGTGGACGAACAATCTGATATAGACTCCGTTGAATAGAGTCGTATACCCCTTCGTATGATTAACATACGGAACCGTGCGCACGTATGAAAACACGTCGGTGAAACAACCATGATGATAGGCTCTACTTGAATAGAAGTTACCACCCTTCGCATATTCGCAATGCGGAACTTGCTCATGTATGATACATGTGGCCAAAAGTGCTGGAAGTTAGCTTAAATAACCAATAATACTAGCCACCTAAAAATAACTCCAAAATCCCCTAAGGCTTCTCGTACTAAGCTCATCCTTAACGATCATACGAGATTTTCAAACCCATTTCTTGCAAGTTTTATTTTTTTGAAAAACATTTTAGGGTATGTTGCTTTCTCTGTCACGCTTGCAAAGCTCTGATACCAGTTGTGGTTCTTGCAAGTTTTATTTTTTTGAAAAACATTTTAGGGTCTCTTGCTTTCTCTGTCACGCTTGCAACGCTCTGATACCGCCCAAATTAACTCGGCTAAAGCACGCTTAAGTCACCTGACATGCGATCGTGCACCTTAATCAAGCCAATTTGGTCGTCTGTCGGACTCTTTCCGATGAAACCACACTACAGGATCGCGAAAGCAGACTCACCCAAGAGTGAGCGGTTGCAGAGATTACAACAGTCCATTTTTTTTAACAAGTGCATAAGTTTATTACAACAAAGAGTTCGAAATTCAACACAAGTTTGCAAAGTGCTCAGCAGCGGAAATAAACAACGGTAACTAAACATCGACGCCCGACACCGTGACGAAGCTGGTCACGACATCAGTAACCTCAATCCTCGCCGTCTCAGGAGGAAGCCCACTCGACCGTCTATCCCAAAGGAAGCTGGGAGGGCCAAGCGGTACCTTCTTCCACAACAAAACCTGAAAAAATAAGCCACAACAAGGCTGAGCGACTATGCTCAACAAGACTTACCCGCCGGTGGTACTAATCCACCAACACCTAGTCATGCAGGCTGTTTGGCCAGAGGGGTTGTTTTGCCAAAGCGAATAGTGGTGGGTCCTTACTTTCAACATTTTAGCCATGAGTTCTAGTTCATTAACCATTCTACATTTGCAACTCATACTGAACAAGCATGGTTATACAGACAATTAATAGAAAACATCAGCATTAATATATCAACATGTCCTCTTCTTACTCAGTGTAGATCAAGTAGTCTCAAGCTGTGAGAGGCAGATGAATTGATCCGAGTTTTAACCATGCATGGTGGAAATAATCCCACGACATCCGCTAACCACAAAGGATAGCTTCACTTGTCCACCGTCCCCATCAATTCCCAGGCGCGTGCCAGGTCCAAACCGCCTTTGGCATGCAATGCTCCACAGTCCCAGTCTCTACCGTACTGTGACTGCACTTGCACCCACATGATGCACCATAAGAACTACATTCCAAGTACAGTAGGGGTATAAGTCACTTGCCAGTTCAATCAGGTACTAGGCTTCCCCATCACATACTAGGTATGAGAATAGTACTGTTCAAACACTTGATCATGAACACTAGCACATCTCGACCTTAGTCAAATTCATTTAAACAGACGGGGCAATCCACTGTAACGGCCTCGGATAAAAATCCTTTGCGTCAATCTTAATCCGAGTCCCTTATCACCTGTCTCAGTTTTCCAAGCCTAAGTGTTCAACCTCCAGATCTCCCGACCCATTCGATCCGACCCCTCACCGTGTTTTCCCCGTTCCGACCCCGCCGACCCCCAACCCACCGTCGGATCTTCCTAAGCCATCCCACAACGTCGCCCTTCAGTTCGAGCCGTGGACCACCAAGACTGATCGGTGGACCCACGAGATCTTTCTCTCAGATCTCCCACGACAGGCGCACTCGAGTTGCATGTCCACTTCAGAGTTCCCCAGCCGCGTGGCTCAACTCCTCCGACGCCCGCCGCTCCGCCTCGTCGCCAGCCACGACCGAATGGATTCTCGCGCCCCCTTCCCCAATCGCGGCGGAAGATCCTCTGCTACCCTTTCTGCAGCACCTCGCCACCCGCGCCCATCATCACATCGCCAGATCCCGACTGCAGAGCCCGATGCCGCCCATCTTCTCCGTCACCTCTCCACAGTCGCGCCGCCCCGGTCCTCGCTATGCGACGATTCCTCATCCACCAATCCAGACCACGGCAGCGATAGCTCCTTTTCCCGCCTTGTCAGAAGCCGCCCGACAATCTGTTGCTCTGCGCTCGCTTGCGTGACCACAGCCGCCTATCTTCTCACCTGTGCGACCTCGCTTCTAGCGCTATTTTCCCAGTCACTTCCATCAGATCCACCGCACGACGACGCCCACCTCCGCCAAATCTCAACCACCGGCAAACCCGCGCCTGCGCCGTCCTGACGTCAGTGCCCAATGACCACCGGTGTCATCCCCGAAGTCCTGCTCCACCGCCCTCATCGCTCAATCGCCGCCCCGGCAGAGCACTCCATCGCTTCTTCCCCGGCCTTCGCGCCGCTCCTCCTTCCCTCTTCCACGCAGCTATAAAATGGAATGCCGGAGCCCCGCCGGAGTTCCCCTTGCCATCGCTGCCTTCTCTCTTACTCACTGTTCGTGCTCACAGCGCCACCACCTAAGTCTGAGGAACTCTCCTCTCTGCTCAAACACCACCTTTCCCCAATCCACCAGCCACTGCTTTCAGTGCTGCCCAAGAGCTTGCTTGTGATCCACAAGAAGCACCTCCGCCGTCGGAATACCGCCGGACATCCTCGCCGCTGTCCCAAGCCCTTAGTCCTTCCGCCCAAAGCCTCCTCTGTAAGATGAAGGTAAGCTGCCGACCCTTGTTCGCCTCGTCCGACCCCTCCTATCCGCCCGACCCCGGTTCCGTCTCGCCCAACCCTGTCTGTTCCGCCTACCCTTCTCCGCCTCGCCCGAGGGCTCAACTGTATCTTTTTCTTGAACCGAGGGTGTATGTATAAAACTTGGGAACCTTTCAGTGTTAAGTCTGAGGACCCCTAGCTCATCTATTCCTCTAGATTAAGGGTCAGATCATAAGTTCCTTCCCATCCGACCCTTATACCTTGATCTCCATCGACTCCATTGAACCTCCCCACTCTCCTGTAAATTGCCGCAAGTTTCTGGGCTCAAACTTGCAAGTGTTGCTATTGAAATAACCGTCTAAATGCTAACCAATGCATTGCATTTGTGTAGAGCTGCGTCAGAAGATGAAGGTGTAGCTGAGCTCCTGCCTCCAGAAGCCGAAGCCGCCCAAGCAGAAGAGCAGTTTCCCTCCTCCTTGCTCGAAGGCAAGCCCCGGATGCATGAATTCCCCATGTTTTACCAAACTTGCGCATGCCTTCTTTAACATGCTTGTGCATTTACGTATAGGAGTTGTTTGGAACCATAGATGCATAACTAGCTGTTGGACCGGGTAGATGCTTTGCTTAAATAGGAAACGGTAAAAGCCGAGTGATTTCCTGTCACTCGCAAGTTGTAGGAGTTGGTTGTTTCTCTTCTGTTACAACTATAAGGACGATGGACGGGGCAGGGTTTTGGGTAACTCTTTGGTGGTCGGTTGATTGCCCCGTCTGTCTATGAAACTTGCTAAGGCCCGACAGTGGTGGTGTTCATGATCAAGTGTTTGAAAGTACTAATCTCATACCTAGTATGGGATGGGGAAGCCTAGTACCTGATTGAACTAGGGCGTGGCTTATACCCCTGTTGTCCCTGGAACGAGGTTCCCATGGTGCATCATGTGGGTGCAAGTGCGGTCACAGTACGGTGGAGGCTGGGACTGTAGAGCATTGCATGCCAAGGGAAGTTTGGACCTGACACGCGCCTGGGAATTGATGGGGACGGCCGACACAGGAAGCGACCCTTGCGGTGCGCGGATGTCGTGAGAATAGGTTCGCCATGCATGGTTAAGAAACTCGAATCGATTCGTCTGCCTCTCACAGTTTGAGATTGCTTGATCGCTATGTCACCCTGAGTAAATAAGGAATCTGATGATGACATGGTTTTGTTGATGATGTATATACCTTTGGTTGGTTCTATGTTTGTTTAGAATAGATTGCAAACCTAGACCGGATAATGAACTTAGAACCGGAGCTAAAACTTGAAAGTGGGGATACGCCTAGCGCTTTTGGCAAACAAACCCCTCAGCCAAAAAGCCTTGCATGTCTAGAAGAGGTGGAGTAGCGTACTCCCTGTCGGTTAAGTCTTGTTGAGCTTAGTAGCTCAGCCTTGTTGTGGCTCTTCTTTTTCAGGTGAAGTTGCTACCTCTGAGCCTCCCTCTGCTGGTACTTGGCCGCCCCAACTCCCTCCGGGTTGGACGGTTGAGTGGAATCCCTCCTCGGACGGCGAGGAGAGGGATCACTGATGTCCCGGTTGGCCTCACCTGGGATGTCCGACCCCGACGAATTAGCTTCCGCTAGTGGTTTTACCTTTTGTTGTTTTCCTTCTGAATCTATATACTCTGATGTTGTTTTATGGTCGAACTAAATGGTTAATTTGTTAACTCGGTGGACTTGTTGTATTCTCTGGAACCGCTCACCTTCGTGTGGGTCTGCTAATTGGTCCTGTTCAAGTGGTTAAATCGGATGAAATCCGACGGCACTTCGTGTTTACTCGGTTTAGGCATGAGCGTCGCGTATCATGCGGCCTAATCATGTTTAACCAAGTAAATCCGAAGTGGATCCACCACAGCTGGTACCAGAGCCGGTTTAGCAAGACAGAGAACACAACAGGCCCTAACACACTTCTTTAAAAGATAAAAGTTGCAAGAAACTCTTTGAAAAATATCTCGTACAATCGTTAAGGATGACTTTAGTACGAGGGGCCCTAGGGGATTTTGGGGTTGTTTTAGATGGCTAATATTTATTTGGTTATCTTGCTAACCCTTCCAGCACTTCGCCACGTGTATTATACATGTGCCGAGTTCCGCATCACGAGTATGCGATGGTTGATAGGGAGTTCTATTCAAAGGACCCTATCATCGCGGTTGTTTCGCCCACGTGTATCATACGTGCGCAGGTTCCGTATGTAATCCATACGAAGGTTGGTATGGTTCGATTCCAACGAGCCTATCATCATGATTGTTCGCCACGTCTATTATACGTGTGCTGGTTCCACATCACGAGTATGCGAAGGGTTATACGGTTCCATTCCAAGGGGACCTATTTCCACGGTTGAGTGCTGTCCATGCAGCCTTGAACGCATGGGTGCCATTCCTATAGTGAACGGTAATGTTTGGGAACGCTTTCATGGGTGCTGGCACGAAAGGTTCATGTGGTTGTGTTTTCTGCAGGTACACTACCCGCGATTGCTTAGGAAACGTTGCTAGAACCGACTTGTTACTATAGGGAGAGACGTACTGGTTGCCTTGCCACCGGCACTAACTGCGTAAGACCAAGCTTTGACAGTTATTTTGGTTAAGAACGAGGTAGGTCGTGCATGCGACATAAGCTAAGAATCTGTAAAGTCACCCTCCTCAAAAGCAACCTTGCTCGGAAAGGCTCTTCTTCGGTTCTAAGGATTTCTAGTTTCTTCCAGCTTGTTTTCGGTTAAAATCCGGATGCTTTTTTTTCTGTCCGACCCCTGACCTGTAGAGTTCGTCTCACGTTGTTTTGGTTCTTGGTTCCAGATGGCCGCCCCAGGACATGTCCTGTATGGCGCGGATGGCACCTTCCATTCGACGTGTCTGCACTTTGTGGGTTTTCCCGCTATCTTGTGGGACACCTTGAAGTGGTTCGGGTACAAGTCTCCACCCTTGTATGCGGGACGGTTGTACCTGGAGCGAGGCGTCCAAACATGCAACGTGCAGGCAGTAGTACCTCCCCCTCCTGTGCGGCCCGACTAGCCCTCGTTTGGAATCTCAGCATACGGCCTTACCTTGGAAGACACCTGGGAGTCAGCTGCTCTTCAACTCCTCACTCAATTCTGTCAGCTGCACCCACTGGAGGTCACCCTAGACCCCATCGGCCTGTTCCCTGCCAGGAACCGGTTGGACCCAGCGTGGCTCGACCGCGTCAGTAATATCGAGGTGTTGGCCACCTCCTACTCAATGGTCACCATCTCCACCAATATCCGATGCATGTCAGCCCTATATCAGCTGATCGAGCTCCAAGGACGGGCCATGACTATCCTTGCTCGGATCGCTGTGGATACCCAAGGACACCTCCAGGCCGCCAGAAGAGACATGGTGGGCCAAACATATCAACTCATCCAACGAGGCATTCAGGTCCATGACATGCAGGACCGAATCTCTGAGCTTGACGGAGAAGTAGCCGACTTGGTGGACGGCATGATCGAGCTATCAGAGGAAAAGATGGAAGTAGAAATGGAGCTGGCGGTTGCTAATGCTCATTTGGACGAGCATCACGCCGAGCTCGATGACATGCATGCCCTCCAGATGCAGCTGGAAGCTCAAGAAGACCCTGAGGAGGCTGAGGAAGCGTCCAGCATGGACATTGAAGAGGACGACGCCCCTTCTCCCACTCAAAGTGTTCCCTCATAGATGGAGAGTTGCAGGGAACCCATTCTTTTGTTGTACTCCTCGGCAGCCTAAATTTTGGATAGTCCTGTAATAGGTTAGCCTTGAGTCGAGTACTCCTTATGTTTAGAACACCTTTGTAAAAAGATCCCAATGAAATCAGATCCTGAGTTTGACCTTTGACTCTTTGCAAAATGTTGGAATGTTAGACCATGTGAGTTTGTGCTGCGACCACACACGCTGTTTTCTGTGGGTCTATTCAAGTTTGGCCGACCCCGGGTCGCGAGATTAGATGCGCCCAACCCTTCAAGGCAGTTCTCCGCCTCGCCCGACCCCTTTTTGTGTGGATCGTTTTGCCGACCCCTTTTCTCGGGATGCTCGCCTAGCCCGACCCCTTGGCTTAAGTTCAGATGTAAGGGAATTCCTGGAGTCTGGGTATGGTTCGCCCAAAGTCGTGTACGGGGCTAGGATAAATGCTAACTAAGATTTCAATGGGAAGAGTGTATCTCCCTTATGAGGCCGAGTGTTTCATTATCGGCAAGAGTTGCATTGGAGAATTTAACTTGTGCGTTCCCATCTGTTGGAGTACTTCTAAGATTATGAATTTAATGGAATGTTAACTCTTGCAGATGGCGCATCGCACCAGATCTGGCTCTGTGCCCGGCAGCAGCGAGCAAAGACAGGATCTTCCCCCACCCCCACCCCCGTCTCCACTAGAGGCAATCTTAGCGGCTCAGACCGAGCTGCTGAGACATCTGGTACAAGGGCAACAACAGGAGCAGCCCCATGGTGGAAGGGCTCAGCAGCAACCTCATGTTGCTCGTTATGAAGACTTCTTGGGAACATAGCCCCCATTGTTCCAGAAGACTCAAGACCCGCTCGATGCAGACGCCTGGGTTCACACCATCGAATCCAAGTTCGAGCTTCTCACCGCCCAGTGTCCCGACCACAATAAGGCCCGGTTGCAGCCCAGCAGTTACGTGGTTCCGCCCGGCTATGGTGGGATCACTACCACGCCATGTTGCCAGCAGACCATGTCATCAGCTGGAACGAGCTCAAGACAACGTTCAGAGCACACCACATTCCGGAGGGTCTCCTGGAGCGCAAGCTCAATGAATTCCTGACTCTTCACCAGGGAAACCGAGATGTGTTGCACTACGCTCAAGCCTTCAACGATCTGTGTCGTTATGCTGGATATCACGCGGATACTGACGAGAAGAAGCGGGACAGATTCCGCAGAGGGCTGAGCTTGGAGCTCAGAGAAAGGTTAAACCCGATAGGGGTGGATACGTACAATGAGTTGGTCAACCTGGCCATCTCACAAGAGGACTGCATGAAGGCTCTGGCAGCCGAGAGGGAGAGGAAAGCCCTACTGCCAACGCCCAGCCCACCTGCGCAGCGTTTCAGAATGGTTCCACCCCAGGAGCCCAGCCGACCCCAGCAGTCGGGAAGGTGGATTGCCCGACCCCCGCCAGCAGCAGCGCCCCGTTTTCTTGGTTTCCAACCACAGGCGCCCCGGCCAACCCTGCCGCCACCCCCACGCCCTGCAACGGGTAACCGCTGTTTTGCCTGTGGCGATGTGGGGCATTTCGCCAAGGACTGCCCCAGAAATCAGAGCCCGCACCCAGGACAAAGCAATGCAACGCTCAACAAAGGGAAGAGGCCCAAGGTGCAAGTTCGCTAAGGTCGACTGAACTTCACCCACGCAGCAGAGCTTCCTGAAGGTGCGCCGATAATGACGGGTACCTTTCTGATTCACAGTTTTTCAGCTTTGGTTTTGTTTGACTCGGGAGCTTCACATAGTTTTATCGGGAGAAAGACCCGTGACAAGTGTGGGTTACAAGAATGCCAAACCAGAGGGTCTTTTAGAATATCCACCCCGGGTGGAATAATCACCTCTGATAGGATGAGTGTCAATGTGCCTATTCAGCTAGGCCAAAACCTTTTTAAGGAAAATCTTATCATCCTTGACCTGGAAGGAATAGATATCATTCTTGGAATGGATTGGATGACCAGGCACCAAGTGGGTCTAGACCCAGCTGCCCGAACCCTCCACATCAACTCGCCCTTTCATGACAGTTCCACCCTGTTCTTGAACCCTCCTAAGTCCGCACTTCCCTGTGCGTACCCTCTATCGCAAGCCCGGCTAGAAAGCCTCCCTGTTGTCTCTAAGTACCCGGATGTGTTCCCAGAGGACTTGCCCGGCATGCTGCCTGATAGAGACGTGGAGTTTGCCATAGAGTTGATCCCCGGCACCGCTCCCATCTCCAAAAGACCCTATCGGATGCCACCAACTAAGCTGGCCGAGTTGAAGACCCAGTTGCATGATCTATTGGAAAAAGGTTTCATCCGACCCAGTGCATCACCCTGGGGTTGCCCGACACTGTTTGTAAAGAAGAAGGATGGCAACCTACGCATGTGTGTAGACTACCGACCTCTCAATGCGGTGACTATCAAGAACAAGTACCCACTCCCCCGCATTGATGTCTTGTTTGATCAGTTAGCTGGAGCTAGAGTGTTCTCCAAGATTGATCTTCGTTCAGGTTATCACCAAATCAAGATCCGACCCTGTGACATCCCTAAGACTGCCTTCTCCACAAGATATGGACTCTATGAGTACCTGGTCATGTCTTTTGGACTCACCAAAGCACCCGCATACTTCATGTACCTCATGAACTCGGTGTTCATGCCCGAGTTGGACAAGTTTGTAGTGGTTTTCATTGATGATATCCTGGTGTACTCGAAGAGCGAAGAAGAACATGCCAACCATCTTCGCGTAGTTCTCCAACGGCTGAAAGACCATCAGCTCTATGCCAAGTTCTCCAAATGTGAATTCTGGTTAGATAGTGTCAAGTTCTTGGGACACACTATCTCTAAGAATGGCATAGCCATCGACCCCAGCAAGGTACAGGAAGTCATGGACTGGAAGCCTCCTGCCTCAGTGCACTAGATCCGAAGTTTCCTTGGACTGGCAGGCTACTATCGGCGTTTCATACCGGACTTCTCCAAGATAGCTAAGCCGATGACAGAGTTGTTGAAGAAAGAGGTCAGATTTGTGTGGAACGACAAATGTGAAGAAGCCTTCAAAACCTTAAAGCGCTTGCTGACCACAGCCCCAGTTTTGGCCCAACCCGACCCCTCTAGGTCGTTTGACGTGTACTGTGACGCCTCTGGCACTGGACTTGGATATGTTCTTATGCAAGACAACCGAGTCATTACCTATGCCTCACGGGAGTTACGACCTCATGAGCTAAACTACCCGACCCATGATCTTGAGTTGGCAGCAGTGATCCATGCCTTAAAGATATGGCGACATTATCTGATGGGCACCCGCTGCAACATCTACACCGACCACAAGAGCCTCAAGTATATCTTCACCCAAGCCGACCTCAACATGCGCCAAAGAAGATGGTTAGAGTTGATAAAGGATTATGATTTGGAAGTACACTATCACCCCGGCAAGGCCAATGTGGTGGCCGATGCTCTTAGCCGCAAGCCCTGTTGCAACTGCTTGTTGGCAACAACCTCCACCGAGACTCTGTGTCATGAAATGGGAAAACTCAATTTGGAAATTGTTTCCCATGGAACCCTCAGCCACATCGCCCTTGACTCTATTTTGGAAGACCAAATAAGGTCAGCACAAGTGGAGGATGAGGAAGTAAAGCGGATCACCAAGAAGATTTCCTTGAAGGATGAAAGGTATAAGCAGTTTTGACAGAGTGAAACTGGAAAAGTATATTATGGAAATCGACTGGTTGTACTGGCTGACCCCAACTTGAGGAAGCAGATCCTAGATGAAGCTCACCTCTCCAAGTTCTCAATCCACCCAGGCAGTAATAAGATGTACCATGATCTACGCCAAACTTTCTGGTGGAGCGGAATGAAACAGGAAATTGCCCGGTACGTTTCAGAGTGTGACACCTACCAACGCGTCAAGGCCATTTATCTAAAGGTAGCAGGTACTTTACAGCCCCTACCTATTCCCTCTTGGAAATGGGAAGACATCAGCATGGATTTCATTGTTGGACTGCCTCTTTCATCGCAGCAACATGATTCCATTTGGGTTATAGTGGACCGTCTGACCAAGACCGCCCACTTCCTTCCTGTCCACACCACCCACATAGTCAAGCAGTATGCAGAGCTGTACCTCGACTGCATAGTTTCCCTACACGGTGTGCCTAAGACCATCATCTCTGATCGAGGAATTCAGTTTGTAGCACGTTTTTGGGAACAGCTACAAGCATCCATGGGCACCAAACTCATCCGTAGCTCAACCTATCATCCTCAAACCGACGGTCAAACCGAGAGAGTCAATCAGATCCTTGAAGACATGTTAAGAGCTTCTGTCATCCACTATGACAGAAACTGGGACAAGTGCCTGCCATTGGCGGAGTTCTCCTACAACAATAGCTACCAAGCCAGTTTGAAGATGGCACCGTTTGAAGCATTGTACGGATGGAGATGCCGGACACCATTGAACTGGTCCCAAGCGGGAGAGAGACAAGTTTATGGCCCTGACTTAGTGGTAGAAGCCGAAGAGCAAGTGAAGGTAATTCAAGCAAATCCCAAGGCTGTCCAATCTCGACAGAAGAGTTACTCCGACAGGCGAAGAAGGCCCCTGCAGTTTGACATTGGTGATTATGTGTATCTTCGAGTTTCCCCAACCAGAGGAGTGCAACGGTTTGGAGTGAAAGGGAAATTGGCTCCCCGTTACATTGGCCCATATGAAGTTGTGGAAATTTGTGGACCCGTTGCCTATCGGATCCAACTCCCAGAACAGCTATTGGCCATACATGACGTTTTCCATGTATCTCAACTGAAGAAATGTGTCCAAGTCCAAACCGAGATCTTAGAACAGGAGCAGCTTCAAATCGAGCCTGACCTAACCTATGCAGAGTATCCAGCCAAGGTCCTTGACCAAAAAGAGAGGCATACCCGACGCCAAGTGATCAAAATGTACAAGATCCTCTGGAGGAACCACACGGAGGATGAAGCGACGTGGGAAACAGAAGAGTACTTGAACAAGCACTTCCCCGGTTTTCTTTCCAGCCAAGGAGGTAAAGGCTACACACCCTTTCTGCAGCACCTCGCCGCCCGCGCCCATCATCACATCGCCAGATCCCGACTGCAGAGCCCGATGCCGCCCGTCTTCTCCGTCACCTCTCCACAGTCGCGCCGCCCTGGTCCTCGCTACGCGACGATTCCTCATCCGCCAACCCAGACCGCGGTAGCGACAGCTCCTTTTCCCGCCTTGTCAGAAGCCGCCCCAACAATCTGTTGCTCCGCGCTCGCTCACGCGACCGCAGCCGCCTGTCTTCTCACCTGTGCGACCTCGTTTCTAGCGCCGTTTTCCCGGTCACTTCCATCAGTTCCACCGCACGACGACGCCCACCTTCGCCAAATCTCAACCACCGGCAAACCCGCACCTGCGCCGCCTTGACGTCAGTGCCCAATGACCGCCGGTGTCATCCCCGAAGTCCTGCTCCACCGCCCTCGTCGCTCAATCGCCGCCCCGGTAGAGCACTCCATCGCTTCTTCCCCGGCCTTCGCGCCGCTCCCCCTTCCCTCTTCCGCGCAGCTATAAAATGGAATGCCGGAGCCCCGCCGGAGTTCCCCTTGCCATCGCTGCCTTCTCTCTTACTCACTGTTCGTGCTCACAGCGCCACCACCTAAGTCTGAGGAACTCTCCTCTCTGCTCAAACACCACCTTTCCCCAATCCACCAGCTACTGCTTTCAGTGCTGCCCAAGAGCTTGCTTGTGATCCACAAGAAGCACCGCCGCCGCCGGAATACCGCCGAACATCCTCGCCGTTGTCCCAAGCCCTTAGTCCTTCCGCCCAAAGCCTCCTCTGTAAGACGAAGGTAAGCTACCGACCCTTGTTCGCCTCATCCGACCCCTCCTATCCGCTCGACCCCGGTTCCGTCTCACCCGACCCTGTCTGTTCCGCCTACCCTTCTCCGCCTCGCCCGAGGGCTCGGCTGTATCTTTTTCTTGAACCGAGGGTGTATGTATAAAACTTGGGAACCTTTCAGCGTTAAGTCTGAGGACCCCTAGCTCATCTATTCCTCTAGATTAAGGGTCAGATCATAAGTTCCTCCCCATCCGACCCTTATACCTTGATCTCCATCGACTCCATTGAACCTCCCCACTCTCCTGTAAATTGCCGCAAGTTTCTGGGCTCAAACTTGCAAGTGTTGCTGTTGAAATAACCGTCTAAATGCTAACCAATGCATTGCATTCGTGTAGAGCTGCGTTAGAAGACGAAGGTGTAGCTGAGCTCCTGCCTCCAGAAGCCGAAGCCGCCCAAGCAAAAGAGCAGTTTCCCTCCTCCTTGCTCGAACGCAAGCCCCGGATGCATGAATTCCCCATGTTTTACCAAACTTGCACATGCCTTCTTTAACATGCTTGTGCATTTACGTATAGGAGTTGTTTGGAACCATAGATGCATAACTTAGCTCCCTTGATCTGAACACTAGCTGTTGGACCGGGTAGATGCTTTGCTTAAATAGGAAACGGTAAAAGCCGAGTGATTTCCTGTCACTCGCGAGTTGTAGGAGTTGGTTGTTTCTCTTCTGTTACAACTATAAGGACGATGGATGGGGCAGGGTTTTGGGTAACTCTTTGGTGGTCGGTTGATCGCCCCGTCTGTCTATGAAACTTGCTAAGGCCCGACAGTGGTGGTGTTCATGATCAAGTGTTTGAAAGTACTAATCTCATACCTAGTTTATGATGGGGAAGCCTAGTACCTGATTGAACTAGGGCGTGGCTTATACCCCTGCTGTCCCTGGAACGAGGTTCCCATGGTGCATCATGTGGGTGCAAGTGCGGTCACAGTACGGTGGAGGCCGGGACTGTGGAGCATTGCATGCCAAGGGAATTTTTGACCTGACACGCGCCTAGGAATTGATGGGGACGGACGACACAAGAAGCGACCCTTGCGGTGCGCGGATGTCGTGAGATTAGGTTCGCCATGCATGGTTAAGAAACTCGAATCGATTCGTCTGCCTCTCACAGTTTGAGATTGCTTGATCGCTATGTCACCCTGAGTAAATAAGGAATCTGATGATGACATGGTTTTGTTGATGATGTATATACCTTTGGTTGGTTCTATGTTTGTTTAGAATAGATTGCAAACCTAGACCGGATAATGAACTTAGAACCGGAGCTAAAACTTGAAAGTGGGGATACGCCTAGCGCTTTTAGCAAACAAACCCCTCAGCCAAAAAGCCTTGCATGTCTAGAAGAGGTGGAGTAGCGTACTCCCTGTCGGTTAAGTCTTGTTGGGCTTAGTAGCTCAGCCTTGTTGTGGCTCTTCTTTTTCAGGTGAAGTTGCTGCCTCTGAGCCTCCCTCTGCTGGTACTTGGCCGCCCCAACTCCCTCCGGGTTGGACGGTTGAGTGGGATCCCTCCTCGGACGGCGAGGAGAGGGATCACTGATGTCCCGGTTGGCCTCACCTAGGATGTCCGACCCCGACGAATTAGCTTCCGCTAGTGGTTTTACCTTTTGTTGTTTTCCTTCTGAATCTATATACTCTGATGTTGTTTTATGGTCGAACTAAATGGTTAATTTGTTAACTCGGTGGACTTGTTGTATTCTCTGGAACCGCTCACCTTCGTGTGGGTCTGCTAATTGGTCCTGTTCAAGTGGTTAAATCGGATGAAATCCGACGGCACTTCGTGTTTACTCGGTTTAGGCATGAGCGTCGCGTATCATGCGGCCTAATCATGTTTAACCAAGTAAATCCGAAGTGGATCCGCCACATCCACCGACCACCAAAACCATTGACAAGGTCCTGCCCCGTCCATCGTCCTTACGGTTGTTGCATAAAGAAAGCAAGCAACTCCTATAACTCGCGAGTGACAGGAAATTACTCGACTTTTACCGAGTCCTATTTAAGCAAAGCAGCTACTCGAGATCCTATCATACTAGTATTCAGAACAAAGGAACCTAGGATCATGCAACTAGAGTTCCAAACAACTCCTGTAAATGTAAATGTACAAACATTAACAACAGAAGGCATGCACAAGTTTAGAAAAACGGGGTTATGCTCCGGGGCTTGCCTTCACACGCTAAGTTAGATTGAGGGCCTACGGCGGGTTCAACAACGGGCTCTGCTCCGGCTTGGAGTAGCTCTGCAGCAGGGTCCTTGTCAAGCACTTGATGCAGCTTGTAGGTGCCATCGGTAATGCTCAGTTCTACACGAGATGCAATGAAAGGGTAAGACACTTAGACGGTGATTTCAATAGTATTTGCAAGGATTTAAATCCAAAACTGTAGCAAAACTACAGGAAAAGGTGCGAAACCTACTTTATTGGATTCTACTCAGAACGAGGATTCCAACCAAAGTGATTTCACATTTTTCTGATTTTTCCTCGATTTAAGATGTAATTTCAAAGTTTCTGTCGATTTAATTCAAGTTAAAAGAGTCGGATCAGGAAAAACTTACGATCTGACCCTTAGACTTAAGGAATAACTGTACCAGGATCCTCAGATTTAACACAGAGAAGTCCACGGAATTTAGCACAGATACCCTCGGTCAAAAGAAAAGACACAACCGAGCCCTCGGGCGAGGCGGACAACACTCGGGCGAGGCGGACAGCACTTGGGCGAGACGGACAAGGTCCGGTCGCTTTTGCGGACGATTCAGGGTCGGGAAGAGCTGGAAAGGGGTCGGCAGCTCACCTCCGGTCCTACTGACGAGGTCTCGGGGTCGGGAAGAAACAAGCCGAGGCAGCACGAGGAACAACGACGGCTCAGGTCGACGTCCCGGAAACTGGTGGCGGCGATCCAGTGAGACATGGACCTCAGAGGCTCCTTAAGCAGGGCGGCAAGCTCTTCGAATCGAACGGGTCGACGAGCTCCAAGCGACCAAGGCGAAGCTAACGGTGAAGGAGTCGCTGCACGGGGCTGGCCAGAGTGGCAGCTCCAAGTGCGGTGATGAGTGCGGTGGAGAAAAACAGAGCAGGTAGTGCGGCAAAGGCGGTGGTGGCGAAGGGAACTCCGATAAGAGGCTTCGGTACCTTTTTATAGATGCGTGGAAGTGTTCGGAGGAAGGAAACGAGCTCGAGCAGGTGAGAGGATAAGATTGAGGGAGAAGGAAGTGCTCTGTTGCGGTGGTGATTAGTCGGCGCCTCCATTGGCGAGCTCGGACATAATCTTGCCCTGGTTGGGCAGCAAGGATTTGGGGCTGGGGGCAAAGCGGGTTTGCCGGGCACGCGGATCTGCTAGGTCTGCACGCGCGTGTGGTCATGTCACGCTGGTTACTGGGCAAAGGCATGCGCCGGTGAGTTTCGACGGTGTGGTGTTCGCGGAGAGGGGAGAGGTGGAGCGGGATTAGGCGCTGAGAATTCGGAACAGAGAGGAGGGATGGCCTGCTGGCGCGATTGGGCAGTGCTAGCACTACCCCGTCGCGTCACGGCTGCGGGTTGGTTGCCGGCAAGCTACCGGTGGTGGCGTGCCACGCGACGATGTCACGTAGGGTGCTCTGGTTTGGGGCGCGAAGAGAACAGAGAAGTTACTTGCTTTGCAACTCTTCTCCAAAAATTTGAACCGCGCGCCAATTGAACCCTTTAACAAGTTTCTGTCCTTGAACCCATGCACAACTTTGCCAAAAGAAGTTAGATCAAGATCGCAACGGATTGTAGTAAAAAGGCTCCAAGGTTGAACTTGTCTCACAGATTTAGAGCTCTGGTTGGCTAAGGAAAAACAAAAGCTGAGAACCAAGGTTGCTGGTATTTAACCAGTTGGACAACTTTCTTGTTGGTGAAACTTAAATTTGTTGTGCAAAAACGTGGTTTAGGATGTAAACAGCAGTTTAACTCCTTAAGGTCATTGTGATCTTTTTTTTCTATGAAAGCTGCTAATTCATCAGCTCAATAAGACTAATGATCTTGCTGATCTTAACGATGTTCATTAGAGAGCTCAATCGTTACACCTGGATGGATGGCTTGGATTTAAAACACAAAGGGGTATCTAAGGATCTAATCTAGGTTTATCGTGCTGGTATGGCTTGCTAGCAAGCAGTGCACTGCTCAGCTTTGGTCACCGAAAAAGGTAGAGCAGATGGCACAAATGGGCTGGCGATGGCGGGTCGTTGGAAATTTGTGGTGCATAAGCTATATGCCTCCCTTTTGTGTGTAACATCGATTCCATGGCAGAGACGACGAACGACAGCATGGGGCGGACAATGGTCATGATGCATGCGAGAAAAGGGTTTAGGGCCTCAAGTTGTCACTTCTTGGTGCCGGGGTGGCCTTCCTATTGACCCTGCATGTGCAATAGGAAGCAATGGAGTGTGAGAGGGAGTCTCACGATGAAGATCGATCGTGATGCAGAGTAGCTTACCTGGTGGGGCTTTTGCTCCGATTAACTGGCGACAAGGGTGCAGCAACATGCATGGAGGCAAAAGGGGAGGTGAGTGCCCCATGCCGGGCCTTGATATGGAGTAGGTAGCCAGAAATTTGGTGGTAGAATCGTTGGCCATGATGTGCGGGTGAGGAAGTGGCTTGGCTTAGGTTAAGCACCTTGACAGGCTTGTGGATGGTGGTGGAGGAGCGATAAGGGCGGGATGGGTCCAGAGTGGCGAGGATCATGGTGGGGCATCAGGAATTTGAAATGTTGTAGGGGCGACTTTGCCTACATGCAAGACGGAGGCAAGGGTCGGGGAAAAGGGAGGAGGGAGCTGAGGATGATGAGTTGGTCCCGCCTATTGGTGAGGGAAGGAAGGCGGGTTTTGGCAAGGTGCTTCCGTAATTGTGCACCTGGTGGGCTTCATTCGTTTAGTAGAGGCACCATGGTGTTGGGTTGGAGGAGTTGGGCCAGGGCGGAGAGGTAGTAGGTGTTGATATATTAACGATCATGAATAAATCCGCTAGCGCACGGATATACCATTGTAGCATTTCACCCAAGATATTCCCAAGGGTATTGTATTTTCCAAAGGAAGGCGGGTAGGTCAAAAGAGTTTACTACGCATATGAGTATACCATAGATGGATAGAGACAATACTCAAGGTAGGGGTAAGATAATAATAGATAAGTAGTGTGACACACATAAGAATCATCTCAAGATAACTAAGCTAGGGAGAAGGACAAAGAGTTAGCTCTAGGTTCATATGTACTTCCTATATATTACACAGATCATACATGCATAACATACATAGTATAGGACTCAGGCCATGCACCCAGGCACACACGAGGAGACAGTAATGTGTCGGTTCCACCCGACAAAGTTACTGCTAATTTTCGAACTCCTACAACATACCCGAACATGGGATATTACGAAGGACGAACAGGGCTATCACCACCTGCCGCCTATCCCTCGGCCCGTGGGGTAAACTCATATCCAATGAAGCTAAGCAATCCAAGCATCATGCTTGCATTGATAACAACACTCCAGCCATCTCGAGCTATTGTGACTATGAATGAAGCCGCCATAAATATGGCCATTGAACCGATGTCGTAGCATAGATCAACTAAGCTATACAAGGTATATACGCACACAGAGTATGTATCGAAGTATGGTCTCAAGGGATACATAAGAGTATATAAGCCTATACTACGATAGCAAGTGTATACGACTAGCATACGAGCGTATAAGCCTAGCACATCAACATAGCAAGGGTATATATCTAACTCATGCATATAAGAACCAAGCACAACACTATATAAAAAAGATGTATACTTTGAATAGAATAAAGTCAACCTAGGAAAGTAAGATACAAGAGCCATACCCTAGACTCCTAGGAGACCTGGAACCTGAAGTAGAGCTACTCTAGCCTAACTCCACTAACTTGGAAACTAAGAGGGAGAGAGTGATTCAACTTGTGGTGTGTGTAAGAATGGAAGGGGTGCCTTTTTATTTATAGGCTCCAAGAGGTGGTTCTGCCAAGGAATCTTTAGGGAATATCCCATAACCAACGTAGGGGGTCCGTCAACCGTCGCCACATGGAAGCTGATCAGCAGAGGAGCCAGAGGTTGTTTAGCCGATCCAAGGATTCGGCCGAACCCCTAGTGGCCTCTCGTGCAACCTCCTTCGCGTGGTAGTCTAACATGTGGGTCCCAATGGTGGTTGTGTGTGTTATCCGGTGGATTAAGGTGGTTGTGATAGTTTGGGGCCCTTCAATCCATGGGATGCACACATGGCAACCTCCCATTAGTTGGGAGTGTGTTTTTTGGATCCATAGAGTGTTCTTTCTCCATCCTTTTATGTTATTTCACCTGCAACCAAATATTCTCAAGGACAAGTGGAACTACATTATTCGAAACTAAATATGCGTGTAAGAAATGTCAATCCTCATTTATTCTTGAGTATATTGATGGTCATATTTGGTACTTAACGACCATCAATAGTAGGCCAGGAAGAGGTTGCCTTGAGAGAAAGGAAAAGGGAGAGATGAGAGAGAGGTTTGGACTAAGGCTTAGTTTGGCATGGCTCCAACTCCAAACTCCAGGCCGGAGTTGGGTGGAGCCAGCCAAACACCCCAACTCCACTATTTTCTAGAGCAGCCCAACTCCATGGAGTTGGTGGAGCTCTAGTTCATTTTCTTAGAGCACCTCTTTCCCAACTCCAAACCCCTTCGAAATGAACCTAGACGTGGAGTTGGAAGGTAATTACCAACCACTGCCGCTGATTACACAAAAAATGGTTCGCTCCTATTTCCTCTACACCCGACGCCTCCAACCTTATCCACCCGATGTCTCCCCCCATACACCTGACACTTCTCCTACCCGTCGCCGCCGCCTCCCCCGCCAGCCAAGAGGCCCTTCACCACCTCCATCCCCCACCCTCCTATCTCCCTCTCCTTATCCTTCCAGTCTAACCACCGCTCCTCCTCCCAACACTGCTCGCTGCCTGTAGGGGGTCGTCATGCTGCGGAGCTGAGAAGGGCCGCCATGCACCTGTTTTCGCCTCGAGAATATGTAGCGGACCCGAGCAAGGCCTCCACACCTTGTTGCGCCGTCATCCCACGACGTCGGCCACCCGTCCGGCGCAACCGCGCCCCAGCCACGCTACCATCCCATGGGCCGCACCCCCGTGCTTGCTCAGCAAGGGCCTAGTGGCAGCGCGGGGAGGTCTGTCTCATGCGAGGTGCATGGCTACCTAAGGAAGAAGAAGATGGGAACCAGAGGATGACAGGTGGGGTCACGAGTTGGGGGGCAAGAATGGCAATTCACCTCTCAAAGCCCTCTTTCTAGAGCCATGGGCACCCTGCTAGCCAAACACACCTCCTAGATAGCTCCAACTTCACGTGGAGCATGCTCGAGCTGGAGTTGTGAAGTGGAGCAAAAATCTGTGGAGTTTGAGCTATGCCAAATAGAGCATAAGAAATACCAACAATCTCGAACTTCAGGATGGTACAGATGACCCTCCTCTTGAGTTAGCACAATATTGATGACTCCTTCAACGGGTCAAAGTTGTGACAGCGTGGAGGAGCATTTGGCGAGTCGGATGGGATAATCATCCGCTTAGCAACTTTGTTGAACCGTAATTTTTCTAGCAGACTTGTCAAGTTTGGAATGTGGGATAGCAATTCTGTTGAAGATATTCTTTGCGCTTGCAGGTGAGCGTGACATCGTCCGATACATACATAATGGTATATCTCAAGTAAATGTAATTTTGTAATGGCATCACTCCTGTTATGCGAATAATAATGGTGTGGCTAAAAAACGTGGGAATTATAATAGCACATATCCAATTAATCAATAATCCGGAGCTCCAAATCCAAAAAAGATAAACAACTATGCAGGTTCTGACTTCTGACGCGTGGTCCCAACCACCACGGTTCCACCAGGTCTCCTCTCTTTATTACAGGAAGAACACCCTTCCTACATAAAAAAACAGGAGAAATCACCATCAAATAAAAAAGAAATGTTTTTTAATTAATTTTAGTTGGTGGTGCCTGCCGTCTACCGAGTTGAGGGGGAAGAGAGAGGGAAGGGGTCGGAGAGGCCAGGAGGGGGAGCCTGCAGCCACCATGGATTCCGACCTCTGGATCTCGCGCCTCATGGCCGCCAAACGGCAGTTCGCCCTGCAGCGCGCGCAGCGCCAGCACGCCACCCCGGCGTCCCATCACGGTACCTCCTCCTCGTTTGTTCATCCGGCATAGAAAAGACCCTGGCGATTGTTCCGACGGGGCAAAATTTTCCAGATTGGGCTGCACCGTTGGCGCGGCTTCTTTGTTGAATCTCGATTCCCCTCTTGAGGGATCGGAAGTTTCCGTCCTGACCGGTTAATAGCTATTAATTTGAGCGATTTTTATTGGATTTACGCGGTGACCACCTAAGAAAGGTTCGATTTGCAGCAGAAATGCGTCTCAGTTCCGTTCCATTTCTGTTACATTTGGGGGCGTAGGTACGGGAAACATAGAGAAGATTTTGGATATAGCTTGACTTCTACGACCGGAAAATTAAGCTCATATAAATAAACTTCTCGTTCAGCATTTCAATTCTCCTCCTTTATGCGAGAATTATTACATTTATCTAAAAGGTTGAGGCTCGAACTAAATTGCTTGGTATGTGAAATGTTACAATCCTTTTAATACAAGATTTATATGAAAGGCACAGTTCAGTTGTCATAGCTCTCAGCAATCTACAGATGACAAGGTTAAATCTCAGAAAAGTATGCAATAAATCTACCTGATGTATATTTCGGAGAACTGTGTCTATGACACTTCGACACAAAACACAGAAACCATTCCGTTGAATTAGTGATTGGATTGGATTGCAGAATCCTAAACTCTGTTGTACATTTAAGTTCCTAGCATCGATTCTTCTAATCCTTTGAGATGAAAGTGTAATCTTCCAGAAATGGTCTTTATCTAAAAAAAAGATGCAATCTTCATTTTTATTTTTCCTTATTGTACTTTCTGTAAACCTGTTTTTTTATTACTTTGTTTATATTGATAAATAATACACTTGCAGAGCGGTTTGGTTATGATGATATTGAACCTGAGGACGAGGGACGCTCAGACTTCTCATGTCCTTACTGCTATGAAGATCATGACATTACATCTCTTTGTACCCATTTGGAGGATGAGCACCCTTTTGAGTCTAAAGTTGTGGTAAGTTCAGTTCCTTCGAATTGTGTGTGCTTCTTTTATTTGGTATGTTTACAAGGAAATGTAGATTGAACGTTTACAGGGAAATTTAGATTGAAAGCAAGTCAAATCTGTACTAGTAACATTCTGTGCGAGATCCAAGAACTAAGAAGTATAGGTGGTTTTCCATGGTTGTGCTATAAATATGGTCATATTTAGCTACCAGTTATTTATGCTGCATATCCATATGGTTTGTTTTGTCCACAAATTGTTATTGGGCACTGTATTGTTGGTTGTTCTATTTAATGTTTGTTTAATATAATTTGAACAAAATATGTTTCTTATGTGTTCACATCAGAATATTAGTTCATATTTTTATTCAAAGTAATGCTTCTCATCCTTAGATGATGAAACTAATAAGCACTGAAATAGCATGGTCTTGACAATATTTACATCACCTGCAAGCTTACTCAATGAACCTGAGCTCATCTGTCCGCGAACTTGATTGAGTGCATGTAAATACCCCATGAATCACGATAACTCTAGTGCTTTAGATGATGTCAAGCTTTAAACATAGTTGCACTGTTCTACCGTAAGGTTTAAATTAGGTAATACACATAATTGCATCCAGGAAATTAGGCAAGGCACATTAGTTTCTTATAGGAACTATACTATGGGGGCTATGTTCATTGTTGGTAGGCAATGGATGGTGTTTATCTAGTGTCTGAATGGCATTCAGCAAGGACTTAGAAGCTGCTTTATACAAGTACCTATGTGTATAAGTCATGAGCTTATATACTCTGTACCGTGAGTTAGATTTTCCTTGTGACACTCTTGAGCATAACTCCCCACCAATGTGTACAGAGCCCCAGGCACCCATCCACACCCACACTCGCATAAGTAGTTTAAGTGAGTGATAGTTCCAAAATAAACACAATCATCCATCACATTCCTGTTTGACCTGCTAGAAAATAGTGACGTGTTGCTTACACTGTTTTTGGTTATTTGGCTAAATGCAGCTCCCTTGTTGCAGTGAACCTTTCTTTCTCCACATCTCTAAGCACTGCCACCACCATACTGTATCACACAGGGGAAGGTTTAACCCATCATACAGGTTTAATGTCCATGGGGGAAGTTTGTTCAATGGCACTTGCCAATTTTTTATGTCCACCAATATTTGCTTTGTTTTGAGTTTTGACATAAGAAATGGCTTTATGGGATTAGATTCATTTCGTTGCAACTAGCCAATTAGGTTTTGCAAATTGGGTGCTTAGAGTACATAAAGCACTCAGTCATTAAAGTCACAAAATGTGGGTGTGCCGGCAAGTTTTCTATTCTTCTCGGTAGTACTGAAATATTCAAAGAAAAGAATAAAAGATGCCTTCGAACATGTGACAATTAAGGTCTTCTGAACTTGAGTGGAGCTAAAACTGGCTGAGGTGCTGTAAAATCTTGGACTGCCTGCCTATCTGCTCATGAACATATAATAAGGTGCACTATGCGAATATTTATTCAATTTATGAAAACTTGAATTTAGCAGATGTTTGGTATACTTGATAGCTAGCATGCATACAGCTTGTCTAAGTGATTCCCATGTAGAGCACACTTCCTCCAATTGCTTATTTGTTTGATCTAGCATTCGCTTAATGGTACTATAGACTGTTTTCTTTTTGTTGGGCAAGGACTGTTTTTAATCATATATTAGAAGTAACATTTTTTTTCATTGTCTTTCAAAGTTGAGTGTATCTTGGAAAATCCCATATGTGGCTTATTCTAAGCATAAGCTGAAGTTGTGGCCAAACTGATGGACACAAAGCTTCAGCTTATGTAGGGGAATAAGGTGGGCTTGACACATTGCCTCTTCCCTAATTCACACCCCACCATCTTCTACTCAAGCAAATTGGCCTATGGTGCTTTCTACGTAGGTTGCATCAGATTTGCTCTATCGCATTGTGGTGTGCCGTCAGAACCTGAGACCTTAAAAAGTTGCTCAAGGGTTTCTTGGCAATGTCTCCTTGGTTGTGTCCTTTTATTTTCTGTGGCATGAATATGAACTAAGTCTCTAGGGGGCGTGAGTGTTGTGTCTGTTTGTGTGTACGAATAGTCATGTGTGCGAGTGGTGCTATACTCTTCTTTAATGGAATGACATGCAGATCTCCCACGACGTTCGAGAAAAAAAAAATGAGCAAGACATGCCCACAAGGTTGTTGGCCTTCTGCCAAAACTAGATTCTGTTTTTGCCTGAGGGGCTTATGCACCATAAGTTTGTGGCCAAAAACCACAGTTTTTTTGTGGGGCTTATACACCATAAGCACGGAAGCTAGCTATTGGCATTATGAACAGCTCAGCCCATTGCATCCATTATATATGTAATATATTGTACAGTTCCTAACCTCACTTTTATACTCTCCGTAGGCTTGCCCAGTTTGCTCAGCCAGGATTTCAAAAGACTTGTTGGATCATATAACTCTTCAGCATGGCTACCTGTTTAAAATATCCTTTTCTTAGATGATTATGTCTTTATAGGCAGTTTGCATTGGTGTTGTGGAAGTGTTTCTTGAACTGTAACTTTCCTTTGTCTCCTTAATAATATGCACCTGCAAAGACATCACAGGTTACGTAGAGTTGCTGGTACTGGCAACCACACTCTCTCCTACGCAGGGAGAGATCTTCAGGAGACCTACTTAAAGGTGCTTCTTGGAAATAGCGGTCGAAGCAGCAGTACCAATACATCTAGTTCAGTCACTGATTCACTGCTATCGTCGTTAGTTTTAAATTTATCTTCAACAGAAGCAGAAGAAACGTCAAAATCTTCTGCTCCTGCTGTGGTCGAAAATAGTTGGTTTAAAAGATCACTACCTTCAAAGACTTGGAAGATAAGGTACAATCCAATTCCTTTCCTGCCTCTTATCACTAGTAGTTTGCTGTACTTCTGCATGTTATGTGGCTGTTTTTTGGGTTTCTATGTCAGGTGAAGTTTCTTTTAGCCTCCTTTGAATGAAAATGCTAAGCCACAAAAGACAAAGCCTCCTTTGTTATGTAGCAATCTTAATGTTGATTGCTAAGCCACAAAAGATAAAACCTGTTTATGAACACTTAGCTTAAAGCTGCTTGAATCATCCACATTAAGATTGCTGTTATATGTGGGTTAGAGTCAGCTTAATAGCTACCTAGTTAGCTCTTTACTTCCTTTTCTGATTAGACTAGAACTTAGCACAGACTGGATACATTCTATATGCCAAGTTATTGTGCTTATAGATTATGAACTAAACGTCTTTGGAGAAGCTATTTTGTTAAATCCAGCCCGTTCTGTATGCCAAGTTTGCGTGCTTATAGATTATGAGCCCACTGCCACGATGGAATCCAGATTGGTGCATGCTGGCACCATTGCTTTTGCACTAAATATGCACACCAAACCAAGATTAGTGATATATCCTAGCTCCCATCACGTTAATACCTTATTTGCACCTACCATGCAAGTTCATGTTCTGCGCTGCAATTTGTTCCGTGCTGAATGATTAGCTTACTTATAGAGCTTCTCTGATAAGCTTAATCCCCCTTTCTACATATAAGTTTAAGGTCGAATAAGCATGTCTGGAGTGTAAATTTATGAGACCTGTTTAATTATACTGTTCTTCCGTTGTGGAATTAAGTTTGCTTCATATCGAATGACCAATGCGAATGTCCAATGTTGGGAAACAATGGGCGCTGTAAGTCCTGTACCACATCCAGCGCTGCTGGCTCTCATCCAGCCCTGAAGTTATGCTTTTCAAACTGTAGAGGATGTCAATAAATCAAGTATGCACACAATCAAATCTTGTAGGCATGTTAAAACTGTACCATAATTGCATATTGCTTTGGGTTGTGTAGATTATGCACACTATCAAATCTTATAGGCTTGTTAAAACACCATGGATCATCAGTTATGTCTACATAGATGAAATACATTACTACGATAGGATTTTAAACTCCAATAGAGAGAGCTGCATTAATGCAATTTCTTCTTGTAGTGCTGCTGATTCCAACCTTAGTCATGAAGAGAGGGAGCAGAGGAGGAGGCGAGCAGCAGTGAGATCAGCCTTTGTACAGCATATCCTTGTCACTACCCTTTTCGATGACTAGCAGAACAGAGCTCATGCACCTGAATCATGTGGGCCTTTTGCCCACTCATTTATCTGGATGAATAATGAGCTAATAATCTTCGGTATCTCGAAGTTGTTCATCCGACTGAGGCTGGTACCTGATTCCATGAAGCTCGACGATAAACTGAAGATGCGGAGGGCCTCTTATATGTTATGGAAGCAGCTCTGAACCTTTGTTTTCCAGATCAAATTCAGACTGCTAGGCTATTGACTAGTGTTCTTATAGTAGAGTCTTAATGTTTTTTTCATTGTATTTCATTCTGTGCTGCAGGTGTCGTACCCTGTCTAATTTGATTATTACTATGGACATTTGAATGTTGGCTTTCCAACTTTGGTATATGCGTATGAAATCTGTCTGCCAAATCCTTTAAGTTCGTTTCTTTCAACAAATTCCACAGGATGCGAGTGACAAGTCGATAAAATCCATGTGGCAATGTTTTGGAGCCTCTTTTATCGCTATCAGAATGAGCTGTCTTTGCAAATGTCTGCTGTCATAAGTCAACTTCCATTCGTAAATGTATGATGTTTTTCACAATTGGTCTCGAATGCAACTTCTAACACTATGTTTTGGATTGACTTGGCAACACAAAGTCGTATAAACTTAATATATCATGAAAGTACTTTTTTTCAAGACTAATTGAATAATACCTTCTCTTTAATCAATACTTCCTCCTCCATCCCAAACTATTAGTTGTTTGACTTTTCTAGATATCAGTTGTTTTGACTTTTCTAGATATCTAAGTGGGACGGAGGGAGTAGTTGAAGTAAAGAGTTTTAGGGCCTCATGTAGATGGGGTGGCCAGGAATTTGGGATCTCTGGTTGGAGGATGCACTAACCGCAGATCCAAGGGCAAGTTCCTCAATCTGGACTGGTGATGAGAGCAGCTGTGCCCATCCACGGATAGAGGCTGCAATATTGTTATTCCATCTAAAAATGTAGGAAATGAATCCTTCCTTGCCGAACGCGGATCCAAGCCCCCTAACCTAACGAGTTGTTTCATATATCTGAGCAGATAATTTGTGGAGCATTATATTCAGGCGATAAGAACTGAGACTTATTGTAACTGTCACAACTCAGAATTCATATGCACTAACAGCAGTATTAATCAGACAAATTGTTCCTACTATATGTAACCTACAACTCAGAATGCACCGACATCACAGCTAGCTGCTTCCACCAGGACACATTAATGTACCGTCGCAACAATCTATACCTCTGATCACAACGTAGGATAGCAACTTAACAAGGCAAACTTGCAGAGGTGACACAAATTAAGCCCAAAAAAAGAGAAACTTTCATGATCAACACAATGATCCAAGAATTACTTCAAAAAAACACAATGATCCAAGAAGTCTCACTGATGCATTACCTAAAATACCCAATACACCATATCTACACAACATAGCAGCCCTAGCTTATACAGGAAGTCTCCCATCACCATAACGCAGTTCAGTGTCACAAACAGGCAGCTAGCAAGAAGATGGCTAGACAAGTTAAAGAGTAGCTGATACTGTAATGCAAATGCAACCAATAGTTGACATCCTGATATGGCATAGGCTGCACAACACCTTAAGCTACTTGTTCTGTAAGATATTGACAATCCCTTGAATGTCTTCGGTGCATGCAGTAAAACCTGAGAGGGGCAAGTTCTTGGTCAATGGCATATAAACACACAGTATAGTTCTATGCACGGAAGAACTGAAGAGGCAATGTGGGAAGTGGTGACAGTACCGTTACCCAATGCTTGACGCTTACTGTCTCTCAGACCATTCGTGTTCCAAACCTGTTGATCTATCAAGTTCCCAGTCTCGGTTCTTTTCTTTTTCATACCTATTATTTTCTGCTGCAATACTGGTATCGCCTTTGCAAGATCTGCAGGTTCAGCACAGTTGACTATTCATACTTTCTGAACCAGGGCTAACTAGATTGACTGGAGATTGAATTGATAAAAGGGTAGATATGTTCTATCCAGATTAAAGGTCCATGTAAACTTTGTAATTGATGTCACACATTCTACAACAATACCGCAACAATATCGAGGTGTTACATGAAATAAAAGACTAGGAAACATTCAAATGACAGAAGTGACAGAATCCACAATTTAGGTTCACAAGTTTTTTTTTACCAGTTTTCTTGCTAAAGGTAACGCATGGAGTGAAAAACTTCGTGCAATGGTCTTTCTTCAGTATAAAGGAACAGTAGTCACCATGTCTCAGTGCTCTATTGTCTTTCAATGTGAAACAACTATGTGGAGGAAAAGAATACTGGTTCCCTAACATGTCTTGGTCCCTCCGAAAAAAATGACACCAAGCTGCTAGGCACCAGCATTGCGAAAGAATTGCATGTGGTATCAAATTGTCAAACAAGTTGGTGAAGGGAAATCATTAGCATGAAGGCCTGTTCTCAAATAAATAAATAAATGACACGCAGAAGACAGCACCACTTCTCTAAGGTATAAGGATAACATCCTCCTCAATAAGTAATGTCCAATAAACAATTGAGCAGTTTGGAGCTCTGATCAGGTAGACAAGACAATGGATCCCGTAACACCTTACTGTGTACATAATAGTTTTCCAATTTTATCAAAAAGAAAAACTAATATTTCACATGCTAACTTTGGTGAACAACAGAAAAGTTCAACTATCTCTGGAAATACTGGACAGAACTGATAACTGTAATAAGAATTGATCAAATATTGTACCATTCTCTGCTTCCTTTTTTGGGTTAAACTACTGAATATAATGTCATACCTTCAAAATTTTCCTGCACAAATTTGTCATCAAACAACTTTTGTATCTCAGCAATAGCAGAATCAAGTTTTCTTTTGTACGTAGTTTGATTTTCTAATGAAGACATCTCTCTTTGAAGATTTTCAGATTCCTTGTTAGCCTGACAGAAAAAAAAAGGTGAGAAACACTAGCAAACATTACAGGAATAAATATATCATAAGCTAAATCAGAACTAAGGTGCTTACACTTTCGAGCTTTCTCCTTATGGAGTCAAGTTCGACATCCAAATATGAATTAGTCCCATCTTTGTGTGAATCTTTTGCACAGGAATTATCCTGATGAAAGAAAAGAAGATCATATATACTCATCCGCATTACCATATCTTGTGAGGTGAGGAAGTGAAGTGAATGTGAAAGAAAGCACAGTTGGAATCAAAGGCTTATTTTGTAGTTACTGCAATCTAGCACAAAGTTAAGCTAAACCGATATTCCACATATATAGATAATTTTCAGATCAATGGAAACAATGGTATTACAATTGTTGCATTCACCAGAAACACTGGTTTCAACAACATCAAATTCACAAGTCTATGAGAGAAACTATGTTAACAAAAACTCAAGTATTTCAGCAGTTTAGTAAAATGTCAATATTGAATGCACGACCTCTTGGCTTTTATGACTGCACAAGAGTATGTGGGCTTCTGTAGTTGAGTGTTTACACCAATAAACTCATAACAGATTTCTAAACTATGAACCTTCATAAACAGGGTTTTTCTGTTCCCCTTCATCTATAATGAATGAGGAATGATGAACACAATTGAAATGTTGCTACAGAAGATCAATGCTAAATTTAACATGTTTGAGACAAATCTGTTACTTTGGAATATAAGGTACGTACATCTTCAGGCACCATAAAACCTTCAGGTATATTGAAGCAATGTTCGAAGCAGTATTTCTCCCAGTTGGTCATTCTCTTATCCAGTGCATTCTTTACAACATGGCGAATGCCATTTAATCCCTACAGACAAAAAAAAACACACTTCTACTTATCAATATGGTCCTGCTGGTTCATAAAATAATGCAATAAGAGTTTACGTGATTAAGAATGCTATCAAAAGCCTTTTACAAGAGAAGAGATGATAATGAATGGCAGCCTAAGTAAAACAAATTATATGTTAAAGAAATTAATGCATGTTGTGGAACATGAAGTACAAAAGTTAACTGCCTAAAACATTTGAAGCGTCAAAGCAGCTAAGTGCAATCCTGCAATTGGAAGGCTAGTGCACCATATAAAGTTCATAATATACTTAATGAAGCCATGCTTTCCTGGTCCTGTCTTTCTTTGCCATACAGCACTGTAAACAAGCAGATACTGAAACACCGTAGCTTGCAACAGGTCAGCTAGTGATCTCCACTACATAAGAACAATCAAGTCAAACAAAAGTGGCTTAGTGGGAAAGGAACGCTATCTGAGGACATGTGGTTGTGATATGAATTCTTTTTTTGAGGTAAAGTTGTGATATGAATTCTGGCGCAGTGGAATTCACAAGACAGGAACATGAATCAGCTGAGGACAGGCAGTTAACTATCCATCCATCCCCAAATCTAATCCGCGATTTGGGCTGTATCGAATCATGTTGCGGGAGCCAGTCACTTACCCGCTGGATCTCCGCGGCTTTCTGGGCCGCTGTGGCGGCGCCGAGGACCCCTGGTGCGGCCGCTTCACTGGAGAAGAAAAGCGACAGGAAAATGGCATGTTAAAAAGCTGCCTGCCGGTCGGCGGCCAAGCGGGTAGAGAGAGTACCGAAACGAAAAGGGAAATCGAGGCGGGGATCCGCGAGAGAAGGATCCGGAGAGAGCGTAACTGGAGGCAGTACTCGAAGGCCTCGGCGCTGATGTCGGCGATTCTGTCGAGAACCTCGTCGACGAAGAGCTGCGGGCTCAGCCCCAGCGCCGCCTCCGCCTCCGCCCCCGCTCTTGGCGCGCTCTCATCGCCTTCTTCCATCGTCGCTCTCCTACTTCCGAGTCTTCTGAGCTCTTGGCTGGTGGGAGGCAGCGGATCGGAGCCGGGATGGTCGTCGGCCGCCGGCCGCCGGAGCCCGGTCGAGGGTTTCAAATTTCTCGCTGGTCACAGCCGCTTTCTTCTTGATGTGCCTTGTTCAGAAGAAGAAAGTGGATGAGCCTCGCGGGCTGTCCTAACTAGGCCTGATTCTGTTCATGGGCTAAATCCTATGGAACGCGTCCCAGCCCGTGACATCAAATTCCCCGCCCGTCCGTCCAAGGTCCTTTTTCATGGTTTGTCTTGGGCTTGCTTCGCTGGTGCGTTTTGCAGTGCTTTTTATTTGCCTGACTGAGGGCCTGTTTGGAAGCACATTCACTTCACCAAAAATCACTTCACTCCACCAACTCCAAAAAAATCGCATCCAAACATGTTCGGCTCCAGCAATTCCGGCTCTAGGAAAAACGTGGAACAGGGGGGGTAGATCCACGTTTTTGGTGGAGTACCTCAAGGGGTGCTCCAAAAATCTTGAATACAGACCTCGTCGTGGAGTTCGTAGTTATTTACCCATCATGCCATCCGTTACACAGTACCCCTTCGATTCTGGTCAAAAGAAAATAGAACACCAGACCCATCCGCTACTCATCTGCATGCGCCCGACCTTGCGCCTCCGTCGATCCGCCGGCGGCGACTCTTCCGGCGAGATGGACGGGGACGGAGGTGCCGGACTAGGCGGCGCATCGAGGGAGACGCCCGCCGGCCTGGGCGCCGCGCCGAGGGAGCCCCCCCCGCCGGCCTGGGCGCCGCGGAGATGGAAGGGCCCGCCGGCCTGGCCGCCGCGCCGCAGGCGGCACCCGCCGGCCTTGCCGCGCCGAGAGCGGCCCCTGCCGGCCTGGGCAGCGCGTCGCTGGCGGCCCCCGCCGGCCTAGCCACCGCGCCGAGGGTGGCCCCCACCGGCCTGGGCGGCGCGTCCCTGGCGGCCCCCGCCGGTCTGGCCGGCGCGCCGAGGGGCGGCCCGGCCGTTGTGGGCGGCGTGACCAGCGCGACGAGGGAGGCATCAGGCATGGAGCAAGATCCGTCCAGGGGTGATTTCGGGGCCAGGATGATGGTGACCAAGGTCTGGCCGTCAGCGGACGAGGTCGTGACCGTGTTGGCAATTTCAGGGGTGGCGGCCAAGGCCGTGGCCGTGTTGGCCAGGGTGGCGGCCGTGGCCGTGGCTGTGGCGCCGGGTATGGCAGCGAGAAGGCATCAAAGAGAAACGCTCCTGACACGGTAATGGAAAAACTAACTCATGTAGCCAGTGATACTTGTATAATTGTTTGTCATCTTTCAGCTGCAAGATAGAAATATGCTTGTAAAGTCAATTTGGATAGCTGGATCAGGAGTGAAAGGCTTATGGTAGAATCTACTGAGTTACTTTTAATTTTCCGTCGTGTCAAAGTTCATCCCTGTTGCTTTGCATAATAGGCTCAGTGATCAAGCGCACAGTTTGTTGATCGTTTTACTTGATTGATCTTATCGATCTCAAGCCTTCTAGTTTTGAAAAGAACACTTGCTGCGCTAATAGATGTTAATTCAATTGTCGACTCCGGAACGGTCCCATTTATTTCCCACTTTTTCTGTCGGGATTTAGTGCGAAGGTGAAATGCTACGGTAAAGTTAGCATCTACCTGTAGTTGTTGTTAAGGCCCAATTGACCATTCCTTCTAAATATGATCATTATGCTATGTGTTTGGTTGAGACTTGGAAGGCTTTTTCCTTCCTGAATAAGCAAGATGGGTTCAGTTCGTATAAACTATTGGTGCAGGTCTAGATGAATGGGTTGGCTCAAGATTTGGAGGGACCACATCAATTTTGTTGAGCAGTCACATCATCTTTTCTTGGAAATCATTGCTCATGAAATGGCTTTGTAGTCTGAGAATTATTTTTTTTTTTAGTTTCAGGACAGTTGAGTCATATATTCATTCGGGTACTTGTAATGTGTGGTAGCAAACTTGTATGCATACTTGCCTGTTATCCAGAAGGAATTCCATTAAGCCATAAGTGCAATCTGGTAGGAATCGAATTCTACTTGGGACCATTTGTATATAGTAATCTTGTGATTATAAATCCTTTTGAGTAGCTACACTAATGGTATTCAGAATGAGTCAAGGTTAGCTATTTCTGACCAGATTAACCAGATTTTCTGAACCTATCACATATGAAACATAGGGTGTATTTAGTTGCTAGTCTGCTAGACATCATGTGGTGCATGCTAAACTCTCCTATGAGCACCTCCGATAGGCAAGGTATTTGTACCGCTAGAAGAGTTATATGGATTGCATGTTATATGGATTGTGACTGAATAACAATTGTGGTTTTATCAACAAGGTCAGATTACTTTGAATGCTTGTACTTCAATGGACTGTCATATGTTATTCAGGGTGATTCAATTGAATGGACTGATGCAAACACGACGATCATATGTTCGTTATTTACCAAACAAGTTAAGAAAGGAAATAGACCGAACACTCATTTGAACTCAGTAGGCTATGATGAGGTCAGCAATGAATTTTTCAACCTCACTGCAATTCGTTTGACCAAGCGGCAAATGAAGAACAAGTGGGATAAGTTAAAGACCGATTTAACGACTTGGAAGAAATTAATGAGGAAGCAAACGGGTGCGGGATGGGACAGAGCAAGAGGTGTGATTGATATGGATGATGAGTGGTGGAAGAAGGCAAGGGCGGTGAGTTCCGAAACTATTTTATTTCTGTTAAGCAATAGGTTCATGTCATTTTTTTTGTAAATAACGATGATGTCCTTGCAGGAGATTCCAGGTTGCGGCAAGTTTCGAAAAAAACCGTTGCAAAATGAGGAGGACTTGACAGTGATGTTTGCTGACATAACTAATGATGAAAGCGATTATTGGAATCCTATGAGCTCTAATTCCATCATACCACCAACACAAGAGGATGTTGACAACGGACATGTGAATGAGGTTCATGATGTCCCTGATGATTGTGACGATGACGGAGTTACTTGGGATGAAACAGATGAGGTCCAAGAGGTTACTCCTTCTCCTACTATTTTGTTAGCAAACAAAAGAATTCCACCAGCAAAGAAACAAAGAACTGGAACAGCACAAGTTATTCAGGAACAAGTAACCAAGATTGCTGAGTCCGCTTCCTCTTTTACATCTAAAAAATTGGTTGAAGTAACTGTGCAACAAGTCATGGACCTTGTGTTGGAATGTGGGATAGGATATGATACAGATGAGCATTATATCGCCACAGAGTTGTTTGTGAAGAAGGACCAAAGGGAAATATTCATGACCCTGCCAACAAACGAGATTAGATTTAATTGGCTTCGCAGAAAGTACAATGCCAAGTATGGCAATTGAGGAATTGTGTCATTTTAATAATTCTTTTTTGTTCGTATGAACTATTATTATTGAAACTGCAGTGTTATTTCAATTTTTAATTACTTGTTGGACTGAAGTATTGTCATTCAACCTTAAGTGTTATTTTAATGCCAAGTACTTATTTTATTTTATATGTCATATGATCTCTTATCTGTAGGAAAGTGAGAGCGATAGTGATGACTCCAATGATGAAAGCGAGGTCTTTTGGAATCTTATGTTGGGTGCTGCAAAAATTGCACAAATATATGCTAACCTTTACCTTGTTAAAAACCCACCAAGGATATCTGGTGTAAGTGGAACAGGATGGCTGCTAGAGACAATGAAAAGTCCTGGAGAATGTCATAGACAACTACGTATGAACAATGAAATCTTCTTGGATCTTCATGGTGTGTTGGTGGGAAGGTATGGGCTGTGACCTTCTATGCACATTAGCACAAAAGAGATGTTTGCTATGTTCCTATACACATGTGCTGGAAACGAGTCTAATAGGAGAGCTCAAAATAGATTTAAGCATTCTGGCGAAACTATTAGTAGAAAATTTGATGAGGTGCTAAATGCTTTGATGGCTATGGCGAAAGATTTCATTCGACCAAAGAATCCCAACTTCCCCATAGTCCATAAAAGGATAAGAGATGACAAACGCGCATATCCACATTTCAAAGATTGCATTGGTGCACTTGATGGCACTCATATCCGTGTTGCTCTTTCACCTGATGAGCAAGTGAGATATATTGGAAAGACCGGGGTAGCCACTCAAAATGTACTAGCGGTATGCGACTTTGACATGCGTTTCACTTATGTTTCCACGGGATAACCTGGAGCTATGCATGATACAAGTGTGTTGTACAATGCACTCAGAGTGGATGAAGAATTTTTTCCACATCCTCCACAAGGTAACATGTGTTCAATTTGATATATGAATGTGATTAACATGTAGCATTAATCCATAACTCATATTATTTTTTTGTGAACATACGCAAATACTACGTTGTGGATGCGGGATATCCTAATCATTCTGGCTACCTCGCTCCTTACAAGGGTGAAAGGTATCATTTACCGGAATGGCATAGAGGTATTGAACCTAAGACGCCTATGGAAAGGTTCAATAGGGTTCACTCATCTATCCGCAATGTGATTGAGCGATCTTTTGGACTATTAAAAATGAAGTGGCAAATTCTTTGGAAGATGCCACCATATCCCATGTACAAGCAAAAGATGATTGTTGTGGCTACCATGGTCCTTCACAATTTCATTCGTGAGTATGGAAGTCAAGATGAAGACTTTGCTCGGTTTGATCATGATCCTAATTTTGTTCCTACAATACCGGAAAGATATAACAAATATGCAGTTTTGCAAGCGGCGTCAGATGGGTCGACTTCCGCACTCAACGCGCCAACTATGGATGTCTTTCGTGATGAGCTAGCCACCGCACTCTCTCTTACTTGGAACTAGTTTGTATTGGAAAGATTGATTTTGTACCGTATTTGTTTCGACCTTTCATTCGGTACAACGTTATTTGGTTCAATATTTTTTGCCATGGGAAAAAACCCTGAAGAAAGTACTGTACGCTATTTACTGTAGCAGCAGGAAAAAAACTCAAAAACACCTACGAACGGTACTGATGGCCTGGTTTTACTGTAGCAGCGGAAAAAAAATATAAACCATGCTAAAAACTCAACCGATCCAACCACCAAGGGCAGAATAGAACATTCCCACCAAAAACTCATATTCCTGGAGCTGGAGCACAACAATATGCCAAACACGTTCAACAACTCCATATTTTTCTGGAGTTGGTGGAGTGGAGCTGCAAAAGTGTGGAGCTGGTAGAGTGGAGCTGATTTCTGAAAGGTGGAGTGCTGCCAAACACCCCCTGAATTGCAGATGAATTGAAACCCGAAAAACATATCCATCTTCCGGAATCTTCCGATGTTTGAAATTCGTGCGCCTTCTGTGGGCCGCACGATCTCCTTCATCCTCCTTCACCTCCCCTGTCTCCCTCGTCTCCCACACAATCTCTCGCCGCCGCTGTCGGGGGAGATTGGGGAAGGGTAGCTTGCCGGAGGGGTGGGAGGTGGGTGGGGGCGGCTCGATGGCGAGGTCGCAGCCGGGCGCAGGCGGTGGTCGAGACTGGCGGACTTAGGGTTAGGATTAAGGGTTCAGGTTTTGGGGGTTCTAATGGCCACCGACCTTAGAGAAGGAGGAGGAGGCCGTCGGCGGCGGTAGGCCTGGCGGTGGCGGTGGTTCGGCCTGCCGGTTGGGGCTAAACACCCGGTGGGCGGTGGCCGGCGGTGGGGGTCATGAGCGGCGTCGGGTTAGGAAGGGTGGGGTGGAGGGTGGTGGTGGATGGCGGGCGGGCGGCGCGACAGCCGCCGGCGGGGGTGGTGGAGAAGGTGGCGGGGGTAGGGTGTCGCCGGGGAAGAAGAAGGAAGGGGATAATGGGCTGAGGTGGGCTGGAAGATGATTTCCTATCTATCTTCCACAAGATAGATAGGAGCGCCCATTCAAACCTCATTTGGCAACTTTGATTCATCAAATTGAACTAGTTCACTCAGGCCAGTCATGTAGTGTTAGGGTACGTTTGGTAGAGCTTCCAAAGCTGATTCTCTGCTAAATCCAGCAGAACCTCTACCAAATAGTTTTTCAGAGAGAAGTGATTCTATGAAATGAACTAAGAGGCTAGGAGCTGAAAGTAGCTTCTCCTCATTCTGTGAAGTGATTCTCCTTCATGATTTTAAGAGTTTATGTTAGAATCAAAGAGAATCATTTTCAGCCACAGAATCACTTCTTTTAGAGAATCTTCTATAGAGAATCAGAATAAGATGGAGCTCTATCCTTAGATGGACTGAAGGATTTGCATACATCAAATGCTCGTGTTGTTCGGTACTCCTGGAATGATAACATATGGAGCATTCATGTGACGAAAGAGAGGATACCAGGATATCAACACTCAAGAGAACATTCCTTTTACGCCTAAAAAATTAGACGCGCGACTACATTCTGCATCAAGCTACCGCGACTACATTCGACTACATTCATGACATTGCAACAGCATTGACCGTTTGGTCAACCATTGAAACCCTACAGGAACCTTGAGACCGGCCTGTTTGATTGTGACCCTGGCCAAGCTGCCTGGTCCAGGCAGCGAACCCAGGCCATCAATTTCGGACGCCTGGGGCTGGGATTGTTGCCTGGAGCCAGCTGCCTAGCCTAAGGGTCGGAACCAAACAAGCAAACAGGCCAATTGAATCAGACGCCCATCAACTCCAACAACAGCCAACCAAACGTGTACAGCAACTGAGCAACCAATATGAACATTACATTTACAGTACCCAACCAAGTTGCAGTACACGCAAACAGACCAATTGAATCAGACGCCCATCAACTCCAACAACAGCCAACAATAACATTTTGATGACCATGACATTTCTCTACAAAAGGGGGAAAATGGAAAACTCGCGAGGGTTCATCTATAAACATTATATCCTACCAGCTCCAGAACATCCCATGTTCGCGATTGGAATTTCAAATTTCTAATAGGATGAGATCAAGACACAAAAAAAGGATCAATAGGACATTAATCAAACTGAATATGTTAATTGCAATGTAATGACAATGTTGTCCATGTCTTGTTCCCAATTCCCTCTCAAGTCACCTATTGGGCTGTCTTGACCCATTTTTCTTGCCTCTATTTGGCCTTCTGGCTCTGGTGAACAACTAACACCTGCAGAGCAGGATGTAATAAAAAACTTATTTAGCATATCCATAACAGCATGACTTATTTAATTTTGTGTTAGAACAGAAAAGCACCCTTCACATCAGAGATGAATTCATCAGGTTTACCTTGTCGGAGTCATCTGATTCTTTTGTCACATCTCCACTACCAGCTTGAATGTATCCCTGGAGTAGGACACAACCATACAAAGCTTTAGTGAAACATGCTATGCATGACTGCCTGGTTATATTTTACAATCCACCCAACATTTCTAACGGATGGTAATATGCTTGAAACAATGGCCTTTGGTCACAGAAAAGTGTTGTTTGGACCTCAACATGGTCTTTGACCACTAAAACCAATGATAATGTGATTGCAAAACACAGTAAAACCACAACATTATTAATATACCATCCAAAACAAATATGCAAATACTCATCAAGATATTAATAACAGAATTTCAAAATCCGCAAACATTCAAAACGACACTCTTTTTTATGACCAACGGGAAAATTTTATCATGTCAAAGAACTGCAGTTTATGTCCCATAACAGAATAAAAAATCAGTCAATTCAAATGTTAACAACCATACTGTTATTGAACGTGCATATGCCCTTGGCGGCAAGAAACTCACATGGGGAATGGGTGATCATGAGTTCAAGTTAGTAATGGCACTGAAACCTGATAATAAGCAACACACACCACTAGCGAGTACCACTATTGATTTGTACTCTTTTTAATCCAATCATGCTTGTTCAAGTAGCTGGAAAATCTCACGAACATGTGTTGTTCAATTAGGTTTTCTATTATAATACGTAATGTGATTAAAAGTAGTATCCAACTTGTTCCGCGTGATTCTAATATATCGTCCCTAAAGCAAAACATGAGGAAAAGGTACGGGTTATATTGCTAAACTTTGCCCTGTTTCTTTTCCCTTGAAAACTGCATGGCACACGGTAGTGCTTTTCAATTGGTGAACAAATGTTGTAAAAGCATAACATGGTAGGTGGCCTCCTTTGATCTACAATGAGACAGAGACTGGTGTGCACATGTGTACTTTAGTAGATCCTGAAACCAACAAACCAGGTTTATCTAATGAGAGAAGATACATTAGAATCTGCCATGTGAACCCACCTATCCGGTTATCCCTACTACAGGAGAACACATCCAACTATAACGAACATTCTTCATAAAAAAACTATAATAAACATCTGATTCCATGATCAACAACAATTAACAGTGCCATATGATATTACCCATACTTGAACCTAACCATAATCAAGATCCATGTGATCTCATCCCACCCCTCAGCAGCCACCACTGCATTGTGTAGGAGGATGTATTCCCAACACAGTTGATATACTTTTTTCTCCACATATAGCATATAATGAAACAACCAAGCTATCCTAGGTGGATATTTCTACACCTAGATGCATGCTTTCATCTATGTCTGCAGGCACAAATGGTCATAGTTAAGGATGCATACTGTCATGCTGACACAGACACGCAATGGCAATACAAAACATAATACAATAACAGATTGCACCCAACTTCATCAACTCACTCCCTGGATCATCAAAACAACAATACTTAACCCAAGAAAGTAAATCAACAGGTACACTTCAACTCAAGAAGGAAAACCAAATAAAAATACAATGTGAACCTTAACAAAACAGTACAATGAGCAATCCCTGTATGTTGTATTACTTTTTGCTGAAGTGAAAGATGTGTATATTCCAGCACTGTGGAAATTGACTGTGCCTCCAAAGATCAGTGTTTTCATTTTTTTCTGGCTAAAATAAACTGCTTACCAGGGATATGCTGAGAGAACAGAAGCATCTGATAACTTGCTTATTTTATGGAGAGATTAAGTGCATCCATCATTTATTTTTTGGCTACATGGTGCTTAATGTCTGGTTGTTTACTGCAGACACGTTTGACAAATCTTTAGGGACAGATTTTTAATCTAGGTGTTGAATAGTTGAATAGTGACAATAAAAGTGTTGTCTCGATATAGTTACTTCTGCTGCCATATGAAGCTAATGGAAACTGCGAGTGGTTATATTTTCAGGGACAAGTTTGAACAGAGATGGAGAGATCTGGAGTGCAGTTCAGGTTGCTATTGAATGGGGGCAAAATGCGATCATACCATGTTGCTGAAGATGCATTGCGGAAGCAGAAGAAGGAAATTCCAAGGATTATGTGGAAAGATGCATCAAAGCAAAAGATTGATGTTGAAGTCATGGTCCTGTGTCTAAATCCAGTGCGTGTGGTAATATGAGCACTATCGGCATGAGTTCTAGATATATCAATAATCCAATTTCGGCTGCTAGGCCCTAGGTGGCTGTTGTTTGGGTAGCAAATCAGCTGAGTACCCAGTTTGAACATAATCTGCTTGACAGTATTGGGCCAGAAACTTAAAATACTGCATTGGTTTCATATAAATGGAACTAGGGGGGCTGCATTTGTTTACTAAAAGAATATAAAAAATCCTTCATTTCTTATCTTTGTCACTAGTGGCATCCTACATTTCTGTAAAAATCAGAATCTCTACAAGCAACCCTATCACATAGCTAGATGTGAGTTTCCAGGGAGAGGCAGGTCAAGCAGCACAATAGAGATACTGATACTACAGGGCACTAGCATGGGCATAAAGAGTACTCACTGATGTTGTTGCTTCTTTCTCCTTAAGCTTCTCCTTCTCCTTATCTCTTTGCAGCTTGGAGACAAGGCCAGCCCTCCTCTTGCCCTTGGCGATGGCATCCTCCAATTCAGACACCGCGGAGGGCTTCTTGTCGCGGACCTTCCAGATGTCGCCCCTGCGGATAAGCACTTTGGCGGCTTTCCAGCCGTCGATACTGGTGTCGATGACGGTGACGTCGGTCCTGCTGGTGCGCTCCCCGTCGGCCTCCGCAGCGCGCTCCGCCCGGCGGCGCTTCTTGGCCGTGGCGATCTTTTCCTTCTTGTCCTTGTGGGGGCGCGGCGGAGGAGGCAGAGCAGGGATCGGCTGGTCGTCGTCAGTCCTCGGGCGGGGCCGGGACTGCTTGCGGAAGGCCTTGGGCGGCGGGGTGCCCGGCGGCACGGAGGACGGGACCGCGAAGACGTCGGAGATCACGGCGGCGAGCTGCGGCTGCGGCTGCGGCGGCGGCGGCGGCGGCGGCTGTGGGGAATTGGTAGAGCTAGGGTTTGGTCGCGAGGGATTGCGCGGTGGGCGGGGCTGCTGCTGCGGCTGCTTGGGCTTAGCGGCGACCTTAGGAGGCGGCTCCCTGACGACTACGGCGAGGTTGGCTTGGTGATTGGAGGAAGGAGGCGGCAGCGGCACGGGCGGGGTAAGGGGCGGGGGAGGCTGCGGCTGTCGGCCCCCGTAGAGAAGGTCGTCGATGTTGAGGTGGGAGGGGAAGGAAAGGCCCTCTTTGGCGTGCAGCCGGTGGAGCCATACCGGCGTGCTACTGGCGGCGGCCGCGGCAGCGGTGAGCAGCGTCTGGCAGCACGGCATTGCCTTCCGTCCTCTCCCCTCCGGCTGCGACGGCGGTGGGGGCTGGGGGACGACTGAAGAAGAGGACGAAAAGAAGGAAAGGAACTGGGGCCCATCTCTGCGAAATAAATTAGTAAAAGGAAGGGGGCGATTTTGCACACATTGATTTGCCGTCTTTATGATTTTCCAAATAAAATCTCCTTTTCTATTATGCACACAATTAATGATACCACCACACCTAATACTGGAACCAGCGATGAAAACGGACGACAATGAGTGAAAAACCCCTTAATCATCTTCTGTCCCATATTTTTTCTCCGGTAGCGGGACAGTCGGGAGCGAAACGGGGAGCAAGACAAACAGGTATACGAAAACGAACAAATGTGGATGAAAATACCGGAAACGGGATCATACACCGGGATGACACGTTTCAAACTACACTGTATCAATATAAACCTGTAAGATGCCTAGGCCAACAGGCTGCAATGCCACAATCACAAGCAGTAGAGCAGCACGCTAGCACTATGCACTGCAACTGAGAGCAAGCTCCCAAGCTAGCATACGCTGCAACCGAGAGCAAGCTGCCAAGCTAGCATACGAGTAGCACGCAAGGCAATAGCAGTATCAGAATTCATCCCAAGATGCTTTTGAAAATAAAAATAATCATCACATATAGCACTAGTTGCTCACGCATGAGCCTCCTGCCCCGCTGCCCGTGCATGCGCAGGTTCTGAGGCTCCAGCGCCGGATGTCGGCATCGAAGCTCGACCCTCGTCCACCACGTTCACTGATTGTAGGCGTCTTAAGGGCCTGTTTGGCTCCTGGGTGTTAAAGTTTAACACCCGTCACATTAGATGTTTAGATGCTAATTAGGAGTATTAAATATAGATTAATTATAAAACTAATTACACAAATGGAGTGTAATTCGCGAGACGAATCTATTAAGCTTAATTAGTCCATGATTTGATAATGTGGTGCTACAGTAACCATTTGCTAATGATGGATTAATTAGACTTAATAGATTCATCTCGCGAATTAGCACAGGGCTCTACAATTAGTTTTATAATTAGCTCATATTTAGTTCTCCTAATTAGCATCCGAACATCCGATATGACACTGTTAAAGTTTAGTATCTCGTATCCAAACTATGTTGGGTCGAGGCCTCAGACCTGAGGGAGCGAAGAACTGTGATGTTGGACCTATCCCGTATAAATAAAAAGGGATGAATACGGGATCATCCCGGTTGAAAATAGGATCCCGCAAATACGAGCGGGATACACCCTCAACTGTTTCCATCCTACTCCTGGTCACCCTCATCTCGTTTCCCATCCCGTTCTCATATTTTCACATCCCGTTTTCGCATAGATAAAAATATAGGATCAATGTAGAAAAATGGACGGTCGGAAACAAGATTTTATCCGTCCGTCTTCATCCCTAACTGGAACTAGCCATTATCCCAATGGGCTTCCTTGAGTAGCATAACATTGAGACATGTTAAGGGCATGGCAGAGCTCCACGTAGTTCCAGATCCTTAAAAATAGCTCCGCTCTAGATTTTTTCAGCCAAACAATTTTAGATCCAGCAACTCCACCACAGATCTGCTCTACGAAAACGGTGGATCTACCCCTAGATCCATGGATTTGGTGGAGCACCTCAGGGGGTGCTCCACGAAATCAAATTTGGTGGAGTTGAAGAAAATTACCCACTACTGCCACTCATTAGTGGAAAATGACCAGTTCATTCTATTTCTTCTTTCTTCTTCTCCGTGCAAAACGCTGTCGTCCTTCCTCTTCCTCTGCTACGTCGTCATCTTCTCTGCCCCGCCGGAGCACCGCCTGCCCCTCTGCCCGCCGGAGCCCCGCTCACCCCACCTACCAGAGCCCCGCCCGCCCCTGCTCACCCCTGTTGTCGGAGCACCACCCCACCCACCGGAGATCCTCTACGGCGCAGTGCCTCTACGAGAGGAGGAGATGCTCGCGGATTAGAGAGAGAAAGAGCAGCCGTCGGTGCGATGATGTGGAGCTCGGACTCCGACAGCGACAAGCCCGTGGCGCAGTAGCAGGAGCAGCTGTCCACGCTCCCGCCGCCGCTGCCGCCTCCCCGCCGACGTCGCCACCAGCACGCCGCCGCCCCGTGCCGGGCCAACTGCCGCGCCATGAGCACCGGCGTGGTGGCAATAGAGGAAGAGGAGCAAGAGCTTCCCGCGGAGGTGGAGGCGGAGGACGTGTGGCGTGGGCTGCAGCGGCAACAGGAGCTGCGGGAGGCATCGTCGTGGCCATAGTGGGCGTCGCGGCCTGAGGTGGTGGCCGCAGGCGAGAAGGAGGGCGACAGGTCTACCGGCGTGGCGGCGCTCGGTAGGCGAAGACATTTTTTCTTTTTTTATTCTTATGCATGGGCCCAAATTGCTAGTGAGACAAAGATAAGAGTGGAGCTGTACCAAATGCTTTTTGAGATCTCAGATCCACGGTGGAGCAGCTCTATGATGAAGCTAGCTGGATCTATGGATCTGGAGCTGTTTTTTCAGAGCGGGAGCTCTGCCAAACAGGCCCTACGTTTGCACCTACACATGGTATCTTGCCACGTCACAACCGCAACATGTTGCGGTGTTATTTAACGTGTGGCACGATTTAGGAGTACTGTAGAGATGACACGGTCGACCATGTTATTTTGTCGCCGCAGCTCGACTCACCTGTGGTGGATGATATTTTTAGATTTCTTTAGTACCCATGCGAATGATATTTTTATATTTTTTGGAAAAGAAAAAAGAAAAAGTGAAAAAACAAAAAAAGGAAGAATTCAGATGGTGTGGCAGTGGTGTGATGGTGCAGTGGTGGTGTTGAGGCCATTGAAGGCAGAGTTTAGAGCTTCGAGGCGGGTGGCGGAAACGGTGGCTGAGTTGGTGATGTGCTAAGATTGTTTGCGGCGGAAGTACTAGCGTTGGCAGCGGGTGTTGCAATGCAGCTTTGAGTTGAGCTGAGCGATAGCATTGTGCGACTTGTGTCGATGTCCCAATCTGACCCGACCGGAGCTGTTTGTTGAGATGAGTTGAGGTCGGCGTGTATTGATGTCCCAATCCAACTGGTCATTTTTGAGTTTGAGTGTTATGATGAGGTTGTTTGGCGCGTGTTGACGTCTCAATCCAACCCATTAGTGTTGTTGTTTTTCCTTTGGTTGTATTGCCCAATCTGGACTTCATCTTCTTTTTAATATATATCCAGGGCCGAGCCTGAGCATGTGCGAGCGGTGCACATGAACAGGGCCCCCAAAATTGGAGGGCCCCCCAAGGAGCGCACCCTCTGTAGGTATAGGCATTAGGCAGTAGCATGCCTGGGCATAATTGTTTCACAGTCCTGTTGTTTTGTAGGAGCCCATGACTCTAGGAACCTGAGTACCTGACGCCCTGCCAGGCTGCCAGCCTGCTTGACAGGAGTCCATCCGAATTCCGATAGATGATAGGTGAAAAATTGAATAGATTATAGATTGTGGCCCGTCACTGTGTCCCGTGACGGCGTGACGCCTCGCCTATATCCCTTTGTCGCCCATCGCTGGTTGCCTGGCTCGCTGCCCTAGTGCCCTGCCCTGTTCGCTCGTGGCGCAGCCGCCGCATGCCGCAACTCGTGTCCGTCTGTCAGCTCCGGCCTCCAGACTCCGGTGCACTAGTACCCACTACCGCTGCGTCCTGCATGTGGGCATGTACCGTGCGGCGTCACGAATCGAGATCGACACCGGTATTCGTCAATCGGTCTGTCAATTGTGATCGATCGCTCCAGGTATACTAATTTGATCCAATAAATTTTTAATATTTTAATCAATATTGATGGGTGATGAATAATATAATATTGATTAATCTAGGTGTTCGGTTATTTTTGTTCTGGTTCTGGATTATCTAGTGTTCCAATTTGAGGTTGTAGTCATGTCTTCTGCAAATCAGTCTAGAAAGTATGAATCTGGTTACCAAAAGCATAAGAAAAAATAAAGAATAGAGGATTTAACTCAATCTCAAAAGGGTGCTATGGATAAATTTGTTAGAAAAGAGTCCAGCAATAATCAATCACTTGGTCAGGGACAGGGAGCTGCACTTGATAATAATGATGACAATGATCCTACAGATGGTCAGATAGAGATAGAAAATATTGTTGGGGTTGAGGAAGTTAATGATGACAATATTGTTGCAGATGTTAATGATTCCTTTCAGCCTGATATATTTGATCCTAGATATTGGGATTCCCTTGATCATAAACAAATTGATATTTTAGCACAAAAGGGCCCTAGAAGAGATTTATCAATTACGAAAGGTCCTAAGGATAGATATTTTAGAAGGTTTTCTGCACTATTCTATACAAGAATTTTATCAAATGGGGAGCATTGTGATAGAGATTGGCTTGTCTATTCTAAGGAACTTGACAGGGTATTTTGCTTTGGTTGTAAATTATTTACAAAAGGCCATCGAAAAGGTCAGTTGGCAAATGGGGGGTTTAATGATTGGATACATCTTGGTATTAGACTTAAAGAGCATGAGATAAGTCCAAATCATGTTTTGAGTATGACAACTTGTTATGAGTTGCATAGTAGATTGCAAAAGGATCAAACTATTGATAAAGGTGCTCAATGACAACTCGAGAAAGAAAAGGACCATTGGAGAAAAGTTTTGTTCAGAATTGTTTGCATTGTTAAATTTCATGCCAAGCATAATCTAGCTTTTTGTGGGACTAATAGCAAAATGTATGAAGATAGCAATGGGAATTTCTTGGGATTGGTAGAGATGTTGGCTGAATTTGACCCAATTATTCAAGAACATGTTCGTCGTATTACAAGTGAGGAAACTCAAGCTCATTATCTTGATTTTAAGATTCAGAATGAGTTGATACATTTGCTTGCTTATGCTATTAAGTCTGAAATTATTAAAGAGTGCAAAATACTTCTCTGTCATACTTGATTGTACTCCTGATGTAAGCCACCAAGAACAAATGTCTTTAATTATAAGATATGTTGACTCATCTTCAAGTGATGTTCGCGTAGAAGAATCCTTTATAGGATTTTTGGATGTCAATGATACAACTGGGCAAGGACTTTTTGATGTGCTAGAGAATGAACTAAAGCTCCTTGGTCTTGATATAGATGATGTGAGAGGACAAGGTTATGATAATGGGTCAAATATGAAAGGGAAACATAAAGGGGTAAAAAAGAAACTTTTGGATGTAAATCCTCGTGCTTTCTATTCTGCTTGTGGTTGCCATAGCCTTAATTTAACACTTTGTGATATGGCTAAGACTTGTGGTAAAGCTAAGGATTTCTTTGGAATCATCTAGCGCATCTATACAACTTTTGCTAATTCTACCAAGAAATGGCAGATTCTGAAAGATAACATATCACGATTGACTCTCAAGTCAGTATCAGCTACACGTTGGGAGAGTCACGTTGAAAGTGTTAAATCTATAAGATTTCAGTGCACAGACATTCGAGAGGCTCTACTTCAGGTACCCAATATTGTTGTATTGATATTTGATAATGATGTACTTATTTTGGCTATCTCCAACTATAACACATATTTTCTTCCTTTCAATTTCAGGTATCTGATGTTGATAATGATCCAAAAACAAGAAGTGAGGCTAAGGGCTTGGCAAACAATGAACTTGGAGAATATGAATTTATAGTGGCAATCGTCATTTGGTATGAGGTATTATATGCCGTTAATTTAGTAAGCAAACACTTGCAAGCAAAAGATATGCTTATTGATGTTACCATTGAGAAAGTGGAAGGGTTGATTTCTTTCTTCAAGGGTTATAGGGAAACTAGTTTCTCAGAAGCATTAGAGATTGCCAAAGGGATTGCACTTGAGATGGATATTGGTACAACGTTTTGTAAAAGAAGAGAAATTAAAAGAAAGAAACATTTTGATGAGAACCTAGATGACACAAATGCTGCTACATAGTCTGCCGAGGAGCTATTTAGAATAAGCTATTTTTTACTTGTTGTTGATCAAGCAATTTTCTCACTTACAACAAGATTTGAACAGTACCAGAGTTACCAACAAAATTTTGGTTTCCTATTTACCTCTGAAACATTACAGTCATTGGATGACACGAGTTTGAAATCTTCTTGTGATAATCTTGGGGCTGTCCTTACAAAAGACGGAAAATCTGATGTTGATGCCAATGATTTGTACGTGGAGTTAAAGTTTCTTCAAGATTTCATTCCTAAAGAAAATATGGGTCCTATTGAAATTCTAAAGTTCCTAAAGCGGCATAACTGTTTTCCCAATGCAAGTATTGCATATAGAATTCTGTTGACCATTCCTGTGACCGTTGCATCAGCAGAGCGAAGCTTTTCAAAATTGAAACTATTGAAGTCATATTTGCGTTCGACAATGACACAACAAAGACTTAATGATTTGGCTACAATAGCACTTGAAAGTGGATTACTGGAGAAGATTGATTATGAGCATATCATTGAAGATTTCATTTCAAGGAATACTAAAAGAATGAAGTACTTCAATTAAAGATTATGAAAGCAAAAGTCGAATAGGTACGGTTTTTGATATATTTTATTGTGATATATATCATATATCTTATTTAAAGTTCTATTTTTTTGGAAGGTAGGCCTTATTTTAGAGTTTGGTATAGGGTCTCGATTTTTGCCGGCTCGGCCCTGTATATATCAGCGACTCTCCTGCTTGGTTCGTTTCAAAAAATATGAATGTACATAGTATTAGAATGTGTTTGGTTGCATAACTCACTGCACCACATTCGCAGGATGTTGCGATGGCATTTGGCAGGTGCCATGGTTTGAGACGCCACGATCATCTAGTTCATTTTTGCCACCGCAACTCACCTCAGGTGTGGCGGATTTGACTTCAGCTTCGCGAGCGGTGAATGTGAATACGGATAGCATTAGATTGTGTTTATTTCACATCTACTGATCTACACACGCTGTAACTTGCCACGTACATAACCACGCGCGAGTTGCATAGCATTTGGCTGGCACTGCCGTTTAGGCGCGCCGTAGAGATTTTATGGTTGGCCCGTTCTTTTTTTGTCGCCGCCACTCGCCTCAGCTGAGGCGTACAAGATTTTCATTCGATGTGGCTTAGGCGTGATCGCTGGTGTACGTAACATGGTTAGGCGCCTTCCAAACAGATTCGTAGCCTCTGTTTGTTTAAGCTTTTAGGCACTTTTGATCATTCTTGAGACCTCCAAAAGCTTAATGCTCCTAAATTGAAGATCCCAGAAACCAATGATTCGAAACTACCGAGAATCTCAAACGAATAAGGTCTTAGCGTGTTGCGAAAGATGCCAATAAGCAAGATTGATGCTTTTGGACAGCAGGAGGAAACATCTCGTCCATTAGTATCCTTTCTGTGAAAAGTATTCCATCGGCACGGCGAGAACATTATAATTGTAACAAATTTGGAACAGATGGATCTTTACAGACTATAGGGGTAATTGTAACAAATTTGGAACAGATGGATCTTTACAGACTATAGGGGTGTTTGGATACACCCCACTAAAGTTTAGCACCTATCATATCGGATGTTTTGATGCTAATTAGAAGTATTAAACATAGGTAATTACAAAACTAATTGCACAGATGGAGTCTAATTCGCGAGACGAATCTATTAAGCCTAATTAGTCCATGATTTGATAATGTGGTACTACAGTAACCATTTGCTAATGACAGATTAATTAGGTTTAATAGATTCGTCTCACGAATTAGTACAGGGTTTTGCAATTAGTTCATATTTAGTCCTCCTAATTAGCATCTGAACATCCGATGTGACACTACTAAAGTTTAGCACCTAGTATCCAAACACCCTATATGATCTTTGTTACAAATGTATGGCCCTGATGCGTTCAATCAAGAAATCAACATTACTGATTCTAAGCGAGAGAAATTGAGGGACTTGATGGGCAACATCAGCAGCACGTATGAAAAGATTGCTAGCTAATGGAAGGATCACACATGCATCCATGTCATGGCCCCAGGGCATTATGACATAGAGCTTCTATTTTTATATTTTGCAGAAGACATATATCCATGTCATGGCTCCACAGCATTATGAGAGAGCTTCTATTCCTATATTCGCAGAAGACAGTATCATACATTAATTCGACAGTATCATACATTAATTCATTGGCCATACTTACATTTACAGGTGAAAAACGGAACATGATCCAAAGGTGGAAGATTTACGTTCTTCCTATTTTACAGAGCTTCTATTCCTATCTAGCCATGAGTAGGTTGAAGAGAGCTCTAACATGCCTTGGAGGACTGAACCCACGATATTGTGGCAAAATAAGGGATGACTTGTGGCTAGGGGTGAAAGGCAAACCAAGATGAGATATAGCTGGTTTTCAGTGAAATTTATTTATGTAGAGCGTATGATGTCGATGGTTCCCATTTTGCTTTACCAACCCTAGGGAAACTCCGAACACAGGCCGCCATCCTTAGTACAGACAGAATAATTGGGGGTGCTAAGATCCATAGTCGAGAGGGAAACAACCTAGATCATACGTTAAGGTCACTAAGCAATCACTTAGTGGAAAAGAAAGTGATCGAGCGATGACAACTAGGAGGTGGGCTTGGAAGCAGCCATCCTTTGAACAAAGCACAATAGCTCACTGGTCTAGCTCAATGGCACCGAAAATGTCTTAATCTTAAATCTTTTTGCCTGCACAACAAGATGAATAAAATATTCCAGCCAAGGACTTCCACTTATCAGTAATAGTAATCGGAACATAATGGTCAATCAGATGTCTGGAAGGGAAAAACATATAGAACTGATCGACAATGGATCTATTCAACAAAATCGACATGTGTAGTTTTGAACTAGCTGACTGAAGTTACAAAAGTCAAGTCTCAAAAGAATTTACAAGACCGTAATTTTAACTAATAAATACGGGTGGAGATTTTGAATAATTCTTTGAATTACCCATCAAGCAAAGCGAATTGAAGTTAATGAATCTGCAACATCAGATCTGCAGTCTACATGTCATTACCAGAGTCAGAATATCAAATTTGCTAGGAATATCACTAAATTTTACAGTTTCAATGCTGACTAGTAAAACAAAGTAGATGGTAGATATCTAACAATTTAGCATACAGCATTCCAGCTAGTCTGTCAGTACACATTACACAATGTATAGAGTCCACTAAACATTTACCCAAATGTTGTTGAGAAGTCAGTGCACCAACAAGTTGAAATATATCCTCCATAAATAGAAGTCTTGATGAGGGAAGGGAAAATACCTAAAGACTAAATCACCGTTGTGATTTGGAACCTGCAGTAACCAAAAGAAAATCCATTAGCCAAAAGTCATGTTAAATCTTATCTATTAAAGTGAGGAACGCTTCTGCCCACTTTTTTAGTTTGGTCCAACTTAATCTTGTTGACATGTGGACCTAATTATTAATTAGTACATAGACATGTGGGTCCATATTCATTAATCTGTTTTCTGTACACAGACCTGTCCGCACCGCACGTCTTCTCCTTCGCCCGTCTACCTCCCCTTCTGTTTCCCCTTCCCTTTCTCTCACCGTCTGCTGATGCCGCGGCTCCCTGCCATATGTCTGGCAGCCTCTGTCTTCTCACCCGCGCCTCCCTCTTCCCCTTCCCTCCCTCTCTACCCTCACCATGGTGGCAGCCATGACACCGAGACCTGGCGCTGGTGGCGGCCGCCTCTGTCTTCTTGTCCGCGCCTCCGGCAGCCACGGCACCGAGACCTGGCAGTGGTGGCGGCGGCCCCTCAATGTTGCATAAGTCCTTACCGATTTGGAATCAAGGTTGCCGCCGACTCGGATTAGTATTGAGGCCGGACGTGTCGGGATCGATGTCTTCACCGACTTGGATCGGAATCGAGGTCGCGTTCTTGTGCTATACCTGTATAAATAGAAGCGGGGGACGAAGATCGAGCCCTTTTGGCACCGCGTGGAGATCGATCCCAAGTTCTTCAACAAGTCGTGGTGGAAGCTCCACGATGCCATCCACGAGATCTACAACATTGAGACGGAGCCGTCTTCTCCGGTCGCACCTCCATCCTGGCGTCCTCCACCCGGTCGCGCCTCTTCCATCCTTCGCCCCCATCTACCCTCCCGGTCCTATGCCTCCTCCTCTGCGTCCCCTTCGCCGAAGCGATCAAAGGAGCAGGAGGTGGCAACTGCCTACGGGAGTAGAAGAAGAAGATGCGATGTCGGTGGGATCTTCCTTCACCCATCTGCGTCGGTGGTGGACGCGTCCGCATCCCATGGCGGAGGAGTTAGAAGCGCCAGTGGTGAGAAGCCAACGAGGAGGCTGCCCCAGCTGCTCACCCACCACGGCCGCCCCGCCCGACCGCACTAGAGTCGCCTCCCCGGCCCCTGCCGTGCCGCCCGACCTCAGCCCCGGCCGCTCGCACCGCCCCGGCCCTGGCTGCGCCCGAGCTACCTTAGCTGCACTGCCCAACCTGCGCTCGCCGCCCGCCTCGACTGGGGGAGAGGGAGGAGGAGCTGAGGGAGAGGGAGTGGGGGCTGGCCGGATCCAGCGGAGGGGAGAGAGAGAGAGAGAGAGAGAGAGAGAGAGAGGGGAGAGGAGGTGGGGGAGCAATGATTCCGCCATCAAATTCTTGTCCGTCACGGTGAACCAGTAGAAAACGGAAGAAAAACAGCTCCCCCCCACACACTTGAACCGGCGCATAGGATGCAAAACCAGGAAAAACCGGCGCATGCCCACGAGGAAAACCTCTGCTGGAAATTAAATAGACAAGTAAAAACTCAAAAAAATGCATGGAAGGGATTTGATCCTTCGACCTCTCCCCGAGAAGCACTCCTACCATTTCGGATTATACGAGTAAAATTAAGGAAACCCCATGGGACATTTGCCATCCACTGTCATACATGGCAATGGTCGTAGTTCCAAACTTTAGGAACCGTTTGTCGCTTGAAAAACCATGACATTTATTAGAAGTCCAATATGTACTAGAGTAGAAAAAATACACATGAAGATAAAAATTAACGCATATTGAGCAGTGTCGATGCAGGCTGGTTGTACGCTATGCTACTTGCATTTAGAAATGGATCCGCGTCTACCAACGCATATACACTATGTTCGAACAACAACAGTGTTTGCTAAGCCAGAATATATGTGGAATATGGTCGCTTTGTATGGTACAACATGGTTACATATTTTTTCTGTAGCAACTCTCTTGCTTGAATAAAAAATATTTTAATTTAATGGGTATTTGAGTTGAAGGAAATAATTAAGTCAAAATTCTTTTGGTTTTCATTAAATGTGTAGACATCCAACATGTGCAATAAAAATTTAGTGATGGAAATAAAAATATCATAAGTTTATAAAACACAATTGATCTTTTACCGTAGCAACGCACAGGCATTTTGCTAGTAAGAATAAAAAAGAGTAAAATGCATCCCAAGTTCCTAAACTTGTCATGATGTGTTAACTAGGTTCCTAAACTTCTAAAATACGTTTTTGGGTCCCCAAACTATCTATCTAAAGCGTCTATCCTAGTCCACAACGAGGTCAATAAGCTTCCAACGCTGACGTGGCATGCCACCTTAGCACCACACTGGCAAATATATGCAAATCTATCTAAAATACGTTTGTATTATTCTACTATCTCTCCACTCCTCCCTATCCATCTCCTGATTGCTTGCGCCATTGCCGCCGCCTTTCATTATTGTCCTGGCTGGGCGTCCTTGCCAACACCGGCCCCACTGTCACAACGCCTGCTCGGCAGCCTTGCTAGCGGCCTACCTACACCAGCGCTTAGGTCTCAGCTGCACTGACGTGTGCGCGGGCACCTCCACCTCGCCATCAGCATCAGCTTCTGTGCAGCTGGCCGCGACGCGACGGCCGTGGAGGCGAGCCATGCCAGCCAGCCTGTGGCCAGACATAGAGCCCGGCTCCCTCTCCCCCGCATTCGATCTTCCGGGAGCGCAAGCACACCTGCCGCGCCGCTTACTCGCCGCAAGCGAATCAGGCGATGACGAGTTCATCTGGGCGGTGCGCAAGTGAATCAGCCTCCACGATCGTCAGCTTCATGGTGCTGCACATCTAGCAGGCCATGTCCTTGCACGCCAGGCCATCTTCTCCTGCCTCACCTGCGATAGAATTGCATCTCGACGGCCCCAAAGAAATCCAGAGCAAGCAAATAGAAAAGATGAATTATTTGGATTTGAGCTTCGGTAACACTAAAATAGCAAATTGAGGAGGTTTGCATCTCCATGCCCTCAGCTCACTTCGCCGCTTACAGGACCTCGTGCTAAACCACCAGCCGGTCGAATCGCTGGTTCACACCCTAAACTGGCAGGCTGCCACAGCATGGCTGACGCCTAGAACTCGCGCCGGACGAGGACAAGTAGGCAGTGCCCTGCAGGTGCGGCGCCACGGAGGAGCTCGCACGAGCGGTAGTAGATGCTGGAACTGAGAGGTGCACAGCATGATTGAAGGCTGAGATTAGAGAGCCGTGCCCTGGATGCTGCAGCCGCAGGGAAGTGAGAGGTGCTTCTGGCCTGCCGGCAGCCGTGGGGTACCGGGGATGGGCGGAGGAAGCGCCTCTGGCCTAGTTGCGCGTGCCATGGAGGAACGGAGAGGAGATGCAGGAAGGGGACGAGGGTGAATCGGAGAGGCTTGTTGTTGGGATACGATGTAGGTTACGCTAGCGGAAAATAAAATTTTATGGATCTTGAGATTACCACTCGATGCAAAGGTGCGAAATATGTAGAATCGCGTCGGGGCAGCGAAGTTGATCAGCGTAGTCGAACACGTCGACGTGCAGCAACTTCTCAGCAGCTCGTCCACGTGCAGTGAGGTCCTCCTCGTGCCGCGGCTCATCATCGGCTCGTCAGCAGCTCGTCCAAGTGCTGCAGGTGCAACACCTCCAAGGTATCCATACGTACAGGGAGGAACCGTCGCAAGCTTGACTGGTAGGTCCGCGAGTTGCAACAGGATGAGGGCGTGGGAGGCGCGCGGCTGCTGCTAGTGCAAAAAGGATGAACCCTAGGGCGCCCCCTACCCTCAATATATAGGGGTTCCTAACGGGCCTCTGGGTCCGAGGTCCATTAGTACTCCTAAACCTAGTCCAGTTCAGATCACATCCGAATTGAGCTTCTAGCTCCTTAAGTGTGTGACCCTATAGGTTCATATGCGTATAGACATGGCCCGAGTACTCTTACTCGGCCAATAGTTAGCAGCGGCCTCTAGCAAGACGTGCTAACTCCTATACGCACACGAAGATCATATCAGACGAACTGTCACAACATCATGCACATGCTATTCCCTTTGCCTCACGATATATATTTAGTCTAGCTCCAAGCCAACCACTTTTTCTCGATCCTGTGACTCGAAATCCCTTTGTCGGTTAACTCTTAACCGTACGTAGCATGATCATGCATTTCTTGATCCGATCACTCGAGGGGCCCAGAGATATCTCTCTCAATCAGAGAGGGGCAAATCCCATCTTGATTGACCATGCCTCACAACATGCTTCTTGACAAACCTGAAAACTACCTTTTTAACTATCCTGTTACGGTGTAGCGTTTGATAGCCCCTAAGTAAGTCGATCCACATCTTGAGTACATGCGACAGTCTCAGGTCTAAGGACAAAGCGTACACGTTGTGTGAAGAGAGAACCACTTCTCGTGTTGGGTCAATCCTAACACATGTCTCCATATATGCCTACATTATTAGTTTGACATCTCCATATCCATGACTTGTGAAACATAGTCATCAACTAATACATGTACTAGTCTAATATTCATGTGTGTCCTCACATGAACTCCGACTAGGGACATATTTTAAAATAACTACACAAGTAAAGAGTTTCACATACAATTCACATAATTGCAAATCAATTCAAGTAGCCTTTAATGGATATTTAAGGAACACAATATAAATCATGGATACAAATGGAATATCATCATCTCTATGATTGCCTCTAGGGCATACTTCCAACATTCTCCCACTTTCACTAGAGTCAATCTAGAAGATATCTAATACCCATAGCTCTTACATGCGCATCATGCTTAGCCTGCGGGAGTGGCTTTGTCAAATGATTGGAATATTCAAATCCATGTGTATTTTGCATATCTTGATCTCACCCCAATTAACAAAGTCTCGAATGAGATGAAATCGTCGCATTACGTGTTTGTTCTTCTGGTGGTTCCTTGGCTCCTTTGCTTGCGCAATTGCCCCATTGTTATCATAGTAGAGATTCAATGGGCTGGACACAAGGCTCAATAAGGAAATTCCTTATCCAAACACCCTCCTTCGCGGCTTCTGAAGCCGCGATGTACTCAGCTTCTGTCGTAGAATCAGCCACCGTCTCTTGCTTGGAACTCTTCCAGCTAATAGCACCACCGTTTAGCGTGAACACAAATCCTAATTGTGACTTTGAATCATCTCTGTCGGTTTGGAAACTAGCATCGGTGTCGGTGTTTTAGACCGGCAACCCACCTAGGGGTACCCTAGGTGGGCTTTTATGTGGTAAGGGTCGTCAAGAATCAAGGAATCAATGGTGACGCAAGGAACACGATTTAGACAGGTTCGGGCCGCTAGATCGTGCAATACCCTACGTCCTGTGTAGTTATTTGTATTGATCTTAGATGCACTTGGAGTTGTTCTATTTGAGAGGGGTCCCTGCCCGCCCTTATATACACAGGAGGGTAGGATTACAAGTCCGAGTCCTAGTCGAGTACAATTACAGAGTTCTACTCGGTATGGCCTGAGTAGTTTTCCATATGCATACTTTGACTAGTCCAGGTGGGATAAGTGTTGGGATACGAGGTAGGCTACACTAGCGCAATTCAAAAATTCTACCGCGTATAACCAGGAAGAACTGCCGTATAAGGATCACGGGATTACCACTCGACGCACTACTGGTGCGGAAGATGTAGATATGCGTCGATGCAGTGAAGACGATCACGTAGTCGTACGTAGTCGATCAACGTAGTCGTACGTAGTCGATCACGTCCAGCAGCTCCTCAGCAGCTCGTCCACGTGCAGCAAGATCGCCTTCGGTACCGCGGCTCGTCGTTGGCTCGTCGGCGGCTCGTCGGCGGCTCGTCCAAGTGCTGCAGGCACAACACCTCCAAGGTATCCACACGTGCAGGGAGGAAGCATCGCAAGCCGGACTGCTAGATCCGTGAGTTGCAACAGGCAAGGGCGTGGGAGGCGCGGCAGGTGTGTTTCGCCAAAAAGGTGTAAACCCTAGGGCGCCCCCACACCTCTATTTATAAAGGTTCCTGACGGGCCTCTGGATCCGAGGCCCATTAGTACTTCTAAACCTAATCCAACTCGGATCAGATCCGAATTGGGCTTCCAGCCCCTTAAGTGTGTGACCCTATGGGTTCGGATACGCATAGACATGGCCCGAGTACTCCTACTCGGCCCAATAGTCGGTAGCGGCCTCTAGCAAGACGTGCCAACTCCTATACGCACACGAAGATCATATCAGACGAACCATCACAACATAATATACATGCTATTCCCTTTGCCTCACGATATTTGGTCTAGCTTCAAGCTGACCGCTCTTTCTCGATCCTGTGATTCGGAATCCCTTTGTAGGTTAACTCTTAACCGTACGTAGCATGGCCATGCATTTTCGGATCCGATCACTCGAGGGGCCCAGAGATATCACTCTCAATCAGAGAGGGGCAAATCCCATCTTGATTGACCATGTCTCATAGCATGCTTCTTGACAAACCCGAAAACTACCTTTATAAAGAGAGAACTACTTCTCTTGTTGGGTCAGTCCTAGCACATGTCTCCACATGTGTCCACATTATTAGTTCAACATCTCCATGTCCATGACTTGTGAAACATAGTCATCGACTAATACATGTGCTAGTCTAATATTCATGTGTGTCCTCACATGAACTCTGACTAGGGACAACTTTAGAATAACCATACAAGTAAAGAGTTTCACATACAATTCACATAATTGCAAATCAATTCAAGTGGCCTTCAATGGATATTCAATGAACACAACATACAAATCATGGATACAAATGGAATATCATCATCTCTATGATTGCCTCTAGGGCATACCTCCAACAGTCTCCCACTTGCACTAGAGTCAATCTAGAAGGTATCTAATACCCATAGCTCTTACATGCGCATCATGCTTAGCCTGCGGGAGTAGTTTTGTCAACGGATCAGAAATGTTCAGATCTGTGTGTATTTTGCATATCTTGATCTCACCCCGGTTAACGAAGTCTCGAATGAGATGAAATCGCCGCATTACGTGTTTGTTCTTCTGGTGGTTACTTGGCTCCTTTGCTTGCGCAATTGCCCCATTGTTATCACAGTAGAGATTCAATGGGCTGGATGCATTCGGGAACACACCAAGCTCAATAAGGAAATTCCTTATCCAAACACCTTCCTTCGCGGCTTCCGAAGCCGCGATATACTCGGCTTCTGTCGTAGAATCGGCCACCGTCTCCTGCTTGAAACTCTTCCAACTAACAGCACCACCATTTAGCGTGAACACAAATCCTGATTGTGACTTTGAATCATCTCTGTCGGTTTGGAAACTAGCATCGGTGTAACCTGTTACAACGAGCTCCTCCTCACCTCCATAGACGAGGAACATATCATTAGTCCTTCTTAAGTACTTAAGAATGTTTTTCACCGCTGTCCAGTGACTCTCACCTGGATCAGATTGGTGTCTGCTTGTCATACTTAGCGCATATGAAACATCTGGGCGAGTACTTATCATTGCATACATGATAGATCCAATAGCCGAAGCATATGGCACTCTACTCATGCGATCCCGCTCATCAGCAGTCGAAGGACACTGAGTCTTGCTGAGATGTATGCCATGTGACATAGGCAAGAACCCTTTCTTTGCCTCTTCCATGCTGAACCGCTTCAACACTTTGTCAATGTAAGTATCTTGGCTTAAACCTATAAGCCTTCTCGATCTATCTCTATAGATCTTAATGCCCAAAATATATGCCGCTTCCCCTAAGTCCTTCATCGAAAAACTATTTTTCAGTGAAGTCTTTATGGACTCAAGCATACGAATGTTATTTCCAATCAGTAATATGTCATCCACATATAAGATTAGAAATACTACAGAGCTCCCACTAACCTTCTTGTAAACACAAGACTCTTCTTCGTTCTTGGTGAAGTCAAACCCTTTAACCACTTCATCAAAATAAATGTTCCAACTCCTAGATGCTTGCTTCAATCCATAAATGGATCTCTGAAGCTTGCATACCTTTCCAGCATTTTTCGGATCGACAAAACCCTCGGGCTGTATCATATACACGTCCTCAGTTAGGTTTCCATTCAGGAAAGCTGTCTTGACATCCATCTGCCATATCTCATAATCGAAATATGCAGCTATAGCTAGAATAATCTGAATGGACTTAAGCATCACTACGGGCGAGAAGGTCTCGTCGTAGTCAACTCCTTGAACTTGTCGAAAACCTTTTGCGACAAGTCGTGCTTTATAGATGTGAACATTTCCATCCATGTCCTTTTTCTTCTTATAGATCCACTTGCACTCTATGGCTTTAACACCATCAGGTGGGTCAACCAAGTTCCAAACTTGATTGTCTCCCATGGACTCTATTTCGGATTGCATGGCATTCTGCCATTTTTCGGAGTCTGGGTCCATCATTGCTTCTGCATATGTCGCAGGCTCATCATTGTCCAACAATAATATTTCCCGCATTTCACGGAGCCTTGCTGGCCTTCGTGGTTGTGGCGGTGCTTCTCTTGCTATGGTTACTCAACTTGTTCTGCTACGTTAGCATCACTCATTGATTCTTGCCCGATCGGCTCATCTTGAACTTCTTCAAGATGCACTGTCTTTCCACTCTTTTCTCCTTTGAGAAACTCTTTCTCTAGGAAAACCCCGTTCCGAGCGACAAACACTTTGCCTTCTGATCGGTTGTAGAAATAATATCCCAAAGTTTCCTTTGGATATCCCACGAAAATGCACTTATCCGACTTGGGTGTGATCTTGTCCGAGTGAAGTCGCTTGACAAACACTTCACATCCCCAAATCTTTAGAAAAGACAAACTAGGAACCTTTCCAGTCCATATCTCATATGGTGTCTTAACTACGGATTTAGATGGTACCCTATTAAGTGTGAAAGCTGCTGTTTCTAGAGCGTATCCCCAAAATGACAACGGTAGGTCCGACTAGCTCATCATTGATCGAACCATGTCTAACAAAGTTCGATTACGTCGCTCGGACACACCATTTCTCTGAGGTGTTCCAGGCGGCGTAAGTTGTGGAACAATTTCGCAACTCTTTAGATGATTGCTAAACTCGTGGCTCAAATACTCGCCTCCACGATCAGATCGTAAGGCCTTAATTTTCTTGCCATGCTGATTTTCAACTTCATTCTGAAATTCCTTGAACTTTTCAAAGGTTTCAGACTTGTGCCTCATCAAGTAGACATAGCCATATCTACTAAAATCATCAGTGAAAGTTATGAAGTATTAGAATCCTCCTCTAGCCGTCGTGCTCATTGGTCCGCATACATCACTATGTACGAGTCCCAACAAGTCTACTGCTCTCTCAGGAAATCCTGTGAAAGGCGTCTTGGTCATCTTGCCTAGCAAGCAAGCCTCACATGTCTCGTATGATTCAAAATCAAACGAAGTTAGAAGTCCATCAGAATGGAGCTTCTTCATTCGCTTTTCACTTATATGACCCAAACGACAATGCCACAAGTAGGTAGGACTCAAATCATTAGGCCGAGGCCTTTTAGCACTTACATTACAGACAGGTGAACCATCAAGATTTAAAACAAATAATCCATTCACAATGGGTGCAAAAGCCATAAACATATTATTCTTAGAGATCACACAACCATTGTTTTCACTCGCAAATAAATAACCATCCTTCATCAAGCATGAAGGAGATAAAATGTTTCGACTTAAACTAGGAACAAAATAACAATTATTCAACTCCATAATAAATCCTGACGGGAGGTGGAGTTGCATCGTCCCGACGGTCAAAGCAGCAACTCTTGCATTATTGCCCACGCGGAAATCAACTTCTCCTCTTTCCACGCTTCTACTTCTTATCATTCCCTGCATCGAATTGCAAATATGAGCAACCGATCCGGTATCAAATACCCAAGAATTAATAATTGTATCAGCGAGAAATATGTTGTCTATAACATTAACAACAAGCGTACCTGAGGTAGAAGTACTCTTACTTCCGCCATTCTTCAAGGAAGCTAGGTACTGCTTGCAGTTTCTCTTCCAGTGACCAAGTTCATGACAGTAAAAGCACTCTTTGTCTGGAGCAGGTCCAGGTCCAGCTTTAACCTTGGGCGGTGGGTTTGGCCTGGACGTTCCAGCCTTGCCCTTCTTCTTCCAAGAATTGCCCTTCTTCTTAAAGCTAGGCTTGTTTTGTATCGCCATCACATGGCTGGTACTAGCGTTTTTCTTGATGTCAGCCTCTGCTGTTTTAAGCATGCCACACAGCTCATTCAGACTCTTCTCCGTCCCATGCATATGGTAGTTTGAGATGAAGTTCCCATAGCTAGGCGGAAGAGACGAAAGAATGAAATCAGTGGCCAACTCTTGGCCCAGTGGGAAGCCTAGCTTCTCTAACCGTTGAGTGTAACCAACCATCTTGATTACGTGTGGTCCTACTGCTGCGCCTTCTGCTAGCTTGCTCTCAACAAAGGCCTTAGACACATTGAACCTTTCAGTCCTGGCCTGTGTTTGGAACATGTCTCTAAGCGCCACGATCATATCGTGCGCCTCATGGTTTGTTTCGAACTGCATCTGCAGCTCGGGTTCCATGCAAGCAAGCATAAGGCAGCTTACTTCGAGGTTAGCACACATGCTTTCTTGTAAGCATTCTTAGCAGCAGCGGGTGCATCATCAGCAGGTTCTTCTGGTAGTGGGTTGTCTAGAACATCTTCCTTTTTCTCAGCCCTGAGAACAATTCTCAGGTTGCGGATCCAATCCGAGTAATTTGTTCCATTCAACTTGTCCTTTTCAAGGACCGAACGCAAAGCAAACGGTGTAGTGCTGCTAGGTGCCATTTAATCTACAACAAAGTAATGCAAAATACACTAAGACAAACGTATCCATGATAGAGCAAATCACATTAAACTATTTTAACAGAATCTACTCCCACTAAAATCAATATCCCTCTATTGAAACTTAGTGATTCAGGATCCACAACTAACAAGTCCACTAGTGAGCTTTAGCATCACCGCTAGCAAACAAGGTAGATCGGTAAGCAACTTTTGCTAATCATATCACATATGACTCCTGTTGTTGGGTGACATCTCCATGTCTCGGCGCCCAACCGTTATGCCCCAAGGTCCTTAACCGTTAAGATGACCTCGTTAAGCAAACCAACCCTTATGCGTGTAAGTGTCTGACACAAACCCATCTAGTCAAGGAAAACTAGTGGTACCCTAATTTCATAGACCCACCACTAATTGTACAAGGCATGGGACGGTGCATGATGAGGACACCACGAGTACATCTACACCAGCAGCACCTCAGGCGCCTTCAGTTGCTCCTCCACCTCAGGCGCCTACAGTTGCTCATCCAGTTGGGCCAATCACTCGAGCCCGTGCGAGAGAATTAAACTTCATCATGCTGTTAAGGAACGAAGGCCCATCGGAATAAGAAGATGGCCCAACAGGGCAGCCCAGGTGGGGCGCCTAGGGTTGGGCGCGCGTGACCCCTTCGGACTCCAGGGGCTGCGCCCCCTTTATTTAGTCCGAGTCCTTTTTGTTTACGACTTGAGTTTTGTTTTACATCTAGCTTTAGCTACTCTTGAACACGCGCAAATACGCGCTGTCCTTGTGTGATTCAGAACTCCACCTTCGAGTGATATTTAGATTGCTCGCCTCTTTTTCTTGTTCGTTCTTCGATTGCGGACAGGAATCGATCTTCGTGATCAGGCTGATCTCGCACCGGCGAGGTTGGTAACCATCGGGAGTTGGTTCAGCGATTGCATTGGCGCTTCGGGTTCGCTCGTCGTAGTCGGATCGTGAGGGTCTACTTCCACCAAGTCGAATTTATCTCCACTCACCGAAAGATCGGGCACTCCGACTCTATCAGTGCAAGTTTTAGTTGGCATACTAACTTAAACTTTGCGAGGGATCGTTCTACTTCTAACATCACAGCATGCAGAAAGTAAAACACAAACAGAATAGCATTCACACAATTGTGACACAGTATGGCCCGTTTTCATATGGTGATCTCCATCTCCATAGAACCTGTTCACCATGGTGATCTCCATCTCCATGTTCCATGTGCGCCATCCTCCTGGTGATGAGTCCTCCAAGAACTAGAGCATGCTATTACACCTAATAGCTAGTAAAGAATCTAGTAATGAAGATTACATAGTTGCTTGGATCATCATAGATTGGTACGCAGACCATTAAATACAATAAAGTGACAACACATATGGCTCCTGCCGTGTTGCCGTACGCGCGACACGCAGGTCACGAATGAGTTACACACATGCATCACATACACAAGGGGGCCATACTGATCACAAGATACATACATACATCCTGCAAAACAGAGTTAGGCGCCCTAACCTTCCAAACTTCGGATGCCCGAAACTCCATCTTCCAAGCCGAATTTGGGAAATCTAATTTCGCCGAAAACGGCGAAGCGGTTGAATTTCATGTGTAACTTTTTCTGTAGATCAATTTTCATATAAAAATCGCCCCGATCCGAGATCGTACCGAAAAGTTACGGCTGATTTACCGAAGCATACGCATACGGCAAAATCCCGACCCCGGCAGTAGATCCCATCTACTATTGCACATCTAATGCGCCTGGCGTATGACCCTGGATCTCGATTCGACCAATCATATTGATCTTCGCTCACTGCAACTGGATTTACGTGTATCACTTAACTCCGATGGCGGAAACCGACCGGTAGGAGTATGTCGTTACACTACCATTGCAGCAAGGGCACGAAACCAGGACATAGATCAAACGGAAAACTCGCATATCTCCATATGCACACATCCTGAATCCAAAACTAAGCAGCTACGGCTCTTGATACCACTGTTGGGATACGAGGTAGGCTACACTAGCGCAATTCAAAAATTCTACCGCGTATAACCAGGAAGAACTGCCGTATAAGGATCACGGGATTACCACTCGACGCACTACTGGTGCGGAAGATGTAGATATGCGTCGATGCAGTGAAGACGATCACGTAGTCGTACGTAGTCGATCAACGTAGTCGTACGTAGTCGATCACGTCCAGCAGCTCCTCAGCAGCTCGTCCACGTGTAGCAAGATCGCCTCCGGTACCGCGGCTCGTCGTTGGCTCGTCGGCGGCTCGTCCAAGTGCTGCAGGCGCAACACCTCCAAGGTATCCACACGTGCAGGGAGGAAGCGTCGCAAGCCGGACTGCTAGATCCGCGAGTTGCAACAGGCGAGGGCGTGGGAGGCGCGGCAGGTGTGTTTCGCCAAAATGGTGTAAACCCTAGGGCGCCCCCCACCCCTCTATTTATAGAGGTTCCTGACGGGCCTCTGGATCCGAGGCCCATTAGTACTTCTAAACCTAATCCAACTCGGATCAGATCCGAATTGGGCTTCCAGCCCCTTAAGTGTGTGACCCTATGGGTTCGGATACGTATAGACATGGCCCGAGTACTCCTACTCGGCCCAATAGTCGGTAGCGGCCTCTAGCAAGACGTGCCAACTCCTATACGCACACGAAGATCATATCAGACGAACCATCACAACATAATATACATGCTATTCCCTTTGCCTCACGATATTTGGTCTAGCTTCAAGCTGACCGCTCTTTCTCGATCCTGTGATTCGGAATCCCTTTGTAGGTTAACTCTTAACCGTACGTAGCATGGCCATGCATTTTCGGATCCGATCACTCGAGGGGCCCAGAGATATCACTCTCAATCAGAGAGGGGCAAATCCCATCTTGATTGACCATGTCTCATAGCATGCTTCTTGACAATCCCGAAAACTACCTTTATAACTACCCTGTTACGGCGTAGCGTTTGATAGCCCCTAAGTAGGTCGATCCACATCTAGAATACATGCGACAATCTCAGGTCTAAGGACAAAGCGTATATGTTATTTTAAAGAGAGAACTACTTCTCGTGTTGGGTCAGTCCTAGCACATGTCTCCACATGTGTCCACATTATTAGTTCAACATCTCCATGTCCATGACTTGTGAAACATAGTCATCGACTAATACATGTGCTAGTCTAATATTCATGTGTGTCCTCACATGAACTCCGACTAGGGACAACTTTAGAATAACCATACAAGTAAAGAGTTTCACATACAATTCACATAATTGCAAATCAATTCAAGTGGCCTTCAATGGATATTCAATGAACACAACATACAAATCATGGATACAAATGGAATATCATCATCTCTATGATTGCCTCTAGGGCATACCTCCAACAATAAGCCTATCCTTGTCCTGATCACATCCGAGTACGTCCCTTAGTGGGCCGTTCAAGGTCTACTCGTGGGCCTAGGGTGTATGCCCGACAAGCCCCCGAGTAATTTGTAGTCGTGCGCCGCAGTCTTGAGTACTGTGGGCATTTATACGAGTAGTTCTTTTGTAGAGGTTGCGGTGTCCAAAGTGCTCGAGTACTATCGCGTGGCTGGAAGGTACTCTTCTTGCTCCTTTGAGTCTCTTCTATTCCAAGAATTTTTTATATGGTAGTGCGATGACAATCGCACTCCATATGGAGTAGCCCCCGAGCCTTAGGTTGAGTTGAAGAGTCAGGCTTAGGGTCAATCCTGCTTCTTGGCTATTTTACTCTTGGCAATCTGAAAAAGAAAATTCTGACCATCGAGTATGGTACCCGCAGCCCCCGAGCACTTAGGCGATTTTTTGTCGTTGAAGTGGTCAAGACCCGTTGAAAAGAGTAGCCGTTAGGTGTTTAAGGCAATTAATCTGTGTAAAAACCTGTCTGTTGCGTAACTGACGCTTGGAATCCGGAGGTGGTGGAGATATAACCGGAGGTCCCCTTTTCAGTTAGGTTTACGCCCCACCATAGCAGATCTGTTTCTCTTCTTCCCCCAACTTTCAGTTCCTGTTTTCCTCTCCGTGACTGTCTAGCGCTACCGCCGCCATTGCTGCTCCCTTGAGAGAGATTTGAGGTTGAGTGTATTTTGCTGAGGTTGAAGCCGGCGGATGCGCACCAAGAAGATGGGGAAGAAACCTGAGAAGGCTCAGGGCAAGGCTCCAGCGGCGACGAACGCGAAATCGAAGAAGGGGAAAGAGCCAGTGTTGCCGGCACCGAAGGTGGGGCCGACGAACTAGACTGCGCCACCGCCTCTTGGAGCGACGTGGCATCATTCTGTGATGAAGTAGGAGGCCGTTCAGGCGCTAGTCGACGCCAAGCTTCTGCAGCCAAAGAAGGTACTCGAGTGGCGCCCAGCTATTGCAAATGCGTGGCAGTTCGAGGAACATCCGAATGAGACGGTGATGCTTGCACACTTTGTGGAGAGAGGGTTGGCAGTGCCCACTTCCGACTTCTTCAGAGGTATCCTCGACTATTACAAGCTGCAACTTGTACACTTTAACCCCAATGGTGTACTGCATATGGCAATTTTTGTGCACCTTTGTGAAGTTTACTTGGGAGTTCCTCCTAGCCTTGAACTGTTTAGGAAGTTGTTTCGCTATAAACCTCAGCCTAGTGCACTTAGGACAGAGGTCTTTCGTGGTGCCGGGTTCCAACTCAGGAACTCGGGCGCGTATATTGACTACAATTTGACTGACTCCCATGGGGAGTAGAAAAAGAGGTGGTTCTACATTGGGAACCACAACCCTCGCTTGCCGGTGGTTACTGGTCATGCGCCAAAGCATGCAGAGAATTGGGTGAGCGAGCCTGAAGATACCCCGGAGCTCGACCATTTGCTGCATCAGATTACCGAGTTGAAAGCACTCGGTTTGACAGGGGTTAATGTGGCGGCCAACTTTCTGAGGAGAAGGGTTCAGCCTCTTCAGAAACGGGCTCACTCGGGGGGTGAGTACTCGGGATTTAATGATCCATCACGTATGTCCGCTGAGGATATATCTGACGATGATGTGGAGGCGCTGCTGGCCAAGTTCTTTAGAAACTATCAAGGAGTACTAGTTATTCCTTCAGCTCTTCATCAGTATGATGCTTGGTACGAGCTAGAAGTGGTATGTCCTTTCACTTGACTTGTACTTTTTGAACTTTTGGGATATTTTTTTTGAATATCGACTTGTTTTTGTAGTCCCGAGTTCTTGCTGGCTATCTAGCGCAATCAGAAGAAGAATTTGTTGTTGAAAAGTCAGAGGATGAGCCCTCCCCTCCCATGAAGAAATGCCGAGTGGTCCGCAAGAGGTCTGCTGCCAAGTCTGCTTTGACTTCTCCTCCCGAGAAGTCTCAAGGTACCAATGTATGTAGCTGTGTACTCGTAGTTGATGGATTTTAACTTGTAATCTTTTTGATCACTCTTGTCTATCTCAAAAAGGCTGACGACGCGATGCTTGGTGATGATGAGGCTACTTCTGAAGAAGTAGTCATGACTGCTCCGGGCACCGATGTTGCATCTGTTGAGAAGGTGCCAGAGCAGGTGCCACCAGCAGATGCTGGAGTAGCCCCTGAGCTGACAGTCCAGGCCCCATCGGCTGCTACGCTGCCGGTCCCTGACCGGGCAGTCTTGGTTTTCCCTGCTGGGGGGGCGAACGTTGCGAAGGGGGTATCGCCAGTAGTTGCTACTGGGTCTTTGTTGTCCAACATGATTGCTAGTGGTGAGCTTTCGTCCCAACTATTTTTTTGTTAATCTAAATTTGCTGTAGTCTTGACCCTATTTTTTCCAGGTCTTGGCGAGAAGACAGCGGCAGAGGCTGCTTTTTTGTTAGTCTAAATTTGCTGTAGTCTTGACCCTATTTTTTCCAGGCCTGTTGTCGAGAAGAAGCGTGTGCGATTGCTGCCACGATCAACTTGGTGAGTTTTTTATCCTTGGTGTGAATTTTTGAGCTTCCTTGAAGTGATGTGATGACTTTAAATTTCGATGTAGGGATGCGGAGGAGACTATCCCTGTGGAGGTAGGAGTAGAGTCGTGTCCCTCGACTACTCTTTCTGCTCCTTTGGAGGATTTGATTGTCGAAGAAGTATCCGGAGTTGATGCTAGTCGTCTTGGAGCTACCATGTCTATGCTCCAAGAAGTGATCCGCTCGGTGGAAGATCCCTCCGCTGCCTCGGGTTATGGGAATATAACCTTGTCAGCATCCACTGGCGGAGCTTTGGCTGTGGTGGATGTGGAGAAATCTAAGGAACCAGCTGCTCCAGGTATGTAACCGTGTTTCTGGTGTTGTAGTCTTAGTATTGAGGTGACTGATGTTAATCTCTTAGGTACTTCCTTGGGTGCAGCTCCTCATCTTACGAAGAGTACTCAAGGTCCAGTACTCGGGCTACCGACTGAGTCAAAGTTCCAGAGAGCTGTCGATGTTTTTTGAAGCTTCCAGGTGTGTTTTCTTTGCTTGTCTGACAGATTTTAGTAATTAAGGGACTTGACCGACTGCGTTGCTTTGCAGGGTCTGTATGACCAGACGCAAAGGAACACTCGGGCCCTTCAGGAACGAAACGAGCAATTGGAGCAGGAGTGTGCCCGGCTTACTGAATCCTTGAAGGTTCATGAAGCTGGAGTGAAATCCTTTGCTGTGGAACGGTCAGATCATGAAGTCTTGCAGCAGAAGTTGGAGAGCCGCTACAAGTCTTTAAATAAAAAGTATCAAGGTAAGTTCTTTTGATGTTCCGAGTATGTCCGACTGTAGTCGGTTGTGTTTGAACTTGGCCGTTTTTGCAGAACTCAAGAGGAAGGAGGCTACTGCGAGTAGCCAACTCCTTGATTGAAGAAATGCGCACGATCGAGTGGTGGATGAAGCTGAACATCTTCAGGCTGCGCTGACGGAGGCACAGGTTGCCTGCGAGCATCAGCAGGACAGGAAGATCCAGAATGGGGTAATGCTTGCTATGGCCATGGTGGCATGTAGAGACCACGCCCAGACTGTAGGAAGACTTTGAGGTGAGCTCCAAGAGTTAACTGATGCCGCTCAAGACTTGGTGAACGCCATTGCCCCTCTGGAGGAGGACGCAGGACCTCAATCACTAGTCGAGCGCTTGAAGGTTGCTCCGGGTAAGGTGGCCTACAAGGCTGTTTGCAAACAAGTCCTTGCTATGGTCAAGTCATACTACCCGAGGACAAATTTATCTGCGGCTGGTGATGGTGTTGCTCGTAACTGCACAGAGGAATCCTATGCGCAGTACCTCGAGGAGGCGGAGCCAATTGCGTCGAAGATGTTGGAATTTGTATCTGTGTAGGAGCCTTGAATTTTTATGTACTCTTGTAAACTTCCGAGTACTTTGAACGATATTTTTTCTGAGAGTTGAACACTTGTCCATACTTTGTTCTTTGAAGTGGGTCTGATCCGTCATGGGTAAGGAACGGTTTACTCCGTCTCGCCTGACCCATGTTCTCGTGGTCAGACGCGCCCGACCCTTTGATGACGAAAATTCCGCCTCGCCCGACCCTTGGTCCCAGGGTCGGATGCGCCTGACCCCTTGCCGTAAGGCTTTGTATCGCCCAACCCCGAACTTCAACAGGGCCCCCAAGACAAGGATCTGCTACGGGCACAAACCAGGGTAGGCAGAAGTTATTCTGAGGACTGAGTTTGAGTAGTCGCGATGTAGTCGAGTACCCTTGTTACTCGGTGAATAGGAGGTGCACAGGTGTACTGTACTCTTTTGTACTTTGTGGCATGAATGCTTTTCACGTGGGCAGTCAGAGATCGTCCAGACTCATCGAGCACGGGCGCATAGTAACTCCTGGGTGGTTGATGGTTGCAGCCCTTGGCTATAAATAGACCGCCCTGGAGGTCGACCCGAATCAAGCTTTGAGTAGCGATGGATTGCCTTCGGTTGCTGTTGTTTGAGTGTAGAGAGTCTTCAAAGAGTACACCGGTGCTAGAAGATTCCTCGTAGGTTGAGGCCACCTTCCCTCCACAGACTCTAACGCTCGTAGGGATAGCCGCGATGCTAGAAGAATCCTCGTAGGAGGTTTCATCGCGCGCCTCATCTTGCAGCTCATGATCCAGCGGAGTACGCGCTGGAACTCGCGGGTGATGGGTGATGAGTGCCGCGGTCTTTATCCCGTGTACGAAAATTCCTGCTGGAACTTCTGTACGAGTTGAGCTCATTTTTGATAACACGTCAGCGGCTACGTTGTTGTCGTGGATGATGTGATGAAATTCCAAGCCTGAGAACTTGTTTTCCAGTTTGCGGACTTCTTTGCAGTAAGCGTCCATGTTGTATTTGTTTCGATCCCACTCGTCATTAACTTGGTTTATAACGACTAGTGAGTTGTCGTATACCAGAAGTCTTTTGATGCCGAGGGAGATTGCAAGACGAAGGCCGTGTAGCAGTGCTTTGTACTCAGCTTCATTGTTTGATGCTTCCCAAAAGATTTGCAATACGTACTTGAGTTGGTCTCCTTTTGGGGAGATGAGGAGTATGCCTGCACCGGCCCCTTCGAGTTTGAGGGATCCGTCGAAATACATTACCCAGTGCTCTGGCCTCTCGACTGGTGTTGGCACCTGATTCTCAGTCCATTTAGCCACAAAGTCGACCAAAGTCTGAGACTTGATTGTTGTCCTTGGTTTGAAGTCCAAGGTTAGAGCTCCTAGTTCAACTTCCCATTTGGAAATTCTACTCGTGGCATCTCTGTTGTGGAGAATTTCACCGAGCGGGAAGTTAGAAATGACTATGATGTTGTGTTCTTGAAAGTAATGGCGCAGTTTCCGAGAGGTGAGCAGAATTGCGTATAGGAGTTTCTGTATCGGTGAGTACCGAGTTTTGGAGTCCGAGAGTACTTCACTGACGAAGTAGATAGGTCATTGGACCTTGTAAACATGGTCTGGTTCAGACCATTCAACTACTATCGCCGTGTTGACGACATGAGTAGTAGCTGCTATGTATAGGAGCAAGTCCTTGTTTGGAGATGGAGCAGTGAGTACAGGAGGCTTTGATAGAATGTCTTTGAGTTGCGCCAATGCCTTGTCTGCCTCTTCTGTCCATTTGAACTTGTCCTGTCGTTTGAGAAGCTTGAAGAAGGGTAATCCCCGTTCTCCAAGTCTCCTGCCTCTTCTGTCCATTTGAACTTGTCCTGTCATTTGAGAAGCTTGAAGAAGGGTAATCCCCGTTCTCCAAGTCTCCTGCCTCTTCTGTCCATTTGAACTTGTCCTGTCGTTTGAGAAGCTTGAAGAAGGGTAATCCCCGTTCTCCAAGTCTCGAGATGAACCGATTGAGAGCTGCCATGCAGCCTGTGAGTTTCTGCACATCCTTGATGCTCACCGGTGCGTGCATGTTTGTAATGGCAGATATTTTCTCTGGGTTGGCCTCAATGCCATGATGGCTAATGATGAACCCGAGTAACTTGCCAGAAGGTACTCCGAAGACGCATTTAGTAGGATTGAGTTTCCATCGGAAAGCTCGTAGACTGGAGAAAGTTTCCTCCAAGTCGGCGATGAGTTCCTCCTGGTTTCTTGTTTTGACGACTACGTCGTCCACATAAGCTTCAACATTGCGATGTAGTTTTTTTTCGAAGCACATCTGAATGGCTCATTGATAGGTTACTCCTGCGTTTTTTAGTCCGAAGGACATTGTCTTGTAGCAGAAAGCTCCAAATGGTGTGATGAAGGCTGTTTTAGCCTGATCCTCTTCTTTGAGGCTTATCTGATGATAGCCTGAGTAGCAGTCGAGAAAACATAGTAAAGCACACCCAGCAGTGGAGTCGACCACTTGGTTGATCCTGGGTAGCCCGAAAGGGTCTTTAGGACAGTGCTTGTTGAGGTCGGTGTAGTTGACGCACATTCTCCACTCGTTATTTTTCTTACGAACGAGTACGGGGTTGGCTAGCCAGTCAGGGTGAAAGACTTCTTTGATGAACCCTGCCGCGAGTAGCTTTGCTAGCTCTTTTTTGATTGCTTCTCGTCTGTCTTGAGCGAACCGGTGGAGTCACTGCCGTTTTGGAGTAGCTTTCGGATCAACATTTAGAGAGTGCTCGATCAGCTCCTTGGGCACACCGGGCATGTTAGTTGGTTTCCAAGCGAAAATGTCGTGGTTAGCCCGAAGGAAGCTGACGAGCGCGAATTCCTATTTAGGATCCAGCCTTGTTCCGATCAGGGCTGTCTTGGAGGAGTCACCCGTCTGGAGGTCGACTGGTTTGAAGTCTTGCTAGCTTGCGGGTTTCACCTTTGTAGACCCCGACTTGTTTTCTAGGATCTCGAGTTCGGTTGGAAGGAGTTTCTTTGAAGCTATGAAAACTTGTTGCATGGGACTAGGTGCTTGAGAAGTCGCGGCGATCTCCACGGCTTCAGTGTCGTATTCGTAGGATCGCCGTAGATCTCCCCATAGCGTTAGTTCTCCCTTGGGCCCTGGCATTTTGAGTACCAAGTAAACGTAATGTGGTATGGCCATGAACTTGGCGAGTGCTGGCCTTCCGAGTATGGCGTGGTAAGATGTTTCGATGTCGGCAACTTCAAATCTGATATACTCGATGCGGTAGTGTTCCTTAGTTCCAAAGGTAATTGGGAGGATGACTTGTCCGAGCGGTATGGCTGCGTTTCCTGGTACGATGCCGTAAAAAGGTGAATCTGTTGGAGTGAGCATTTCTGTGACGTCGAGGCACATCTTTCTTAGTGTTTTGGCGAAAATGACGTTGAGTCCACTTCCACCATCGATGAGTACCTTTGTCAGCTTTGACCCTGCCACAATGGGATCGAGTACTAGAGGCAATCGGCCTAGTTCTGAGAATTTCATCCACTGGTCTTTTCTGCTGAAGGATATGGGTAGTTCTGACCATTTAAGCGATGTTGGATCTGTTGGTTCGATGGCCATGATTTCCCTGAGTACGAGTTTGCTGGCTCGCTTGGACGCGGTGCTTGGGATTCCGCCAACGATGACATTGACTGTCTTGGAGGTGGTCTGGAAGTCGCCTTCTTCTTCTTCGTCGTTGTGGACTTTGTTCTTGCCCTTGTCCTTTTTCTTGCTGTATTCTTCAGGGGGTGGTGGTGTGGGTAAGTCTTGCATGACTCGACGCATGCTGTAGCAATCTATTGCCGAGTGTTGCTAGTCGGGTGCCATGGGCACTACTTTTTGAGTAGCTCGGTGAAGGTTGGCCCTTCGTCATTTTTATGGGATCCCTTTTTCCCGGAGTTGGTCATGGCAGCAACGGTGTTGTCGGGCTTCCTTTTGCGATTCTGATTACTCGAAAAGTTGTTTCGAGTATCATTGTGTCGAGTTCTATCCTGATCGTTGTTGTTGTCGCATCCACGGTTGCGATGAGAGCCAAACCGTTCGCGCTCTTTGTCTTCTTTGTCCGCCCATTGTTGCACCATGACTTTGAGGTCTTTGACATTAGCTGGTCGTCGTCGACCGAAGTCTTGGTATGTTCGCCGATCATAGAGTCTGTTCTGGAAGCACTCGATGACGTCTGTCTCTGAAATGTCAACTATAGTTGCCTTCTTTTCGAAGAATCATCCCAAGTAGTCGCGCAAGCTTTCATCTTCTTTCTACTTAATTTGACTCAAGTCGATCTTGTTGCCTGGTCTAGCCATGGAGCCGGCATAGTTGTTGGTGAAAGCCTTTGTCAAATCAGCCCAAGAGTCGATTGACTTGGGTTTGAGTGATTCAAGCCATGTTAGTGGTGCGGGTTCCATGCATATGGGAAAGTGGATAACTTTGGTGTTGTTATTGCCTCCGGCTACTTGGACTGCTAGCGAGTAGCATCGTAGCCATTGAATTGGGTCTTGTTTGCCATCATACTTTTTACTGAGTTGGTGTAGCTGACTTCTCCAACATCCTTATGGCGTATTGGGGCATTGTGTTTACTTGGGCCTTGGTTGTGTTGCCAAGGTTGGTTGACGACTTTGTTGTCATTTCTTTGAGCGTTGTTGTTGTTGGCTGCAGCACCTCTGCTGCCTTCTTGATGAGCTGTGATGCGAGGAACAGATGGGATTGGGGATTCTTTGTCGAGTAGCTTGTAAGCTTGCTCTGCGAGTTGTGCGATTAGTCCGTTGCCACGTTGCACGAGCTGAGCTGCGGCCTTGTTGTCTCCATCTCGGGGTATGAGCGTTGTTAAAAGATTGATAGAAGCGATTGCTGCGAGTGAAGTGGTATGTTCTTGAGCCTGAACTGCGTTGAATGCTCTTTCAAGGTTTGTGATAGGAATATTTGTAGCCATTGTCTACCGTCGCTCAGCTCGAGTGGCATTGCGCGTCCTTCTTTGGTTCCTTTGATCGGAGGTTTCATCTTGCGGGGCGTCAGCTGTAGACTTGTCTTGCGAGATGTTGTCGAGTTGTTCTAATCGCCTCGGGGTTCTGTTCTGGCTAGTACCCGGGTTGTTATTTTGAGTAATAACAAAGACTTCCCTGTCTAGGTAGTAGCTTCCGGAGCTTGATGTTGCAATCTCTGTGGAACTTTCTTCGCGGTTGGAAGTGAGTGGGATGCCTTCCTGGTACGGGAGGTTGTCTATGTGAGCGACAAGGCGTGACTCGTAGTCGCGGGCAAGGGATGGTCACATTCCTGGCCAGTGAATGAATCTGCCTTGTGATGTTGTAGTTATTACCAGACCCTAGGCTGGTCCTCATAATGGTATCTCTGGAAGATAGACCGAGTCGGAGTCGTCGTCTTCGTCGTCCTCGAGTTCAAGTTGAATTCGAGTGAGGAAACTCTGGTGGGCTTCGGCTGCATTGCGGAGTCCGTTTGGAAACCGTTTTGGAGTCAAAGTCGACTTGAGAAGCGACTGGGACTGACTAGTCCGAACTGAAGTCGAGTCTGACTCGTAGTCGAACTCGAGGTTGTTGACTTTGAGATCATGGTTTTTTCTGACAAAATCCTCCGATATTTTCTCTTGGGCGTTGACGATCTGGCACTGGAATGATCCGGCGCCGTCGGCGATGCAGAGCCAGGATCCAAAAATGAAGGTTGCACCCGCTTCGATTGCGAAGATGGGCTTGATGATGACCGTTGCCATTGAGTTCGTGCTGAGAAACTCAACGAGAGCCCCTACCTGGCGTGCCAGCTATCGGTGTTTTAGACCGGCAACCCGCCTAGGGGTACCCTAGGTGGTCTTTTATGTGGTAAGGGTCGTCGAGAATCAAGGAATCAATGGTGACGCAAGGAACACGATTTAGACAGGTTCGGGCCGCTAGATCGCGCAATACCCTACGTCTTGTGTGGTTATTTGTATTGATCTTAGATGCACTTGGAGTTGTTCTGTTTGAGAGGGGTCCCTGCCCACCCTTATATACACGGGAGGGCAGGGTTACAAGTCCGAGTCCTAGTCGAGTACCATTACAGAGTTCTACTCGGTATGGCCCAAGTAGTTTTCCATATGCATACTTTGACTAGTCCGGGTGGGATAAGCCTATCCCTATCCTGATCACATCCGAGTACGTCTTTTAGTTGGCTGTCCAAGGTCTACTCGTGGGCCTGGGGTGCATGCCCGACAATCGGTGTAACCTATTACAATGAGATCCTCCTCACCTCCATAGACAAGGAACATATCTTTATTCCTTCTGAAGTACTTAAGAATATTTTTCACCACCGTCCAGTGACTCTCACCCGGATTAGACTGGTGTCTACTTATCATACTTAGTGCATATGAAACATCTGGGCGAGTACTTATCATTGCATACATGATAGATCCGATAGCCGAAGCATATGGCACTCTACTCATGCGATCCCGCTCATCAGCAGTCGAAGGACACTGAGTCTTGCTAAGGTGTATGCCATGTGACATAGGCAAGAACCCTTTCTTTGCCTCTTCCATGCTGAACCGCTTCAACACTTTGTCAATGTAAGTATCTTGGCTTAATCCTATAAGCCTTCTCGATCTATCTCTGTAGATCTTAATGCCTAGAATATATGCCACTTCCCCTAAGTCCTTCATCGAAAAAGTATTTTTCAGTGAAGTCTTTACGGACTCAAGCATAAGAATGTTATTTCCAATCAGCAATATGTCGTCCACATATAAAGTTAGAAATACTACAGAGCTCCAACTTTCCTTCTTGTAAACACAAGACTCTTCTTCATTCTTGGTGAAGCCAAACCCTTTGACCACTTCATCAAAACGAATGTTCCAACTCCTAGATACCTGCTTCAATCCATAAATGGATTTCCAAAGTTTGCATACCTTTCCAGCATTGTTCGGATCGACAAAACCCTCGGGCTGCATCATATACACGTCCTCAGTTAGATTTCCATTCAGGAAAGCTGTCTTGACATCCATTTGCCATATCTCATAATCGAAATATGCATCCATAGCTAGAATGATCTGAATAGATTTAAGCATCGCTACGGGCGAGAAGGTCTCGTCGTAGTCAACTCCTTGAACTTGTCAAAAACCTTTTGCGACAAGTCGTGCTTTGTAGATATGAACATTTCCATCCATATCTCTCTTCTTTTTATAGATCCATTTGCACTCTATGGTTCTAACACCATCAGGCGGGCAACTATGTTCCAAACTTGATTGTCTCCCATGGACTCTATTTCGGATTGCATGGCACTCTGCCATTTTTCAGAGTCTGGGTTCATCATTGCTTCTGCATATGTCACAGGCTCATCATTGTCCAACAATAATATTTCCCGCATTTCGCGGAGCCTTGCCGACCTTCGTGGTTGTGGCGGTGCTTCTCTTTCCATGGGTATCTCAACTTGTTCTGCTATGTTAGCATCACTTGTTGATTCTTGCCCGATTGGCTCATCCTGAACTTCTTCAAGATGCACTGTCTTTCCATTCTTCTCCTGTTTGAGAAACTCTTTCTGTAGGAAAACACCGTTCTGAGCGACAAACACTTTTGCCCTCTGATCGGTTGTAGAAATAGTATCCTATAGTTTCCTTTGGATATCTCACGCGACTTGGGTGTAATCTGGTCCGACTGTAGTCGCTTGACAAATACTTCATATCCCCAAATCTTTCAAAAAGACAAACTGGGAGTCTTTCCAGTCCATGTCTCATATGGTGTCTTAACTACGGATTTAGACGGTACCCTATTAAGTGTGAAAGCTGTTGTTTCTAGAGCGTATCCCTAAAATGATAACGGTAGGTCCGACTGGCTCATCATTGATCGAACCATGTCCAACAAAGTTCGATTACGTCGCTCGGATACACCATTTCTCTGAGGTGTTCCAGGCGGCATAAGTTGTGAAACAATTCTGCAACTCTTTAGATGATTGCTAAACTTATGGCTCAAATACTTGCCTCCACGATCAGATCGTAAAGTCTTAATTTTCTTGCCACGCTGATTTTCAACTTCATTATGAAATTCCTTGAACTTTTCAAAGGTTTCAGACTTGTGCCTCATCAAGTAGACATAGCCATATCTACTAAAATCATCAGTAAAAGTTATGAAGTATTGGTACCCTCCTCTGGCTGTCGTGCTCATTAGTCCGCATACAGCAGTATGTACAAGTTCCAACAAGTCTAATGCTCTCTCAGGAAAACCTGTGAAAGGTGCCTTGGTCATCTTACCTAGTAAGCAAGCCTCACATGTCTCGTATGATTCAAAATCAAACAAAGTTAAAAATCCATCAGTATGGAGCTTCTTCATGCGTTTCTCACTTATATGACCCAAACGACAATGCCACATGTAGGTAGTACTCAAATCATTAGGTCGATGCCTTTTAGCACTTATGTTACAGACAGGTGAACCATCAAGATTTAGAACAAACAATTCATTCACAATGGGTGCAAAAGCCATAAACATATCATTCTTAGAGATCACACAACCATTGTTTTCACTCGCAAATGAATAACCATCCTTCATCAAGCATGAAGGAGACATAATGTTTCAACTTAAACTAGGAACAAAATAACAATTATTCAATTCCATAATAAATCCTGACGGGAGGTGGAGTTGCATCATCCCGACGGTCAACACAGCAACTCTTACATTATTGCCCACGCGGAAATCAACTTCTCCTCTTTCAATGCTTCTACTTCTTATCAGTCCCTGTATCGAATTGCAAATATGAGCAACCGATCCGGTATCAAAGACCCAAGAATTAATAATTGTATCAGCGAGAAATATGTTGTCTATAACATTAACAACAAGTGTACCTCAGGTGAAAGTACTCTTACTTCCGCCATTCTTCAACGAAGCTAGGCACTGCTTGCAATTTCTCTTCCAGTGACCAAGTTCATGACAATAAAAACACTCTTTGTCTGGAGCAGGTCCAGCTTTAACCTTGGGCGCTGGGTTTGGCTTGGACGCTCCAGCCTTGCTCTTCTTCTCCCAAGAATTGCCCTTCTTCTTGAAGTTAGGCTTGTTCTGTATAGCTATCACATGGCTGCTACTAACATTTTTCTTAATGTCAACTTCTACTGTTTTGAGCATACCACACAGTTTATTTAGATCCTTCTCCGTCCCATGCATATGGTAGTTCAAGATGAAGTTCCCATAGCTAAGCGGAAGAGACGAAAGAATGAAATCAGTGGCCAACTCTTTGCCCATTGGGAAGCCTAGCTTCTTCAATCGCTGAGTGTAACCAACCACCTTGATTACGTGTGGTCCTACTGCTGCGCCTTCTGCTAGCTTGCACTTCAGAAAAGCCTTGGACACATTGAACCTTTCAGTCCTGGCCTGTGTCTGGAACATATCCTTGAGTGCCATGATCATATCGTGCGCCTCATGATTTGTTTTGAACTACATTTGTAGCTTAGGTTCCATGCAAGCGAGCATAAGACTGTTTACCTCACGATTGGCATCAAATGCTTTCTTGTAAGCGGCCTTAACGGCAGTAGATGCATCATCAGTAGGTACTTGTAGTGATGGGGTGTCTAGAACATCTTCCTTTTTATCAGCTCTGAGAACAATTCTCAGGTTACGGATCCAATCCAAGTAGTTTGTTCCATTCAACTTGTCCTTCTCAAGGACCGAACGCAAAGCAACGGTGTGGTGTTGCTAGGTGCCATTTAATCTACAACAAAAGTAATGCAAAATACACTAAGACAAACATATCCATGATAGAGCAAATCAAATTAAACTATTTAACAGAATCTGCTCCCACTAAAATTAATATCCCTCTATTGATACTTAGTGATTCAAGATCCACAACTAACAAATCTACTAGTGAGCTTTAGCATCACTGCTAGCAGGCAAGGTAGATCGGTAAGCAAACATCTTGCTAATCATATCACATATGACTCCTATTGTTGGGTGACATCTCCATGTCTCGGCGCCCAACCTTTATGCCCCAAGGTCCTTAACCGTTAAGATGACCTTGTTAAACAAACCAACCCTTATGCGTGTAAGTGTCCGACACAAATCCGTCTAGTCAAGGAAAACCAGTGGCACCCTAATTTCATAGACCCACCACCAATTGTACAAGACATGGGATGGTGCAAGTTTTAGTTGGGAGGGCATACAAACTTAAAGTTTGCGAGGGATCGTTCTACTTCTAACATCACATAATGCAGGAAGTAAAACATAAAGAATAACATGCACATAGTTGTGACACAGTATGGCCCAATTTCTTATGGTGATCCCCATCTCTATAGAACCTGTTCACTATGGTGATCTCCATCGCCACGTTCCATATGCACCATTCTTCTTGTGATGAGGCCTCCAAAACTAGAATATGCTATTACGCCTAATAGCTAGTAATGAAGATTACATAGCTGCTTGGATCATTACAGATTGGTACGTAGACCATTAAATATATTAAGGTGACAACACATATGGCTCCAGCCATGTTGCCATACGCGTGACACGCAGGTTATGAATAAGTTACATACATGCATCGCATACACAAGGGCTATATCGATCACAAATTCCTGCAAAATAGAGTTAGGCGTTCTAACATTCCAAACTTAAATGGCCCGAAACTCCATCTTCCAAGCCAAATTTGGAAAATCTAATTTCGCCACAAATGGCAAAGCGGTTGAATTTTATGTGTAACTTTTTCTATAGATCAATTTTCATATAAAATTCGCCTTGATCCGAGATCATACCGAAAAGTTATGGCTGTTTTACCGAAGCACACGCATACGGCAAAAATTCCGACCCGGTAGTAGATCCAATCTACTATTGCGCATCACATGCTCTTGGCGTATGAACCTGGGATTTGATTCAATCAATTACATTGATCTTCACTCGCTGCAACTGGCATTACGTGTATCACTTAACTCCGATGGTGGAAATCTGACCGGTAGGAGTATGTCGTTACACTACCATTGCAGCTAGAACACGAAACCAGGTCATAGATCAATCTGAAAACTCGCATATCTCCATATGCACACATCCGAAACTCATAACAAAACAGCTACAACTCTGATACCACTATTGGGATACTAGGTAGGCTACGATAGCGGAAAATAGAATTTTCTACCACGTAAACCAGGAAAACTGCCGTATATGGATCACGAGATTACCACTCGACGCAAAGGTGCGGAAGATGTAGAATCGCGTCGGGGCAGCGAAGTCGATCAGCGTAGTATCATGGAGATGATGATATTCCATTTGTATCCATGATTTGTATATTGTGTTCATTGAATATCCATTAAAGGCTACTTGAATTGATCTGCATTTATGTGAATTGTATGTGGAACTCTTTACTTGTATGGTTATTCTAAAAGTTGTCCCTAGTCGGAGTTCATGTGTGGACACACATGAATATTACACTAGTACATGTATTAGTTGATGACTATGTTTCACAAGTCATGGACACAGAGATGTGAAACTAATAATGTAGGTATATGTAGAGACATGTGCTAGGACTGACCCAACGCGAGAAGTAGTTCTCTTTTTACACAATATGTACGCTTTGTCCTTAGACCTGAGATGGTCGCATGTACTCAAGATGTGGATTGACTTACTTAGGGGCTATCAAATGCTAAACCGTGACAGGGTAGTTAAAAAGGTACCTTTTGGGTTTGTCAAGAAGCATGCTGTGAGGCATGGTCAATCAAGATGGGATTTGCCCCTCTCTGATTGAGAGTGATAGCTCTAGGCCCCTCGAGTGATCGGATTCGGAAATGCATGGCCATGCTACGTACGGTTAAGAGTTAACCTACAAAGGGATTCCGAATTACATGATCGAGAAAGAGCGGTCGGCTTGAAGCTAGACCAAATATTGTGAGACAAAGGGAATAGCATGTACACGATGTTGTGACAGTTCGTCTGATATGATCTTCGTGTGCGTATAGGAGTTGGCATGTCTTGCTAGAGACCGCTACGGGTTGCTAAGGTGCAGCGTTCTTGGAAGGCTATAGTTGGGCCGTGAAAGTCATCTCCATCTACCAATCAAGTTATCCTATTCCCTCTCATTGAAAGATTGGGAATCAACCCTAACGGGTTCCTATCAGTTTGGACATACATGAATTCTTTCTACACCCATCATGAACAGATTGACAAGCTCTTTGCTCGATATGTGTTGGTGGGCATTCTATTTGGCTTTGGAAGCAACCAAGCCAAGATACGTAGCAAATCATTGAAACTACCATCGGACCAGCCGTGCTTAGCCTTTAGAATCAATAGCTCAAGTATGAAACGAAGCACGGTCCAGTGCTTTGGACATCTCTTTGAATGCTTGTACACATTCTCCTCCGCTGATTTTTTCACCATATCGAAGTTTCCTAACACCTTTGCACTACCAACCAATAGTTCCGCGTTGGTGTGACACAACAGCTGGCTCAAGAAATCACTGTCATCAAATTCGTTGTCACCACTACTATCATAACCACCATTGTCATCACCACCACCATCGCTACCCTTGTCAATACCATCATCTCCATCGGAGCCACCACCATCATCATCGCTGCCACCCTCATCAAAACAATCATAAGCATCAAACATTCTATCAAACTCGACATCTTCCATGATTTCGTCAAGCGAATTCTGAGGGGTTGCTTTCTCACCATGATATGTCTAGATCATGTAGTCTTCAACGAAACCTCAAACCATCACATGCAATCTTATTGTAGTTGTCTCCCCGAATACTCTCATTTTCTTGCAGGTTATGCACGAACAAGCCACCCCTTTGTCTTCTCAACCATTGCATTATTCACTGCAACTTTAATGAATTTGTTAAGTTCTCCACGGAAATAGGCGTCCTTTCTTCGTGCTTGGTACATCCATGTCATATCAATCTCTCTTAACATCAAAAAAAATTACACCATATTAAAACACCATATATATAAAACTACACACATGTAGTATTTTCTAATAAACAAAAGAAAATATAGAAATCTTGGAAAAAATGAAAAACAATTATTTATCATCCATGTCAAGTTGGTTTGTCCTATAAAATCTTGGAAAAATGAAAATTATGTCATGCATGGGTCAATATAGGAAAAAACAAATCTTTTTCTCTGTCCTCCATAGATATCTAGGAAATTCATCATTCATGAATGAGGCTAAAACATCAAAGTTGACTACAAATGATTAGATAATCTTGTTCTCCTATCTAAATAACCTAACTTCATCCAAAAGTTTGAGGTAAATGGAGATCCAAATGGCTAATCCACACCTTGGAGATCTAGATCTATCCAGAGGTATATGGAACTGCATTTGAGCCTAAAACCTATACAATAAGCTTCAAAAAGATAGGGAATTAGCATCAACTTACCTCCTATAAGCTCCAACTCCAAGGAAATAAAGTTGAAAACCTTCCCCCACCATTTTTGTTTTTTTTTGATTTTCGGGCATCACCTCCCTCGAGTAGTGACTGTGCTGTCAGGAGGAGGAAGTAGCCCAGCTTGCTGTTTTGCCTCCCATTTCAGGGGTGGGTCATCTCATGGCCCGCCCCTGGAGAACCATTTGCAGGGGTGGGTGATGACATCACTCGCCCCTACAAATGGGGGCAATTTATAGGGGCGGGTGATGTCATCACCCGTCCCTGGAAAGATCATGTCCAGGGGTGGGTGATGGGGATCATTTCCAAGGGTGGGTGCACCTGCCCCTAGAAATTGCCCCCATTTCCGGGGGTGGATGACACCATCACCTGCTACTGCAAATAGTTCTCCAGGAGCGGGCCGCATGCTACAGTACCGCCGCCAGCCCCCTTTTTGTAGGTGTGGGTGGTAATTTCAATAGTCTTAAAAAACAATGGGGCACCCCTACAAATCATTTCTGTAGTAGTGCTCGTGGGTGCATAACTGTGTATGTATGGCATCATGGTTCCACATTTGACTCAATTTATCTAGCTGAGTTTCCTTTGGCGCCTTGTTTGCATGATGCTAAAAAGCAGCGCTTGCTAATTTGATTCATTTGGCACAATGCAAACAACTACTAAATGGGAAATCTTGCCCTCAATTTAGTTGTGCACCAAATCTTACCGCAGATCAAATTAATACCAATCACAAAATTAACGCTAATTATCGTGGACTTGGAGTAGAGGATGACGAAGCATGCAGAGAGGGCCAGCAATTCGTTTAGCTCGTGGGGAGATATGCGGATGAGGGTATTTTGGTCCCTTCATTCATACATACACTACTAGAGAACCGACTTTAGATACCACCCTCTTTAGTCTTGGTTTAATTTCAGCTCGAGAGAAAAGGGGGTGCGTCATGGTAGGGTGGAATAGGGCGCACCTTTACTCTCGGTTCCTTTTTTGCAACCGGGACTACAGGCAACCCTTTAGTCTCGGTTAAAATAGCTAGTTTCGGGGCACCGACGGCACCACCCTTTACCCCCCGGTTGGAGCCACCAACCGGGACAAAAGCTCCAACCTTTTGTCCCAGATTTTGTCCCGGTTGGAGTTGCCAACTGGGATAAACGTTTTACTCCCGGTTGGTAATTCCAACTGGGACAAAAGGTTGAAGCTTTTGTCTCGGTTGGTGGCGGAGTAACCACCAACCGGGACAAAAGCTCTAATCTTTTGTCCTGGTTGGATTTACCAACCGGGATAAAATCTTATCTACAAGTACCATTTCTTCCACCTCCACTCCTCCAGCTCGAGCCACTCCACTCCACAAAGACAGAGAAGCTCATCCTCTCCATGGTGCCGAAGCAAGCCTAGGGGAGGTGTTGTTGAATTTTTTTTCCTCATTTCCGTGGGGATTTCACCCATCCAAACTTTTGTGAAGGTTAGCTACTTCATGCTCCTTCATTTATTGTTGTTAAGCTTTGTTTTATACTTTAGAGAGGGAGAAAAATTAGTTTGTTTGTTGTTAAGCATGAAGAGGATTTGTATTTATACATGTTTTTGAGCTACAATATGATAGATAGTTTGAATGTGAGGGAGAATGGACAGTAAATGTGAGGTAGAATTGAGATTATTTCAATTTTATGTATTAGTGAAAAATTAGAGTAAATTTGTTTTTAATACTTATAAATTAGCCATATAAATTGTAGGTATAATTTGATACTTTAGTACTTTTCAGATAGAGGTATGCAATTAGCCATTTTTAGAATAAGTACATTATGTGGGAAATATTGAATTTTGAATAGTTTTATTATAATCTATTTTATTGATGGCTTGCGTAATACGATGCAGATGGACCAGCAATGGATGTATAACGCGGACAGGCAGAGCAAGGTGTTTATTGCTAGCATGAATAATTTTCTTGAAGTGGTTAAAGCGAACAAGCCAGAGAACGGGTTAATATCTTGTCCATGCGCCCAATGCAGTAACCAGAAGTGCTATTCAGAGGCTTCTTGGGGGACTATTCACAGCCACTTGTTTCGATATGGTTTCACGCTTAACTATTTGGTTTGGACCCATCACGGCGAAAGAGGGGTTGTAATGGAAGACGGTGAAGAGGAGGAGGCTGATGACAACATTCCGGACTACGTTATAGGCTAATCTTTTGCAGATAATACAATGGGTGAGGCTGATGAAGATGAGTTTGGAGAAGATGGCCATACTGATGACCTCGGTCAAGTGCTTAGGGATGCACATAGAGATTGCGAAACTCAGAAGGAAGCATCAAAGTTGCAACATATGATAGATGATCAAAGGAAATTGCTATACCAAGATTGTTAGGTGTTGGCGCTAAAAGTCAGCTGATTGACCCTCAATGTCAGACACATGACCCAGGAGAATCTGCTTAGCTCCTGTTCGGGTAATCGCCCTAGTGCGGTTCGCGTGGCGTGCCAGCCAATCTGACCTGTTGATTGGCAAGGAAGGAAATGTGTTAAATTCCAGGGGTTCCGATCGGCTAAGGTTCCAATCTCGAAAAGCGTATCAGCGAATCGGCCGATTTGCTATATAAAGATAATCAGCTATGATACAGCCGACAATCACGCAGCGATTGCAAAGAAAACTACTAGAGTAATCTAGACAAAGCTATAAAAGCAACACTTGAAATAGATCTAATCGGCTATGCGATAATGATGAATAAAAAATAACAAAATAGAGCCGATAGTTCAAATCTCAAGCTGGATAACTGGTGATAAAACTAGAACAATAGATGAAACCTATAATTCTAGTAAATATCGATAATTGGTGAATAAATCTAAACGAAACGACAGCGATGTGCCCGAAGTTAAAGCTTAGATATTACTCGATAAACGGAACTTACAGAATCAGCCAGAGATCGTGTTGATGCAGCTCTGCCAACCCGTACGAACTCACGAAAGAAGAAAAGTATTGGCGAAGTCGCCAACTTGAAAGTAAAGTACGATGAAAAAGTAGATTTGTTTGTATTGATTGATGTGTTTTTTACAAATCTCTAAAGATGGCTATTTATAGCCTGTTAGAACCAATTTCCTAACCGACTAGAATCTATCTCTAATTTTAAACAAAAATGAATATTTACAAGCACAACTCGTATCGGAGTTGGTTATTGTACTCCCATGGGACAATCTTTCTCTATCTTCTTTCTCTGATCCACTTTAAACCCATATTGGCCCAATCGCTCTAGCCTTCCAATCGGCCGATCTCCACCAACTCCGTCCGCCAAAACACTGTAGCGCCAATCGGCCAATCCCCAACTGTAGCACCAATCGACCAATTCCCAATCGTGACCTTTTAATCCCTCATATCATCCAATCCTCTCTTCTCTTGACGCCGATCCCATACGTGTCAAAATATGGCGTCAACACCAGGGAGGCCATAAAAAGTTAGGTACCACACTAGAACTTATGCAATGGAAGGCTAAAAATGGTGTGTCCGATAAGGCATTTTAGTGGATGTTGGAAATTGTCAAGAAGATTCTTCCCAAGAATAATGAATTGCCATCCACAACATATGAAGCTAAACAGATTGTTTGCCCTCTAGGATTGGAGGTTCAGAAGATACACGCATGCCCTAATGATTGTATGCTGAATACGAGGATCTGGATGCATGTCCCGTGTGCGAAGTGCTGTAGTATAAGATTAGGCAAAATGATCCTAGTGATGTCAAGGGGCAACCTCCGAAGAAAAGAATTCCCGCAAAAGTGATATGGTATTTCCCTATAATACCATGCTTGAAGCGCTTGTTCAGGAACAAGGTGAATGCTAAGTTGATGCGATGGCACAAAGAAGAACATAAGAAATATAAGATGTTGAGACACCCCGCTGATGGGGCTCAGTAGAGATCATTTGATAGAGCATTCCCGAAGTTTGAAGGTGATCCAAAGAACATAAGGTTTGGTTTAAGTTGACCTTATGTATGTTTAACCTTCCTCCTTGGATGTGCATGAAACGGAAGTTCATTATGATGTCGGCGCTTATCCAAGGCCCAAAGCAACCCGGCAACGACATTGATGTGTACCTAAGACCGTTGGTTGATGAACTTTTACAGCTCTAAAAGGAAGAAGGTGTACGTGTGTGGGATGAGGATAAACAATAGATGTTTAACCTGCGAGCACTGTTGTTCGTAGAATTAATGAGTCATTCAAACCTATTGCAAATATACTTGCTAATTAAATATATTTTTGCATGTTTAAAATATGTAAACTTTTAATTTTTGCTGCATGAAATTCAGCGAAAACATAAAAAAATTTATTTCCAAAAAATATGGGGGAGATGAGAAATAGGAGAGGGACATTTTATCCCGGTTGGTAAGGCCCTTTATCTCGGTTCGTAATTAGAACCGGGACAAAAGGGTAAATTTCAGTTCCCGCCTGGACGTGACCTTTTATCCTGGTTCTACTTACGAACCGAGATAAAGGGTTGCACTTTTATCCCGGGCGCGTCAAAACCGGGATTAAAGGGAAGGGCTTTTATCTTGGTTTCTTACAAACCGAGATAAATGGTTACATAGTAACCATTTATCTCGGTTTGTAAGAAGAACCAAGAGAAATCTCGGTTCTTCTTACAAACCGAGATAAGTGGTAGGTGGGGATAAAAGTAACTAGCGTTTCTACTCCTCCCCGCACTCGGTAACTTAGCGAAATTTTTACTCCTCTAGCCTCTGCATCGTCTCCGTCGTCGGCTCCGCGGTCTCACACTGCCACCTCCGTCCCTGTCGCCGCCGGTGCTCTTTATCCCCGTCGCCACCTCCTCTCCGTCCGCGTCGTCGTCCTCTGCCTCCATCCGCACCGCTGTTCGTCATCGTTCACGAGCCGTATCCTCCGTCCGACGCCCCAACCGCCTGCCTCCTCCGTCCGGCACCCGTCCTCGCACCTCCATCCGCGCACCCCATCCTCCCTCCTTCGTCCGCCGCCCCATCCTCCCTGCTCCGTCCGGTGCCCGTCCTCCCTCATCCTCCGTCTGGCGCCCCGTCGTCCTCCCTCCTCGATTTGTCGTCCGGCGCCCCGTCTCCCCCTCCTCCGTCCGCGTGCCGTCCTCCGTCCGCGCCCCTCGAGCCCCAATTCACCGAGCGTGCATTGCCTCCGCGGCCACCCTCGCGCCTCATCGACCCACGTCGCGCCCGCGCGCGTAAACCCTCGGCACCCGCCGCTCTAGCTAGTAGCGTTACTCTATTTTGGCATGATGATGCAGGCAGTGTGATGCAAATGCAAGGCAGTTTACTTTTTGCGAGTTATATAATTGATAGTAAATTACGGATTAGTAAAATTGTATAGGAAGTTAGAATAAATTTGGCAGTGATGCAGGTAGTGATGCAAGCTTTTTTATTTACTTTTTTCTAGTTATAAATTTAATAGAAAATTTTGGATTGTTAAAATTGTATAGGAAGTTAGAATAAATTTGGCAGTGATGCGTCGCCCTACTAACTATGTCTTCCTTTTTATGTAGGCGGCTAATTCAGAAGTGCTGACAAGAAGTATACTTGTATGTTGGCTTCATGGATCCATCCGTAGTTAACCAAACCCAACTATGAGATTTTACACAAAAAATGTTGGTGGAAAAGTTTCAATATGCTGGACCTTCAAGGTGGCAAGAGCTACGTACTACTTCCATACAACTTCAAGTAAGTGTTTGTACGTACGTATACAGTCTATCTTAGTATTATTTTTCTTATGTGACTAATGAATATTTACGTACACAGTTACCACTGGATCCTAATAGTAATTCAGCTTGATAGAAGCCGAGTTACCGTCCTCGATTCCTTGAGGAAACCACTAGCAGAGTACCAAGAGATTCAAGACATTCTACACTTGTAATTAATAATTTTGGACTTTTATCTTAATACAAAAGTGTGTTTTCTAAATTTTTGCCTAACATTATATCATTGATTATTTAAATCCGTAGGGCATGGAAACAATTCATCAAAAAACGATGACAAGGTGCATTCCAAGAAAAACTTACATGTGACACAGACTTCCCAGTACGTATGAAGTTTGCATATTTTGTACATTCTATGTGACAAATATTTTATAACTTGTTTTTTTCCCACTGAAGTTCTTAAGACTAGGTTGACGCCGCAGGAAAAACAGCAACTACGTAATATAAAATAATACTATTAATAGTTAATTGTTTTCTATCTCCTTATATTTAATTGTTCGTGTAACATTATTCACTTCCAAATTACAAATGCATAATATTCGAGACATGATCTTGGAGAAGAAAAGAATAGACACAATATGCGAAAGTCTTGTAGGATTCCTGCTGGACGAGGTGATCAATCCACAAGGAGAATTTCATTACGGTGGATGAAATTAAGAAGCACCGAGCAACACCTCGACGGGAAGATCTCGATGAAGATCCTAGAGCTATATAGCTAGCTAGCTAGGAATTAATTGTACTGTATATATATACTAATCAAGAATTGTACATATACTACTAGCTAACTGTAGAAGAATTGTCTATATAAGTATGTAATAGTTAAATTGTTTTGTTTAAATACTATATATAGTTTGATTGATTTCATTAATTATAAAAAAACTCTCAACTAACTAAAGGGGTACGTGATGCATGAAATTATAGGCGTCATGCAGGCGCCTGCATGGTGTTGTATACACGCACTTTAGTCCCGGTTTATTTTACAAACCGGGACTAAAGAGGAGACATTTAATCCCGGTTTGTAAAACAAACCGGGACTAAAGGGGTCTGTCCAGCACCTGGCATGACAGCCCCGTTAGTCCTGGTTGGTTTTACAAACCGGGACTAAAAGATGGTTTTACATCCCGGTTCAGCGACTTGTGATAAAAAACTGTCCTCTTTTATCTTGATGGGTTAATCCCGAATGCATTTTCGGGAGATATGCACCCTACGAACCGATACTAATACCCAGTTCTCTAGTAGTGATAATATGTGGGCTTCTAACTTTAGACGTAGGTATATCTGGGACAAATTTTGAGCCTATATTCGGGACCACCGAGGGAGTATTAGCTCTTAATAAGCTTTACGTGGAGGTTCCATGTCTGGACGTGTCGCATCATGCTGTGCGCAACACATCTTGACTGTTAGTGATCGGTAACATGGTAGATAGACGTTCAAATCTTTTTCTTTTCTCCTATTAATAAATGAGAATTTCTCGAGAGTCCGTGATTAGCATAGGTATAGATAGATAGATAGATAGATTGGGATGCCTTGAGTGTTAATCTATTAGTAATTTGGGTTTTACTCAAGTATTTTGCATTTGTTTTGGACAAGGGAATTTTCTTGTGTGTTGAATAATGCAATCACATAATTAGAGTTTACATTAGAGACTTACACGTATTGATGAAATTATCTGCATTTTTATATAGAATAAATTGCACTACCATACAACAACTTGCCAGTTGGGTGCAGAGTGGTCCAATAACTTATAAAATGCTCAATCTAGTACAACAACTTGATAGGTGGGTGCGCATTGATCCAACAACTTATAAAATGCTCAATTTAGTACAATAACTTGACAAATTGATGTATCTGCAGTCCAAATATTATAATGAGCAACATATTTGCTAATGTCTGGTTAGCGCATATTCGCGTCGGAACAAATTATTGAGCATTATTTGACCATTGGCGCGGCCATTGATAGAAATTAAGAATTATTAGCTGGAAGAAAATTCATATGTCCATCTACTTTGCTTAATACATTATCGTTGTAATATTTAGACTATAGGTGCACCAATTTGCCAAGTTATTTCACTAAATTGAGCATTTTATAAGTTATTGGACCAACATGCACCCACTGTTATTGTACAAATTGAGCATTTTATAAGTTGTTGGATCAATTTGCACCCACTTAGCAAGTTGTTGTATGGTGGGTGCAATTTACTCTTTTATATATAATAATGTGTAGTTTTCGCAATGCAGTAGAATCTTTATTTTATGGGTTCTGATCTTTTCAAACACAATAATCCTTCCAATGAGATCTTGACAACCTTCATGATGAGTAGTATCCGTGTCTTCCTAAAAAAATTATGCATTAATGTTTACCAGGTCAATTGCATATAAATAAGGCAGTCATCATCGAGCATACTATGTATATCCAACCTCTAATACACATAATTTATCAATTGCTATTTCTTAAATGCCATAATTTCCTACTTCTTTTATCCAAGAGTTGTTCTAGAAAGGCATCGGCTGATGCATATGCATATTAAGCACACTACAATGGCTATTACTTTAGCTCCACAAATAGATGCATCATTGTCACTATAAAAGCTTTAGCATTTCATATCCTTCCTTCACAAGTCAGAAGAACATAAACAATTAATTCTGTTTCCATCATCACCTTATTACATTCGACATTCATTACAAGTAAGCTAGTAAGATGAGAGCTAGCCAAGCGATGCTGCTAACCACCCTTGCCCTCCTGATTCTATTATCTGGTGCGTATTTCTGTATCAAATCAAAGCTCAACACTGTTAATATTTCTGTATCTGGTGTGATTTAATCTTTCTTTTTTTCCCATCCTCTCAAAATTGTAGATGCGATGGCACAGGCGGCATCAGTACCATGCAGCAGTGCAGATCCGGGATGTCATTGCACAATGGTCGAGGTGCCTCAGCCCTGTGACCCCGAGGAATGCAAGAGGCAATGCGCCGCCAGATTTTTTGAGCCAGTCGGTGACTGCCTTGCCAATGGATGCAGATGCAAGATGTGTCCCTTGGTTCCTCCGGCGGAGAAAATGAATTAGTGACTGCCAGCTACTAATAAATATATAACTTTGGCCTAAACATCATATATTTAAAATTTCATAGATAACATGCCAGCAGCCTTTTAGTAGTAGTAGCATGCAAGCATGTATATGGTCTAGCAGAAAGACCATTATTTGAAAGGAATAAAATTTCTCATTTTGCTCTTCCTTCTAGAGTGATGGGATCCCAAAGGGCCACAGTTGATTATGAAGGAATAAATTTCTCATTTTGCTCTTCCTTCTAGAGTGATGGGATCCCACCTTATAAATATGAAGATTTATAAAGGGCTAGGGATCCACCTAATAAATATGGTATCCAATCGATCAACATTGATCAATCTTTTATCTTTTTATCTGTTTTCCTTTTTGCCTTACTTTTCCAACCTATGTGTTGTTCTTCTCGTCTCCATGGCATGGGGAGCATCCTACCTAGGATGCAAAGCCAAGCCTAACCCAAGGTGCACCCGTCTTGATGGAGTCCCTCCCAAGCAAGTGTTTGTTGGATCTTCGCTAGTGATCCAGCAAAACCCGAGCTTCTGGTTTAGCGCAGCGACGCTGCAAGGAGCATCCCTGCACGCTGCTTCTTCAAGTGCTCGTGTGATGACGTGACACATTTTCGTGTCAACACTTTTATTCTTCCCTCTCTACTTCACTATGACACCCGACTAAAATTTGGATGGTCCAGTAGTGCCCCATGAGCACTGTGTGCACATGTTTAGTACCACTTTGCTAGTTGAGTAAGAGTGAAGTCAACTTATAAGCCTTTATCATCTAGTTATAGCACCTTTGGGTTAACCCTTTTACACGAAGCGAATATGAAAGTGTAAGTAGGGTGCTATGTGTATGCGTGCCCGCCCCTCGGAAGGGCTGGACGGTGCAGCTTTGGAGGATGGGCTGTTACAAGTGGAATTAGAGCCGACCCTCGCACACTACAAGAAATCTTCTGACCTATGACGAACCAAAAAGTATCATAAACGCGTTTTTTGCGTCATAAACCATGATTTATGATGTAGGAGTGATGAAAACCCTTCGTCATTAGTCGAGCGTCATAAACCGCGACCAGCGACGTTCCTTATTTCGGTACATCACTAAGATAATGACGAATGAAAATTTGTACCACATATCGTCATAAACTGGCTCCTACGTAGCATGCCACGTCGGACAACAGTCTGATGTGGCATGACGGTTGTGACGAACTGTTTCATCATAGACTGAATTAGGCCCAGTTCTTATTGGACAGAGCCCAATAATTGCAGTCGTCATAGATTGATTTAGGCCCAATTATTCTTGAACTGAGCCTAATAATTGCCGACATCTTAACTTGGTTTAGGCTGAATCTTGTTGGATCAAGCACCACATATGCTGACATCATAACTTTGTTTAGACCCAATTCTTAATAGATTTAGCCAAGCATTTGCTAGCATCATAACTTTGTTTAGGCCCACGAAATAATGGCCAAGGGGTCGAGCCCACAAAATTTTGGGCCCACTGATTTTTGAGTGTAGCCCACGTAGCGCTTTATTAAAATCTAATCTAATTTAATATTACATACAAATCAATTCGGTAATTGACAGCACAAATAATCTTTCCATACCACACATACAAATAAATATTTCTCATCACACTTCACACATTATTATTCATGACCAAATAACAAGCACAAGTATATTATCCCTAAGAGATCACAAACCACTACACATGATAGCTCTTTGACCAAGAACAAAGTTGGCCTAGAAACACATTGAGCACAAATCACAAGACTCACAAACCAGCTCAAATAGCTAGGAGGATAAGAGAAGATGCCTAAGAAATACATTGACCTACCCTCTAAAGTTTAGTAGTTTTTCTTATTACTTTGTTCAAACTCTCAATCTCCTCAGACTGCATTTTCATTTCTGCATCTGAAGTTTGTGCCTTCATCTTCAAGTCACTCAACATTTGCTCCTGTTTAACTACTTATTGTCTTAGTTCTGCAGCTTCTTGTAGCCCTCCCAAAGAAACTTCAGATCTTGAGCTTGTAGCTGAGGCTGGCTGCACAGCCACATAATCAAGGAAGGGACTTGACTGCAAATCATGAGGACCAGAATTTGGTACTACAACCCCAAGGATTGTTTTCAATATTTTAGCCTACAAATGAAAGGAGCAGAAGTCAAACTTTAATCTTAAACAAAGCAACAGAATAAAGTCAAGAATACAGCAGCAGGATAATCACTTGTTTAATTACATACCACGACATGTGATTGAATTTCAGTAATGTAGAAACGTGATACTAGGCCTTGCACAATAAGTATTTGGTCAGTTGTCTTAGATATAAGGAACATAACGTACCATGATTATAGAAATGCAGATGCCAGCCTTGCAGATAGATCTAGAGCGGCCAGGTAAGAGAAGGATCTCAAATCTAATACAATACACCAAGAAATTTACTTTTTTCTAAAGAAATACTCCAATAGTATGGGAGTCGTGGCCACATCTAGGCGTAACTAGCTCCGCTCTAGACAGAAATAAACTTGAGCAGAGTGCTCTCTGGTGAAGCGGATGTAGATCCAGAAAATTGGAGGGGACTACAGAGAAAATAAATGAGATTCTCACTTGTGGAGCTCAAAGATGCAGTGGCACAAGGTTGGATGGGGCAGCCGGTGCTTGCGCGACATCCTCGCTCAACTGCTCAGCCTCGCAAGCATGGGCACAACCGCTGCAAGGACGCTTAGATGTTCCTTCAAGAGTGCTACTGACTATGCCGCACCTTGATGCCCACTGCCCGTGGAGCTTGCCACCGCCGCTGAGATACCGCGTGGCCGCCGAGGTCAGCCGCCACCGCAGATCTAGCTGGACTTTACAGCCAGCAGAGAGGAGAGTGCTAATTTTGGAAATACAAGGCGGGAGTTTGGGGGGCTTTGTGCTGACGCTCATTATTGACATACTTTTACCCCTATTTATCTTCAATAATGATATGAATTTAATACCTAAACTATTGATTACACCTAATAAACCAGTCATTTTCACATGTGCAACATATTTTGGAGGATGTTATGTTTTTGCACGGAATTGGACCCAAAAGCATATTTTTGGATAAAGCACTGAACAAGCATCGAACCAGATAAAGACGAAGGCCAACAGGCCCAGGAAGGGCCTAGGCCGATCGGCCCAAAGGAGCCCAAGCTGACCGGCCTAGGGTCCTCTGGCACCCCGTGACGCCCATCTATGGCAAGCAATCCTTCGAGATGACTTAAGGGCTAAGTTTGTGAAGATATGGCAAGGATCACTTCGGGATCAAAGAGGAATAAAAAAAGATCAAGCGGAGATTTGGAAATTCATTGAAGATCAATCTCATCCTGAAGCAGCTGATGTACCAGACCCACATGCAAGTGAAAATAAGACTTCAAAGCACCAGAGGAGACTTGGGATGAAGCAAGACACGAGAGGGCAAAAGGAAGGCCCAAGCTGATCGGCCTGGGGGTTTCCTTCACCCCCTCATCTTCCAATTTTTATCACGTGCTCTTTGAACTATAAATACCCAAAAAAATCCACCAAGCCCCATATCAAAGACGACATACTCGATGTGAAGCAGTAGAGAAGAAGAAAGAGCTTGAGGGACACCTCTCTGGAGAGTCGAGGGCTATGCAGTTGTCAGGGGCTAGCGTAGGTGAACCTCTGGCAGCGTGATCACCCTGCGAGGAAGATCACGCTGGAGTTCTGGAGCTAGGAGTAATCAAGATCAAGGTAGGATCCCAGTGGTGATCTTGTGATGTACAATTATTCATGGTGAAGTAATAGATGTGTTCGTGTTCTTAGCGATCTAAGTATCTCCTTTGATGGTTTTATGTTTTATCGGGTTTGCTTGCTTTTCAATCTATGAATCGATGATAGATTGCTTAGGGTATTCTTGTGGTCATGGTGACCAATATGACATGTTCTTATGATTATGCCCTTAACCTGCTTGCGTTGATATAGGTGATCGTGATAGGATCTTTCTTGTCTAAGGTGGGGGGTTTCGGGATCCGGACCGGAGGTGTAAATTTAAAGACACTTTTTACTAAGATCATATCTGCATTGCTTTGCTATCCATGTTCTGAATTACAACATATGCATAGTCTAAGTTGCTCTAGATTGGTTACCTTTACTCTATCTGTTATCTGTCTGTATATGCTTAGTAGATTGGATCTGAAACTCTCATAAATACCAAGTTAATACTAACAATGCTAGTTGAAATAGACCTTGTGCTATAAGTTCCATGGATTGATAAACCTTAGGGGAATACTCTGAGGGGAGAACTACAACTCATCTGTATGCTTGTGGTTCACAACTTGGTGTGCTAACAGCCATCAACAAGCTTTTCTAGCACCATTGTTGAGGAACTATTAGTCAAGTTCTAGTTTAACTATGCATCTATAGATATAACTTTTTTGTCATGATTTTTTAGTGTTTTCTTTTTAATCCTTTTGTTTTTGTGCAATTTCAATCAAAATTTTAGATCTAGTTCTTGTATATATGTGTTTGCTTTCACTAATGCTAACAGGAGATGGATGGCTACCTCTCCAACAGATTTAAAAATTTTGTGGATGATCCAGGAAAACTTTACATGCAAGGAAGACGTTTAGCACAAGCAAGAAAGCTAGAGATCGAAGCTTCAGCTATTAAGGAAGAATTAGAAGTGTCGGAATCATCATCATCATCATCTACTCCAAAGTTGACACCACCAGCAAGTCTAGAAGGAGCGACAGTTGCTCCAAAAGTACCGGAAGCACCTGCAATAATAGATCAACAACCGGAGCGAGAGCCTACTATCAGGAAACTTTGCATCCCGAACATCAATGACTTACCTATCCATGAATTGCACGGTATCGGCTGACTGTTTGGGATCAATACTTCAAGACTGAGGATGGTGCAGAGTTCACCTTTCACTAGCAAGGAAGATGCTAATCTTCATCTACAAGCATTTATGTAGATATGCAACACCTTCGACGTGGATGGAGTTACTCAGAATCAACTAAGGGTAAGGTTGTTTACTTACTCTCTACTTAGAAGAGCGCTTCAATGGTTTTACTGTCTACTGGTGGCAACAATTCCAAATTGGGATGAGTTGATGAAGGCTTTCTTAACTGAACACTATTCGCCAGCCAAGACTTAGAATCTCAAAAGCAGGATAGCTACTTTTGCTCAATATGCTTCCGAGACGATTGCTGAAGCTCATGAGCACTTCAATGACTACGTCCGTGCAGTTCCACATCATAAGTTCCTAAAGGAGGACCTAGTCCAGAAGTTCTATCAAGGGCTAACAGCAGCATCAAGGGAAATCATCGATGCATCGGCTAGAGAATCAATTATATACCTCACCCCAACTCAAGATTTCAAGTTATTCAAGAAGGTTGCAGATAACAATGCATGGGCATCATCTGGGCGCCTATTCCTAACTCAACTTATTAGAAATACACAAGGAGTGTTGCAGGTGGAGTGTGATCAATTACTTGAAGGAAAGATCGACTTGCTAATGAGGAGACTGGAGAAGATGGAGATAAAGGAAGCTCAAGCTATATACCTAAAGGCAGCAGAAGCAAGGTCAACGTGTGAAGAGTGTGGCGACTATGGCCATATCGGGAAGAACTGTCCAGAGGAAGCAGAGTTGCCAGACTACATCAAGAAGGGAGAGTGGTTTCCACCATCCAGTTATTGGTATGGATACAATAGACCTCAATTTAATGCAAGCTTGTCCATCTAGAACATAGTACGTTCAGAATAGTTGATCAAGATGTTGAACTTCAAGTGTTGATGCATTGTAATATTATTCATAAATGTGTATGCAGAAGATGTCTCTATATATATGTATATAATATTATCTCAATCGTAATATTATAGATCAAATACAACTTTATATAGATTAGCGTATTAGAACTAGTATACGTAAAGGAAACAAATATGAAATACTAATATAGAATAAAGAAACAAAAAAGAAAAAAGACCTTTCGTACCCTTGTTTGTACCAACCGGTACTAAATTGGCCTTGGCTACGCGCGACGTTGTAGCCAATTTAGTACCGGTTGGTATAACCAATCGGTACTAAAAGTCCCCCCTTAGTATCGGTTATTTGACTCGGTACCAAAGGTCCTCCTTTAGTACCGAAGGTCCTCCTTTAGGACCCGGTACTAAAAGTGCTTTCTCTAGCAGTGTATTGTTCTCTCATGTTGCATAGTACTTCATCTTTCACCCATATGCAACATCTGCAACATCGAAGAACAACATATGCAACATCATAAAATTTGATAGATTTTACCCCTAAAAATATGTGACAGATAAATAGACACTCCCTTATTTGTTTCTATGACTGCTCTCCACGCTCCTAATGTTTGCCACACTACCACCTTGATTGCATGGTATGTTCAAGTATGTTAAGATATCTTTATATTTGGAAGATTAGGATTACAATGCCTAAACTTATATATGTACTCTCTCTTGAGGCTCAATATTTAATAGAATGTTTTACACCTCTCTATCTTGTTCACAACACAAAGGTAGATGCAGAGCACTATGATAGCAGTGGCCTGCATGGTGTTGTGGAGTTGGTGGGGAAGATCTGGGCGAAGCAATTGGAAAGATTGTCGTGAAGCAAGAGATGAGGCATTTTGGCTGCATGGAAGGTCTGCTATGGAATGTTGGATATGGGTGTTCCTTTGGTGGCAGAGAGGAGTGGTGCGCTCACGATATAAAGGCCCACAAATTATTGCACGGTGGTCCTATGGGGATGTAGATATAGATATGTAGAGATTTTTTTTAGAAAATGGAAAAAATATCCGGCCTTTACAACTGCACACAGCCAAGTTCTTACAAGAAGTGCAGCTGAACAGCTTATCACATAAAATAAGAAAAGAGCACACAAAAAGGTATTTGTAAGCAATATCTATTATTGCTTTTCTATCCATTCTTGACGAAAATATCCATAGTTTCAAAGCTTTGCTCGCCAAATGGACGATCTCACTTATGTCCTCATGCTGCAACAAATTGCAGCCAATATGACGCATATAGGTAGGAATCAAACGTTGAAAAATACTATTGATATGGCCCGGTAGAAGTAGACCAAGTTTTCACTCGAAGGTAGCCAATGGTTGTGAGGGAGGATAGCCCCACAACAATGCCTCCAAGGAGGTGTGTGGCACTGGAAGATGTCACCATCATCATCACCAACACAAAGTTGGGCATGGCTTCCGCTAGGTGCTCCCCACACCAACCATAGCCACACCTCATCATGTCACACTTTGCACAAGTCATACCGGAGATGCGAGCACTTCCTAGCTATATCCAGCCTTCAACGATGCACTTGTTGTTGGCTCACTCCAGTGCCCCATGGTTCCCATACAAACGCAAAGTGGCACTCAATATGTGGTGAGCGCCGCATAGAGACAGACAGGTATGCATCTGATGAAAAAATGCCATACGTAGGATGGTCTGGTGTCACATGCAGGGGCATCGGCGATTATGCATCCACCAGGATGACCTTAATACAGTCGGGAGATGTGCAAGTCCAGATCCAGCTTTGACGCGCCCATGGATGCATCGAAGTGGCTCCGTAGTACTGATGTGGACGGCATCGGCAATAATCCACCGACGAAACCACTCCAAGTCATCATTGGGTTAACGACCTCTCCGGCATGGGTAGCAAGGGTTGAGCGGATGATGTCATCACATCATCGAGGGCACCAAGGCCGCTCGCACACGGATGCCAGGACACCTACCACTGCCATGGTGCATGCCTCCAGAGGAATTGGCCACAAATCCACCGCCGCAGCCGTGGAGCTCAAGCATTCGGCGGGCGAAGAGGAGCAGCATTGCCGTTGACGCACTTCGCATATCCAGAATGGCCGGCCATCCTTTTGTGTGGATCCATGGACCATCGTGGTCTCGTGGATGATGGCCACTAACAGCCTTCTCGTGGACGTAAAAAAAAAGTGGAGGGCCCTGCCACCGCCTTCATCGCCACCATGCAGGTCGTCAGCAAGCTTGGGCAGCGGCAGGGGAAGGGAGGGGTAGGAGTAGGTGCCGGCCAGTGACAGGAGCAGTGCCGCCCGTGTCGCCCCTACGGGATGATGTGGGAGTGATCCGTTTTTGCTGGGGCTCTCCTAAGCCTTTTTTTTCTATGGGCTACAAGCTTTCTTCTCGGATAGATATAGAGATAGATATAGAGATGGATAGATAATGATAGATATAGAGATGGAGTTAGAGACAGAGGAGATAAAGAAGAAATATAGATAGATATAGAGATATGGTATAAAAAAAGATAGAGATTTAATAAATATGTGGATACGATGAGAAGTAATAATAGTGGCTTGCACGTTGTGACCCAAAACATATGATTCCGTGAACTTGCTTAGATCCGCGTACATGATTCTATTTATTTAGTGCTGCGAGGCACATTAGATTCATTCTTTCCAATTGGCTTGGAGCCATATGGCACGACCGTAGAGCTGTTGTACCACGCGGTCCAAGTCCAAATGGCCAATTAGCTAGTAGCAGAGCATCTCATCAGCCATCTGCACCCGGCTCATATCCAGTCGTTTCAGTATCTCTTGTTGAAAAATTAGACAACTGCATGATTAATTTCCAAACTAGATTTATCATAACAAGAATAAAACCTAGCACGCAAATCTCTAACATACTAGGCAATAACAAGTACAACTTCATTATCTCAAAAAATATACTGAAATAACAGATCAGATCACGACGTACGTACTTACCGGGTGCAGCCGTGACGACAAGCGGTGCTGACAAAACGACAACAATGTTGCAAATGGAGCATAGCAGATGACGTCAAAGACGATGGTACACCGCAACGCCGGACTTGGACAAAAGACGAGTTGTGGTGAAGACCATGAGTAGTCACGCGGGGCGCTTCCCAAAAACCTTATTCGCCCTCTCTCGGTGGCAGGATCACAAGAGCGAGAGGTTCCGGAGACCTGCTCTCCCATTCACCGGTGCATGGCGGCGCTCGGGATGGAGTTGACTACGGTGGTGGCGCAGCAGCGAGAAGAGGCAAAACCTAACTTGTACAAACCACCTTGGGGATACCCTAACCTGGGGGCCTTCCCGTATAGTAGTTTATGGTGCATCTTTTCCATGAAGGAGGTGGTCCATATACATAGGGAGGAAAACCCCCCAACACCCTCGTCCGAAATCCAATTCAAATCACTATATCCCTCAAGCACAGCAGAGCGCCCAGAATAGTGAATCTAATAACTCATAATACCCACCAAGTAGCGCATAACCCTTTCAAGTGCATGCTAATGATCTGAACCCGGGTTTGACATGAACATGCTCAATTTGTTCACAGCAAAAGCTATGTCGGGTCTCGTTGCGCTCGTTAAGTACATGAGTGAACCGATAATATGAGAGTATCTTAGTTGGTCTTTACTAGTTTTTTTTGTTCTTTCTGAGTATCATGCTGGGATCATAAGGTGTTGGAGAAGGCTTGCTATCTATGTAACTAAAATGGTTCAAGACCTTCTCCACATAATGGGATTGCGAAAGAGTAATCCCATCATCATCCTTAATCAACTTGGTGTTCAGAATAACACCATCTTCTCCTAGATCTTTCATATCAAAGTTCTGTGATAGAAAAGACTTAACCTCATTGATCACATCAATGTTTGTGCCAAAGATCAGTATGTCATCCACATACAAGCACAATATAACTCCTTCACCCCCACTATGGCGATAGTACACACATCTATCAGCCTCGTTAATGACAAATCCCACAAAAGTTAAAGTTCTATAAAACTTATCATGCCATTTCATTGGTGCTTGTTTCAGACCATACAACGACTTCAACAACTTACACACCTTGTTTTCTTGACCCTTCACCACAAACCTGTCAGGCTGATCCATATAGATCTCCTCATCCAACTCTCCATTTAGAAAAGCTGTCTTTACATCCATCTGGTGGATGATAAGACTATATGAGGCAACCAGAGAAAGTAGTGCTCGAATAGAGGTCAGTCTAGCAATAGGTGAATAGGTATCAAAGAAGTCTTCACCTTCTTTTTGTGTGTAACCTTTGGCCAACAGTCTAGCCTTGTACTTTTCAATAGTACCATTAGGCCTAAGCTTCTTCTTGAACACCCATTTACAACCCACTAGTTTGCAACCATAGGGTCGTTTAATGAGCTCCCATGTCCCATTAGAAAGAATCAAATCTATCTCACGTTGGACAACTTCTTTCCAATCATCTGCATTTGGAGATGAATATGCCTCAGTGATGGATGTGGGAGTATTGTCCACAAGGTACACAGTGAAATCATCACCAAACAATTTTGCAACCCTCTGTCTCTTGCTCCTTCTAGGAGCTTCACTGTCATCCTTCTCTAGGACGTCCTCATGCTCATGCTCATGCTCATCGGGTTGTTCAGAAGACTCAACAGGTGCAGTAGGTTCAGGAGTTATTTTAGCAGAAAATCTAGAGTTACTATGCATATCTTTAAGAGGAAATATATTCTCAAAAAAAGTTTCATCACAAGATTCCATAATAGTATCAACATGCATATTAGGGACCTCAGATTTAACTACTAAAAATCTATAAGCAATGCTCCTCTGAGCATATCCTAGAAAGACACAATCCACTGTCTTAGGTTCTAACTTGCGCTTCTTTGGAATGGGTACATTGACTTTCGTTAGACACCCCCAAGTACGCAAATAAGAAAGTGATGGTTTTCTCCCAATCCACATCTCATATGGAGTTTGATCTCTATTCTTGTTTGGAACTCCATTCAGTATATGACATGAAGTTAATAGAGCCTCCCCCCACCATGTCTTAGATAAACTAGTAGTATCTAACATGGAATTAACCAAGTCAGTCAGTGTGCGGTTTTTCCTCTCAGCAATCCTGTTAGACTCGGACAAATAGGAAGGCGTCCTCTCATGAATAATACCATGTTCCTCATAGAATTCATCAAAGATTTTTAGAAAATACTCGCCACCACGATCAGACCTTATACGCTTGATCTTTCTCTCAAGTTGATTATCAACCTTAGGCTTATAAATTTTAAAGTAGTCTAAAGCTTCATCCTTAGTTTGCAATAAATAAACATAGCAAAATCTAGTTGCATCATCAATCAAAGTCATGAAGTATCTCTTTCCACCTTTTATCAATACAACATTCATCTCGCATAAATCAGAATGTATGAGTTCTAGAGGTGCCAAGTGTCTCTCCTCAGCCACCTTATGAGGCTTCCAAGGTTGCTTTGATTGCACACAACTATGGCACTTAGAACCTTTGGCAATGGTGATGTTCGGAATTAAACACATGTTGGAAAGCCGAGACATTAAACCAAAATTTATATGACACAAACGTGAATGCCAAATACTCGCATCATGACTAACGTTGCCACAAATATGGTTCACGAACTTATTACAAAAAGTCTATAAGGGAAAAGTGGAACGAGCCTCCGCACTCATAGCCTTTACCAACAAATTGTCCATGTTTCGACATGACTAATTTATTAGACTCTAACAGTATCTTAAACCCGTCCTTGCATAGGACCAAGCCGCTCACAAGATTCTTGTTGACAGTAGGGACATGCTGCACGTTCCTCAGCTGCACGATCTTTCCCGAAGTAAACTTCAGATCTACCGTACCAACACCATGAACAACAGCATGTGACCCATTCCCCATCAACACGGAGGAATCATGAGCGACTTGGTAAGAAGAGAACATGGATACATCAGCACAAACACATGAACATTGGTACCCGTATGAAGCCACCAACTAGTAGATTGAAATACTGAAAGAACAATAGGTAATAAATTACCATAGCTATCTCCAATGTTGCCTATGGTCACTGTATTGACATCCTTGGATAGAAATCCATGGTTAGCCCTTTTATGCTTGCAATCTGCGCGATCTGGACAATCCTTTGAGAGATGTCCCAACTCGCTACAGGTATAGCAAGACAATTCGGCTTTATTCATCTTCTTCTTCTTGGTAGTCTTAATGACCTTGTTTTTCCCTTTATTCTTGTTGAGGTCCTTCACAATGCACTGCACCTCATACGCATGCTCTACCACAGAATGGTTGTTTAGCATCTTGTAGTCATGGGAGCTTTCTATGAGGTACCATTCACTGTTTGCATCTGTTGCACCATACTTTATAACCAAAGCATCCCACAGTGCCTTCGCATCTGTCATGTCTGTAGACATCGACCAGACGGTCAAATATAATGCTAATGATACATCCCACGAAAAGATTATTAGCATCCGCGAACTTCTGCTGCTGCTCAGCTGTCAGTTCGCCTTCTGGTTTGCCTTTTCAAATGTCCCAGATGTGCATCGCATTAAGCCACAGATGGACCTTTGTTTGCCATCTCTTAAAGTTTACACCGGTAAATTTTTCCGGCCTCGGTGACTCAGCAAAACCAGCTATACCAAAATCAACAGATTGACTATAATAAAGTTTTTGGATTGTTGGAAAATTAGACAACTGCATGATTAATTTCCGAACTAGATTTATCATAATAAGAATAAAACCTAGCATGCAAATCTCTAACATACTAGGCAATAACAAGCACAACTTCATTATCTCAGAAAACATATTGAAATAACAGATCGGATCACGGCGTACGTACTTAGCGGGTGCAGCTGTGACGACAAGCGATGCTGACGAACAACAACGGTGTTGTGGACGGAGCGCAGCAGATGACATCGAAGAAGATGGTACGCCGCAACGCCGGACTTGTACGGAAGACGAGCTGTGGTGAAGACCTTGAGCAGTCGCGCGGAGCGCTTCCCAAAAACCTTATTCGCCCTCTCCAGGCGCAGGATCACAAGAGTGAGAGGTTCCGGAGACCTGCTCTCATGTTCGCCGGTGCACGGTGGTGCTCGGGACGGAGTTGACTACGATGGCGGCGTAGCAGCGAGAAGAGGCAAAGCCTAACTCGTATAGACCACCTTGGGGATACCCTAACCTGGGGGCCTTCCCGTATAGTAGTCTATGGTGCGTCTTTTTCATGAGAGAGGTGGTCCGTATATATAGAGAGGAAAACCCCCCACACCCTAGTCTATTAGCAATACGGTACTAATAGATGGTGTACCCCTCTTAACGCTAATGGGACTTTGAGATTTATTAAGGATGTTATTTATATGGCCAAGCCCATATATCTAATATCTCCTTCCATCAATAGCAGTTAATGCTCATTTCTAAAATGCATCAGTAAATCCGACGGATGATCAATCACTACTTATTTGGCATAGGGCCAGCTCTAAGCATGCTAACGCGGGTTGAAAATAAAATCAAGCATCGTGTCCTATATATATAAAGGCCGCCGTTTCGTTGCCCCTCCTCATCCTTAACCAACGCACAGCATCTCCAGTCGGTAACAAGACGAGCTAGGCATGGCGAGTACGTAGTGCTACCCAATCCCTGATGCTCCTGATCATCATCTCCCTCCTGGTGTCAGGTATGGTAATAAGTCCTTCTCTCCAGCCTCCATACTAGTAGCTGGCTACATACAGGTATCTGTACATCACCGTACCCATCGCTTTGACCGATCCCCTGTTTATTTTTCTTGCTGAGAGTCGCAGGTGCAACACCACAGCTCCAACCTGGCCAACGTACGAGATCGAATCTCAGCCAGAGCGGCATGCGGTGTACCCCTAACGATGCGTGCCCGTATATCTGCGACAAAGTGAAGGGCAAAGACGGCAAGTGCGAGGACGGAAAATGCATGTGCACGTTCTGCTACCCCTGCATTCCCTCCAAGCGTCCGATCGGCGGCAAGGGACTAATGGATCACAACTAGCTGCGCATCCATTTTCGTTTCCTCACATGCTTGTGTGGTCATGTAACGAGAGCAACGAGAACCCTTTGGTATGATATCGTTCTCGATGTTGAATAATATGGACGGAGCATGCAGCTTGTCATATAATTTTCTAGATCGGAGATACTCCTCCTGCCTCACCACCTATGCCGATGGACTCTTTGATTCAATATGAATTTTGTTTTTGGAAAAGGAAACTGAAATCAATCATCACGCAGCCATGGCTGCAAAGCTACGACCGTTGCAGCATTGGGACTGCGTGGACGTGCCTATCAATGGTCTTCCTGATATTATTTTAAGAATGGTAGACCAATTTAGAGAAAACTACACTACATGGACAGCCGAAGAAAAGGGAGGCACTTGGGTGCGACGTGTCTTTTTCCTTAGGGCAGTTCCAATAGGACATTAATGATAGTTTCTATCCCTCACTGGTAGAGAACTCGGTATTAGTCCCGGTTGGTAGGATGCAAATCTCCCAAAAATCTATCCGGAATAAACCAACCGGGACAAAAGGGGGGGTCTTTTATCCCGGGTCACTCAATCGGGACGAAAGACCCCCTTTTATCCTGGTTGGTAATGGCTAAGAAAATCACGAATATAACCCTTGTCAAGCAACGCGTGTACCTGGCGCTGGATTTCCTTCGTTTCATCCGGATTTGTACGGTACAGTGCGCGGTTTGGAAGCTGTGCGCTGGGAATGAGGTCGATCTGGTGCTCAATGCCACGAAGTGGTGGGAGTCCTGGTGGCAAATCTTTTGGAAAGACATCAACGTACTCCTGCAAAATGTTAGCAACCGCAGGGGGAATATCTAAAGATGGTGCATCATCAAGTGAAACGAGCACACTAGAGCATATAAGGGCATAGCATGGCAAAGAAGCATCACGTAACTCATCAAAATCAGCACGTGTAGCAAGCAAAACAGGAGCATTCAACTTGATTTCAGAATTAATAGAGGTCGATGGTTCGAGTTGTTTAGCAGTTTTAGCAGCTCTAGCAAGATCATCTTTAAGAATTTGGTCAGGTGTCATTGGATGTATAATTATTTTCTGACCCTTAAACATGAAAGAATAGTGATTTGAATGACCATGATGCAAGCTATCAGTATCATATTGCCAAGGTCGCCCAAGTAACAGAGAGCATGCTTCCTTTGGGAATAACATCACAATCGACAAAATCAGAATAAGCACCCATGGAGAAAGGAACACGAACCGATCGAGTAATTCTAATTTTCCCACCATCATTAAGCTATTGAATGTGATATGGATTTGGATGCTTACGAGTGGGTAAAGACAACTTTTCAACCAGCGCGGTACTCGCCAAATTGTTGCAGCTGCCACTGTCGATGATAATGCAAATCGACCGCTCCTGCACAACGCCCTTGGTATGGAAAAGAGTGTGTCGCTGATTCTTCTCGGGCGGAGCGACCTGTGTACTAAGAACACGCTGCACAACAAGACTTTCATACCTATCGGCGTCGCCTGGGTTGACATGTACTTCCGTTTTTGCTGCATGGTCAGTGGCAAGCATAGCATGTTGAATATCTTCAGAATCACTAGCAGAAGAATACTCACCATCGTCACAAATGAGCAAGGTACGCTTGTTCGGACAGTCCCGAAACACGTGGCCAAATCCTCTGCAACGATGGCACTGAATATCCCGTGTGCGGCCTGTGGAAGGCGCTGCGCCTGTGGACGGGGGAGCACCTGCAGAAGTGGCTGCCCGCTCACACGGTGTAGTGGCGGGCGTGGACAGTGCAGGGGGTGCGGGTGCTGAACCGGATGTCGAGCTTTGTCCTGCAAAAGAGTTAGAATATGGCTTCGAGCGGCGTCCCTGCATTTCACGTTCAGCTTTGCAAGCAAATTCAAATAATGTGGTCATATCATAATACTCCTTATAATCAAGTATATCCTGAATTTCACGGTTTAAACCACCACGAAAACTTGCCGTAGCAGCGTCATTTTCCTCAACTAACCCACAACGAATCATGCCTTTTTGCAATTCCTGGTAATAGTCCTCTACAGATTGTGAACCTTGCTGAAAACGTTGCATTTTATTAAGCAAATCGCGGGCATAATAAGAAGGTACAAATCTGTGTCGCATAGCAGCTTTTAATTGATCCCATGTGATTGGAGCTGTAGTGGGATGTTTTTGTTTATATTCACGCCACCAAATTAAAGCAAAATCAGTAAATTCACTAATAGCAGCTTTAACTTGAGAAATTGTAGGAATATCATGGCATGTAAATTTCTGTTCGACTTCTAATTCCCGATCAAGATATGCAACAGGATCATATTTTCCATTAAAAGATGAAATTTTAAATTTTATCTTAGCAAAAGAATCATAACCGGGACGGCGTGGCACACGGTGAGCACGGCCTCGACGGTCTCCATCGTCCTGCTCCGTGTCACCACTGTAATCCTTCTGGAAATCTGTGACCATCGTGTTCAATGCATCGAGGCGTGACACGATGGTGTCAAGCATGGTCTTGGTGGCTGTCTGCGCGAGGTCGAGCTGATCGAACCGCTCGTTCGCCGTAGTGACCGTGGAATCCATCCGTTCATGCATCGTCTTGATGTCTGCGGCAAGACAATCAATCTGTGTCCGCATGTCCTGCAGCTGTTCATCCTGCTTGTCGTCCTCTCCTGCCATGGTTAGCGCAAACACAAAACTGACGCCAAAATAGGGGTGTAACGGCTCACAAGGCGCTCACACTAGTGCTGTTATCAATGTCTTATCCGTTCTTACCTAGCACACAGGGGCGACCCGCAGCCGACCGGAGGAACTCTCGAAAGATTGGAGCAGCGATTGCCTGGAAACAAAGTCAGCTCGTCGTAGAACTATGTGGTGTTCTGGGTAGGCTGCACTCAAATCAAGGATTAGCATAATCAAACAATAATGCAAAGTTGAATTATAGTGCTAAACACGAAACAAATGCTGCTGGAAACAAGTGCGAAAGTGGAACAAGGAAGGTGGCAAAGGTGGAGAGGGCGCAACAAAAAGTTATTTTTCGGATGTTTTTTTTTATTTTTTAGGAGTCCTCAAAACCGATAATATGAACACAGAGGATCTCAAACAGCAAATTGCGGCACACACTTTTTCCGAAAGTACAGGGGTATTCCGGTAAAAAGAAGATGTACCAAGAAAGAGAGATACGGATGTACCAAGAAAAATGTACCAAGAAAGAGAGATACGGATATGAAAAGCTTGCACGAGGTGCGTGGGGAAGGGCGCGGTATGCGTGGGGGGGGGGGGTGCGGAGATGCCCCGGAGGGTCGCGACCCGGGGGGTTCACGGCGCGCGCAAGGGGAGTTTCCTCCGAACCAAACCGGATCACCGTCCTTCTCCCTGTTGGTTTTTTTTTCTTCTTTCCTTTTTTTTTGCACTTTCCTTTTTTTTATTGCTTTCTATCTTTGTTTTTTTTGACAGGGGAGAGGGCGATCGGAGGGGTGGGATGGCGCGGCGCGATTGTCTGGTCGCGACCAGGGGGTGCGGCACGAGGGGTGGGGGGTGTTCGCGCGAGGGGACAGCGCGAGGGGGGCGGTGGGCGCGGCGTGGTAGGATTGGCGAGCAGCGGAACGGCGGCGGCGAAAACTAGGGTTAGAAGAAAAAAACGAGAAACAAGAGATTAAACACAAGTAACCAGCAACAGTTGAACGAGTAAGCACACAAATTCAACAAAGACACTTATTGAAAGAATGTGCGAGGCTAAACGGTTGCTGGGACAAGGATCTAACCTGAAAAAAAAATTTGTTTTAGTTTTTGTGGATTGTAGGAAGGGAAAAACACTCGTTAAAACTCACCGATCAACCTGGAAAGCTGATACCACTTGATAGAGGCGGAGTGCCCAATCTTTCGGTGAGTGGAGATAATTTCGATTTGGTGGAAGTAGACCCTCACGATCGGACTACGACGAGTGAACCTGAAGCGCCAATGCAATTGCTGAACCAACTCCCGATGGTTACCAACCTTGCCGGTGCGAGATTAGCCTGATCACGAAGATCGTTTCCTGCATGCAATCGAAAAACGAACAAGAAAAAGACGCGAGCAATCTCAATATTACTCGAAGGTGGAGTTTTGAATCACACGAGGATAGCGCGTATTTGCGCGTGTTCGAGAGTAGCTAAAGCTAGATGTAAAACAAAACTCAAGTTGTAAACAAAAGGGACTCCGACTAAATAAAGGGGGCGCAGCCCCTGGAGTCCGGAGGAGGCGCCATAGCAGGAGGGGGGCGCACGCGACCAGGGGGAGGGCCGTGGCTCCCAACCCTTGGCGCCCCACCTGGGCTGCCCTGTTGGGCCATCTTCTTATTCCGCTGGACCTTCATTCCTTAACAGCATGACGAAGTTTAATTCTCTCGCACGGGCCCGAGTGATTGGCCCAACTGGATGATCAACTGTAGGCGCCTGAGGTGGAGGAGCAACTGGAGGCGCTTGAGGTGCTGCTGGTGTAGATGTACTCGTGGTGTCCAACCGGGATAAAATAGGTCACCATGCCAGGCGCTGCAAAAAAAAAAGAAATATCCCAGGAGGGCCCCCACACGCGCACGTCACAACGCGATTTTTCACACGAAATATGCGCGTGCGCGCTGCGTGGGATTTGAACCCACAACCTCCAGCCTCGCGCATAGCTTCCTTGCCATCCCACCTACACAGCACATCTGACTATATAGGGGATGCAATCCTTTTATATTAACTCGTGGGGGGCCCTTTTATCCCGGTTGGTATTACAAACCGGGATAAAAGGGTTTGAGGGATTTAGTCCTCTTTCAGCAACCCCGTTGGGGACCCTTTTATCCCAGTTGGTATTACAAACCGGGATAAAAGGCCCTCGACCCTTTTATCCAGGTTGGTGTTTCAAACCGGGATAAAAGGGGGATCTTTTATCCCGGTTGGTGTTTCAAACCGGGATAAAAGGCCTCTCAGGGTCTTTTTTTTCCACTAGCCTTTGCAACCGGGATGAAAGATCCCAGTTGGTGAGCCCCCCTCTAGTGACCGAGCTTTAGTCCTGGTTGGTGAACCTTTTGTCCCAGGCTAACTTTAAACCAGGACAAAATGGGGTGCATGGAAGGTGAGTTCTCTACTAGTGCCTCTTATTTATCATGCAACCTAAGCAATTTGCTGATGTGGCAGTAGATTTATTATGGAGAGAGAGAAACCATTTCTTAGAGAGGAAACCAAGTCCTCACACGCACCAATGAGCCAAGAAACCAGCGAATCTGCATTGGGGAGACCCAAGTAGTTTCTTCTTACTTACTATCGGATCCTTTGCGCTTGCACCACTGCTACCCATCACTCGAGCTCCTTTACATGATGCACAGAGGATCTGGTACTAGAAGGGAGAATGATTGGTTGGATTTTTATTTAGAATCTAGATAAAAAAGTTGCATTGTGAAAGATGATTTCTTGATACAATATCCTAGACTATGGAAACTAGGTTGGTTTCTTCCATTGGGACTGCCCTTAGAGGAGGTTGCGATGTGTTTGGAAACTCAGGATCGTAAATGGAGAGGCTGGCTGGCTGGACCATTATGGCTATACCAGCCCAGATATTCTGACGGGGTTGTCCATTTATTGTTTCTTTTTACATACCTTGATGTTCCCAATATTATATATAATAATAAACATAACTTTTACAAATAAAGTGTGGCAGAACACCTTGGATTAACTTAGCTAAAGCACGGTTAAGTCGTCTAAGACGCGAATCTCATGCTTTAATCAAGTTAACTCGACGATCCGTCGGATTTCATCCGATAAACCACTTAGACAGGACCGAGTTAGCATAGCTCACACGAAGGTGAGTGGTTCCAGAGAATACAATAGATCAACCAAGTTAAACAAGTCAACAATTTATTTCAACACTGGTTTCAAATTCAGAGTTTTACAAGATTCAAAAGCAGCGGAAAGATAAAATAGTGGAAGCTAGCGCCGGGGTCGGATGTCCCTGATGAGGCCGATCAGGACATCAGTGATCCCTTTCCTTGCTGTCCGAGGAGGGATCCCACTCGACCGTCCACCCAGGAGGAAGCTGGGGCGGCCAAGTGCCAACAGCAGCAAACTCAGGAGCTTCAACTTCACCTGAAAGAGATGCCACAAGCAAGGCTGAACTGCTAAGCTCAACAAGACTTAACCGACTAGTGGGGAACTACTCCACCAACATCTAGACATGCACGACTCTTTGGCTGAGGGGTTTGTTTTGCCAAAAGCGACTACAGTGGGTCCTTACTTTCAATATTTTAGCCCAGATTCTAAGTTCATTAACCAGTCTACATTGGCAACTTATGCTAAACAACCACAGTTCCAACAACAATATATAGAACAAGCATCGAGTTCATATCATCATCATGTTCCATCTTTACTCAATGTAGCATAGCGATCAAGCAGTCTCAAACTGTGAGAGGCAAACGAATCGATTCGAGTTTCTTAACCATGCATGTCGAACCTAATCTCACGACATCCACGCACCACAAAGGGTTGCTTCCTGTGTCGGCCATCCCCATCAATTCCCAAGCACGTGTCAGGTCCAAACTTCCCTTGGCATGCAATGCTCCATAGTCCCGACCTCTTGTCATAATGTGGCCGCACTTGCACCCACATGATGCACCATGGGAACCTCGTTCCAGGGACAGCAGGGGTATAAGCCATGCCCTAGTTCAATCAGGTACTAGGCTTCCCCATCCCATACTAGGTATGAGATTAGTACTTTCAAACACTTGATCACGAACACCAACACTTTCCGACCTTAAGCAATTTCATATAGACAGACAGGGTGATCCACCGACCACCAAAAGAGTTCACCAGGCCCTGCCCCGTCCACCGGCTTTATAGTTGTAACCAGAAGGAGAACAACCAACTCCTATAACTCGCGAGTGATAGGAAATCACTCGACTTTTACCGAGTCCTATTAAGCAATGCAACTACTCGAACTTATCAGACTAGTGTTCAGATCAAGGAAAAATAAGTCATGCATCTAGGGTTTCAAACAACTCCTATTACGTAAATGCACATACAAACGAAGGAAGGCATGTGCAAGTTTAGAAAGTTAGGGTCATGCTCTAGGGCTTGCCTTCGAGCGGGGTGGAGGCGAACTGGTCCTCTGAGGGTTCTGCTTTAGCTCCTGCGGTCGGCAGCCCAGCTACTGCTCCGTCTTCTGGCACCGGATGCAGCTCGTATGTGCCGTCGGCGAGATTTAGTTCTACACGAATGCAAATGCAGGGTTAACACTTATATGGTTATTTCAACAACACTTGCAAGCTTTAGCCCAGAAACTTGTAGCAAAGCTACAATAAAAAGGTGTAGAGGTTCAAGCTTTAGTTGATGGAGAACAAGACAAAAGGGTCGGGTTGTGATAAACTTCTGATCTGACCCTCAGATCTAAGGAATAACTGTACCGGGGTCCTCAGACTTAACACAGAGAAGTCCCCAAAATTTTACACAGATACCCTCAGGTTAAAGAAAAAGATACAGCCGAGCCCTCAGGCGAGGCGGATAAGGGTCAGTGAAACATACAGGGTCGGGCGAGACGGAAAAAGGGGTCAGGCGAAACTAACAGGGTCGGGCGAGACGGAAAAAGGGGTCGGGCGAGACGGAAAAAGGGGTCGGGCGAACCGGGAAGGGGGTCAGCAGTTTACCTTTAGGCCTACTGGTGAAGTCTTGGGGTCGGAAAGAACAGGCTCAGGCGGAAGGACTAAGGCGCTAAGGCTTGGGCGGCGGCGATGTACAGCGGTGCTCCGGCGGCGGCGGTGCTTCTTGTTGACGCAAGTAAGCTCTAGCACCGTGCGGAGGAGACAAGCGGCCGTTGGGTTGGGAAAGGCGGGTGTTGAGCGGAGAGGAGAGTTCCTCAAGAGCTTAAGTGGCAGCGCTTGAGCACGAAACAGAGGAAGATGCGGCAAGGAAACAATGGCGAAGGGAACTCCGGTAGGGCTCTGGTACTCCTTTTTATAGCTGTGTGGAAGAGAGGGAGTCCGGGCAGCGCGAAGATCAGGTTGAAAAGGATGGAGTGCTCTGCCTTGGTGGCGATTGGGCGGCGAGGCAGAGCTTCGGGGATAGGGTCTTCGGTCATTAGGCACTGGAGACAGAGCTTATGCAGGCGCGGTTTTGCCGGGGAGAAGGATTGGTGAGGGTGAGCGCGGGTCTGGTCGCATCAAGCGGCAGATTGGGGGCGGCGACTCGGCTAGCGTGTGGCAGGAAGGAAGGAAGGGGCACTGCAGGTGAGGGCGCTGCAGGCGAGGTGACAGGGCGAGCGGTGACGCTAGCAGGCACCGAACCAGCGGCTTTGCCGGGGCACGCTACTGGCGAGGCGGGAGGAGGAGTTGTCACTGCTGGATTCGTGGTTGGCGAAGGCGGCATCGTCGTGGGGCGCGCGCGGCCGGGGATCCGGGTGAGATGATGAGCGCAGGAGGCGAGGCGGTCTGGCGCAGCAGCGGCCAATCTCTGGTCGCAGCAGCGACAGGACGCCTGGCACGGCCGGTGAGGTTGCGAGTGAGACGAGGCGAGGCAGAGAGTCTGTAGGGCGCTTCTGCGCGATTGGGAGGGAGGCGTGCTGATCCGTTTGGTCGTGGCCGGCGACTGGGCGAGGCAGGGCTTGTCGAGGAGGTTAAGCCACGCGGCGGAGAGACTTTGAAGCAGGGCGCATGCTTGCTCTGGCGCGCTTGACCCGAGAGATCCGTGGGATCTGGTTGTGGATCCACCACTCAGTCTCTGGTTCTCCCACAGCTCTAAGATTTTGAAGGAACACTATCTTTGGGACTTAGAGAGAACCGGCGGTTTTGGTTGGGTTTCAGGGGTCGGGGCTGATTAGAACTGCAGAATTAGCATTAGCCTTGAGATTAACTCAGCTGATTAGCCCAGGTTGTTACATAAAGATTGATCTATTCAAGATTTCACAGCATAGATACTATGTCCTCAAAAGAGGGGGGAAAATACTATGTGCTGCTCATGTCCAAGAATGGTTTTTGCTGATTCTTTTTTAATCACTACAATAAATAATAATATCTAGTCCATTATAATAAAATTAATTGATTTTAGTAATCTGGCATAATTCACCCAGCTAGAACTAAGCTGTAATGCTATTTGAAACGTGATATCTTATTACCGGATATAAAATCCAGTATCCTCTTCATCAAAAGTCAGACGGGCGCACATCAATACTTCAGCTTTTTATACATTCGTAACAAACCATGAAAGTTTCTAGCGAAACAAATGTCTCTCTTGACGACTCTTGCTTGCACTATTCGATCCTAAACAAAAATCTCGAAAATAATTGAAGCTGAAACTAAAGAAGTTTAAATCCCGATCTAAATTTTATAATCCGTGAAGATCTCTTTAGTCCCGGTTTGTAACACAAATTCGGACTAATACCTTTAGTCCGGGGATTAAAGGGATCTTCACGGTTACTTCAAAATGAAAACATATTTAACTCCATCACATGTGCTATGTGAGTGAGGTGGTAAGGAAGGATTGAGAGGCTTAAGGTCGTGGGTTCAAATCCCACGCACCGCGCACGTGCATATTTCACATGAAAAATCGTGTGACTTGTGACGTGCGCGTGTGTAGGAGCGTCCCGGGTGGGATAACTGAGACCCGAATTCTTAGTCCGGGTTGGGAAAACCGAGCACTTTGAGATTTCCCAACCGGGATTATAGCCCATTTCTCTGCTAGTGCTCAATGTTTTTGAACCAAGGCACGGACCTGTTTTTTTCTAGAGATGAAAACGTCTACTAGGGTCCAATTGCATCGCAAGTTGAATATACTCACTTTACTATGGCTCTATTACGGAAACTCATACTGAATCTAGCAAACTTTTTATGAAAGCAATAGGTGCATTACAGCAAAATAATCGATTCTAAAGATATCTTCATCAGCCTATATATATATATATATGCCACTAGTTGATCGAGTTCCAGACGATATGATCGACATTGTTTGATCAATTCTGGAATTTTACTTTTAAAATCTGCAGAGAGCTGTCTGCACAATGAAACTTCAACCATTATCAGGAACAGGCACCGCGTGCATTGCTAAGGTATGGCAGTCAGGTTGCATCTAAGTGAAGGGTGGTCATGACAAAGCTATATTGGATTCACATTACTTACATAACCGTCTTGTAGTGCCGGTTCTTGAAAAACACCAACATCATATTTTTTTGTCAAGTACCTCGTAACACACCCAATGTCCAAAATCAACTTAATTACAGCCCAGACCCACATGCGCGCATAGCACATCTCTTACATATTCATGATTAAGCCACATGTGTTATATTTGGAATGACAAAAATTATAAGCTGGCCATAACCTATATAGTGGGACTAATTCCACCCAACCAGGATACATGGGCCATAACGGGTTGAAACTGGAATACCAATGGGCCAGTGTATTACATTCTTCCACTACTTTAGTGTTGACGTCCTCGTCAGCTTACCGAAATCATGACAAACAAATACCCAAGATCATGCCATGCATGTCCCCTCTGCGGTCAGACACGCATGCCCTCTCGTCCAGCGAGAGTACAGGCTTTAAGTACCATCTGGAACACTCCGTGTCCGCAATATACCTGCGGCCCAACTTTTCACGTGGCACTTGCTCACATACGTATAGCATATTTTTAAAATTTCATCCTCGTTATTTGTAAAAAGGTTAATCCGAAAGAACTTATATTTGGAATGATAAGATCTTTAAGCTAGCCTGAACCTATGTAGAAGACTACCAATGTGGGACTAAATTCCGCCCGGAATAGGACACATGGACAATATATAATGGCAAAAAGTGGAACGGCCGGCCTGAGTGTTACAGTTGTATTTCTACCATTAGTGTCAAATTAAGTTTACATTTAGTTTGCCTTTTTCTGAACCGTCTGTACGATGTGGAAAGACATTCTGAATTATGGTAGAAATACAATCATTTCCACCGTCAGTTTATGCAAACAACGGACTATGGATCGAAATGGCTTTCTACAAACAGAAGGAAATTAAACAATAAAATTTCTAAACAAGTTACAACCATAGATGTAAACTGGACACGCCGCAAAGAGCTCTGCACGCCATGCGCGCGCCTACGCCATGCGCCTGCAGTAACGCCACCCCGATCGCCGTGCCTACTAATTTCTCCATGCGGTTTATTTCCATCTGACAAGGACAAAGCCAAACATGAAGGCCACCGGAACACCAAAGAGAATGAATATCATCAACCAAATCCTTTTCTTAACCTCAACTTCAGCTCCAAGCCAAAGATTTCACCGGAGACACCTCCTCTTCCTTCTCCCTGAGCTGACGGTCCTTCTCCTGGATGGCATCCTTTGTAGTCGTCTTCACGCTTCTAGCACAGTCCCACATTTTTTTTTATACTTCCACAGTTCCACATTGAGAGAATGATGCCCAGCACTTTCATGGACCACTCCTCATCCATCCAGTGCAGAAAGTTGCATTGATCGTTCTCAGCTCATCCAAAGACATGGAAAACTAAATTATTAACAAGAAATATGAGATGCGCTAATTTAATTTTGTTAAAAAAAGATAATGACTTTAGTACAGCTGGTTACAAGCTCTAATGTCCATCACTCATATTCAATCCGATAGTTCAACGCTGCGATGGTCTTTCCGATGTGAGGGCTTCCCAAGTGTACCTGACAGAGTGACAAGTCCTTAACTTTTACCCCACATGAGCACATGCAACCAATTTTTTTCAAATCTAGCTTAAAAAGTTATAATTCTTGAATCGGGCATCAAACTCAAATTCCGATTGCACAATTACGTTTCTTTTAACAATATCTTCAAAATAAGATCCACTTGTATATGTTTCAATAATAATTTTAAAGAGACATAAATTGCTTATATAGAATAAAAAAATGTCAAACCCAACTAGTTAAAATGCTCAATTGATTTGCCTCAGTGACCTATCATTAAGCATGCACGAGACATCCACCTATCGTAACACAGTTGGGTTGCCCTCTTTCCTATCACACCATCTAATCTATCTTCGCAATATCACCATTAATATCCACTAAATTCAACTAAGCATTTTTTGTAAAGTTACAGGCAACTTTTATAAAAATCATAAATAAGTCAGAATACACTGAAAAGCATTTTCTCACACGAAAAATATCACTAAAACATAATGATGTGGGATCAATTTGAAAGAAATATAATGGTGCAATCAGATTTCAATTTCACTTCTTTCCTTCTCGGTTTCACATGCAACTTTTTCGCACGCGTTGCCGTCGGAAGCACCGAGAAGAAATGAAAAAGGCAGCGGAACCCAAAAAAGAATAGGGAGGTTGGGTTAGTTTGTCTACGTGCTAAAGGATAGGCTGTCCGACAGGACTATATTACAACAAGCTGTAATATAGCTGGGTCCAAAAAGAATGGAAATAATAATCACATCTAGGGGCAGCTAGAACCAACTGCCCGTGTTCTTCCCACCTCAGCACTACTTTCTCTTCGGAGATATGACGGCAATGTAGTATTGTTTTGCGGTCTATCCCACGCCAATCGTAGTTGTCGTCGATAGCATGTGGAAGCGCGCTGACTGAATTGGTCTGGATGATCTAAATAAAACAGCAAATATATGATGTTCATATATGTCGTCAAAACCTCTTGCTACTAATAAGTCACTAAACTTCAACATTGCACGTATCTAAGTCACTACAGTTCAACATTGCACGTATCATTAATCATTCATCATTTATTCTAATAAATAAAAGACCCCTACTAAAAATCACTACCCATCACCGCTAGTTATGGGTTCGTCGGATAAAGGTCGGCGGTGATGGGGTTACCCCATCACCGGCAATGAAGGCCTATTAAAAAACAAAAAAATCATCCGCGCGCACGCCCTGACCGCAGCGCCGGAGGCCCCACAGGCCGCAGCCGCCGTCGGAGATCCGTCACCGTAGGCCGCCGCCACCGCTGCTGCTCATCGCAGATCCACCACCTCGGTGCGCCGCTGCCGCAGATCCACGCACCTCCTCCCGCCACCGCGTTTGCCTCCGAGACGGTCTCGCCCCAAGCGCTGCCTTCGACCTTTGCCCACCGCCGCTCCTCACTGCCCCAGTGAGGGGCTAGTGGAGGGGGGAGGGGAGGGGCAGTAGGGGACAACGGAGAGAGGATGGGGAGATCAGGGAGAAAGAGAGAGAGAGAGGATGCACCGAGGAGAGGGAGAGGCGCGGAGGAGAGATCAAGGGGTGTGAGAGAGAGAAGATGCGGGAGATGGAGGGCTGGAGAGTAGATGTGGGAGAGTGCCTGAGGGGGAGGCACTACGGCGGATGGATAGAGGGGAGGCGCCGGACTCAACTCCAATTGATAAAAATTCCAGGTCTACCCACCCACCCGCCCAATGGTTTGTTAAACGAGCTGTTAGTTATGCACTACCGGCTCTTGGTTGGAACCGCCAGTGATACATGTTTTCACCACCGGTTCCAACATCTACAACGTCCACCTACATAGAAAGTGGCGGTGATACTATATCACCACCGGCCGTTTTTTATATAGCTCGTTCTGTAGTATTGAATGGCTCACAGCCAAACAGAAAACTGCTAGACTATCATGCTTCTGTCATAAAATGAACTCCCTAGTTCCCTAAATATTGGCACATGCAATGGCCTTTTACTAATAATTACAGAGAAGCCATTTCTTGATGCAAAGGTTAACAAAAATAATGCATGTTAAACAAATACAAGCATTGTTAAACAATGAGTATGTAGGACCTGGCCTGGACTTCTCGGATATCACAGCTCTAAATTTCTAGCCCAATCATCGAAGCCTCAATAAATTCCTTGACATACTGATATGCTACTCCAACAAAGGGGATCGAGGCACAGAGTTGTAAACGAGAGCTACAATAATGGACAGTAATACATGCATACTGTATCAGAGAAATCCAAACCATAGGTTTCTTTTATTACTCACCCTAGGGTAGTAGACTCGTCGGATCCGGAGTTCTTGTCCATGCTCTGCGACCTCCTTCGGCATTCCGACTCCTTTGAATTTGTCCGAACTTAATTAGCACTACGAAAACAGTAAAAATGCCGAGTGTTTTTTATTTATCGAGTGCTTTATTTCGGGCACTCGGCAAAGGCGGTATTTGCCGAGTGTCTCCGTGAAAGCACTCGGAAAACATTATACACTCGGCATAAATTCTCTTTCCCGAGTGCTAAATGGAAAACACTCGGCAAAGTCATAACCGACACTCGGCAAACAAATGACACTCGGCAAATCTTCACCACGTGACCGGCACGTGCAACGTCCATTAGGGAGGCATGCCGGACGTTAGTCCTTTGCCGAGTGTCCGTCACAGACACTCAGCAAAGTTCCAGGTTTGCCGAGTGTTTTTCTCCGGCACTCGGCAAACGCCAATCGTTGCCGAGTGTTTTTTGCGACACTCGGTAAAACCAAAACTATTTTTCCCTCCTCCACCCTCCACACTTTTTCTACTCCCCACGTACGACATTTGGCACTGCATGCTAGAAGGTGGTCTATTTCTTGGTCTGTTTGCAATATTTAATGAATTAATTTCATTTAGAGTAATTTGTTGATTTAAGTCAAATTTGAACTGCAAGTGATTGGAATAATGGAATAAAATGAGTGGAAAAATCATATTCATGTTAATGAGTCCGAATTGAGGTCTCATCCGGGAAATGAAAAGAAATTTCGAACATTTTGTTCAGAAAACATGACCACAAATGTGTGGCCGAATGATTTTAAAATTCTCAAAAAAACAAACGAAGTCTGAAAATCACGAGATTTGTCAAGATGCCATGATTTCGTATGTGGAGGTTGTGGTAAAAAATTGAGAAGGTTTAGCAAAATTGTTGACATATGATGCTTACAAATCGAAGCATCTCCGGAGAGGATTCGTAGAAGTTGGAAGGATCCGGTAAGATTTTGAGTCCAATTGACACTTGAATTTGGGTTTGACTTCAAAATTCTTTTTATAGGCCATAGACAACATAGATTGGTTCATGTCAAATTTTGGGAATTTTTCGGATCCGTTTGATAATTTTTATTTATTAACTGCAATTATATAAATTTAATAGATATAAATTCAATTTGAGCTATAACTCCATGAAATAGTAGAATAATATTAGTAGAAAAATGAAATAGGCATTGTTTAGTGATTTTGACTAGGTTTTTTCAAAGTTTATGGGAAAAAAATTAGTAAAATACGTTAGTGAAGGTTTACACATGAAATATAAGCGTACTTTGCCGAGTGTCATATCGAAACACTCGGCAAAAGGAGCTATTTGCCGAGTGTCATATCGAAACACTCGGCAAAGTAGCTATTTGCCGAGTGTCAACAATCCAACACTCGACAAATGTTTCCGCGAGCCCACCGCAAGGCGAAGCTACTGTTTGAAAATCCGAAAAATAAATAAAAAAAGGGCCTTTGGCGAGTGCCGGCGATCTACCACTCGGCAAAACCTGTAAATTAAGCCCTGGCCGCCTGCCCGCCCTAACTCACGCACACACGCACACACCCACAGACACGCCTCCCTCGACTGTCCCCGGCGGCGCGCCACCAGCACCGCTGTAACGACCTTGGTTAATCAGCCGAGTTAATCTTAACCCGAGTCCCTAATCCCGCTGACTTAACTTTTCCTAAGTTTGAGTGCTTGAGGTCCGGTTCTCAGCCCCGACCCTAGGAAAACCCAAACTAGACCGCCGGTTCATCCCTAAGTCCAAAGACAGTGTTCTTCCAATCTTGGAGATGAAAGAGAACAAGCGACTGACTGGTGGACCCGCAATCTTTTTCCCCGGTTCTCTTGAGACCAACGCGCCTGAGCAGCATGCGTCCGCTTCAGAGCTCCCCCGCCGCGTGGCTCAACTCCTCTGACTCCCGCCACCTCGCCCAGTCGCCGGGCGCGACAGGATGGATCAGCGCGCCCTCCTCCCCAATCACAGCGAAAAGTCCCCTGCAACCCTTTCTGCCTCACCTCGTCTCGCTCGCGCCCTCGCCCGCCGCGCCAAGGTCCCCCGTCACCGCCATGGTAGAGTTTTGCCGCTGCTGCGTCAGACCGCCTCAAGACCCGCACCAATCATCTCGCCCGAATCCCTGGCTGCAAGCCCCGATGCCTTCCGGTTTTTCCGCTCCTCCACAATCGCGCCGCCCACGATCTCGCTCCACGACGATACCACCCTCGCCAACCCCGACTCTGGTAGAGACAGCTCCTTTTTTCGTCTCGCCAGTAATATGCCCCAGCAAGCCGCTGTTTTGCGCTCGCTCGCGCCGCCGCTCACCTTGTCACCGCGCCTGCTGCGACCTCGCTTACCGCGCCTGCCTTCCTGTCACACAACAGTCAAATCTGCCGCCCACACTCCGCCGCTTGACGCAACTAGACCACACTCGCCTCCGCCAAATCTAAATCCCGGCAAAGCCGCGCCTACGCTGGCCTTGTCTCCAGTGCCCAATAGCCGAAGACCCTGTCTCCAAGGCTCTGTTCCGCCGCCCATCGCCGCTCAATCGCCGCCATGGCAGCGCACTCCATCCTTTTCTTCCCGGTCTTCGTGCTGCCCAAACTCTCTCTCTTCCGTGCAGCTATAAAAAGGAATACCAGAGTCCCACCAGAGTTTTTTCGCCATTGCTGTTTCGCCGCCCCTACTCTGAGCGCACTTGAGCACTGCCGCTGAGCTCTTGAGAAGTTCCCCTCTCCGCTCAAACCTGCTTCTCCCCAACCCACCAGCCGTCTATTCCTCCGCCCGGTGCTAGAGCTTTCTTGTTGTCCACAAGAAGCTTCGCCGCCGCCGGAGCACCGTCAAACCTCGCCGCCACCCAAGCCTTAGCGCTTTAATGTTTCCGCCCAAGTATGTTCCTTCCTGACCCCAAAACTTCACTAGTAGACCTGAAGGTAAGCTGCCGACCCCTTCCCGGTTTGCCCGACCCCTTTTTCCGCCTCGCCCGACCCTGCCTATTCCGCCGACCCTTATCCACCTCGCCCGAGGGCTCGGCTGTATCATTCCCTTGACCCAAGGGTATCTGTGTAAAATATCGAGGATTTCTTTGTGTTAAGTCTGAGGACCCCGGCACCGTTATTCCTTAAGTTTAAGGGTCAGATCATAAGTTTATCCCCATCCGACCTTTTATCCTGTTCTCTACCAACTGAAGTTGAACTCCCCCTCCTTTCCTGTAGCTATGCAACAAGTGTCTGAGCTTAAACTTGCAAGTGTTGTTGAAATAACCGTCTACGTGCTAACTCCTGCATTTGCATTTGTGTAGAGTTACAACTCGCCGACGGCACCTACGAGCTACATCCGGCGCCTGAAGAAGGAGTAGTAGCAGAGCCGCCGAGCACAGAAGCCGAAGCCGAAGACTAATTCACCTCCACCCCGCTTGAAGGCAAGCCCCGGAGCATGAACCCAACTTTCTAAACTTCCACATGCCTTCCTTCTTACGAATGTGCATTTACGTATAGGATTTGTTTGCAACCATAGATGCATGACTTAGTCCCTTTGATTTGAACACTAGTCTGTTGGGTCGAGTAGTTGCAATGCTTAAATAGGACTCGGTAAAAGTCGAGTGATTTCCTGTCACTCGCGAGTTATAGGAGTTGGTTCTCTTTTTGTTTACAACTATAAGGACGATGGACGGGGCAGGGTTTTGGTGAACTCCTGTGGTGGTCGGCTAATCGCCCCGTCTGTTTATTGAATCTGTTAAGGCTTGATAGTGGTGGTGTTCGTGATCAAGTGTTTGAAAGTACTAATCTCATACCCATTATGGGATGGGGAAGCCTAGTACCTGATTGAACCTAGATGTGAGCGGTTCGATCCACTGTCTCTGGAATGAAGTTTCCCTGCGGCCGCACGTGGTGGCAAGTGTGGTCACAGAACGGCAAAGGCCGGGTCTGTGGAACCTTGCACCAAGGGAAGTGAGCCCGACACGGGTTAGGGAATTGATGGGGAAGGCCGACACAGGAAGCGACCCTCGGTGGTGCGTGGATGTCGTGAGGTTAGGTTCACCATGCATGGTTAAAGAACTCGAATCGATTCGTCTGCCTCTCACAGTTCGAGACTGCTTGATCGCTATGCTCCACTGAGTAATAAAGGAGTCTGATGATGACATGGTCATGATGTTGAGCTTATATACATAATGTTGGATCTATGCTTGCCTAGAGTAAGATGCCAATGTAGACTGGTTAATGAACTTAGAATCGGAGCTAAAACATTGAAAGTAAGGACATAACATAGTTGCTTTTGGCAAACCAAACCCCTCAGCCAAAGAGCCTTGCATGTCTAGAAGTGGTGGAGTAGTTCTTCCCACCAGTCGGTTAAGTCTTGTTGAGCTTAGAAGCTCAGCCTTGTTGTGGCATCTCTTTTCAGGTGAAGTTGAAACTTCAGAGCTTACTGCTGGCACTTGGCCGCCCCAGCTCCCTCCTGGGTGGACGGTTGAGTGGGATCCTTCCTCGAAGGACGGGGAATGGGATCATTGATGTCTTGTCTGGCCTAACCAGGGATATCCGACCCCGACGCTAGCTTCCGCTATGATTTTTGTCTTCCGTTGTTCTTTTCAACCTTGTAAACCTCTGATTTCAACCAGCATGTAATGAATGGTTAAACTAATTGTGGATCTGTATGATGTTCGTATATCACGTAACCTAGTTAGACGTCTCCCGTTCGAAAGAGATACGGTTGGAAATATGCAGATCTTTGCATATCTATAACCGTATCTATTTCGAATTGTCAACGTTTTTTGGATAGCCCGAGGATGTGTAGGTGGGTTTAGTATCCATGGTCTACTCCGATCCGAGATAGAGTTTCGGTAGCACCTCCCTGTTGTTCTCCGGATATACAATCTCCCTTCTAGGACGTGTATTTGGAGAACAGCAGGAAGGTGCTGCCAAAATTCTGTCTCGGGTCGGAGTAGACCATGGAAACTAAACCCACCTACACATCCTTGGGTGGGATTAGGACCTATCTTCACCTAATAGACAGTATAGGAACGTGTAGATGCAACGTGATTTTTTATATTACTCGCTGATATGCTAGAGGATGGAGAATCGTCAGTGGATGTACATGGGCTGCTCTAGTCAGAATTCCTTGACCAATAAATGGATTGACAAGATGGATGCTTTCTTGGAACAGGCGTTTGCAAGTGTCAAAGGAGCTAGATCAACTTGGTGTCCGTGTAGCAAATGTGGAAACATGCGTTGGCAAACCAAGCTAGACATGGGCAAACATCTTGTGAAGAACAGATTTATGTCAGACTACACCAGGAGGATCTACCATGGTGAAGCCGATCATGGGAGATACGAGGTTGTCAGACAACGCATCGAGGAATATGATTATGATGCCGGGGTGGGAGACATGTTAAATGACTATCATGAAGCACACTTCGATGAAGCACATTGGGAGGAGGAGCCAGAGGCTATCGCAAAGGCTTATTATGACAAGTTGTCTGCGGCACAGCAACCCCTTCATGGGCATACCAAGGTTTCTCAACTGGATGCCATTGCATGCCTAATGGCTATGAAGTCTCAGTTTAGCTTGAGTCGAGACGCGTCGAGACGCCTTTGATATTATGCTGACAGTTTTTGGAAGCCTGCTCTCGGATGGTCACATCTTGCCAAAGAGCATGTATGAGGCACAAAAACTCCTTCGTGCACTTAAGATGACATACGAGCATATACATGCTTGCTCGAAGGGATGCATCTTATTTAGGAAAGAGTATGCGGAAGAAAAGTACTGTGTGAAGTGCAAATCGTCTAGGTTCCTGGAGGTAGACTCTAGTGATGGTCAGATGAAGCAGCTCGCAATCCCCGTGAATGTTCTACGGTATCCTCCTTTCATACCGAGGATCCAACGGCTTTACATGACTAAAAAATCCGCAAAATAGATGACATGGCACAAAAATGGACGTCGATACAATCCTGAGAAGCTGATACACCCATCCGATGCTGAAGCCTGGACATGCTTTGATGCGATTTATCCTGAGAAAGCTCTAGAGGCTCGTAATGTATGTGTTGTGTTGGCAACAAATGGGTTCAATCCTTATGGAATGGCGGCCGCCCCGTACACCTATTGGCCCATGTTCGTTATCCCCCTCAATCTCCCCCCTGGTGTCCTCTTTCAATGACAGAATATATTCTTGTCGTTGATAATTCCAGAGCACCCGAGTAATAATATGAGTGTGTACATGGAGCCTCTGATTGATGATTTGGTCCATGCTTGGGAGGAAGGGCTATGGACATATGACCGAGCTACAAAGACAAACTTCAAAATGCATGTTTGGTACCAGTACTCCATGCATGACTTGCCGGCATATGGGATTTTCTGCGGCTGGTGTGTTCACGGGAAGTTCCCATGCCCAGTATGCAAAGCATCTTTGAAGTTCATTTGTGTCGGGGATACATCCCCAATACCCGCAAAAAAGAAAGAAGTCAAACTCCTACTAGGATTCCCCTGTAATCCTACTAGGACTCATCCCGTGTAATCCTACTAGGACTCATCCTGTGTAATCCTACTAGGACTCCTCCTTGTAATCCGACTAGTACTCTGCCCCCTGGAGTATATAAAGGAGGGCAGGGTACCTAGCGCAGCAGGTCACACCTCAACACCCAAGAATAGGGCACGATATACAAACACCCCTAAATAGGACGTAGGGTATTACGCTACTCTAGCGGCCCGAACCTCTCTAAATCCGTGTCTCGTGTCCTCGCTTTTACCTTCAAGTTCCAGGTCCGGCGATCCCCCGCTACACATTCTGCTACCTCGGGTACCCCTTGGTAGACGACCGGTATAAACCACCGACATTGGCGCCCACCGTGGGGCAGATCATCGAGATCATCGGGCGAGCTTGAAGGACCTCATCTTCAAGCTGGCATTCACTTTCAAAGCGGGTGCAACCTTCATCTTTGACTCCTGACTTTGCATCACTGACGGCACTGGGTCCTTCCAATGCTGCATCATCGACAACCAGGAGAAGAAGCGCCTCGATGGGAACTCTCTTCTACAAGAAGCAGGATATCTCATCGAGAAAATTGACAAATTAAACCTCAGATCAGGTTCGACTCCAGCTTCAACTCCGACTCGAAGTCTGACAGCGACTCTAAGTTCGACTACAACTCGAAAGTCTGACTACATCGTGAGCTCACCGACAACTACGGGCGGCTCGCCGATGATTTCTTCGATTATGTCGTGGGCACGCCGACGACCACGGTCGGCTTGCCAACAACTCCGTCAACTACGGGCAGCTCATCGACGACTTCAACTACGTTGCAAGCTCGCCGACGACTACGGGCGGCTCGGCAACGACTTTGACTACTCTCCTCGACTACTTCGCTCGGCAACACACTGACAACTACTTCATCATGACGCTCGCCGACGAATTCTCCGAGTACGTCGTGGCGCTCGCCGACTACTACGGGTGGCTCGCCGATGACTACTCTTACCACATCATGAAGCTCGCTGACGACTACTTCCACTACTCGTCTTGACTACAAGGCTACTCGAGGACGGACTACTCCAACTCCTCATCTCGACTAAAAAATTAGTTGGGGCAAACTTCGCATCATCGACAACTAGTTAGAATCGCTTCCGACTAGTCTACTTTGTCAACAACCGTTACGGCTTCATCAACGACCGTCACGGCTTCGTCAACAATCATCCACGAATCAAGCTAAATCACTTTTCTAAATTATTTTCTGACTTATTTTCCATTTGCGCGCAACACGCGCTCTACTCGCCGGAAACTCTTGCGCACAACACGCGCTCTACTCACCGGAGGGTAGCAAACTCTTGCGCACAACGCGCGCTCTACTCGCCGGAGGGCAGCAAACTCTTGCGCAATCGCGCAGTCTCTTTCTTGTCGCAGCAGCAACTACTCTCACTTTTGTCTTCTCTTAAGGTCACTACTCTTCTCGAGCAGAACACACCTTAACTCGTGAAAGCCTCAGGCACATCTGTCATGCCTAAGCCCATACGCGTATACGAGACAAAGTTCTCACACACGCAGTGGCAACGGCTACCCGAAGACTGAGAGTCTAAGCGTAACAGGCTAACTACTCGGGAAGAGTATGACTGAAACAAGAGCTTGACTCGCAACTTTATATTGATCACTGAATAAATTTTAGCAGTTTCAATCCTACAAAAATGCTACATAATGTACGCATCTTTTCTTTCAGATCAAACTTTGGCGATGATGCCCACTAAGTATGCCTCCAACTGCACAGGCTAGTTCCCGAACTCAGGGGCTAAGCACCAATCAGTTCTTGGAATATCTCCAGTGGCTCAGCTAGCTCCCAGGCTCGGGGGCTGGATGCCGCAAAACCACTCGACGTGGCTCCAACGACTTACCTGGTGCACAAGCTTGGGGGTTGGACACCGCAAGACTACTCGAATGATGACCTGAGTGAAGATTCAAGACCCTCGGGTTGATTATTCAATCAATCCAAGACTCAAGGGCTGATAAGCTACACCCAAGACTTTTTTTAAGCTGAAAGAAGAAGATTCAAGATTTTGAACCTTAGCTTGAGTCTACGATTCAACCTAAGGCTTGGGGACTACTCCATATGGAGTGCGACTTTTGCCACCCTCCATACATGAAGACTACAATATCATGTTGATTAAGACTTTGAGCACACCATAGCCTCATGGCAGCTTTGAGAAGCATTGAAAAATTCAGCCTGACAAAGTACTCGAAGAGCACCAAGACTACTCGGCGAATATCTCAAGACTACTCGAAGACTGCTGCATTCGACTATGAAGCGCTCGAGGGCTTGTCGAGGATACATCCTCAATACCCGCAAGGAAGGAAGAAGTCAAACTCCTACTAGGATTCCCCTGTAATCCTACTAGGACTCATCCCGTGTAATCCTACTAGAACTCATCCCATGTAATCCTACTAGGACTCCTTGTAATCCGACTAGTACTCTGCCCCCTAGAGTATATAAAGGAGGGCAGGGGTACCTAGCTCTGCAGGTCACACCTCAACACCCAAGCGCAGTGTGCGATATACAAATACCCCTAAACAGGATGTAGGGTATTACGCTACTCTAGCGGCCCGAACCTGTCTAAATCCGTGTCTTATGTCCTCGCTTTTACCTTCAAGTTTTAGGTCCGGTGATCCCCCGCTACATATTCTGCTACCTTAGGTACCCCTTGGTAGACGGCCGGTATAAACCACCGACAATTTGGTTGTCGAAGGGTGGCAAGTATTCTTCGTTCAACAAACATCGACAATTTCTCCCTCCTGACCATCCATTCAGATGAGACATCAACAACTTTACAAAAGATGTCGTACTTACAAACCCCGCACCGGAGATGATGACAGGGGCCGCAGTTCATGCTCAGTTAGATTCTCTCGAGGTCAATAATGAAGAAGGTGGTTTTGTGGGATATGGCGAGCAACATGCTTGAACTCAGAAGTCATGCTTGTGGAACCTCCCCTATTTTGATGACCTTCTTCTTTCACATAAAATTGATGTAATGCACACCAAAAAGAATATCGCCGAGGCAATTTTTGGTACAATCATGGACATTCCTGACAAGACAAAGGATAACGTTAAGGCTAGAGTGGATCAAGCGAGGTTATGTAACAGGCCAAAGCTAGACATGGCGCCTCCAAGCGCTGGCAAGTCGTGGAGAAAGCCTAAGGCCAATTTCGTTCTGACGAGGGCCCAAAGGAGGGAGGTACTAGAATGGTTCCAAAAGTTAATGTTCCCTAATGGGTATGCAGCAAATTTGAAGAGGGGAGTGAATTTAGCTACTATGTGCATCAACAGGCTCAAGAGTCATGATTACCATATATGGCTTGAGCGCCTACTTCCGGTGATGGTTTGAGGCTATGTCCCTAAGCATGTCTGGCAGGTGCTAGCAGAGTTGAGCAATTTCTTCCACCAGCTTTGTGCGAAGGAGTTATCTCGTACCGTGGTTGCAGAAATAGAAACAATGGCACCTGTGTTGCTCTGTAAGTTGGAGAAGATCTTTCCACCAAGCTTCTTCAATCCGATGCAACATATGATTCTACACCTCCTGTATGAAGCACGAATGGAGGGGCCTGTGCAGGGCCTTTGGTGCTATTCAATTGAGAGATGTCAAAAGGTTCTTCGAACGAATTGTAAGAATAAATGCAAAAATTGAAGCATTCATTGCAGAGGCATACATTCTAGAGGAGGTGTCAAACTTCCCAACAAAATACTACGCTAACAACCTTCCTAGCGTGCACAATCCACCTCCTCGTTACAATGCCAGCGAAGATGAATTGAGCCTTAGCATTTTCCAAGGGTAACTTGGAAGTGCACGTGGTGCGACCCACAAGACCTTGAAACATGAAGAGTGGCACACTATCATGCTATATATGTTGACCAACCTATCCGAGGTGGAGCCGTACATGATGTAAGTTCTCAACAAACTTGTTCTGAACTAGTCACCATTATTTTGCCTAATCGCATATTTCTCGTTGGTACAGGGAATTTCATCGTCAATTCTGGCGTAAATCAAGGCAACCGTACCCGCACGAAGCTGAGACTCTTCTCAGAGAGGGTGCAGGAAATGGAGTGCCCAATTTCATTTCTTGGTTCAAACAGAAGGTACAATCCAATTTCATCGTCAATTCACGTACATGTGAATAATATAACGAACCACCCTGCTTGAACTTGCAGGGCCGAGCCAATGCGTCTATGAATGTCGAGTTGAGACAGGTTGCCGATGGCTGTGACTATAGGGTCAGGTCGTTTACCAGTTATGACGTCAATGGATATCGCTTTCACACAACAAGGCACGAGCAGAGTCGGCCCAATCGAAGAATCACAAATACCGGAGTTTTTATGCAAGGCTTTGATGGGGTCGAGTACTACAGAAGAATTCAAGAAATATACGAACTAACTTTTCATGGTTGCAAACCTCTTAATCCAGTCATATTCAAATGCCATCGGTTTGATCAATCTGTCGTGAGACGGGCCCCTAATCTTGGGCTAGTTGAAATTCGACAATCATCCGTGTTACCAGGAGACGATGTCTATATTGTGGCTCAACAGGCCACGCAAGTTTATTATTTGTCATACCCGTGCCAAACCGACAGCCGTCTTAAGGGTTGGGATGTTGTGTATAAGGTATCGCCGCACGGTAAACTACCTATACCAAACAATGAAGATTACAATATAGACCCCAACACATACAAAGGAGAGTAATTCCAAGAAGATGGGCTCGAAGGGAGTTTTGTGATAGACATAATCAAAGCGATCGGAATGGAAGTAGACAACGAAAGGGTTGCTGATGAGGACGCTGGAAATGAGGTTCAGAATGTGAAGGACTTAGAATTACTTCAATGATTACAATTAGGCAATGACAATGGTGATGACATTCCTCCTTCGGAGCACGGGCTTGATTATATCGACACGCGTGATAGTGATGATGAGACTTATGATCCAGCTAATCCCGATCATGATGATTATTTCTAATACATGTATGAGTCATACTAATTTATTTATAATTTTTCATACCATGTTATTTTGCATATCTTTCTAATTATGTTTTGTTTATCTATGCTGATTGGTTTACTCTTTTTAATTGCAGGTCATTGAGCAATGGTGGGTGGTATGAGAAAGCTCACGGCGATTTGCGAGAGACTGGCTGCTACAGGGACTGGTTCAGGTTCAGGTTCTGGGTCAGGTTCAGGTACAGCTTCAGGTAGGGGTCGAGGGACGCGTCGAAGTAGGCCTCGATGCAGGGTTGAGGAGGAGGAGATGGAGGAGGAGGAGGTCCAGAGGCCTCAAGGGAAGGGTAAAGTGGCGAGGCCCCTGTCGCCTGAACCTGAGGTGGAGGAGGAGGAGGTACCTTCCGCACATGCAATTGGTGATGAGGAGCAGGAGGAGGAGAAGGAGCAGGAGTAGGAGGGGGAGGGGGAGCAGGGGATGCCCAGTCTAATATATGGTTGTGAGGTCCCTCATCCCTCCCGAAGAGTCCGATACCTGAGCATTTACGCCCGCTGATTAAACTGAGTGGGACCAAATAATTAACTTTAAATATCATCAATAATTTTGTTATGTTGAAAGTTACAAAAGAAACTAATAATTTATATTAATCACTTGTGCAGGAGTTGGATTAAGCTCAGTAGGGGTGGTCACAACCGCAAGGTCAATGGGATTCTTGGTCTTTTGTGCAGGCTTTACTTCCCTGGCTTGGTGGTGTACGCTGGATAGCAGCAGCCGACCTACACGTGGGACCACTACGTCACCGCCCCAGACGTCCCTGATCGTGAACAGAGGAGATTCTCCAACATAGCGGAGAGGGTGAAGGCCGAGCTATGGATAAGTATTCCTCGCACTACATTGCTCAATACATCACCTATGTTCGACATTCTTGAAATAATAATTGTATACATCGCGTCTATATGCAGAACTTCTATAGATGCCAGGAGGGATTTGAGGCCAAGGCAAAGTCCGTCTCTGAACTAGCCACCAACAAGCTCGTGAAGGACATGCACTACGAGGCGCGCATCCAGGCCATCATCGAATTATACACTCAATAGAGAAGGATAAAGGTTAGAAAAGAGGAGGCAAGGACAATGAACCTGACCAAGGACCAATTCATGAGGGTAAGTAAAGAACGTTGATACTTACTTTATTTAAGATTAATTAGGCTTAATTTCTTTTCATATGTCACACGCTTCGTGATGTAGGTGCCTTAGTGGTGGTGCCGTGCGCATATCCGGTGCTGGGAAATGATGGTGGACATGTGGTTGGATCCTAGGTGGTTGGAGAACCACCTTGCTTGCCGACAGCAGCGTTTGCAGATGCCAAGTGCACCACACCATCAAGGCAGCCTGAGCCTTGATGAATATAGAAAAAAATGGGTACGCGACTTCAATTCTTTATTCTAACACTCAATTCTGCATAATTTCTAATCATTTTGTATTTTTTGTTGCAGTCGTCATCACATGATGGCCAACCTTGCTCCTAGCTCAAGGCATGGGTTCTGTCCAAAAAGGGCAAGGTGACGGCTGACATCGATTTCGACCCGAAGGACCCGTCCGAGGCATACAGACATCCCAGCATCCACAGTCGCGTCACCGAGTATACAGCGACGGCAAGGGAGGTTCACGGGCCAGAGTTTGATCCGAGCTCCAAGGATATTGATGGAGAAATTGTGATGAGGGTGGAAGGAGGCAAGAATCATGGCCGGTATTGGATTGGCGATGGCATAATCGACATGGCCTCTACTCCCACTCTCTCCCAGATCCAAGCAAGGAGCACGGACTCAAGCCCGGTGATACAGCCACGACCAACCACTGCACAGTTCCAGATGGAGGCTCTCCAGGTTTTTTCTCTTCCATTCATTGCTCGTTGGTTGTTATGTACTTTAGCTTTGCATTGTAACATTGCAATGAAATATTGTAGGCCCAGGTGGAAGCAGCAAGGAAGCAACAAGAGGAGATGGTGGCGAGGATGGAGCAGATGGTTCAGCAGAGGATAGAGGTCGAGTGGTAGAGGATGGAGGAAGAAAATCGGATGAGGATGGACTAGATGTTCCAGTACATGCAGAATTTTGCTTCGAGCATGGGTCAATCTTTGCCACCGCCACCGATGCTATTCCCTCCACCTAAGCCACCCACAACTACTCCTATGAGTCACTTAACACATTGTGCTTAAGATTGAATACTTTAATTTTTACAACTTTAGATGTTAGCTCAGAATGTCCTATCCTATGTGCAGAATCAATCGGCGGCTTCGAATACTCAAGACCAAGATTTGTCACAGTGGTCTCCTTGGCCTCCACGGTTTTAGACTTTGCATTTGTGACTTGAACTTGGATGAAACTTAGTTGTGACTTGAACTTGGATTTATGGCTTGTTTCGTGCTTACTGTGGATTATGTTTGTGATGTTTATGAATAATGCTTGTAATGGTGGTTGTGAATTATGCCTGTGATTGTTTATTATAAATATCTGTGATGATGTGTATTGTGAATTGAGAGGGATCCGTTATATGTGACAAAATAGGTAAAAAAGGGTACTGCCAACTTTGCCAAGTGTTACACTCGGCAAAGAGGGGCTTTGCCAAGTGTTTTGGCGTTAACAGTCGGCAAAGGGGGGCAGTTGCACCATGTTCTGGTGCTTCTTTGCCGAGTTTATTGGCTTAAACACTCGGCAAAGAAGCCATAAAATGCTCCCGGTGACCCATGTTTGCCGAGTGCCACAACCCCGACACTCGGCAAACTTTAACGTGTTTGCCAAGTGTCGAGCCACCGACACTCGGCAAACATTAAGGTGGTTGCCGAGTGCCATGCGGCCGACACTCGGCAAACTTTAATTTGTTGCCGAGTGTCTTCCGTCTGACACTCAGCAAACTTGCTGTTACCGCCCTTGTCGCCGGTACCGCCCTTGTCGCCGAGTGTTTATGCCCAGTGTTTTTTTGACCTTCGGCAAACCTTTTGCCGAGTGCCCGATGTTTGACACTCGGCAAATACCTGTGTGTCGACGGAAAATTTGCCGAGCGCTGAATGCCGAGTGTTACACTCGGCAAACGCTTTGCCGAGTGTTTTTAGGTCTTCGCCGAGTGCTGGCACTCGACAAAATTACTATTTCCCGTAGTGTAGGTTGGGTATCATAACTCGTTGGAGTAATTAAATGAACCTCTCACACACATCATGTTCCATAACCCAAATATCTGCTAACCTTGGCTCAATATTGAGTTGTTCATACAATCATACGTCAATTGTTCTCGTTTTGTTGTGTGATGGCATCATATATGTTTTTTCGTATTTGAAACATATAAGCACGGTATTTCAGATGTTTCGTTTTACATACTTATGAAGGTTGTCTAAAAAATATAGTTTAGGAAGTATATGCATATAATCAATGAAGGAAAACTCTCTTTCTTTGATCAACTTATTTTCTTGAATGGAAATGTTGAAGATGCATATATGTATTTGTTGGTATTGCTATATTTTATTTCATTTTATCTAAATTTAAACCAATCTGGATGCAATATGTTTGAAATAATTTCTTATGGTGCATCCAAAATACTACCAAAATTCACTTAGTGGATTATTTGTTGGTTTTCCAATATGGTTTCTTCCTAACAGCTAGTGGACATAGAACATATGTAGGTTGGAAATGATGATCTATCATGATGCGAACTAGGTAGATTGGGCACTCGGATTGGTAGGGGATGGAGCAATGTTGATGAGTATGATTTTACCTCGCCGTCGGGGGAGAAGGTACCTGAGAGGTCAAGGCTGATACAGTGCAGTCTTCATGAGATATCACATGAGATGAAAATAAAAACATTTGTCATAATGGTGTATTTATTTTGTATAAGTATATTTCAATACCTCTTATTAGTTTACATCATAATAAGGTCTTAATAATCAGCTTTAGAAAATACTAATATTACTTAATATATAGTAATCACATACTAAAAAAGAAAAAAAAACTAATCTACATGTGTGTCCTTTGGAAAAGATCATAGAGGTCGAGGTAGTAGATCCTACAGGTGACGCGATGCAGAACTTTGGAATGAAAAGCTCATCATGAGCACCGCTGCCTTCATATATACCATGTGAGATAAAAAATATACATATTGATATGGCCAAATTTTTTAGCGAAAAAATGTGTTTGTATTTGCCATATTATATTCTTCGGTGTAACTGAAGTATATTGCCGACATTTTCCAATCTACGTCCTGCAGGGAATCACTTCAGTCTAGTCTCTGAGTCAGCATCACCGCCACTGGCTTTCCTCAACTCCTCGCCCCTTTCAGGTCTTCAAGCGTAATTCTCCACTTCCTCTTTCTTCCCTCCGACACGCCGACCCTACCGCTGAAATTCCTCGGTAGGGTTTCGAGCTTGGCTCACCTAGGTCATCAGCCCCCAATCTCTGGAGGATGATGATGCCGTCGCTGGGGCAGGGCCTTAGCAGCAAGCGCCCGCGGATAATGACTTTGCTGTCTCCGGCCTAGCCCGATGGGACCAACCACTTGAGCCCCCTCCCCGTCGAGATGCTCGAGGAGATCCTCCGGCACCTGCCGCTTGACGACACAGTTCGCACCTCCACACTCAGAAAGGGCTGGCGCTATCGCTGGTTGGGGTGCCCTGGCCTTGAGCTCGTGTTTGTCAATGAAGATCCACTATCTTCCGTGGATTCAGTCCTCGCCAGTTATGCCTGCACCATCAGCATGTTCGAGCTCTGCATCGCGAGCGAATCAAGAGGCAACACTACCGGAAACAGTAAATTCGCCGAGTGTAAAAAGTGTGCCAAGTGCTTTCTTTCGGGCACTCGGCAAACAACCTATTTGCCGAGTGTATACAAGCAGGCACTCGGCAAACATATTACCAAAAATAAGGCACTCGGCAAACCACTCCCAGACACTAGGCAAATACATGACACTCGGCGTAATTCAAGGGAACCTACCCCGCACGAAGCCGAGACTCTTCTCAAAGAGGGTGCGGGAAATGGAATGCTCGATTTCATTTCTTGGTTCAAACATAAGGTACAGTCCAATTTAGCTCATACTTAGGTTGATTACAAGTTGACCGTACATGCGAATAATATAACGAACCACCCTACTTCAACTTGCAGGCCCAAACCGATGCGTCTATGAATGCCGAGTTGAGACAGGTTGCCGATGGCTGTGCCTACAGGGTCAAATCTTTTACCGGTTATGACGTAAATGGATACACACAACAAGCCATGAGCAGAGTCAGCCCAATCGAAGAACGAAAAAACCGGAGTTTTTACGCCAGGCTTTGATGGTGTAGAGTACTACGGAAGAATTGAAGAAATATACGAACTAACTTTTCATGGTTGCAAAGTTCTTAATCCAGTCATATTCAAATGCCATTGGTTTGATCCATCAGTCGTGAGACGGGCACCTAATCTTGGGTTAGTCGAAATTCGGCAATCATCCATCTTACAAGGAGACGATGTATACATTGTGGCTCAATAAGCCACACAAGTTTCTTATTTGTCATACCCGTGCCAAACCGACGACCGTCTTAAAGGTTGGGATGTTGTGTACAAGGTATCGCCACACGGTAAATTACCTGTACCAAACAATGAAGACTACAACATTGACCCCAACACATATGACAGAGATTTTTTTCAAGAAGATGGGCTCGAAGGGATTTTTGAGATTGATTTAACCGACACTTTCGGAATGGAAGTAGACAATGAAAGGGTTGCTGACGATGACGCTGGAGAGGAGGTTCATAATATGAAGGAGTTAGAATTACTTCAGCGGTTACAGTTAGGACAGGACATTGATGATGACACTCCTCCTTCGGAGCACGGGAATGATTTTATTGACACGCATGACAGTGATGATGAGACTTATGATCCAGCTAATCCCGATCATGACGATTATTTCTAAGACATGTATGGGCCGTACTAATTTATTTATTATTTGTCATACCATGTTATTTTTTAAGTATGCTTACCTTATTTTGCACATCTTCCTAATTATGTTTTGTTTATCTGTGCTGATTGGTTTACTCTTGGCAAATGCAGGTGATTGAACAATGGTGGGCGGTACGAGGAAGATCGCAGCGCTTTACGAAAAATTAAAAGTTGCAGCTTCAGGGTCAGGTACAAGGTCAGACGCATCGAGAGGTCGAGGGAGGCGTCGAGGGAGGGGTGGAGGCAGGGGTGATGCATAGGTCGAGGAAACGGAGGGGGCACAGGTCCTTGCTAGAGGCAGGGGTCGGGGCAGGGGTTGAGGAAAGGGTAAAGGGGTGAGGCCCCCATCGCCTGTACCTTCGTCGTCGTCTGATGAGGTACCTTCCGTGCACGCCTCTAGTGACGAGGCGGAGGTACAGGAGGAGCAGGAGCAGGAGCGGGAGCAGGAGCAGGAGAGGGAGGAAGGGGAGGAGGCAGGGGATTCGCAGTCCAAGATTTGGTTGCAAGGTCCCTCGTCCCTCCCGAGGCGACCGATCCCTCTTCATTTACGCCCACTTATTCAACCCACTGGGGCAAAGTAAGTTCCTTTACATATTCTCAGTACTTTTGATATGTTGAAATTTACAATAGAAACTAATAATCTATATTAATCACTTGTGCAGGAGTTGGACTAAGCTCAGTGGGGGTGCCCACAACCGCAAGATCAACGGCATCATTGAACTTTTGTGTAGGCTACACTTCCCTGGTCTAGTGGTCTTCGCCGAATAGGAGGAGCCGGCCTACACGTGGGACCACTACGTCGCCGCCGCCGACGTCCGTGATCGTGACCACAGGTTATTTGCTCACAAGGCGGAGCGGGTGAAGGCCGAGCTGTGGGTAAGTATTCGCAGCACTAGATTGCTTAATACACCAGCTTCGCTAGACATTCTTGAAATAATAATTGTTTGCAACATGTCTATACGCAGGACTTTTATAGATGCCAGGAGGGATTCGAGGCTAGGGCGGCCTCCGTCATTGAACAAGCCGCCAAGAAGCTCGTTAAGGACATGCACTACGAGGCGCGGGTTCAGGCCATCATCGACTTCTATGCTGAATACAGAAGGATGAGGGTCAAAAAAGAAGAGGCCAGGACAATGAACCTGACCAAGGAAGAATTCATGGCGGTATGTACAGAAAGTTAATATTTACTATTTCTGAGATTAATTACACTTAATTTCTTTTGTTATATGTCACACACTTGATGATGTTAGGTACCTCCATGGTGGTGCCGGTCCTTTACCCGGTGCTGGGAACAAATGGTGGACGTGTGGTTGCAGCCCGGGTGGTTGGAGAACCACGTTGCTTGCCAGGAGCGGTGTCTGCAGATGCCATATGCATCACATCATCAAGGCAGCCGAAGCCTTGATGAATACAAGGAAAAATGGGTACGTGAATTCATTTCTTTATTTTCACACATAATACACATAATACTGCATATTTTGTAATCCTTTTGCATTTTTGCTGCAGACGTCATCACATGATGGCCAGGAGTGCTCCGGGTTCAAGGCATGGGTTATGTCAAAAAGGGCAAGGCCACAGCAGACATCGACTTCAACCCGGAGGACCCGCCCGAGGCATACAACCATCCCAGCATCCACAGCCGCGTCACCGAGTACACAGCAATGGCGAGGGAGGTTCATGGGCCAGAGTTCGATCCGAGCTCTTAGGATATTGATGCTGAAATTGTGATGAGGGTTGGAGGAGGGAAGAAGCATGGTAGGTATTGGATTGGAGATAGTGTGATCGACACTGCCAGTACTCCCACTCTCTCCCAGATTCGAGCAAGGAGCATGGACTCGAGCCCCGCGATACGGGCACGGCCTACCGCTGCACAATTACAGATGCAGGCTCTGCAGGTTATTCCTGTTTGTTTAATTTTTCATTGATTTTGTACGTACCTTTTGCTTGGCAATAAGACATTGGGATGAAATATTGTAGGCTCAGGTGGAGGTAGAAAGGAAGCGCCGGGAGGAACTAGAGGCGAGGATCGAGGCGGATCGGCAGCTAGAAAGGCAAAGGACGGAGCAGATGTTCCAATACATGCAGAGTGTTTTTCACAGTTTAGGTCAAACTCCACCACCTATGCCACCGAACCTATTCCCGCCACCTCCACCACCTCCTACAGCTACTCCTGTGAGTCACTCTCAACCTTACAATCAATCTAGAGTTAAACTAGAAACTACAGGCACTACAAACTTACACTAGAAAAGTGACTAATGCAATCTCTTTAACTTTGTGCAGAATCAATTGGCGGCGTCCAATGCAGAATCTTCCTGGGGGCAGTGGCCACCTGCACATCCTCCTCAGCCTCCTCATCCTCCTCAGTGACTTGTTATTTCTATGTTTGTGATGCAAAACTTGTGAATTACTTGTTTAGACAAGAACTTCTGAATGTTATTTGTGTGCTTGTGATTCCTGTGGTGCAATTTATATGCCTGTGGTGCAATTAATATGCCTGTGCTTCTGTGGTTGTTTTTTGAGAGGGGTCCTTTATACGTAACATTTTTGTTTTGTAGCAGGAGGAAGGACACAGGTCATTTCCTAGTACTGTTTGACGACTTTGCCGAGTGCATTCGCCAAACACTCGACAAAGGCGTCATAAAATTTGGTGGGAGGAGCTTGTTTGCCGTGTGCCAAGGGGCAGGCACTCGGCAAACCATGGATTTTTGTCGAGTGCCGGGTAAAAATATACTCGGCAAAGTCCAAAATAAAACTGGCGGGAGGGGCTGGTTTGCCGAGTGCCAAGGGTTAGGCACTCGGCAAACCATGGATCTTCGCCGAGTGTTAGTAGAAAATACACTTGACAAAGATTTTCTTTTCGCCAAGTGTTAGCGGAAAATACACTCGGCAAACATTAAATTTTCGCTGAGTGTCGGCCGTCAGGCACTCGGCAAAGGCGCCGTTGCCGTGACAGACCATCAACGCCTTTGTGCCAAGTGTTTAATTTTGCCGAGTGTTTTTTGGCACTCGGCAAAGCCTTTGCCGAGTGCCCGACGATCGACACTCGGCAAACACACTGTTTGCCGAGGAAAAGTTTGCGAAGTATCGTTCGCCGAATGTTACATTCGGCAAAGGGTTTGCCGAATGTATTGGGGCCTTCGCCGAGTGCCTGAGGCACTCGGCAAAAGTACTGTTTTCGGTAGTGCAAGGCTGAGGGCTGGCTGAGTGCCCTCGCCGCCAAGGGCGTCAAGTCTCTCAAACTGCACTTCGAAGTTATCCATGTCGGGAATTTCCCCGCCCTCCCCTCCAGATCTTCTTGTGTCGCGACCTCACATCTCTTGAGCTCCAGTTCTGCCACATCCCACCCCTACCGTCCTCATTCCAGGGATTCCCAAATCTTGGCCAGCTCATACTGGATGCGGTTCAATTCCACAAGCACGGAGAGAAGACTTTTGAGGCACTGGTTTCTAAATCGCCATTGCTAGGTACCCGTGCAATCTTGTTCCCAGCGATTGATGCTGACGAAGATGGCCAGAATGAGGAGTGGGTGATTCGGGCGCCCAACGTTAAAGACTTTGATATTAGGTCTGGAGATGACTACAGATGGCTGTTGGAGGACCTGTCCCTCCATTGAGAAAGGGTTTGTCGAACTGGAAGGTCCTCATTTGGCAAAGATCCTCTGTGGGATGACGCGAGTCAAGGAGCTTCATATAATTGTAAAATTCTCTTTCATTGTTATTATTTTTTCGACCAAAGGCCAAACTTTGAGCTTTTTTATGAAAGATTAATTATTCGTGATTAGGCCAAGTTTATTTGCATCACGAAAGGTTGCTGTATTTTCTTTATATATCTCGAGAAAACTTTTTTTTCCTGGCAAACTAGACTGCATCACAGAGGTGATAAATTAGGCCATGTTTCATGACCATGGATTGTAAGTGCAATTGCAAACACCTTGGCTTACGCGTTTTTGAAGAAACCTAGTTGTTATTTGTGCTAGTTTCATCACCTCTCTGATTACAGTATTTTCTGTATTTGCATTGGGAATTTATTACATCTTCATGTGAACTTACTTATAAAAGGATTATTCTTCATGTGAATTTATGAAAAACAAATTAAAAGGCATCATGAATGCAAATCTTGTTTCTGTTGGCCTGTATTGTTCTTCTTGTCTAATCTCTCTGCATATTTCAGTTCACAGACGACATTATTCTACAAGTAGCATCATACTTTGGCTATTTGAAAGATTTATCATTGCAGATACCTTTTAGCATGGCATCTGCAGTTGTTTCGATATTTCGCATACTCAGGAACCCTCCCAACCTGGAAAACCTAAATACCACGGTAGTGACAAATTGTATCTTAAATTTTCCATTTTCTAACTTCCTAACTAGCTAGTCCATTTGATGTACCATTGTCATATTATGTTTTGTAGATTCTGCATGAAGATGATAGCAGCAATCACTACTAGAAAAATTACTTTTCATCTCTAACCTTGGTACCGGTTGTTTTTTGACCCAGTACTAATGTTAGTATTAGTACCGGCCCTGTCGGTGTTTTAGACCGGCAACCCGCCTAGGGGTACCCTAGGTGGTCTTTTATGCGGTAAGGGTCGTCGAGAATCAAGGATTTAATAGTGACGCAAGGAATACGATTTAGACAGGTTCGGGCCGCTAGATAGCGTAATACCCTACGTCCTGTGTGTTGGTTTGTATTGATGTATTGGAGTAGTTCTGAGGGATGTATCTGAGGGGGGTCCCTGCCCGGCCTTATATACCCGGGACGGCAGGGTTACAAGTCTGAGTCCTAGTCGGGTACTATTACAGAGTTCTACTCGGTATTGGCCCGAGTAGTTTTCCATAAACATACAAGACTAGTCCGAGAAGGATATGCCTATCCTTGTTCTGATCTTGTCCGAGTACGTCCCTTAGTGGACCGTCCAAGGCCTACTCGTGGGCCTGGGGAGTATGCCCGACAAGCCCCCGAGTACTTTGTAGTCGTGCATCACAGTCTTGGGTACTGCAGGCACCATCCGAGTAGCTTGGTCGTAGAGGTTGTAGATTGAAGTGCACAAGTACTGTCGCGTGGCTGGAAGGTACTCTTTTTGCTTCTCTGAGTTGTTTCCGTCTCGAGTAATTTCTATATGGTAGTGCGATGTCAATCGCACTCTATATGGAGTAGCCCCTGAGCCTTAGGTTGAGTCGAAGAGTCAGGCTTAGGGTCAAACCTGCTTTTGTCCATTTTACCCTCGGAGATCTTGGAAAAAGAAAAAACTGATCAACGGATACGGTACCCGTAGCCCCCGAGCACTTAGGCGATCTTTGTTGTTGAAGTGGTCAGCAGCCCGTTGAGTAGAGTAGCCGTTGGGTGTTTAAGGCGATTAATACGCGATTAATCTATCCGTAACTGACGCGTGGAAACCAGAGCTGGCAGAGATAAAACGGGAAGGTCCCCTTTCGGTTGCTGTTACGCCGTAATCAGATCCCTTTTTCCTCTTCCTCTGCGCCTTCGCTCGGTGTTTCGCCGTCGCCAGAGCCGCCGCCTCCGCCAGTGCCGCTTTTTGAGATAGATCCGAGTGGGAGCCCTTCTTAACTTGAGGCTGAGTCCATCGAATGCGCACCAAGAAGATGGGCAAGAAACCCGAGAAGATCTAGGCCAAGGCTCCGGTGATGGGCAAGGTCAAATCCAAGAAGGGGAAAGAGTTGGTGCTGCCGGCGCCGAAGGTGGGGCCGACGAACCAAACTGCACCGCCGCCACCTGGGGTAACTTGGCAACACTCGGTGATGAAGGAGGAAGCTGTCCAAGCGCTAGTTGATGCCAAGCTCCTTCAGCCGAAGGAGATCCTTGAGTGGCGCCCCGCGTTTCCCAATGCGTGGCAGTTTGAAGAACATCCTGCCAAGACGGTGATGCTTGCGCATTTTGTGGAAAGGGGACTGGTGGTGCCCACCTCCGACTTCTTCAGAGGTATTCTCGAGTACTACAAACTTCAGCTCGTCCACTTGAATCCCAATGGTGTACTGCACATGTCTATATTTGTACATCTGTGTGAAGTTTATCTGGGAGTACCTCCAAGTCTCGAGTTGTTTAGGAAGCTGTTCCGTTGCAAGCCTCAGCCGAGTGCCCAGCGGACAGAAGTCTTTGGAGGCGCTGGGTTCCAACTCAGGAACTCGAACGCATATATAGAGTATAATCTGACCGACTCCCATGGGAATTGGAAGAAAAGGTGGTTCTACATCGGGAACCACGATCCTCGCTTGCCTATGGTGACTGGTCACGCGCCCAAACATGCGGAAAACTGGGTAAGCGAGCCCGAGGACACTCCTGAGCTCGATCATCTGATGCAGCAGATTACCGAGTTGAAAGCACTCGGTTTGACTGGGATCAACATGGCGGCTAGCTTCCTGAAGAGAAGCGTTCAGCCACTTCAAAAATGTGCTCATTCGGGAAGTGAGTACGCAGGTCTGAAGGATCCATCGCGTATGTCTGATGAGGACATATCTGATGATGACGTAGAGGTGCTGCTGGCTAAGTTTTTAGGAACTATCAGGGAGTACCAGTAATCCCTGCAGCCCTTCGTCAATATGACACCTGGTACGAGCCAGAAGTGGTGAGTATTTTCCTCCTGACTTGTTCTTCCTTGACTTGTGATTCTTGTTGCTGATACCGATTTGTTGTTTGAAGTCCCGAGTTCTTGCCGGCTACTTGGCGCAGTCGGAAGAAGAGTCGGAAGCTGTCGTCGAGGAGTCGGAGGACGAGCCTTCTCCTCCTGTTAAGAGACGTAGAGTAGTCCGCAAGATGTCTGCGGCTAAGTCTGCTTCAACCCCTGAGAAGTCTCGGGGTACCAAGGTAATGTAGTCGGTAACTTGTATATTACTGATGAACTTGAAATTCGTTATTGATGCGGTGAATCTTGTTTTTGGTTCGTAAAGGCTGTAGATGAGGCCTTTTCTGAAGAAATGGTCGTGTCCGACCCAGAAGTCGGTGATGCGGCTGTTGACACGGTGCCGGAGAGGGTGCCATCAACAGAAACTAAGGTAGCCCCCGAGTTAACCGCGCCAACTCCATCGACTGCCATGCCACCCATTGCTGACCAGGCGGTTCTGGGGCTGCCTGCTGGAGTAGTGGGTACAGCGAAGGAGGTGTCACCAGTACTTGCTACTAGTACCTTGCTGTCTAATGTGATCGCCAGTGGTAAGCGCTGTCCCTTTCGATTGTATTCATTTGAGTAGTACTATAGTCTTAACTTCGGTTTTGTAGGTCTTGGTAAGAAGACGGTGCCGGCGGCTGTTCCCTAGGCTCCCAGTACTCGGCCGCCTGTCGCCGAGAAGAAACATGTGTGACTGCCGCCACGTTCAACCCGGTGAGCTTTCTTGTCTATTTGAAAGACGTTGGGTTGTCTTAAAATTATGTAATGACGCTTTTTGGTGCAGAGATGCAGAGGAGATTATCCCTGTAGAGACAGGGGTAATGCCGGATCCCTCGGCTACAAAATCCGTTCCCTTGGAGGACTTGATTGTTGAAGAAGTACCCGAGGTTGACGCCGGCCGTCTTGGAGATACTATGTCGATGCTTCAAGACGTGATTCGCTCAGTGGAGATTCCTGCTGTTGGAGGTATGCCCTAGAGGCAATCATAGAGATCATGATATTCCATTTGTATCCATGATTTATATTGTGTTCCTTGAATATCCATTAAAGGCTACTTGAATTGGTTTGCAATTATGTGAATTGTGTGTGAAACTCTTTACTTGTATGGTTATTCTAAAGTTGTCCCTAGTCGGAGTTCATGTGAGGACATACATGATACTTGTATGGTTATTCATGGACATGGAGATGTTGAACTAATAATGTGGGCACATGTGGAGACATGTGCTAGGACTGACCCAACACGAGAAGTAGTTCTCTCTTTACACAACATATACGCTTTGTCCTTAGACCTGAGATTGTCGCATGTACTCAAGATATGGATCGACTTACTTAGTGGCTATCAAACGCTACGCCGTAACAGGGTAGTTATAAAGGTAGCTTTCGGGTTTGTCAAGAAGCATGCTATGAGACATGGTCAATCAAGATGGGATTTGCCACTCTCTGATTGAGAGTGATATCTCTGTGCCCCTCGAGTGATCGGATCCGAAAATGCATGGCCATGCTACGTACGGTTAAGAGTTAACCTACAAAGGGATTCTGAATCATAGGATCGAGAAAGAGCGGTCGGCTTGAAGCTAGACCAAATATCGTGAGGCAAAGGGAATAGCATGTAGATAATGTTGTGATGGTTCGTCTGATATGATCTTCGTATGCGTATAGGAGTTGGCACGTCTTGCTAGAGGCTGCTACCGACTATTGGGCCGAGTAGGAGTACTCGGGCCATGTCTATACGTATCCGAACCCATAGGGTCACACACTTAAGGGGCTGGAAGCCCAATTCGGATGTGATCCAAGTTGGATTAGGTTTAGAAGTACTAATGGGCCTCGAACCCAGAGGCCCGTTAGGAACCTCTATAAATAGAGGGGTGGGGGCGCCCTAGGGTTTACACCTTTTTGGTGAAACACATCTGCCGCGCCTCCCACGCCCTCGCCTGTTGCAACTTGCGGATCTAGCAATCCAGCTTGCGACGCTTCCTCCCTGCACATGTGGATACCTTGGAGGTGATGTGCCTGCAGCACTTGGACGAGCCACGACGAGCCGACGACGAGCCGCCGATGAGCCACGACGAGCTGCCGACGAGCCGACGACGAGCCGACGACGAGCCGCGGCACGAGGGAGATCTTGCTGCACGTGGACGAGCTGCTGAGGAGCTGCTGGACGTCGACGTGATCGACTACGTACGACTACGCTGATCCACTTCGCTGCATCGACGCGAATCTACATCTTTCGCACCAGTAGTGCGTCGAGTGGTAATCCCGTGATCCTTATACGGCAGTTTTCCTGGTTTACGCGGTAGAAATTTTTATTTTGCGCTAGTGTAGCCTACCTCGTATCCCAACACTTGCTGCTGCATCAGGCTCAGGAGGCGCTGCTTTACCATCATCTACTGGCGGATCGCTTGCCGTAGTAGATGTTGGAAAAGCCAAACAAGCGACTGCTCCAGGTATGTGCCTGTATTCTATTTATTGTAGTCATAGTCGGTAGCTGACATGGTAAATGTTGTAGGTGCTGCTCTAGGTACGATTCCTCATCTTGTGGAGAGTATCCAAAGGCCAGTACTTAGTCTGCCTTCTGACTTGGAGTTCCAGAGGGCCATTGATGTTTTCCGGGGCTTCCAGGTAGATTGCTATGTTGATTTTGTTGCATGACCCGAATAGCTGTGAGGCTTGAAACTCACCATACCGTACTTGGGTGTTTTCAGGAAAAAAGCCGTCAGTTGGAGCAGGAATGTGCCCACTTGACAGAAGCTCTTCGGATTCATGAAGTCTGGGCAAAGTCCTTTGCCGTGGAATGCGCGGATCACGTGGTTCTGCAGGAAAAACTGGAGAGCCGCTACAAGTCCTTGAACAAGAAGTATCAAGGTAAGCATTCCAACTACTCTGGTTATGTTCAGATATAGTTGGCAGTGGCCTGAGTTCTTTGCTTTGTAGAACTCAAGAAGCAGGAAGCGGCTGCAAGGAGCCAAGTTATCGATTGGAGGAACGCTCATGACCGAGTGGCAGATGAAGCCGAACATCTTCGGGCCGCGCTCACAGAAGCACAGGCAGCTTGCGAGCATCAGCGGGACCGAAAGATGCATAATGGCGTGATGCTTGCCATGGCCATGGTGGCATGCAGAGATCATGCCCAGACCTTGGGAACACTTCGGGGCGAACTCCGAGAGCTGTCTGGAGCGGCCAAAGACTTGGTGAATGCCATAGCCCCCGTGGAGGAAGGCGCAGGACCGCAATCGCTAGTAGAGCGACTAAGAGCTGCCCCGAGTAAAGTGGCAGGACTTTGCAAGACTGTTTGCAAGCAGGTTCTTGCGGTTGTGAAGTCCTACTACCCGAGGGCAGACTTAGCGGCAGCTGGTGATGGCGTGGCTCGCAACTGCATAGAGGAGGCTTATGCGCAGTACCTCAAGGAGGCGGAGCCTATTGCATCCAAGATGTCGGAGTTTGTCTCCTTAGAAGAGCTTTGAGCTGTTTGTGTACTCTTGTATTGATATTTTGAAATGCCAAGCCTTTGAATTTGTTGTCGTTGTCTTGCGAAGAGTAGTTTTTATTCCATTTTGTCGAATCCCGAAGTATTGCAACTCGGCTGGGCTCGACCCTCTGGAGAGGGGATTCGTCTCGCTCGACCTTGAGTTTGGGGGTCGGCTAAGCCTGACCCTTGCGAGGGTGAAAACTCCGCCTCGCCCGACCCCGAGTCCTGGGGTCAGGAGAACCTGACCTCGTCGAGGGTGAAAACTCCGCCTCACCCGACCCCGAGTCTTGGGGTCGGGAGAGCCTGACCTCGTCGAGGGTGAAAACTCCGCCTCGCCCGACCATGAGTTCGGAGTAGTTGAAGCCCCCGACATGTAGGCCATGCTTGGCTTTTTGTAGTCCCGAGCGTCGAGTAGTCGTAATGCTGTTTGAGTACTCATCTTCTGGGGGACACGGGTGCACTGTACTCGTCTGTCCTTTGTGGATGTACAGGTGTACTGTGCTCTTTTGTCCTTTGCGGATGCACGGGTGTACTGTGCTCCTTTGTCCGTTGCGGCATGAGTGCAGTCACATGGGCAGAGTCAGGAGTCGACTTATTGATCACGGGTGCACAGTAACTCTTGAGCCGATGGTAGTTGGAGCTTTCAGCTATAAATAGGGCCATCTGGTGGGCGAACCAACTCAAGCTCCTGAGTAGCGATGGATTGCCTGCGGTTGCTTCTGTTTGAGTGTAGAGAGCCATCAAAGAGTGCACCGGTGCTAGAAGATTCCTCGTAGATTGAGGCCACCTTCGCTCCACAGACTCCTGCGCTCGTAGGGATAGCCGCGATGCTAGAAGAATCCTCGTAGGAGGTTTCATCGCACGCCTCATCTTGCAGCTCGTGATCTAGTGGAGTACGCACTGGAACTCGCGAGTGATGGGTGATGAGTGCCGCAGTCTTTATCCCGCTCTGAAAGAGGTGGAGGTGCGGCCGGAGAGTAGATGGGCTTCGCAAGGCTAGCAAAAGAGTAGCCTTGGTTCCCTCTAGGTGCGTCTTGCCGAATTTGGCATTGCCGCTGTCAAGGCGATGGCGGTGATGGAGTACCTGGCGTTGCCTTGGGTAGGATACCTGGGCGTGGTTGCGTTTTGCGTAGCTTCCTTGCGTGTGGGCCCTTCCTGCGGTCAGCAGACCTGAGTGGCCTTGTGACATAGTAAAAGCCTGAGGCTTAAATGCAGCCCGCCAGTAGGCAGTTGCTTGTAGTCTTCGTGTAAGCCGAGTCCTTGTACTTGTATGTAACATGATGTACTCTTGTTTCAGTAGAGATTAATACGAAGAGATTTGTACCGGAGCGATGATCCTTGTGGAGAACCCATGTTGAAGCTATCTTGAAGTTAGTAGTCGGGCAGTTGGCCCGAGTAGCGGCCTTGAAGCGACTACTCGGGTGCTGCTATGGGTAGTAGCGACAGAGATGTTCGATATTCCAAGAATTTGGCACTTGTTCTCCTGAGAGCTCCTGGAGCCTATAAGATCCAGGTCCTGTAACCTTTGATACGATGTAAGGAACTTCCCATGGTGAATTGAGTTTATGTAACCCTGACGTGTCTTGAATACATTTAAGGACCATATCGCCCGAGTTGAAAGATCTTTCCTTGACGTTGCGGTCATGATAACGCCTTAAACCGTCAAGGTATCTGGCAGATTGAACTAGTGCTGCGCACCTTGTTTCTTCCAAACTGTCTATATCCGTTCGTCGCGTGTCTATTGCAAGTTCTTCGTCGTAGTGCTCAACGGATGGTGATTGCCACATTATGTCGGCGGGTAATATGGCTTCCGAGCCATATACCAGAAAATAGGGTGATAGTCCCGTAGTCTTGCATGGTTGGGTACGTAGGCCCCACAAGGCATTGGGTAACTCTTTGAGCCATCGGCCGCCTTTGGTGTTGCCGACATCATGTAGTTGTTTCTTCAAAGCATCGAGTATCATGCTATTAGCACGCTCGACTTGACCGTTGGCTCGCGGATGAGCAACCGAGACATAGCGGACATCGATGCCGCTGTTCTCACAATGTTCCCAAAAGTCGTGATTATTGAAGTTTGACCCGAGATCTGTGATAATCCTGTTGGGAAAACCATAGCAGTGTACGATTTCATCCAAGGAGTCGAGGACTCAGTCTGCCTTGGGGCAAGTGACCAGTTTGACCTCGATCCATTTGGTGAACTTGTCGATTGCCACGAGTACTCTGAAAGCCTTGCCAACTAGTGTCCTCGAAGAGGCGTGGTTGCCGCAGATTCCTCTGTGAATCTCTTCTAGGATTTCTTGGCCATCTTCTCTGGTGACGCACTTCATGAGTACTCCATATGATGCACCCTTTTTGTAGAGCTTGTCTCCGACTAAAACGTAATTCTTTATTCGCTGGGAGATTTGCTCAGCTTTATTCCTGTCGGATGGTAACTGGTGATCCTTGATGTAGTCGATGAAAGGCGTCCTCCAGTTGACTTCTATCATCATGATTTCTCGGGAGACGTCAGTAGTCAGGACTACTGGCGGTATGACCTGTGCAGGTATGGATGGCTTGCGTAGTTTGTGTACAAAAATTCCTGCTGGAACTTCTGCACGAGTTGAGCCCATTTTGGATAAAACGTTGGCGGCAATGTTGTTGTCGCGGATGATGTGATGGAACTCCAAGCCGGAGAATTTGTTTTCCAGTTTATGGACTTCTTTGCAATAAGCGTCCATGTTGTCCTTGTTTCGGTCCCACTCGTTGTTGACCTGGTTTATGACGACTAGGGAGTCGCCGTACACCAGTAGTCGTTTGATGCCGAGGGAGATGGCGAGGCGAAGGCCGTGTAGCAGTGCTTCGTACTCGGCTTCGTTATTAGATGCTTCCTAGAATATCTGCAGCACGTACTTGAGTTGGTCTCCCTTGGGGGAGATGAGTAAGACGCCTGCGCCGGCTCCTTCAAGTTTGAGGGATCCGTCGAAGTACATTATCCAGTGTGCTGGTCGTTCGAGTGGAGTTGGAACTTGATTTTCGGTCCACTCAGCTATGAAGTCGACCAAAGCCTGAGACTTGATGGCTGTCCTTGGCTTGAAGTTCAAAGTGAGAGCACCGAGTTCAACTGCCCATTTGGAGATTCTACCCGTGGCATCTCTGTTATGGAGAATTTCGCCGAGCGGGAAGTCGGAGATGACTGTGATGTTGTGCTCTTGGAAATAATGGCGCAGCTTCCGGGAGGTGAGCAAAATAGCGTATAATAGCTTTTGTATCGGTGAATACCGAGTTCTGGAGCCCGAGAGTACTTCGCTGACGAAGTAGACAGGTCGTTGGACCTTGTAAGCGTGGCCTGGTTCAGACCGTTCGACTACTATTGTCGTACTGACGACATGAGTAGTAGCGGAGATGTATAGGAGCAAGTCTTTGTTCGGCAAGGGAGCGGTGAGTACAGGAGGCTTTGACAAAAAGTCTTTGAGTTGTGTAAATGCCCTCTCTGCCTCTTCCGTCCATTTGAACTTGTCCTGGCGTTTGAGAAGCTTGAAGAAGGGCAGTCCCTGTTCTCCAAGTCTCGAGATGAACCGGTTGAGAGGGGCCATGCAGCCTGTGAGTTTCTGCACATCCTTAATGCTGGCTGGTGCCTGCATGTTTGTGATGGCAGATATCTTCTCCGGGTTGGCCTCAATGCCGCGATGGCTAATGATGAACCCGAGTAATTTGCCGGAAGGTACTCCAAAGACGCACTTAGTGGGATTGAGTTTCCATCGGAAAGCGCGGAGACTGGAGAAAGTTTCTTCCAAGTCAGCAATGAGTTCCTCCCGGTGTCTTCTTTTGACGACGACGTCATCAACATAAGCTTCGACATTGCGATGAAGTTGCTTTTCGAAGCACATCTGTATAGCCCTTTGGTAAGTTGCTCCTGCGTTCTTGAGTCCGAAGGATATTGTTTTGTAGCAGAAAGCTCCAAAGGGCGTGATGAACGCTGTTTTGACTTGATCTTCCTCTTTGAGGCTTATCTAATGATAGTCGGAGTAACAATCGAGGAAGCATAGCAAGGCGCACCCAGCGGTGGAGTCAACCACTTGATCAATCCTGGGTAGCCCAAAAGGATCTTTCGGGCAGTGTTTGTTGAGGTCGGTGTAGTCGACACACATTCTCTATTCGTTGTTTTTCTTACGAACAAGCACAGGATTGGCGAGCCAATCAGGATGGAAGACTTCCTTGATGAATCCTGCCGCGAGTAGCTTGGCTAACTCTTTTTTGATTGCTTCTCGTCTGTCCTGAGCGAACCGGCGTAGTCGTTGCCGCTTTGGAGTAGCTTTGGGATCGACGTTGAGGGAATGCTCGATCAGTTCCTTGGGCACACCTGGCATGTCAGCCGGCTTCCAAGCGAAGATATCATGGTTATCTCGAAGGAAACTAACGAGCGCGAATTCCTATTTAGGATCTAGCCCTGTTCCGATCAGGGCTGTCTTGGAAGGATCACCGGTCTGGAGGTCGATCGATTTGAAGTCTTGCTCACTGGCGGGTTTCACCTTTGTGGAGCCCGACTTGTTTTCCGGGATCTCTAGTTCGGTGGGATGGAGTTTCTTTGAAGCTGTGAAGACTTGCTGCATGGGACTAGGAGATTGAGTAGTCGCAGCAATTTCCACGGCTTTGGTGTCGCACTCGTAGGATCTCCGGAGATCTCCTTGTAGCGTGAGCTCTCCTTTGGGACCTGGCATTTTGAGTACCAGGTAGACATAGTGTGGTATGGCCATAAACTTGGCTAGTGCTGGCCGTCCGAGTATGGCGTGATAAGATGTCTCGAAGTCGGCGACCTCGAATCTGATATACTCGGTACGGTAATGTTCCTTAGTTCCAAAGGTGACTGGAAGGACAACTTGTCCCAGTGGTATGGCCGCGTTTCCGGGCACAATGCCGTAGAAAGGTGAATTCGTTGGGGTAAGCATTTCAGTGACGTCGAGGCACATTTTCCTTAATGTTTTGGCGAAGATAACATTGAGGCCGCTCCCGCCGTCGATGAGGACTTTGGTTAACTTTGAACCTGCCACGACTGGATCCAGGACTAGTGGAAAACAGCCTGGTTCTGAAAAATTTGTCCATTGATCTTTTCTGCTGAAAGAAATTGGAACCTCCGACCACTTTAGCGGTGTGGGGTCCGTTGGCTCGATGGCCATGATCTCCCAGAGTACGAGTTTGTTAGCTCGCTTGGATGTAGTGCCAGGAATGCCACCAAAAATGACGTTGATGGTTTTTGAAGCTGGTTGGAAATCGCCGTCCTCATCTTCATCGTTGCGGGCTTTGTTTTTACCCTTATCTCTGTTTTTGGCGTACTCTTCAGGAGTTGGTGGTGCGGGTAAGTCTTGCATGATTCGGCGCATACTGTAACAGTCTATTGCGGAGTGCTTGCTAGTCGGATGCCATGGCACTGCTTTTTGAGTAGCTCTGTGAAGGTTGGTCCTTCGTCGTTTCTGCGATGTCCCTTTTTTCCGGAGCTGGTCATGGCAGCAACGGTGTTGTTGGGTTTCCTTTTGCGATTGTGGTTACCTGGATAGGAATTCCGAGCATCGTTATGCTGAGTTTTATATGTTTCATTGTTGTCGATGTTTTCGCGCCCGCGGTTACGGTGGGAACCAAACCGTTCTCGTTCTTTGTCCTCTTCATCAGCCCACTGTTGCACCATGAGTTTGAGTTCTTTGACATCGGCTGGTCGTCAGCGATCGAAGTCTTGGTATGTTCGTCGATCAAAGAGTCCGTTTTGGAAGCACTCAATGACATCTGCTTCGGAGATGTCCACTATAGTAGCCTTCTTTTCAAAGAACCGTCGCAGGTAGTCGCGCAGGGTCTCGCCCTCTTTCTACTTAATTTTCCTTAAGTCGATTTTGTTGCCTAGTCTAGCCATGGAGCCGGCAAAGTTGTTGGTAAAAGCCTTTGTCAAGTCTGCCCAAGAGTCAATGGATTGGGTTTGAGTGACTCGAGCCAAGTCAGTGGTGCGGGCTCCATGCATATGGGGAATGAATGACTTTGGTGTCGTTGTTACCCCCGGTTGCTTGGACGGCTAGTGAGTAACAGCGTAGCCATTGAACTGGGTCTTGCTTGCCGTCGTACTTGGTAATGCCGGTTGGTTTGAACTTTTCGGGTAATTTTGTTTTCATTACCCGGTTTGTGAAAGCAGGAAAGTGGTTGTAGCTGTCAACTTCTCGTTCGCGCCGACTGTTGAGGATTTCTCGTAAATCGCTGAAGTTGGACATCTCGCGGACCTTCCGAGTAGGGTGAATGCTTTTAACCGAGTTGGTGCAGCTAACTTCACCCACATCCTTCTGTCGAGGAGGAGCTTTATGCTTGCTTGGACCTTGGCTGTGTTGCCAGGGTTGGTTGACTGCATCATCGTTTCATGGGGTGGCATTTTTATCTGCAGCCCCCCTGCTTCCGTCTTGATGCGATGTAATGCGAGGAACGGACGGGATTGGTGATTCTTTGTCTAGTAACTTGTAAGCTTGCTCCGCGAGTTGTGCGATTAGTCCGTTGCCATGCTGCACGAGTTGAGCTGTGGCTGCGTTATCCTTATCTTGAGGCATCAATGTCGTTAAAAGGTTGATTGAAGCGATAGCCGCGAGTGGAGTATTGTGCTCCTGAGCCTGGACTGCGTTGAAAGCCCGTTCAAGATTTGTAATAGGAATATTTGTAGCCATCGACTGTCGTCGCTCAGCTCGAGTGGCATTGCGCGCCCTTCGCTGGTTGCGCTGTTCAGAAGTTTCATTGTGAGGGGCGTCAGCTGTAGACTCATCTTCAGAGATGTAGTCGACCTGTGCTAATCGCCTGGGGGTCCTGTTCTGGCTAGTACCCGGGTTGTTATTCTGAGTAATAACAAGTATCTCCCTGTCCGGGTAATAGCTTCCGGAACTTGATGTAGCAATCTCTGTGTAGCTTTCTTCGTCGTTGGACGTAAGTGGAACGCCCTCTTGATATGGCAGGTTGTCTATATGGGCGACGAGGCGTGAGTCATAGTCAGGGTCGAGAAAAGATGGTCGCAATCCCGGCCAGTGAACGAATCTGCCTTGTGATGTCGAAGTTATTACCAACCCTTGGGCTGGACCAGATAATGGTATCTCTGGTGAGTAGGATGAGTCAGAGTCAACATCCTTGTCATGCCCGAGTTCAACTCGGGTTCGAGCAAGAAAACCTTGGTAGACTTTTGTCGCATTGAGGAGTCCGTGCGGGAACCGCTTTGAAGTCGAACCGATTTGGATGCTGACTGGGACCGCCGAATCCGAAGCGAGTCCGACCCTGAGTCCAGGGGTCGGCTGAGCCCGACCCTTTGGAGGAGTGGCTCCGCCTTTCCCGACCCTGAGTGGAATTCCGCCTCGCTCGACCCCGAGTCCTGGGGTCGGGAGCGCCTGACCCTTTGGAGGAGTGGCTCCGCCTCGCCCGACCCCGAGTGAGGCTCCGCTTCGCTCGACCCTGAGTCCTGGGGTCGACGGAGCCCGACCCTTTGGAAGGGTAGCTCCGCCTCGCTCGACCCCGAGTGAGGCTCCGCTTCGCCCGACCCTGAGTCCTGGGGTCGGCGGAGCCCGACCCTTGAGCGGGGAAACGGAGTAGTCCGAGGGGAAGTCGGATCCGACACGTAGTCGAACTCGAACTCGTTGACTTTGAAATCTTGATTTTTCTAGTCAAATCTTCTGGTTTCTTCTCGTGAATGTCGACGATCTAGCGCCGGAACGATCCCGAGCCTTCGGCGACGCAAAGCCAGGATCCAAAAACAAAGGTGGCGCCGGCTTCGATGAAGAAGGCGGGCCTGATGATGACTTTCGCCATTGAGTTTGCGCTGAGAAACTCGAGAGTCCCCCTACCTGGCGCGCCAGCTGTCGGTGTTTTAGACCGGCAACACGCCTAGGGGTACCCTAGGTGGTCTTTTATGCGGTAAGGGTCGTCGAGAATCAAGGAATCAATGGTGACGCAAGGAACACGATTTAGACAGGTTCGGGCCGCTAGATCGCGTAATACCCTACGTCCTGTGTGTTGGTTTGTATTGATGTATTCGAGTTGTTCTGAGGGATGTATCTGAGGGGGGTCCCTGCCCGGCCTTATATACCCGGGAGGGCAGGGTTACAAGTCTGAGTCCTAGTCGGGTACTATTACAGAGTTCTACTCGGTATTGGCCCGAGTAGTTTTCCATAAACATACAAGACTAGTCCGAGAAGGATATGCCTATCCTTGTTCTGATCTTGTCCGAGTATGTCCCTTAGTGGGCCGTCCAAGGCCTACTCGTGGGCCTGGGGAGTATGCCCGATACCCCCGGAGGCCCTCTAGTACCGGGTGGGAGCTCCATCTGGTACTAGAGGTCACCCTCTAGTACCGGTTGGAGGATCCACCCGTTACTAGAGGTTGGAGCCTCCAACCGGTACTGGAGGGTTCTTCCACCCCCACACGGCTTATCTCGCACCCCACACTTAGAAAATATCTCCTCGATCAGCACAGCACCGCACGCCAGCCTTATCTCTTTCCCCTTCCTCTCGACCGCACAGCACCCTATCTCTTTCCCCTTCCTCTCAACCGCATGCCTCCTGCCTCCCCTACCTCTCTCCCCTCTCTCGGTCTCTCCATCTCCTGCCTCCTGAGCTCAATGAGCAGTGCGGCACCCCCAACCCTCCTCCTGCCTCCCCTCCCCTCCCCTCCCCCCTCCGCTCACCCCTCACCGGCGGTGAGGAACGGCGGTGGGGCGAGGTGGGTGGCGGTGACAGCACAGGTGGCTGAGGCGGGTGGAGCGGCGGTGCAGGTGGCTAGGACGGGCGGAGCGGCGATGCAGGAGGAGCCGGCAGCGAGGTTGGACGAGGATGGCCTCTCTCTCTCTCTCTCTGTAGAGGATGGCGGCAGGATGCGGCGGCGGGGGCTGAGAGGAGGAGGAGGCAGGGGTGGAGGGGGCCGGTATGGGGAGGGATGGAGAAGGTGGGGGCCTAGGAGGAGGGTGGTGGAGGAGGTGACCGGCGGTGGAGGAGGGGGCCGGTGGCGGGGGAGGCGGGTGGAGGAGGTGGTAGAGGGGGCCGGTGGTGGTGAGGAGGTGGCTGGCGTTGGAGGAGGTGGAGGAGGGGGCCGGCGGCGGGGGAGGTGGGTGGAGGAGGTGGCCAGCGGCGGTGGGGGCTGCCGGCGGGGGTGGAGGAGGATGGGCGGCGGGGACCGCCAGCTGGGGTGGGTGGCGGGGCTGGCGGCAGGGTGGGTGGGGTGATTTTGATTTTTTTTTAACACCCTCTAGTACCAATTAAAAGGATTTTGAATTGGTCAGTACCGGTTGGCCAACTGGTACTGGAGGGGGGTTTAGAACCAGTAGTAGATGCAGTTTTTCTAGTAGTGAATGAAGTAGTGGACATGGAATTTCTTCATGCACAGCTAAATGTTGGGTTGTTCTCCAGTGTCCAATGTGTCCACCTAGATGGAATCATTGGCCAGTCAAATGAGATGTGCTTCATTGAGTTTGTGCTATTGAAAGCGGCAAACTTTCAAAGGCTTGAAGTTTCTGTAGATCCAGAAGAGAGCAGCATGATGTCTATAGACATGGTTTCTAGTGAGTTAGCAACATACGGAAGAGCTTCCCCATATGCTACGGTTATCGTCAAAAAGTAAGTTCATTAACATGTTGAACATATTACAAATTAAGAATCCAATGGTTTACAATTACATTAATCCTCTCTAGTGAAAGTGAAAAATATGGTAGCATGCATGCACTACGGGAAAGCTAAAAATTGCCGAGTGCCCCAGGCACTCGGCGAAACCCTAAAAACACTCAGCAACGTGTTTGCCGAGTGTAACACTCGGCGAAGAGCACACGGCAAAGTTTCACTCGGCAAAGTTAAAAAAAACACTCGCAAACAATTTTTCCAGAAAAAATAAAAAAAAATGCCCTGGCCACCGAGGGCAGCTCCAGCTGGTCGTCATCGCCGCTGCCGCCGCCGCCGTCTCAACCATTGCGACGCCGCCACCACGCCTAGGCCATCCGCGGCAGTTCCAGCTGCTCGAAGCCGCCACCATACCCGGGCCACCAGCTCCGGCTGCTCCGCCGCCGCCACCACCGCCTGCTCCACCCGCCTTGGAGTGCGCCGCCGCTGCTCCATCCACCTTGGAGTGCGCTGCCCACCTTGGCGTGCGCCACCGCTGCTCCATCCCGCCGCCGCCCGAGCTTCCTCCCGCTGGGCCCCCTCCCCACCACCACCCGAGCTGCCTCCGGCCGGGCCCCCTCCCAGTCGGGCCCCCTCTCCACCGCCACCCAAGCTACCTCCCGCCAGGCCCCCTCCCCGTCGGACCCCCTCCCTGCCGCCGCCCGAGCTGCCTGGAGAGAAAGGGGAGGGAGCGGCGGATCCGGGGGGGAGGTGGTGCTGCCGGATCCGGGGGGAGGTCGCGGCGGATCCGGGAAGGAGGTGGCGGCGCCGGATCCGGGGGGAGGTCGTGGCGGATCCGGGGGGAGGTGGCGGCACCGGATCCGGGGGGAGGTCGCGGCGCCAGCGGATCTGGAGGGGGGAGGCGGCGGCACCGGAACCGAGGGAGGCGGCGGCGCCGAAACCGGGAAAGGCGGCGGCACCGGATCCAGAGGGGGTGGCGGATCCGGCTTGGAGGGGTGACGTGGCGGTGGCAGCTAGATCCAACCCGAGGGAGGGGCGGCGTGGCGGTGGCGGCTAGATCCGGCCTGGAGGAGGGGCGGTGCGGCGGTGGCCGCCGGATCCGGCTTGGAGGAGGGGCGACGTGGCGGTGGCGGCCGGATCCGGCCTGGAGGAGGTGCGGTGTTGGGATGAGGGAGGGGGAGGGAGGAGGGAAGGGGAGGGGCTGGCCGCCGGCTTGGAAGAAGAAGGGGAGGGAGGGGAGGGGAGGGGAGGGGCCGGCGGCGGAGGGAGGGGCCGGGGGTGCGGATGGAGGGGGAGGGGAGGCCGGGTGCCAGGAGGCGGGGGTCTGGTGCGGGAGGAGGACGGGTGGGGGTTTTTTTAGGCGGTGGGTGGGTCATTTTAGATGGTTTTTTTCCTTTGCCGAGTGTCTGTAGCACATCACTCGGCAAAGCACCATTTTGCCGAGTGCCAAACGGGGAGCACTCGGCAAAGTTTTTTCCCTTTTTCTCTCATTTTCTACAACGTTTTCTTCTACAGTTGTTTTGATAAACTCAACAATACCTCATCAAATTCACTCAACAATATGTATTTGATTATTCTACTCATATTATTTCATTATTTTATGCAGTTATAGCTCCAATTCAATTTATATCAATTAAAATTCTATAATTGCACTTAATACATTAAAATTATCAAACGGTTCCAAAAAAATTACCAAAATTTCACATGAAACAATATTCGTTCTCTATTGTCTATACAAAATGTTTTGTAGTCAAATCTAAATTCGATCATCACTTTGACTCCAAATCTTATTGAATCCTTCTCAACGGTACGATTCTTCTTCTGAGATGTTTCGGTTTGTAAACATTGTATGTGATAAAATGTGCGAAACTTTCTCAATTTTTTACTACAACCTCCACGTATGATACCATCACATCATGACAAATCTCATAATTTTCCGACTTTGTTTGCCTTTTTTAGAATTTAAAAATCATTCGATCACATGTTTGTGGTTATGTTTCCTGAACAAGATGTTTGAAATTTCTTTTCATTTTATGGGTAAGGCCTCAAACTGGTATAACTAACATAAATATCATTTTTCAACTCATTTTATTCTATAATTTGAATCACTTGCAGTTCAAATTTGACTTATACCAAAATTTTCCTTGAAATACAATTAATTAAATAAATATAGCAAATAAATCCAAAAATATACCAAATTTTAACATGGAGTACCACATGTTGTATGTGGGGAGTAGGAAAAATTTTAAGGTGAAAAGAGGAAAAAAACTTATTTTTTTTTGCCGAGTGTCAAAACAAAACACTCGGCAAACCCCCTCTTTGCCGAGTGTCTTATTTGACACTCGCCCCTCTTTGCCGAGTGTTTTTAGCTTGGCACTCGGCAAAGAGCTTGTTTACCGAGTGCTCGAAAAAAAACACTCGGCAAAAAAAATACACTCGGCAATTTTTAGCTTTCCCGTAGTGATGGGTGATGGATATTATGTTGTTTATATTTTGTGCTGATATGTTGATTTAGCTATGAACTGAAATCCTTATTTGTGTTCGGGGTTTGTGATCTTTTAGTTGTTTGTTGAGTAGTTGTCACCCGTGATAACTGTAAGATTTTTTGTCCTGGTTTTCCCTTATAAACTAGGTTGTTTTGTTTTCTTTTAATAAAACTACAGCAAAGCTTACTTTCAAAAAAGACTATGAACTGAATTCTCAAACAGCATCGATATGGTTCTTTACATGCTAGAACTTTATATTTTCCTTTATAGTTTTTAACGGTTGTGATATAAGCCTCATATTCATCTTCACCAGCTATTTTGTCCTGACATAGACATAGTTAACTTTGCATTGGTCCCTCAGAAGAAACATGAGTTGCAACAAGTCAGTCACTTATTTAATTAGAAAGTAACAAACAAAGATGATTGAGTTATACATTTTTACCTCTACTTTTTACACTGTTGTATAAATATTCAGAATAAGACAAAGATTATAATTGAGTGTTTCGAACATGATTAATTCACAAAAAGGCATAATTTCATGGTCTACCTAATGATGTCAGCTTTATTTATATGTACATATCTCCTTTCCCAGTTGGACCCTAGCTACTTATGTTGAAAGTTTTAGCAGCAAGATTATAAGTATTAGTGTTCCCTGTTGAAGTCCACGACCTACTGGACAGTACACAAAATTCCTTCCTATTAAACTAATTTAATTTATCATTTCCTGAGTGATGTTTGGTGCGCATTTCAGTTGTACTCTTGTATGTGCTATTTCAAGATGCTAAGGGCCTGTTTGGGAGCCCTCCACTTCACAAAAACCAGCTCCACTCCACCAGCGCCACACTTTCCTAGCTCCACTCCACCAACTCCAAAAAAACATAGAGCTGCTGCACGTGTTTGGCTAATGGCAGTGCTTCAGCTCCAAAAGTACGAGCACTTGTTGTGAATGTTCTATTTTACCCTTTGTAAACGGACCCACATGTCATACTCTTCTATTTTCTCCTCTCTTCTTCCTCTCTCTCCTCTCCTCTTCTCTTCTTCCCACGGACGCCATGACGGTGGGCACCTGGCAAGGAACTCGCCCCCGGCCGGCCGCGCCGCCGCCGCGGGGGAGCTCGCCCCCGGCTGGCCTGCGCCCCGGCCGCGCCGTCACCGCGGGGGAGCCCGCCCCCGGCCGGCCTCCGCCCCGGCCGCGCCGCCGCCGCGGGGGAGCTCGCCCCCGGCTGGCCTGCGCCCCGGCCGCACCGTCGCCGCGGGGGAGCTCGCCCTGGCGGGCCTCCGCCCCGGCTGCGCCGCCGCCGCGAGGGAGCTCGCCCCCGGCCGGACGCCCCCGCCGGCCTGCGCCCCATGGGAGAGGAAATGAAGATGACGGAGGAGATAGAAAAATAAGAACCGAACCGGTAACCTGTGTAACCAGTGGCAATGGTGGGTAAATAATCCCAACTCCATGAGGAGGTCTGAAAAGGAGGTTTTTGGAGCACCTCTTGAGGTACTCCATGAAAAACGTGGATCTACCCCCTGCTCCACCTTTTTCCTGGAGCCGGAGTTGCTGGAGCTAGACGCGTTTGGCTGCGAAATTTTCGGAGTTGGTGGAGTGGAGCAATTTTTTGTGGAGTGGAGTGCTCCCAAACACCCCCTAAGTACATGAAGTTTGTTATCTATAAGAGAGGTAGCATGATATATATAATTCTCTTGAGTTTGAATTTTATAAAAGTTACCTTTCAATCTATTTCGAATGCTAAAAATACTGTGGTCTCTATATATAAGAATAGGCAAATAGTATAGTTCTATTCCTGCAAGTACAATGCACAAATTATTTTTCGTGTATTAACAAGATTATGTTATGCAGAAACTAGCTCTAGCAACACTAAATTTAATTTATGTTGGTTTATTTTGTGTGAAAGCATTTTTCTATTACTTAGTTTGAAACAAAGTAACTATGAAGTCTCAGGCAAATTGTGGGCTTGTTGCTATTGCTCACAGCAAAAAACAATAGTTATTACATATATAGTCATATACTTGGATGCACCAGTGCATGTGCATGCTGTAATTTGTGGTCAACTGCAGTTGCAGTCTGTAATTTCCATATAATACTTCTGTTCACGGTTAATTTATTCATGTGACTGTCACTACACACTGAGTAAAGTTATCTTTTTTTCATTAATTCAGTTTTACTGGCTATTATTCTGATGAAACTGATGACGAGCTAGTAATCTCACAGTGGATGAAGATCTGTTGTGCTTGCTGCGAGATTCATGAATATTTGTTTGACTGTGAAATGAAAGCAAGAAGTTGGCATTGCAGAACATGCTGTCAAGATTTCCTATATTGTATTCTATCTATTGTATGATGCATGGAAAATTGGTTGTATGCTGTGTAAACTATATTTCTTGTGGAGCATTTGTAAAATTGCATTGGAGTTGATGAAAGTAGTTTGGAAGACATTTTTGATAAATTAAGTATAATCACTTCGAATTCCACTGGACTGAATTGGCAGGTCCATTGTGGGATCGGTCTAGGGGGCGTTTTCTTCCACTGACTTATTTTTAGCACGTGTCACATCGAATGTTTAGATACTAATTAGGAGTATTAAACGTAGACTATTTATAAAACCCATTACATAAGACGAATCTAAACGGCGAGACGAATCTATTAAGCCTAATTACGCCTAATTAATCCATCATTAGCAAATGTTCACTGTAACAACACATTGCCAAATCATGAACTAATTAGGCTTAATAGATTCGTCTCGCCGTTTAGATTCGTCTTATGTAATGGGTTTTGTAAATAGTCTACGTTTAATACTCCTAATTAGTATCTAAACATTCGATGTGATGGGTGCTAAAAATAAGTCAGTGGAAGAAAATGGGGCCTAAGTGTTGTGAGAAGTCATGAGACATTTCCACAATAGATCTTTCCATACATGCATGGTATCATATATATGGTGCTGGAACGAACAAAGCATTGGTGGATGCTTTGTCTCAATCCTCTCCTCATTCTATCTCTCAATCCCCAACAGGTGGCAGCAACTAACCAGGCGACACCGGTATCATGTGTGGTGCAGCTTGAGCCATCGTAGAGCATGATGAGGATCTCTATGGTGGTGGGTGGGTGGGTGTGTGTGTGTGGGGGGGGGGGGGTCAGTGATAGGTGGGGCCTGTTACACAGAGGGGCAAAAATGTCTTTTTCAACTACAATTAACAGCATAATATGGGAATGGTAACAAATGTCATGGAAGGGGTGGAATTTAGATCGATGGCACTAAAGAAACTTCAAATATTTTCATGGCATATGAGGGAGAGGCATTTTTTTTAGGGAATGGCTCTAATTTTTACAAGCGTATATAGTTATTCTTGTGATAATAAAACTGACTATATGATTTACAAATGACATACCATTAAATTGGTCTTTATTCAGTATAAACCGAATTCTGAGTTTGAAAGTGTTGTCCTGATTAACTCTTTGATTTCATCAGCTCACATTAACGCATAGGAGTGTTTTGTCTCATACAACAGTAGTTGAGCAACATGAAAGCTTAAACATGTTAACTCTTCATCTGCTAGTAGCCGGAAACAGAAGATGGAAAAAAACAAAGACAGAAAGAAGGCGATCTCTACCCCAAAAAAAACATAAAAGGAGGATGAAGGTATATATCGCTTCTTGATTATTCTGGTGGAAAGGGGATGAAGCTTTCCCTGCTTGGTTTGTGCTCGCCACGGTTACCCTTGCTGTGGCAGTTAGTCAGGGAGAAAAGTTTTGTGCCTGTATGTATTTTCTTGCTCGACCATGGTTGCCACGGCTGCCAAGGACAATTGCATAGTCAGGATGATGGTCAATCAGGTGCTAGGTTCTAGGTGCTCAGTGCTAATCGTATGTTGCTCCTACCACAACAGGATGCAGCTCATAGCAACATATCAAGGACTACAGTGGGAATGCAGTGCCACAGCTGAGGTTCGAGATCATATCATTAAGGATGGATGACCAGTCACAATTGTTCTCTTCCTTCCCTGGATCTAGCCGCCACAAGCTCAGTTCTTGTCCCATGCTCTAAATCATTCTCCCTCTTGTGAGCAAGATAGAGTTTGGCCCCAATCTTCGATAAGATCTGCAGCTATTGTCTTATCTTCCAACTTATAGATCCATAGTCGGGCAAACAGTGAGCAAGACAGAGGCAATGGCATTAAGCTCTGGGCTCCTCTTATGGTGGTTTTGGTGGACTAGAGGACCATCCAAGAGTATGTCACCGCAAGGAACCATTGAGAGAATGGCATTGAGGAGGGTGGAGAGAGAGTGAAAATAGTGTGAGGTGCGAGGACAAGATTGCGGTGACGAAGGGCTGCAGGATGGCATCGGCAGAAGGCTAAGGTGCAAAACAAGGATAACCACCAAGAGGAATGAAATGCAAACAATTTTTTTGTGACAAACGGTAGCTTTTCATTCATTCAACCGATCGTTACAAAGAGATGCACTACCGGAAACAGGAAGTTTGCCGAGTGCCTGAGGCACTCGGCAAAGGCCAAAAACTCTCGGCAAAGAGTTCGCCGAGTGTAACACTCGGCGAACGGCACTTGGCAAACTTTCCCACGGGAAACGGTGGAGTTGCCGAGTGTCGAACATCGGGCACTCGGCAAATGATTTACCGAGTGTCAAAAAGCACTCGGCAAACATTTTCGGAAAAAATAAAAAAAAATAGAAACAGTCGCCGGCCACGGCCACCACGCTGCCACCGGCCGCCACGCCTGCTACCGCCAGCTGCCGCCCGCCACCACGCCGCCTCGCCCGCTGCCGGATCCGCGCCAGATCCGGAGGAGAGAGAGCTGGGGGCCGCCGGATCCGCGCCAGAGGGGAAGAAGGGGGCGCGGATCCAGCCGGAGGGGAGGGAGTCGGGGAAGGAGAGGTCGGATCCGGAGGGGAAGAAGGGGGCGGCGGCGGGGCCGGGCGCCGGGAGGCGGGCGGCGGGGCCGGGCGCCGGGAGGCGGGCGGCTGCGGGGGGGGGGGGGAGAGAGGAAGGGGTGGGGGACGGGTGGGGGTATCGTATGGCGGAGGAATGAAGGAGATCGAGGGGGCCGGGTGCGGTGCGGGGACTAAGTCCTTGGCGGTTGGGAAAAAAAAGTCGCCGAGTGTCCTAGGTGTGACACTCGGTGAAGGGTTGTTTGCCGAGTGTCTAACCTAGGACACTCGGCAAAGCTATTTTAAAAAAAAAATTAAAAAATATCCAACAATTTTAAAAAATTGTCAAAAATTTACATGAAATAATATATATTCTCTATTTACTATACAAAAAGTTTTGTAGTTAAATCAAAACTCGACCGTCATTTTGACTCCAAATCTTATGCAATCCTTCTCAACGTTACTATTCTTCTTCTGAAATGCTTCGGTTTGTAAACATCGTACGTGACGAAATGTGCAAAACATTCTCAATTTTTTTCCATAGCCTCCACGTATGATATCATCACATCATGACAAATCTTATGATTTTCAGACTTTGCTTGTTTTTTTTATAATTTAAAAATACCACTGCCACACGTTCGTGGTTGTGTTTCCTGAACAAGATGTTCGAAATTTCTTATCATTTCATGGGTCAGGTCTCAAATTGGGTCGAATAACATGAATATCATTTTTCTACTCATTTTATTCTATAATTTGAATCACTTGCGGTTCAAATTTGAATTATACCAAAAATTTTCTTGAAATACAATTAATTAAATAAATATAGCAAACAAATTCAAAAATATACTAAACTTTAATATTGAGTACCACATGTTGTATGTGGGGAGTAGAAAAAATTTCCAGATGGAAAGAGGAAAAAAATTATTTTTTTGCCGAGTGTCGAAAAAACACTCGGCAAACCCCCCTCTTTGCCGAGTGTCTTGCTGAGTGTCTTTTTTGACACTCGGCAAAGAGGGTGGTTTGCCGAGTGTTTTTTATTGGATACTCGGCAAAGCCCCGATTTGCTGAGTATTTTTTCTTTGCCGAGTGTTTTTGGCTTGGCACTCGGCAAAGAGCTTGTTTGCCGAGTGCTCGAAAAAAAACACTCGCCAAAAAAAATACACTTGGCAATTTTTAGCTTTCCCGTAGTGAAGGATAAAGAAACTCTGGCGCTACATCAAACCAGATCAATTCAGAGAGTTGATCGACTGACCTAGCAAGTACATGAGCTACCTCATTACATTGTCTGCTTACATGAATAAAAGAGAAAACAACAGCAGAATCATGTGCCGCTTTCTCGATATCTTGGATGATGATTCCTGTATGGGAGTGGTCCTTGCCTTCCGACTGGAGTTTGTGAACCAAAGAGAGACAATCAGTCATGATTATGGCCTGATTATATGGGAGCCTAGAAGCAAAGAGAATTGCCCGCCTGAAAGCAATAGCCTCTGCTAATTCAGGCTTTGTGACCCTATCAATGCCCTGCCTGCAGGCAGCGAGGAACTCGTCTCTATGGTCTCTGATCACAACGCCCAAACCCATTCGATTAGCTTCCTGAAAAACTGCAGAATCAACATTCACCATGATCCATCACTCCGGCGGTGGATCCCAATCACTACGGAAACCGCAAATTTGCCAAGTGTTTTTCCTTCACCGAGTGTTTTTTTTCGGACACTCGGCAAACAAGCTCTTTGCCGAGTGCCGAGCTAAAAATACTCGGCAAAGAAAAAACACTCGGCAAATCAGGGGCTTTGCAGAGTGTCAAAAAAAACACTCGGCAAAGGAGGGGTTTGCCGAGTGTTTTTTTTGACACTCGGCAAAATAATAATTTTTTTCCCTTTTCACCTTGAGATTTTTTCTACTCCCCACATACAACATGTGGTACTCCATGTTAAAATTTGGTATATTTTTGAATTTTTTTGCTATATTTAATTAATTAATTGTATTTCAAGCAAATTTTTAGTATACATCAAATTTGAACTGCTAGCGATTCAAATTATAGAATAAAATAAGTATAAAAATGATGTTCATATTACTTAGCCCAATTTGAGACCTGACCCATGAAATGAAAAGAAATTTCAAACATCTTGTTCAGGAAACACAACCACGAACGTGTGACCGAATGATTTTTAAATTGTAAAAAAAGCAAGCAAAGTCTGAAAATCATGAGATTTTTCATGATGTGATGATATCATACGTGAAGGTTGCGAAAAAAATTTGAGAAGGTTTTGCACATTTCATCACACGTAAATGTTTACAAACCGAAGCATCTCAGAAGAAGAATACTAGCGTTGAGAAGGATTCGATAAGATTTGAAATCAAAGTGACGGTCGAGTTTTGATTTGACTACAAAACTTTTTGTATAGTCAATAGAGAACATATATTGTTTCATGTGAAATTTTGGTAATTTGAAATTGTTGAATAATTTTAATGTATTAAAGACAATTATAATATTTTAATTCATATAAATTGAATTTGACTATAACCGCATAAAATCATGGAATAATATGAGTAAAACAATCAAATATATATTGTTGAGGTAATTTGATGGAGTGTTTTAAAATATATCAAAATAAATGGAGAAGTGTTATAAAACGAAGAAAAATGAGAAAAAAAATTTGCCAGAGTGTTTTATTTATTGCACTCGGCAAATCAAAACTTTGCCGAGTGTCTTGGACCTTCGGACAAAATATCTACTTAACCCCCCAGCCCTAGTGCCCGAGACTACCCCGCGCGCCCCTTCTTCTCCTCCGCGACCCTGCCCCCCCTCTCGTCCGCTGTGCCGCCCCTTGAGGCCGGATCCGGCGAAGGCCATGGTTGGCGGGGGCCATGGTGGCCCCGCGGGGCCGGATCCGGCAGTGGCCGGCCGCCACTCCTTCCCCCGGCGGCCGCCCCCTCCCCGCGCCCCTCCTCGGTGGGATCCAGGCGGCGGCCCCCTCCTTCTCCCTCTCATCGGCGAGATCTGGGCGCCGGCCCCCTCCTTCTCCCTCTCACCGGCGAGATCCGGGCGGCAGAGGCCCCCTCCTTCTCCCTCCCTCCCTCAACGGCAAGATCCAGGGAAGGGGAAGGAGACGGTGGCGCGCGTGGGGCAGGGGCGGAGGGGACGGCGGCGACGCGGGCCACATGGAGGGAGACGGCGGTGGCACGGCGAGATCCATGGAGGGTGACGGAGATGGCAGCGCGGGCCAGGTGGAGGGAGATGGCGGCGCCGCTGGCCAGGGGAAGGGAGATGGCGGCGAGATCCAGGGAGGGCTTGGGCCAGTGACGGCGGCGGTGGTGGTGGCCGGTAGTGGTGGCGGTGGTGGCCAGCAACTGGATTTTTTTTATTTTTTTTCTGAAATTGTTGCCGAGTGTTTTTTGGGCACTCGGCAAAGCTTTTGCCAGATGCTCGACAAAAAATACTCGGCAAAGTTTGTTTGCCGGCAGGTTTTTTGTCGTGTGCCGGTTGCCAAGTGTTACACTCGGCAAAGGATTCGCCGAGTATTTTTGGGGCAATGTTCCCGTATCCCGTAGTGAATGTTGAGGCTTAAAGAAGTCACACCTGTTGGGAATGATCGGATCATACAGATGCAGCAACACCATATCCACATAAGCAATCAATTTTTCAACTATACAGTGGGGATGCACTTCCTTTTCTCCATTTCCAACAGCATTCCTAGCTTCCTAGATATGCCGAAGAGATATCACTTGGATAGTGGCCTCTCTCTCTCAGCAGCCCGCCAATGTTTCAAGAATCCATTGCCGGGGCGACACAAAGGGAATGAGCATTTTCCGGAAGCCAAATCTTTTCTTCAGTTCTCTCCAAATTTCTGCAACATATTGACAAGTGAGGAAGGTATGTTCTATGGATTCATCTCTTCCACAGTGACAGCAAAGGTCATAAGCTGGGATATTTCTAATCCTGAGTTGCTGTCCAGTTGGGAGGCAATTATGTGCAAAATGCCACAGAACAATTTTCATCTTGGGTAGAGCCTTTATCTTCCAAAGACGCTTCCATTCATTCGCATTACATACTTGGTCTGATGAATGATGATTCCCCCTTGCCCTTAGCACTAGCCTTTAGATGTATTGCCTCACATTTAGCCATGATGTATGCTGATTTTACCGTGTATATGCCCGTCTTTGTGAATGGCCAGGAAACATAATCAAGGACCCAGTTATGACTGAGAATGATATTTAGGATGCACTCCGCATCAGCAGGCCTGAAACATATACGTACTAATTCCTCATTCCACTGTCTAGAGGACTCATCAATTAGGGATCTCAACTTAAGATCATCAGGCATTTGGACAGTAGGACGAATTGGATGACATGGTGCATCAAGGATCCATCTGTCCTTTGTAATTCTGATTTCTTCCCCATTACCAACTCGCCAAAAAAGAATGACACGATCAAGGAGGCCTTTTCCGAACATCAAGCTTCGCCATGTAAAAGAACTCAATCTTGTGGGATCAAAATCCATGAAGGAGCAATTCGGATAGTATCTCCCTTTTAGAACCTTTGCACACAAAGAATCAGGTTCTGTAATTAGTCACCAGCATTGACGCCCGAGCGAAATGCAAACAATTGGAGCAGAGAGGTGGCCATGTTGAACACTGGCCCACGGCCCACCTGTCGCCACTTCCATCATCAAGGAGTGGGATGGCCAACAATAGAACATAACCAACCACAGGATACTAAAGATGATATATAATGGTTCTCATAAATTAAAAATCGTGTTTGATTGCTTTATGTGTCATTCATTCCAAAGTACAGTGTACTTATGTTTCCCTCATTAGCTAGATAAACATTTGACCGAAGGTCTCTTGCTAGCCAAACTAGAAGGTCAAATATAATTCTTGCCCAATTCCTACATGCCTTTCTTAGGATTATCATTTTGTTAATAGTTGATTACTGCAGCAATAATTGGTAATCAGAGTAATATGCAATAGTCCAAGAATGGGGAATAGAGATGTAAGAAGGAAAAATCCTTTGGGAAATAATTTTTAGTACAAATAGAGAAATAATCATAAAGGCTAACAACATAAAAATGATGTAAGTAGATATATTGTGAAACCAACTATTATAATATGTAATTTTTTCTACTTGAAATAATTTATTTTTAGAGATATTGTTAGTCAAAGTTCTAAATTTTTGACTTTGAAAACCTAAATGTAGCTATATTTTGGGACAGAGAGAAGCAATTAACACTGCACTGGATCTCCATCCATTAGAGCCTGCATTGCATTGTGCTAGCGGGTTGAGCTTGTTTGGTTGACTGGGTTGTCTCGGGTGACTTTAATTACCAGCAAATGCGCACACACTCAAAACCAAAAGAAAAGAGAAAACTCCTCCTAAAAAAAGGAAAGAAAATTAAAAAGGAGGATAAATCAATTTCATCCTTGGTCACAAAGCTCGATTTTTGTCACACATTACGCATTTTATCCCTCTCGCCGGCATCGGCGTTGGTCTCCCCCGACCTCTCTGATAAGGGTGACCTCTTCCATTTGCAAGTTTCATTTTGCCCTCTCCAATTCCTTGCTACATCTGTGAGGCTAGGCGTATATTGATTTTGCTAGAGTCATAAACCAAACAATTATGAAAAAAATAAGGAACCATGTGAGATAGAAGAATATGCATTTTGGTCTCACGTTCTGGAATGTACACCCACGCGTGAGTTCGTATACGATATAACCAATATACATATTGCTTTTGGCTAAAAAAATGAGCGATGAAGTTTCGTATGATTCTACACTACGAATGACATAAAGAGTGCTCAACTACTCCCTCGGTTCCAATCCCTCCGTTCCAAATTATAAATCATTCCAACTTTTTTGGAGAGTCAAATTATTTTATGTTGACCAAAATTATAGAGATGATCATAAAAATTTATGGCACCGAATAGATATACTATGAAAATATATTTAATGAAGAAACTATATACCTATTTGATATCATGAATGTTAGTACTTTATTGTATAAACTTGGATGTTTTAACTCTAAAAAAATTAGAATGACTTATAATTTGGAACGTAGGGAGTATTTTAGTTTTCCCAATAATTCTGCATTTTCTCATATCATTTTTATTTTCCATATTAACTTTAGTAAACTGACGTATATGGCCCACGTTTTCCAAACTACGTCCTGCAGGGATCACTTCAGTCCCAGTGTCGCGTCAGCATCCCCGCCGCTGTTTCCCCGATTAATTTCCCTTCACCAGGTCTCCACTGGAGTTCATTCCCCTCTTCTTCCCTTCCGACAGATAGAGCCCACCGCCAGAATTCTAGGGTTTCGAGATTGGCTCACCTTGCTCGTCCGCCCCCCAAACCGCGGAGGATGATGCTGTCGCTGGCGCTGGGCCTCAGCAGCAAGCGCCCGCGGACGACATCGCGGTCTCCGGCCACGCCCGATGGGCCGGACCACCTGAGCCCCCTCCCCGTCGAGATGGTGGAAGAGATCCTCCGGCGCCTGCCGCTTGATGACGCCGTCCGCACCTCCGCCTTGGCGAAGCCCTGGCGCTATCGCTGGGCCGAGTGCCCCGGCCTTGAGCTCGTCGCCGGAGATCCACCGGCTGCCGTAGATGCCGTCCTCAACAGGTACACCTGCAACGTCTCCCGTGCCCAGCTTGATGTCCCGGAGGAATCCTACTGCAAGATCGACGGCTGGCTCCGCGCCCTCGCCACCAAGGGCATACGGTACCTAGTCGTGTGCTTCACTCCTGTGCTCTTGCTGCGATTGCCCCTTCTTCCGTCCTCGCTCTTCTCCTGCCGCGAACTTACCTCGCTGCTGCTCAAGCACTGCGATATCCCACCCCTGCCGCCCTCCTTCGACAGCTTCCCCAACCTTTTGGCACTCCAACTGGATGATGTCAGCTTCGTTGAGAACGGGGAGAGGACATTTGAGGCACTGATTGCCAAGTGCCCATCGTTGAGATCTCTTATCCTCCTGTTCCCGTCGATTGGCAGCGACCATATGCATGAGGGAAACTACAGTGACTGGACCATAAGGGCACCGAACCTCAAACACTTCATAATCAGCGCTTGGCAGGACTATGGGTGGCGGATAGATGATCTTCCACTCATTGAGGAAGCAAGAGTTCACCTGGAAGGCCCTGAGTTGCCGAGGATCCTGCCAGGGCTGTCCAAAGTCAAGAACCTGTCTGTGGAAGTAAGTTTCTTTTCTTTGGTTGTTGCCTCCTGGAGCATTGTTTACCTGGTATGATATGATGCTTTCATATGCATTGCTAAAAATTGGCTTGGATGGTTGTTCTCCTATGTTTGCCTGTTAAATGGAGAGTTTGTGTTTTTGTGTATAGCTGTATGCATCACATGAACTCACGTTATTAATTATGGTTTATTAGGCTATATTGTACTGCGTGTGGGGTGCTAATCATATCTCTAGCCGTGGTTAACTGTTCACCTCATAAAAAACATATGGGGGGCAGGTAAAACTGCAGATTTACAAAACATTGTGATTTCCTGTATTTTGTTTACAGTATTTTCTTTCTTTTGGAACCAAATCTTATGTTTTTGGTGCTGAAAAGGTTTATGATACAATTTTTACAATATGTGCCCATGTGTATTAGTTTGCCTTCATGTGAATTTAGTAAAACATGAAGGACCAGTTAAAAAGCATAATTGTACATCCAGTTTCAGTTGTTTTATTAGATTATTTTTCTTTCACCTAATCTGGGTATGTTTCAGATCACAGATGATACTATTGTGGAACGGCTTTCATACTTTATGAACTTGAAGGACCTATCACTCCATACTATTCTTATTACCAAGTCATCCACAGTTTTATCAATGTTCTGCATACTCAGGAATGCTCCCAACCTGGAGGATCTGCGTATCACGGTAGTGTAAAATGGTATTCAATTTTTTTGTTATATTAATTTCTCAAGACTTAATTTATTGATTTACATCATCATTTTTTGTAGAGCCTGCATGAAAGTGAAGAGAACGATGAAGTGAACATGGAAGAACTACTGAATGCACAACGCACTGTTGGGCTATTCTCTAGACTGAAATGTTTCTGTTTATTTGAGAGCATTGGCCACACAAACGAGATGCAGTTCATTGAGTTTCTTATGTCAAAAGCAACAGTACTTCAAGAAATTGAAATTTCTGTACGTGATGATGGTTCAAAGTCTCCGGAGGTTGTGTTTGATGAGTTATCACAGTATAAAAAAGCTTCTCCACAGGCAGAGGTTATTGTTAATCGGTATGTTTCCTAAATTGTAGATTGCATTTATTTAGATCATTAGTGCATGTCAGAAGGTCGCATTTTTTTACAGTGATGAAAAGAAAAACATTTAATCACCTACTGACCGATGCACCCTGAAGGTGCCCTGCATTGCTGTATGGAAATAATAAAAGGTGTGCAGAAGCAAGCTGCAAACCAATTACACGCACATATATTTTTTTGAGTAATTTGTTTGACTGGGTTAGCTAATTTTAACTGGGATTGGAAACATGCGCATTGCATCTTTTATATTTATAATATAAATGTCTAACCAAGATGTATAGTATATGTGATGTGACCCATTAGCTACAATTTTATTTCCCACCTAAACTTTTGCCTTATCTTTGGCACAATCCTAGCTCTGACACTGTTGAAAACATCTTTCTTGACATGGAAATATATCCATTTTCTGTTTATCTTAGAAATCTGCCTATTTTCATTAACCATACTTACCATTGTTTACTAATAAATTAGTTGCACATCTTCAATTAAATCAAGTTATTAAATGGCCTTTTATATGAGAGGAGCCAGTAACCAATGATTGTGAAATGTCATTCACTTTTTCCAGGACCAGATCAACAACTTGAATGCGTAGCTTTTAGTAGCCTGAAATTTGATTAAAATTGACAAAAAGTCATGTCAATTTTAGGTGATAACAGAGATCATATATTTTTTTGAAACTAAAGATCTATTTTCAAGTGACTAAAATTTTCATATTTGTGTTTTTTCTTTGCAATTGCATGCCCATATGTGTTATCAAAGTCTTTTGTACCTATATATTATTATGCAGTAAACCAGACACAAATTTGTCAAGGATAAGTCTCTTGTTGTCTTAGGGGACGTTTGGATGGGTGCCCCTACCAGCCATGCCATTTGGCCGTTGACTGTTGAAGAGAGGGTCGTTTGGACACTGGCCCTGATCTGGCAGGCCCGATTTCAGTCGTTCATTTTTGCGCCTCTGGCTGGCCAAATCGGGGCGGCTACATCGTCCGCCGAATTTTGGCCGCGCCCAGCGCTTTGGCAGGGCTGGTGTGGGCAAGAATCTAAACACACCCTTAATTCGGACTTGCATTCGTGATATGCCAATTTCTTATTTCGTAAGTAGTAGACACGGTTGACAAATCCATTATGCATATGGAGAACATATTCTTACCTCTCCTCTATGAATTACTCCCTCCATTTCAAATTGTAGGTTATTTTGGCTTTTTTAGGTTTGTAGATATTATTATGCATCTACACACTCTAGGTGCATATATTAGAAAAGTCAAAACAACCTACAATTTAGGATGGAGGGAGTACTGCATAAAATCTAGAAACATGGGTCTTATGTAAAATAATGTAGGAATGTAGAAACGATAGATTTGTATCCCCAAAAAAATATGGTATACCTTATGATATCAGCACTCAGCAGTATGTTTAGAAGATTAGCATTCCAAGTTGGTTCCTTTAGGTTCAAAGCCTTGTCAGCCTGATTATGAATAGTTCTCCCCTTGTATGTCATCTAAGTTCAATTTTATGACCCACTATCATACTATTCGTATGAGGTTTATTATAAGAAGAGAAGTAGCATGATGCATATAATTCCCTTGAGCTTGAATTTTATAAAAGTTACCTTTGAATCTATTTCAAATGCTATTATCCATACTTCTGTTCACAACTCCGTTATTCATGTGACTGTCACGAGGTAGTGAGCAAAGTTTTTTTTGCATTAATGCAGTTTTACTGGCTATTATTCTGATGATGAAACCGATGATGAATAATCTCACAATGGATGATGATCTGATGTGGTCGCTGAGAGATTGATGAATATTTGTTTGTCTGTGAAATTAAAGCAAGAAGCTGGCATTGCAGAATATGCTGTCAAGATTTCCTATATTAATTGTATTCTATCTGATGTAGATGTATGAGACAATTGGTTGTATGCTGTGTAAACTTTATATTGCTTGTGGAGCATTTGTAAACTTGCATTGGAGTTGTTGATGAAAGTAGTTTTCATGACATTTTTGATATATTAAGTATAATCTTCGAATTCTACTTGATGCTGTGTTCGGTCCATTGTACATGGAATAGGTCTATAAGTGTTGCCAAATGTCGTTAGGCATGGGCGCAGCTGCCGGAATCCACGTGCGGTGGTGAAGCACATAGCAAATATGGTGGATGACCTTCTATATATGCGTGGAGCACAAGCAGGCACCAGCAGCTCCAGCGAGTCATGTGACATATGGCGCCCTCCGGATGATGGCTGGGTGAAGATAAATATTGATGCCTCGTTCCTTGCTGAGGGTGCTAAAGTAGGTGGTGGTGTAGTTATACGGAACCATCAGGGAAACCTCATCTCTGCATAAGCTCGACGGCATAATAACATCCCTGATGCTCTGATGGCGGAGGCTTTAGTGGCAAAGTGTGGCATGATGCTTGCAATCTCCCGGGGTTGTGAAAGGATAGTGCTGACAATCTCTCTTTGATCAACTTCCTGAAGTCAGGAGAGGGAAGGAGGAGCCCAATAGCAGGTTTATGGCATGATATCCGAGACTTAGGCAATAGTGTGAAGCAAACACTTTATCTCACTCCCTAGAAGGGTTAGCAATGGGTGATATTTCTATGTGCTCATGGTCTGGCCTCTCTTCCTGGAGTGGCTGATGGAAATGGGTGATATTTCTATATACTCATGGTCTGGCCTCTTCCCGAAGTGGCTAAGGGAAATGGCTAACAAAGATCGTAACCCTAGTATGAATTAATGGAAGTCTCGGTTTGTCCTATAAAAACTCCATCTACAATGCATTGTTTCATCTTCGCTATTTTATAGGTTCACATCACATTTAATTTATTACATTTAATTCTGTAACTTATTTAAGAGTTGGAAACAGTGTACATCTAGTTTCATGGGGATGAAACTAGTTTCATCTCTCCCTTCTTTATTTCTTTGTCACATCATCAAAAAATTCTAAGTGGCATGCAATTTAATGAGAATGAAACTCCCAGACCTAATTTCTAAAACTTTACTACATGCACACGTGAGGGCCATGTGGAGTGCATTGGTTCTTGACTACAATCAGGAATTGCACTAGACTATCGCTACATGTACCTCAAATACTCACTAGAAAACACCAGGCCGGTCCCGAGGTTTTGGGGGCCCGGGCGGTATAGAAAGTCAGACCCTTTTAGAAAAATATCAAAATAATAATAACACCGTCAAATATTATTAATAAACACTTAAGGCTAGCTTCAAATAAAAATGTTCATATAAAAATAATTTGTTCTTGTACCATTTCTAGATGTGAAGTCATTGATGATGTATTTCTTGATTAATACTCGCTCCGTTCCAAATTGTAGGTCGTTTTGACAGGTTCATAAATATTATTATGCACCTAAACATACACTATATCTAATGCATAATAATATCTATATATGAACTAAAAAACTAAAACGACCTATAATTTAGAATGGAAAGATTATTAGTTGTTCCTTCATAGCAAATATCACCAAGTCATCTAGATTTCTTGAAGTCCTCTTACAAAAATTATCAATAGGTCTTCTATGTGATTGTAAAAAATAAGTAAATTGCACCCACACCATATAACGAGTTGTAGTGTTGTATCACTTTAGTCCATCAAGTTACGAAACGTGCACTTGAGTGCAACAAGTAGTTTGTTGTGTGCATATATGATCCGGAGCATGCCATGTCAACGTACGTATTTCACCACGGTGGCAATATGATGTGGCATTTTTATGCAAATAACACCGTAGCTGTCCGTTGCTCTTTTATTTGAGTCATTATCTCTATCCTGTCGTTTTATCTCCTATCATTTTATCTCCTATCGTTTAGCCATCGATGCCTACCCACCACTCTGCCTTCTCAAAAATAAATAAACTTTTTTCCTGTTCCTCGAAGATGTTGTGATTCCCCACCACCGTGGATGTGGATGTCGCCGGCACTTGCCAAGTCTTCTACGCAGAGCCTCAATCTCGCTGATCCGCCGTAGCTCCCACCCCCTGTGAAGCCTGCTGCGCATATCGATTCCCCGTCGGCAGCGCCCAGCCGCCCAGGATGGAGAAGCCGTTGCTTCCACTGGTAGCCTATTCTCTGACCCACTGTCACCCTTGCCCCTGAGACCGTCTTCAACTCTTCATCGCCAGATGCACATGGACTGGAGTGTGGAGAATGCGAGCCCCAGCATTGCGAGTGGAAGCGTGTGACTTGTGAGCGGCACGGCTGCAGCCTGGTGACATCATCAACGCGGTCTGCAGCTTCGACAGCACCACGCCATGGATGATGACGCCGGATTCTGACCGCCACCCACCTGGTGACCACTACCATCTTGATTGCGATTTCATTTTCTCTTATCTCCCGGTATCCTCATTTGCTGTTGTTTCTTGGTAATTTTCCCTTCTTGCACTCTGATTTCCCAAGCAAATTCATCACGTAGCGAATAAAAGGGGGAATTTAAATCAATGAGGGGTTGGGTGAAGAAACTCTTTCAATTTGCTGTTGCAACTCTAAATTATGTTAAGAGTAAATATTGCACCGATTATAGTCAATTTATGCACATAACCCCATGTATCTATTCGCTGCTTCATTTAAGGCTCTCTCTAATCGTTTTGATCATGATGAACGAGATGAAAGCGGCCGGGGCACGGTGGGGGCAAGGCGATCGGGGACTGGAAGTTTGGAATTATTCATGTTTAATTCTGGATTATGCGTCTGTGGTTTGGTTCCTTTTAAGTTTTAGTAAATATCTTTGTACGTCCAATTAGTTACTTATCCTGTACGAGTGAACACCCATACCATTGAAATAAAAAGCAACGGACAACTAAGACCCAACACTCCATTCGTATCATGCATGTCACCAACTAAACCATCTAACAGTCCAATCGCCTCCGTGGCGAAACATGTTGATGTGGCATACCTAGAACCGTATATGCACAAGCAAACAATGTGTTGCACTCAATTGCACGTTTTGCAATTTGATGGACTAAAGTGAGACAATAGTACAAGTTTTTATATGGTGGGTGTAATTTAACTCATATACTCATTTCCTCTTTTCCTTTTCCACTGCCTGATGCAAACTTTCGAGATGCAGAGGGTGGTGATAAAAATTTAAAAACAATAAGATGAACCTACAATGGTACTCTATCGACTCAAGTGTTAAATCATTAGGTCAATGCAAATTGCAACTGATTTTGCATCATGGCCAGATCGATAGGATCAGTTGAAACGGTTAGCAAGATGTACTCACGTACGCTTAACACTAGTCACGGTGCGGGCCGTCAAAGATGAGGGTGGAGAAGACCTCCAGTTGCACGGAAACAACCAACAGCTAGCGACACCGGCCTCACCATGATGCTCACCAACAAGCCAATGACATCTTCGACAACTCGGCTCAACCAACAACTAGTGTGGAATAGGCTCCATATAATCAATAACGAGTCAGTAACGAGTCTCGACTAGTCGGCTTCATCCACAATCGTCACGACTTCATCGACAACCGCCCACGAATAAAGCTAAGTCACTTTTTAAAATTATTTTCTTTAATATAATTTTTCTTATTGTCAGCATGATTGGACATGCGCTAACTACTATTTCTTTATGTCCTACGGAGGCTACACCTCACTGACTACTCCTACTCCTTGACTACTATTTCTTTATGTCCTACGGAGGCTACACCTCACTGACTACTCCTACTCCTGTGTATATTTACTGATAGCCATGGCTTAGTACACCAAGTTACGGAGGGCTATACCTATGAGCTTGGTGCACCAAGTTACAGAGGGCTTTACCCACGGGCCTGGTAAAACCTAGTTATGGAGGGCTCTACCCACGGACTTGTTACACCAAGTTATGTAGGGATCACAGCAGCTATATCCTATGGATGCACAAGCACTATGCATGCTGCAACACGCACTCTCCTCGCCAGGGGCAGATCCAGGGCCTGGCGACCTCCTGGGCTCCTGCTTGGGCTCCAGTGAGTGGAAGTGCACCGCGTCATGATCTTGTCAAAGGCATTTCGCAAGGGCAGAAAACACACCTTGTCTGCAGATTGCAGCATCTGCCCAGGCTCAACAAAAGCTTTGAGTCCGCCACTGCTCCTCACCAAAGGGTGGAAAACCCTCATTAACTACTTTATGTGCAACATGCACTCTTTTTTTTGTCGCAATACCAACTACTTCTTTATTGGTTGTTTTTCCTTAACGGTCACTAATCTACTCCAGTAGCACATGTCACAATTCATGAAACCTCGACTCTCTTAGCTATGACACCTAACTCCCCTACGCATGCATGAGACCTGCTCTTAAACCCTATGAGCAACGGCTAAAACAAGGACTAAGTTCTTAAACGTAACAGTCTAAGTACTCGGAAGAATTACATGACCTAGCAAGAACACAAGACGAATCATTTATATTCATAACGAATAAATTTTAGCATCTTCAATACATATTTTATGTTATATATACTACATAAGGTTTATATTTTCCTTTTAAATGTCAATCCTCACTGACAACTATCTAGACTACTCAGTGTCACTCCTACGGCTTCGTTGGCTCCAAGGCTCAGGAGCTAGGCGCCAATTACTACTTGGCATACCTCTAATGGCTCCATTGGCTCCCAAGCTCGGGAGCTGGGCTCTACTCGACATACTTACAATGGGCCCAATCCGCTAGCTCCCATTCTCGAGGGCTAGGCACTAATGAGTACGCAACGTGACTCCTACAGCTCACCTGGCTTTTAAGCTTGAGGGTTGCACACCAGAAACTACAAAAGATGACAATCAACACACCATCATGAGATAATTCTGTGAAGACTAAGTTCACTGGACCCTTGAATTGATTATTCTAATCATTACAATTCTAGCTAGTAGAATATGTGTCTTGTGTTCCTATTTTACCTTGAGGCTACACGTCCAACGATTACCCTACCGAACAATCTACTAGCTTAGGTATCCATCAATAGGTTGTCGGGTAGAAAACAGAGACACCCCTTGTGTGGCCATCAACATCAATGCTGCCAACTTCAGATCAACTAGTTGTCGTCATGTGAATAAGAGTTATATTAGGAAACTGTAGGGTAACGCGCTGCTTCCATATAATCTGCTTATGAATCTAGCACTTCATGCAGAATCAGACCGCATACGTATAGTGCTCCTCTTACACTTTCTCCTCACTCATTGGCGGAACCTGGGGGCCAGCAGGGGCCATGGCCCCCCCTATCACCGGTGAAAATCTTTTAACCCCTTCCTATATTCTAAGCCCAACAAACGGGTAATTAATGCAACACAGGTACTTCAGCTCTCAAGTCTCATCCTTGTTGCATGCGATGCTCAACTAGCTAGGCAGCTAGCTACTCCTAATCAACAATTCAACGTCGGACCAGAAGACTTGACGATACATGGGTACTGAGGTCTGAGACCCTATTCATCTGAGCTGCAGCTTTTGAGCTTTTATGAAAAGCTGCTGCAACACTAGCTTTTAGAAGATGTATTTAGGGTGCGTTTGGTTGGGAGACAATGTAGGACGGGACGGTTCCGTTCCAGTTTTTCGGGATGGGATGATCCTATTTCTTGTTAGGTTGAATGGGATGGGTCCGTCCTAATTTTTTGTTTGGTTGGAGAGATTGCTATAGACGGGACGAGCACCGTTTTCTCCTTCTGTTAACACCATTCGTGGGGCCCACCTGTCATACTAACCGCCATCTTCTTCCTCCACCCCGGTTCCGCTCTTGGCACTGTTCTTGAGCTCGTCGTCGTTCGTGGGGCCCACCTGTCATACTAACCCCCATCTTCTTCCTCCACCCCGGTTCCGCTCTTGGCACTGTTCTTGAGCTCGTCGTTGCGCCGCCGGGGGAGCTTGCTCCGGGCGCGCCGCCCGTGAATCGGGCCTCGCCGGCCTCGAGCCGCCGCCCGCCGAATCTCAGGGGCCGGCCGTGCTCGCCCGCGCCGGTGCTCCCGCCCGCCGGCCGCGGCGGAGCTCCCGCCCGCGCCGGCCGTGGCGGAGCTCCCGCCCGCGCTGGCCGCGCTCGCCCGCGCCGGCCGCGCTCGCCCGCGCCGGCCGCGGCGGAGCTCCCGCCCGCCGGCCGCGGCGGAGCTCGCCCGCGCCAGCCCCTCCGCCGGCGGCTCACCCCCCCCCCCCCCCCCCCCCCCGGCCCATACTCGCCCCCTCCACCGGTACGGACGGACGGCGCGTGACGGGGGCGAAGTGGGATGCCCCCATCCGCTCGTTTTGGTGGGATGGGGGCATCCCGCATCTGGAGGGTATATTCCCTCATAGAGATGTCCCCATCCCACCTGTCTCCAAACCAAACATGGGACGAAGTGGGATCGTCCCATCCCGTCCCACTTCGTCCCTCGAATCAAATGCACCTTAGCTTCTTGAGCTCAAAAGGCTGCAAAAAGCTCATAAAACTGAGCTTTTAAGCTTTCAATATAAACTCAAGTTTCTTAGCTTTCAATATAAACTCATGTTTTTCTTAGCTTTCAGCTTTCCAGAAGGTGCACGAGAAGTTTTTACGTTGAGAAACTGTCAGGAAACTTCTGCTGTTTATTTAAATTTCTAGCTTTTTACGTTGAGAAACTGTCAGGAAACTTCTGCCTCGGCTTCCTGCAAGTGCAGGCTGCAGCGGGAAATGCAGGGAGCCAGCAGCCCAGCACCGGGCAGCCATGCCATGCAATCATTTGGCAATCAGGCAAGGCACATGTATGCTTCACGCATATACAGGCCATTAGCCCATTAGGCATAGTTACGGATTGTTATTCTCACGTAGTGTAATTTATGTTATAATCTTGTAAGAATAATATGGCTAAACTAAAAGAAAGACATTTGAAATTTTTTGCAGGAAGAAAGAGATTACAAATTTGTAATACTAATACGTTACAAAGTCTTATACAATGCAAACGGGTCATATACTACGAAGCATTTCCCCTTTCTAAAATATGATCAATGAAACTTCCAATTCCACTAACGTTTCCCCCATTTTGATCTATATGGGTTATGAATAATAAGTGCAATTATAAGCATTAAAAAATTGGTGACAAGTATATAATTGATTTTAGTATCTTTTTATCACATGTAGTATGAGGTGTCGATTGTGTTTAGCTGGCCCCTGCTACTCAAAATTCCTGGTTCCGCCACTTCATCCAGACATGGCTCACCCAGACACGCTATGTTTGGAGGGATAAGGATTATATAAGTTGCCCAATCTACAAATTCTACCAAGGTGTAATTAATTCCATCAGAATAGAACACTGACTATAACGGGTCAAAAGCAAAATATTAACAGCGGAGTATTACATTCTCTCCTCCTTTAGGACTGACATAGCTTACGGCATTCAAGAACCAATTCAAAGCACTAGGGGACTGAGTATTACCGTGCAGTTACCTCTCTCCCCGTTGCAACACTGAAAAATCTGTAAGGTAATTTCACAACTATCAACTTCTATACTCTAGATGTGTACTCCTTTTTGGTCTCAGTGTCTCATGTATTGTTCTGCTCAGTGTTGGCTTGTTATTGTGTGTTATTTAGGCTGGAAACGTTCCATCAAACGGTTGACAGTCCAAATGGTCAAAAACGGGGGAAATGGTCTAAACAGAATAGAACTAAATGTTATTAGATGACATAAATGGTTGTTTAACACAGCGGACACAGGCAAATCCACTTGAATTCCTACATGCACACATATGTATACTTAATTTTTTACGTATATACACACAAACACGATATTTTCTTACATGCAAAAATATGTATAATTGCAAGATTACTTGTTTTCTTTTAAGACATGGATATTTATATTTGGGTGATATAGTACAAAAAATTGTTTCATTTCGTTTAAACGGTCTAAAGACTAAATAAAGAATGGCCCACAATTTATGTTGTAAATGTGTAGAATATTTATTTGTACTAAAGGGGTTACATGGACTTGATGTTGTAATTAGTGGTAGAGGGTAGACTTGGTAGTAGACTTGTACCCAGCCCCTCTACAAAAGGAGAGGGCCACCCTTGTAACGAGGAGAACCACAAGCAAGAAAGCACGAAGAGACAGGTTCGCAAGGGGCGCTGGACGGCTTGACCGGCGTCCGAGGTGGCCGGTGTCGCTGTGGTCAGGGAGGAGCGCCCGTAAGCATGCTCCGGAGATGTAGGCTTCAGCCGAACTTCGTTACCAAATCTCGTATCTCCAGTGTGGTCGTTGCTCTCTCCAGTCCCCCACCTCCGTCGATCTAAAATCGAATCGCTTCCCCTTGTGGTAGCACTTCTGAAATCAAATCTCGTATCACAACAATTTACCATTTAACATTTAGAATAATATTGGTTCTGCACTTCTGCTATAAACATTTAGCAAATATAACAAACAATTTAGCCTTAAGGTAGCACTTCTACATAATATCTCACCCAACTGGCTCCTAACCCTTATCTGTGCCTGCAGTTATCGGACCGATACTCCTAAGGGGACACAGGTGTGGTTCGATTATCCGTGCCGTGCCAGTATTGGAGCATATATGAATAGCTAGCTATTACTGCCGTTAGCACCATAATAATTGACGGCACGAATAATATTATATCCCTATTGGTGCTAAACTGGAGGTAGGGGGAGATATTCACTACTCCACAGATCAATATCACCGCCGGCCCCAAATTGATCTTCACCACCGGTTTCGGTTCCGTCGTATGAAATTCAACGGTGAAGCCTAATTAAAAAACAAAAAAAATTGCCCCACCCCGCTGCCCCGCCACCGCCACCACGCTCCCCCACCGCCGCCACCACTCCGCTCCCCCACCGCCGGATCCGGCCGCCATGGCGGATCCTCACCGGCCAGACGTAGAAAGGAGGCAGCGGGGAGGCAGAGAGAGATGGGGATAAGAGGAGAGGAGGGGGACGAGGAGAGAGAGAGGCGCACCTGGGAGGCTCCGCCTGTGGCAGAACCGTCCAAATTAACTTAGCTAAAGCACAATTAAGTCGCCTAACACGTGATCATATACTTTAATCAAGTTAACTCGGCAGTCCGTCGGATTTCATCCGATAAACCACTTCACAGGACCGAGAAAGCATAGCTCACACGAAGGTGAGTGGTTCCAGAGATTACAATAGATTGTCCAAATTAAACAAGTGCAGCAAGATTATTACAACATTGAGTTTGAAATTCAAACGTAGTTGCAGAGTTTAAATAGCAGAAATAAACCAACGGAAGCTAACGCCATTGTCGGACATCATGACGAAGCCGATCATGACATCAATGATCCCGGTCCTCGTCGTCCGAGGAGGGATCCCACTCAACCGTCCACCCAGGAGGAAGCTGGGGAGGCCAAGTGCCACTTGCAGCAAGCTCAGAGGCGTCAACATCACCTGAAAGAGATATGTCACAACAAGGCTTAGCGACTACGCTCAATAAGACTTAACCGACTGGTGGTACTAATCCACCAACACCTAGACATGCAAGCTTTTTAGCTTTGGGGTTTGCTTTTGCCAAAAGCGACTATAGTAGATCCTTACTTTCAATATTTTAGACACCAGTTCTAAGTTCATTTACCCATACAAGTTAGCAACTATACTAATCAAGCGTAGTTTCTAAGCAAAATTTATGACAAGCATCAATATTAGTATCCTCCTTAATCCATTCTTACTCAGTGTAGCATAGCGATCAAGTAGTCCCAATCTGTGAGAGGCAGATGAATCGATTCGAATTTCTTAACCATGCATGACGAACCTAATCTCATGACATCCGCGCACCATGAAGGGTCGCTTCACTTGTCTGTCGTCCCCATCAATTGCCAGACCCATGTCGAGCCCACTTCCCTTGGTACAAGGCTCCATAGACCCGGCCTCTGCCATCCTATGACCGCACTTGTCACCACATGCGGCCGCAAGGGAACTCCGTTCCAGAGATAATGGAACGAACCGCTCATGTCCTGGTTCAATCAGGTACTAGGCTTCCCCATCCCATACTAGGTATGAGATTAGTACTTTCAAACACTTGATCATGAACACTATCACACCTCGACCTTAGTCCAATTTCATGTAGATAGACGGGGCAATCCACCAACCACCAAATTAGTTCACAGAGCCCTGCCCCGTCCATCGCCCTTATAGTTGTAACTAAAGGAAAGCAAACAACTCTTATAACTCGCAAGTGACAGTCAATCACTCAACTTTTACCGAGTTCTATTAAGTATTGCAACTACTCGGCTTATCATACTAGTGTTCAGATCAGGGGCACTAATTCATGCTCTACGGTTTCAATCAATTCCTAAAAACGTAAATGCACAATCAAGCAACCAATATATTGCAAGTAGTTAAAGATAGGAATTTATGCTCCGGGGCTTGCCTTCACGTGGGGAGGTAGCGAACTGGTCTTCGGCGTGCTCGGGCTCGGCTCCAGCGGGCTGCGGCTCAGCTACGGCTCCTTCTTCTGGCGCCGGGTGAAGCTCGTAAGTACCGTCTGCGAGGTTCAGCTCTACACGAATGCAATGCATTAAGTTAAATTCTCAACTTTTCATAGGAGGTACACATGAGTTAGTGCTGAAGAAGAAGTTATTTTAGGCCACACTCACCTAAAAAATATTCTGAACCTTCTTTATTTACATGAGGAAGGTGGGGTGTGGTTCAAGCCGGGGGTTTGTTTGATGGCGATTGTGTACATATATGCATCTCCACTTTATTAAGCTTTAGATCAGAAAGTTATCCTATTTCTGAATGTTCTTTTGTATCTCTTCCAATATTACCTTTATTACCTTAAGGTAGCTTGTATTTAACAATTTTTTGCAAAGGGTATCTTTTTCTATGCATTTACCCTATTTATTCTTCTCTAAACCGGAAAGTGGTTCACCTTTTTATTTCTGATGGTTTTCATATATTTCCCACAATTTACATTACACCACTGACTTAAACCAAAAGGTTTCATATTTTTCTAGTTCTAGTTTAATTGTTAGGTAAATAGGCAAAAACAAGCTTAGATTCTCATGGTAAAACTAAAACGGAGATTTAACACCTGAGCCAGGCTCTAAAACATTTTTCCAAGCTTCTACTGTTTGAAACAGACATATGAGAGTTGGATTTATCTTTTTATCATTTTTGTATGATTTATGATGCTTTAAATGGCATAACCAAGAATTTAAACATATCACATTAATTCCTGCAGTGACATATGCCAAAAGTATTTTTATTAAAAACTACTCTTTATTCTGAACCTAGCAAAAGTGGTTTGATATTTTTCTGAATTTTCTACAAATTTTAGTGAATTTCCAAAGTTAAACGTATATTCTACCAATTTAAAAAGATAAACCACGGCAAACTTTCGGACTAGCCCCTAAGTCTAGGGTTTAATCGTGCAAAGGTCCTAGGTTTTAACACTAAGGCCCCTGATTCAACTTTCCTAATTGCAATTGGGTCCTCAGCGGCGCACGGCGGCGGATGGGCAAAATCCCGGCGATACGCTGGCGGTCTAGGGAAGCTGAGTGGCTTGGAGGGTTCACGGGCTCACCTTGGGCTGGTTTGAAGTGATTGGGGGCGACGGGAAGGCTTGGTCGGGGCGGAACGGTGGAAGGGCGGGAAGCTTCGGGTGGCGGCGAAGTCCGGCGGTGTTCCGGCGGCGGTGGCGCTTTTCGCGGGCAACAAGCAAGCTCTAGGGCTGCGCGAGAGGGTGGCGAAGCGGCTGGTGGTGTCGGCAAGGCGCGGGGTTGAGGGGAAGGGGGAGCTCCATAGTGAGCTTGGGCGGCGGCATGCGAGCGCGGAGTAGAGGAGCTTGCGGCGGCGGAGCTTGGGCAAGCGATGAGGGTCTGGACGGGGTTAGCTAGAGCGGAGAGGGAGGCGAAGGGGAGCGCAGTAGCGCGGGGGGGGGGGAGGGGGTTTATAGGCGCCGGGGACTCACGGCTGGCCGGTGGGACGGAGGAGAGCGGGTGCATGCTGTTGCGGCCATTAATGGTGACGATGCCATTAGCGGACAAAGGGGAAGGAGAGGCGCGATAGGCGAGGCGACAGGGTGAGCAAAGCAACGCAAGCGTGCGCGGGACGAGCGGCTTTGTTGGGGGCACGCTACTGGCGAGGCAGGGGAGGATTTGTCGCGGCCTGTGCGACGATTGGCAGTGGCGACAGCGTTGCGGGGCGTGGGCGGACAGCGCGACTGGGGGGTCTTGACGGGAGGGCCGGGAGGCGTTGGTCGCGCGGCCGGATATCCGGGTGGGGCGGATAGCGCGCGGGAGGCGAGGCAGCACCGGCGCGGCAGCAGCCGGTTTCGGCCGCGGAGTGGTCGGGGCGGCGGCAGGGCTGCGGGCAGAGCGCCAGGTGCGGCCAGCGAGGCCTCGGGCGAGACCAGACAGGCCAGAGAAGCGGCAGGGCGACGTCGCTTGCGACTGGGGAATAGGCGCATCGACCCATCTTGTTGCGGCCGGCAACTGGCGCGCCCTAAGCCGACGGATTTGCGGGATCTTTCACCAGGCCTGTCTTCAAGCGCCTAGAAATTCCGATTCTCGAACCGCACCACATTAACTCCCTTTACAAAAGTTGTAGTCCATAGACCAAAGTCCAACTTTTGTATTTGAATCGAGTTCAAAATCGTGGTGGAATCGGAGATTCAAAACTCCAAAGTTTGGAGGAACGCCGGGTTCTAGGACTTAGAGAAAAACGGTGGTTTTGACTGGTTTTCAGGGTTCTTGTCTAGCTTGAGCTGCAGTTTTGAGAAGCTTCGCAGGCGAATTGGACCAAGGTCCAATCAACAAAGTTGTAGTAGAAACTTAGTTCTCAAACTCTTATAAAGAAACTTTCTGATCTTCTGTTCAACTCTTAAGAGACAAGCCCACACTAAGGTGCTAGGTCAGGCTGATTTCTAGACTTAGCCTGGATTGCTGAAGAGGCTGGTGTTGGGGGGAAATATTAACGACCTCCTAATGCCCCTTAAAACAACGCTCATGAAGGCTCAGGCCCACCTGCGGTAATGACGATTGCCGCCGGCCCAGCATGGGTAGGGAACATCCCGCTCCATCTCGCCCAACCCAGGACCCTGGGGTCGGACACTCCCGACCCCTCGATGGCAAAACTCCGCCTCGTCCGACCGACGGTCCCAGGGTCGGATGCGCCCGACCCCTCGCCGCGGGGTTCCGCCTCGCCCGACCCCGGGCGTAGGGGGTCGGACTCATCTAGGCCTACAAGACAAGGCTCCGCCTTAGGCGCAGACTGGTAGACGAGGGCGCGGATCTCGTGGGCCCCTCACTGATCTTGCCATAAATGCACCGCGGCTCTGGCACGCAGAAAGGCGCCCGCGCCCCTTGATGTGACCGCCATAAGTACTCGGGTGGAACACTGTAGCCATGACCGCACAGGCTACAGTGGCCGCGGCTCCCCCTGATTCGTCATAGGGCACTCATGGCATGCTCCGCCTAGCACAGGAGGGAGCTCCGCCCGTTCTCGCGACCCACGTATCCGGCGACAGGGACGCGGCATCCGTGTCCTGCGGGCCATAAGCAGGACAACAAGGGTCAGGCGTCCCTCCCCCAACGTGTGCAGTTGCCACGACCGAACACCATCATCATGCTTGACGGTAGCGGTCGCCAGGAAGATCGTCAACAGGATCCGAAGACAGCCGCCCTTCTCCGATGGACGCGCCGACAGGAGCTGAAGGCCGGAGCAGGAGGCGGCGACCCGGGGACTTGGTCCTTCTCCTTGTTTTTGCCTTACTTAGCTTATCTCTTTTACTTCTCCACAGTCCCGGTTCACCTGTAACCCTGAGCCCTCCTTACGCTATAAAAGGAGAACCAGGGGACCCAATACCGGGAGGACTCTGAAGCCAACAGAACCCACACACTCACCTCTAGAGCATCAGTGCACACCCAAGAGACTTGGGACCGGCTCCCTCTGTCGCCCGTTTGTACCCCCTACTACAGACCCCGCGTGGGCAACACGAGCAGCTCCTAATACTGGACGTAGGGATTTTCTTGCCCGAACCAGTCTAACCCCGTATCTTCCCATGCCACCATCCGAAGCCTTACGCGCATAAAAGAAATTTACTAGCCGTAGTCTTGATCCGCAAATCTTGACAATGATCGGGATAGTGGCGAGCAGCCAGGCGCGCGCCGCGGGGCCTCCTTCGGAGGAGCGGCCCTTTAGGCTGCGCAATGCCACGGCGACCTATGGTCGTCTCCTGGCGCAGTCCATGACCGTGCCGCCCACGAGCAATGAGCTCATGGGCGTGGCGAGGACAACTTCCGACGCCGGCTCCAACAACGGGAGCCACCACCCCTCGCGCGAGTGCTTCATGGCCGACGCGCACTCCAAGGGATCCAACGATGAGCGTGCGGAAGGGAGGCAGCGCACTCTCCCACCGCGCGCCGTAGCTACGACTAGGGCCCTTGCCAGAGCCCCGGTGCGGCCATGACAGCCGGAGGTGTGCGCAGCCCCACCAGGAGGTCGAGCGCCCCCGCAACAAAGGCGGGGCACGACAACGAGCGCGCAACATCCAGCAACGTATTTGCGCAGACGAAGATCGCCCTCAGCTCTTCGCCCACGCCAGCCAGAATATCACCGCAGCGGCGGCCCTGCTCCGACGACTCCCTGAGCCAGCGACGCCCGAGGAGCGTCAGGCGCACCAGGAGGTGCGCAACCTGCTCGAGTGCGCCGCCGTCCAACAGGCGAAGAGCTCCGTGTCCCGGCGATGCGGGCACAACGCTAGCAGGGCAACGCCCACCGCGCCTCCCGAGAGGGGGGGGAGTCTGTCCACCAACCTCCCCCCAGGGCAAACCAGGCCGCGCCCGCTCGACAGGACACCGCCGCCCGCAGGAGGCAGTGTCAGTCCGTTCACCAGCGCGTCGGCCCCGTCTGTGACGCCCGCGACACTCTGGATGCATGGAGGCGCTCCTGCGTGGACAGGGAGGAGGGCGCGGACCGCGGCTATCACGTCCACCATGGTGGCCGCTACGACAGCGAAGAAGATCGCAGCCCGAGCCCCGACCTAGCGGGCCCCAGGGCCTTCTCCGCGCGCATCTTGAACGCGCTATTCCCGGCACGCTTCAGACAGCCCACAAATGTGGCCAAGTACTCCGTAGAGACGAACCCCGGGCTGTGGCTCAGCGACTACTGACTTGCATGTCAGGCCAGTGGGACGGACGATCACCTGTTCATCATCCACAATCTCCCGCTCTTTCTAGCTGACTCAGCACGAGCCTGGCTGGAACACATCCCCTGGAGTCAGATCCATAACTGGAATGACCTGAAGGAGATCTTCATTGGGAACTTCTAGGGCACCTACATGCACCCTAGCAATTCTTGGGACCTCCAGAGCTGCCGCCAGGGGTCGGACGAGTCCCTCCGGGATTACATCCAGCGTTTCTCCAGGAAGCGCACTGAGCTCTCCAACATCGCGGACGCTGACGTCATAGGTGCTTTCCTGGCGGGAACTTCCTGCCGGCCCCTTATCCATGAGCTAGGATGCAGGGGCCCACGGACCATGGAGGAGCTCCTCAACATCGCCACCAGCTTCGCCTTAGGGGAGGAAGCCATCGGGGCGATCTTCGACCGTTCCAAGGGCAAGGCGAAGCGGGAGGAGGACGCCGATGAGGGCACCTACAACTGTCAACAAAAGAAGAAGAATAAGCAGCGGCGCGAGGCTCCCCTCATGGCCGTTGCTGAATGCAAGCGGGGACAGCCGTCCCCAGAGGGCACCCCCGGTTTCTTCGACAAGTTGCTCGAGGGACCGTGTCCGAACCACGAGTTCCCTGTGAAGCACGCCTACAAAGACTGCAACCTCATGAAGAGGTATTTTGTAGGCAACCCAGTGAAGGGCGACCGGAGATGGAAGCCCGACGAGGAGAAGAAGGATGGAGAGGAGAAGGAAGATGGCTTTCTCAAGGTGGATGGCTGCTTCATGATCATCTGCGAGCCCGCGACTTACGACTCCAAGCGCCGCCGGAAGCTGGAGCGCCGCGAGGTTTACGCGGCCGAGCCTGCTACAACAGCCTTCCTCGATTGGTCGGGATCCGCCATCACCTTCGACCAGTCCGACCACCTGGGGCGCGTCCTGCAGCCAAGACGCTACCCGCTCGTTGTCGACCCCGTCATCGGCACGACGTGCCTCACCAAGGTGCTCATGGACGGAGGCAGCGGCCTCAACATCCTCTACGCCGAGACCCTCGACGCCATGGGGATCGACCGCTCCTACCTCCGCCCCAGCGCAGCGCCAATGGGCAATGCCTCTCAGGCAGATCGATCTGCCCATCACTTTCGGGACTCCTTCCAACTACAGGAAGGAGATCCTCACCTTCGAGGTGGTAGGTTTCCGTGGAACCTACCACGCCATCTTGGGGCGGCCGTGATACACCAAGTTCATGGCCATCCCCAACTACACCAACCTCAAGCTCAAGCTGTCGGGGCCCAACGGGGTCATCACTGTCGGCACGTCTTTCCAAAAGGCGTACGAGTGTGACATAGAGTGCTGCGAGTACGCTGCAGCCATCACCTGCACGGAAGATCCTGCGGTCCAACTCGCGGAGAGCGCCGAGAACCAGCCCGACTCCAAGCAGTTTGCCAGCTCCTTCGAAGCCACCGAAGGCGTCAAGGAGGTCCCCCTCGACCCCAGCAGCTTCGACGGCCGGACCGTACGGATAGGCACTACCCTATATCCCAAATAGGAAAGCGCGCTCGTCTACTTCCTCCACGCAAACAGCAATGTTTTCACATGGAAACCCTCGGACATGCCCGGCATTCCGAGGGAAGTCGCTGAGCACTCCTTGAACATCAAGGCCGGCTCCAAACCGGTGAAGCAAGGCTTGCGACCTCTTTCATCACCCCCTTCGGCCCCTATTGCTACGTTAAGATGTCGTTTGGCCTCAAAAACGTGGGGACTACGTTCCAGCGATGCATGCTTAAGTGTTTCGGGGACCTCATCGGGCAAACCGTTGAGGCCTACGTAGATGATATCGTAGTCAAGTCCAAGAAGGGAGACCGACTCATCCCCGACCTCGAACTAGCCTTCGAAAGGCTAAGAGACAAGCGCATCAAGTTCAACCCTGAAAAGTGCGTTTTCGGGGTTCCGAGGGGCATGCTGCTGGGTTTCATTGTCTTCATGCGCGGCATCGAAGCCAACCCAGAGAAAATAGCGGCCATCAGCGACATGGGGCTGATTCGGAACATAAAGGGAGTTCAACGCATCACGGGATGCCTGGCGGCCCTGAGCCGCTTCATTTCGCGCCTTGGCGAACGGGGGATCTCTCTCTACTGACTCCTGAAGAAGACCGACTGCTTCATGTGGACCGCCGAGGCCCAGGAAGCGCTTGATCAGCTCAAGAACCTCCTGACGAAGGCCCCAATCCTGGTCCCGCCCACCGACGGGGAGCCCCTCCTGCTCTACATCGCAGCAACCACCCAGGTGGTTAGCGTGGCTCTGGTGGTGGAGCAAGAGGAGGAGGGACACGCCCTCAAGGTGCAGCGCCCGGTGTACTTTGTCAGTGAGGTCTTGTTCGAGTCCAAGGCGCGCTACCCGCAGATCTAGAAGCTCATCTACGCCGTCCTCATCACGAAGAAGATGCTGCGCCACTACTTCACCTCTCATCCCGTGACGGTTGTCTCAACATTTCCTCTCGGCGAAGTGATCCGGAATCAAGACGCCACGGGATGGATCGCGAAGTGGGCGCTCGAGCTCATGGACCAGGGCATCACCTACGCCCCCCGCATGGTCATCAAGTCCCAAGTGCTCGCCGACTTTCTTGCAGAGTGGACGGAGATCCAAACGCCATCGGCGCCGGAGAAGCAGGAGTACCGGACGAGCCTTAGACACATTGAACCTTTCAGTCCTGGCCTGTGTTTGGAACATGTCTCTAAGTGCCACGATCATATCGTGCGCCTCATGGTTTGTTTCGAACTGCATCTGCAGATCGGGTTCCATGCAAGCAAGCATAAGGCAGCTTACTTCGAGGTTAGCATCACATGCTTTCTTGTAAGCATTCTTAGCAGCAGCGGGTGCATCATCAGCAGGTTCTTCTGGTAGTGGGTTGTCTAGAACATCTTCCTTTTTCTCAGCCCTGAGAACAATTCTCAGGTTACGGATCCAATCCGAGTAGTTTGTTCCATTCAACTTGTCCTTCTCAAGGACCGAACGCAAAGCAAACGATGTGGTGGTGTTGCTAGGTGCCATTTAATCTACAACAAAAGTAATGCAAAATACACTAAGACAAACGTATCCATGATAGAGCAAATTATATTAAACTATTTTAATAGAATCTACTCCCACTAAAATCAATATCCCTCTATTGAAACTTAGTGATTCAGGATCCACAACTAACAAGTCTACTAGTGAGCTTTAGCATCACCGCTAGCAAACGAGGTAGATCGGTAAGCAACTTTTGCTAATCATATCACATATGACTCCTGTTGTTCGGTGACATCTCTATGTCTCGGCGCCCAACCTTTATGCCCCAAGGTCCTTAACCGTTAAGATAACCTTGTTAAGCAAACCAACCCTTATGCGTGTAAGTGTCCGACACAAACCCGTCTAGTCAAGGAAAACTAGTGGCACCCTAATTTCATAGACCCACCACTAATTGTACAAGACATGGGACGGTGCAAGTTTTAGTTGGGAGGGTATACTAACTTAAACTTTGTGAGGGATCGTTCTACTTCTAACATCACAGCATGCAGAAAGTAAAACATAAACAGAATAGCATTCACACAGTTGTGACACAGTATGGCCCGTTTTCATATGGTGATCTCCATCTCCATAGAACCTGTTCACCATGGTGATCTCCATCTCCATGTTCCATGTGTGCCATCCTCCTGGTGATAAGTCCTCCAAGAACTAGAACATGCTATTACGCCTAATAGCTAGTAAAGAATCTAGTAATGAAGATTACATAGTTGCTTGGATCATCACAGATTGGTACGCAGACCATTAAATACAATAAAGTGACAACACATATGGCTCCTGCCGTGTTGCCGTACGCGCGACACGCAGGTCACGAATGAGTTGAACACATGCATCACATACACAAGGGGGCCATACTGATCACAAGATACATACATACATCCTGCAAAAGAGAGTTAGGCGTCCTAACGTTCCAAACTTCGGAGGCCCGAAACTCCATCTTCCAAGCCGAATTTGGGAAATCTAATTTCGCCGAAAACGGCAAAGCCGTTGAAATTTCTTGTGTAACTTTTTCTGTAGATCAATTTTCGTATAAAAATCGCCCCGATCCGAGATTGTACCGAAAAGTTACGGCTGATTTACCGAAGCATACGCATACGGCAAAATCCCGACCCCGGCAGTAGATCCCATCTACTATTGCACATCTAATGCGCCTGGCGTATGACCCTGGATCTCGATTTGACCAATCATATTGATCTTCCCTCACTGCAACTGGATTTACGTGTATCACTTAACTCCGATGGCGGAAACCGACCGGTAGGAGTATGTCGTTACACACCATTGCAGCAAGGGCATGAAACCAGGACATAGATCAAACAGAAAACTAGCATATCTCCATATGCACACATCCCGAATCCAAAACTAAGCAGTTAGGCTCTGATACCACTGTTGGTATACGAGGTAGGCTACACTAGCGCAATTCAAAAAATTCTACCGCGTATAACCAGGAAGAACTACCGTATAAGGATCACGGGAGTACCACTCGACGCACTACTGGTGCGGAAGATGTAGATATGCGTCGATGCAGTGAAGACGATCACGTAGTCGTACGTAGTCGATCAACGTAGTCGTACGTAGTCGATCACGTCCAGCAGCTCCTCAGCAGCTCGTCCACGTGCAGCAAGATCGCCTCCGGTACCGCGGCTCGTCGTCAGCTCGTCGTGGCTCGTCGGCGGCTCGTCGACGGCTCGTCCAAGTGCTGCAGGCGCAACACCTCCAAGGTATCCACACGTGCAGGGAGGAAGCGTCGCAAGTCGGACTGCTAGATCCGCGAGTTGCAACAGGCGAGGGCGTGGGAGGCGCGGCAGGTGTGTTTCGCCAAAAAGGTGTAAACCCTAGGGCGCTCCCACCCCTCTATTTATAGAGGTTCCTGATGGGCCTCTGGATCCGAGGCCCATTAGTACTCCTAAACCTAATCCAACTCGGATCAGATCCGAATTGGGCTTCCAGCCCCTTAAGTGTGTGACCCTATGGGTTCGGATACGTATAGACATGGCCCGAGTACTCCTACTCGGCCCAATAGTCGGTAGCGGCCTCTAGCAAGACGTGCCAACTCCTATACGCACACGAAGATCATATCAGACGAACCATCACAACATAATATACATGCTATTCCCTTTGCCTCACGATATTTGGTCTAGCTTCAAGCCGACCGCTCTTTCTCGATCCTGTGATTCGGAATCCCTTTGTAGGTTAACTCTTAACCGTACGTAGTATGGCCATGCATTTTCGGATCCGATCACTCGAGGGGCCCAGAGATATCACTCTCAATCAGAGAGGGGCAAATCCCATCTTGACTGACCATGTCTCATAGCATGCTTCTTGACAAACCCGAAAGCTACCTTTATAACTACCCTGTTACGGTGTAGCGTTTGATAGCCCCTAAGTAGGTCGATCCACATCTAGAATACATGCGACAATCTCAGGTCTAAGGACAAAGCGTATATGTTGTTTTAAAGAGAGAACTACTTCTCGTGTTGGGTCAGTCCTAACACATGTCTCCACATGTGTCCACATTATTAGTTCAACATCTTCATGTCCATGACTTGTGAAACATAGTCATCAACTAATACATGTGCTAGTCTAATATTCATGTGTGTCCTCACATGAACTCCGACTAGGGACAACTTTAGAATAACCATACAAGTAAAGAGTTTCACATACAATTCACATAATTGCAAATCAATTCAAGTAGCCTTTAATGGATATTCAATGAACACAATATACAAATCATGGATACAAATGGAATATCATCATCTCTATGATTGCCTCTAGGGCATACCTCCAACAGCCGGAGGCCCGTGAGATCCAGCAAGCCGGTGGGCCGGTGAGGCAAGCCGGTGTCGCGAAAAGAAAAGAAAAGGTAGGGTGGGCCATTGGGCCGGTACCGGATTGAGAAAGGAAAAAGAAAAAGAAAACGGCCCAGTGAGCCCAGCAGAGGAAGAAGTAGGCCGACGGGTTGGATGAATAGGAGAAGGAGGTGGGTCCGAGCCGCGGGCCTAGTGTAAGAGAGAGGGGGTAGAGTGAGGGCGCGTGAGAAAAGTAGGCTGGGGGTTTTCCGGGAAAATTTAGATTTCCTTTTGTAGAATAATAGATTAAATCTGGTTATCACCATTTAAATCACAGAAATTTCTAGGGGTATCCAAAATTAGTGAAACCAATTTTGTTAGGCTTATTTTATTTTCCTTTATGCATTAAAATTTTTATACCCTAGGAAAAATAATAAAAATTTAAGTATTTATTTAATGCCTTTTCTTTTAAGGTCTTTAAATAAATACTTAATCTTTATTAAATGCATAAAATATGGAATAACATTTTCATAATCATAAATTATTGTTAACTCATAGGAGATTAGGTTTCAAGACTAGAAAATAATTATAACATTTTCTAAAAATAAAAGAAAAAGCCTTAGGTAAGGTTAGTAAAGGAAATAAAAATGGTGGGTTAATCTTTTTGGGTTTTTGTGTGTTGGCTTGCAACTTTATCATGATAAATTGTATAGTCCCTTGTTGGCTTGCAACTTTATCATGAAGGAAAGTTGTATAGTCTTGTATTCAAAAGTTGCATTACTAACCCCTGCATATGCTTTATCATAGACACCGAAGCACCGGAAGAGGATTTCTCGGAATTTTCAGAAGGATCTCCGGAGTTCGAAGAGATCGTTGAGTTGGTCCCCTGTGAGGCCAATCCTTCAGACAGTGCTAACTTTTTATAGAGCAAGGCAAGCCCTGGTGCATTATACCTATTTATTTTGGAGTCATCATTTCATGTGTCCAATTATCAGTTATTTGCTATATGAATGCACTAAGTCTAGGAGTTGATTGAAACCCATTCTTGTGCATTATCATACCTTGTTTTAAGGACATCTTTGCCACTTGTTCAAACATTTAGTAAGTAACCCAAATCCAGAAATGCTTAGTTGCCTAGTAATTTGTTGACTGAACCATTAAGGTGAATGTTGGGTCATACATGCTAAGTATGGAAAGATAGCTTGAAAATTAAGAAGCGGACAGAAGCTAAGGATATAGTTCTGTCTGCTAGATTAATTTGGTTAAGGCCCGATTCGTTGTCTTAACCTTTGATCAAGTGAAAGACATCTGATCACTTACTGGGTATGGGACCAATAAAGCCCAGTAGGTTAGTAAACCCTCTGATAGGGAATACTTCGTACCCGTGCTTGACGTGCTGGAGATTGGCAAGGGCGTAGCCTGAAAACTCACATGGTGATCAGGCCAGACGTGGGGTCCCATGTGGGGGTGCGTCCCTGGGTCCGGGTAGTCTTATTCCCAATCATTGGATTTGCTAATCGAAAGGTCGTTACATACGACCTAGACAGCCGTATGTAACTGGTGGTCAGGGTACTCTCCTGCAGGATGTAATTTGATCCGGATCGCCGCAATTCTCGGTTATGAATGCACTTGATCACTGTTGAGCATCGTAGTATGAATTCATGAATGCTATATCTTTCCACTAATATTTTGGTGTATGACTTAATACCTTGTTGTTTGCAAATAATCTTTTTATCATCATTTAGAATGGTTAGGTAATAACTTAATCGAAATAAAAGATAAAGCTAAGGTCTCACTTTTAGTAAGCTCTTTGGGCAAAAGTGTGTCAGCCAGTACACCGAAAAAGCTATCATATAGTTCAGGAAAAACTATTATATTGGTTAGTCGGGTAAGCCTTGCTAAGTACCCCGTACTCAGGGTTATCCCTTGTGGTTGTTTTCAGAGGCACCGCAGGAATCCACCGAGGAGAAAGCCCCGAAAAACTAGGGTATTGTTACGAGTCTCGCAATACCCTTAGAAGAAATCTTGAATGCTCATCTCCCACCTGAACCCGTTTACGTTTAATTCCTAGAACCTCTGTCTAACCTGCACTGTTAAGTTTATTTCAAACTATGTCTTGTAATAACTCATACCTCGTATATGTATGTAAAAATGTAATATTTGTTGATGCTTTCCTATCGCGGAAACAATCCTGGTGTATGGCTATGAGACGTGACGTGGATCATTCGAGGAGTCCTAGGGACACTCAACGGACGACCGGACTTATACTGTTTTAAGTGCGTTTCGAATAATTGCTGTATCGGCAGTGATTAGGCGCATTTAAACCAGTTTAAGTTGAGCGGTTCCGCCACAGAGGACGGCGGACGCACACGAGAGGGGGGACTCAACTAGATTGAATAAAAAATTCGGGTCTACCTTTCCATCACTGCCGGCTCGTAATATAAACCGGCGGTGATGATATTTTTCACCGCCGGTTTGATGTCCCACAGCTCCATTTATTGTAGAATCGCTATATCACCGCTTATTTACATAAAACCGGCAGTGATAGACCGTCTAGGACAGCTAGTTACTAGTTACGTAGTAGTGATTAATGTATCTATGCTCGTATTCCTACCGGTGTTAAAAACGAGTCGACAGTTTTGGAACGAGTGCAAATTTTTTCACATTACTTTTCTCAAGAAAATTAGTAATATTGCAAGGAGACAAGTTGATCTAGGACGGAGCTTCATATTGCTCGTTCTACTCAGTCCTTGCCCATCAGCTTGGAGGCGGTGGATCAAAGAAGAAAAATTAGTGTTTTCTTTTAATTGTTTTGATTGTTTCCTTTTTTGTGTTCTGCTCTTCGATTTGAGAGATCTAGAAAGAAGTGACAAGGGGCGAGCAAGTCAAGGGAGTCACGAGTGGGCCTAAACTGCCACGTGAGCATCTCTTAACTAGCTCAGGCTCTGTCGAAATTCTGTCAAAACATTAAATCGAAGAGGAGTAAAATCAAAATGTTCTCAGTGAGGTCCTGCATGTTTGGTACTATTAAATATAACCTAATTATAAAATTAATTGCATAGATGAAGGATAATTCACAAGACGAATCTATTAAATCTAATTAGTATATGATTTGACAATGTGGTGCTACAGTAACCATTTACTAACGATGGATTAATTAGGTTTAATAGATTCGTCTCGTGAATTAGCCCAGAGCTTCTGCAATTAGTTTATAATTAGCTTATATTTAGCCCTTTTGATTAGCATCCGATGTGATATGGGCTAAACTTTAGTTCGAGGATCAAACACGCCCGGAAGCAAGGACAAATTTACATGGGCATACTTGTCTTTCCACAGCTAAAGATCGAATAGGGACAGGCTCAATCTTTGATCAGTTTGAAAACATGTGGTAAAATCGCAAAGTTGAAAAAGAGAGGCAATCTACCCTTATGAAATGTGGCGGTGTCGGTGCGCACCGAGGCTATCCACGGTAGCAAAAAAAATTTCACCGTCAGATCGCAGCTTTACGGCTAAGGTTTACCCAACGGCGATTTTACCGTGCCTGCGTTTTTCTCCTCTGCGTTTCCTCTGCCCCCCGCCTGCAGCATGCCCACCTCATCCCCGTCGCTGCTCAGCGCGCGCCGGTGGACCGCTCACGGCTGCGCCGCGCCGATGGGCCCGCGTGCCGATGGGGGCACCCCCGCGCCGATGACGGCGCCCGCGGCTGGCCTGCCCCTCGCGCCGCGCCGATGGGGGCCGGCGGCCGCCCGTCCTGCCCGCGCGCCGCTGCGGCCGGCCTAGCCGTCGGCTCCATGGCGAGCACCGGCGGCGGACAGGGGCGGCAGGACGCGCCCCGGCCGTCGTCCCACGGCGAGGAGCGGCGGGAACCCTCTGCCCCGCGGCAAGGGTGGCGCGCCGTGGCACTGCTGATCGCCCTCGGCATCCCCGCGGCGCGCTACCGGGATGAGGAGCGGCGAGCGGTGTCGGGGTGCGCCGCGGCCGCCCCGAGCTCGAGAGCCTGCGGGCGTGCCCGCCGGGATTCCTTCTTGTGCCCGTCAGGGTGCTGGACCGATAGGGGCTGGGCGCAACGGGTGCCCCGCGCCGGCGCTCAGCACGCCTGCGGCCACCAGGAAGACAAGTGCGGCTAGCCTGGGCACCGTGGCATCGCCGCCGACCGGCGCGGCCCCGCGGCGAGCGGCGCCGATGGCGCGCTGCAGATGCGTGCCTAGACGCTAGCGCCCGACGCGCAGCCGCCGGCACCATACGCAGCGCGTGGCACGGCCAGGAGGCTGTAGCGGGGCATGCCCGGGTCTGGACGATCGAAGAAGTGTTCGACGGGCATCTGGCGCCGCGGCGACAAGGAGAGCCCAGCCCGTGCTTCCTGCTTCCTCCACTAGAGGTTCCGTCATCTTCCTACAGTCCATGAACTGTGAGAGAATTTGCATCTATCTTTTTGTGTTCCGTGCATTTGGCTGACTGCTTCTTAATAGACGTCTTGCAATTTTTAACAATGTTAGTACGTCACAGATTTATACATATATGCATAGCATATTGCTTGTGTGACGAAGTACCAGGGAGATGACAAAAACACATGATTTCATATAATTCATGTTCTTTTTCCTGGAGCAGAAGTAAGTATTTGGATGCTGAATCAATGGGACAACATGATTATGATGGAACCAGCTCAAAATCGTGGAGGAGATGCTCCTGTGCGTTCTTCCTTTTTGCTTGTTACATTGTTGATTTTCCATCTGATTAGCTTTGATGCCATCTTCTTACTGGCTGGCGAGAGGAACTCCATTGCTTTGGCAAAATTGAAGCTAGGTTAGCATATTTGCTCACTGCTGCTGTTACTTCTGCAGTTTCGTAGATTCAAGTCCGTGCTGCATTGCTCCTGACTAACTGTGCATTGGTCTTGTTCCTTGTTTCCCTTCAGGATTCAAGCTCACTGATTGGTGTCAAGAGGACTGCGACTCAATTGATTTTAGGGACGAGATTTTGGCAAGTTTCCCCACCCTTCTTGCTGGTCCATTTGAAGAGTGCCAGTCAATTTGAAGAGTTGAAATTAAAAGGATCATGCTATCCATTTCTGCATATCACAGATTTCCAGAGGGGGTTGATTGTGTATTCCTGCCGATATTATCAACTTCAATGTGTGCCACTGGAGTGCTGTGAGAGCAGGCTGGACATTTTCCCTGTATTGCGCTCAGGTAATGCACCATAAGTAAACCAGTTGGATAACATTTCCCTATAGCTTGAAACACAAATAAGCATTGGCTGCCATGTTGGCCCATGAAAGTTGTGCATTTTGCAAATTTCAATTTTTATTAGTCCCGCTTGCTGCACCTATTCGGTATTTGTGCTATCAATGCCACTTAAAATACATATAGCTAATTCAGATTGGGGATTCCTTTCACATTGGTTTCTTTTCCTGTGTAGGGATTTTCGTGATGCAGCTCGCCATCACAAGCTAAATTTCGAAGGCTATCACAGGGACAGGGCTTCCGTAGCGTGAAGGTGCCCCTGTTCCACATATGTAGTGTATTCAGTGTCCATCTCAGAACAAAGCTCACTTAGCATGCTTATGTTGGATATCAGAAAGGGACACTGTAAACAAACAACATTTGAGTTAGTACTGTTGTGGTTCTCACCATAGCTCTGCAAATTTTGTTCCCTGAAATATAGGTGCCCACCTCCATCGATGTTTTCTTGATGCTTTAGGCTTTTTGATTTTTTTCTCATCTTTCTCAAAATAATTGGCTCTATATTAAAATAAGTATCCAATGAATGATGCAGCACGAACGAAAGGGATCATCATGGTACCAACTGACAGGTACTTCAAATTCAGTTCAGTGATACTCATTTCACTGGTTTTGGAAAGATCAACATGTGCCTCACGGGCTAAGATATATGATTTTAAGACTGCCCGAATGTTGGTAAGTAAATGCTTATTGCACATCTTTCGGCAAGACCTTACCAGAGTAGCTCTTCATTGTGTATAAAAAACTGTAGATATTAGTTCAATGATCTGTGTATGTCTGATCCTTTTTCCCCGGGTACAGGCAAAAATATCTGTTGATTCATCCGTTTCTATAATGTGGGTTAACAACTGATTTTTCTTAGATATGAACTCCTTGAATGTAGCTACACCAACCAGAGCATGGTGAAGTAGATGTATCTTTCTCCTTTTACCCCCCAATCACAAATTAAATGTCAATTTCCGCCATCACCTTCTTGTGTTGTAAGCATTTACAGATTATTATTTGTTATATGCTGCCTAATTTGATGCAGAGCAGTGCCAATATTGGTATTCCTAAATTCCTGTTATGAAATATTGGTTTTTGTCCAGTAGCAAAAGGTTACAGTCTACTGTTTAACCTCTGATTGCTAGTCAAGTGGCCTTCATGGATGTGCATTATTTGGAGCATGTTTGGATGCCAACCCTAAGTGGCCTGGCCAAAATTTGGCTATTGGCCATGGGCATCAGCGATGTTTGCATGATAGCACCGATTTGGCTTGATCAGACTTCTGTAGTTTATTTTTGCCACGAAGGCTGGCCAAATCGGGACAGCCAAATCAGCCGCCAAATTTTGGCCTCGGCTGATGCTTTGACTTGGCCACTTGGGGCCAACATCCAAACATGCCCTTGATTTTCAGTATCGCTGTTAGTAATTATGCTCGTGTCAGTTTTAGTAGCTTTTATGTTATAATCTTAATATGTCAGACTTCATCCTATGGATGAGTACCCTATTCATAGGATGTTAGTATTACTGCAAGCAAAAGTTATTTTAGGTATCTGACTTCCATTTAGAAATAGTGAATCATCCCTGTTTTGGTCAGGAGCAGAATTCCTGGTGCTTTAGCATTTTACAATAAGCAGCTCTGTGAGGGGATAAGTTTACTCAATAGTAATCCTCAAGGTGAGGAATGATTTGTAATTATGTACAGAGCATATGCATTGAGAATTCTATCTCAGTCAGTAACCATTACATGTGTTTGTAATTGTAAATGGACCCCATGAATCCATGATGATAAGTGCAACTTTTATTGCTTATTTCTGAATGTGCCTTTACTTTTAGCTAATCTTAATTAACACTGAAATAAGAAAGGACCAACTTACAATCTGAACTAATTACATTAACTCTCCAACTGCAAGAAGATATGAAACCTTTCACGTTTTCATCAAATCTGAATCGTTATCCCTGTCTTTCCAAATAGTTTGACCGCAGAGATTATAAAAAGAGCCTTGTTTATCATCTTTACATGTCAAGACTCAGAATCACTGAACCATTATTTGATAACAAGATCAGTTCAGTGGTCATTAAGAGTGCTTTTCCCTTAATTCATATTAGCTACTTAATTCCTCAAATATAAATGAAACTGAAGTCAACAAAGGTAGAATATTTAAGAGTGTTAGATTGCTTGTCTATCATTGGCACAAATTTCTTTACTCTTTTATTTTCTTCGGTTATGCAAAACTAGCTGAAAATGTCACACACCAAATTTTTTTTCGCCATATGCATACTATGATAGATAGACCATCAGAGCATAAGGCCATCCTCCCTAAATACAAACTTAACCGTGGAGAGGGCTTGGACATACTGCTTAAATTTTAATGCATTCTTTGCTTGAATTCATGTTGACTATTGGTCTTTTCTCTTTTTTTTCTTTTGATCATACCCTATACTCATTACGCCATTCCCCTCAAGAATAAACCTTATATTGCCTGAAAGTTTATACATTAGCATACTGTCATGTACTGTCAAATGCTTAACTAAGATCAGACTACGTTAATCTTTTTTTGGAGGGCATCATACTGAGTTATCTAATTAACTTTGCTATAAACATAAAGTGCATGATATGTTTGTTCTTTTTTATTTGCAGAGAAAGGTCCACCATTTACTGTAATTGGTCCCCACATTTACTTTCATCTTTGTACATTTGCAGGTTCCTACTATGGCTGCGTCCACACCAACAAAATCATGGACGCTTGTGAGGTAGAGGATCAGATTACCATTAAGTTCAGGTTAGGGTACGCGAAACCCTTACTTTCTTGTTTCTATCAGCTTGACGAATTGGGTCTGCTTTGAGGCTCTACTGTACCTTTACATATTGAATTTAAGAGCTTCTAATGCCAAATATGGGTTCTTTTTTGTCTAAAGATATTTTATTTGACAAATGGCTATGCACAGCATGGCATGCTGGTGCTTATCATGGCTGCAATTTGTCGATAATCTTAGTTTCTAAAATGGTCTGTTACAAAACTATTAGATTGCAACTTGCCTTAAATCATTTGGGGCTGCTTAAGGTTAGTCGGCTGATGATGGTGCTGCATGCAGCTCTTTTGAACCGTTTCACTTCAAAAATTTACACTACCTTATCGCAATATCTGTGTTATCATATTTCGCTCACTATATGATAATAAGATGGATGCATGCATTGAATCAAAGTATAGATTGCATATCATCTTTTTTTAAACCGCAGGTCTGCTCATTAATACCAATGGTTTGATTTCAGTTATGATGATGCAATATCTTGACAAGTTTTGTTGGTCTTGACATCCTGCCTTCAAGATTTTCTATCCTCAGGTACACAATACGACCATAACCTAGCATTTTTTAGGATGATATTTACCTATCTTGGATTTTAATTTAGTTGCTTAAAAGATAGTATGTGAAAAAATATATTATATGTGATATGATATCCTCAACAATGTACTTCCTATATTCGCAGCCATTTTTTGTACATCATATTTTCAGCCACAGTCTCGGTGCCTAGCATGAAACAAAAGACTGTGATATATTTTCATGCACACTTTTCTTATTTTATGTAGTGTACTGACAAATCATCTTACGAACATGTTCCAACCTTTTTGCACTGAAGCAACAAACACTACATCTACAGTCACTCTGATGCCAACACTTATTTCATCCATGCTATCAACTCTACCCTTAAAGTAATAAACTTCCATACTGTCTCAATTAATTAAGTTGTGTACTCTCTCTCCCTACCCGCCCTATGTTGTAAATTATTTGTGCCAGTCCGTATTCAACTAATATGAAATTATCTAAAACAAAGTTATATGTATTATATGTCATCCTGTGCTTATCTAATATAGCTTTCTATCAATTTTCTATCTGTTTTTACTATTCCACACAGCACAACATGTAACCATGCAGCATTACTTGCACAAGGGCGCATGCCAAACGTTACTCTGTAATATATGTACATCTATATCTGTAATAAATATATCAAGCTTCATTATCATATAACCACTTAGACATTAACTTATCTCATGCAACTATAGATTCAGCCGCGCGCATGGGCGCGTGCAAATCAGGTTCGCAACTTTCATACTTCAAAAAATAGAAGCGTCATCAAGTAAAAACTAAACTTATGAACACAGGATCACATGCTGCCTTTATAAGTTGGAACAGGCTTTTACTTCCGAATACTTTTACCATTCCCTCTGCATATTTGTAAAAAGCTTGCATACTTTTAATATAACACCTCCTGAGTTCTCGGAACCATATGTGATTTTTTTGTAATCCATGATATCAAATTTCTTAAATAAAGACTTGACCATTGAGAGATCGGGAGAAGATATCTCCTGACTTTGTCATATTTCTTAAATCTCATTGTGTTCATCTTTGGTTGAATTCAAGCTCATGTTAGCTATTGATCTTTCTTCTCGATTTTTCTCTGTTTTCACTGTGCCTTATTTTTCAGCAAGAATAATTTTTGTGGTTCTCAGAAGATATCCCATGACTTTGCTCTGTTCATCTTGCTCTGTTTTCAATTTCTAACTTATAGAGAAAATCATATCTTTGACTGAATTGTCTCCCATATTTCAATAATCATTATACATTTGCAGGTTTCTTCCATGATGCACACACAATTCGACTAGACTGCAAGGTATAGAATCAATTTACCTCTGAGTTCAAGTTGAGGCGTGAAATTGTTTCTTTCCAATTTTTTATCTGTTTATTGAACTGGTCCAGCTTCGAGATCCTACTAAGCCTGCATATATTGAATTTTAAAGTTTTGCTTCTAATACAAAATATTGATATTTTCCCCCTGAAGTCATAAATGTATACAGTACTTTAATTTGAAAAATAAAAATGCACAGCATGGCTTGCCAATGCTTATCATGCCAACAATTTAAATTTGGATCAAAAATTAATTTATAAGACGCTCTATTCAAGCAAATCTTTTTTCCATTTTGCACACATGTGTCTATCTTTTCCATTACAGAATTGGTCAGGAACTAATCTAAGTGTGGTTATATGCAGAGCATGTTTGTCAATAAGCATTACGAAGAGAAACCTGTAGTTGCAGGTGCACCCTGATGGAGAAAGATACCATTAGCTTCAGGTATATTTCAATTATATGATGCTTCTCACATGATATTCTGTTTTCTGGACCATTCTTTGCTAAAAAAAAATAATGACGGTGTGACTTCGGAAAAGTCTAATGAGACACTACTGCGGTCCACAACTATGGAATGCTCATTATTGATCGTAGCGATATGATGAACTAGGATACAAGAACTGACCTCTGGCAGGTAAGCCTTTTATTCCCCATTCACTCATTCCCAGCCAGTGATATGATGAATTAGGATCCCCTTTTTTGCGCATATCATGATTACTTTGATGTACCTATATGTTCCTCCAATTCGTTTCTGAAAAATAGATCAGCTACAACTAAAAGGTGTATACTAAAATATTTTAAGAAATACCAATTTTGTGGACTGAGAATACGATTTTGCAAAGATGTTACTTTGAAGTAATTATATGAATATAAACTCATACCTTCATTATGCGTGCTACCATGGAGTCTCAAACAAAGAACCGACGTTTAGCAGGTAAGCCTTTTATTATGAATTTAATCAGATTCCCAGCACTGTTCCTTCTTGTAGCATAGCATATTTTATATACTTCAGAATAACTGTTTCCATCACTATGTTAAAGTGATGGTGAATTCACCCATATTATCATTCAACAACTAAACAATTCAAGGCAGTATCAAGGTACACACAATGTTGCTTCTCTCCTTGACATCTCTTCTATTTACATACTCACTTTTCTTATTTCATCACATCTACTAACAAATCATCTTAGAAGTACCTTCCACCTTTCTGGAGTGATGAAACCAACACCACATCGACAAGCACTCTGATGGCAATGCTGATTTCCTCCATAAACCTGAAGACTACCTTTTATTTAAGTGCGCTTGTTCAGATACAACTTCTGTCAAACTTAATGATCTTATTAAATGCATGTTCGGACTCAACCACTGTCGGACTCAGTAATCTTGTAAAATATATGTGCTTGTTCGTACTTAATTACTGTCAAACTTATTAGTCCCAAGTTATCTGAAACAATGTTATGTGTACTGTGTCATTGTCTGGCTCATTGTGCTTATCTAGAATGCTTTCATCAATTCCTTTCATTTCTACTGTAACAAATAAACATACAACCGTGCAGCAATACGTGCGCGCGCCAATCACTAGTTCACATTTAGAGTTGGAAATGGGAAAAAGAACACAGTTCCTTCTTTTTTTTTATTCCTATCATATAGTACGAGTACATGAAATTTGTACATGACATCTTATAGGCGGGTAAGCTTACTTATGTGCTGAGTTTATGCTAGCAAATATGATGAAGAGAACCAAATGAGCAAAGACAAGTACATGTTTATAATGCGAAAGATGGATATAGATGTGGCCACATATTCTAGTTATGCACTCATCCACGTCGAATGGGCAGTTGAGAATTGAATCCATCACTCTCCGAGTGCGAAGGCAGTGGCATCAAAGGTATCGGAGAGTCCAGTGCCGGTCTTGAAGGTGACCTTCTCCGGCGAGGATTCTGGAACATACACCTCCACCACGCTGAGCCATAGGAACAACTCTTTGGTCTTGACCCCGGAGATATTCTTCAGCTTCCCCTTCTCGACAAAGGCCGTGACCTCGCCGGCGTACGACACGATCTGCTTGATCTTCTTGAAGGTGTGCTCCACCTTCTTCTTCCTCTGCACCAGCCACATGAACCCATCCTCACGGTTGTACCCGAACTCCTCGATGTCCTCAAGGGGCAGCAGGCCCTTTGGGAGGCCAAGCTCCTCGAGGAGCTCGATGGACTTCTTCCTGCAGATGGCGTCTCCATTGACGACCTCTGCGCCGGCGCGGTGGCTCTCAATTTGCGATGCCATTGGACTATGGTTTCCCACAAGCTACAGTGTTTGATTTGCGGGAGTGCCAAAGTGGTGTGTGTAAAATGGTTTGGGCTTCTTGTGTTGGAAGATGAGATGCGGGGAGCACTTTATATAGATTGACGTAGACCATATTCCTGTGCTATGTTAGCTAGAATGCAGATGCCCGTGAAGAACAAAGTCAAGGGTCCTGGCCGTATTGGCACGGCGGCAGGCGCCACACATGACCAATTAATTGTCCATGCCAACAAGGTCAAGCACGAAGTCGCTGACCAGGTTGATCCACAGATACAGACACGGAATCAAGCGTCTTCAGCATGCCAGTGGCACGAGTTGTGTCTCTCTCATCTTTGCATGGTACAAGCAGGAAGCCGCACACCACGCATGACACTGCAGCCGGCCAACGACGACGAACTGGACCCGGTACAGACAGACAGCTCTAATCCTGTCCAATAAGTTAGGCTCAGACCAAGTCAAACAAAAGCTTCACACGTCATCTCACTCTGATTTCTTTTTTTTTTTTGCGAATAATCTCACTCTGATTTCGGTATAGTAGGTACAGCCACTATTCCTTTCCATCCACACTTCGCATCTGAAGATTTCTATAGCTCGCAGTTGCGTTCCACTTAAGTGCATTGTAGTCTGTAAGATTAAACTAGAATAGTTAATTATCAAACAAATATAGGAGAAGAACGTAAAGAAATTCGTGGGACCTTGCAAATATAAGAGCAGATTTCTTCCCAAATATGGGCAAGCACGGTTTCACGTGGTGGTTTCAACCATAGACGTAAAAAGATGACACAAGTTTAATTGGTGTATGAACATTGAGCGAGTCATATTTTAATTATCACACAAATATTTAAATGCTAACCAGAGGGATCTGCAAACTCGAGAATACACACGACACGCTTTTCTATTTTATTTATCAGCATGCAGAACGCACTCTACGAGTGCTCATAATTACGGCATAGTAGAAGCTCCCCTGATGCGTTCATAAATACATAGCAGCTAACAGAACCACTAGGCGTGGAACTGAATATTATTGTACAGAAGTAGTAGTAATCGTAGCAGGTTAAGAAGACACTGCTGCCGTCCCTCTGATGAGCCATGAGCTGTGCCTGAGATTGGTACAAGTGTGCTGCAAAATCTACTCGTCCGTCTCCATTTGCTGCCCTTCATTGTCTTGACAAATTTCAACATCAGTGTTGATGTCCACCTTGCGGTACTTCTGATTGTAACGCAGTATTACAAGTGAAACAAAAGCTGCAAAAGAGAAGTATGTATCTCCATGTTAAATTATTGCCATTGAAAAGCAACCTTTGCATCAGTTAAACTTGAATTTTGAAGTCACCCCTCCTGATTTTTTATCCCTCGAGTGTGGGAAATGTAAGAAAACAGAATGGATACAAGTAGAAGCAACCATATTTTAGGAATTAAGAATATATTTTTGTTACAAACTCTGCCGGTTCAATAATCATTGGTGTGCTGATAATGTCATAATCTTTATTCACAGAACAGTAAAGCCACTAATAACATTTCAGTCAGAGATTTTGGAATAAATAATTAGCAAATGACCTAATGATGCAAAAGTGCCTACTGTTAGATTATTAACTTCGACAAGAATATTCATTTTCCATCACAATTGAATTGTATGACTTTCATATCATGTTCCCTAAATACCAGAATGGCACTCCATTCCCTATTTCCACTTAGTACCATGTGTGAATTTCTGCAATAAACCATTAGTCAAAAGAGACAATCAACATCAATCACTCACTAAAGGGTAGTGAGCTGCCTTTTGAAACAGGCTAAATTATCTGAATTTTAAATGTTTCATGCATCAATATCTGAATCCACCAGTTTAGCCTGAAGTAAGCAGAAACTGGTTCTGTGTGAACTTGGAAACTTTGATATTTTCAATAATACAGCTTAATTATTGTGCAGTTTAAAATTTTTCTTAACAAACTACTCGTAATAAATAAATCTTATGATTTTTCAGTTAATGAAATTGACGAAAGAGGTTTATCTCAGCTGCCCCATCCATTTCAGTTATATATACCTGCCATGACACGTGTCTTCACACTAAACAAGTTCCAGCACATCGTCACTGCCGTGGCTGCGACAAGTTTCTTGCGTGGACAAGACTTCCATGATTCTTGAGCCCGATCTCTCAAAATCTCAACTGAAATCAAACAAGGAGAAATTCAGTCATATGCCATCAAGGATATTCACAGAAAATAGATAAGGTTCACTAGGGGCAGCTGAAACACACCTCTTCTATGAATTTGACTTGAATAGCTGCTATATAACTTTGGGACTGTAAAACTAGTGAAAAATCCTGCAGTTTTCATCAAACAGAACATTATATTACAGTGCAGTCATGCCAAATTGGTTGCTGTCTATTTCCTTGTGGATTTGTTTGTACCTGCAGCTAGAAGCCTCCACACTGTAACCAGACTCCCATATTTAGCACCAAACAGAAGTACAGGCAGCACCTAACATTCCAGCCAACAGAGTCCTAAATTATTCAGGGAAAACAATATATTTTGCAGTACTGCCAGATCTTGAACAAAATTTGAGGCTTACTTTGAGAGTCATTGAGGGTTCACCAGAGAAGATCACTTGTGCCGTAGATATCATGGAGTTTGCAATGGGAAGCACAGCTCGTGAAGCACGAAGCACATCTTCTTCAGTCAACTGGAAGCTTCTCCCCCTCTCCACCTGCGGCCTGTTTCCCAGTTGCAACCTCATAAAATTGTCTGTTTCAATCATCAAGATGGGCAAAACCAATATCAAATCACTGATCAATCATACCTCTGAGGAACAGAATCTTTGAAGAATGCCAAGCCCAAGATCATAACGCCGAGGTGACAGAGAGCCGAGATTGGGCTGCAAATCATCACCCAAAGTTCATTACGAGATTACAGCAATGAAACATACATAATGCCAGGAATTTCAGTTAAAAGAGTATGAAAATTTCACATGCCTGAAGGTGATCTCTCTCGAAAATGAGCATGAGAAAAAGAACATAGATCCAAACCCGAACCACAGTGCCGATTTAGCCACGTTCCTCCACATCACCAGCTCAGCAATCCTTTCACAGAGACCTTCCCACCCTGATTGCTCCACGAAGTCAGTTCCTGTGTGTCAAAAGAGGAACATTTACTGTGGGATTCTCAGCAATTTGAAATAGACACCCTATAATCATCAAGAGCAGGAGAATATTCAGAACAGTAAACACTAGCGAAAATTCAGAGCAATAATTTCGCCTAGAGCAGCAATCCTGTATGAGAAGCGAAGGGGTTGAGAGATCTTTTCGCTCACCGCGAGTAGCATCTGGGCAAGCCGGGACCAAAGCCAAGCTTGTATCCTCCTCGTTCACCGCCGCCGCCTTGTCCACAGCCACTGCAGCTTTCGGCGCCGCCCTGGTGGATTTCCTCCTGCGGGCCCTCCTAGCGGCGTCCTCCTCGGCCTCAACGTCCTTCTCGAGCCTCCGCCTCGCCCGGCGCGTGTTCCTGGGAGACGCCAGCGCGGGCGCCGCGCACTGCTCCGCGGCCCCGCGCCGCCTCCGCCTGGGCGGCGTTGGCGTCCCCGCCACCGCGACCATCTCCATGCTCTCGTCCACGCCCGTCCCGGCGGCCCCGCGCGTCCGCGACCGGTGCCGGCGCGAGCTCGGCGGCGGCGGGGACAGCAGGAGTAGGTCGTGCAGCGAGTACCCGGACACCTGCACCGACGGCGACGGCGACGGGGTCCTCAGCCCCGCACCCGCCGCCGCTGCCGGCTTAGGCGGCGGCGTCGCCGGGTGATCCGCAGGAGGGTGGTGGTACGGGGGCTCCGGGAGCGCAGTCGCCGCTGCCGGGGGCGCCGGCGAGGAGGGGTCCGCGGCCATGACCTCCATGTGCTCGACGATTTGCTTCGCTCGATTTGGTCGGCGGGGTGGGTTTGGGTCTGCCTGCCGTTTGGGATATGCTTCGCTTTGTTTTGGAGATGGGAAAGCGCGAGCGGGAGGGTGCCGATTTCGAGGCCCACACGTCAGTTGGTGCGCGTACGGAATATAGCCGTTGCGAGCGAGAACGTGGTGGCTTTTCGAGTTCGTGGTGGCGGCATATCGACTTGACCCAGTGAGGCAGTGATGCGGGGTCGGGGTGTCAGCGGGATGGAAATTTGAATTCTGTTGGAGGACTGGAGGTGCAGGCAGTTAAGTTCCCTTTTTTCCCTGGAAAAGTTCGATATTCAACCTCCAACTATAATTTTCATCCCACGACTATAAAACCGGATAAGTAGAACCATACAACTGTCGAAACCAGGCAAATTTGACCTTTTGGGTGGTTTTACATTTTCTAAAAATTTAAAAAGTTTTGGTTTAATAAAAAATATTCATAACTAATTCATTTCAAATTCAAAAAACATGAAGTTAGTACCAAAAGTTTTTTTAAAAAAATGTAGGCTATTTGTTGGTACTCTATTTTGAGTTATTTACATCATATTTGTTACCATTCCTAGTATTATATTGCTCTTATTAAAACACAAGGAACATGAACAACTAAGATTCAAATAATGCCAAATAGAACACCAACAGATAGGTAACATTTTCAGAAATTTTTTTGGCACCAATTTGATATTTTATTGATTTAAAATGAATTAGTTATGAATTTTTTAAATTAAATCTAAAGTTTTAAATTTATAAAAAATGCAAAACCACCCTCGAAACCACTCAAAGGGCCGAATGCCCGGTTGTGACAGTTGGATAGCCCTCTCTATCCGGTTTTATAGTTGTGGATTAAAAATCAGACTTCTAATATAGTTGGAGGGTGAAAATTGGACTTTCTCCTTTTTGTTCTGAAACGAGGGGTAATGTATATTGCCAAAGGGATCTTTACATGCGGGTCCCACAAGAGTGGTCCTTAGCTATTTCGTCTATCACAATGTGCGGTCTACAAGATGGGCTCCACATGCTGGTGTTGGAGTGCATGTTGTACAACGACAGAGAAAGCCACAATAAAATATTTGTTTATTGCTTATGGGTGGGCAATAGCGTTATGGGTGGCTCAAGGAATCTTTTTCATAAGGACCGCTTAGGCAATGGTATGGGCGGCCCATAGCAAAGCCACGTAGGCTATAAAGGCCACTTTTGGCACACATTGCTGGTGCCCTAATAAAGTCTAAAGATTCCATAATTGGGCTGGTGAGGAGGGGATTTGAACAGATGGCATTAGCAATAGTCGAGCTTTGGATGCAATTCCACGGGCAAGCTCAGAGATTTCGTCTAGTAAGGACTTGTTTGGAACAAAGGACCTGAAAACATAGGAAAGGCTCAAAACGCAGGAAGGGGATTATGATGGATAGGAAAAATAGAGGATTGGAGAAAAACACAGGATTTATATGGGAAGTGGTGTTTGGAACACTGGAATCCATAAAACATGGCATAAATATATGAAAATTTTAATAGGATATAGTGTCACTGTTTAAACAACTTAACAGATATCCATAGCACTATTACATATGAGACCCATCATGGTCCATAGGCTCAATCCAGTCAACCAGCGCTACATCCTTATCCTGTCCTACGATTCGTCCTCGTCCTGTGGCTTCTTCGTCCAATGCCTGATCATCTCCAAGTCTCCACTTTCCAATCTCCATGCATCCATTGCCCTTTGTTTCTCTCATCCAAGCAGGCGCAGGGAGTTAGGGAGTGTTGTAGGCTGCTGGAGAGTTGGAAGGCAGCGGCAACGTTGTTAGAGCAGGGCCTGGGCGAGGCAACATTGGCGACCACCGGCCGGTGCGACCAACCTCATCAATCCATTTCTTCAGCTTGGTCCTGCTTCTGGGATCATGGCTACGACTCCATTCTCTCTAATTTCTCTCACTTGCATTGAGCTTTGGTGGAAAACTTTGGGTTTTCTCTCACTTGCATCGGGTTTCATTGGGAAACTTTGGCTCGAACGGGATGTTTCTTTTCCCACATTTTGTGAAGGAAGGCAAACCTTTCCACAGAAAGGGAAGTTGCAACCCTCCATTCCAAACACCTCGTGACATCATTAGAATGGAGGAATTGGATTCCTCCTTGAAAAGCCAACATTCCAAACGGGGCCTAATGGCTTGTTTGGAATGAAGGAATTGATAATAGAGGAATGAGGAAAAACATAGGAATAGGATATGAAGGTATGGACAAAACAGAGGATTGAAAAAACATAGAAAATTTGTATAAGAGAGTGTTTGGAATGGAGGAATTGGAATGAGGGAATATAAATTATGCATGATTTTTTCCCTTTAACTATTTGTTTAGATAAAAGTATGCTCACTCATGAAACCAAATCAAGTGACCCATATCACCCAAGGTTATTTATCCTTCTCCGTTGGCCTTATCCGCTCATCCTTCTGTCTCTTCTCCTTCATTCTTCTCCAGGTGCTTTACTCCCTTCCTCACCTCTCGCCAAACCAATCAATTGATTTGATTTCTCTTCATATGTAATCCCCATTAGGTTTTGTTCGGTTTGAAGGGAATTAGAGATGGTTGGAGGGGATTGGGAGGGATTAAATCCCCTACAAGTCAAAATCCCCCTCAATCCCCTTGGGAAGGGGATGATGAGGACATCTCTTCCTTGGATACAACCACGCCTATTGCACAGCAAGGACCAATGACTCGAGCTAAAGCACGAGAGCTTAATTATCAGGTAAAGTTGTTCCTCACTGTCCAAACCATTTCTTTCTCCGGATGGGGTACTACTAAATCATTGTGATGATTTTCTTATGCTTAGAAAGATGGAAGGAACTGGCTGGGTGCAAGGTCATCAAGATAACCATCAAGCGGATGCTGGTGTAAACAACAAAAAGATCATACCAAATGTTCACAGTGCACGTTTGGACATCGTGGAAGCATCAGATTAATTTGATCATAACTCTTGACTCCGGATGTTGTTGAAGGCCCATGAGTACTCATTGGAAAGATCTCGATGTCTATTCTCAGATTGATCCAACCTCATGGCCAAACTCCACCGGAGATGAGCAGAATCAACAAATAGATATTCAGACATCCAGTCATGGGCTTAGGACCTCTTATCAAGTTAAGCCCACTAGGGGCCCATTCTAAATTAGGGTTTCCACCCTCCCACGCCTCCTGGTTGTTTCCCACTATAAAAGACCTGTAGCAGCCACGATTTGAGGGTGGGTTTTGTTCAGATGCAAGTTTAGCTTCAGCTACTTCCTTGTAAACGCGTGTGTCGGCTAGACCATTCAATTTACTTGATTCAGAACCTCAAGTTCGTGTCCTGATTCAGATCCGTGAGTTGTGCCTTGTTTATCTTGTTTTTGATTGTTCTTGATTGCTTGTAGGTTCAAGGTTGTTCTTGGCACAGCAAGAACAGCAACAAATCGGAGTCGGTGTACCTGTTGCTAAGGCGCAGCAACCCTGCTGGATGTTGTAGTTGGACAGCCAACGTCAAATCCTTCCCCAAATCGAAGTTACCCCATCCTCTCATTGAAAGATCGGGATCAGCTCCTACCATATCATGTAGTAATCAGAGCAAGGTTAATTGGTGAGAGTATCTACCCATCCCTTTTATCTACCTACAGTCCAAACCCTCCTCCCCCCAAGAAAAAGGATAGAACTGAAATCCCTAAAACAAATTTGTGCCTTGCTGTTCTGCATAGTCCTTACTTGTTGAGTTTTCCGTTGCATCAATTGGTTGAGTTGCTGGTTCTAGTGTTTAATCCATTAGAGTTTTGAGTTATATTCACATTTTTGTCACCACCAGATCCACCGCTGCTATCACCACCAGTCCCACCATTTTTCCTCCACAACAACCACCAGATCCTCCACCACCATCACCTTCATACCATCTATGTTGCATTCCAAATATCCCCTTGTTCAGACGTGGAGCTCCCCAAAGGTTTCCATGCATTGTGCTTTGATTAGCATATCTGAGTTTCTCGATTCAAAGAAAAAAAAGTGTTTGTGCTTGTTCTCTTGTGCAAGTTCAATTTCTGTACCCCTGGTCAAAAAATAAAATATATGCTGTGAATTGTTTGGTCTTAATTTCTTGTTGCAAAACTTGAGAGTTGTACTGCAGGTGAAAAAAAAGAGAAAAAACAAAAAAGGGGGTAAAAGAATCAGAAAAAGAAAAGAAGCAAGAAAGATAGAAGAAAGGGTTTCGGCAGCTGTTATTTTCCACTTTGCTTGTGTTGTGTTGTTGGTGTCTGGTGGCTACGTTTGTGTCTAGGCTCGCGTCTCTAGAACATTTTAACCTAGGACCAGCACAATATCATCGTTGAATGATTAATCAATTTGTTTTGGCTAACGTGGTTCCAGCTATCCCTTGAATTTGTTTCCAGCCACCTATAGCCCCACAAATGTATCTACAACATCACAGGTTTACACTCGCTGCCACAATTGTTGTTGTTCTTTTTGGCTGACAACACCTCCTGCAAGTGTGGTAAGAACAAGTAAGAGCTTGGTTAAGAAGGTTTGAGAGGAATGGAATCAGCCATTACTTAGTTTTCTTTTGTTATACGAGCACTTTCTTGTGTTATTGCTACTGTTCACTAACCATGTCAGGAGACAGTGAGGATGAGCAGGAGCGGCATACACACTCACCACACACAAGGGGCATCATACATGACTTCAAGCGCCGTATGAGGTTACGCGCTGGAGGCCTCGAAGAGGATGTTCGTGTTACCAATGAGCGCTTTGGGCAATTGGAGGCAACTCAAATTGGCACCAACCAAAGGCTTGCAGTGATGGAGGTTTCCATTGGAGAAGTGAATACTTCTCTTGCTGCTATTTTGGCCAGACTTGAGAGAATGCAAGATGGAGGACGTAACCGTGCACATCAACACCACCTCAATGGTGGTAGTGTGGGCAGTGCTGTAGCCGAGAATGATGATGTCTATGCAGGAGACACCGAGCTTGATGATGAGGTGGATGCTCAACCCCATCGTCAACTACATCGTAATCACCGTGGAATGGGCGCTAGGCCACCACGCTGAGAGGTACGTGACATTGATGATTCTTTATGTAAAATTAAGTTCGTCATGCCATCTTTTGATGGGAAATATGATCCTGATGCATACCTTACATGGGAACTAGCTGTTGATCAGAAGTTTGCTTGTCATGATTTCCTTGGAAATAAACGGGTTAGGGCTACAACTAGTGAGTTTACTGATTTTGCTTCTATTTAGTGGAGTGAGTATTGCTGCACTAATCCAAACAATACTCCATAGACCTAGGATGCTTTGAAAAGGGTCATGAGAGCAAGATTTGTTCCTTCATATTATGCACGTGATTTGTTACATAGGTTGCAGCAATTTAGGCAAGGGAATAAATCTGTAAAGGAATATTATCAGGAATTGCAAACTGATATGCTTCATTGTGGTTTGGTAGAAACTGAGGATGCAACAATGGCTAGATTTGTGGGTGGTTTGAACCGAGAAATTTAGAATATTTTAGCTTACAAGGAATATAATTCAATCGATCGCTTATTTCATCTTGCTTGTAAGGCTGAACGGGAAGTGCAGGGACGTCGAGCTAGCATGAGGAGTAACTTTTCTACAGGTCGTGCTAACTCTTGGACACCAAAACCCGCTATTGCACCGTCGACACGAGTAGTTGCTCCATCTTCTTCAAACAACAAACTGCACCCTTCTCCATCAAATTCATCAGCGTGCCCGGCTGAACCAACAAATGGAACGGCAGCTCCAACAGCCAAGAGTTCTTCTTCCATTACATCTACGAGAAGAACAAGAGATATTCAGTGCTTGCAATGCAAGGGTTATGGACATATGAGGCGGGACTGCCCAAGCAAGCGCGTTCTGATCGTGTGACATGATGGTGAATATTCCTCTGCTAGTGATATGGATGAAGAAACATATGCTTTGCTTGCCGCTGACCATGCAGGTGGAGATGAGGATCCAGTTGAAGAACACATTGGAGCTGAACATGTAGATCGTTATGAGTGCCTCATTGTGCGACGAGTGTTGAGTGCACAAATGGAGAAGGCTGAACAAAATCAGCGCCACACCTTGTTCCAAACAAAGTGTGTGATATAGGAGCGTTCATGTCGTGTGATTATTGATGGAGGGGGCTGCAACAACTTGGCAAGCTTAGAGATAGTGGAAAAGTTCGCTTTGGACACCCGACCGTACCCCTAACCTTACAACATTTAGTGGTTCAACAACAACGGCAATGTGAAGGTAACACGGTCGGTATGAGTCAATTTTGCAATCAGCTCTATCATGATTCCATTAACTGCGATGTTGTACCTATGCAAGCATATTCTATGTTGTTAGGTAGACCATGGCAGTTTGATAAAGACTCTATGCATCATGGTAGAACCAATCAATATTCTTTTGTGCATAATGGAAAGAAGCTTGTGTTACATCCTATGTCTCCTCAGGATATTATGAAAGATGCAATTGCTAGAGCTAGGAAGTTGAACACTAAGGAGCATGTTAAGAGTGAAATCAGATTGTGGCTAAGGAACTTGAGCAACACAAAAAGAGAAACACTAAATCTGTTCATGATAAGCAAAATGAGATTAAGTTGAAAGGTTCTTGTTTTGTTGCTAACAAATCTGATTTGGAAGAGATTGATACTTGCACTACAATTTGCTATGCTTTGGTTTGCAAAGAAACTTTGTTTTCACATGAGGATACTCCTATTTCTTTGCCTCCTGCTATCACTAACCTTTTGCAGGAGTACGCTGATATTTTTCTAAGGGAGGTGCCACTGGGACTGCCACCAATTCGAGAAATTGAGCACCAGATTGACCTTATTCCTAGGGACTCCCTGCCAAACTGTGCTCCTTATAGGACCAATCCGGAGGAAACTGAAGAGATACAGCGCCAAGTACAAGAACTGCTTGACAAAGGTTATGTGCGTGAGTCTCTTAGCCCTTGCGCTGTTCCCGTGCTTTTAGTTCCTAAGAAAGATGGATCCTGGCGCATGTGTGTGGATTGTAGAGCGATTAATAATATTACAATTAGATATCGTCATCCAATTCCTAGACTAGATGATATGCTTGATGAATTGAGCAGCTCAATTATGTTCTCTAAATTGATTTGCGTAGTGGTTACCACTAGATTCACATAAAGTTAGGAGATGAATGGAAAACAACATTTAAAATCAAGTTCAGTCCATATGAGTGGTTAGTCATGCCTTTTGGCCTCACTAATGCACCCAGCACTTTCATGAGATTAATGAATGAAGTTTTACGTGCTTTCATTGGCATATTTGTGGTGGTATACTTTGATGACATTCTAATATATAGCAAAACATTAGAGGAACATCTTGATCATTTACGTGTTGTTTTTTGATGCTTTATGTAATGCTCAATTATTTGGTAATCTTGAGAAGTGCACCTTTTGCACAGATCGAGGCTCTTTTCCTTGGCTATGTTGTGACCCTGCAGGGTATTGAAGTTGATCAAGCCAAGGTCGAGGCAATTCACAGCTGGCCGGTTCCCACTATGATCACACAAATAAGAAGTTTTTTAGAACTTGCTGGGTTCTATCGTCGCTTTGTGAGGGGCTTTAGCACCATTGCAGCCCCGCTACATGAGCTCACCAAGAAGGGTGTGGCATTCACTTGGGCTGCAGCACACAGGAATGCATTCGACACGCTAAAAGATAAGTTAACACACGCACGTTTACTCCAACTTCCTAATTTCAATAAAACCTTTGAGCTTGAATGTAATGCTAGTGAGATTGGATTGGGTGGTGTGCTGTTACTAGAGGGAAAACCTGTGGCATATTTCAATGATTAGTTGAGTGGCCCTAGTTTGAACTATTCTACTTATGATAAGGAATTACTTGCTTTAGTTCAAACTTTGGAAACATGGTAGCATTATTTATGGCCCAAAGAGTTTGTCATACATTCAGATCATGAATCTTTGAAACACATCCGTAGTCAAGCAAAACTAAACCATAGACATGCCAAGTGGGTTAAATTCATCGAGTCCTTCCCTTATGTCATCAAACACAAAAAGGGGAAGGAAAATATAATTGCTGATGCTTTGTCTAAACGTTACACCACACTTTCACAACTTGACTTTAAAATCTTTGGTTTGGAAACTATTAAGGAACAATATGCACATGATAATGATTTCAAAGATGTTTTGCTGAATTGCCAAGAGGGGAAAACATGGAGTAAATTCGTCCTCACCGATGGGTTTGTCTTTAGAGCTAACAAGCTATGCATTCCAGCTAGCTCTGTGCGTTTGTTATTATTGCAGGAAGCACATGGAGGTGGGCTGATGGGGTATTGGTGTGAAGAAAATGGAGGACATCCTTGCTGATCATTTCTTTTGGCCCAAAATGAGGAGAGACGTGGAATGGTTCATTGCTCGCTGCACAACATGCCAAAAAGCTAAGTCATGCCTTAATCCTCATGGTTTGTATATGCCTCTACCTGTTCCTAGTGCGCCTTGGGAGGATATTTCTATGGACTTTGTTTTAGGGCTACCTAGAACAAAGAAGGGGAGAGATAGTGTCTTTCTTGTGGTGGATAGATTTTCTAAGATGGCTCATTTCATACCATGCCATAAGAGTGATGATGCTACACATGTTGCTGACTTGTTCTTTCATGAGATCGTTCGCTTGCATGGTGTACCAAATACCATTGTTTTTTATCATGATGCAAAGTTTCTTAGCCATTTTTGGAGGACTTTGTGGGCTAAGTTAGGGACTAAGCTTTTATTTTCCACTACTTGTCATCCCCAAACGGATGGGCAAACCGAGGTTGTAAATAGAATTTTATCTACCATGCTTAGGGCTGTTTTGAAGAACATAAAATTGTGGGAAGAGTGCTTACCTCATGTTGAGTTTGCTTATAATTGTTCACAACATTCTACTACTAAGAAATGCCCTTTTGAGATTGTTTATGGGTTTGTGCCTCGTGCTCCTATTGATATTTTACCTCTTCCAACCTCGAAGAGGGTCAATGTTGATGCAAATAAACATGCTGAACTAATTTTAAAACTGCATGAGACCACTAAGGAGAATATAGAGTGCATGAATGCAAAGTATAAACTTGCTGGAAATAAAGGAAAGAAACAAGTCACTTTTGAACCTGGTGATCTAGTTGGTTACATTTGAGAAAAGATAGGTTCCCTAATTTGAGGAAGTCTAAGTTGCTGCCTAGAGCAGATGGTCCTTTCAAAGTGTTAGAACAGTTAATGATAATGCATACAAACTTGAGCTACCTATAGATTTCGGGGTTAGCCCCACCTTTAACATTGCAGATTTGAAGCTGTACTTGGGAGAAGAGAATGAATTTGAGTCGAGGATGACTCAAATGCAACAAGGGGAGGATGATGAGGATATCTCTTCCTTGGATACAACCACGCCTATTGCACAGCAAGGACTAATGACTCGAGCTAAATCATGAGAACTTAATTATCAGGTAAAGTCGTTCCTCACTGTCCAAACAATTTCTTCTCCAGATGGGGTACTACTAAATCCTTATGATGATTTTCTTATGCTTAGGAAGATGGAAGGCACCAGCTAGGTGCAAGGTCATCAAGATAACCATCAAGTGGATGCTGGTGTAAACAACAAAAAGATCATACCAAACGTTTAGAGTGCACGTTTGGACATCGTGGCAGCACCAGAATAATTTGATCATAACTCTTGACTCCGGATGTTGTTGAAGGCCCATGAGTACTCATTGGAAAGATCTCGATGTCTATTTTCAGATGGTTCCAACCTTATGGCCAAACGCCACCGGAGACAAGCAGAATCAACAAAAGGACTTTCGGACCTCCAGTCACGGGCTGAGGACCTCTTATCAAGTTAAGCCCACTAGGGGCCCATTCTAAATTAGGGTTTCCACCCTCCCATCCCTCCTGGCTATTTCCCACTATAAAAGACCTGTAGCAGCCACCATTTGAGGGTGGGTTTTGTTCAAATGCAAGTTTAGCTTCAGCTACTTCCTTGCAAACGCGTGTGTCGGCTAGACCATCCAATTTACTTGATTCAGAACCCCAAATTCGTGTTCTGATTCAGATCTGTGAGTTGTGCCTTATTTATCTTATTCTTGCTTGTTCTCGATTTCTTGCAGGTTCAAGGTTGTTCTTGGCACGGTAAGAACAACAACAAATCGGAGTGGGTGCACCTATTGCTAAGGCGCAACAACCCTTCTGGATGTTGTAGTCGGACAACCAACATCGAATCCTTCCTCAAATCAAAGTTACCACATCCTCTCATCGAAAAATCAGGATCAACTCCTTCCATATCAGGGGATTAACCGAACAAGGCCTTAGGAGCATGCGGAAGATGATGAGGCCACGAGGGCAAGCTATAGGCTTAGCACCTCGGGGCTTGGTCGGGGCTGAAAGGGAAGATGCAAGTACTCAGCGGATGATGGTGTTGAGGCTTCTCTGACACCTGCTGGTTGATTCAACCGTCTGTGCTCTTCCCCTCTATTGCGCGGTCTCACCACTCACATGCGAGCATGCCTTTTCCTCAAGCATCTGCAAAAACTTTAGATCGGAGTGGATGTTTTATTTCCCCTGTTTTGTGAAGGAAACGATTCCTTTCCTCTAGAACAGGCAAAAGTGTTCCTTCATTCCAAACGCCACATGACTTAAGCAAACTATAGGATCGATCTTCCTTTGAAATTGCTATGAAAAAACTGTGTTCCAAACGGGAGCCTAATTACTAGCATTAGCATATAGTGCAAACTAAAATTTAATGCTTACCAAAGAAAACTTCTAGCATCATGGGCCATGCCGCCACTACCTTTGGCCAAAACTGTTCACTCATATTTCGTTGAAAATAATATAAATATAATACTCATTTACACGTACATACACTCAATTCTTTGGACACCTCTACGTGGGCAGTCAGATTTTAAGATCTTATCCATGTAAAACCATACAATCTCTCCCGAGCTGCACCTAAAGTTTCATTGCTTTTTTGATAGAAATATATGATTTGGCTATGGAGACAATTTATTTTTGTTGGTAGGCAATATCTCCATCCTAAAATTTAAGGTGTTCTCATGGTGCTCTGAACATGTTGTCTAAGTGCATAGCTAAAATTCCTTTTCTCATAAAAATAAAACAATCCCTTATAATAATTCCATATTATAATGGAAACAAGCGGAAACACTTTTTACCTAGATTAATTACTCTATCCTTCACATTGGACCCACTTGCTAGCTCGGGGTGGCAAAAGTTAGAATGTCTTGATAAAAAAACACCCTTTCCAAGTCGATACTCTTTCCCCGTAAAGATGGAAAACAATTGACTCGGATAAATCCCTCCATTCACATTGGATCCACTTGCCAACTTGGGATGACAAAAGTTTCAATGTCCTAGCCCAAAAACAGAATTTCTAAAAGAGTAAAATGCATGGGAGGCCCTTTAACTTGTAGCGTTGCGTTAAATAGGCCCAACAACTCTGAAGATGCATTTTGGATCCCTAATCTTGTTTAGCCATGTGCTGTAGGTCCAAAATGCCACGGGATGGCCTTTTTGCCGATGTGGCGTCGCTGATGTGGAATCGATGCAGCTGTAGTGCCCAAACTGGAGATATAACTTTGCGATTTGTCCCCTGAGAGCATCACAAATCTGCATCTTCTCCTTGTTCTCTCTAATCTCTTTCTTTCTCTCTCTGTCATTCCCCTACGGCTCTCTTCTTCCTCCTGCCGCCTCGGCTTAGATCCGCGCCATGGTTTGAGGATCGAACCCGTCACCCTCAGATCCACTCAATGCTGATGGGCTCCCGCTCATTATGTGCACTAAATGCAGATTAAGGAGGGTGGTGAGGTGCACATCTCAGCCATCATGGAGCCTAGGTCAAATCTTCTACTATTGTCTGCTACACAAGGTGAGGATCCAATCCAAATCGAGTTTGTTTTTCTTGTTTTGAAGTTGTTCCATTGCTTCAGCCAATTCGAGTTCCATGGGAAGGAGGCGCTACCCACATGAGAATTAACATATATGGTTGATGAAATACTGGATTACTAGGCCCAATATAGTTGTTATGGCTCTTAATCTGTAGACAAGTAGAGTTCGTGCACACTATTATACAAGATAATATACCTCATTAGGCCCATCAGTGAAGCAACTGCTACTTAATCGGATGGTTTGCTTTCGTGCAAGGCCCTTGCTGATGGAACAGGTGGTTGTCATTTTCAAGTAAATGCCTGACCCTAGAAGGACGCCCTCACTCTATTGGCAAAATTCTTCGAAAGAAGAACGTATCGCCAAGGCCCCGACCGGCCGACCCGCCCCCTTTCTTTCCCCGCCGGTCACCTAGCTCATTATTCTTTGAGATCTGGATAGAGTCTTGCTTCGAGGCGGGGAAGCATGGATTCGATAGATCTATCAAATCCATGCTGCATTCTGCATCTTTTGTAGCGCGACGGCAATGACTATCCATTTTGGTACTGAAAAAATGAGTACATCCAGATTCTTAGCAACATAAGTGTATGTGGTGCATCTGTAGGTGAATACAACGGAGCTGGGGTGGTGATGGTAGTTGAATCAAGTCTGCAGGGGATTTAATCGAAGATGAAGGAAGAAGTTGGTTTCAGTGGTGTTGTATCTTCGAGGAAAGAAGAACTATTAGCTATCTGTAAAGAAGGTATTAGTATATTGAAGGCAATATGCTTTCTTTGTGTCTGTATGGTAATCCTGATGGTGCTGGATATTTGTGCTCATCTCATCAAGTGAAACAATGTGTATCATCTATGTAATGAAGCACATATTCTGGAATGAAAGCACATGTTATCATCAAAGTAGTAACTGTCTACTGCATTGCATAAACCATCTAGTCATGGCATGTTTGCATGGGATGAGTACATATAATTCTATCAAACCAAAAGAGTAATAGATAAGTTTTGAACTATAGCTAATCTTCCTTGAACTATACATTTATCTTCCCTAAACCAGGTCGAAGACATCAAAAGAGTAATAAGTGTTTGTGCTACACAAAAGCACCATAGACAAGTCCCATATTGTTTAGTGTTGCTGCTGTACCAAATCACCAGGCAACCATCAAGTGTGCCCTGGGGCACCATTCTTTGTTGGTTTAGCCTCTTTGGAGCTTTTTCTTTCTTTGGAGCTGCTACAGGAGCTTCCTCACGCTTAGTTGCTTTGGATCTTCCGACCTTTGTTGCTGCTGTAGGTGGAACTAGTCTCGCTGCTAAGAGATTGTAAATAATAAAAGTTGAATCTAGCAAATGTTGCTTCTCAATTGTTCTACTTTGTGATGACTAGCAAAGATAATTTTGCAGTTAGATGGCAGGAAGAGATTGGCATATTGAGTTAGATGGCAAGAAGACAGCTAGCAAACTTTAGTACCTCAACCACCATTTTAGAAAGCATTGTAGAATTTAGCTGTGACATTAGTGGCACACTATCTTTATCATAAAACATGGTCACCTACAGGCAACAAATGCATCAATGTCTAGTTCAGATAATAATTTAGATTGTAAAGGATGTAGTCTACATACCTGAGAAGTGAATGGGTCATCATCCATTGTTTCTCCAACTTGATGTGTCGATTCTGATTGTGCCGAAGCTTGATATTCTTCTACAGGCACTTGTGTAGGCACTTGTGTTGGAGCTTGACCCTGCTTTCTCAATGGGCATCCAGCTCTGTTGTGACTTGATGATCCACAATACCTACAGTTGATGATGACCCCATGCTTTGTCAATTTTAGACCATTTGGGCCTTCAATTTCATATGGCTGCCTCCTCCTTGATTTGGGTGGCCTACCAACCTTCTTCTCATAAACATGTGGAAACACTTCTTATGCAAGAATCTTCTCCCACGAACTCTTATCTTTGCATGGCTAAATGCTGTTACCATAAGCAAGCAGGAAACTTATTGTGGAGTAGCAATAAGGGAGAACTAACTCTTGAGGGATTCTTTCATGCCTCAAGCATGAGATAGCATGAGAGCAAGGGATTCCAGTGAGATCCCACCTTCTGCAGTCACAGTTTTTCAAGCTAATGTCCACAATGTATTTGTTGGTTTTGCCCCGCACCTCAAAAACCCCCTTGCTAGCAGGTAGAGCATAACATATGTTAGCTAGCTCTATGTTCTTTTGCAACTTCTTTCTAATCTTTGAACAGATTGGACCTTGCCATACATCTCCCACCTCTTTCTCCTTGTTGTAATGCCTTGTAATCAGTTGAGTCTTGATCTATTGTAACATGCTAAGCACATGCACTTCTCTAGCGTCTAGATTATTGAAGACCTCACATGTGTTGTTCAATAGCATATCACACTTGGGATAAGTACTAAAGAAAGTTCTAACCCATGTTTGTGGTGGCATCTCCTCTAACCACTTATGAGCATCAGGATTCAGTTCTCTCATCATATCCATATCCTGGTTCCATTGAACTATATTACTAGACCTAGCACATGCCCAAAGTTGATTTTTCAAGTTCTCCCCTTTGAAGTGCATCTGGAAGTTGGAGTAGAGATACCTAGCATAGAATCTATGTTCTGAATCAGGGAAAAGTTGTTGGATAGCTGGAATTAGCCCCTGCAGTACAACAGCAACACAAAAAGCATCAGAAAAAGTATCACATGATTCAGTTTGCAGAAAAATCATCACATGACAGTAAAATGATCTTACCTTCTGTTTATATGTCATAATTGTCCATGGATAAGTGTTATCAATGCCAAGGTTGTCTTTCAAGGCCTGGAGAAAGCATTTCATGAGGCTAGTGACTCCACCTCAACAATGCCTATTGCTATTGGGTAGATACAATCATTTGGATCTATACCAACTGCAGTCAGAATCTGTCCTCCAAATTTTGTCTTAATATGCCATCCATCCAAACAAATAATAGGCCTACAAGCACTCAAGAAACCTCTTTTGCAAGCATCAAGTGACATGTACATAGTGCTGAACCTATTACCATTCAGATTGAGAAAGAAAGTACTGCCATGGTTGCTTCTCCTCAACTCATGGCCATAGTCCCAAAGCAATTTGTATTGGTCTACCTCGTCACCTAGTACTTCTTTCATGGCAAGTCTTCTAGCTCTTGCAAGTTTGGATCTTGATGGTGTCATGTTCCACTCCTTTTGAACAATTCTAGCAAAGTTACTGAGAGACATCATTTAGTCTGCTCTAAAGGATTCCAGATACTTATCAGCAAGCCATTTTGATGTACACCTCTTCAACACCCGGTGCTTTTGATAGTTATGCTTACCACAATATGTATTCACCACCAACCCTTTAGCCCTGCCATCATGTGAAGCATAAAGGCCCCAAGGACATCCATTTGCACAATGTGCCCTTAGCCTTTTCTTCTCATTTCTTGACAACTTGATTTCCACCCTCTCCTTCAATCTGTATTTTGTGATTGCCTTCCTCAGCAGCTGAACTGACTCAAATAACATACCCACCTTGAATGATTGTGCAAATCCCCTGATCTAAATGCCTTGAACCCCATTTGATCTGACCTTCACTATCTGAGTCTAGTGCCTGCAAGTCATCTTAATCTATTGACAATTCCTCACCATCTTGGTCCACAAGAACTGACCCTTTACCCTTCTTGCTTAAAGCCTTCTTTCATATCCCTATTTTCTTCCCTCTGCCAATTCCTTCATCCACCACATCCTCATCAACATTGTCAACAAAAAGATTATCATCATCTTCTATATCATAGTCACTATTAAGAAATTCTTGGTCATCCTCACTGTCATTTCCTTCAGTGCCACTATCATAGTTAGCTTGACCTTATCCTGTTGCTTCATCATATACCACAATCTTCAAGTTGGAATAAAACACAGGTAGCTTCTCTTCATGGTTCTTCTCAATAATTTTAACCTTCCTGGGGCTTAATACTTTTGGTAAAGAAGCCACTAGGTTTGCTATAGTATCATCCCAACTTAATTCTACAATATTGTCATCATGGTCTACATATAGCACATATTGCTTCACCTTGTCAACCACAGACATCATCACCAGTGTGTCAGCATCTGAACAGACAATTCTAAGCCCATCTAAAAGGTCCTTCCCTGGTAGCAACCAATACACCTTCAAAGCTGTACTCTTGAGGTAATTTAGCTACTCAAGAAAATCATCTATCCATAGAGTAGACCAACTATCTACCTCACAATGATCAAAGTAGGAGACTTTATCATCAACATAAGCCCAATTCGACCCATGACTAACAAAGAAACCCCGTGATGCAACTCAATTGTGAACATATCACTGTCAGCACCTGCATTATCAACACAGAAACAATTTGTAAGAAGTGCCATCTGAGTTATTACAATAACTATGAGAATTTAGAAAGAAATCCAAAAGAAAAAGGAAGGAAATTGACAAAAATTCCAAATTCGGCCGAATTTTGACCGAAATTTGAATTTCAATTTTGAAATTCAGAAAAATGTGACAAACATAGGGGATACAAGTGTAAGAGCCTTTAGAATTAAGGGACCAAAAAGTTGGAACCAAATCAGTGCTAATTATTTCAAAGAATCAGAAAAAGGGAAAAGAAGAATGATGTCTACTGTTCACCGTCCGAAAATAGCAAGTCCATTAAACAGCAGCAGAGTCTGTTTTCAAAATTTAATTCTGGAGAATTTTGCAACTAAGTGCACCAGGACAACTACACTACATTGAAATATGAACTTTGGACTACAACATTCATGTGTTGTTGGCCAGGAACAGTGAAGGGAAGGAAGTCAAACTCAAGCCCAAAGTCAGCACAATGTCACGGTTGTCTGAAAACTCTGAATTTTTGCCTAAGTCTGAACAGCAGCAAGGCAACGACTTGGAGCTCGAATTCAGAGCTATTTAGATCAAAAGAGATACTTGTTCATGAGCAAAATGGAACATTGGGACAATATAGAACATGTTTGAGGAGAAGTTGGACTGAGGGCAGAAGAATTAGACCACGAAATCAAGTCATCAAGTGAGCTTCATGACACTGTCGATAACTGACGAACTGAATCTCTGATTCAGTCGATTTCAGAACCAACTCGAGCAACATCTCCAAATTTCCACTGGTTTGATGATTATCTCGAGATGGAGCCAAAACAAAAGATGGAGAATTTGAGTTTATCTGTAACTTTCTTTAAGCATCGGTGTGCCGTTGGATCAAAGATCAACCACGACGCGGCTCTGAAGATCACGGGCGGTGACGGAGCTCCAGACGTGTCGCCGCCGCCGTCGTCGGTCGACCGCCAGGGCAACTAGCTAGGCCACCTCCTCACCACGCAAGCCTACGGGTAGGCCACGGTGTCGTCCATGCGCGGGGTTAAACGCTTGAATGTTTACTGTTCCCGCGCCACCGTTTCACTGCCTCCCCTTTTTACCGCCGCCCGCTCCCCTCTGTCAAGCTTCACCGCCAAGCAAAATTCCGCCGCCACAACTTATCTCCCGTCGATTCCTCTCGCCCACTCCCCCACAAACACCCCAGCTACACCCCAGACTAGTTGTTGTCCCACATCCATACCAGAGTAACCGTGTTCGCCGCTGCTTCTGTCCGCCGCCGTCGCGCCGCCCGCTCACGGTGAGAACCACCTTGCGCTGCCTTTCTTCCTTCTTGAGTAGTCGTAGTCGAGTCTTTAGGGTCCGAGGATGGAGTAGAAGCAGTCGTTTGAGTCGGTTAAGCTGTTGTCGCAAGGAGCCACGGCCGGCCGAGGGAGTCGCCGCCTGTCGCCGTGGAGGGGATGGCTCCGGCCATCTCCCGGGGAGCTGTTGCCGCGCACGAGGTCGTGTAGGTCTAGGGTTGGTGTCGCGACCTAGTCCCGCCGCCGGGAGGGCGCCGGCCGGCGAGCCGCGCCGCCCCCTGTCGCGGACGCGTTTTGGCGGGAGGTAGAAGAAAGCGCTGGGCGCTCGGGCCCGCGCGTCAGAGAGAAGAGAGGGAGAAGGAGCAGGCCGAAGCGGTGCGGCCAGCTGATGGGCCGGCGCAGCAGAGGCCCAGTAACACGCTCGCGCGGTTCGGCTGGGAAAAAGAAAAGAGGCCGGCGCGGTTCTTGGGCTGACGTCGCGGAGGCCCAGGGAGTCACGCGCGCGAGCAGCGCAGGCCGGCGTCACGAAGTAAAGGAAGAAAAAGGAAAAGAGGCCGTGGGCCGGTGCTGGGCTGCCAAAGGAGAAATAAAAGAAAAACGGCTCGCGAGGCCCGTCGGAAGGAGGAATAGGGCCGGCGGGTATAGATGAATAGGAAGGTGGGGTCCGCGCCGTGGGGCCCAGCGTGCGTGAGAGAGGGTAGAGCGTGGGTGAGTAAGAAAAGTTTTTCGGGCGATTTTCGGGAAAAATTAGATTTCCTTTAGTAATTTAATCCGTTTAAATTCGTTTTACACCATTTTAATCACAGAAATTTGTAGGAGTGTCCAAAATTAGTGAAACCAATTTTCTTAGGCTTGTTTTATTTTCCTTTATGCATTAAAATTTTTACACCCTAGGAAAATAATAAAAATTCGGGTATTTATTTAATGCCTTCCTTTTAAGGTAATTAAATAAATACTTATTATTTATAAAATGTATAAAAATATGAATAATACTTTATCAATCACAAATAATTCTTAACCCATAGGAAATTAGATTTTCAAGTTAGAAAATATTTACCGCTTTTTCTAAAATTAAAAGAAAAGCTATAGGAAGGGTTAATTAAGAAAAATAAAAATATAGGTTAATCTTTTTAGATTTTTGATGTGTTTGGCTTACAACTTTATCATGATAAGTCGTATAGTCCTTGTTGACTTGCAACTTTATCATGAAGGAAAGTTGTATAGTCTGTTATTCAAAAAGTTTGCATTCTAACCCCTGCATGTATATCTGCCGTAGATCCAGAAGCACCGGAAGAAGATTACTGGGAATTTTCAGAAGGACCCTTGGAGTCCAACGAAGTGTTTGAATTTGTTCCCTGTGAAGCAAATCCGTCGGCTTCTACTAATCTTTTTAACGATCAAGGCAAGCCCCGGTGCATTTACACCTATCTATTTTGGAGTCGTTATTTTATGTGGCTAGTCATAGGTTATTTGCTTATTGTATGCACTAAGTCTAGGAATTGATTGAAACCTATTCTTGTGTATGATCATGCCTTGATTTAAGGACATCTTTGCCACTTGTTCAAATCCTAGAAACTACCCAAGTCTAGAATTGCTTACTTGCTTACATGATTGGTTTACCAACCTTAAGGAAAACTCTTAAGTCATACATGTTGCTTATGAAGGATAGTCTGGAATATGAAAACGGACAGAAGCTAGAGATGTAGTTCTGTCTGCTAGATTAATCTGGTTAAGGCCCGATTCGTGTCTTAACCGTTGATCAAGTGATAAACATCTGATCACTTACTAGGTATGGGACCAGTAAAGCCCAGTAGGTTAGTAAATTCTATGACCAGGAATGCTTTGTACCCGCATTTGACGTGCTGGAGATTGGCAGGGGTGTAGCCTGAAACTCACATGGAGATCAGGCCAGACGTGGGGTCCCATGTGGGGGTGCATCCCTGGGTCCGGGTAGTGGTATTCCTAATCATTGACTTTGCTAATCGAGAGGTTGTTAGTACGACCTGTACAGTCGTATAATGCTGGTGATCGGGGTACTCTCCTGCAGGATGTAATTAGATCCGGATCGCCGCAATTCTCGATTATGAATGCACTTGATCACTGTTGAGCATCGTAGTATAAACTCATGCGATATAAAATCTCCTGTTGCCAAGTACTGTATGATTTAACAGCTATGATTGTTTTACTTCTGTTATCATCTAGAAGGGTTAGGTAATGACTTAACTAAAATAAAAGATAAAACTAAGGCTCACTCGTAGTAAGCTTTTTCGGCAAAATTGTGTCAACCAAGCACACCCAAAGGCTGACATGCATTCCAAAGAAAAACTATTATATTGGTTAGTCGGGTAAGACTTGCTGAGTACCCCGTACTCAGGGTTTTCCCCTTGTGGTTATCTTTCAGAAGCTCCACAGGAAGCTACCGAGGAGACCCCGAAGCCCTAGGGTATTGACCTGAGTCTCACAATACCCTAGAAAACAGTTTATCGACGCATCTTCTCCTGAACTATTTATGTTTAATCTTAGAGCTTGTCTAACACTGCATTACTAAGTTTGCCTCAACTTATGTCTTGTAATAACTCGTACCTCTTAATTATGTATGTAAAAATGTAATGTTTGTTGATATTATCCCATCGCGGATTTTATCCTGATGTATGGTTATGAGACACGCCGTGGATCCTTCGAGGAGTCCTAGGGACACTCGACGGACTACCGGACTTACGCTGTTTTAGGTGCGTTTCGGATAATTGCCGTTCTAACGGCGATTAGGCGCACTTAAACCAGCTTAAGTTGGGCGGTTCCGCCACACAATTTCTAAGAAATAGTACTTGTCCAGTGCAAAATCAAAACTCTAGCTCAACCAAAATCGAAGATTTCTTCTACCTAACAACAAAATTCACACAACCAAACCACACATGAACCAGTTTCACTGATTGAGAGGGCTCCGATCGACTCACCATACATGGGCGGCGGTTCTCCTTTGCAAGCAAGGAGGGCACCATCACAAATTTCTCACCGCGGGCGACGTTCACCGTGGTTCCCTGGCTCTGCGGATGCTCCTTGACCCTTCTTCCTCCCTACTTCCCCGCCGACTCGCACCAATCATCGCTGCTGTCCTTCATCTCCCCTCCACCCTAGTAGTTGAAGAGCTCAATGAGGGGATTGGTTGAGTTATGTGAAGAAAATGGAAAGCCAGGGGCTAACGTGCATATTTCCACACTGGCCCACCCCCTCACGTGTGCTGCAGCTGTTCCCTGGCTGCACCATCACAAATTTCTCACCGCGGGCGACGTTCACCGTGGTTCCCTGGCTCCGCGGATGCTCCTTGACCCTTCTTCCTCCCTACTTCCCCGCCGACTCGCACCAATCATCGCTGCTGTCCTTCATCTCCCCTCCACCCTAGTAGTCGAAGAACTCAATGAGGGGATTGGTTGAGTTATGTGAAGAAAATGGAAAGCCAGGGGCTAACGTGCATATTTCCACACTAGCCCACCCCCTCACGTGTGCTGCAGCTGTGTGGATTCCATGTTAGCGATGCCACATTGGCAAAAAGGCCATCCCGTGGTGTTTTGGACCTATAGCGCATGGCTAAACAAGATTAGGGACCAAAAATGCATTTTCAGAGTTGGTGGACCTATTTGACACAGCCCTACAAGTTAAAGGGCCTCCCATGCATTTTACTCTTTCTAAAGTGATTCCACACTATTCTCCCAACTTTTTTCACCGTGGAATTTATTGCCCGCCCATCATACCCACCGTTAAGTATAACAAGCAATTTCCACATGAAATTTTCACTACCCGCCCACCCTCTCCCACCCTCTAGGCAAGTATTTTCAGTGATTGACAAAGGAAGCCACGAAGCGTGTACCTGCACCCATACATAGATCGTGGGGCCTCATAACTTCCTCCCGTTTGCTGCTCTTACTATTCTCTCTCGCATGAAAGACATGGCGCCAGGTCCGTGCAATGCGCAGTAGTGCGGAGCCAAGGCAGGGACGACGACCGTCGCTCCACCATCTTTGCAAGGGTAGAGGAAAACCATCTTTGCAGGGGCTAGGGTGGAGCAGCTAGCTCTCCCCATCAGACGGGGACGTGGCAAGGCCGCACAGAGCAAGGCGCCGCGTCAATGCTATAGCAGAAAGACTTCTCAAACAACTTATATGCACAAAGTTCACAATACGACTTTTAAGTATAGATTTTTAGATATAACTTTTTGGCAAAATTTGCTACAAGACACCGCAGTAACAGTGAATATGCCATTACACACCGGAAATGCTCAAATATGCTTGGTACCATTATGAAATGCTCATTCACACCGCAACCATTTAAATAAGAATTTCTCATATTTGTAGAGAGAGATAGGGTAGGAAATATCCATTTTACCCTCCAATGAAATACGCAATGCTCCGGCTACCACCACCATTGCTAGCTAGCCCCTTCAAGTAGGGGCAGATCTACAAGGTTGCCTCCCTACTACCCAAGACCTCCATTAGAATCAAAGGAGGAAGATGAGGAGAAAAAGGAAAAAGAAGAAGAACAAGAGAAAGAAGGCACTACACTGGATTTGCTTATTAGTGATGAACCGAAATGCATCACAAACACGTTTTTTTGCATCATAGACCATGATTTATGACACCCGTGTGATGAACTTCATTCGTTAGTTTCTAGGTTTAGAATTGCCCTAAAATAATTTGTTTTTTCTTTAAGGCAATGTCCATCTAATAATTATCCAGCCAAACATAGCACCAAATGGAAGACTAAAAATAGACAAGTAACACATTTAAGGTGGCCAACGAGAGTTCTTGAAATTTTGAAATTCAAGGTTTACTTAAATTTCCAACATCTTCCTTGAAGCCTGGATTGGTTAGTAGAATTTGCTTAATCTTGTTGTTAGAGTTGGTTTGGATTAATTAAAAGTAATTGAACTTATGTTCGGGTGATTAAAGTTGAGGAGGTTGGAAACCTCATGATCATGTTGGTGTGGGGAATGTGAGCAGGACGAAAAGAGTGGTATGATGATTCGATGGTTTTGATTTAGTTTTACCCGGCTTAACCGTGCAGTCACGAGGTCTATATGGCTCTGGACCTGGCCATTTAATTATCTGCCTATTCCTAAAGCATGGTAGTTTGAGTGCCACAAGATGGGGCTTCTGCATTGGAGGAAAATAGACTCCCTATTAGCGGTGAAACCTTAGTGCATGCTGAAGGGACACGAGCACTAGCTTTGTAAATGCCTTGTAGTGTGACCTTGACTGATCACCTTGGTACTGTGAAGCGTAATGAGAATCGCGACTCGTGGATAACGCTGTGCAACCTCTTCAGAGTGTAACACTGATATATCAGTTGTGCCCATGATCAAGAGCAGTCTGGACTTCTTTGTGATTAGTGGTGCTCAAGATGGATGGTTGGTTTGGTGGTGGTTTGCTCGGATGGATTTCTGAGGTCTCGGATGGATTTTTGATTGCTTGGTTCTGGTTGAGCTGGTGGTTTTACGTCCTGTAAATAGGTGCTAAGGACTTAGGATAAAACTTAGGATGTGTTGCTTAAGCGCGTGTCGACATAGAAAATCCTCCTATTTAGCCTTGTATCATAATTTTTCCTCACACTTGTGGAGTATAATTTGTTATACTCACCCCTCATTTGTCCCCCCTGCTATCACCTTAGAGATGATATGGCCCATAAAGACGGTGGCTTTGATAGAGAGATGCTCCATTCTAGGCTGGTGTACTTCCGGTCGGCTACTTGTGGAGATGGAGTCCCGTTCTACTGAAGCCTTCGATATATCTGTGTATTTTTGTTTCAGACCTTGGGTCATTTTGCAGTAATAAATTTTATTGTTATGTAATAACATTGCTATGATTCACTTTTGTAACTGTCACATGTATGAATAAACAAATCCTGGTATACATGTGATGTGCTTTCAATTTTATTTATAAAATGGGGGCATGACACCCAAATAGGTAATCTTCAATATAGCCAGGCAAATCTAAGAACAAATCAAGGCAGAGGCTCAACAAAGATGCTCCTTTCCCAACATCTTTTGTATTCAAATCAACTGTAACCAAGCAAATAAGTTGGCAAACTACAATATTTTCTGCACATATTTGATATTCCACTATAATATGAGCCAAGTAGGAATAATAGTACACAAATGTGAATGTATGGCAAAGCAAATAATTTTCATCATTTATTTGCAACAAGATAATTATTTATTGACAACCTTCTAGTCATGCAGAGTGTAGTTGCTCATTAACCATAATGGTGCAATAGCCCTGATAAAAGTTATTCAGCACAACAATGTACGGAGTAATAGCTCAACCATCACTGTGCTTATGCTTCCAGTTTAGCATGCCTCTGGCAGAAGGACTTGATCCTTTCAAGGGCATTCTCAAGAGTTGGTACATCCGAAGCAAAAGTGATACGAAGCCAGTCTTTCATTCCTAATGCACTTCCTGAAACAATAGTCATGAACCTCAACATTGGCTTTTTGGTAACAGGATACCAGAACAGTTATATAAATCGGTACGTACTACTTTTTCCAAATTATAGTTATTCCCAGCATAAATTTCCAGATAATGGAATAAATCAAGTATCCCAGCCTCTACATGTTCTCAGCCAACTAGAAAATGAATATCGAAAATGTGGATATTTAACTTATATTATACCTACTCACAACCTTCCGTGTACTGGTGACTGGTGAAATTACCTTACTGAGTTCTTCAATAATTTATTGCGCTGCATATTATACCTACTTATATTTTACTGTCTATAGGATAATTTCACTCATGACGACAAGTAACAACGCTATAAAAGGAATATCAACATATAAGAGAAAAAATATATCATGGATATAATTTGATATTTTGAGTTGTAACGTTTGTTTTAAGCATGGATGCCCTATACTAAAGTAGATAACGTTTGTTTTGAAGACTGCGAAAAACTGCAATACTATTCTGTGCACATGTGGATCCGGGCCCACATGTCGGTGACTCAACTGCAATTACATCTACCACAGAGGAGTCTTGTCGGGATGTTAAATGTACCTGGTAACACTATTACAGACTCCTCTTTTGCCAACCTGCAGCAAAAGTCCAAATCGTCCAGGATGCCATCCAAGCAAGAAAGGTCCAACTGTACCTGTACAACAAAGTCCATATTGTGTTATGATTGAAATTATGATACACTGAGAATTTTTATCTAAAGCATATTTGTTACTGAATCTCTACCATGACAAACATCGACCCCTCTGGCTTGTGAGGGCATGTAATGCCCCTAATCTCCTTTATTTTACCATAGCATAAATCAGCCGAGTTCCGCAAAAGATCAAGTATTTTGTTGAAGTAATCTTGCTTGGTGCTGGCTATTATTTGAGGGACTGCACCCTGTATGACATAAGTAGTAGAAAGTTTGACATCTTCTGAAATATAAACTGCTGTTCTAATAAATATTGTTCGATATATTATATATAGATATACCTGAACAAATGTTGCAGGATCATTTGTGATATTAATATAGCTTTCAATCGATATGTTAACCTGTAAGAGAATTCAATGGTACATAATTTAAAACCAGTCAATAAAATAGGAGGCTCAAAAACAGGAGTTTGATTAATATGATTTGGCAAATACGGATCAAAAAATATCCAGCCTACACATCATTGGCAATTCCATCTTCCAGGTTCCAACAGTTGAATTAATGTTAGAATAACAAAGGCAAAATAGGCATTTTGGTCCCTGAACTTTACACCAAGGGTCAAGTTCATCCCTCAACTTTTAGATCGGGCCATGTATATGCTCATACTCCCTTGATACATACACACAACAATATATTTTTTTATAAATAACATAAAATATAATTTCTAAAAAATATATGTACTCGTACTCTTTAAAATCATGCATGTGCTATAGGAATTAAATTTTAATATGCAAAATATATATGTACACATATTCTTTCATGATATACACAACTTAATGTATGTACACATACTCTAAACTTGACATGTGCTTATATACTCGTCGTACGGTATACATGCTCCACGTATGTATTCATACTCTCTCAGTAAACATATTTATGTTCATACTTATATATTTTGGATAATATTGTCAATGTTCAGTGGAAATTGAGGAGGAGGAGGAGGAGCCAATGGCAAAAATAAATTTTCGCATTAGTTTTATGCTTATATGGAGCCCTATATCAGCATAAGGACATGTTTGATCCAAAAATAAAAGTTAAGGGACTAGATTGGCCATTCTGGAAGTTAAGGAATGAACCTGACCCTCGGTACAAAGTTGAGGACCGAAATAGCTATTTTGCCAATAATGAATAGGACAAATAAACTACAAGGACATAGCATTTGTGATTATTTGATTATTTGGCAAACAACGTAGAGTTGTAGATGGCAAAATTAACTTCAACAGTTTTTGCTTGGTTTGAGAGTTTTGATTGTTGACATAATCCTATCCACAACGATGCTTCATATTTTTCTAGATCCATTAAAAAGTGTGTTTTGTTATTAACATATGATTTCTTCACAAAATTAACATGTCAGAATAATATTTATTTTCCAATTTCCACTACTCCTTATGGCACTTTGGATAAAGGGCATCGTAGAAACCTCATTTGTTTTCTGAAAGTCACCGTCAAGCAGTCAGGCTCATCAAAGAGTTTGGTTTGTTGCATCACCTCAAATTTATCACACCACCTAGTGGCTATTGTATTCCCTGATAAAAAAAACTAAGGACAAGCGAATTTTGTGTAGCTCAGCTAGTAAGGTTCCTTGTGGTGAAACCTGACCATCAGGGTTCGAGTCCTTGACTCAGCACTGGTGCTCATATTTTTCTAGATTTATTCTAGGATTTTACCGGCGCTATCCTTTTAGTGGTAGGCGACATGCCCGTCGACAACAAGGCACCAGTGGTGACTTTGTCAATCTCGAGGATTTGCCGGCTCAATCTTTCGGAGGTGCTCATACGAGCATGGTTGCGTGCGTGTGTTCGTAGGGGCGAGTGTGCGTACATGTATGTGAGTGTCTGCGTTTGTACTGATTAAAAAAAACTAAGGACAACTTTCAAAAAGAAAACAAGACATCACGTTGCTTCTATCGTACTCCCCACGTCCCAAATTACTATTCGTTTTGATTTTTTTAGATTCATAATCTTTGCTATGTATCTAGATATGCGTTAGATATGCGTTATGTCTCTATACATAGCAAAAGTTACGTGCCTAGAAAAGGCAAAATGAATTGTAATTTATGATGGAGGGAGTAGGTAAACCCGCTGAATATCGAAGTGCTCATGCTCATATATCTACAATGGAGACTGGAGGTCCTATTCCATTATTTAGAAGTCCTTGAATCCAAAAACGTCACTAAGAGAATTACTTCACTGCTTCAGCATCTGTGTCATGATACATTAGTGCTTCTTTGTTTTATCTACAAAAAGGACTCAACCATGGGTGGAGATGCCCCTTTGACTTCTTAGTTCTGTCAAAACACATATACGCATTTCTCTATTTTCCAAACATTATCAATATAACCAGAAAGAAACACTGAATCCATCTACTATTTGTCTGCAGAAATTTTCCCAGCGAGAAAACTTTCAGAAGAAACTGATTCGCTATCAACTATCCACATTATTCTGTCTACAGAGGGGCTCACGTGTTATTTAGAATGGGTCTACCATTCACCTCTGCCCAGAGCGCATGGCGCATCTCCGACAGTCAAAGTGTTGTATAGACAGAATTAATTGACAGGGAAATGCATACGGAGACAGATCAATGTTTACCTTGGCTTCCTTTAAGATGCCATTCGGGTCGCACGTTGCGATCCAACCAAGACGCCAACCAGGCACAAGCCATCTTTTAGATAAAGATCCCAAGGTGATCACAGGAACTATATCCGCAAAGACACCCATTGGTATAAAAGGCTTATTCCCAAAAGCCAAATGATAATACACCTCGTCAGCAATGATTATTATTCCAAGTTTCCTTGCAGTCTCTGCAATCTGTTCATTTCCATTACTAGAAATTCTCATCGCGACACAACCTAGGAAATATTTGCCATAGAATATATATATATATACTTACTTTGGCCAAATGATCATGTGAGTACACACTCCCACAAGGGTTACCGGGATTTATAATGACCATTGCAACCGTGTTCTCATCAGCAAGAGCCTCCACGGACTCTAAGTCAGCCTCCCAGCCTCGGTCAGGAATAAGGTTGAAATGCCGGGTCTCTAGATTTCTGAACATGGTCCATGACTCATACAACGGAAACCCAGGTTTGGGAAGCAAGATGTTGGACCCAGGCTTGGCGAGGATGGACATCATGACGTCAATAGCTTGCCAGCATCCAGCAGTGAGGTAAATATCATTTGGTAAAAGCTGGTAAGGAAGATCCTGAGATAGGTACTCCGCAATAGCACTGCCAGTTCAAGGAAAAGGTATATGAGATTTGGTCAGGAATTCAGGTTCAAGAACAGAAACTTTAGGGGAAGAAAAAGGTCATGCAAGTTGCATAGAGGTATAAGAAACTGAATGTTACAGACAACAAAGCGTAAAAGATGCAGATTGATAAAGACTTTAACTCTTTAAGTGAATTAGCAGATGGCATGTGGATAGCAACTACAACAAAGTAGTTCCATAAGAAACTCTGCATCTTCCCTCAAAACCCTGCATCTGAAAGCCGCCTTTAGTTTTGGCCTTTTCACAAAAGTAGTTGATTTTCTTGGATATATAAGAAAACTAGTGGTCAGTGGATAAGCGATTTTGGCCAATGGTGCTCAAATTTTATTTGAAGTGGTTAAGTTGAGTGAATTGCTTGATTATATTATTTAGTCGATTAACAAAATAACAAATACATGAAGATGTTAATTTCCGTCAGAGGTGGAGGTGGGTGCGAGGCATGGCCACTCACCAGCGCGCGGGGAGGATGCCCACGGTCGGAGAGTACCCATTGTGCTTCCTGGATCGGAGCGCATCCACTATGGCGTCCTCAGCCTCGGGCGGAGGCCTGAAGGAGGCGCAGGCGGTCGGGTCACCGGTGCCGAGCGTCAGCACGGGCCGCGGGCCCGAGGCGTCTACCGAGGAGTAGACGCGGCGGAGCACCGCGAGGATGCTAATGCACCCGGCGTCCACCACCTTGGACGGCCGGGAGATATTCCATCTCGTCGCGCCGGCGCCGCCGTTCCCCTCCATCGTTTCGTTTCGACCTTTCCCACAGTCCCACAGGTTCGTTCTGAAAAATCCACATTCTAGCTTGTTGGCAGTGTGGCTTTCTTTATACCTGGATTTCGCCGTGCTTGTAACCACAAGGCTTATTACAGCCACATATGTATGTATCAATAGTTGGATACACTCGTAATATATTGCACGTGTAGACTTAGGGATGAAAGCGCGCGGCATATCCCGATTTTTCGTTGCTTACACGGGATCGGTTCGAAGGCAGTCGGAAACGGGGTCAAAATCGATGTTGACGTTTTTCCAACCGTATTGTCGGTTTGATCGAGAATTTCCTGTTTTTTCACCGGAATTTTCCTGACTATCTCTGCCTCTGGCTTTTTTTGTTATCCTAGCAGACATAATTGCTTTGGTCTAATTTGGGGCTTTCCAATCAATTTTTTCTTACCTAATTCTATCTAGGCCAGGGAATAATACCGAAATGAAACAATCTTTTCTTTTTTTTTTCTGATCATAGAGGAGCCGTATGAAGCTAAGGTTTCATGTACGGTTTTGGAATAGCGGTGGGAACTGTGATGTTATCTAACAGTTCAAGTACAGTTGATATAGTTGAAGCACAGTCCAAATATGGTTTTTGGATGGAATCTTTGGCGTCAGCCTATAGGTTTTCTAGTTTTTCTAATTTCTTCTTTGGCAGAATCATTGGACTGAATTATATGCCGAAGCTAACTTGAGTAGAGCTGAGGGTACGAAAGTACCGGTATTGCTAGCCTTTAGTACGGTTGAATAACCGGTACTAAAGGAAATCCTTTAGTACCTTCCTTTAGTACTGGTTGGGGAGACCAACCGCTCCGCAATCGGTACTAATTTGCCTGCAACGTCGCGCGTGGCCGTGGCGGCAAATTAGTACCGGTTGGTCTTCCCAACTGGTTCTAATTTATTTTTTTCTATTTCTTTTCTTATTTTCTTTTCTGTTTCTTTATTCTATACTAGTATTTCCTATTTGTTTCTTTTAGTAGTTCTAATACGCTAATATATATCAAGTTGTATTTATCTATAATATTACATTTGAGATACTATTATATATATATACATATTATGCATATAAATATATGAATAATATTACATTGCATCAACTTTTCAAGTTCAACATTTCAGATCAACTATTCTAACCTGAGTTCTGACGGTGATGCAGATTTGATCCATTATTATGAAACTCCCCCGCTGGATTTTCTACCTCATCTAGAAAAAATCCAGAGAGTTGTTCTTAAATTATCCTAATTTTTTTCGTGTTGAAGAGTCTTTCCTTCGTGTAATTGGCAAAGGTTATTACATAGTAGATTAATGGGTCTACACAATTAGAATTAATTTATTATTAAGAATTTTGTATACTTATGCTGAAGTCGTGGTCGGTCATACGCTTCGGACCTACAAAGGCATGATGAACTCACATATGTAGCATCCGCATAAATTATTCCCCGACTCTTGTCTCAAACACTATATATATAGCAAAAGAAGTTATGAAATATTTCTTGTGTTCAAGAAAGTATCACGAGATATGAAAATTCAACACATATTTCTTGTGTTCAAGAAAGTACACGAGATATGAAAATTCAACACATATCGGGAATTCAGTCTTTAAATCAAGTTCCTCCTCGAATCCATCCGTACTTAAACCAAACTGTATGTTCCTTGCATCCTTTTCAAACTCGGGAAATTCTCTATCAACTGTTCTCCACTGGGACTAATCAGCGGTGTGTTTGATCATTTCATCTTGCTTACGTTCTTCTTTATGCCAACGTATCAACTTTGCATGTGCCTTGTTTCTGAACAAATGCTTCAACCATGGTATTACACGGAATACCACATTACCTTCGCAAGAACTTTCTTCTTGCTGGGCTACCCTTCAACATCACCGGGGTCATCTTGACTGATCTTATAACGCAGCACTTCACACACAGGACAAGCCTCCAATTTCTCGTAATCCTCACCGTGATATAGAATACAATCATTAGGACATGCATGTATCTTTTGTACCTCCAAATCTAGAGGGCAAACAACCTTTTTTGCTTCGTATGTTGAGGATGGCAATTCGTTCCCCATGGGAAGCATGTTCTTTATGATTTTCATTAACTCATCAAAATCTTTGTCAGAAACTCCATTTTTTGCCTTCCATTGCAACATTTCCAGTGTAATACCTAACTTTTTGCGCCCCTGTTTGCAATCTGGGTACAACAATTTCTTATGATCACCTTAACATACGCTCGAGCTTTTTTGACTTCTTCACATTCTCGTAGTTTTCCTTTGCATCTCGCAACACCTAACTTAGATCATTGATAGGACCTTCAGCCTCGCCCATCTCTTCTTCGGCGTCGCCCATTAGAGCATCTGCAAAGGCACCTCCTTAAATTCAGTCAGGAATGTTGTCATCTTCTTCTTCATTATCATCTTCCATCATAACTCCTCTTTTCCCATGCTTAGTCCAAACAAAATAGTTAGGCATGAATCTAGAATTGTATATGTGAGCGTGAATAGTCTTTCTAGATGAGTAATCCTTCTCATTTTTGCAATTTCTGCATGGACAACAAATGAAATTGGACAGCAGTTTCTTGGATTCTTCCTAATTGAGAAAACCACACAAGCCATTAATGTACTTCATGGAGTGTTTGTCTACGTTATACATCCATTGCCGATTCATCTACAAAGTATTACCGAACCAAAGATATTCTAATTATCCATACAATTATAAATGAAACATAACAAACATGATACAAATACCATTAAACTCACATGTTGCTGAAAGTTTAGATAGAAATACAAAAATTTAAATTTCAGATCCAAACAACATGATACACTACGACAAACTCAAATGTTGCTGAAAGTTTAGATAGAAATACACAAATTTAAATTTCAGACCCAAATAACATGATACACTACGACAAACCATCCACTGAGTACTATCTAGGAGAACTTTAACCATCCTTGGACGGCGAAGATGAAGGTATCATTGACCCAGCCTCATCTTGTGATTTATCTGTGCCTCCTGCAATGGTAGTACTAAGTGGTCATGAAATACCCGGGACTGACGGTGGAGCATAATGACCACCAAAAGGAGATTCCTGACCCGCCACAAATGTATCTTCATGACATCTTTGCAAATAACGAAACATTATTTTTTTTCCCACGTGCTCATTTTCTTCGGCTTATCATGAGGGCCAACTATGGTTTTCCCCTTGCCGCGAGAGAAACGACGATCGTCCCCACCATCGCCACTACCTCCAGCATTAGAAGCTATCTCTATGTACCACAATTTATTTAGCTCATATTTGCAAATGACTAAACTATAAACGAATTATATATTTTTCCCACAATTTACTTAGCTCAAATATAACATATAAATGAAAAATTTCTCCATTGTAGCTTATTCTAAAAATGACTAATTATGTAACTCTATTTCATCTTATTATCTCTATGTACCACAATTTATCTTGCTCACATTTGCCATAATTTATTTAGGTCATATTTGAAAAATACTAAACTTTGAAATTATTCCTCTAGCCTCATATCAATTTCTTTGACTAATACGAAACATAGCATCCAAAAATTTGTAGCTTATTCTAAAAATCACAAATATGAGCTCTAAATAACACATGCATATTAATGAAAAATTTCTCCATTGTACCTTATTCTAAAAATCACAAATTACTCTAGCTCTAAACCGTAAAACTTAGTACACTAACCATGGATCAAGGGAGGATGAAGTTTAGAACCCTTGAATGAGTGAAATCCTCACGAAATGGTCTTCAATCCAAAAACACCTCCCCTATGGTGCCATGGATAGGATGAAGCTCGAGCTGTGGTGAATGGCTCGGGCAGGAGGAAGAAAGAGAAAGATTTATAGGAGGAAATTTAGTACCGGTTGAGGGCACCAACTGGTACTAAAGGGGGTCACGGGTCCGCCCTGGGGCACTAGCCGTTAGGTCCGATACTAATGCTCACATTAGTACCGGGTCCAATTGCCACCGATACTAAGGTGCTGGACGAAAAGTCCTTTCCCTAGTAGTGAAAGTAGCCGGACCTCGCCATTGAGCTGGCTTGCAGCTCACCATTGCCAGTCACCGCACTTCTGCTCCGCCAGCAACTCGTTCTTGCCAGTCCGTCCGCACCTGCCCATAGCGCCTCTGCTGCATCTCTCCCACGCACCGCTGCTGGCGAGAAATTTCAGTACGTGGATCTCAATTCGCAGACCTTTAATTTGACATCAAATTCATATGCTTTATAAAATTTGACGAGTACGCAAATTCTTCATTTTAGGTGTTTCCACCTAATTTTTCAATTTCTTCTTTTCTATTTCCTTTTTCTATTCCAGCCCATAAAAGATTCCTGTTTTGCCCTTGCCGTATCCAAGGATCGGTGTTCAACCATTTGCCTACACTGTGTGTGACCCTGCCATTGGCTGTGGCATGCATCCATTGTCGCTTCCGATCCTTCCCTTGGACCACGGGCATGTATTGGGTAGGGTAGGCATTAGGAAGCAGCACTGATCTTGTGCATATGTCATGAGCAAACGAGATCAGCGGGGAGTCACTCGTGTCCTCCCGGGATCGGTGCCAATTCAGCTCGAGCTGAAAGCTACGGGGCAACCAATAACATGGATGGCCGGAGGTAGCCGTCCATGGCCGCACGAGGTGCCCATGGTAGTGGGACTTTTCTCGTTGTCTTACTCAAATAAAATCTCATTGTCTCTCGCTCGCTCACATCACTCTCTCTCCCATGCTCTCCCGCTCATCTCGCCTCTCGCTGACGGGTACCAGCGGCCTGTGAAGGCTTATTTTTGCCGCGTTGGAGCGGTGGGCGGCTGACCCTGCCACCACCAATGACCCGCGGCAGCTCACCCGTTCCACGCCACCGGTTCTACTACTAGGCTGCACGCAGCCATCGAGGAGGACCCGTGGGAGCTCACCCGCCCTGCAAGCATATGGAAATCATTCTATCGGTTCTCACCAGGGAAATTTTAGGGTGTCATATTTTTTCCTCTGGGAAGCAATGGTTAGATTTTTCATCAGACCAGAAGTTCTCAATCAGCCAGTGCAGTCTTCTGGTGCAACATCAGAAAGATGTCGCTTTGTTGTGCGGTACGTTGTTTACAGTCTGTTGCATCGTACTCCCTCTGTCCAAGAATATAACTAAGTTTGGACTTTTGCAAAGTCAAACCTTCTCAATTTTGACTAAAAATAGTGAAATAATGATGGAGACTAATAACATAAAAATGATGTTACTAGATTAATCGTGAAACAAACTATCATAATATATAATCATTTCTATTTGAAACAATTTACTTTTAAAGATATTGTTGGCCAAACTTAAAAAGGTTTAACTTTGGAAAAACCTAAACGTAGCTATATTCTGAGATAGAGGGAGTACATAGGGGCCGACTTTTTTGTATTTTAGCCCTTTTCGTGAAAAAATCTCACAAATAGGCTCCTGGCGAAACCAATTCCGAAAATGGACCCTTATGTGATGACCGGCCCCCTAATCTCCCAAGTTAATCTTAATCGAAGCCCTGATCCCATGTCTTAGTTTTCCAGGCCTAAGTGTTCAACCTTCCAACCGGTCCCGACCCCTGAGACCCGACCCCTCCCCGCTTCGCTTCGATCCCGACCCCGGCAAAGCTCAGCTCACCGTCGGATCCTTCTAAGTCTTCCTCAAACGCCCGTTCTATCCGCCCGGTGGACCCGCGAGATCTTTTTCCCCCAGATCTTCCGCGACAGGTGCACTCGAGTTGCATGCCCGCTTCAGAGTCTCCCCGCCGCGTGGCTCATCTTCTCCGACGCCGCTGCTCAGTTTTGTCTCTGGCTCGCGACCGAATGGATCCTCGCGCCCCCTTCCTCAATGGCGGCGGAAGCCCCTCTGCAACCTTTCTACAGCGCCTCGTCTCCCGCGCCCATCATCACATCGCCAGATCCCGGTCGCAGAGCCCAATGTCGCCCGTCTTTTCCGTCACCTCGCCACAGTAGCGCCTCCCGGTCTTCGCTACAAGACGATTCCTCCTCCGCCAACCCCGACCACGGCAGCGACAGCTCCTTTTCCCGCCCCGTCAGAAGCCGCCCCGACAGAGTGTTGTTTCGCGCTCGCCCGCGCAGCAGCAGCCCGCCTGTCTTCTCACGTGTGCGCCCTCGATTCTAGCGCCGTTAAGCCGGTCGCTTCTATCAAATCTTCCGCACGGCGACGCCCGCCTCCGCCAAATCTCAACCACCGGCATACCCGCTCCTGCGCCGCCCTGCCGACAGAACCCAATGACCACTGGCGTCATCCCCGAGTCCTGCACCACCGCCCTCGTCGCTCAATCGCCGCCCCGGCAGAGCACTCCATTGCTTCTCCCCGGCCTTCGCGCCGCTCCCCTTCTCTCTCCCGCGTCGCTTCCCTTCCCCATTCCAGCAGCTATAAAAGGGAATGCGCAAGCCCCGCCGGAGTTTCCCCTTGCCCTAGCTGCCATCTCCCTTGCTCCTCTACTTCGTGCTCAAAGCGCTACAGCCTAAGTCCCTGAGGAACTCTCCTCTCCGCTCCACACCGCTTTCCCTGATCCACCCTGCCGCTTGCCCCTCCGTGCTGCGTAGGAGCTTACTTGTGATCCACAAGAAGCACCGCCGCCGCCGGAGCACCGCCGGACATCTCCGCCGCAAGTCTTAGTGTTCCAGTTCCTCCGCCCGAACCTGCTCCTTGCCGACCCCAAGCTTTCCTCGTGAGAAGAAGGTAAGCTGCCGCCCCCTTTTCCGCCTCGTCCGACCCTTTTGTTGGTCCGACCCCTTTCCGCCTCGTCCGACCCTTGTCCGCTTCGCCCGACCCCTCTTATCCGCCCGACCCCAGTTCCGTCTCGCCCGACCCTGTCTGTTCCGCCGACCCTTCTCCGCCTCGCCCGAGGATTCGGCCGTATCCTTTTCTTTGAACCGAGGGTGTATCTGTAAATCTTGGGGACCCTTCAGCGTTGAGTCTGAGGACCCCTAGCACAGCTGTTTCTCTAGTCTAAGGATCCGATCCTAAGTTCCTTCCTCCGACCCTTACCTCTTGATCTCCATCAAACTCCCTTGAACCTCCCCACCCTCTTGTCACTTGTCGCAAGTTTCTGGGCTCAGACTTGCAAGTGTTGCTGTTGAAATAACCATCTAAATGCTAACTCTTGCATTGCATTCGTGTAGAGCTGCGCCTCGCCGACGGCTTCTACGAGCTGCACCCAGCGCCAGAAGACGACGGTGTAGCCGAGCTCCTGCCCTCCGAAGCCGAAGCCGCCCCAGAAGTCGAGCAGTTCTCTTCCTCCTTGCTCGAAGGCAAGCCCCGGTTGCATGAAAACCCTGTGTGTTTTACCAAACTTGCGCATTCTTTCTGTAACATGCTTGTGCATTTACGTATAGGAGTTGTTGGAACCCTAGATGCATATCTTAGTTCCCATGATCTGAACACTAACTGTTGGACCGAGTAGCTGCTTGCTTAAAAAGGAAGCAGTAAAAGTCGAGTGATTCCCTGTCACTCGCGAGTTATAGGAGTTGGATGTCTACCTTCTGTTACAACTATAAGGACGATGGGCAGGGCAGGGTTTTGGTAACTCTTTGGTGGACGGATGGTTGCCCCGTCTGTCTCTGAAAACTTGCTAAGGCCCGACAGTGGTGGTGTTCGTGATCAAGTGTTTGAAAGTACTAGCCTCATACTTAGTATGGGATAAGGAAGCCTAGTACCGGATTGAACCTAGACGTGAGCGGTCGCCCCATTGTTCTTGGAACGGAGTTCCCCTGCTGGTTGTCGCACGTGGTGGCAAGCGTGGTCACAGGACGGCAGAGGCTGGGTCTGTGGAACCTTGCACCAAAGGAAATGGGCCCGACACGGGTTAGGGGATTGATGGGGAAGGCCGACACAGGAAGCGACCTCCGAGTGCGCGGATGTCGTGAGGCTAGGTTCACCATGCATGGTTAAAGAACTCGAATCGATTCGTCTGCCTCTCACAGTTTGAGATTGCTTGATCGCTATGTCACCCTGAGTAAATAAGGAATCTGATGATGACATGGTTTTGTTGATGATATATATATACCTTTGGTTGGTTCTATGATTGCTTAGAATAGGAAGCAAAACCTAGATTGGTTAAGGAACTTAGAATTGAAGCTAAAACTTGAAAATAGGGTTCACTTAGTGCTTTTGGCAAACAAACCCCTCAGCTAAAAAAGCCCTGCATGTTTAGAAGGAGGAGTAGTTTTACTCCTATCGGTTAAGTTTTGTTGAGCTTAGTAGCTCAGCCTTGTTGCGGCTCCTGTTTTTCAGGTGAAGTTGCTGCTCCAACCCTTCTCTGGCTGGCGCTTAGCCGTCCCAGCTCCCGCCGGGCTGGACGGTCGTGTGGGATCCCTCCTCGGACGGTGAGGAGAGGGATCAGTGATGTCCCAGCTGGCCCCACTAGGACATCCGACCCCGACGATTGCTTCCGCTAGCGTTTTATCTTCGGTTGTTTTCCGAAATCTTGTAAAACTCTGATGTTCTTTTCGAAACTAATTAATTCAGTTGTTAATTTGTTAACATTGGTGGACTCGTTGTACTCTCTGGAACCACTCACCTTCGTGTGAGTCTGCTAAATCGGTCCTGTTCAAAGTGGTTAAATCGGAGGAGAATCCGACGGCACTTCGTGTTTACTCGGCTTAGGCATGAACGTCGCATATCAGGCGGCTAAATCATGTTTAACCCAGTAGACCCGAAGTGGATCCGCCACACCTTAGCTTGGCGCCAGGATGGCTGGCGCCAAGGTATAATGTCTTGGCGCCAGCCATCCTGGCGCCAAGGTCCCCCCACCGCGCCACCGACGTGGCGCCGGCCCGCTGACGTGGGGCGCCCAGATCTGTGGCGCCAAGGCTCGGCGCCAAGATCTGTGGCACCAAGGCTCGGCGCCACCGTCACTGGCGCCAAGCCTTGGCGCCGTAGATCTTGGCGCCGAGGCTTGGCGCCAGCCTCCCTGGCGCCAAGCCTCTTAATACTATACCCGGATCCCTTTCCTTTTGCGCGTTCGTTTCCATTGTTTCGAGTCGCGCCACCGCCGCCCGAGGAAAACTGCCGCCGCCGCCGCCCAGAGGCCGGCCGGCCCCGCCCAACGCCCGGCCGCCCGAAGGCGCGTGCCCCGTCGGCTGGCGCCCGTCCGCCCGAAGCTCCCCGCATCCGCGCCCGGCTAGCCCGAAGCTTCCCGTAGCCGCGCCCCCCGGTCTGGTGGCTGCCCGCCCGAAGGCCCCGCGGCCGCGCCCGGCCGCTGCCCGCCCGGCCAGCTCCCGAAGGCCCTGCGCCCGCTGCCGGCCAGAGCCGCCCCGGCCGGCGCCCCCCGCGCGGACCCCCGCGGCCCCCCCCCCCCCCCGTCTGGTGGGACCTTGCCTGCGGCCGCCGGCGCCCGGAGCCAGCCGGCCCGGCGTCCCCCGCCTGGGCTCTCAAGGCCGCGCCGCTCCCGTCATTGCCCGCGGCTGCCCCTGCCGGTGGCCCACGGCCCGTCGCCCGCGTCATCCACGACCGGAGGTCGTCTGACCCCCGCTCGGTGCCCGCCTCCACGCCTTGCCGCCAGTGTTCACCAGTGAGAGGTAAAACTCTAAGAAGAGTTATAGTTAACTAGATAAAATAGTTAGATAGATGAATTAGAATTATATTGTTAGGTAGAATTTAGATAGGTAGGTAGAATTGGTAGATGAAATAGTTAGATACGTAAATTAGAATAGGTAGATAGATTTGTTAGATATGAAAATTAATCTTTATGAATTGTAACGATAGAAAGATTAGAGGATACTCGTGACACTATTTAACTAGATGCATGTCCAATTTTCTTTACGTAGTTAGATGTACAGTTAGTTACATAGTAAACTAGTTATTTAGTTAAGCAGTTGTATAGGTACGTACCTAACTAACTATTAGGTTGCATAGTAAGTTGGTTGTCTGACATAGTTAGTTAGATGTATTTGGTAGTTAGTAGGCAATTGATAATATCTCATTTCGTACTGGAGATGTTGTAGTTAGAATGTTTCATTTATTATGGACTAAATGAATTGTGCGTCGTTATATTGATATACTAGATGGAGAATGTAGTGAGCATATATTACGGAGGCACTGTGGAAAGGGATGAATATGGATGTGTTAAGTTTGTTGGCATGCAGTGCGAGGTTGTCATATTCGATGAGAAACCATCGTTTAGTGAGTTGGTTGCAAGGGCTCGGGAGGAGTTACATTGTCATGAAAATGATGAAATCACAGTCGAGGGCATACTTCACCTAGGTTCCCCTCTCAACATTCAAAGGAAGATGGTCCCAATTCGGTGTGCAGGTCAGTGGGAGAAATATGTGAGGACGGTTATGAATGGTCATTCCCCAAGTGTTGAAGTGGTTGTTCGTCCGGTGGGAGTTGATCGAAATCCTCGTCGGTTTTCCCGACCAATGGGTCAACGGGCACATTTCGATCCTCTCGTCCCAGAACCTGTTATGGACGTGGATGTTGCACCTACTATTCCCGATGCTGAATCTGCCCCTAATGAAGTAGTTGGACATGGTTGTCGGATTGTTGATGATGTGGCGGACTCTCCTAATGAGTTCCTTTTCACTCAGAATGATCCGAGTAAGTGTCTCACCGGTTTCTATTGATGAGAGATAATCCATTCGTTCCATCCACTTATTCTTTACTCATATTTGTACTTGATGGCGCAGGAGATATTCTAGAAAATGTGGATATGCCTCTAGTTGATGCGCGAGTGCAATGTGGAGATGGATTGCGTGGCTCTAATAGTGTTGAAATTTTGAATGATGAAGATGCATACGAGATGGGAGTGGATCTTGATTCTGATGATGATCGTCCTGTTGGAGAGATGACAGAGAGTGATATTGAGATGTTCAGGCGTATATTCCCTGGACGTCGTGATCCGATAGTTCACGAGTTTAGCGACTTGACTCTTTCCGATCAGGCGTTTGCAGAAGGACGTGATGATGAGCTCCTAGAAGCTCTTGAAGCTGGTCCTAGTATGGTTATTGAGGAGGGTAGGGTATTTAAGGACCTTCCCGCATTGAAGAGATGGTTGCAATCTTTTGCGATGATACGGAAGAGACCGTACAAAGTGTTGCATTCATATGCGGAGCGCCGTTACACAGTTGTGTGTGACAAGGAACGGTGTCCATGGAGGGTTTGTGCAAGAAAGCAAAATATCACCGGGAAGTGGAAGATCACAAAAGTTGTCGGTCCACACAATTGTGCTGACCATGAGCTTACAGTGAGACATCCGCAGCTAACATCTACCCTCATTGCGAAGCGGTTGATGGGAATATTGAAGGAACAACCCAACATGAAAGTGAGAACAATTATAAGAACTGTTGAGGAGATTTATGGAGGATATGTGATAACTTATGGTAAAGCTTGGAGGGCTAAGCAGCGAGCGTGGAGCATGATATATGGGGATTGGGAGTCTGGGTATGAGCAGCTGCCAGTGCTTTTTAATGCAATTAAAGCGGTGAATCCAGGCATGCATTATGAGTACATCCCAAAGCCAAATGCTTGGAAGGACGGGAGGCAGATATTCGGGCGTGCGTTCTGGTGCTTCCCTCAGTCTGTGGAAGCCTTTAGGCACTGTCGTCCTGTTTTCTCTATTGATGGTACGTTTTTGATTGGCAAATATAGAGGCACACTTCTTATAGCCATATCTTGTGACGCGAACAATATGTTGGTTCCTTTGGCATTTGCATTGGTTGAGAGGGAGAACAATGACAGTTGGGGGTGGTTCTTAAGACTAGTCCGGATACATGTGGTTGGTCCTGGTAGGGAGGTTGGCGTCATATCCGATAGGCATCAGGGCATACTTCATGCTGTGCAAGAACAGATAGAGGGTTATGCACCTTTGCATCATCGTTGGTGCACTCGGCACCTTGCGGAGAACCTTCTTCGGAAGGATGGTGTGAAGGATAATTTTGATCTGTTTCAAGTTGCAGCATGTTAGCTTGAGGACTATTACTTTCAGCGCAAATTGGAGCAGGTAAGGACCACAACAAATGCAGAAGGTAGACAATGGCTCGCTGGTTTGATGAGAGATTTAGATAAGTGGACTAGATCTCACGACGCCGGTGGTTGGAGGTACGAGTTTCAGTGCAGTAACATGGCCGAGTCATTCAATAAGTTGTTATTGGGGATACGTGGTATGCCTGTGAACGCAATCGTTGAATTCACCTTCTATAGGCTTGTTGCGTGGTTCAATGAAAGACACGCAAAAGCAGAAGCGTTGCAGATTGCTGGGGAGAGATGGGCTGAAAAACCAAAGAGACATCTCATCATTGCAAATGAAAGGGCTTCCACACATGAGGTGCAATGTTTTGATCTCGGCTCAGGGACTTATCAGGTCGAGCATAGGGGCGGTACAATGTCCGACGGTGAGATCTGAGAGTCGAGGATACATGTGGTAGTTCTCCGAGATTTCAAGTGCACTTGTGGTAGGCCAAGGCAGTACCACTTCGTATGTTCTCATTTGGTGGCAGCAGCTAGACATCGCAATTTTGATATCGAGAGCATGATACCTCATGAGTTCAGCGTAGACACCCTTGTGCGGATATGGAGCCCCCGCTTCGTGCCTTTCCGGGATCCTAGAGAGTGGCCTCCGTATGATGGGCCAAAATATGTTGCGGATCCTGCATACCGTTGGAACAAACGTGGAACAAGGAAGCGGACGAGGCATAACATGACTATGGATCAGGTATCCGGAAGAACGAGGCGTGGTAGAGCAACACCATTTCTTGCTGATCCAGAACAGAACGAGTGCGGCAAGTGCGGTAGATTGGGTCATAATTCACGCACTTGCCGTTGGCAAATTAGTGAGGTGCGGCTATTAGCTCTTTTCATTACTTGATATGTGTTTTATTCATACAGGTTGTGTTTCTACATCTCTAACTTCATGATTTATTGTTTACTAATCTTATTTCTTTTTGCCTTTTTGTAGGATGGCGCACTTCCACCTTCTAGACCAGGCGTACGACCAGACCCACCGAGGTCGTCTCATAGCGGCAGGGTAGGTAATAATCTACAATTCATGATTAAAGCTTTGCAAGCGTCCACGTCTTGTGTCCTAAGAAATCTCTTACTCGGTTTATTTGCATGCAGGTCCTTCCGCTCCTTCGTTCTAGAGCCCATGATGGGTTTTTGGCGCTGCAGTACGACGACCGCTACACTCCTTTGTTATAGATGCCTGGCCTAGATGTCATCTCGTATCAGGTTCGTCGTGGGATGCCGAAGTTCAATTCAGCGGCTATAACTGCGTTGGTTGCCAGGTACTATTACCACTAATCATATTCATTTTGTTATGTCTTTACATGTTATCAAATAATAATCCGGCGAAATGTAGGTGGCGGCCCGAGACTCACAGCTTTCACCTCCCGTTCGGAGAGATGACAGTGACCCTACAGGACTGTCAGAAGATGCTGGGTCTGTCGATTCGGGGCCAGCCAGTCACTGGGCCGCGCGTCTCAGAGGGTTGGAGAGCACGAGTCGCAACCTTCCTGGGGCGAGAGGTTGAGGAGCAGGGGACTCGCACATCTGGAGTGCTAATCTCATGGCTGCGGGAACACTTCGGCAAGTGCCCCCAGGACGCGGATGCTGAGACAATTGGGCACTACTGCAGGGCATGGATACTACACCTCTTTGCCTGCGTTCTTTTCCCAGACTCTACAGGTGACATTGCATCTTGGATGTGGATCCACTGCCTCACTGACTGGCACCAGGCTGGTTTTTACAGCTGGGGATCAGCTGTGTTGTGCTTTCTATACCGGCAGCTGTGCGAGGCGTGCCGTCGGACTTCGGGCTCCCCGTCAGTTGGTGGGTGTGTCTACCTGTTGCAATTATGGATGTGGTCCCATCTTCCTGTTGGTCGGCCCGAGATTATGCCGCGTCGACCGTGGTTCCCAGGTGAGCCGCCGAGACGACAGCCGACATGGGCATATATTTGGGATCAGGTTAAGGTTAGCCATACGAGGTTGGACCGCGCGTACCTGGATTACATCAACGAGATAGACGCGCTCACTGCTCATAGTGTAAGTGAATTTTTTTTAAACATGCTTTGTAATCTTTTAGTATAACAACTAACATTTTTTATTCAAATTTTGCAGGTAAATTGGCAGCCTTACGACGCAGACGATCCACTTCCTTTTCCCCTTAGCTTCATGTGTGCGACGGACAATGATATTTATAGGATGGTGTGCCCTCTTATTTGCTTCTATGCTGTTGAGTACCACCTGCCAGATCGAGTAGCACGTCAATTTGGGATGAGGCAGATTTGGCCACCACAGACGACCTCGACTAGTATGGAGTTACACAAGTAAGTCTTTTCCTATTTCATATATTTCAATACTATTAACTAAATTTTGGCTAACAGTAACGTGTAACGTGACGTGCAGCGTGGATTGAAAGAAGAAACGGAAGGTCTCTGAGTGGGCCGCGTTCCACCACGCGTACATTCAGGAATGGGACCAGTTCGAGGAGAACGTGGACGAGAACAACGAGCCGCACACAAGCAGTGCGTACAGGCAATACCAGAGCTGGTACCAAGGTGCGACGCGGCATAGGTTGAGGGCAGCGTGGATGGAAGATGACTACGCTGATATCCACTCATCCGACGATGAAGACACAGTGTACGACCAGAGTACTCGTGCGGGAAGGCAGGTGGAGGCAGGACCAATCCTGGATAGGATGGTAAGACAATTGCTTCACTTTTCTATGTTCTATGTTAAGTTACTTAGAGATTTAGTTAGTTAGATAAGGACTTAGTGATCATCTGACTTAATCATTTAGTCATTTAGTGACTTAGTCATTTATTGCTTTAGTGACTTAGTCATTTGTTGCAGGGGCGTACCCTACAAAGCTCGGTTAGAGATATAGAGCATATCCGTCCACGAGTTAGGGACCCCGAGATGCGGAGCTTCCTAGAGGTAAGTCTCAAATTATTATTTCTAATACTTTATTAATACGTTACATTCTTCATTTGTGTAACTTGTTTTTACTACTGCAGTGATTGTCAAATTGGCTTCGCCGTGCCGCTGCTCGTTGTGATTGCAGGACTGCCACGACGCGAGATGTGCACGTTCCATCCCTACGCGAAGGAGGTGTCGGTACGTCCAGCCAAGGCCCCTCAGGTTCGAAATCAATTGCATCCGAGGAAGTCGACAACGACGACGATGACGACGACGATGAGCAGAGGGCCGAGGAGATTGGCCCATCTCAGCTCCAGGAGGCTCCCTTGACTCAGCCTACACAGGTTGTAGGGGGCACTAGACTACATCGTCCACGTTCTCCTTACACTCCAGGCACCGACGCCCTTGGTCACAAGGGTAAGGGTAAGACTAGGAGGCAGTGACAATTCTGATTGCGAACTTTGTATCATATGGACTATTTGTATATATATGGACTTTCATTCTGAACTATTGTGGATTCTATTCTGAATGTGTCATATGCTTGTGTCATATGCTTCTATGCTTGTATTTATATTCACTACATCTCGTAATTTTGTATGGATTGCATCAACAAGTAGGGGAAATTTTGCAGAAATTTCGCTAACAAGTACCATTTTTATTTTCTACGGATATTTCAGTAGACTACAACTTCGAAATGCATTACATCGCAAAATGAACATATGTCATCTACAAATTGCGTGTCCATACTTAAAGTGCATTATTACATGACAACATAATAAAAGTCTCACAGTAGAAAATATTGTTCATAAATAAACCATAGAACTAGAACCTAAATATGGCTACTGAGTGCAACGAGGCCACTTTCCCTTCCTTAAGGCATCGGGATTCTCCTCAACCGCTGCTTTCGCTCGGCGTGCCCGCTCAAGCTTCTTCTCTCTCTCCTCCCTGTTCGCAGCAACCCGCCTCCTTTCCTCCTCTTCCTTGTGCTCCTTTTCCGCAGCCTCCTCTATGAGCCTCTTCTCGTACACCTCCTTCCTCTCTGCATCCCAGCGCATCATATACTCCAAAAACTCCTTGTCTTCAGGATTGATCTCAGTGTCGATCCACTGCTCAAAATAACATAGCGGTGGAGGGGTCTACAACAAATGCAATTGTTATAAAACAAAAAAATTATGGACAATAATTATACGACAACAACATTTCCTTACCAACATGTTAATGCGGCGCTGACGAAGTGTAGGTTCAAATGCAAAGTTGGAACACATCCAATACCTCTGCCTATACGTGGCATGTTCTTCGGACTTGGCTACCTTGCAAGGATCGCCGCAAAAGCACATCGGCACTGGAACACCACTAGGCAGAGGCAATGGATCGAACGCATTTCCGGTCTTCTTTGCGCCATAACTACAATTTTGTTTATTTCGTTCTATGAATCAAACGCACTTAAGAATAAACCTACAATTAAGGTTTTTTCATTTGATCCACAACAATGAGTATATAACATAACTACGTGCGTTGAGATTACCTTAGTTTCTTAGCTTTTCCATGCCTCGGCATCCTACATTTGCATCAAACCCTAAGTTCAAAAATGCAAGAAATATATAGCGAATCGATGTGAAAAAAAGGTACGACGGAGAGAGGATACCTTGCTCTTCAGGATCAACGGATCAAATGAAAGTTTCCTAAGCTACAATATCGATTCGTAGTCTAGGGCAAAGTAGGGAGAGTAAAAACCTGAGAGAGTGGAGAATAATGAGGAGGAACTCTCGGGCAGGAAGAAGGGGCGGTATATATGGAGGAAGGCTGGGCGCCAGGGAGGCTGGCACCGAGCCTCGGCGCCAAGATCTATGGCGCCAAGGCTTGGCGCCAGCGACGGTGGCGCCGAGCCTTGGCGCCACAGATCTTGGCGCCGAGGCTTGGCGCCGTGGATCTTGGCGCCAAGCCTCCGCGCCACGTCAGCGGGCCGGCGCCACGGTGGAGGCGTGGCGGAGGGACCTTGGCGCTAGGACGGCTGGTGCCAAGACGTTATACCTTGGTGCCAGCCAGCCTGGCGCTAAGCTGAGGGTCCATTTTTGGAATTGGTTTCGCCAGGGGCCTATTTGTGAGATTTTTTCACGAAAAGGGCCAAAATACAAAAAAGTCGGTACATAGGGGTGGGCATTCGGTTTTAACCGACTATTCGGTTTGGTTTTTTGGTGTTTAAATTTTTTAGGTTTTCATGAATCAATAACCAATTGGTGCACCAGAAAACCAAAAACCGACGTGTTCATTACAGTTTTTTCGGTTCGGTTTTTCGATAATACCGAACAACACCGAATTTTCAAGGTAGTCATTCAAGCAGAGAACATTAATCAATAATTCCAACAGGCAGACACCAACTAAATTATTCAAACATTAAGGTCTGACAACACACAGCAGCCAATTGATCACAGGTTACAACACAGGTATCGTTTATACATCTATAGGCCCACCAGAAGGTTTGGACAATCCTAAATATGGGGCTGGACACCGAGACACATCTGACATGGAGACCATAGCCCATGATGGCGTACTCTACATGGACAGACACAAACTAGTCGAGGATTAGGAAAGTACTCGTTGTAATAAGAGTAGAACTCCTCTAGTTATATCCAACTAGTATTCTTGTAACCAATCAACCTGTGACCCTGCCCCCGGCAAATAAGGTGAGGCAGGGACCCCTTCCAGAGCAATTTAATCCAACCAACACACATGACGTAGGGTATTACGCAATCTAGCGGCCCGAACCTATCTAAATTGTGTGTCTGCGTTTACCTTCGAGTTCCTGATCTCGATGAGCCCCACTAACCAAAACACTACCTCGGGCACCCCCTCGGTAGGTTGTCAGGTTTAAACACCGATAGCTAGCGTGCTAGGTAGAGGGTCTCGCCGAGAATCCACTACCGAACTCAATGGCACAAGTCATCATCAAGCCAATCATCGCGTTTGAAGCAGGCGCAACGTTTGTTGTTAGCTCATGGGTTTGCATCGCAGACGACGCTGAAAATTTCCACCACCACATTGCATCGACCCCAAAGAAGAAGCAGCAAAACATGAAGCTCCAGTACCAAGCTCAAGAGGATCTCGTCAAGAATTTCGGCGAATTTTCAATTTCTGACCTAGTTAGAGGCGGGTACGAGTTCGAGTTCAACTCGACTTCTCCCACTAGTCTAATTGACTTTCATGAGCTGGCACATAAGCTATCGTGCGAGTTGGACTACCACTCGAGACGATTCCCATTTGGACTCTGCAACGTAACCACTATTTATCAGGCTGCCCTATCTAGATCACAATTAGATACGGATACGATCGAGGACCTCGACTACTACTCGGATCCGGATGAGACTCCTTTATCAATTCTACTATCCTAACATGAAGCCACCCGCTCTTGCCAAAATGACAATTCGTGCCTCATCGCCTACCTCGACATTCTCTGTACCAGGAGGGAGCTCCTTTGTCACCAATCTATAAGGAAGTCGTACAATGGAGGTCATCACTTCAAGCTCGGGAAGCCACTCTCCAGAGCGAGAACTCTTCACCGTCATTACTAGACAAGAGGACGAAGAAGAAGAGCAACAGGACAGAAACCCACGACATGAACGTCACCCGGATGACGTCTCGCAGGATGAACTCACCACCAACATCGGTAGAGAAGAGACCGAAGCTCAAAGAACTCCACGACGAACAAGAAACATCGCAAGAGCAAGCGCCACCGCCGCCTTGCAGCAGACCTACTAATCCAGAACTTGGATAACACCTTTGAAGCAGTTCAAATGCGTCACCATCATACTCCCCTAGCTACCATCGCGTTTATTGATCTCATCACTCGCGGAATGCCTCAGAACAAGTACACCAAACTGTTGCCGAACTGGTAGAACTCATGTACGAACAACTCGATAGGCAGAAGAGTCCAACGCTTCCCATCCCAGCAAAGTCAACATGGCAGCAGCCATAGAGGCCCTCTGTCCAGACCAAGTCAACTCGGAGGCACCAAACCAAGCCAAGCTGAAGCTGAAGGTAGTTGGGCAGGACCCTCGGGAGGTTGTGGCCACCGTGGGACTAACCCAGATCCTAAATGCCCAGTAGAAGACCTCCGCAACAAGATCAACGCCAGCAGAGACGCCCGTACCATCATCGACGGACGTGTCGCGAGCACAAGCAAGAAATCGAACACCCAAGAGTTGATATTAACAGGTTCCCCTCCTTCTCAAGATGTGTGAGGAGGACAACTCTACCCGAAAAGTTCAAACCCTCGGGTATCACCAAGTACAATGGTAAGCAGGACTAGTCCAATGGCTCCGGTGCTACTTGTTGTCAGTATAAGCAGCTGGGGGAAATGATGACACCAAAGTCATCTACTTCCACATGTGCATGGAGGCGGCGCCACTCACATGGCTTGAATTGTTGGATAAGAACTCCATCGACTTGTGGAAGGACCTCAAGGTAGCGTTCACCAACAACTACGCAAGGGCAATGCAACATCCTGGCCCCATTGATGTTAAATCTCTCAAGATCATGGTACAGACGTGGGCAAATGAAGAAGATTGGAAGATCAAAAGGTTCAAGTCCAATCGCAAGAAGGGCCAAAACAACAACAATCAGAACAATAGCCAACACAACGACAAGAAACGCAACGATCACCCTAACAATGACAACCGAAATTACTACTAGGGAGATCACAACCGCAAGCGTAAGCTAGACAATACTGTCATGGCAATTTCGCAGTCGTCCAAGAAAGGTGGCGGCAAGAATCAAGACAGGCCCTTGTTCAACAAGCTCCTAAAGAAATAGTGCCCATGGCACCCATACCACAAGCCCTTTGCGATAGATTGTTTTAGTCTACGAAGAGTCATGATTGACCTGCTAGAGCCATTTGGCACCAAAGATAAGGGCAAGGCCAAGGAAGATGAAGATGATGGTGACAATGGAAAGTTCTAGAACCCATCCAACACTGTCAACGTCATCTTCGGTGGAACCCCGGGTACTGCTACTAAGCGGTCCCAGAAGCTCACTTTGGGAGAGATAATGCCCATTGAACCTGCGATGCCAACGTTTGTCAAATGGTCCAAGGTGCCAATTATCTTCTCCAGGAAGGACAAATGGACTAGTTTCCCAGACCCAGGACGATATCCCCTTATCCTGGACCCAGTTGTCGTTGGCTCCAGACTTATTAAAGTACACATCGACGGCGGTAGCGGATGTTCGCCAAGATACTGAAGAAGATAGGCCTCGACATCACCGATATGCTCACCCCAACGAACTCTCCGTTCTATGGGATCATCCGGAGCAACACGGTTGTACCCCTCGGATAGGTGGTTTTGCCAGTTACCTTTGGGACCAAAGAACACTACCAAACTGAATACATCCAGTTCAAGGTAGCAGTCTTCAAAACATCGCACCATGCCATCCTCGGAAGACCAGCATTGGCCAAATTCATGCCCATCCCACACTACATGTACTTAGTACTCAAGAAGCTGGGACCCAAGGGAGTACTCTCCCTGCACAAGCCATGGAGCTAGCAGCAACTACGCAAGTACCAAACTGGATGATGCAAGTATTCGTCGCATCCAAGAAGCTATCCCTGTTAGAGCACGAGATTTCGGAAAATAAGTCGGGGGCAACCAAGGTCAAGTCGGCAAGTGAAGTAGACATGAAAGCCATTAACCTTGAGACTGGTGACAACTCAAAAACAGCCCTGATTGGCACAGGGCTAGATCCTAAAAAGGAAAGCGTGCTCATCAGCTTTCTCCGAGCCAATCGAGATATCTTCACGTGGAAACCAGTGGACATGCCGGGGGTGCCCAGGGAGTTGATCGAGCACTCACTCAACGTGAATCCAAAAGCTACACCAAAAAGGCAACGCCTACGACGATTCGCCCAAGATAGAAGGGAAGCCATCAAGAAAGAGCTGGCTAAAATATTCGCAGCGGGCTTCATAAAAGAAGTCTATCATCTAGAGTGGCTCACAATCCCGCCCTAGTGTGAAAGAAAAACAACAATTAGTGGAGGATGTGTTCGACTACACAGACCTCAACAAGCACTGTCCAAAGGATCCCTTCGGGCTCCCTAGGATCGATCAAGTCATCGACTTCACAGCTGGATGCACCCTCCTTTGTTTCCTTGATTGCTTCTCGGGGTATCACCCGATAGCTCTCAAGGAGGAAGAATAGATCAAGACCGCGTTCATCACCCCATGTGGAGCTTTCTGCTACACAACAATGTCTTTTGGGTTAAAGAATGTAGGCACTACTTATCAACGGGCAATCCAGGAGTGCTTCAAGAAGCAGCTACACCACAACGTAGAGGCATACGTGGACGATGTGGTCATAAAGACTAGAAATCCTGATGACCTGATTGCAGATCTAGAAGAAACTTTCGCAAGTTTGCGAGAGTTCTGGTGGAAGCTTAACCTGACAAAGTGCATCTTTGGCATGCCCTCTAGGAACCTTCTCTGGTTTATCATTAGTCACCGAGGCATTGAAGCTAACCTTGAGAAGATCTCTACCATCACCAACATTCATGCCCTATCAGGCATCAAGGACGTCCAAAAGCTGATTGGATGCATGGCGACCCTCAACAGATCCATCTCAAGGCTTAGAGAACGGGGCCTACCCTTCTTCAAACTACTCAAGCGGCAAGATAAGTTTTACTAGGTCGAGGAGGTAGATCAAGCCCTACAGTAATTAAAGGACTTCCTATCAAAGCCACCGGTCCTCACGGCGCCAAACCTCAACAAAGACTTGCTGCTCTACATCGTCGCAACTACTCATGTTATTAGCACGGCGATTGTGGTTGAAAGACTGGAACCAGGCCATGTATTCAAAGTACAGAGGCCTGTCTATTTTGTAAGTGAGGTGCTGTTAGATTCTAAGATCAGATATCCACCAGTCTAGAAGCTGTTGTATGCAATATTGCTCACTTCACGCAAGTTACGACATTACCTCCAGGAGCACAAGATCTCCGTGGTCACCGACTTCCCCCTGGGAGAAATTCTCCACAGTCGGGATGCAATAGGATGAATATTTAAGTGGGTGGTAGAACTCAGAGGATTGTCCTTGAAATTCAAATCAAGGACTGGAATCAAGTCCCAGGCCCTAGTTGATTTCATGGCAAAGTGGCAGGAGAGTCAACTACCAACGTTAGTAGAACATCCAGAGCACTAGGTCATGTATTTTGATGGATCACTCAAGCTTGAGAGAGTCGGTGCAGGCGTACTCTTGATATCTCCCAAGGGCGAACAAGTCAAGTATATCCTACAAATCTTCTGGAAAGTGTCCAACAATGAAGCTGAATACGAGGCGCTTCTGCATGGGCTCCGCCTAGCAGTATCGCTAGGAATAAAGCGATTGCTGGTCTACGATGACTCACTAGTGGTGATCAATCAAGTCAACGATGAGTGGGACCACCAGAAAGAAAATATGGATGCTTATTGCCTAGAAGTATGCAAGCTGGAGAACAAATTCTCTAGTTTGGAGTTCCACCATGTAGTTCACAACAACAACGTTATCGTGGACGTCCTACCCAAGCTTGGATCCACTCATGCTCAAGTTTGAGCAGGGGTATTCGTCCATGAGTTACACAAGCCATCCATATCAGTGCCGGCACCATCAACAACAACTGATCGAGGTCCTGCCACACCTGATCGGGATATCATGATGATCGATGAAGACTGGAGAGTCCCCTTCATTGACTACATCAAAGAGCATAAGTTACCCTCAGACAAGATAGAGGTAGAACAAGTCTCACGGTGCAGCAAGAACTATGTTCTAGTTGAAGACAAGCTTTATCAAAGTGGCACATCGTCAGGCGTGCTCAAGAAGTGCGTCTCACGGCAAGACGGCAAGGACATATTGGAAGAGATCCACAAAGGCATTTGCAGCAACCATGCGTTCACACGCACAATGGTAGGTAAAGTTTTAGATTAGGGTTCTATTGGTAAACAGCTCTCCCTGACACCGAGGAATTAGTCCGCCAATGCCAAGGGTGCCAATTCTTCACCAAGAAACAACACGTCCCTAGCTACAAGCTGATCACCATACCACCCTCTTGGCCCTTCGTGTGCTGGGGGATCGACATGATTATCCCACTTCCCACAGCACCTGGAGGATTCAATCGAGTCCTGATGGCCATTGACAAGTTTACCAAGTGGATCAAGGTGAAGCCAGTCACCTGCCCAAAAGCAAACAGAGTACTCGGCTTCCTCGACGAGCTTGTTCATCACTACGAGTTTCCCAATCGCATAATCATAGACCTGGGTTCAAACTTTAACAACCATGGGTTCTAGGAATACTACAAGAATAGTGGGATCAATGTCCAGTATGTCTTTGTCGCTCATCCGCAAGCTAATGGCCAGGTTGAATGTGCCAATGGGATGGTACTGGAAGCTCTCAAGAAAAGGCTGCATTATATCAAAAAAACGAAAGGAGGAAAGTGGCTCAAAGGACTACTTAATGTCCTCTGTGGGCTCTATACCCAGCTGTGCAAGCCTATAGGGAAATCGTCCTACTTCCTGGTCTACGGATCTGAAGCTATCCTACCTGCCGATGTCATGTGGAAATCTCCAACAGTCGAGCAGTACGAGGAAGGCACCAGTAGAAGAAACAAGGCGTCTAGACATTGATAGCCTTGAAGAAGCTCGCTGCGCAACACTTGTCCAATCTGCAAGATACCACAGAGGCCTTCGCTACTACCATGATAGAAACGTCAAACAATGATCATTCAACATAGGCTAAAGGGTCCTTCACCGTATCCAAGACACCAAAGGGCTGCACAATCTCAACTCACCATGGGAGGGGCCTTTTATCATCTCCAAGGTCACTGGACTGGGATCATATCAATTACAGCACCCCTCAGGTGAAGATGTCGGTAACTTGTGGAACATTGAGCAACTCTGTCGATTTTATACCTAATTTAGATTTGCATATTCATGTAAATCAGCCATCGGCCCTAGCTATAGAATTATAACTCAACAAAGCAGTCATATTTTCATCATAATTCGACTACTTATTTCTGCCTTATCGCAGCTTGTAGAAGCAAGTTCGTAGTAATCCTAATGAGCTATTCAGCTCCCTGGGCAAAATTGCCCAAATCGTGGCTTGTAATAACAAGTCTGCACAACCCCAACGAGCTATTCAGCTCCCCGGGCAAAAGTTGCCCAAATATAGCTTGTAATAACAAGTTTGCAAAATTTAAATGAGTTATTCAACTCACTGGACAAAATTGTCCAATCGCAGCTTGCAACGCAAGTTTGTAGTAAACTTCATGAGTTAGTCAACTCATTAGATAAACCTATCCCTTGGCAGCTTGCAGAAAAGAAGCCATGAGTACCTCAGGCTACCTAAGTGACTATTCACCAGACAAATATGTCTAGTCACGGCTTGTAATAAGAAGTCTGCAGTTTCAAGCTTTCGAGAGCATAACATCAACACAACTCATTGAAGTTGTAAAGATAAGCTCTAGTCGTCGAAACCCTAAAGAGATTACTCACCTAGTAGTCTACTATCCAGATAGCTCTAGTACTCACGCTCCACAAAAGGACACACGTCCTAAGTACTCTACAATTTGCATGTGATGAGACTCACAAAAGAAGCCTTGCGCATAGACACACACATTAATTGTACAAACAAGCATCAGGATTAATTGTGAGAGACACTAAAAATAACAAGTCGCAAAGCAAAAAATAACTGCGCAAAGACTAATGTATATATTTGTTGACGCAAAATCCTGACGATGGTGGACCCTGCATCAGTACATGAGGACCTGGGAGATCTGCTTAACTCCAGTGCAGAATCCAAATTGACACGCGTGGTGAGCGCAGGCGTGCCAGTCAGTTTGACCATTCAACTAACAAGGTGGAGATAATTCTCTCGAAGTTCGATGGAGTCGGCCGATCGGGTCGATATGATCCTTGATGTGATAACCATCGGCTAGAGAGCCGCTAGGAGACAGAGCACCGTTGAGTTCTTGCTCCACCATAGCCAGAGCCACAAGCCGATGAGATCTAAACTAACATCACCACCAATATTTCTAGGCGAAACCACAGCGATGCGCCCGGTAGTTGTAGCCTAGAAACACTCAGCAAGACGTCAGTCTAAACCCCACCGACCAATGAATCTAATCATAATGAAACTCAATTCCGATGGCACTCGAGGGGTAACCAAGATTAAGATGCAACGGGATATTAAAAATAAATCTATCGTATATTCCGACAGAATTAATAATAATTAATATGTCGTAAACGGCAAGATGATAAAACAGATAAATATCAGACGATGCAAGCTTAATCAAGGCAGGATAACCGGTACTACCGTAGATCGAGACAGAAGCGATGCGCCGTAAGTCAAAGATCCAAGATACTCGATAACTGATAGATGAAACTAGACCCAACGACAGCGATGCGCCCGGAAGTTGAAGTCTAGTACACCTGATGATAGGGACTTGCAGCTTGCCAGAGATCGAGGTCGATGCAGCCCAGCTTTTTAGAAGGAATTCATCGAGAAGCTACATTACTCCTAATCCTAGTGCAATGGCGTGAAGCCAAAAAGGTAAATAAGAGATAAATGTGTTGTATATTGATCGTGTGATTCATTTTACAATGGCCACGACCCTTTATATTTATAGGGCGGATGGCGACGTTACATAGCAAGGCTCCAATCACGTACAAGGCAAGTCACGTACACAATCATTTCGAATAAAAAAACTCTATCTCTAACTAATCCAACTCTATCTCTAACCAAGCTTATCCCTACCCAACTTAATCTCCAGAATATTTTATTCAACCTCCCGTACGTGAGTTGATTTCCTTCTTTTAATCTTCTAGCTTTCTTGCTTTCTCTTTCTTCATGCACACGCGTTCCTGATTTCTGCGGCCAGCTCACAAATAACCTTATTTAGGATATTTTGTTATTTTTGCATCATCGGCCGATTCCTTCCTTTCAGAGCATGTTTCCAAAATTTGGTGTCACAACATACTGATCATCCATAATCATTTTTGTTACAATATTAATGTTTGCTTCATACAGATCTACTCAAGGTTCAATTGTTTAGCCACTTCTTCAGCAATTGGGGCCATCTCCTGTACATATTGTTGAAGGGCTTCATTAGTGCAGTTGTCCGCCACGCCCTCAGCAATGGGTGCCAAATCGGCTTTCGGGTAGAATGACTTCACGAAGCTTAACACTTGCTGGGAGATCGACTTGGCCATCTTCTGAATATAGTCAGAAAGCTTCTCCGGCACATCCTTGAGTATATCTGCCAGCGGACGAGACTCCATGCCTTCAACACAGGGCTCAATCATGTCCGCAATTGGCTGGGTGGGTTTGACAATTTTGCTCAAAGTGGATGTTGCCGTCATCATCTCAGCCTTGTGCTCTGGGATGGTCTTCATGGCATTGACCAAGTCGATTTCGCCATCCTCGTGCATCTTCTTCTCCTTTTCAAAGTGATGCTCTAGCTTCTCCACACGAAATACAAGTTTGTAATGCTGGTTAGTCACACGGTAATAAGAATTTTTCCAATCCGTGACCTGCACCTGGAGATCCTTGATGGCCTTTTTCAAAGCTATACATCAATGTACAAAAAGGGTCAAAGACTATAGAGCGGAATCAATAAACACAAGTTGCAAGAGCAAAGGATTACCTTTGAATTTCTAGCTCAAGGACCTCTTCCACCCAATAAGGCGATCCTTTTGTTCAGTAAACTCCTAAATGCGATTGCGGTACTTGGCAGCCATCCCATCAAATTTCAAAAGCAGTCGCGAGGAGTACTCTCTTTTTTTTGGCAAGCTCCTCCTGCAGCACCTCCATGCAAAGCACTATATCTCCATACCCTTCAAGCATTTGTGACTTGCGCGCGGGAGCGCTCAATGATGTCCTACAACACAAAATTAGTACTCATGTCAATTCATGAGCACAAATTTATTAATTATCTCCAACGAGACAAGGGCAGGAGGATATACCTGCATATATTTGCCTAGGCGACTATGCGACTCCATGATCAGCGACACCATCTCAGGGTTCAACAATGGGTCATCAATCAATTGGATATCTTCCAGACGGATTTCCTTCTCAGCTCTAGATTCTGCATGGAATTCTCCTTGCGACACCAAGGCATGACTACTTGATGGCCTAGCCGTGGCAGCTTCCATCACCATGGCTTCTAGAGCTAATGCCGTTTCCATTCCCCCAATTGGCTCAGGGGCTACAGGAGAGGCCATGATGCCAGGAGTAGTCACTGGGCCCTTGGGCAATGGCTCGAGGGCTGGTGTTGGTGTTTAGACCCGGCAACCTACCAAGGGGTACCGAGGTAGTGTTTTATGTGTGGGGCTCGGCGAAGATCCGGAACTCGAAGGTGAACTCGGACACACAATTTAGACAGGTTCGGGCCTCTTATGTCACGTAATACCCTACGTCCTGTGTGTTGGTTTGGTTGTATTGATTGATGATTGTTTGGAGGGGGTCCTCGCCTCGCCTTATATTGCTGGGGGTAGGGTTACATGTCGGTTGTTGTATAAGAGTACTAGTCAGATTCAACTAGTGAGTCCTACTCTAATTGCTACGAGTAGTTTCCTAATCCTCGACTAGTCCTTGTCCTCCACGTAGACCACGCCATCCTGCACCATAGTCTCCATGTCTGACACATCTTAGTGTACAACCCCGTATCTCCCGGTGGGCTCATAGATGTATGGTCGACAAGCCCTCAAGTACTTTTTAGTCAAATGCAGCAGTCTCAAATACTTCTGTAGATGTCTCTGACTAGTGTGTGGTACTCCTTTGAGTACTCCATCGGATTGAGTCTTTGAATGTGCTTGAGTACTGCCATGTGGCTAGAAGGTGCTCAAGCGTTATTTAACTTAGTCTTGAATCTTGGATCTCCAATCTTGAATCTTATATGGAAGTGCAATGAAAATTGCACTCCATATGGAGTAGCCCCCGAGCCTTAGGTTGAATCGAAGAATCAAGCTGATGGTCAATCTTGTAATTCTCCTTAAAACCCGAAGAAAAAACTTTTTGTCCAATGGGCACGTGGCACACAGCCCCCGAGCCATTACATGACTAGTGTAGGTATAAGGGTCAACCATTGGTCAACGTGACCGTTTGCCTTTAGAAATCTTATCTCTTCCAAAGAATTTGGAAACCGTTCCAGCGATAACCATGGGCTTTAAAAATGGAATATTCCCCACAATTCTCGCCTCCTAGTAACTGTGCCGCGGTTATAAATATTGGAGGAATCTTATCCCTTCCATTTCACCTGAGCCCTTGCACCCATTCATCTTTAGCATTGTTTCTCTAGCGCTGCTGCTTGCCATCCTGAGCATTGTTTCTCTAGCGCTGCCACTTGCCATCCCGAGCACAATTGCTATAGCGACGTTGCCACACATTGTCTAGCCCTCTAGCTTATGCACCAGAAGACCATCGAAGCAATGGCGCCCATGAAAGCATCCTCAAGCAAGGCAACAGAGACCAAGAAGCGCAAGGCCGTCAAGAAGGAGATCCAACTGCCAGTGCCCAAGTATGGGAAGACCGACCAGATGGCACCGTCGAATGACGCCAGCATCTGGAAGAGATCCATCTTGAAGGAGTTAGATATCCAGGTACTGGTGAATGCGAATCTTCTCCAGAAGAAGGAATTTGCTGATTGGAGGGAAGCAGCCGGCAATCCATGGCCACTGGAGAGCTACCTGAACTAGACAATGATCTTCGTGCACTTCATTGAGCGTGGGCTGGCTCTGCTGTCGTCCGACTTCTTCCGGGTCTGTTGAGGTACTACAATCTAGAGCTAGTCCACCTCAACCCTAATTCTATTTTGCACATTGCTATCTTCGTGCACCTCTACGAGGCATTCCTGGGCATTCAACCCCACTTCTAGTTATTTAGGAAGTTCTTCAGAGTGAAGCCTAAACCCCAGATGGACCACACAGAAGTAGTCAGAGGGGCAGGGATTCAGCTTTGGGAGCAGTTCAAGAGTCAATACATCGAGTACGACCCTATAGACTCGCATTCTGGTTGGAAGCAATGGTGGTTCTATATCAGAAATCGCGAGCCTTGTCTTCCCAAAGTCATCGGCCACCGTCTAGTGTGGAATAATCATTGGCTAGATGAGCTAACTACTGCTGACGGCTTTCAGCTACCGGAGTTGATTGCCAATATTGCCCGCTTCAAGAAGGATGTCCTGACCGGCACCAGTGTAGCCTTCAGCTTCATGAGGAGGTGTGTCCAGTCCCTGTAGTTGCGTTGCACAGCAGGGTGCGACTACTCGGGTCCTAATGACCCATCGTACATGACATCGGAGGAGTTTTCCCCTGACGAAGTGATGGTGCATCTGAAATGCTTCTTCAAACATGTCAAGGGTATCCCGATGATCTTGCAAGAGCACTGCGCCAGTAACCCGACAAATCTTGTAAGTACCCATGGCCTACAGCCCCCGAGTACAAATTTTTGCATTTGTGACTTTGCTGACTAGTCTTCTGTTTGCAGGATGAACTGAATTTGTGTGTCTCCAACCCTCTTCCATCTGGAGCTGACATCACGCCTCGTATGCAGAGGGCACTTGAGGAGGAGGAGGAGGAAAAGGAGAAGGAGAGGGAGGATTCACCAGACCGGTCCTCCTTCAACAGCTCTGACTCAGAGTCTGCTGAAAAATAAGTTGTCAAACCTTGTCTTTCTGACAAGGCAGGGTCATCATCTAAGACGTCCAAGCGTGCAGCGAAGCACGTTCAGGAAGTTGAAGTAGCACCACCCCTGAAGAAGGTGCGTACTGCCGCTACCAAATGGGTGGTCAAGAAGTTGTCAACCGATGAAGTCCCACCTCCGGTAAGTTCATATGACAAGATCCTAAGGATCGAGTACTCCTGACTCGTTTGCTTTACTCTTAACTTCAACTCTAATGTGGCTGATCTGCAGGTAGTCGAGGTGGAGACAGAGGCGGAAGAAATGACTACTGTAGTCGTGCGGCAGATGCTGCCGACTATAAAAGAAGTCCCGTCGCCGAGTATGCAGAGGGAGGAGATGACAACAAAGGCTGGCAAGGATCCAACTGCGATCCGGTGAGCTGCGCCAAAGAAGTCATTGCCTACCATTAGGGGACTGTGTCTGGGAACTAGGCCCTCCATAAAGATAAAAAGGTCCACCCAGTAAGTATCCGCGTACTAAATGTAACTTGATGTCGCGAGTAGTGTCGCCGAGTAGTGTGTTGTACCACTTGTCTTGTTGTAGGAAGTTTGCCACCGTGGAACCTGAAGGCCCAAGTTTGAAGTTTGGCGCTGATGGCAGTAGCCGCTCAGCTCCCGAGCTCACCTTGGAGCCTGCGGTTCCAGTACCGGAGGATCAGCTCGTGCCCGAGGTTGCCTCAGGTGCAGTATCTCTTGTTGTAGCTCTTATGCACGATGTGTTGTCATTGCTTAACATGTCTGCAGTGTCAGCCCTCGTGCTATTAGAGGCCAAGCCCGTCATGAAGAGTACTTCCTCAATGGTGACGGAGTTGGTAGGCTTGATGCTGAATCTAGAGGTTGAGTCGGAGCCAGAGGTCGACGTGGAGGTGGCGGCCGCTGGTGAAGTCGAGGTTGGACGTGTAGCCCTCAAGCCAGAAGTTGATGTCGAGGCTACTGGGGCGCTACAAGTGTTAGCTGTTGTCCCGCCATCCGAGGCGGGGCCGTTGACTAGTCACGCGGTGACTTCCTCCTTGCCGTCAGAGGCTGGTCCATCGACAAGGCAGGTGGTGGTCCCTTTCGGTGTGCCGAATGACGAGGAGCATGATGACACTCTGCTCCCCCCCATGGTGAACCTAGAGAAAATCACGCTGATAGCTGACCCCCTGGCCACCGTGGAGTTTGAGGCCACGCTGATGGATATTTATCACCATGTAGGTGAGTACACACAGGTAAGTTTTACTTTTGTTCTTGATCTTCATCTTGAAATTGGTACTTAGTGCTTATACGATTACTTTGCTTTGTGTTGTAGACACTGATCCAGCACTCCCACGACAAATCAAAGTATCTCGAAGGATATGGGGACACCATCCAGCGAGCCGAGGTGCTAGAGTAGAAACTAGCCGAAGAGTGGTAGTATTCCTCCCGGCTACTGATGAGGTATGACGAGCAAGCCGCCAAGTATCGGAATGCCATGCAAGATGCCACGGAGGAGAAAGACCGTCTTCAGAAACTCAACAAAGGGTTGAGGAATGGGAATGAGGGTAAGTTGTTATCCTCTGTTGTCTCCGAGTACTTGTTTGTCCTTTGCCGATACTGACTTGTTCTTTGCCTTTGTTTTTGCAGAGCTCACCAAGAGAACAAGGATCTCTAGAGTCGTTCCATGGACTGGCAGAACTCGTACTACCAAGTCACTGATGAATTTAACAAGGTGACTGTGAAGTACGAGACTCTGGAGCATAAATTCGAGAAGGAGAAGAAGCTGCGCAAAGATGGGGAGGTCCAGCTTGTTGACTTGATGGAGAAACTCTAAGCTTAGCAGGATAAGTTGGAGGCAAAAGATCTTGCTCTCAAAGAGCAAACAGAAGCCGCTCAGCCCGTTGCTAACATGGTGGAGCCCCGGGAAGGAGGCGTGGAGCCCCGTCCCTAGCAGAAATACTGAAGGATGTACCTGAGAAGGTCACCAGCTACATCAAGAAGACAGTAGAGTCTGTCTCCAAGCACTGCTGGCAATGGTGAAGTCGTTCTACCCACAAGCCAACTTGGCTCCTATGGCAGAAGGCATTGCCGAGGACTGCTCTGATGAGTAGTTCTAGCAGTATCTGGAGGAGATGGCTCCTATTGCTCAAGAAGTAGCCGGTCAAAAAGACCTTGAGTAATCTGCAAAAAAATAATTGTTTGTAATATAAACAAGTTATGTGTATGAATTGTAAATTATTTGAGGTCTTGTCACAATTTTGTTTGCTTGTCGACTTGTTTGAATTCTTTCAGTTTAGTGCATCTCGTGAACTACCCTGATAATTGCTCGTGCGGTAGTCGTGAGTGTCTACGCACAAGGCTACTCTTGTGAGCCTCTTCAGATACACGGTGTTGAGTACCCTTAGGATGTAACTCCTTTTTGTGGAGCGCTAGTACTCATGGATCTGGATAGTCAAACTAGTCAGGCGAGTAGACTCTTTGGAACTTCATGAACTAGAGGCCACCTTAGCAACCTTTCTAGGTTGTTTGGGTGTTGGGCTCCGAAGGCCTGGGACTGTAGACTTGTTATTACAAGTTGCGACTACATAGACTTGTCTAGGTGAGGTTTCGGGTAGTATAGATAACTCCCAAGTTGCTTGACAACTTCTGTTTGCGAAGACCATCGATGGACAGATTTTGTCCAAGGAGCTAATTAGCTCCAGATTGTGTGCGCAGGCTTGCTTCTGTGCAAGTTGCTGCTATCCAACGAGTTAGATAACCCGAAAGATATTTGTGCAGACTTGTGAATACAAGTTGTGAGTGGGTAGGGACTAGTCTTTTGCGATAAAAATAACTCTGCTTTATTAAATTGTAACTATACAACTGAGGCCGATGGCCAATTTACATGAGTATGAAAACTATGGGTAGAATCGGCACAAGTGTTTAATGTTCCACGAGTTGTCGACTTCCTCACCAGTGAGACTTTGGAGCCTATACGACCCAGGTCCAGTGACCTTGGAGACGATGTAAGGACCCTCCCAAGGTGAGTTTAGCTTGTGCAGCCCCTTGGTGTCTTGAATACACTTGAGGACCATGTCACCTGTGTTGAATGAATTCTCCTTGATGTTGTGATCATGATAGCGGCAAATTCATTCAACGTATCTTGCTAACTGGATGAGTGCTACACAGTGAGCTTCTTCGAGGATGCCTAAGTCTAGACGCCTTGTTTCGTTAGCCATACCTTCCTCGTATTGCTCGACTACTGTTCCACATGACATCGGCGGGAAGGATGGCTTCTGATCCGTAGACCAGGAAGTAGGGTGAGTACTCTGTAGGCTTGCATGGATGTGTGTGAAGCTCCCAGAGGACATTGGGTAGCTCCTTGAAACACTTTCCTCCTTTGGTGTTACCAATATCGTGTAGTCTCTTCTTGAGAGCTCCCAATACCATCCTGTTGGCATGCTCAACCTGGCCCTTGGTCCACGGATGTCGAGCATGCATCCCAGGCCCACAAGTAGACCTTGGACGGCCCACTAAGGGACGTACTCGGATATGATTAGGACAAGGGATAGGCGTATCCCGCTCGGACTAGTCAAGTATGTGTATGGAAAACTACTCGGGCCATACCAAGTAGAACTCTGTAATAGTACTCGACTAGGACTCGGACTTGTAACCCTGCCCTCCCGTGCATATAAGGGCGGGTAGGGACCCCCCTCAAACACAACAACTCCAATTCATCCAAGATCAATACAAACACACAGGACGTAGGGTATTACGCGATCTAGCGGCCCGAACCTGTCTAAATCGTGTTCCTTGCGTCACCATTGATTCCTTGATTCTCGACGATCCTTACCGCATAAAAGACCACCTAGGGTACCCCCTAGGCGGGTTGTCGGTCTAAAACACTGACAACTGGCGCGCCAGGTAAGGGAACTCGTCGAGTTTCTCAGCGCGAACTCAATGGCAACAGTCGTCATCAAGCCCGTCCTCACCATCGAAGTGGGCACAACCTTCATATTCGGATCATGGCTCTGCATCGCCGATGGCGCTTGTTCATTCCGGCGCCAGATCATCAACGCCCAGGAGAAGAAATCGGAGGGTTTGGTCAGAAAAAACCAAGATTTCAAAGTCGACAACTTCGAGTTCGACTACGCCTCAGACTCAACTTTGATTCGAACTAGTCAGTCCGAGTCACTTCCCAAGCAAGCTTCGACTGCAAAACGGTTTCCGTACGGACTCCGCAATGCAGCCGAAGCCCACTAGGGTTTTCTTACTTAAATTCAACTCGAACTCGGGCACGACGAAGAAGACGACTCTGACTCGGTTTATCCGCCAGAGATACCATTATCTGGTCTAGCCCAAGGACTGGTAATAACTTCAACGTCACAAGGCAGATTCGTACATTGGCCAGGTTTGAGACCATCTCTTCTTGCCTGCGACTACGACTCGCGCCTTGTCACTCATATAGACAACCTCCCATATCAAGAGGGTGTCCCACTCACTTCCAACCGTGAGGAAAGTTCCACAGAGATTACAACATCAAGCTCCGGAAGCTACTACCCAGATAAGGAAGTCCTTGTTATTACTCAAAATAACAACCCGGGTACTAGCCAGAACAGAACCCCAGGCGATTAGCACAACTCGACAACATCTCAGAAGACGAGTCTACAGCTGACGCCCCACAAAATGAAACCTCTGATCAAAGAAACCAAAGAAGGATGTGCAACGCTACTTGGGCTGAGCGACGGCAGTCAATGGCTACAAATATTCCCATCACAAACCTCGAAAGAGCTTCCGACGCAGTTTAGGCTCAAGAGCACAATACCCCACTTGCGGCTATTGCTTCTATCAATCTATTAACAATGTTAATGCCTCAAGACAGGGACAACGCAGCCATAGCTCAGCTCATGCAGTGCGGTAATGGACTAATCGCACAACTCGCGGAGCAAGCTTACAAGCTACTCGATAAAGAATCACTAATTCCATCCGTTCCTCGCATCACAGCTCACCAAGAGGGTAGCAGAGGTGCTGCAGCCAACAACAACGATGCTCCAAGAAACGACAATGAAGTCGTCAACTAGCCTTGGCAACACAGCCAAGGCCCAAGCAAACACAATGCCCCAACACGCCATAAGGACGTTGGAGAGGCCAGCTGCACCAACTCGGTGAAAAGCATTCACCCTACTCGGAAGAATCACGAAGTGTCCAACTTCAGTGATCTACAAGAAATACTCAACAGTCGGCGTGAGCGAAAAGTTGACAACTACAACCACTTTCCTGCTTTCACTAATTGGGTAATGAAGACAAGACTACCTGACAAGTTCAAGCCAACAGGAATTACCAAGTACGATGGCAAGCAAGACCCTATCCAATGGCTACGATGCTACTCCTTGGCAGTTCAAGCAGCCGGAGGCAATAATGACACCAAAGTCATCCACTTCCCCATATGCATGGAACCCGCACCATTGACGTGGCTAGAATCACTCAAACCCATTCAATTGACTCTTGGGCAGATTTGACAAAAGCTTTTACCAACAACTACACTGGCTCCATGGCTAGACCAGGCAACAAGATCGACTTAAGTCAAATTAAGCAAAAAGAAGGCGAAACCTTACACGACTATTTGCGACAGTTCTTCAAAAAGAAGGCAACCATAGTTGACATTTTAGAAACAGACGTCATCGAGTGCTTCCAAAACGGACTCTATGATCGACGAACATACCAAGACTTCAGTTGATGATGACCAGCTAATGTCAAAGACCTTAAAGTTATGGTGCAACAGTGGGCAGATGAAGAAGACAAAGAGCGAGAACGGTTTGGCTCCTACCGCAACCGTGGACGCGACAACAACAACAACAATGACCAGGATAGAACTCGACACAATGATACTCGAAACAACTTCTCGAGCAATCACAATCGCAAAAGGAAGCCCGACAACACTGTTGCTGCCATGACCAACTCCGGGAAAAAGGGATCCTGCAAAAACGATGAAGGGCCGACCTTCACCGAACTACTCAAAAAGCAGTGCCCATGGCACCCGACTAGCAAACACTCGACAATAGACTGCTACAGCATGCTCCGAGTAATGCAAGACTTACCCGCACCACCACCCCTTGAAGAGTACACCAAGAAAAAGGATAAGGGCAAGAACAAAGTCCACGATGACGAAGAAGAAGAAGGTGACTTCTAGACTGCCTCCAAGACAGTCAACGTCATATTTGGTGAAATCCCAGGCACCGTGTCCAAGCGAGCCAACAAACTCGTACTCAGGGAGATCATGGCCATCAAACCAACAGATCCAACACCGCTAAAGTGGTCAGAGGTGCCCATATCCTTCAGCAGAAAGGACCAATGGACCAAGTTCTCCGAACTAGGCCGGTTCCCCCTAGTACTCAATCCCGTTGTGGCAGGCTCAAAGCTAACCAAAGTACTCATTGATGGCGGAAGTGGACTCAACGTCATTTTCACCAAAACATTGAGAAAGATGTGCCTTGACATTACAGAAATGCTTACTCCAACAGATTCACCTTTTTACGGCATCGTACCTGGAAACGCAGCTATACCACTAGGACAAGTCGTCCTCCCAGTTACCTTTGGAACTAAGGAACATTACCGTACCGAGTACATCAGATTTGAAGTCGCCAACTTCGAGACATCTTACCACGCCATACTCGGAAGGCCAGCACTCGCCAAGTTCATGGCCATACCGCACTATGTTTACTTGATACTCAAAATGCCAGGCCCCAAGAGAGAACTAACGCTACGAGGAGATCTACGACGATCCTACGAATGCGACACCCAAGCCGTGGAAATCACCGCGACTTCTCAAGCACCTAGCCCCATGCAACAAGTCTTCACAGCTTCAAAGAAGCTCCATCCAACTAAACTCGAGATCCCAGAAAACAAGATGGGGTCTACAAAGGTGAAACCCGCAAGCGAGCAAGACTTCAAACTAGTCGATCTCCAGACGGGTGACTCCTCCAAGAATGCCCTGATCGGAATAGGGCTAGATCCTAAATAGGAATCCGCGCTCGTCAGTTTCCTTCGGGCTAACCACGATATCTTCGCTTGGAAATCAGCTGACATGCCAGGTGTGCCCAAGGAACTGATCGAGCACTCTCTAAATGTTGATCCCAAAGCTACTCCAAAACGGCAGCGACTCCGTAGATTCGCTCAAGACAGACGAGAAGCAATCAAAAAAGAGCTAGCCAAGCTACTCGCGGCAGGGTTCATCAAAGAAGTTTTTCACCCTGACTGGTTAGCAAATCCTGTACTCGTTCATAACAAAAACAACGAGTGGAGAATGTGCGTCGACTACACCGACCTCAACAAGCACTGTCCAAAAGACCCTTTTGGACTACCCAAGATCGACCAAGTGGTCGACTCCACCACTGGGTGCGCTTTACTATGCTTTCTCGACTGCTACTCCGGCTACCATCAGATAAGCCTCAAGGAAGAAGATCAAGCCAAAACATCTTTCATCACACCTTTTGGAGCTTTATGCTACAAAACAATGTCCTTCGGACTAAAGAATGCGGGAGCAATTTATCAAAGAGCCATACAGATGTTCTTCGAAAAGCAGCTTCACCGCAATGTCGAAGCTTATGTCGATGACGTAGTCGTCAAAACAAGAAACCAGGAGGAACTCATCGCCGATCTGGAGGAAACTTTCTCTAGTCTGAGAGCTTTCCGATGGAAACTCAATCCTACTAAGTGCGTCTTTGGAGTACCTTCTGGCAAGTTACTTGGGTTCAGCATTAGCCAGCGCGGCGTTGAGGCCAACCCAAAAAAATATCTGTCATCACAAACATGCAAGCACCAGCTAGCATCAAGGATGTGCAGAAACTCATAGGCTGCATGACTGCTCTCAATCGGTTCATCTCGAGACTTGGAGAACGGGGACTATCCTTCTTTAAGCTTCTCAGACGCCAGGACAAGTTCAAATGGACAGAAGAGGCGGACAAGGCACTAACGCAACTCAAAGACTTTTTGTCAAAGCCTCCTATACTCACTGCTCCATCTCCAAATGAGGACTTGCTCCTATACATATTAGCTACTACTCATGTCGTCAGCACGGCAATAGTAGTCGAACGGTCTGAACCAGGCCACGCTTATAAGGTCCAATGACCTGTATACTTCATCAGTGAAGTACTCTCGGACTCCAAAACTCGGTACTCACTGATACAAAAACTCTTATACGCAATCCTACTCACCTCCCAGAAACTGCACCATTATTTCCAAGAGCACAACATCACAGTCATCTCTGACTTCTTGCTCGGCGAAATTCTCCACAACAGAGATGCCACGGGCAGAATCTCCAAATGGGCAGTTGAACTCGGAGCTCTAACTTTGGACTTCAAGCCAAGGACAGCTATCAAGTCCCAAGCTTTGGTCGACTTCATGGCTGAATGGACTGAAAATCAAGTACCAACACCAGTCGAGCGGCTAGAGCACTAAGTGATGTACTTCGACGGGTCTCTCCAACTTGAAGGGGCCGGTGCAGGCGTACTACTCATCTCCCCAAAGGGAGACCAGCTCAAATACGTACTGCAAATCTTCTGGGAGGTATCAAACAACAAAGTTGAGTACGAAGCACTGCTTCACGGCCTTTGCCTCGCAATCTCCCTTGGCATCAAAAGACTAGTGGTGTATGGCAACTCACTAGTCGTTATAAACCAAGTCAATGACGAATGGGACCGAAACAAGGATAATATGGACGCTTACTACAAAGAAGTCCGCAAACTGGAAAACAAGTTCTCAGGCTTGGAATTTCATCATGTCATCTGTGACAACAACGTAGCCGCCGACGTCTTATCAAAAATGGGCTCAACTCGTGCAGAGGTTCCAGCAGGAATTTTCGTACATGAACTGCACAAGCCATCCATACCTGAACAAGTTACACCACCACTGGCCCACACTACTGATGTCACTCGTGAAATCATGATGATAGAAGTTGACTGGAGGGCACCCTTCGTCGACTACATCAAAGATCACAAGCTACCATCCGAGAAAAATCAGGCTGAACAAATCTCCCGGAGAGTAAAAAATTACGTTCTCGTTGGAGACAAGCTCTATAGGAAAAGTGCATCCTCAGGGGTACTCATGAAGTGCGTTACCCATGAAGGCCAAGAAATCTTAGAAGAAATTCACAAGGGAATCTGTGGCAACCACGCATCTTCGCGAACAATAGTTGGCAAGGCTTTTAGAGCAGGCTTCTACTAGCCAATGGCTCTAGCCGACGCTAAACAAATAGTTCGGAAGTGGAAAGGTTGTCAATTCTTTACCAAACAGCAGCATGTACCGGCCTACAAGCTAGTCACAATACCTCCAACATGGCCATTTGCCTGCCGGGGGCTCGACATGATAGGGCCATTACCAACTGCGTCAGGAGGATTCAACCGAGTCCTCATGGCAATCGACAAATTCACCGAGTGGATCGAGGTCAAACCAGTCACTTGGCCCAAGGCAGACTGAGTCCTCAACTTCTTCGATGAAATCGTACACCGTTATGGTTTTCCCAACAGGATCATCACAGACCTAGGGTCAAACTTCAACAATCACGACTTCTAGGAATACTGCAAGAATAGCGGAATCGACGTTCGCTATGTCTTAGTCGCTCACCCACGAGCCAACGGACAAGTTGAGTGTGCCAATGGCATGATACTCGACGCCCTCAAGAAAAGACTACACGACGTCGGCAACACCAAAGGCGGCAAATGGCTCAAGGAGTTACCCAATGCTCTATGGGGACTACGAACCCAACCATGCAAGACCACGGGGCTCTCACCCTATTTCCTCGTGTATGGCTCAGAAGCCATATTACCCGCCGACATCATGTGGCAATCACCCTCAGTTGAACAATACGACGACAAACTGGCAAAAGAAACAAGGCGAACAGATCTAGACAGTCTAAAAGAAGCAAGATGCGCAGCACTAGTGCAATCTGCCAGATACCTTGACGGGTTAAGGCGTTACCACGACCGCAACATCAAGGAATGATCTTTCAACTTGGGTGATATGGTCCTCAAGCGAATCCAAGACACGACAGGGTTGCATAAACTCAACTCACCATGGGAGGGTCCTTACATCGTATCAAAGGTTACGGGACCCGGATCTTACAGACTGCAAGAGCTTTCAGGAGAACAAGTACCAAACTCTTGGAATATAGAACACCTTTTTCGCTACTACCCGTAGCAGCACCCGAGTAATTGCATCAAAGCAAAAACTCATGTCAACTACTCGAGCCAACAGCCCGACTACCAACTACAAGATATACTACTCTTGATTCAAGACTATCAACTCAACAAGCATTACTGCCCTGGTACAAAGTTTCAGCAGTGGAGTAATTCTTTACTCAGGACCGAAGATACATCAACAAGTTACATACGAGTAAACGTACTCGAAATACAAAAGGACTACAAGCAACTGCCTACTGGCGGGTTGCATTTAAGCCTCAGGCTTTTACAATATCACAAGGCCACTCAGGTCTGCCGACTACAATGGGGAGGGCCTACACACAAGGAAGCTGCGCAAAACGCAGCCATATCCAGGTCCTCTACCTAAGGCAATGCCAGGAACTCCTGCACCATCGCTGCCTTGACAGCGGCAACGATGAATCCCGCACACCGCGCCAAGAGGGAACCAAGGCTGCTCTTTTGCTAGCCTTGCCGAGCCAACCCACTCTATGGTGGCCACACCTCCACCTCCAAGAGAGCGGGATAAAGACCGCGGCACTCATCACCTATCACTCACGAGTTCCAGCGCGTAGTCCACTGGATCACGAGCTGCAAGATGAGGCGCACGATGAAACCTCCTACGAGGATTCTTCTAGCATCGCGGCTATCCCTACGAGCGCTGGAGTCTGTGGAGGGAAGGTGGCCTCAATCTACGAGGAATCTTCTAGCACCGGTGCACTCTTTGAAGGCTCTCTACACTCAAACAACAGCAACCAAAGGCAATCCATTGCTACTCAAAAACTTGATTCAGGTCGACCTCCAGGGGGATCTATTTATAGCCAAGCGCTACAACTACCACCCACCCAGGAGTTACTATGCGCCCGTGATCAATGATTCTAACGAACTCTGACTCTGCCCATGTGAAAGCATTCACGCTACAAAGGATAAAAGAGTACAGTACACCCGTGCATCCCTAAAAAGCAGAGTACTCAACAGCATCATGACTACTCGACACTTAGAACTACTTGATTGTCTTGGGGGCTTGGAGAAGGCTGACCCTCTACTCAAGGGTCGGGCGATACGAAGCCTTTCGACAAGGGGTCAGGCGCATCCGACCCTGGGACCAAGGGTCGGGTGAGGCCGAGTTCCATTCTCTAAGGGTCAGGCGCATCCGACCCTGGAACCAAGGGTCGGGCGAGGTGGAGTTCCATCCTCAATGGGTCGGGCATATCCGACCCCGAGACCTTGGGTCGGGTGAGGCGGAGTGAACTACTCTTCGCACACGTCAAGACAACTACTTCAAGCAACAAAAGAGAACAAGCATTCATTTCTCAAAGTATCGTTCAAGGTACTCGAAAAACTACAAGAGTACATAAAAGTTCAAGGGTCCTCTGGAGATACAAATTCAGACATCTTGGACGCGATTGGCTCCACCTCCTCGAGGTACTGCGCATATGCTTCTTCTGTTCAGTTGCGAGCCACGTCGTCCCCAGCCCCCGACAAATCTGCCCTCGGGTAGTATGACTTCACCACAGCAAGGACTTGTTTGCAAACAGCCTTGCAGAGACCTGCCACCTTACCCGGAGCAGCCTTCAATCGCTCGACTAGTGATTGAGGCCCGGCGTCCTCTTCCACGGGGGCAATGGCGTTCACCAAATCTTGAGCTGCCACAGATAACTCTTGGAGTTCGCTTCGAAGTCTTCCTATGGTTTGGACATGATCTCTGCATGCCACCATGGCCACAGCAAGCATCACCCCATTGTGAATCTTCCTATCTCGCTGATGCTCGCAAGCAACCTGTGCTTCTGTCAGCGCGACCTGAAGACATTCAGCTTCATCCGCCACTCGGTCGTGCACGTTTCTCCAGTCAAGGAGTTGGCTACTAGCAGCAGCCTCTTGCCTCTTGAGCTTTGCAAAAACGGCCAAGTTCAAACACAACCGACTACAGTCGGATATTCTCGGAAGATACAAAGTACTCACCTTGATACTTTTTATTCAAAGACTTGTAGCAGCTCTCCAGCTTCTGCTGCAAGACTTCGTGATCTGACCGCTCCACAGCAAAGGATTTTGCTCCAGCTTCATAAACCCTCAAGGCTTCTGTAAGTTGGGCACACTCCTGCTCCAATTGATGGCTTCATTCCTGAAGGGCACGAGTGTGCAAAACAATGCGATCAGTCACAGGCCTTAAAATTACTCAATCTGTGCAACAAAGCAAACAAAACACACCTGGAAGCTCCGAAACACATCGACAGCTCTCTGGAACTCTGACTCAGATGGAAGGCTGAGCACTGGCCTTTGAGTACTCTCCGCAAGATGCGGAGCCGCACCCAAAGCAGTACCTAAAAAGATTATCATCAGTCACCGGACTACTACAACTACAATACCAGGACTATGGATACATACCTGGAGCAGTTGATTCTTTGGATTTTTCTACATCCACTACAGTCAGAGCTCCGCCAGTAGATGTCGACAAAGAAGCATTTCCAGAACCGGAAGCAGCGGAAGGGACCTCCACCGAGCGAATCACTTCTTGAAGCATAGACATGGTAGCTCCAAGGCGACCAACGTCAACTTCGGGTACTTCCTCGACAATCAAATCCTCCAAGGGAGCAGATAAAGTAGTCGGGTGATATGACTCTACTCCTGTCTCCATAGGGATAGTTTCCTCCGCATCCCTACATCAAAGCACAGTCATTATACAACTTCAAGACCACTTGACGATACACACCAAGGACAAACAAACTCACCGAGTTGAGCGTGGCAGCAATCGCACACGTTTCTTCTCGGCAATAGTTGGCCGAGTACTCGGTGCCACAGGAATAGCTGCCGGCGCTGTCTTCTCGCCAAGGCCTGAGAAACATACAGTCAAGACTACAATACAGTTCAGACTAACAAACCTAGTCGCGAAAGAAAGCTTACCACTAGCAATCACGTTGGACAACAAAGAACTAGTAGCAACTACTGGCGACACTTCCTTCGCAACACCCGCTACTTCGGCGGGCAACCCCAGGACCGCTTGATCAGCAACCGGCAGCGCGGCAGCTGACGGAGCCTGTGCGGTCAGCTCGGGGGCTACTTCAGCATCCGCTGATGGCACCTCCTCTAGCACCTTCTCAACAAATGCAATACCGACACTAGAGTTGGTCACGACTATTTCTCCAGATGCAGCATCATCATCACCACGTGCCGCATCGCCAGCCTTTTGAACAAGACAAAGTAATCACAAGATTGGAAGATCAAATATATCAGCTACGAGTATACGGTTTCATACCTAGGCACCATGAGACTTCTTAGGAGTTGAAGCAGACTTAGCAGCAGACATCTTGCGGACTACTCTACGTTTCTTTACAGGAGGAGAGGGCTCGTCCTCTGACTCCTCAACAACAGTTTCTTCTTCTTCCGACTATGCCAAGTAGCCGGCAGGAACTCGGGACTACAAAAACAAGTCGATATTCAAAACAAATATCACAAAAGTCAAAAAAGTACAAGTCAAGTACAAGGACATACCACTTCTGGCTCATACCAGGCATTATACTGCTGAAGAGCAGCAGCGATCGCTGGTACTCCCTGGTAGTTCCTAAAGAACTTGGCCAGCAGTGCCTCCACATCATCGTCAGATATATCCTCATCGGACATACGCAATGGATCCTTAAAACCTGTGTACTCACTCCCCGAGTGAGCCCATTTCTGAAGCGGCTGAACCCTTCTCTTCAGAAAACTGGCCGCCACGTTAATCTCGGTGAGACCAAGTGCTTTCAACTTGGTAATCTGCTGCAGCAAATGGTCAAGCTCCGGAGTATCTTCAGGTTCGCTCACCCAGTTCTCTGCATGCTTCGGTGCGTGACCAGTAAACACCAGCAAGCGAGGATCATGGTTCCCGATATAGAACCACATTTTCTTTAACTCCCCGTGGGAGTCAGTCAAATTATACTCAATATACGTGCCCGAGTTCCTGAGTTGGAACCCGGCACCTCCAAAGACTTCCGTCCTAAGTACACTAGGCTGAGGTTTATAGCGAAACAACTTCCTAAACAGCTCAAGGCTCGGAGGAACTCCCAAGTAAACTTCGCAGAGGTGTACGAAAGTTGACATATGCAATACACCATTGGGGTTCAAGTGAACAAGTTGAAGCTTATAGTACTCGAGGATACCTCTGAAGAAGTCAGAAGTAGGCACTGCCAATCCCCTCTACACAAAGTGTGCAAGCATCACCATCTCATTGGGGTGTTCCTCAAATTGCCACGCATTTGCAAAAGCAGGGCGCCACTCAAGCACCTCCTTCGTCTACAGAAGCTTGGCATCGACTAGCGCCTGCACAGCCTCCTCCTTCATCACCGAATGCTGCCACATCGCTCCAGGCGGTGGCGGCGCAGTCTGGTTCGTCGGTCCCACCTTGGGTACCGGCAGCACCAGTTCCTTCCCCTTCTTGGACTTCACCTTGCCCGCCGCTGGAGCCTTGCCTTGGATCTTCTCGGGTTTCTTCCCCATCTTCTTGGTGCGCATCCGCCGGCTTCACTTGCAGCAGAACACACTCAACCTCGAACCTCTTAAAGGAGCAACAACAGCAGCGACGACACTAGAGGATCACGGTGGAGGAAAATAGGAAAGGTGGGTGGAGAAGAAGAGAAACAGATATGCTACAGTGGGGCGTAAACCTAACCGCAAGGGGGCCCTCCAGTTATATCTCCACCACCTCCGGATTCTAAGCGTCAGTTACACAATGGATTTATTTTAAGCAGATTAATTGCCTTAAACACCCAACGGCTACTCTTTTCAACGGTTTGTTGACCACTTCAACGATAAAAATCGCCAAGTGCTCGGGGGCTGCGGGTACCGTACCCGACGGTCAGAATTTTCTTTTTCAAATTTCCGTGGGTAAAACAGTCAAAAAGCAGGATTGACCGTAAGCCTGACTCTTCGACTCAACCTAAGGCTCGGGGGTACTCTATATGGAGTGTGATTGACATCGCATTACCATATAAAAACTCTCGGAACAAAAGCAACTCAAAGGAAGAAGAAGAGTACCTTCCAGCCACGTGACAGTACTCGAGCACTTCGAACACTGCAACCTCTACGACAAACTGCTCGGATAGTGCCCATAGTACTCAAGACTAAGGTGCACGCTACAAAGTACTCGGGGGCTTGTCGGGCATGCATCCCAGGCCCACGAGTAGACCTTGGACGGCCCACTAAGGGATGTACTCGGATATGATCAGGACAAGGGATAGGTGTATCCCGCTCGGACTAGTCAAGTATGTGTATGGAAAACTACTCGAGCCATACCGAGTAGAACTCTGTAATAGTACTCAACTAGGACTTAGACTTGCAACCCTGCCCTCCCGTGCATATAAGGGCGGGCAGGGACCCCCCTCAAACAGAACAACTCCAGTTCATCCAAGATCAATACAAACACACAGGACGTAGGGTATTATGCGATCTAGCGGCCCGAACCTATCTAAATCATGTTCCTTGCGTCACCATTGATTCCTTGATTCTCGACGATCCTTACCGCACAAAAGACCACCTAGGGTACCCCCTAGGCGGGTTGCCGGTCTAAAACACTAACAACGGATGAGCGACAGAGACGTACCGGATGTCGATCCTGTTGTTCTCACAGTACTCCCAGAACTCGTGATTGTTGAAATTCGAGCCCAGATCGACGATAATGTGATTGAGGAGGCCGTAGCGATGGACAATCTCATCAAGGAAGTTGAGAACTCTGTCTACCTTTGGGCAGGTTACTAGCTTAACCTCGATCCACTTGGTGAACTTGTTGATCACCACGAGTACTCAGTTGAAGTCCCCTAGGCATTGTAGGCAAAGGGCCAATCATGTCTAGCCCCAGCATGCAAAGGGCCAGGAGGGTGGTATAGTGATAATCTTGTAGGCAAGGACGTGCTGCTACTTGGCAAAGAATTGACAACCTTGGCACCAGCGGACTAGTTCTTTGGCATCCTTGAGAGTTGTGGGCCAATAGAGTCCCATTTTGAAAGCCTTGCCCACGATCGTTCTGGATGATGTGTGGTTGCTGCAGATGCCCTTGTGAATCTCCTCTAGCATATCCTTGCCATCTTCATGTGAGACGCACTTCATGAGTACTCCTGATGATGCGCCTTGTCTGTAGAGTTTGTCCCCGACTAGAACATAGTTCTTGCCACGCCGGGAGACTTGCTCTGCTTCTATCTTGTCGGGAGGCAACTTGTGCTCCTTAATGTATTCAGTGAAGGGTACTCGCCAGTCTTTGTCGATCATCATAACCTCTCGGTCTGGCTCATTGTTGCTTCGATCGGTGATTTTAGATGGTGCCGACTCCGGTATGGATGGCTTGTGTAGTTCATGGACAAAGACCCCAGCTGGAACTTTAGGATGAGTAGATCCGAGCTTGATCAAGATGTCTACGGATACGTTGTTGTCACGAGCCACATGATGGAACTCCAAACCAGAGAACTTATTGTCCAGCTTGCGTACTTCAAGGCAATATGCATCCATGTTGTCTTTGTGGCAGTCCCACTCGTCGTTGACTTGGTTGTTGGAGACATCCCAGAAGATTTGCAACACATATTTGAGTTGCTCACCCTTGGGAGAGATTAAGAGTACTCTTGCGCCGACACCCTCGAGCTTGAGTGATGCATCAAAGTACATGACCCAATGCTCTGGTCATTCTGCCGGTGCGGGTACTTGATTTTCCTGCAATTCGGCCATGAAATTGACTAGTTCTTGTGACTTGATGGCAGTCCTTGGCTTGAATTTTAGGGACAAGGCTCCGAGTTCTACTTCCTACTTGGCGATCCTTCCTGTTGCATCTCTGTTGTGGAGGATATCTCCCAAGTGAAAATTTGTGATAATGGAGATCTTGTGTTCCTGGGAGTAGTGTCGTAGCTTCCGCGAGGTGAGTAGTATTGCATATAGCAACTTCTGTACTGGCGGGTCCCTAGTTTTGGAGTCTTACAGCACCTCGCTGACGAAGTTCGCTGACGAAGTAGATGGGCCTCTGTACCTTGTATACCAACCACGATCGCTGTGCTGACGACATTAGTAGTCGCAGCGATGCAGAGCAGCAAGTCTTCATTGGGAGTAGGCGCCGTGAGGACCGGTGGCTTTGATAGGAAGTCCTTCAACTGTTGAAGGGCTTGTTCCGCCTCCTCGGTCCACTGGAATTTATCTTGCCGCTTGAGTAGTTTGAAGAAGGGTAGTTCCCGTTCTCCAAGTCTTGAGATGAATCTGTTGAGGGCCGGCATACATCCAGTCAGCTTCTAGACGTCCTTGATGCACGATGGAGCGTGCAAGTTGGTGATGGCAGCGATCTTCTTGGGATTAGCCTCAATTTCTCAATGACTGATGATGAACCCGAGTAGTTATCCGGAGGTACACCAAACACACATTTTATTGGGTTCAGTTTCCACCGGTATGCACGTAGGTTTCTTCCAAATCCACAATGAAGTTGTCAGGATTTCTCATTTTTACAACCACATCAACCACGTATGCCCATACATTGTGGTGTAAATGGTCTTTGAAGCACTCATGGATGGCTTGTTGATATGTGGCGCCTGCGTTCTTGAACCCGAAGGACATTGTAGTGGAGCAGAAAGCTCCATATGGGGTGATGAACATGATCTTTATCTGGTCTTCTTCTTTGATAGCTATCTAGTGGTACCCCGAGTAGCAATCAAGAAAGCAAAGTAGAGTGCACCCAACCATTGAGTCGATGACTTGATCAATCCTAGGGAGCCCGAAGGGATCCTTTGGACAACGCTTGTTGAGGTCCGTGTAGTCGACACACATCCTCCACTCATTATTGTTCTTCTTACGCACCAAGATGGGGTTGGCCAGCCACTCTGGATGATGGACTTCTTTTATGAAGCCAGCCGCGAGTAGTTTCTCCAACTCCTTTTTGATGGCTTCTCTTCTGTCTTGGACAAACCGACGTAGTCGTTGTCGCTTGGGCGTAGCTTTGGGATCCACGTTTAGTGAGTGCTCGATCAACTCCCTAGGCACCCCCGGCATATCAGATGGTTTCCATATAAAGATGTCTCGGTTGGCCTAGAGCAAGCTGACAAGCACGTCTTCCTATTTGGGATCTAGCCCTGAACCAATCAGGGCTGTCTTGGAGCTGTCATCGGTTTCAAGGTCAATAGCTTTGATATCGACTTCTCCTACCGGCTTGACCTTGGTTGCCCCCGACTTCTTCTTTGGGATTTCAAGTTCTATTGGAGATAGTTTCTTGAAGGCATCGAAGACTTGCATCATGGAGTTTGGCACCTGAGTAGTTCCTGCCAGCTCTATAGCTTCCTTGTCGCAATCGTATGATCCCTTCAAGTCTCCGTGTAGGGAGAGTACTGCCTTGGGTCCCGACATCTTGAGTACTAGGTACACGTAATGCGGGATGGCCATGAACTTGGTCAGTGCTTGTCTTTCGAGGATGGCGTGATATGAAGTTTCAAAGTCAACCACCTCAAACCGGATGTACTCGGTCTGGTAATGATCCTTGGTCCTGAAAGTAACTAGCAAAACCACCTGAACAAGGGGTACAACCATGTTACCCGGGACGATCTCGTGGAAAAGGAGAGTTCATCGGGGGTGAGCATATCGGTTACGTCGAGGTCCATTTTCCTCAAAGTTTTGGCAAAGAGCACGTTGAAGCCACAACCATCGTCAATGAGTACTTTTGTGAGCCGAGAGCCTGCGATGACTGGATCCAGGATGAGAGGATAGCATAGGGTCGAAGAAACTAGTCCATTGATCTTTTCTTGAAAAGGTGATTGGTACCTAGGACCACTTAAGGAATGTAGGCATTGCTGGTTCAATGGACATGTTTTCCCTTAGGGTTAGTTTCTGGGACCGCTTGGTAGCAGTACCTGGAGTGCCACCGAATATGACATTGACAGTGTTGGATAGGTTCTGGAATTTTCCATTGTCGTCCTTGTCTCCATCTTCTTTGGCCTTCCCCTTGTCTTTTGCTCTGAAAGGTTCCAGCAGATCATTCATGACTCTACGAAGGCTATAGCAATCCATCATAGAGTGTTTGGAGTGTGGGTGCCAAGGGCACTACTTCTTTAGGAGCTCCTTGAACGGAGTCCTATCTTGATTTCCACCGCTTGACTGGGACATTGCCGCGACAATATTGTCTAGCTTCCTCTTGCAGTTTTGACCACTCGAGTAGTTGCCTCGGTTGTCGTTGGGATGATCGTTGCGATTCTTGCCGTTACTTTGGCCGTTGCTTTGGTTGTTGTTGTTTTGACCTCTGTTACGACTAGATTCAAACCGCTCGATCTCCTTATCTTCTTCATCTGCTCAGGCTTGTATCATAGTCTTGAGAGACTTGATATCTTCCGAGCGTCTTTTTCCAAAGTCTTGGAACATCCGGCAGTCATAGAGACTGTTCTAGAAGCAGTCTATGGTGTCCTTTTCCATGATATCCATGACAGTGGCCTTCTTGTCAAAAAAACGGCGTAGGTAACTACATAGGGTTTCACCTTGTTGCTATTTGACTTGTCACAAGTCGATCCTATTACTAGGACGTTGCATTGCCCCAGTGAAGTTATTTGTGAATGCTTCCTTCAGCTGACTCCACGTGTCAATGGAGTTCCTTTCTAGAGACTCGAGCCAAGTGAGTGGTCCTACCTCCATGCAGATGGGGAAGTAGATGACCTTAGTGTCATCATTTCCTCCAGCCGCTTGGACCACTAGCAAGTAGCACCTTAGCCATTAAACTGGGTCCTTCTTGCCGTCATATTTGTTAATGCTTAGAAGTTTAAACTTGTCAGGTAGAACTGTCTTCTGTACTTGTCTTGAGAAGGTGGGGAACCCGTCAGTGTCTTCTCCCGAGTAGTCAACTTCTTGCTCGCTTTCGCGGCGGCATCCTTCGATGATGATGCGGGCATCGCGATTCTAATTGAGCTAATGGCAGAGGTCGCGAGGTTGCTCAGGCTCTTGACGGGGCCCATGGTGACCACAACCTTCCGAGGGTCCTGTCCGACTACCTTCTGCCCAGTGCTGGCTTGCTCTAGGGTTCTCGATTCTGGGAACCTCGTTTCTGGTGGCCTCGAGGTGACTAGGATGCCTGCTGCTACTATGTTGGTGCATCGGACCGAGCTGATCAGATTCTGTCGATTGAGTTGTTCGTACGCATGCTTCGCTAGTAGAGCCAGTTGCCTAGTGTACTTGTCTTGTGCCATTGCACGAGTGAGCAGGTCAATGGAGGCGATGGTGGCGAGAGGAGTGTAGTGATGAAACGATTGAACTGCTTCAAACGCGTGATCCAAGTTCATGATGGGTAAGTTGGATGCAAGGCGGCGACAACATTCTGCTCGTGCCACATTTCTTGTACGCAGATGATTCCTTTGACTCTCGGTCTCTTCTCTTTGCACATTGGTGGAAAGTTTGTCCGCCGACACGTCGTCTGGATGGCACTCTCATCATGGATTTCTTTCGGGTTGTTCTGCTCCGTCACTATCTTGTGCAGCGATGATGGCGAGTAGTTCTCGCTTTGGGGAGAAACTAGATGATCTCTGTGAGTCCGTCTTCTTCATAGATAGGAGACAGAGGTGATCCCTCCTGGTATGGAAGGTTGTTGAGGTACGCGACAAGGCGGGACTCGTCATCCCTGGCGAGAGCAGATGGTTTCATGCTAGGATAGTAGACGAATCTACCTTGTAGAGTAGATGTGATTACCAGACCCTTTTGTGCTCCTGATAAAGGAATCTCCTCATCTGGATCTGAGGAGTGGTCGAGGTCATCAATCAAATCCAAGTCGGATTGGGATCTCGATAGGGAAGCTTGGTAGACAGTGTCCGCGTTTCGAAGTCTAAACTGGAACCTACTTGTATCGTAGACCGATTCGCACGATGGCTCAGGCACCAGCTTGTGGGAACTAGTCCGACCGGTGGGAGAAGTTGAGTTGTACTCGGACTCATCTCTCGAACCTCAGAAGACGTCAAAAATTTCATTAAATTTTTCAACGAAATCCTCCAAAGCTTGGCGATGGAGATTGATGTCATAGTTCTTCTCTTCCAGGGTCGGCGCGATGTGGTGGTGGAAGTTTCCAGTGCTGTCCGTGACGCAGACCCAGGAGCCGAAGACGAACGTAACACCTTCTTCGAATGCGATGGTGGGCTTGATGATGACTGGAGCCATCCAGTTCGCCAGCGGATCTTTAGCGAGGCCCCCTATCTGGCGCACCAGATGTCGGTGTTTAGACCCAGCAACCTATCGGGGGGGTACTCGAGGTAGTGTTTTATGAGTGGGGCTTGCCGAAGACCAGGAACTCGAAGGTGAACTCGAACACACGACTTAGACAAGTTCGGGCCACTTATGTCGCGTAATACCCTACATCCTATGTGTTGCTTCGATTGTATTGATTGATGATTGTTTGGAGGGGGTCCCTGCCTCGCCTTATATTGCCAGGGGTAGAGTTACAGGTCGGTTGTTGTACAAGAGTACTAGTCGGATTCGACTAGAGAGTCCAACTCTAATTGCTACAAGTAGTTTCCTAATCCTTGACTACTCCTTGTCCTCCACGTAGACCACGCCGTCTTGCACCGTGGTCTCCATGTCTGAAACATCTTGGTGTACAGCCTTGTATGTAGGACTGCCCAAGCCTCTCAGTGGGCCATAGATGTATGGCCAACATCTGGCACTTTTACATTTGCCACCAACTCGACTACCTTGTGCATCAACACAGCCACCTTGGCTACTTCACCCGGAGTAGTCGTTGTCCCTTTAGGTTGCTCTTGAGGCATGAGGGTTGGTGGCGCTGCGGCAAGATCTTTTGTTGAGGGGCTAAGGCCATCAATACTTGATTTTTTGCTAGGCCCCGACAGTTCCATGTTCGAGGATTTCCTACAAAACCAAGAACTCACAAAGTTAAGTAGCGAAGACAACGCAATACAATAAGTAGTCACGAGAGAACCAAAATTACCTGGACGATCTTTTCAACTTCAACTTGGGCTCTCTCATCAAGTGCAAGGGCTTGATGCTCGGGGAGGATACCTTGGGCGCGGTCTGCTCCTCCACAATGTGAACTTGACCAACCTTTGGTACAGTCTTTGAGTTGTTTTTGCGCCAGCAGGGTCCACCATTTGACCAGTTTAATGGTCATCAATAGCACTGTGAGATGATAGACCATCATCAATCTCAATGACTTCAATGTTCACCGGCGACCTATCTTGAGTACCCAAAGCAGTGCCTTCGTCGTGTCCACCACCAGCTCGATCGCTTGCAAACCACCAGTATCATCTAAATTAGACATTGTGGTGATATTGGAGACACCTTTCGGGAGTATATGATACTTAGAACCTTGTCCTTCCTGATAGGTAATTACCTTGGGGGGCACATTATCTGCAGTGATGGATTTCTTCATGGCCCGTTTCACAACAATGATCCGTTTCTTCTTTGGTAACGGAGGGATCGCGGCTTCAAGCTCATCTGTAGCCAAGCGCTTCTTCGACCCGGAGGATGATCCGGCCTTCGCAGATGGTCGGGCCTCGACTTCATATTTCTTCGTGGCATCAGAACTAGTGCTGCTAGAGGACTCAACTACTTCCTCCTCCTGGTCACACCTCTCATAAATTCATGTGTAAACATGCGAGAGGCAGCTTCACAAGCATCTTCAGATCCCAAAGGAGGAGGACCGAAGAAGTACAAAGCAACACCTTCCTACAAAGAAAGACAAGTTAGCAAACCCAACAACTTCAAATAAGTACTCGGGAGCTATGGTCACGGGTACTTACAGGCTTTGGCAGGTAGGCGGCACTAAATTCTTGCACAATAGTGGAGATCTCACCCACATTTTTGAACATCCGTTTGAGCTTTTCCATGACTTCATAAGTGCTAATCTCTTCCGGAGAGAATCTAGAGGGATCGTCCAAGTTGGTGTATTGATAGCCATAGTGGCACCTCTGCTGCAGGGGTTGGATGCGTTGCTTCATAAAGTTGAACACCACTCCGATTCCTGTAAGGCCCTCTTGTTTCAACTACGCTATTCTACCCAGTAGCTCAAGTAGTTGGAGGCAGTCTCCATGTTTTGGTTCATCAAGCTAGCGGTTGTTCCATGAGGGGTGATGCCCTGTCAGTTTGGGTAGTTTCGGATCATGGTTGCCAATGTAGCACCATTTTTCCTTCCACACGGCATTGGAGTCTATCAACTCGTAATCCACATACTGGCCACTTGCTATCTCCCGCATATGGATCCCGGCACCTCCAACCAAGAGAGTATGATCTTTTGAGGGTTGTGGCTTCACACAGAAAAACTTCCAAAATAATTGAAAGTGCGGCCTAATCCCTAGAAAGGCTATGCAAAAATGAGTGAAGATTGCAGTATGGAGGATCCCATTGTTGTTCAGATGCACCAACTCCAATTTATAATAATGTAGTAAACCCTGGAAGAAATCTGAAGAGGGCAATGCAAGGCCTCACTCGATAAAGTAGGCAAAAATTACCGTCTCATCGGGATAAGACTCCAAAGGGCAGGCATTGCCATATGCAGATTGCCAATTGATGAAGTCTTGATCTTGGAGTAAATTGGCAGTTACGAGCACCTGGATATCCTCCTCCTTCAGAGTTGACTGCTTTTAGGCACAGACGGGATTTGGCGGCACGATCTGATCAGTTTTCCCATACTTGGGCGTTGGCAACTTCAGCTCTTTCTTCTTGTCAGATGTTTCATTCTTCTCGCCTTTGCCTGATTTGGACATAGCAACTTTCCTACCCATCCTTGACGTCATGTGCTTCTTCCGTCGCATATGCTCAGAGGCTGCTTGGTGGGGGGACAGCCGCGCTAGTGTTCAAAGATCGAATAGTGGCGGCGGCACTATGGCTAAAGTGTCAAAGTTGGAAAGGCAAATGGCAAAGGTAAAACAGAAGGGATAACTTTCTTCATTATTTATCACATTGGCGTGGTAACAACAACGCAAATCAAGGGATTTTGATTTAAAGGATCCCTAGAATTTCGAACACCTGATTGGTGGTTACCTTTATTTCAGGAGGAGATAAGATCTCCTTCCAGAAATGGTCATGTTGACCAAAGGTTGACCCTTATACCCACCAAACTAGTTGGCAAAAGGCTTGGGGGCTATGTGCCATGTGTCCATCGACAAAAAAGTTTTTTCTCCGAGTTTTAAGGGGAAAGTGATGCAAATTACAAATTGACCCTCAGCCTGATTCTTCGATTCCACCTAAGGCTCGGGGGCTACTCCATATGGAGTGCGACTTTCGTCACACTTCCATATAAAATTCAAGATTGAAGGATATGATACTTTCATCGTACATACATCTCTTAGCCCACCAGAAGGTTTCGACAATCCTAAATATGGGGCTAGACACCAAGACTCATCTGACATGGAGACCATGGTAATTTTGTTTAAAACCGGCAACCTACCAAGGGGAGTATCCAAGGTAGAGTTTTAGTTGGTGGGTGTCGTCGAAATCAAGAACTCAATGGTGCACGTAAGCACACAATTTAGACAGGTTCGGTTGCTAGATCGCGTAATACCCTACGTCATGTGTGTTGTTCGCTTGTATTCAATTGAACTTGTTTGGAGGGGGTCCCTGCCCATCCTTATATATTGGAGGAGTAGGGTTACAGGTCAGTTGTTTTACAAGAGTACTAGTAAGATTCGACTAGTAGAGAGTCATACTCTAACTGCTACGAGTAGTCTCTGAGTCCTCGACTAGTTCTTGTCTTCCATGTAGACTACGCCGTCCTGCACTGTAGTCCTCATGTATGATACGTCTTGGTGTACAACCCTGTATATGGGTCTGTCCAAACCTTCTGGTGGGCCCATAGATGTATGTACGACAAGCCCCCGAGTACGGATTAGGCAAATGAAGCAGTCCCGAGTACCTTTACAAGCTCCATCCGACTAGTTATTGGTGCTCTTCTGAGTACTCTATCAAAGTTGATCCTTCGAGAACTCGAGTACTGCCATGTGGCTAGAATGTGCTCAAGCCTCATTTGACACTGTCTTGAATATCTATCCTTGAATTTATATGTGGAAGTGCATTACGAATCGCACTTCACATGGAGTAGCCCCCGAGCCTTAGGTTGAATCCAAGAATCAGGCTGAGGATCAATCTGCATTTGCATTGTTGTCACCTTAAACTCTGAAGAAAAAAATGTTTTAGCCGACGGGCACATGGCACATAGCCCCCGAACCGTTACCCGACTAGTTTCAAGAGGTATAAGGGTCAATCACCAGTCATCGTGACCATCGCCAATAGTAACCTTATCTCTTGCGATAACTTCGGAAACTGATGGCCAGATGCGAAATTAATGGCCAGTGGAAAAAAACATTGGGGCCATTACCTCCATTTACTTCACCATTGCCATCTGCTATTTGCAATTGAAAAAATCCTACTGCCCAGTGCCGCCGCAATCCAATCTGAGATCGCCGACACTGCCTCCCTCCTATGAGCCCTCGAGCATATGCGCATGAAGAGGCTCATGACATCCAAGATGGGAAGAAAAGCTTCTGCTTCTAGGGGCGCTAAGAGTTTCAAGAAGAAAACTAAGAAAGGGAAGGAGTTACAGCTGCCTCTGCCCAAATTCGGGAAGAGGAACCAGACCACGCCACCAACTCCTACCTGTGCCTGGAAGAGGTCTACCATGAAAGAAGAAGAAATCCAGGTGTTGGAGAAAGAGAAGCTGCTACAGGACCAGGCAACGATAGGCTGGAGGTGTGCCAGCGGTAACCCGTGGCTGCTAGAAGAGTACCCTAAGGAGACGGTAACCTTCGCCCACTTTATCGAGCGGGGTTTTGCTATCCCATCTTATGATTTTCTTTGGGGTCTTTTGGATTTTTACAAACTTGAACTAGTCCACCTCAATCCAAAAGGTATCCTCCACATTGCTATATTTGTGCATCTGTGTGAGGCCTTCTTGGGGATTCAGCCCTACTTTCAACTCTTCCGCAAGATTTTCGGGTGAAGCTGCAGCCCAAGTTGGAATGTGCTGCAGTAGTCGAGGGTGCCGGAATTCAGATGTTGGAGAAGAGTAGTACCTTGTACTTAAAGTACGAGTTGTTGAAGTCACACTCTGGGTGGAAGGAGAAGTGGTTCTACATTGGAGACCATGATCTGAAGCTACCAAAGGTGACTGGTCCCCGCCTAGAGTGGAATAAAAGGTGGATCGACAAGCCGATGCACGGGAACAGTCTTCAAGTACCCAAGCTCTTAGGCAAGATCGCCTAATTGAAGAATCAAGGACTAATAGGAGTTGGAGTAGCCTTCAGGTTTATGAAGAGGCAAGTTCAACCCCTGCAGCTCTGCCACACCTAGGACTATGAGTACTTAGGCCTGGATGACCCATCGAGGAGGGCGCCTAAGGAAATCTTCGTCGACGGGGTGATGGCAAGGTTGAGGCGCATGTTTAAGAACGCCGATGAGATCCCCCCCAGTAGTCCTAGAGTACAATGTCGACAACCTACCGAGAGCAGTAAGTACCCGTGGCCTTAGCCCCCGAGTACTTATTTGAGGCCATTGTTGTTTTGTGACTTATCTGTCTTTATGTAGGAAGACATACTTGTGTTCTTTTTGCAACCTCCTCCTCCTAGCTCCGACGACATTGAGAGCGCCTCGCGGGTTTTTGGATGATAGCTTGCTGTACTGGGGGCCGCAGAGGAGGAGGAAGAAGAAGAAACCAAGTCCTTCAGTAGCTCAGATTCTGATGCTGCTGAGATGTATTGCGTGAAGGTCCGCGCCTCGAACAAAGTTGGAGCATCCTCCGGCTCATCGAAGCACCCTACGGATGATGAGCTTGAGACCGCTTTGGCCCCACCACCAAAGAAGAATGGTCACCAGGACGCGCATCGAGTACTCTGTGCATCGTCAAGCCCGCGCCCCCACTGGTAATAACCTTCGAGGAAGGGCAAGACCCTGAGGTGTGGGTATAATTATATGTATATTGATGCCATGACTACTAATCAGAACTTTTTGTCTTTGCAGGTAGTCGCGCTAGTGGTTGAGGCGACAGAGGTGACTACTGGTGCCATCTCGCCTGAGGTTCCAACATCCGGGGAGGTCGTTGCGATTGAAGATGATCCAGAGCCTTACGCTGCTGAAGTAAATCCTACGGGTACTGAGGTATCCGCATAGGAAGGAGAGAGAACTACCTGGGTTGGCAATAGTCAAGCTACGCCTCAACAAGCCTCATCAGGGGAGCCTTGCCCCACCGTTAAGCCTCTGCGCTTGCTGGGGAGACTATCACAGAAACTACGACGATCCATGAGGTAAGTTAATTCGATATGGTCAAGTACCAATTCTAGCTTGAGTTGTTGGTTGTCTTCCATCACTGATACTCTGTGTTGTGCAGAACATCTTCTAGCATGGGCCTTGGGTCCTCAGGTTCAAGGCCAACAAGCAATGGCGCTAGCCGCCCGGTTGAGGACGCAGTCCCCGCACCCACTGTACCACCGGTGGAGGGAGATCCAGCTCTGACGGTAGAGACAACTGCTGCATCACTCGTTGTTGTGCTGATGCATGACGTACTCAACTCAATGTCTGATGTTGCAGTGCCAGCCCCCAAGCCTTCTGTATCCAGGGCCCTTCCAATGGCGATTCTCGTGGAGATTTTGTCCCCACCTATGGCCATGGAAGCTGTCCCCCTCAACGTTGCTGCTCATGAAGCCCCCTAGCTTGAAGCCGCTTGATCCCTTGAAGCCGTGGCCACCGCTGTCGGGACGTCTTCTGAGGCCGGCACATCGTTTGGCCTAGAGATGATCTTGGTGCCCAGCGAGAGGATTGAATCGACCATTGAAGCTCGGGTAATTCTTGAGGAAGACCAATTGGTTGAAGATCCTCAGCTGGATGCACAGATGGTAGCCACCATGATCGAGATGAACCAGCGTGTTGCATCCTACACCAAGGTAAGTTTGAACTTAGCTATTTAATTCACTTCTGGATGCCTGCAATTTGTACTTTGTACAACACCCGAGTACTAATTTCTAGATAACAGGACTTGATCAACTGCTCCCGCCGGAAGTCCCAGTTGTTGCGGGACTGTGGCGAGGCCGTGCGGCGTGCTGAGGCGTTGGAGAAGGAGCTGGCTGAGGAGTGACAGCAAACTTCCCAACTCGTCATGAAGCTCGACAACACGACACCTACCTTCCGGGCGCAGATTCAAGATTTGGAAAAGGAGAAAGAGCGCCTTGCTGCCCGGAACAAGTCACTAAATCAGAAGCTTGAAGGTGAGTACTCCTCTTTTTGTTGTGTGCGTCTGCTGGTAGCCCGTAGTCTTTTTGACTGACATTGGGTCTCTGTTTGTGTAGGGTATAAGAATCATGAACCCTAGTTGAAGGCTTCTATAACTGATTCGAAGAACGCCTACTATTGGGTCACTGGTCAGCATGACAGGCTCGGGCAGCAGGTGTCCAAGCTGGAGCGCGACTTGGAGAAAGAAACCAAGATGCGCCAGGATGGCAAGGTCAATATGATCAATGCCATGACGACTATCCAAGTGCAACAAGCCAAGCTTGGGGCCTGTAAGCTGGAGCTGCAAGAGTTGTCTACAGTGGCCTGGCCCTTGGCTGACATGGTGGAGCCTCCAGTCGATGGCGCGGATCCTCGCCCGCTAGTAGAGAGACTCCGAGATGTGCCGTGGAAGATAGCCGACTACATCCAGAGGATGGTGAAGTCTATCTCGAAGCAGTTGCTGGCCTTCGTGAAGTCTTTCTACCCCGATGTTGAGTTGTCTCCTGTTGTGGAGGGGATAGCGGGGTATTGCACGGACAAACGCTTCCAACAGCACTTGCAGGAGGTGGATACCATCACCGAGGAAGTTGCCAAGCACCTAGACCTGCAGTAGTCTAATGTCTTTTGTAGACAAGAAAAAACATTAATTCTATAATGGTGCAATGTATAAATACTTTAAGTCTTAACGCAAATTCATTACTGGTGACTTGTTTATCTTTTATGTTTAGTGCTTCTCACACTTGGTCCTGATTTTGCTCGTACGACCAAGGTGAGTGTTTGCGCACAAGGCTACTATTGTGATTCTCTTCGGAAGCGAATTGCTGAGTACTCAGGCACCCAGGCTTTCTGGTAGTAGACATCGAGTTGTCTCTTCAGGATTCCGCTGACAAGGGCTTGTCTACTCGACTTCTCTGAGTAGGGTCGACGCTGTGCCCTGGGATCCTAGAACTGTGAAACTCGTTAATACGAGCTGCGTTTAAGACAAATTTGTTGGAAATAAGTAGTCACTCGGGTAGTTTATGGACTCCCAGATGACTTGATGGCTCTTGCGTCGCTAGTTCACTTAGCGAACCGCCGGGAGTTGAATAACTCATGTAGACTTGTAATTACAAGTCATACTGGGGAGTTGTGGCCTGAAGAGCTCAATAGCTCATTAAGATGCTGCTAACCCGCTTTTGCAAGCCGTGATTGAGGAGAGAATAAGTAGTCGAATTTCGATGAAAATAACTGCATTATTATGCTGAAAACTTATAACAGTAGCCAGCAGCCGATTTACAATGTTTTGTAGTCTTCTGGCTACGGATAGAATCGAGAAAGATGCTCAATGTTCTATGAGTTGTCGACATCTTCGCCAAAGAGGTGTTGTAGGCTGTAAGATCTTGGGCCTGTGACCTTCGATACGATGTTGGAACAACCCTAGTATTTAAGCAACTAAATCAGAGAATCATTGAAGTGATTAAGGAGTAAATCAAAGCTCACTCCAAATTGCTAAGGGTTAAGATCCAAAAACACCTCAAATTTTGCCAAGTTCTAAAACTCCCTCCTATTGAGAACCACTTGTGAAGCGAACAAAACCAAATTCTATATAAGGACTTAAATTTTAACCAATATACAAGTGGTAGCCCTTTTCAAATGGAACACCTTCCACTCATAGTACTTCCTCTGAATTTGAGCAGAGAGTGCTCCAAAATCGAGTCGAAGTTCGGTCAAATTTCAAAATCCAATTCAAAAATAGCTTTGGCTGATGCTCTACCAAAGATCCCACCATCCAAATTCGAAATCCACCGAGTTTCTCATATGTCAGCCTTTATAAAATTTATATCCCACACCTTGAACTCCAACTTTTATTTTTGGAAATGCAAGCACAAAGTTCAAACTTGGTGAGAAAATACGCGTTAAACACCTTTGCACGACATGTATCACAAGCATATTTGGGCATTAGTGAGCATCATGAACATCATTGTGCACTATTGAGCATCGTGAACATCCTTTTGAGCATCATGAGCATCACTTGTGCATAAATAAGCTTTTTTACCGTGCATTGCTTAAGTCACATAATAGTTGTTTATTGTTGAAAAAACAAATTGGTAAAGCAACCCCAATTCCTTTTATACAACTATGCCTCCTTTTATTTTATTTAAATACTAGTTACCATTTAGTGATTTCAAAATATTTTTACCAATTTTTTTAGAGATGTTTGATTGTGCTAAAAATTCATTTAAAGTTCCATTTTATCTGTTTTGTTTTGTCTATTGTGTGCAAACCATAGCAGATTTTGAGTTTATTATTGTTGCCTTGGATTCTTCATGATTTTATCTTTCCAACAATTACTTTTAGGGAATTTTTGGACACCTGTAGCTAGGTCGTTTAAGGGAGCAAAGTTGGCACATTTTATTTTATCGCGGACCCACATGGCAGTTGCCTCATCTTCTTCCTCCAGCACCTGGGCACCTCCCGTTGGCCGGCACAGACGCTGAGAATGTCCATTGGGCGCCTCCGGCCATGCCAGCAGGGCCCTCTCCACCCATAGGCCACCCGAGCATCTCCCATGTGCATCCCCTTCCTCTCCACGCCAGTCCTCACCCTCCATTGGCCGAACCTCCACCCAAACGGCATGGGCACCAAGTGGCCGTCAAACTCCGGCGCTGCCCCTCACTGCCAATCCATGGCCCCCGTGCTGTGTCACCCTTATCTCCTCATGCCGTCCTTATCCTCACCTCGCCCAGGCCTTTAAAACCGCCCCTCCCCCAAGCTTTTGCCTCCCCAAAACCACAACTCGAGTACCTTTTCCCCACCATGGCCATGGCCGACCGAGCTTCAATCGCCGGCCAATTCCTCCCTACTCCGGATATCCCGCTTCGATTACTCTCGCCCAGAGATGCTCCACCTCCTTGGCTCTGCCCTCCACCACTTCTCTTCACCCACCGTCCACGGAATCGATGGGAATTGAAGTTCCCCCAAACTTCCAGGAACTTTTCATGGCGCCCCATCTCCCGGCCGCCGTCATCCTCATCTAATGCCTCAAATGGAACCGCGGTGAGCCCCTAATCATAATGCTTGCGTTTCTTTTCCTTGTTGGGCGACTTTCCACGCTCGTTCCCGGCGATGTCACCGGCCGTTCACCGTCGCCGTGGAGCACCTATGCGCCGCCCCCTTCCTCCCTACCTGCGCTGCTCCATGCAGTCCCCTGGCCTGGGCATGGCACCGCTGCCCCTCCTCCTAGCGCCCTGCTGCATTTCCCCCTATCCCCAACCACGCTAGTGCACCCGTGCCCAAACTGTGCGTGCCTCTGATCTATTTAGGGGCACAGGGACTTGGTTGGAGAAGAAGGAGAAGTTCCAGGGGGTGTTGCATAAAAATTCAGGATATATGTGTGAGGTGGAATCTGTCCAGGGGTTAGAGTGTGAAATGCAGGGGGTAGATTGTTAAGAGAAGGGTAGATTGTGAGGTGAAAAATCTTTCCACGGGGTAGCTTGCAAAGTTGCTCGGTTTTGTTTTGTTTGCTAGATTTAAAATGTTGCAAACTTTGAAAATGCATAGAAACTAGTAGAAAAATGCTAAAAATATGATTCTTATTTTGTTGGATTTCTTGTGAAGTCTAGTTTATTTCAAAAACTTTTTTTTGCAAGTGGATGTTTTATATTTTGTGCTATGATTTATTTGGTGTGAAAGCCTTTAAATGCTTTATAAATCACATAGTGCTCTAAAAATTGTGAAATCACTTCTGTTAGCGTCCTTTTAACATGCATGTTTCAGATCTCCAACTTGTGTTAGTAGAATCCATGGGTGTTCCTACTGTTTTTAGTTTTAAATCCTTACTTGCTATGTTAATCTTGTTATTCGCATAATAAATAATGGAAAAGTGATAAAATGATGAAACCATCTCTAGTAGTCTTTGTGTTCCACATAGGATCTAGGTAAAGTGTTGTTTATACTTGTCTAGTTGATTGAAAAGCTTTTTTAGATTTAATATGCTTAATGGTCATTTAACTTGTTTAATCTATATCTTCACGTTAAAAATTGATTTTGAGATGAATCCAACTCTCATGAGTTTGTATTGTTGTCTTGGGTCAGTGCCATTTATTGCATAGATGTTTCTCAACAAATGTTTTAATCATGCCTTTCGTGCTTGCTTTTGACTTACTGTGCAAAGTAGCTTCTCTCAATGTGCTTGTGCGAGTTGTATTGTGATTAGATAGATTGTTGTGTAACAATTGACTTCGTAGTGTCTCCTTTATTTTACATACCTTTCCAAAGCTATTAGTTTTGATAGTCTGTTTTAATCGAGAAACATTAAACTTGTAGTTCTCATAAAGAATGCATCTAAACCGATATCTCAACTTGCTACTTGTGCCTTGTGTATGTCTAGAACTGCTAGTTACATACATCCACCATCTAATGCCATGAAAACCCCTTCCTATAACCATGAAGTGTTGCATTTACTAGGGAAAGCTATGAAAACACTTGTGTTAGTCTACATGCGTGTTTGAAACCCTTAGTCAAATAGTCATCCCTCACAGTGGCATGAGACTAGTTTCGTGGTGTCCCTAAACTTGTTTCTTTACATTAGAAATTTGCTTGGTCATGGAGTTGTGGTTGATTTTTCCTACAAAACTCATAGGCATATCTAACTTAGTGTGTGCTTAGCTAATTGTGAAACCAAATCCCGATTTTGTTTTTATGCTTGTCCTATCTTTTAAAAATAATACCAAACGTGTTATCTCATGATTTTCTTGGTATTCAGTTTCTGTTCTTTTGCAACATATAGATCATTGATGTTGTTTGGTTTCGAACTTCTTGCTCTAGATCTCCTCTCAAGTTTCATGCATTTCATGAGCTTTTGCACTCATAGCATCCTCTCTAATGCATGCACGCATTTCATCCTTGAGCAATTTGCCGAAGAACGTGACCTTGAACCCTTGAGCCGAGGCCAGCATAAAAGTTGAGTTTGAGCCTAAAGAAAACCAAGGCAAGCAACTAAGCATGTTTGTTGCCTCCTACTTTTAAAATGAAGTTGTTACTATGGGTTGCATGTGGGTGCATTACTAGATTTTTTGATCTATTGCAACGGCGGAAAAACGTTGCAATATGCCCAAAATCGATGCAATATCTAGCAATTGCAATGGCGACTGGTTGGTTGGCAGGCGTGGCAAGTACTGGTGTTGCAATAGCTCTTTGCAATGTTTTTTGTGGGCTGTTGCGACTTATGGTAATTGCCACACACTTTTTCGTTGCATTATAGAGTATGGCAATGGAGGATTTCGTTGCATTAGCATGTATTGCAACGCAAGCAGTCATTGCTATAGTACATAGTTGCAACGTACAAACTCTATGGTAATATGGTATTTCGCAATGATTTACATGGTGGCAATAGAATATATTGCCACAGAAATTTGACGTTGTGACATATCCTATGGCAACTAAATTTCTTTCATGGAAATAAACTATATTGCAACGGAACCATTTTCGGTGGTAATAATTAGTTTTGCAACGGAAACTATTACGTGGTGACTGATCCTATGGCAACACAATTACTTTCGTGGCAATAACTTATATTGTCACGGAAACATGTTTGGTGGCGATAATTCGGTTTTCAATGGAAAATATTATGTTGTGACAGATTATATGGCAACACAATTGGTTTTGTCAAAATAAACTATATTGCCATGGAAACATATGTGGTGGCAATAATTTGTTTTGCAACGGACAATATTACGTTATCACAGATTCAATGGCAACACAATTTGTATCAAACCAAATCCAATGTAGCAAAAATTGAATTTTTCAAATTCATCTCTGGTAGAGATAATACAATATAGACAAACATCTAACAGATCAACAATACAATATAGCCAAATATCTATCAGATTGACAACCTTTACTGCCTATGCCACAAACAATATGGTCCAACATCCATTCATATTAGCATGAACAGCATCTACTAAAAATAGCATCCATTCATGTTTGTATAACCTGAAGAGGCAATCCTAGCTCCCCGGACGGTCATCTTCTTGTCCATGAGATTCAGGCCCGTCATCTGCAAGCCGTTCTGCTCCTCCCCGTCATCTCCCACATACTTAACCTACAGAGGAACGAGATAACATGTGATCGGCATATAGCAGTTATATACAGGCATACAGTTGCATATTACCTTTCATCGGCATATAACATGTGATCGCAACGACACCATGATGCGTGCATGAGCTGGTTCATCCCATTTTTTCATCTCCTTACTTCCACAGCAGTGCCACCAACAAGCGTTGGAACGCTTGCCTATGTGTTGTGCACGCTGTTGATGCGTGACTTGCAAGGCTAGCTGCACATAATGCTGAATGATATGTATTCCTGCCCCCAAAAAGTACAAAAAAAGATGTCTTTACCCATTGTGAATTACCACAGCTTGTTATTACGTACCAAGAAATATAGAAAAATACTACTGTAGTAGGTGGACTATAATTTATGTTATCGAAAAAAGACACAGAGTAGAATAGAATAGTAGATTATGGTTCAAAGTTTCTGAATTATAAGCGCTAATCTGGACATATCTTTCTCTTCTTGTCCTGTTTCAGTGAGGAAGTAAGCATGTACAGTCTTGCAAGGAAAGCTTTGTCCATCACGGACCACTAGAGCAAGAGATTACCACACCAGTACATATCTCTGGTCTGACTAAAAGGAATCAATGGATGGAACTAAAAAGTAGTAGAACGATTGGTAGGAGGGGTGAATCTTAAGGAAACTGATCTGTCAATTTGCAATTCCATTGAAGCCTACCTAATTTAACGACAACCATTAGCATTAATCTCCTTTCCACCTTTACAAAGTGTTAGGTGAGCATGACTTGCTGTTCCTATTAAGTGATGTTAGGAGTTAGGACCAATTGTGGACAGGGATACTTAAGCAACAGCTATGAATGTTGCTGGTCTACTTTTACATGTTTGATAAACCTAATGATATGAAGTTCTTGTTCGGCTAGAGTAGAGCATGGAAATATAATTAGCAAAAATCAATATGAAACAGCTTCTGCATGACAAACAGAAAATATTACTACCTAAAGTTATACAAAAAACATATTAAATATTTCTATTCAGTTGAACAACATGGAGACAGCTCAGCTGAACAGACCATATGCATTATGCCTCACCTAGACTAGATCAATTGTTTAAAAGATATAGTGCAAGTGAGATTATTGTAGCAGAGGCGGACAATCCTTTTGTTATGTAATTTCTAGCATTACACAATAGAAGATAAGGAAATTTGAATATAAAATTACACATAAGTTACATGTGGGACTGACTCCTAATAGCTGATACTGACCTGTTCTCTCCTGTCAATATAAGCCTGTAAAATTTCTTCAAGGTGATTAATAAATTTCTGCAAGGAAAAACATGTTAGCATATAGAACATTTCACACAATTCATATGGTAAAAGCAAGCACTATGAGAAAACATACAATGGCATTAGATGATAGGAGATCACTTTCCAATTCGCGTATGGGCAGAAAGAAAGGTAACGAGTGCTCAATCACAGTCATCTTTTCCAGGAATGACTTGCTTTCCAAAACACAATGAAATATTTCACAAGGCTCACCTACAAAATAGAATTCTTAATATTTGTACATAATTTCACCAGCAAAGAATGTCTCATAGTGTATGCCAATTCTCGCTCCATCCAAGCAATAGATAACCTATTAAAGAGAAGAAAATTAAGTTTCAATATGCTAAAAATAACTGACAACTCAAGGAAAAGTCCACAACACTGGTTTGACAGATAGATTGGTTGTGGAGGTAACCAGTATAAATGTTTTGGATCCAGCTTTGGTTTATAGTACGGGCAGGTAAGAACGACACTGATTATTACTCAACTAATGTGCTAGGCAAGAGAGAGGATGAGTTATAGTAGATATTCAGAAGACAAGTACAAGCACAGAAACCAAGTTCACAAATCACAAGTATTGAATCACAGATCATAGATAAAAAAAATGAAGCATGAGATTAACCTGATCGATTCACTTTCAGTCAGCCCCAGTGGTTGGAGACATCAGACAGACAGGCACATAGAAGCCGGATCAATTCAAATGCTAGTATTATGCTAAGCAATCTCAGCACACGAACAGATGTTGCAACTAAACAAGCAAAGATTTCTGACATGAGCATGATGATTGCCAAGAAACATCACTAGTTGTTCTCTCCTCAACAAAATGGGATTGGATTACATCATCGCAGGAGCCGCATCACGACGAGATGAGATCCCATCGCCGCCCGGGGAAAGATCCTGGGATGGGCCTCAAATCGAATCCAATCGAAATATAGAATGGCACAAAGAAATAAGAGATCCACGGAGGATGGGGGCCGACCTAGGTGGAGGAGGGAAAGACGGAGGGGAGGATCCGGGACCCGACGGAGGTAGGCGTTGAGCTTCTTGGAAGGCTCCATCTTGCGAGGCCCAATCTCGACGTGTGGCATGAAGAAGGCAGCGCCCCGGCGGAAGGCTCCGCACCCGACGGCGCGAGGCCGAGCCCTAGATCTCCCTCATGGTGGCGGCGAAGGTGGGGGACGCCGGCGGTGAGGTGGTGCGTGCGCTAGGGTTGCAGCAAGGTGGGAGGCGGAGGAGTATGATGCGCTAGGGTTGCAGGTGAAGATGGAGAGGGAGTTGATGGAGGAGAAGATGGAGAGGGAGTTGAGGGAGGAGAAGTTGCGGCGGTGGTGGATCCACCCAGAGGGGAGGAGCACCATGGAGAGGGCGGAGAGGGAGGAGGGGGCGCGGCGGCGGCCGGATCTGGCCGGAGGGGAGGGGCGCTGCCCGCCGGTGAGGGAGGAGGGAGCGGGGAGAGGGGCGTGAGGGGGTGGGGAGAGGGGCGCGAGGGAGGGGGTGCGCGCAGAAGAAGAAAGGAGGCCGGAAGGGGGGTGGGGGGCTTCACCCGCGGTTAAGGGGAGGGGATGTTTTTTTTCTCTCTTCCTTTTTTTTGCATGCCTAGGAAATGGCCCAAACTCAGATTTGCTTAAAAAATTATATTTAGGCTCACATGTTTCATTATAGCCCATGTCTTGGAGATAGATGAAAAATTCAAGTGTTTTATAGGGACAATTCAAACTTCTATCTCCAAATTACCACATAATAATTACAATAATATCTAAATTTGGTCAGAAAATTCTACAAATTTATATGACAACATATTTTGGGTCTATAAGCTTGACATAAAAGTTTCATAAGATTTCACAAAAATTGGAGTGTATGTTGTTCACAAAATGGATAGAGCTCTCATATTGATTCACACAACTCAAGTCAAACTTTGAAATTTGAATACCTCGTAATATGTTCGAACTCGTACGCACTACAAATTTGGATACAAACTTACATTTAACTTGTTGTTTATATTTGTGGATTTACATTGCCACTTGTTGTGCAAAAAAAATATTTTTCTATTTTTTAACTAACTAATTAATACACCCTTACGAAGTAACTCGCAAAATAATTATTTTAAATACCCGTAATTACATTTGTACATGTAATATACAATATCTAAGTTGTCATGTAGTATTTTCATGATTTTTTTAATAGATTTAGTATTTTCTATCATTTAAATGAATTTCTGAGTGCTTATCCAAAGTAATTCCAAGTTGAACTATGTGTACCTCCAGTAAGATTCAAAAAATTCACAAAAATTATATTTAGGCTTGTATATTCAATTCTAGCCCATGCCTTGGAGATAGATGAAAAATTCAATTGTCTTCTAGGGACAATTCAAACTTCTATCTCCAAATTCCCACATAATAATTACAATAATATCTAAATGTGGTCAGAAAATTCTACAAATTTACATGACAACATATTTCGGGTCTATAAGCTTGACATAAAAGTTTCATAAGATTTTAAAAATATTAAACTGTATGTTGTTCACAAAATGGATAAACCTCTCACATTGTTTCACACAACTCAAATCAAACTTTGAGATTTGAATAGCTCGTATTATGTTTGAACTCGTATGCACCTCAAATTTGGACACAAAGTTACCTTTACCTTGTTGTTGACATTTATGGATTTACATTGCCACTTGTTGTACAAAAAAATTATTTTTCTATTTTTTAACTAACTAATTAATACACCCTTGTGAAGTAACTTGCAAAATAATTATTTTATATACCCCTAATTATATTTTTGCATTTAATAGAAAACATATAAGTTGTCATGTAGGAGTTTCAAGAATTTTTTAATAGATTTAGTATTTTCTATAATTTAAATGAATTTCTACGTGCTTATCGAAAGTAATTCCAACTTGAACTATGTGTACCACCAATAAGGTTCAAAAAATGCACAAAAATTATATTTAAGCTTCTATGTTCGATTCTAGCCCATGCCTTAGAGATAGATGAAAAATTCAATTGTCTTCTTAGGATAATTCAAACTTCTATCTCCAAATTACCACATAATAATTGCAGCACATAGGATCCATGACAGTTACACTGAAATGCTAATATCTCGTAGAAATTCTATTTCAATAGTAATTTTTTCCCTTTCTTCAACCTCGATGATGATGCGTTTGATCTCTCCAATAGGGTGGGCACTAAAGAACTTAGTAATTAACCTACACTATAGATACATTGCTGTAACTAACATAGAATTTATTTCTTTTACTTCGGCTCCTATCCATCACCCAACTATTGCGTAGCGTGGTGGTGAGGTGCTCGAGTCTAAACTCTGTAGACCCTAGTTCGATTCCCCCATTGCGCATCTTTTAATTTTTCCGAAATAAAACACAAGAAAATGAACGTATAAAATATAGAATACCATACTTCATCTTAAGTGTTGGTGCAGTGCAGTGGTAAGGTGTTGGAGTGTGGTCTCTAAAACTAGGGTTCAAAACCCACACTTGGTGATTGCTGATTTTTTTTTCTAATTTTCAGTGGGCACGCCGTGGCTGGGTGACGTGGCGCGCGGCTGGGGGGCCGGTGACCTGGCGCGGCCGGTGGTCGGGTGACATGGCAGGCAAGTGGTTGGGTGATGTGGCGTCCTTGCCCAAGGGTTGCCATGGAAGCAACAGTGCAACAAATTGTGTTAAAAATTATTAAATACCAAAAATCTAAACCAAAGAACATGTAGCTCAGTAGTAAGTACAGTGGTTCCTAGGAGGTTCCACGATCAATTCCTATACTTTGCATGTTTTTCTCTCTTTTTTTGTGGCAATAACCCCTAGATATTACAACAAAAAAAATTATAGCCACGCAAAGCACACGTGGCAATAGAATTAGCTAATTGCAACCGATTTTCAAATGGTTGCGACAAAATCAATCTTTTGCAACGAAATTGCATAATGGTGGCAATAACACGTACCAATTGCAACGAATTTTCATAGAATTTATTTCTTTTACTTCGGCTCCTATCCATCACCCGACTATTGCGTAGCGTGGTGGTGAGGTGCTCGAGTCCAAACTCTGGAGGCCCTTATTTGATTCCCTCATTGTGCATCTTTTAATTTTTCCGAAATAAAACTCGCAACCATTTTGCAACTCATGGCGACAACACCTATCTATTGCAACAAATTTCTTGTTGTTGTCATGGGCTATGTGGCAACGTAACAAATTCGTTGCAATATTGCTTCCTACTTGCAATATTACGTATTTCGTGGCAATAATCCTTACATATTGCAATGCAAAAAAAACTTTATAACAACGCAAAAAAACCGTGGCAATTTGTTCAGCAACTCGCAACCATTTTTAACTCGTTGCGACAATTCCGTTGTTGCCTTGGGCTATGTGGCAACGTGACAAATTCAGTGCAAAAATGTCAAAGCCTTGCAACATTGCGTATTTCGTGGCAATAACCCGTCGATATTGCAACGAAAAAAAATTAATTATTGCAATAAAAAACACACGTGGCAATATCGCTTACCTATTGCAATGAATTTTCAAATGGTGGCAATAACGCCTACCGGTTGGTACGAAAACTCAAAATTATTGCAATAACCCCTACCTGTTGCAACGAAATTTAAGTTGATGGGATGATGGCCGTGGCAATAGCCCTAAAATCTAGTAGTGGTGATAATAACTTAATCTTGCTTAGTAATTCTTAGTCATAAAATGATCACTTAGTAAAAGAAATGGTAGTAGGATAATCAACACTTTTTCTAATAAGGTTCTGTAATGTTGTTAAAACAAATGAACATAATGGGTAATGTTGGATACAATAATTGGGCAGTGTGTAGGAGTTGCAACAACCAAAAGTTCATAAGTTAACACATGAAGCAAGTTAAGCTAAGAGCTTTTTAAATAAACAAGTCAGTGAATGCAAAACAGCTAGAACATGTTTAAGTTGTTTAAAAATTCAGAAATAGGATAACTTTCCAAATAAGTGTTAAGCAACCCTAAAGTGACCCCACCCTTCTTTTGTGAAGTTTAAATGATTTGAACTTTAGATGTGTACACAATCACCATCAAAGTCACCTCCGAGTTTTAAATCGCAACACACCTTACTTTACAAGAAAATAAATATTTACAAACTTGTATAAGTGAATGTGGTCCAAAATGCACCCAAAGCTTTTACAATGTTATGAAATTCAACCTACACATAAAAGGTTGTAATTGAAATCTTATGCATCTCATGTAGAGCTAACCGCGCTGATGGAACGTACGAGCTCGGCCGGAACGTGAAGCAAGAGGGTGTCCACTGAGCTGGACATAATTGAGGCAAATCAATGCCCGAACCAAGTTCGGAAGAGCCCAAGGCTGAGTTAGGGCAAGAAGGCAAGTTCCAGAGCATAACCTAGTTTTCTAAATTTATGCAAAATAGTCTTCTTGATCTGACTTGTGAAAGCCAGGAAGCTATCGTTGTCGTCGCCCCTGTAGTCGACTTCGAGTTTGTGCTCACGACGCCGTCCTTCAATGATGTCACGAGCATCACTGTTGTTGTTTATTACCTTTCGAAGATCTCCCACGGGATGCGTGAGCTCAGGATCGGCTCTGTGGTGGTGGCGGCCTCCCATAGAAGGTGTCCGACTACCCTTGGGTACATCCCTGTTTTGTCTAGCACCTTTGGATTGTCGAGCTGAAGGGCCTCTGTGGCTACTGCCGTGTTGACTTTGCTGGGATGGAGTATGTGATACAGAGGCTATCAGATTCTGCCTGTTGAGTTGTTCGTAGGCGCGTTCCGCCAGCGCTGCCAACTGCCTGGTATATCTGTTCCGTGGCATGGCACGGGTAATAGGTCGATGGAAGCAATTGTGGCAAGAGGCCTATGGTGTTGCCGCATTTGGACTGCTTCGAAGGCGTTGTCTAGATTCATGATCGGGAGCCCCTCTGCAAGCCGGCAGGGATGGTCTTCTCTCACTGCGTTCCTTGCTCGTCGCTGGGTTCTCTGAGCTTTGGTCTCCTCCCCGATGACGTTGGCGGTGAGCTCATCCTGCAACACATCATATAGGTGACACTCATGTCAAGGATTCCTCTCCGCTGGATCGCCATCCTCCATATCTTGCCCTGTGACGAGGTCAAAGAGTTCTCTATCTGGAGAGTGGCTTCGAGAATTTGAGGTGATGACTTCTGTAGACGAATCTGCCTTGGGGGGTCGAAGTGATCACCAGGCTCTACTACGGACCTGATAATGGCATCTCCTCATTGGAATCCGAGTAGTAATCGTAGTTGGGGTCGTCGATCACACCCGGGTTGGATTGCAATCTAGACAAGCTTGCTTGATAGGTGGTATCCGCGTTACAGAGTTTGAAAGGGAACTGACTCGGAGTTTGAATTGATTCGCATGATGGCTGGAATGCCGGCTTGTGAGAACCAATCCGAGTAGATGTAGAGCCCGAGTAGTACTCGGACTTGCTTCTCAATCCTTGGAACAGGTTGAAAGTTTTGTTGAATCTCTCAACGAATTCCTCCAAAACTTGGCGATGAAGGTTGATGTCGTAAAGCTTCTCCTCTGGGGCCTCCGCGATATGGCGGTGGAAGCCTCTAGCGCCATTTGCAACGTAGACCCAGGAGCCGAAGATGAACATTGTGCTTGCTTCGAACATGACTGTTGGTTTGATGATAACTTGTGCCATCGAACTCGCAAGGGAAATCTCGGTGACTTCCCCTACCTGACGTGCTAGCTGTCGGTGTTTAAACCTGACAACCTACCAAGGGGAGTACCCAAGGTAGATTTTTGGTTGGTGGGTGTCGCCGAAATCAGGAACTCAATGGTGCACGTAGGCACGCAATTTAGATAGGTTCGAGCTGCTAGATTGCGTAATACCTACGTCTTGTTTGTTTGTTCGCTTGTATTCAATTGAACTTGTTTGGAGGAGGCTCCTGCCCGTCCTTATATATTGCAGGAGCAGGGGTACAGGACGGTTGGTCTACAGGAGTACTAGTCGGATTCGACTAGAGAGTCCTACTCTAACTGCTACGAGTAGTCTCCGAGTCCTCGACTAGTTCTTGTCCTCCACGTAGACTACGCCGTCTTGTACCGTAGTCCCCATGTTTGACACATCTCTGTGTACAACCCTGTATATGGGTTTGTCCAAACCTTCTGGTGGGCCCACAGATGTATGTACGACACATGGCGCAAGACGGTGTAGTCTACATGGAAAGATAGGAACTAGTCGACGATTAGGAAAGTACTTATTGTAATAAGAGTAGAACTCTTCTAGTCGTATCCGACTAGTATTCTTGTAAGCAACCGACCTGTAATCATGCCCCCGGCAATATAAGGTGAGGCAGGGACCCCCTCCAGAAAAATTCAATCCAACCAACACACAGGATGTAGGGTATTATGGAATCTAGCAGCCTAAACTTTTCTAAATTGTGTGTCTGCATTTACCTTCAAGTTCCAGATCTCGATGAGCCCCACTAACCAAAAGACTACCTCGAGCACCCCTCATTACCTTCAAGTTCCAGATCTCGATGAGCCCCACTAACCAAAAGACTACCTCGAGCACCCCTCAGTAGGTTGCCGGGTTTAAACACCGACAACAGGCTCATAAGTCACAATATAGGTACATGAGTTCAAAGTTTACAAGTTCACATCACAAATTAAGTCTGCAAACAGCAACATAAATAATATGGCTTTAGGAAGTCCAGGGACTAGGGCTGTAGGCGATCATCACTCATCAGGTTGGAAATTACTAAGACTCAGCCTCAGTTGTGCTCTCTTCTCCTTGTCCTTGGAAGAAATGCTCAGACCACAATGTTCTACAAAAAAAACAGACAAGACAACAATGTTAGTAATGTTGGTTAGAACAAAAAATAATTATTGGGATAAAATCATAAAGATCACAAACTGATTTACCTTCTTCAAGCTTGGCCAATTCTTCAATGTTCTCTTCAACACTAATATATTCAGGCCCAAAAATCTAGTTACTTGCACAAATGAGTCTCTCAACCATTGTTGATGTGAGGGAGCTTCTGAAGTCATCAAGAATCTATCCACCGGGACTAAATGCCAACTCTGATGCAACTGTGGAGATAGGGATAGCTAAGAGATCCCGAGCCATGTGAGATAGAATTGGAAATCTATTTTCATTGTCCTTCCAGTACTTAAGAATGTCAAACCCTTTCTTATCCTCCTTATTGTCTTCCGAGAAGTACTTCTCAACTTTAGACTTGACTATGACATTTCCACCACCATTGCTGCTGAGCTGTTGATCAATGATAGACCTCATCAAGATTTTGCTCTTTGATACTGGTTCTTGAGAATCATTAGGTGCCTGTACCTTGTCACTTGGAGCATACATATTTCTATACTCTTCGAACAGGAGCAAAAAGAAGTGTTCACTGTTGCCCACAACTTCTATCCTATTTCATCGCTAAACATCACCATAGTAGCCATCATTATGTAATTTGAAAGTTTATACCTTGGATCAACAGGAACTCAGAAGAAGATAACCAAAGTTAAGCAAATGACACCCCTTATCTTTCTCACCTCTCTTCTCTCTATTAGACCGTTTCTCTCCATACTTCTCCCCAAAATACTTGTAATACTTCACTAGCATCCTCTTACCCATTTCTTGACACAATCTATCTTCACTATAACACTAGTTTCGCAGCAAAACCAAAACATTCGCAATCTCATGGAAGATGTGTGAGATGTTGGACGCTTTGTTACTATACGCGGAGAGTAAGTTCATAGAAATGCTGAAGGAATTTAGACATCTTCCTAACTTTCTCCCAATCTGATTTTACAGGAACTTTAGGACTGTCACTTTCTAATTCTAGCTTATAGTATGGGTCCTCATCACTGTACCTTTGAAATTCCTTTTCATACTTCTGTGCAACATTTAACATAAGGTACATTGAGTTCCATAGAGTGCAAACATCTAGGTTTAAAAAATCTTTGGTCTGAACCTTTGCTAATTCAACACATTTCTTGAAATTTACTAGCCTAGATGTTCTACCCTTGATGAACTTAACAGCAGCATGGACACAAGCAATAGAAGTATCAATTTCCTTTAAGTCCTCAGTCACAATCAAGTTGATAATACCCGCAACACATCTCATATGTAAGTATTCCCCATCAGCAAAGGTACCCTTGGATTCATTCAAGACCCTCCTCATATAATTTATTGCATTGTTATTTGCACTAGCATTGTCTACTGCTATAGTAAAGACTTTATCAATCCCCCAGGAAGCCAAGCAACTCTCTAAGTGCTTTCCAATGTCTTCCCCTCCATGGCCCTTTGAGAGAAAAAACCAATGATTTTCTTATGCAGGTTCCAATTTTTATCAATAAAATATGATGTCACACACATGTAGTTTTGCTTGGTGTTAGCTGTCCATGTATCAGTTGTGAGGCTAACTCTTTCCTAGTGTTCTTTGAAAAATATCTGGAGCTTTTGTTTCTGGACATCATACACTGTCACACAATTTCTAGTGGCTGTTCTTCTAGGGGGCATAATGAATTTTGGGCCCGCTTTGGCAATAAACTTTCTAAGACCAGAGCATTCAGATGCGGCAAAAGGCTGCTCATCTTCAATTAACGTCTCCGCAAAACTAATTTTCTGTTCATCAAGATCGAATTTCCATGTAGATATAGTACCAACACTACTATTTCTAGGACTAGATATCAGTTGCAAAGTGCCTTGTTTATCAACTACTTTTTTGTTTGTATTTTTTTGCAGACTCTCAAGTGGACATTCAGAGAGGACGTACCATTTGTCTTTGCATCACACTTGTATAGGCCTCCACAGTACTTGCACTTTGCCATCTTCTCCCCACTCGCAACCTTGACCTTGGTAAAGGGGTTCCAAGCATCTGATCTTGGAACCATGGCTTTCCTTTTCTTGCTTTCTTTCTCTGCATCCCCTTCCCCTGGCTGCTACTGCTCCTCCTCCTTGTCTACCTCTATCACTTCTTTCACTTGATTTTCCATGGTTTCTTCAGTATCCCCCATCTACAAATGAAAAGCACGGGGATTCACAGATCAATCACTGAATCAGCAACAATGGAGATAGCCAAGCCGGATAGGAGAAGTTGAACAGGAGGAGATGAAGAGTACATAACATACGTTGGAGGATTCCTCTATTGCTGTTGCCATTGTACCAGTCAAAGAGGTTGACGTGGGTTGTGGCGCCACCAGCCGGCCCGCCACAGATCAGCTCGCTAGTCGCTGGCTCACCGCAATCCTCCCACCGGCCCGCTGCCCACCGCAGATCATCCTGCCTACGCTGCGTGCACGTGCCTGCTAGGCCGCTGCGCCGTGGAGGTGTGCCGCCGTGGTCTGTGGTCTATCAGGCCAAGCGTTGCTGGAGCCGCCGCCGCCTGGCCGGCCTAGCGCGTGGGATTGGAAGATAGAATAGTGTTAAGGTTTGCCAGTGGAGTGTGTAGGGCTTGGGATATTTGCTTGTGAGTTTGGGCCGAGGTGGGCCAAAATACTCACGCTATCGGCCTGCCTGGGCAGCTGGATCAGCTAAGGCTCGGTTGTTCAGTTTGGTATAGTAGTAAAACCGAAACTGACACCAAACACCGAACTTTGCTGGATTGGAAACCGAAACCAGACCGAACAAATCAAAAAACCGACATTTCAGTTCCGTTCGGTATTTTTTTTCGGTTTTGGTTTAAAAGTGCCCAGCTCTAATCATACATTGTATTAATGCTCAACCTACACCATCACATATCCTTTGTCCCCAACAAAAAATCTCTAGAAATTTATCCTAGTATATCATAAAAGTAACATGTTTGATTGATCAAAGGTAAGAATAAGGTCTACGAATGTTATGACTCAATTTAGAACAAACCTTTAAGAAATTCCAAATAGCATATGTGGTTCCTGGGAATGCATTGCCATGACTGTCATGTGTTTTTACATCGATACCTTCCCCTCTTAATTCGTGGCAAGCTGCCATCAAATGTTTGTGAGGCCATAATTGAACTTTGTTCTCAGAATTTATATATGGAGACTCTTAACAGGCTTGATTCCTCAACTGCTCTTACACTTTTTGTACATTTTTTAATGTAATGATTCACCTACCTATCTGTCGGTGTTTAGACCTGACAACCTACCAAGGGGTATCCTCAAGGTAATAGATTGGTTAGTGGAGCTCGCCGAGATCAGGAACTCAAAGGTGAATGCTGACACACGATTTAGACAGGTTTGGGCTGCTGAATAGTGTAATACCCTACGCCATGTGTGTTTTATTGCGTATGTTGTATTGAATTGCTTTGGAGGGGTCCCTACCTCACCTTATGTATCAAGGGTAAGGTTACAAGTCGATTGGTTACAAGAATACTAGTTAGATATGACTAGAGGAATCCTACATACTCTTATTACAATGAGTACTTTTCTAATCCTCGACTAGTTCCTATTATTCCATGTAGACTATGCCGCCCTACGCCACAGTCTCCATGTCAGATACATCTTGATGTCCAGCCCCATATCTAGAACTGTCCAAACCTGCTTGTGGGTTCATAAATGTATGTACGACACTATCCATTTAGCATAGGAAGCTATGGCTGGTGGATGTGTGCTACATTTTTCATATGGTTCGAGCAGCATGTGAGTGCTCCAAGATGTCATAATGAGTGTTTAATTCTGAAAAATACATTTTTTATATATTGTTCGCTAACTCATGCAACATAGAGATTGGAGCTTTATGCCAATAGATGCCCACATATCACAGATGAATTATTTGCTCTAGCCAGAGGTCCCGATGCCCGAGTTACTGGGCACACGAGCTATATGATTAATGGATGGAGATTCAATACAAAAGAACAAGACATACTATTCAAATCACAAAATAGTGTAGTTGTGGTTAAAGGTGGTGCTGGCAGTGCAAGCAAAGATTATTTTGGTGTTCTAACAGACACAATCAAGCTATACTATGGAAAATATAGTGTTGTGCTATTCAAATGTGAATGATGGGATGTGCATACCGGAAGAGGAATAAAAGAAACGATAAACATGGCTTCACATTGATATGTATTGATGACCCATATATTTTGGCAACACAAGCTGAGCAAGTATATTATGTCAAGGATACCAAAGATCCAAAGTGGTTAGTTGTGGTGAAGACCTAGCCACGTGATACATATGAACTGCCTCCCGATGATGATGAAGAAGAAAGTGAAAATATAGCATCAGATAAGTAAGCATGCTAAGAAAATAAGAATATCATAGTTGCATCCATTGAAACAACAGATGAAAATGACATTACAATTCTAGAGAGGCCAAGTGTTCAAGGGCAAACTGTAGATGGAAACCTGAAAAACACGATTAATGATGTGGGCGATGAAGAAGAAGATGGAGAAGAGGAAGCAGACTCTGAAAGTGATGGCTGTGAGTACATTGATACAGATGATAGTGATAATGAAAGCATAGAACATATAGGTGCTACTTAATTTACGATTCTATATAATTCATAAACTTACTTCTACTTTCAAGCGAGTGATTGTTACAATTCATTTGTACCAGCCTCTAAGGCTCTAATCAGTTACATGTGAAATGTGCTGCATTTTTATTTAATTGGGTACCTAGCGTTGAATGCACATATGTTGATCTGTTGGCACAATCTTCAGCATAAACATGCATGTTTATGCAGGTCACTAAAACAAAGTGATTCTATTTCTTAGATGCAATCACACCACAGGCATACCTCACAATTAAAATTATGTCAGATTGCAACAGGGAAGCTCAGCATAATTAACTTCTTTCAACTCTAGATAACAGAGCACACCCTATCTAAGAATATATGCTGGCTTTACCGTCAAAATTAGCATGGGGAATTGGGGGATTTGTGAGGGAATCAGTAATCTAACCTGAATAGAGTTTCCACCCTGTGCTGCAGCATAGCGGCTGGCTCAACAACAACTGTAGCATGCAGTGACCTAACAGCCATCTCTGAGCACAAATAAGAGCAGCAGCTGAGAGGAAGAAAGGAGATTATAGAGAAGGTAGCTGAGGAGCAGTTTCCATGAGCGAATCCATGGCTGAGGATCATCAGGGAGGCAGCAGCTTGATGGAATTAGTATCCTGCAGAGAGGAAATTGACTAATTGTCTAATAATTGAGAGGATTAGGAGGTAGCTGAGAGATTGAGAAAGAAAGGGAGAGGAAGGAGATGGTCGGCGGCCCTAATGCCCTGGGCCTATTCATGCTAATAGGGCTGATTAGGCCTAACGTTACATCCTTACTAAATTCCAATAAGATAGTGAAAAAAATATCATTCATCACTTTAGAATCATCACAACAACATAGAGTAGCGTGACGATGTAATATTCACTCACAATATATAAATAAAATAATTAAAATATGCAAAATCATCACTATTGCACTTTCACAGCTAAAAAGCTCCATGACGACATAATCGAGAACTGACCTTCCATCCAGGAGCTTTTATCCGAGTCCCGGTTGTAATGGCTAGAAATATTGCACCGACGCCCACCCCTTTTGTCCCGGTTGGAAATCCAATTGGGACAACCGGGACAAAAGGTTTAGTCCTGGTTGGAATTACCAACCAGGACAAATGGGGGTCTTTTGTTTTGGTTGGAATTTCCAATCAGGACAAAATCTCCTCCCATATAAATCCAACCAGCCCGAAACACTTCTTCCTCCCCCAGCTCGAGCCACTCCACCAGAGACCGAGCGTTTCATCCTCCTCTCCATGGCGAGCAAGCAACCTTAGGGGAGGTGCTGCCCGAAATTTTTTTCCTCATTTCCATGGGGTTTTTACTCATCCAAAGTGTTGTGAATGTTAGCTACTTGATCCTCCCTTCATTTATTGTTATTATGCTTTGTGTTATGCTTTAGAGAGGGAGAAAAATGAGTTTTTTAGAATGAGGGGGAATGGAGAGGATTTTTATTTATATATGTTTTTGAGCTAGAATTTGATGGATAGCTTGCTTATTATATTTGATTTGTATTAGTTAAAAGAACTTGATCAATATTAGGTATGGAAAAAAATAGAGTAAATTTATTTTTAATATTTAGTCATTACAATAAAATTAAGGTAAATAAATTGTAGGCGTAAAAAATAGAATTTGGTTATTGCTATAATTTTCATGTCAATGTAATTTAACAATAGTTGTATTTCTTTGACCAAAAATTTATTTATATCATGTTTATTGTAAGAACTAATTATTATAAACATACTTACTCTATTTTTTCCCTACCTAATATTGATCAAGTTCTTAATGTAATACGAAACCCTATGTTCATTTTTCATGTAATATGATGCAAATGGACCGGTAATGAATGTACCACCTCCGCTCCTCTAATCCCAGAGAACAGTGTCTGCACATAGTATGAATGTGCTTACACTATTCTCTGCACATAACTCAACTTTCTACGAAGTCTATGGAGAGTCACCTCTGCTCCTCTAGTACCAGAAAATAATGGTACAACAGAAGAACTTCGAGTCCACAAACTCGAGCTGAATATCACAAAAGAATCTTGAAAAAGTATTCCAAAAGCATTTTGGAGCCTAATTCTTATAATAGAAGTATGCTAGCCTAATATCCTCTTCAGGCAAAGATCTATTCACTAACCTTGACCTAGCAACTTTTGGTTGGTTTTGGCTTGCCACCATGGGTCATGCTCAGTGAATAGATCTTTTGCCTGTATGGGCTATTGTGTGTGCGCCACCATACTTCTATTATGAGAATGTGGGACTTGCTTCAAAAGATATTTGGTCAATTATTTCAAGATTCCTTTATGATATTCAGCTCGAATATGTGGACTTGAAGATCTTCTGTTGTACCATTATTTAATGGTACTAGATATCTGGAGGTGACTCTTGATAGACTTTGTAGAAGATTGAGTTATGTGCAGAGATGGCTTGGAGGGCAAACATTCTGCTATGTTGTACTATTATTTTAGGATAATTGACTACGTGAACTCCACTATGGAGCGTCTGTAATCTTTAGTGTATATGTATCTTTATTGTATTATTATGAGTGTAATATTTATATGTATCTTTAGTGAATGTTATAAATGTTGAATGGTGTAATTTTCATGTGAATTGTTTCTATCTTTACGAAGGTCTTTATCTAATACGAACACATATGTCCATTTCTCACGTAATAATTTATTTATCTAATATTTTTTGCAATGACTAAATATTATAAACACATTTACTCTATTTTTTCCCCTAGCTAATATTGATCAAGTTTCTTTATCTAATATGAAAATCTATGTTCATTTCTCACATAATAATTTATTTATCTAATACTTTTAAAAGGACTAAATATTATAATCACATTAACTCTATTTTTTTCCTACCTAATATTTATCAAGTTATTTATCTAATATAAAGACCTATATCCATTTCTCACGTAATACGATACAGATGGACCAGCAATGGATGTATAATGTGGACACAAGGACCAAGGAGTTTGTTTACTGCTTGCATTACTTTGTAGAAGTGGCCAAAGCTAACAAACCATAGAATGGATTCATATGTTATCCATACTTCCAATGCAGTAACAAGAAGGATACTTCATGGGGACTGTTCATAGCCACTTGTTTAGATACGGTTTCATGCCTAACTATTCGGTTTGGAACAAGCACAGCGAAAGACGGGTTATAATGGAAGATGGCAAAGAAGAGGAGGATGATAACAACATTCCGGATTGGGTTACAGGCCAAGCTTTTGCAGATACTATGATGGGCGAGGCTGGTGAAGATGATTTTGTAGAAGACGGCCCTATTGATAATCCTGGTTAGGTGGTACGGCATGCACACAAAGATTGCGAAACTGAGAAGGAAGCGGAAAAGTTGCAGCGCATGATAGATGGTCACAAAAAATTGTTGTACCTAGATTGCAAGCAGGGGTATAAAAAACTGGGTACTATACTAGAACTGCTGCAATGGAAGGCAAAAAATGGTGTGTCCGATAAGGCATTTCAGGGGATATTGAAAATTGTAAAGAACATTCTTCCCGAGAATAATGAATTGCCGTCTACAACATATGAAGCTAAACAGGTTGTTTACCTTCTAGGATTGGAGGTTCAGAAGATACACGCATGCCCTAATGATTGTATCCTCTATCGTGGTAATGAATACGAGAAATTGGATGCTTGTCCTATGTGCGGAGCGTTGCAGTATAAGATCAGGCGAGATGCTCTTAACGTCTCTCTCATTAATGTTAGTTAGCTCTAATATGAACATTTATGTACATAGTTTTCACTAGATTCTCCTAATAATTATGATTGATAAAAGCCCCGTTATTGTGTTCAATTCATTGAGAAAACCACCGGCGGAGTACCAAGACATTCAAGACATACTAAACTCGTAATAATTCTGGACCTTTATCTTTATGCAAAAATTTGTTTCCTAAATTTTCACCTAATATTGTATCATTCATTATTTTAATCCGTAGCGCATGAAAATGATTCCTTAAGACTCACCATGGTGAGTTCAAAGAAAAACATACATTCAATACAAAGTTTCCAGTACATATAAAGTTTGCATATTTTGTACATTCTATAACATGAATATTTCATAATTTATTGTTTTCCCACTAAAGTGCTTGAGGTAGGAACAAGGCAATAATCTATATGGATACTATGTCTGTGAGCACATGAACAGTTTTATGCATGGCAAGGTGTTGTCGTCGCATGATCTAGATGTACGTAAAATAAAACTATTAATAATTAATTGTTTTTTAGCTTCTTATATTTAATTGTTCGTATAACATTCACATATTTTTAAATTACAGATGTGGCAGATTCAAGAAAGACTCTTGGAGAAGGAGAGGATTTTGGCAATATGTGAAGGTCTCATAGGATTCCTGGTGGACAAGGTGATAAATCCCACGGGAGAATTTATTAAAACGGATATTCCATAGCCGCACCGAGCAACACCACGACAGGAGGATCTTAAGACCAAAGAGGATAAATTATTGTATATGTAGTAATTGTATAAATACTAGTTTGATGCGTATAATATACTAAGATTTATATATATATATATATATATATATATATATATTACTGTCATGAAATATATATACAACTTGCATACAATATTAATATGGAAAAGAATTAAAAAAAGTCTTAAGTACTAAAGGGGTACATGCATGCGCCATGCAAGCGTGCAGGCAGGTGCATGCACGTACCCCTTTCGTCTCGATTGGTAAAACCAACCGGGACTAAAGAGACGCGTGTTGCGCCTGCATGGTCGCCCCTTTAACCAACCGGGACTAAAGCGGGGTCTTTACTCCCGGGTGAATGACCCGGGACTAAAGGATCCTCCTTTTATCTCGAAAACTTAGTCCCGGTTGGATTTTTGAAATCTATGGCCCTATCCAATCGGGACTAAAGCCGCGTTTTCCAGTAGTGAATGTTTACACACTGCTTAATAAAATAGAGAAAACATGCTAGCTTTGACTCTATAGAGTTGTCACTACTTTAGAGTCTGGTAACGCTCAAACATGACATCACTACCTGCAAGTAAAATAGTGAACATAATACATTTGTCAATATTGAATCATCACAAAAAAAAAATGGCTACTGTGATGACATACTATTTTCTCACTAGCTATCAATAAACTAGTGGCAAAATTCTAATTCATCACCATTACATCATCACTACAAAGCCTTGTGATGAAAAATACCTTCTCACTACTTATTCGTAAATAGTGACAATATGGTGATTCATCACGATCAAATAGTCATCAAAAACTTCATTTGTGAGGACTTTTTTTTTCACAAATTACTCATGGAGTTGTGATGAAAGAAATACTTGTTACAAATTATTTATGAAATTGTGATGAAAACCATACTTGTCACTACAAAACCATATATTAGTGAGTAAAGAGATTTTCGTCACATAGTTCATCACAAATGGGCCGATCCCTTGTAGTGGGAACCTCAAATATTGGAGAAAAACACGAGTTCCTAAGGTCCAGAAATTCGGAGTTGAAGTGTATTTCACCAAAGTTTGGCCAATCGTCGAGATCGCCAATACTGGGTAGTGTAGCCATCGGACCATCAAACCTAGTTCAAGTTTTTCGAATGTTGTTAGCTGAAACAAGAGTTTTAGAGCCTATAAACTTTGGGATTTCTCATCACTGAATCAGGGACTTGGCCAATTTTCCATGAGGGTTGAAAACAACAGTTTGACCCGATTTTGACTAAGGTTTTGAGCAACTAAACCAAGATTTCACACATCAAGATCATACTCATTAGAAAGTGGATAGGAAAGACTACAAGTTTTGTATTGGACAAAAGGTGTGTGTTTAGGAATTTAAATATTAAACAACCGTCAAACATAGCTACTTTCTGAATTTCCAACACTTAGAATTTCATGTGTTTATGCATTTAGATTGGGAACTTGAGTTCGTTTCTTTTTGTTGAAAACTTGCTAATGGCTCAATAATCATTACTTTGGCATAATTACCATATTTTTCATATTTATATTTTTTATTAATTGTATTTAGCAAAAATTATTAAATGCATTTATGCATGCATGATTATCGCTAATGATCAAGTTATGCATGTTAATGCATGTAATTAACACTAGAGGTGTTACAGGACGCCAAGGGTGGCGACGCCACCCATAGGAAGATCTAGCCTCTGTCAACTCATGAAGGCGACCAGCAACCACGTTGGGGGACACCATTGGCAGCCTTGTAGACGACCAAAGGCGGTGGTGCCTGAGGAGACCCTATATTCAAAATCTCTTTGAACGAAGAGATATTTTTATAAGTATCCCTATATTTTCTAAAACAACTTGCAATGCCACAATATTATATCTCTATCATCTACATGCACTAGAAATATATTGCAAAAATATTGTAATGTTGGAGACCTGAACTCAAGACCTACAATTGCATTGCATAATACTCCACCTACTAGCCAACTCAACCTCACACCAATTGTTGCATATTTACTCAGTATAATTGTTATGACTATGCCTCAATCTTCTAAATAGTGTCTCAAGATATTACAGTTAATATCTCAAACTACGTCTTTACGGAGGTCACGTCAATTTTTTAAGTGTCTCAATTATATCCCTAATAATCTATATTGGCATTTTACAAGATGACTTAAGAAAATGTCCCTATAGTTGAAAATGCCTTAAGTAGTGTCTCAATGCATATCGCACTTTCTAAAGTGCCACAAAAAGTGTCTTTATAATACGTCAAGACACATTAATAAGGGCAAATCATAGAATATGTATACAAAAGTGTCTCTACTTAGGTTTATGTTGTAGTGGCTGCGACCTTGTTAAGAGCCATGGGAGAGATGGAGAGGGAAGAAGAGGGGCAGACGTCGACTTCGGCACCGCCGTGGGCCGCCGGCCAGTCGGCTGTGGCTGTGGCTGCCACCGGGAAGAGTATCTAGGGTAGGTGGCGACGACGCTTGAGGTTTCACCCCTGATCTGTCCAGGAGAGCGACGCAGGCGTTTGGGCTTTTTTTCCTAGATAACAAACCTCTCCCTTGTTCTCTTCTCTCTCCCTCTCACTAACCATCACCCATAGATACACATCGTCCACCACGATCGAGTAGCTCCCCATCTTTCCCCATGGCTACAACTTGCCGTCCATGGCACCTTTCAGGGAAGGCACATTGTGCCCTAAACCTTAGCCATCTCCACGTTGATGGATGATAAATCTAGGCACCAAAGACACCGGCACTCGAAGCCTATTTCCATCACTAGTGGTAATCACCACCGCTATACCACGTCGCCATGAGACCAATATGATGCGTGTGGCATGCTCCAGTCATATGTACTGCTATCATAAGTGTCTACCACTATGGATGGCGATCACATCCCTTAGATACTAACTTGGTAGGATCGGATTTCTCCCGTGAGGTACGGACTTGGCAACTTGGTGATGGATGGGTCGGGGGTTGTTAAATTAAGGTTTAGTTTGGATTGCAAGTTTGTAGAAGCGGGGGCTAGACGGCTGGGAAGGAAATTGGTTTGGTAGGAGATCAATTGGATGGTAGGCGGCGAGGATTGAAAAAGAAGCCACTCATCACTCTATGGCCCTGCTTGGTACAAATGTTGGGAGAAGTGTTTCTCAAATAAGCTGCAAAAAATAGAAAAAGCACTATTTTGAGAAGCGGATTTGATCCAGTTTCTGCATTTTAGTACAAATGGGAGCGGTGGGGAGAAGTGTGATCAGAAAAAGCTACAAAAGAGCGCACCGTTTAGCTGCTAGCTTCAGCTTAGTTTAGCCATAAACAGGATTTAAGCTATTTCAAACAGAGCATATATAGGTTAGCGCAGCTGCATATCCCAATCAAAGAACCGCTGTTGTGAGAAAGGTAGGAAAGAATACCGAGGAAAAAGATCTCGTAAATGTTGGGTTTAGATTATCCATGTGCGAGAGGGGAGAACGGGTGTACTCAATCTATTTAAAAAACTATATCATTTCAGTTTTATTATCTTGAATCAGAATTTTCTAATTAAATTTGCCAAAGTTTATAGGATATGTTTAATACCTATAATACCAAATAAATGCATGTTAAGATGTTTTTTTAATGATGGGTTAGTTTAACAAAACTAATTTGATATTGTAGTATATATGTTGTAAATTAACACCTGGGCCCTCACGTGGGTAGGCGTAGAGTCGTAGACAGCTCCGTGGTTGTTGCCTCAAGTGCCACGAAGACTAAAAGACCTGTGGGGAGTACGAAATTTAGACGCTAGTCCAATTTGTTCCGAAATTTGTGTGTAGCATCGATGTCCAGTTTTCTACAAGTGAGCCAGACAAATCTAAGAACAAATCAAGGCACAGGCTCAACGATTCAACGAATATGTTCCTTTCCCAACATCTTTCATATTCAAAGCAACCGTAACCGAGCAAATAAGTTGGCAAACTGCAGCATTTTATGCACATATTTGATATTCCACGATAACATGAGCCCATGTAGGAATAACAGCACACAAATGTAAATGTATGGCAAAGCAAATAATCTTCTTCATTTTATTTACCATAAGATAATCATTTATTAACAACCTTCTGGTGATGCAACGCGTAGTTGCTTGATAAAAGTCATTCAGCACTACCACGTACGGAGTAATAACTCAACCATCACTATGCTTATGCTTCCAGTTTATTAGCATGCCTCTGGCAGAAAGACTTGATCCTTTCAAGGGCATTCTCGAGAGTAGGTATGTCACAAGCAAAAGTGATACGAATCCAATCCTTCATTCCTAATGCACTGCCTGCAAAAATACTCATGTACCTCAACACTGGCTTTTGGTAAGAGGGTACCAGAACAGTTAGGAATTCCGAACAGTTATACAGATCGTTGCTGGTACTGCCTTTTCCAAATTATAGTTGTTCCCAGACAAAATTTCCAGATAATGGAATAAAACATGTATCCCAACCTGAACATATTCTCAGCCAACTAGAAAAGTAAAGATGGACTCCAATGTTAATCGTAACTACTGACAACCTTTCGTGTGCTAGTGACTAGTGAAATTGCCTTACTGAGTTCTTCAGTAATTTATTGCACTGCATATTGTACCTACTTATATTTTACTGTCTATAGGATAATGTCACTCACGACGACAAGTGATAAAGCTATAAAAGGAATATCAGCATACAAGAGTACAAAAAAATATATATCATGGATATAATTTGATATTTTGAATTATAAGGTTTGTTTTAAGCACAGACATCCTATACTAAGTTGATATTACAAATGAACAGAATACTGTGAAACCAGAAGCAGCCAAAAGCAGCATATATACGGAAGTTAAATGTACCTGGTAACACTATTACAGACTCCTCTTTTGCCAACCTGCAGCAGAAGTCCAAATCATCCAGGATGCCATCCAAGTAACAAAGATCCAGCTTTACCTGTACAACAAAGACCACAAATTGTGTTATGATTGAAATTAAGATACACTAAGTATTTTAGCTAAAGCATATTTTGTTACTGATTCTCTTTACCATGACAAACATTGATCCCTCTGGCTTATGAGGGCATGTAATGCCCCTAATCTCCTTTATTTTACCATAGCATAAATCTGCTGAGTTTCGCAAAAGATTAAGTATTTTGTTGAAGTAATCTTCCTTGGTGTTGGCTATTATTTTAGGGACTGCACCCTGTATGACATAATTAGTATGTTTGACATCAGCAGAAACATAAACTGCTGTTCTAACAAATATTGTTCGATATATTGTATACAGATATACCTGGATAAATGTTGCAGGATCATTTGTAATATTAATATAGCTTTCAATAGATTTGTCAACCTGTAAGAGAAAAATTAATGGTACACAATTTAAAACCAGTCAATAGAATAGGAGTCTCAAAACACGAGTTTGATTAATATGATTTGGCAAATATAAAGCATATTATATCATTTAAACTCATATTTTATCACCTACACATCCTTGGCAATTCCATCATCCAGGTTCCAACAGTCGAATAAACGTTAGAACAATTAATAGGACAAATATACTGCAATGACATAGCGTCTGTGATTATTTGGCCCAATAACGTAGAGTTGTAGATGGCAAAATTAACCTTAACAGTTTTTGCTTGGTTTCAGAGTTTTAATTGTTGCCATAATCCTATCCACAAGACCACAACATTGCTTCACATTTTTCTGGATCAATTGAACAGTATGTTTTGTTATTAATATATGATTCCTTCGCCAACTCAGTATCTCCATATGGCACTTTGGATATAGGGTATTGTAGAAACCTCTTTTGTATTCCAAAAGTTACTGTCAAGCAGTCAACCTCAATAAAGAGTTTTGGTATGTTGCATCACCTAAAATTTATCACATCACCTAGTGGCCATTGTATTCACTGATAAAGAACTAAGGACATAGGCATCACATTGCTTCTATCCTGTGTTTTTAGATGGCTATTCAATCAAAAGGAAACCCGCTACGCATTATGCTCATATATCTACTATGGAACTGGAGATCTATTCCATTATATTAATTAGGACCCTGAAAACTTCAATGCTTCAGCATCTGTGTCATGATACATTAGTGCTTCTTAGTTTTATCTTAAAAAAAAAAGGACTCAACCATGGGTAGAGATGGCCCCTTGACTTCTTCGTTTTATCTACAACTGTGAAAACACCTATAAGTATTTCTATATTTGCCGAACATTATCGAGATAACCAAAAACAAACATTGAACCCATCTACTATTTGTCAGCAGAATTCCCAACCACAAAACTTTCAGAAGCAACTGACCAGATGCTACAAGCTATCCAAATTATTCTGTCTACATAGGATGGGCATCATGGGCTCACGAGTTATTCAGGATGGGTCTACCATTCACCTCTGCTTAGAGTGCATGGTGCATATCGAACAGTCAAAGTGATGTACAGACAGCATTAGTTGACAGCCTAAAGAAATGCGTAAGGAGACAGATCAAATGTTTACCTTGGCTTCCTTTAAGATGCCATTCGGGTCGCACGTTGCTATCCAACCAAGACGCCAACCAGGCACAAGCCATCTTTTAGATATAGATCCCAGGGTGATCACAGGAACTATATCTGCAAAGACACCCATTGGTATAAAAGGCTTATTCCCAAAAGCCAAATGGTCATACACCTCGTCGGCAATGATTATTATTCCAAGTTTCCTTGCAGTCTCTGCAATCTGTTCATTTCCAGTACTAGAAATTCTCATCGCATAACAAATAGGGAACACAACCTAGGAAATATCTGTCTAAGAATATATATACTTACTTTGGCCAAATGATCATGTGAGTACACACTCCCACAAGGGTTACTGGGATTTATAATGACCATGGCAACCGTGTTCTCATCAGCAAGAGCCTCCATGGACTCTAGGTCAGCCTCCCAGCCTCGGTCAGGAATAAGGTTGAAATGACGTTCCTCTAGATTACTGAACATGGTTCGTGACTCATACAACGGAAACCCAGGTTTGGGAAGCAAGATGTTGGAGCCAGGCTGCGCAAGGATGGAGATCATGACATCAATAGCTTGGCAGCATCCAGCAGTGAGGTAAATATCATCCGGTGAAAGCTGGTAAGGAAGATCCTGAGATAGGTACTCCGCAATAGCACTGCCAATTCAAGGCAAAGGTATAAGAGATATAGTCGTGAATTCAGGTTTAAGAACAGAAACTTTATGGGAAGAAAAAGGTCATGCAAGTTACATAGAGGTATAAGAAACTGAATGTTACAGGCAACAAAGCGTAAAAGATGCAGATTCTCATAAAGACTTTAACTCTTTATGTGAATCAGCAGATTGCATAGTTTTGTGGATAACAACTACAAGAAAGTGGTTCCATGAGAAACTCAGCATCTTCCCTCAAAACCCTGCATCTGAAAGCCGCCTATGGTTTTGACTTTGCACAAAGGTAGTTGACTTTCTTGGATAAGAAAACTAGTGAATAAGCGACTTTGGCCAATGGCAGTCAAATTTATTTGACGTGGTTAAGCTCAGTGAATTGCTCGATTACATTATTAATCGATTAACAAACACAGGAAGGTGTTGATTTCCGTGAAAATTATGCATCTCAAATCTGCACAAATGCAGTTGGATCAAGGTATCGGGCAGGGAAAGGTGTTCCACCTGAACCTGAAGCACCACGACTGTGAGAAACTCGTATAGTGCAGAGAGATGAAGTTGACTCTGTCCATGTGGTACTAGAGAGTGAGAGGTGGGCGAGAGGCATGGCCACTCACCGGCGCGCGGGGAGGACGCCGACGGTCGGAGAGTACCCGTTGTGCTTCCCGGATCGGAGCGCGTCCACTATAGCATCTTCAGCCTCGGGCGGAGGCCTGAAGGAGGCGCAGGCGGTCGGGTCACCGCTGCCGAGCGTCAGCACGGGCCGCGGGCCCGAGGCGTCTACCGAGGAGAAGACGCGGGCGAGCACCACGCGGATGCTCATGCTCCCGGCGTCCGACCGCGGCGCACCCCGCCCGGGCGGCCGGGAGATACGCCATGTCGTCGCGCTGGCGCCGCCGTTCCCCTCCATCGCTTGGATCTCTCCCACAGTCCCACTGGTGACTGCTCAAGCTCGGTGTTTCTTTTTTTTTCTTGTGTTTCTTTTTTTTTGAACACCGGAATTTTCTCCCTTCCGCTTCCTTTCGGACTCTGGGGTGTTTGATCCCGGGCTAAATTTTAGCCCCTATCACATCGAATGTTTAGACACTAATTAGGAGTATTAAACATAGGTTAATTACAAAACCAATTTCACAACCCCTAGACTAAATCGCGAGACGAATCTATTAAACCAAATTAGTCTATGATTTGACAATATGATGCTACAGTAAACATTCGCTAATGATGGATTAATTACGCTTAATAGATTCGTCTCGCGATTTATTAATTAGGTTTAATAGATTCGTCTCGCGATTTAGCCCTCGTGATTTATTAATTAGGTTTAATAGATTCGTCTCGCGATTGAGCCTAAGGGTTCTGCAATTAGTTTTATAATTAGCTCATGTTTAGTCTTCCTAATTAGCATCCGAATATCCGAGATGACACGGACTAAACTTTAGCTTCAGGATCCAAACACCCCTTGCAGGACCGGTTTCTTTAGTGCCTATATTTAATGCAGCTCCCCTGCTGAGATGGCTAAGGTTGAGCGCATAATGTGCTTTCCCTTAATGCGAGCTCCCTTTGAATGATTATTCGTACTTGGTTTTCTTAAGTACCGTATGCGATGGAACAACAGTAAAATTAACATCTATGTTAGTGCTGATGGTCCTCTTTCATTTAGAATTGGTTCGGTAGGAGATCAGTTGGATGGTAGGCGGAGAATATTGAAAAATAAGCCACTCATCACTCATATAGATTAGGGGTTGTTTGACTACCCATCACATTGGATGTTTGGATACTAATTAGGAGTGTTAAATATAGACTAATTACAAAACTAATTGCACAGATGGAGTCTAATTCGTGAGACGAATCTATTAAGCCTAATTAGTCCATGATTTGATAATGTGGTGCTACAGTTACCATTTGCTAATGATGGATTAATTAGGCTTAATAGATTCGTCTCACGAATTAGATACATCTCGTGAATTAGACTCCATCTGTGCAATTAGTTTTATAATTAACTTATATTTAGTTCTCCTAATTGGCATCCGAACATCCGATGCGACACTGCTAAAGTTTAGCATCTAGTATCAAACACCCGCTTAGTGCAGCTGCATATGCCACATCAAAGGGCCGCTAGTGTTAGGAGGGTGGGAAAAAATACTCAAGGAAGAAAAATGCTAGAGAAAAAAGATCTCGTAAATGTTGGATTTAGATTATACCAGTGTAAGAGGAAAGAATGGATAAAATATGTACTCACTCAATTCTAAAAACTATATCATTTCAGTTTTATCTTGAACCAAAACTTTCTAATTAACCAAATTTTTAGGTAGAATAGTTAGGATAGGTAGAGTAGTTATTGTATAGGTGTGGGTCCTACATAAACGCACTTAGGGTGAAATTAAAATGACCTATATTTTGGAATAAGTAGAGTAATTATTGTATAGGTAGGGAAAAGTATATAGTGGTGAGAAGCATCTGAAAGTGAATTAAACACGTCTCAAATAAAAAAATTATATAAAAATATGTTGGGGCTTCTGCTAGTGACTTAGGTCAAATTATGGTATAGTTGGGTCCTACATAAATTTCTAAGAAAAAATTCAATTTTTCAATAATAATAATAATATAATGCACTTTCAAAAACAGCTTTTTTTTGTTGCCGTTGCGCAAATGTACCTGTCCTGTGTTTGTTGAAGAGAAATTATTCATACCAATAGCACCATGATTTACGACGCACATACTATGCAGAGTAAATACATGTACAAGCAATAATAGTTTTCCCATTTTGCTTAGTTCTAGTACAATGATACTGACACAAGGTGGAGCAGGGATGCTAACCGGCGCGCCTGCAGGAAACCGACGGTTGGGGAGTAGCCGTTGTGCTTCTTGGAGCGGAGTGCCTCCACGACGGCCTCCTCGGCCTCGAGCGGAGGCCTGAAGCTGGCAGAGGCGGTGGGGTCGCCGTTGCCGATCGCCAGGACAGGGCGTGGGCCGGAGGAGTCGACGGCGGAGAAGACGCGGTCGAGCACCGCGCGGATGCTCATGGCCCCCGCGGCTGATAGTGGCACGCCCACGGACTGCCGGCAGATGCGCCACGCCCGCGGTGTCGCTCCGGCGGCGTGGTTCCCATCCATCTCCTCCCTGGTTCTCTCTTTTTTCCTTTTGGAAAACAGAATTATCCTATCGCAGCTGCTGCTTACTGCACCAAGTCTTTTTTTAGTTATTATAAAAAAGCCTTTTTTTAGGAAGACAATTCAACTTTTTTTATGAAAAAAATCGAAAGCTAAGGTTGGCAAACGACACAGCATCTTCTAGGCGCCAGAATGGTCCAAAAGAACTTTGATTTTTGAAGCGAAGAAAAACTAGCAGGGAGTCATGATTATATATATATATATATATATATATATATATATATTCTACTCATCCACACTTGTGTTATCCTCCTTGTTGGCATCAGTTCCTATGTTTCATGACACTTACTAACTTACTTATTATTAAGGGAAAGCTACCACTCACCCGAGTGATTTGAAGCCTCCGCTCACTCGAATTCTTTTGAACCCGGGTGAGGGCTGGATTCGAGCTCCGACGAGTCAGTGAGCAGCTCCGTCGAGGTTAGGGGGTTAGGGTTTCGGAGTTTTCTAGGTTGGTGGCTCACTAGCGGCCCTAGAGAAAGCCAGCGGCGGGTGTCGGCCCGACAGAGGTGGTGGGCGTTGAGGCAGTGAAGTGGAGGAGGCCGGTTAGGCAGGGCCGCGATGGGGGCGACAATGAAGGCGATGGCGGCGGCGGCAGGAGAAGGGAAAGCAACTGTAGCAGGCAGGTGCCGGCACGAAGCTCCAGTGAGACCCTATCCTGCCCGCGGTAGGGTGGAGGCCCGTGAGGTGGCAACAAGAGCAAGGAAGCTCGCAGAGAAGAAGAGGGTGTCGGCGTTGGGAGGTAGAAGATGAATGAGATGTGTCAGATGTTCATCCGATGGCCGAAAAAATCGACTGTGATTAAACTGGCCACTGATGTTGGACTACTAGTGCAATCTTCGGTAGCTGAAAACCGACATTGCTGGATATGGAATAATCTACTTTTAGATAAAAAAGGTTTCTGACTTCATCCCTTCGACAAATAGGAATAAGTTCACACATTAATATACTAGTAGATCAATACTACACGCACCATAGTATAAAATTTAACAGAGCACCCAAAATATCAAAAGTCAATCCATAAACTAAATATTCATCCATGGGAAGAAAAAATGAAGAACCAATGTTTCCAGTAATCATCTCCTTGAATTATTGCACTGCAACTGCGCCCTCTGCCAAAGACAATATCGTTCCCTGAAAAGAACCTGCATAATAATTTTATTTGGCATTTGTAAAAAATATCATCATTCCTTGTGAGCCAAGTTGCCCGCTGCCTGTGTCAATAAGTGTGGTTTTGGTTTTTTTCCACCTATGGAACCATTGATGGGACCCCTACTATAGAGCATCTCATATATGCCAGTGTGAACCGGTGATTGAACTGGCACGAAGTCGATACAAATTCATGTTGGTGTCATGCCGGTGTGAAAACATCATTCTTACCGGTGATTGGACCGGCACCAAGTCGATACAAATGCATATTGTTATTCATGTTGGTGTCAAAGTCGGCACAAATAACGAATTATAGATTGTTATTCATATCGGTGTCAAAGTCGGCACGAATAATGAATTATACCTAATGACAGGATATCATATCAGCACGAATAGTAAAACCTAGAATTTACAAATGAAAATAGCAAAAAATAGTTTTTAGTCCGGAGACCACCCCTTACGGTCACGAGTTAGAATTCGTGTGTGCAAAATACGTGCGCGTGCGGTACCTAGCTTTCAAACTCACGACCTTCCACCTCGTGTAATGCCACCTTATGTCGGTATTTTATATAACCCCTCGGTAGTAGATCGGTTAGTTGGGATCGTCGGATTAGGAACTTGATGGTAAAAGTGAGGATATAAGATACGGATTTATACAGGTTCGGACCGCTAGAGTAGTGTAATACCTTACGTCTTGTTGGGGGTGTTGTATATTTCACCCTGCGCTTTGGTGTTTTGCCTTGGTTTAGGCTTGAGGTGGTTCTGGTTTTGTCAATCTAGGTACTCTTGCCCTCCTTTATATACTCCAGTGGGCGGGATTACTAGTCGGTTATAAAGTAGGAGTCCTAGTAGGATTACAGGGTATAGGTTCTAGTAGAATTATAGGGAAATCTTAGTAGGAGTTCATCTTCTTCCTTCCTTGCGGCTATTGGGGATCTATCCCCGACAAGCCCCCAAGAGCTTCATAGTCGAACGTAGCAACCTTCGAGTAATTTTTAGATCCTCGCTGAGTAGTTTGGTGCTCCTCGAGTAATTTTTGTCTAGCTGAATCTTCAAAGTTCCTCAAAACTACCATGAGGCTATGGTATGCTCAAGCCCTGATCATCTTGATTTTGCGATCTTCATCTTCAGATTGTGATATGGAGGGCGGCGAAAGTCGCACTCCAAATGCAGTAGCCCCCGAGCCTTAGTTGAATCGAAGAATCAGATTGAGGGTCAATAAAATCTTGAATCTTGCTGCTTCATCTTGAAAAAATCAACTGTTGGGTGTAGCTTATCAGCCCCCGAGCCTTGGAATGATTAAATAATCAATCCGAGGATCTTTAGACCCCGTTTGGCTACAAGAAACGTTTCAGTTTCTTCCCAAAATCACTAGAATCCCTACCAACTGTGTTTTTGTGAAGCGTTTCTAATTAGAAATGGGTGAAACGTTTCACTTTTTTACACTGCATGGGAGAAACAGGCAAGAGGGTGTTTCACCAGTTTCTAATTTACTTCCTTCTCATTTCAATTATTGTCCTTTCTCAGAATTAGAATCTATCGAGTGAGCCAAATGATTTCAGTGATTCACCAAAGAAACATTTCAAGGTAGAAACATTTCTAGATGAATTCGAAACCGTACCAAACGGGGTCTTAGTCTTCACAAAATTATCATCCGAGTAGTTTTGCAGCGTCCAGCCCCCGAGCTTTGGAGCCACGTAAGCCGTAGGAGGCACGTCGCTTAGCCTCCTAGCTTGGAAGGTAGCCATGCCATTGAAGATATTCTAAGTAGTAATTGGCGTTTAGCCCCTAAGCTTGGGAACTAGTTGTTGAGCGTCCTGGAGTGTCATCGTCGAAACTTGACCTGTAAAAAGAGATACATACATTATGTAGCATATTGTAGAATTTTGAAACTATAGAAATTTACTCAGTGATGAATGTAATTTTTTCATGTCATGCTCTTATTTTGGCCATATTTCTCCCAAGTAGTTAGCATGTTATATTTAGGCTCTCGGTCCCTGTTTAACCGTTGCCACTACGTGTGAGATGTTTGTCTCATGTACGCGTATTGGCACTGCTACGCGTCTGAGATCTTTATCTCACATACGCGTGCTAGCATTTAGGCATGACAGAATATCCAAAGCTTTCATGGATTAAGGCGTGTTCTACTCGAGTAGATTAACAACCTCTAAGAAAAAGACCACAACAAAAAAAAGTAGTCAACATTGTGACAAAAATACTACGCGATTGCACGTAAAGTAGTCGTTGAGACTTGTCTATCTTTTGACGAGGAGAGCGTGTGTTGCCGTGCACAAGATTTGTAGATCCATAGGGTGTAGTGTAACACCTGCCATTTTAGTCATCAAAGTGACTTTGAAGAAATGGAAGCAAACCAAGAAGAAAAGAAAAAGAAATAGGCCAAAAATCAAATTCGGGTCAAATTTGACCGAAATTTGAATTTTGAATTTGAAATTCAGAAAAATTCGGCAAAAATATGGAATAAAAGTGTAAGAGTGACTAGAACTTAAGGATCAAGAATTTGGAACAGAACTGGTCCAAAATATCTCAAAAGAATCAAAGAAAGAAAATGGAAAACTGAACTTACTGTTCATCGTCCGAAAACAGGAATTCAGAAAAACAGCAGCAGAGTCCATTTTCAAAATTGATTTCCGATGAATTTTTCAAATAAGTGAATCAGAACAACTACACCATATTAAAGTGTGGACTTTGGACTACTAGATTTGGGTGTTGTTGATCAAGAATAGCAGAGGGAGCTATTTCAAATAAAGGCCTAAAGTCAGCATCTCGTCATTGTAATTGCATCACTGAAATGACTAAGTGTGAAAAACAGCAGAGTGTGCCCAACTTTGACATGGATTTCAGAGAAATGTAGATCAAAAGGAGTAGGTGTTCTTGAGCAAAATGGAAACCCTGAAGATGGTAGAACACAATTAGGTAGAAGTTGGACTACAAGGAAAAGATTTGGATCACTGAACTCAATCACAAAGTGAGGTAAGTGACACTGTCAGTTAACTGACGAACTAAACTTGGAGTTCAGCGAAATTCAGTTGAAGCCAAGAAAGAAATTCAAATTACACTGTGCTCGGATGTTTATCTCGGGGTAGAGCCAAAATAAAAATTGAAGGATTCAAGTTTATCTACAACTTCGGTTAAGACACTTGGGGACCGTCGGATTGGAAATCGACCGCAATTTAAGTCTGAAGTCACGGGCGCCAGAGGTAAGAAAGGGGAGCGATGACAGAGTGAGCTTGACGTGTCGCCGCCGCCGTCGTCGGTTGTTCGCCAGCGCAACGGCTATGCCACCTCCTCACCACGCAAGCTTACGAGTAGGCCACGGTGTCGCCCATGCATGCGGTAAGCCGTTCATATAATTACTGCTCCCGCGCCGCCGTTTTACCGCCGCTCTTTCTTACCGCCGCCGCCTTCTCTGTCAAACACCGCCGCCGGGTAAAATTCCACCGCCACACCGCAGCTCCCGTCGATTCCCTCCGTCCACACCTCCGCCCACACCCCACCAGCAACCCTAGCAGCTTGTTGCCCAGCTTCTTCGCAGGCACGCCATAAACCGCCGCCGTTTCTGTCCGCCGTCGCCGCGCCTCCCGCTCACGGTGAGCACCCCCTTGCGCTGGTTCCCTTCCTTCTTGGGTAGTCTTAGGCAGGTCCTTAGGATACTAGGATGGTGTAGTAGCAGTCGTTGGGGTAGTTTGCGCCGTCGTCGTGAGTAGCCGCGACCGGCCGTAGGTGCCGCCGCCCGCCGCCGTGGAGGGAATGGCTCCGGCCATCTCCCGAGGAACTGTTGCCACGTGCGGGTGCGTGAAGGTACAGAGGTGCTGTCTTGACCTAGTTCCGCCGCCGGTAGGGCGCCGGCCGGCGAGTCGCGCTGCCCCCTGTCGCGCGCGCGTTTTGGCGGGAGGAAGAAGAAGGCGCTGGAGCCTTGGGCCCGCGCGTCAGTGGGGAAGAGAGGGAGAAGGGGGTCGGCCGGCCGGACGCGGAGGCCAGTTGGGCCGCGGCCTTAAAGGCCCAAGAGCGCGCGCGGTTAACCGTGGAAAGAAAAGGGGCCGGAGGCCCAGTAGAAGATAGGCCGCGCTCGCGAAAGAAAGAAGAAAAAGAAAAGAGGCCATTGGGCTGTTGCAGATGAAAAGAGGAGAAAGAAAAGAAGAATTGGCCCGATAGGGCCCGTCCGGGGGAAAATGAGGCCGGCGGGTAAAAGGAACAGGGAAGAGGTGGGTCCGCGCCGCGGGCCCAGCGCGCGTGAGAGAGAGTAGGGTCGAGCCGCGTGAGAAAAGTTACCCGGGGGTGTTTTTCGAAAAAATTAGATTTCCTTTATAGAATAATTAGTTTAAATCTGAATTTCACCATTTAAATCACAGAAATTTCTAGGAGTGTCCAAAATTAGTGAAACCAATTTTGTTAGGTTTGTTTTATTTTCCTTTATGCATTAAAATTTTTACACCCTAGAAAAATAATAAAAATTTGGGTATTTATTTAATGCCTTTCTTTTAAGGTAATTAAATAAATACTTAATCTTTATAAAATGCATAAAATATGAAATAACATTTTCATAAATACAAATTATTCTCAACTCATAGGAATTTAGGTTTTAAGTTAGAAAATAATTATAACCTTTCCCAAAAATAAAAGAAAGGCCTTAAGTAAGGTTAGGTAAGAAAATAAAATTGTGGGCTAATCTTGTTGGGTTTTTGTGTGTCGGCTTGCAACTTTATCATGATAAATTGTATAGTCCTTGTTGGCTTGCAACTTTATCATGAAGGAAAGTTGTATAGTCTTTTATTCAAAAATTTGCATTTCTAACCCCTGCATGTGTTGTGCTATAGATCCCGAAGCACCAGAAGGGGATTATTTGGAATTTTCAGAAGGATCTTCGGAGTTCGAAGAAGTTTTTGAATTAGTCCCCTGCGAGGCCAACCCGTCGGACAATACTAACTTTTTAAGCGAACAAGGCAAGCCCCGGTGCATTTATACCTATCTATTTTGGAGTTATTATTTCATGTGTCCAATTATCGGTTATTTGCTATATGTATGCACTAAGTCTAGGAGTTGCTTGAAACCTATTCTTGTGTATGATCATGCCTTGCTTTAAGGACATCTTTGCCACTTGTTCAAAACTTTAATAGATAACCCAAGTCTAGAATTGCTTAGTTGCTTACATGCTTGGTTTACCAACCTTAAGGAAAACTTTTGGAGTCATACATGCTATTTATGAGAAGATGACTTGGAATTGAGAAGCGGACAGAAGCTAGAGATGTAGTTCTGTCTGCTAGATTAATTTGGTTAAGGCCCGATTCGTTGTCTTAACCTTTGATCAAGTGATAAGCATCTGATCACTTACTGGGTATGGGACCAGTAAAGCCCAGTAGGTTAGTAAACTCTCTGATCGGGAATACTTCGTACCCGCGCTTGACGTGCTGGAGATTGGTGGGGGCGTAGCCTGAAACTCACATGGTGATCGGGCCAGACGTGGGGTCCCATGTGGGGGTGCGTCCCTGAGTCCGGGTAGTCTTATTCCCAATCATTGATTTTGCTAATCGAAAGGTTGTTATGTACGACCTGGACAGTCGTATAAAGCTGGTGATCAGGGTACTCTCCTGCAGGATGTAAATGGATCCGGATCGCCGCAATTCTCGGTTATGAATGCACTTGATCACTGTTGAGCATCGTAGAGTAAATTCATGAATGATATACCTTTCTGATAAATGAGTGATGTATGGCTTAAATACCTTATTGTTATATTTACTCTTTTCTCATCATCTAGAATGGTTAGGTAATAACTTAACCCAAATAAAAGATAAAACTAAGGCATCACTTGTAGTAAGCTTTTTCGGCAAAAATTGTATTAGCCAAGTACACCAAAAAGCTAGCACATACTCCCAAAGAAACTATTATATTGGTTAGTCGGGTAAGACTTGCTGAGTACCCCGTACTCAGGGTTATCCCTTGTGGTTATCTTTCAGAAGCACCGCAGGAGTCTACAGAGGAGGAAGCCCCGAAGCCCTAGGGTATTGTTATGAGTCTCACAATACCCTTAAGAAGAAGTTGTTAAATGCTCATCTCCTCCTGAACCATTTATGCTTTAAGTCTTAGAACTCTGTCTAACACTGCACTGTTAAGTTTGCCTCAATCTATGTTCTGTAATAACTCGTACCTTTGATATGTATGTAAAAATGTAATATTTGTTGATGCTATCCCATCGTGGATACTATCCTGATGTATGGCTATGAAACACAACGTGGATCTTTCGAGGAGTCCTAGGGACACTCGACGGACGACCGGACTTATACTGTTTTAAGTGCGTTTCGGATAATTGCTGCGTCGGCAGCAATTAGGCGCATTTAAACCAGTTTAAGTTGGACGGTTCCGCCACATGTAGCCACTGTGAGCCTCAGCACCCAGTGCACCAAACTTGTGGCCATAGCCTCCGAAATTCAATGTACTAAGCCCGTGGCTGCCGGTCAACATACTCCAAGAGTAGTCGGTGAAGTGTAGCTCTGTAAGATAATTCCCACCGAGAGACGTTAGAAAATGCATTGACCAACCATGCTAAAAACAAGCCAGAGGAAAAATAATTATTAAAACAGTGACTTAGCTTGATTCGTGAGCGATTGTCGCTGAAGTCATGGCGGTCGTCGATGAAGCTGCGATGGTTGTTGATGAAGCCAACTAGTTGGAGTTGATTCCGACTAGTTGTCGATAGTGTGAAATCTGCCCCGACTAGTTTTCAGTCGAGACGAGTAGTTGGAAGTTGATGATGTAGTTGTCGGCGGGTCACCGAGCGTACTCACGAAGCTGGAGTAGTCGTACCTTGACCTTTGTTGGTAATTTCCGTGTGCGTGTAGTAATTTCCAGCTGAATTAGGGCAGTCCCAACCCAAGTAGTGTCCATACCATCTATGGAAACTATACCTCCCAACCCATCATTTCTTACTCCGGGTCCCTAATAAATTCACCTCTCTCACTTTTGGAAAAAAAACTCATCTCTCTCACATGTCTATCCTCTCCTTCCTCTTACCTCTGCGCATGCGGCAGGCATCTATGCGTGGGCAATCTCGTGGTGGGGGCTTGGGCATGGCCACACGGGGGGCTGCATATGAGAGCTCGAGGCCGTTGGCGGTAGCATCATGCGAGCATGGGTGGGGAGGGTCACTGAGCTTAGCGCGCACTGCCTCAAGCCATCGAAGCATCGAGCTTGTCGATCCCCCTCTCTCTCCCACGTAGGAATGCTTTCCTACATCAATCTTACCATATCGATGTCGCTGACACTCGAATGTAACTTTTCCTCAATGACTGAAGTTCATTCTTGTTGAATCAGTGCTTCTCCTCCATGCTATCGAACCTTCCAATGCTTAATTAAACTCAACACCAACCAATTTGAGGTCACCAATGCAAATCAAGCTTGTGACATCATGAATTGTCCTCCTTGTAGGAAATCTCCTCGATTCCTCGATGGATAGTCCAAGCGCACATCTGTGAGGCTGGCAAGTTGGGCACAGGCCGTCGGCAGCTAGCTTCACATGCGGGCCGCAGCAAGCATCTCAAACGCGCTACAGAAGGCCAATGCTGGAGATGCATGGGTGCTGGCGTGCTCAAGCACGTGGCGGCGAGTCCCCGGGTGAAGGCTCCACGCCGGCTGCTCGAGCTTTGGCTGGCCGACAGTGTGTCTCACAGAAAAAAGGTGGGAAAGCGGTGGATTATAGCACGAGGGCGAGCTACACCGGTGAGCATTGAGCAAGTTCTCGAGCGGTGGTGGCATGGCTCTTTCCTCTTGGGCGGCCGATGGCGTGTCCCGCGGGGCTGCAGGCTCTATAGCCCGACGAGGGCTCTCCGATGTGGGCGGTGGGCATGGCGGAGGGGAGCCGTGCGCAGTGGATCAAGATGTAGATGAAAAGGGGAGGAAGAAACGAAGGATACTACCCAACACAGAACCAGCTGGTGTCCAGCATCTTGGAACAGCCGCCGACCTAGTGTCGTGCAGGCGACCCGATTTCCTCATTTTTTTCTCTCTCTCATTTAATTCCCTTGCCACATCACCAATTTGCTAACATGGCGGTCTATTAAATGCTATGGACACCATTTGACCTAGAGGGTTGGGACTGCCCTGATATATTCACGCACCACAGCATCATGCTTTCTTGATTTTGATGCTTCTATGTGCTCCTCTTGTTTTTGCATTGGATCAAAAAAGGCATGAGTAGTCTTCGCTTCTCACTCGATTACGGAGTTGACAAATCTTCTGCCTCGATCTTGATGCTTTGCATGTGGTTGAGAATAGAATCTTCGACTCTGATTCGGTGCAGGAAGAGATAGTAGTGAATCTGCTGGTTGACGAACATAGCCACTCCGAGATGGCGACAATAAGCCTCGTGCCGCACAACAAGTCGGATGGGATAAGGAATTCAGTCCAGCTGCCTTGAACTCAATGCAGATGCACGCTAATTCGCCAATTGATCTTGGACAGAACATCATCACGTTAGTTCGAGTAAATTGATGTTGAAGATGAGGTCCTTCAAGCTCGCCCGATGATCTCAACAATCACCCTACCTCACACACCAGATGTCGGTGTTTCATACACGCAACCTACCAAGGGGTATCCCGAGGTAGTAGATTGGTTGGTGGGGGATCGCCGGACCTGGAACTTGATGGTAAAAGCAAGGACACAAGACAAGGGTTTATACAAGTTCAAGCCGCCAGAGTAGCGTAATTCCGTATATCCTATTTGTGGTGTTGTATATTGCACCCTGTGCTTAGGCGTTGTTTTAGCTTGGTTTAGGCTTGAGGTTGTTCTGGTCTGCTAATTTGGATACCCCTGCCCTCCTTTATATACTCCAGTAGGTTGGATTACTAGTCTGTTACAAGGTAAGAGTCCTAGTAGGAGTCCATCTTCTTCCTTCCTTGCGGATACTGGGGATCTATCCCCGACACCTTACCAACCTACTTGTACATCGTTTCTGGCCAGCAGACGAGGGCGCAAATCTCATGCGTCCCCACCAATCTTGCCATAAATGTGCTGCGACTCTGGCGCGCAGAAAGGCGCCCACGCTCCTCGACGTGACCCGCCACAAGTACTCAGATGGAACACTGTAGCCACGACCGCACAAGCTACAGCGACTGCGGCCTCCCCTGCTCGGCGTAGGGCACTCATTGCATGCGTCACCTGGCACAGGAGGGAGCGCCGCCCGTTCTCGTGCTCAGCCTATCCGGCATTAGGGACGCGACGTCCGTGTTCCATGGGCGGTAAGCAGGACTACAGGGTCAGCCATCTTCCCCAACGTGCACTGTTATGGCGGCCGGACATCATCATCATGCTCAGCGGCGACGGTCATCCGGAGGATCGGTGACAGGATCCGACGACAGCCGTCCTCCTCCGGTGGCCACGCTGACAGGAGACGGAGGCCGAAGCAGAAGGCGGCGACCCGGGGACTTAGTTCTTCTCATTGTATTTTACTTTACTTAGCTTATCTCTTTTACTTCTCCACACACCTGGCTCGCCTGTAACTCCTGAGCCCTCCTTGCGCTATAAAAGGAAAACCAGGGGCCCCGAGACCAGGAGGACTGTGAAGCCAACAGAACACACACTCTCCTCACGAGCATCAGTGCACACCCAAGAGACTTGGAACCAGCTCCCTCTCTCGCCTGTTTGTAACCCCTACTACAGACCACACGTGAGTAACACAAGTAGCTCTTTATACTGGATGTAGGGCTTTCCTTGCCCGAACCAGTCTAACCCTATGTCCTCTCACGCCACCATCCGAAGCCTTACGCGCATAAAATAAATTCACTAGCCGTAGTCTTGATCCGCTAATCTCGAGAACGACAATTATGTCACAAACAGATATTAAATTGTGCATTAGCCATAGACCATATGGAACAAACGTTCCAATAGGTGCTATAAGTGGAGCGCTATTGTAACATCCCGCTTTTTAGAGCATTTTAAAATACAGACTTTTTAAAATTTTTCTTTAAAACTAAACATACTTTCCTTTTCCCGAATATTCAAAACCATTTTATGAATAAACCTTGCATGAATAAAGGCATACGTATAGCATTTGATTGCTATAGCTTACTCTTTATCTCAACTTTAGGAATATTCCCTTCTTCCGAATCTTAGAATTGATATTTGAATTTTATTCAAATATTAATTCCATCTGAAACCCTTAGAAAACTCCCAACCAATCCTAATATTTCCAATCTCTTCAAAGAACGCCATCTTCATGTCTACTCTAAGCTCACCCTTAAAATTTCATTCAAATATGAACTCCTTTTCAAATGTGAGTACAAATCTATCCAAAAACAAATAGGAAAAACCCATTGTTTCCTTAGCAGGCAGGCAACCTCGTATCTGGCCTATTTTCCCTTTTAGCCCGGCTCACTCCCACCCTTCCTCCATCTTTCCGCTCGCGTCACAGCCCACTCGACCTCCCCTCTAGCCCACCAACGCACAGCACAGCCCAGCTCGGCCCATGCGGCCTGCTCCTCACCTGCACACGCCAGCACTACCACCGACGGGGAGCGATTCCCCCAGCTCCGCTGCAGTGATGCCGCCGCGGTAAATTTTGTCGCGCCGCTGCCGCTCCGGCCACCCTCTGCCATACCACCGCACCTAGTGCCACTTCCCCCTTCGCTCCTTGGCCAGTGCCCTTGCACACGCACCCGCGCCATGCGCGCACCCGCACGCCGCCTCGCACCACCGTGCCCGGTGCCGCCCGGCAGATGCACCACCCCTCGCCGTCCTAGCGCCCCAGCACCCCGCTCCCCCTCCCTTATCCGTCCTGCGCCACTGTTCCCGGCCACCCTGCGCCACTGTTCCCTGCTGCCCTAGCCACTATTCCCTACCACCATTAATGGCCAGCACAGAACGCTCCCTCCTCTCCTTGCTTTGCCGCCAAGGAGCCGGCCGGCTTCATCTCCCCTGCCATCCTTGGATGCCAAGCAATGGCCACCTGACACCAACACCAGTTCATCACCCTGACCGGCCTACTCTACCATCGAGCCAAGCCATCCTCATCGTCTTCACCGGCCGCCGTTCACTCCCCCTTCCCGCCTTGCCTCTAGCTGCAAACCACCTCGGCCCTGCTGCCATACCACCAACCCCTCATGGCCGCTTCCTATCTGCCAGCGCAAGTTGCAGCGCTGCCATCCGGCGAGTGCCGTCACCCTCCGCCGTGACACCAGCAGATGCGTCTCCCCATCCCGCCTTCGCCCGCAAGCAGGCCACTGGCCATGCCATTCCCCTCCTCCCTTATCCCTGCCACCAGACAGAGTCCGGCCACCTCACCTACCCACCATAGTACACCACCCCAGGCGTTCTCATCCTCGCTAGCCTGACCCACCAGGACATCCCCCCTCCCACCCTTTCTTAGCCACTAAGCTAGCTCGGCCACCCCTATCCGCTCTGCCGTGATGTGGCGGCATCTCGCTCTCCCCCGGCACCTATAAAAGGTGCCCTCCCCGCTCCCTTCGCTCCCCACAACCGTCGGCCGAGCCCGAGCCTCCACTTCTCTGCGGTGTCACCGCCCCCTTCTCCCTCTTATCCCCACAGCACCACCGGAGGGCTCCCTGCAAGCTCCTCCTCCCCCAGGCACCTCTAGCCTGACCTCTAGCAGCCTGGAGCGTCCGCTTGCTGGGGGATCCAGCCGCCCCTTTTCCGTCCTTCCATGGTGGGGAGGCGCGCGAGGAAGGAGAAAACCCGAGCACCGTTGCCCTGGCGCTACCCCGTCCCTCACCCTCTCCCATACCCGCCAGGAGGGTCCCACCTGAGGGGTGACGGCATCACTCCTCCCGTTGCCACCCCCTCACGTTGCTACCCTAGTCACGGTCCACCTGGTCCGATGGCCAGCATGCCACACAGTCCACCGTGCCCACGGGAGCAGGTTCGTGAAACAGTACCAGGCAGCCCCTACCCCATGCGACAGCCCCCAGGATATTGCTAAAGCCATCCGGTAAGTGCACACAAACCCTTACTTAGAGCCCTTCTCAAACTCTTAGAATTTCCAAAATTTCTCCAAAAATACTACAAAATATTCTAAGCCCGTCTATGTATTCCTTTTTCCATAGTTCATCCCATATAACCCCTTTTCCAAATTACTATCCTCCCACATAATAGAAAACCCTAATATGTGCACACCGAATATCGCTTTTCTACACTAAGGTCTTAGAACCCCAACCTTTCAGGAAAGATGCTGCACCACCTCCACCCGTCGCCGTGCCCTAACCCCTAGGTGCCGGCTGGGTCAAAGTTGAGTGTATTGTGCAGCCTTTAGCCAGTTTCTGTCTGATCTTGTACCGACCCCTTCTATCGCCATGTGTACTATCCCCTAGTACCAAGATAGACTAACTGTTGTACAAGCTCTCAAGTTCCACCACTATCCAAGTCCAAGGAAACTTGGCCAGCTCCACCCACCGCAGGGTCGAAGCCGAGCTTGTCATACAAGTTTCCTAAAATCCACTCCCACCGCCCAGTATCTAATCTTACCCAAAGCCTATTCCAAAACCCAGTCGAGATGCTGCCTGGCTAAAACCCTAATCCTTAACCCCATCTAGCCATAGTGCCACCCATCCAAAATCTCAAGTTATTCTAAAACCCAGCCATTGTGCTGCTCAATCCGAACCACATATATCAACCCAATATAGCCGATATGCCGCCCAATTGAAACCCTAGATATCATTAAAACCTAGCTATTATGCCACCCGTCCAAACCTAGGAAATCCATTAGTAATATCCTAGAAATTCTTGTAGATTCCAACCATTCAATTCATTAATCATTTAGAAATCTATTTCAGAATAATTAGTGAATTATTCTTCTTAATCTGGGGATTATTCATTAGATATTAGAGAATTCACAAGACCTCCATCATCCATTCTTCTTCATTTTCTTTAGTATTATATTGATTGCTAGAATTGATTTTATATTTGTATGCTTGCTTGAACCAAGGATACGAGCAAGACCCGGCCGGAAGCTAAGGATCCAGAAGGTATGAAGCCGAAGGGCCGGCCGTCCAGAAAACATGTAGAAGTGCTAGCCTGACCAGGCTCCGATGAGAAGCTGAGGATCCAAGAGGCAAGAAGCTAGGACCTGGTCAACCTAGAAGACGAGTTAAGGATCGCTAATGAAGGCAAGTCCTAGCATCCACCCCTTGATCATACTTTTACCCTGTTTTTCATAGATAATAAAATGTACCAAGATAATAATTTGATATGCATATTTCTATAGGACAATAAGGACAATCCACCTCTATTTTCTTCCTCGTCTTGACTTGAAGCCATTTCTAACCAAAATCCCATAAATGACCCCGATCATGACTGGATCGATGATCAAACGTCATTTTAGAAATATAATTTCCTTAGAGATATACAAATAGAATGTTTTAATAAAAACCCCAAAAGGAGTGAGTTTAGGGTAAATATAAAATGAACCAACTAAAGAGTAAGAAACTATGAAGGACAGGACATGGGAGTAAGAGGGCAGCCTCATTGGAGGATTCTGTCCCAATGCTTACTCCAGTCATATAAGGATCGGTTCTCGGGAAAATCTTTCTAGTGAAACGTGCAATCATACATGCCAAAAAGGTACAACCTTTGGGAGTGCCTATTTATGTGAGGCCTTGGTTCACACCCCGCTAGCTGAACCTAGAAATCCATCTCAAGGGGCCACGGCGGGCAACAGATATACTGGAGCAGGACCTTCGTAGAGTTCCAAGTATGGTCGGCATGGGTTGACTAAGAGGGTCGGAGACCCTGAGGGCAGAGGCCCTGTTTATTTTGTGCACATTTTCCTAGGTTGATATCCGCGTAGCGGATGATAGTCGCCCCTGTTTAGACCCCAGTATTTCCGTGGATGGATCTAGGGAATGCTGCCTAAAGATAGGCACGGGCGGGTATGGATCTCGTAGGTCAGTACCACCTATCGGAAGGTATGGGCTGACTGGACATATGCGTAAAGTGTACAAACTCTGCAGAGTCATAAATCTATCTGGACAGTCGAGACTCACGGTCACGAGCCCACATAATTAAAGCTCCCATTGATTAGCAATCATGTGTTTATAGGCTGTGTGATGGTGAGATAGGGCTGAGGCCCAAAGAGAGTAATTTGAGAATGAGTCGTATGCCGGCTTAGGGGAACCCTGACGGTCCCTAGGCTCCTTAAAATATGGGAACTGGTAGGGTAGGTAACATTCCCTCTCCAGGGCCAGCAACTTAATAAAAGTGATTCTTTCTTTGCCTCCTTTTCCAAAACTTATCTCACCTTGCATAAAATAGGTTTAATAGTAGAATCAAACATCATACCCTTTCCTTGATCACCCCTTGCATTTAATATAATTTCAATGCTAGGATTTGCTGAGTACCAACCATAAGTGTACTCAGCCTTACTTTCATTTACATAGGTATAGGGTTCCCAGTGATATGGTTCATTCTGTGGAATGGGTGACAGCTCCACTCTCCGCTACGCATAGGTGAAAAACTATTTTTCTATCATTTTATGTGCCTTTTATTATTTATGATACTAATTTGTGATGAGAACTTATTAGCTTACTGATCTAGGGACTAATACAGGTAATCAGCGGGACCTTCAGAGTAAGACCCCCATAGCTATGAGCTACTGCGGTGTATGGAGCTACAAAACCAGCAACCTCACCAGATTGGATAGAACAAGCCTGAACAGGAGCTATAATAGCTATGGGCTCAGAACATGATGAATATGCAACTAAAGCACCTGAGTCGGTCTGATTGGTTTGACCATTGGTCTGACCAAGACCATTTTGTTCAGGGTATATTGTTATGGAGTTATTTGTCCCACAAAATAGTTCAACGGCATACCATATTGGGGCTCCACTATGGGTCCTGCCAATGGACTATAAGATGGGGCTCTAGGTAGTACAATATCAAAGATAGATGCAACATCATTACCACTTCAACTCATTTACCATTGCTCTTATCTATCATGTCTTGCATATTTTACCTATGGATAAATGGAAATAATCTATTATAGTGCTAAGATCATCCATGGTAACTAAAGGAGATGATGATGATGTGCTCACATTGGTTTTTACCTTGGGTAGCGGAGTGTCGAAGGTGACATCCTTGATTTTTGTGACATTACCTTGACGATCCTTCGAGAAATGCGACAAGAACCTTTTTGTTGCTTCTTCCTTGAGCCATTCTACCTGTCGTGCTTGATCTTCTTCAATCCTCTTTAGCTTTTCTTCAAGGGCCTTCTATTCATCGATCGCAATCTTTTTAAGATATGACCTGACGATGTTGGACTCATCAACCTTGTTGTATTTAGAATTGGTACCGGTCATGGCAATCGATCTATCTTTCTTCTTCTCCAGCGGAGTCGCCAAAAAGTATTTTGACGCGAAAATCGAGTCACGCCAAATACTTTAACACTGAAGGTGCAGCGTACGGGCCGCTCCTTGCAGCACCTCTGCACGATCCAGTCAGACCGGTTTCGCCAACGAGCCTAACAAAGAACCAACGAACGCTCGCTCGGGAGGAACTCAGGGCAAGCGCACCTTGGACCGTTTTAGAGTCGGCGGGCCACTTAGAACGTCCTCAAAAACTGTAGTGAGGAAGGAGGAACAATAAGATGAGGTTGGAAAAGCTATGGCACAAAGAAAAAAGATTAAAAAAGTCTTACAAATCCCGTGTCAAAATCCAACTCCTAACACGTCGATTTACATAGACCAAACCGGTCTGACCGGTTTTCTCAGGTGCAGATCTCGCTAAAGTCATACCCTCATCCGTTTTCCGAATTAACCTTTCTATTAATGCATTTTGATGGTCTTGACGAGAGCTACGCAACGGTGAAGTACAATTTATGGTCCTGTTTGGCACAGCTCCACTCCTAAACTCCAGCAACTCCATCAAAAAATTCAGCCAAACACCCCAACTCCAAAACTTCATGGAGCTGCCAACTCCATGGAGCTGTAGTGCAAATGGAGGTGGAGTTTTGGAGCACCTCTTTTGCTACTCCAGAAACCACTCTTTTGAACCTCCTCGTGGAGTTGGTGGATAATTACCCACCAATGCCACTGGTTACATAGAAAAAACAGTTCGTTCTATTTTCCTCCGAGACTCCACGCGCTCGTCTCCACCGGTCTCCACCGCGCTAGCGCCGCCCGTCGCTCCCGCTGCCGGCCGCCGTGGCCCCTCCGTCCCGCGTGCTCCGGCCTTGGAGCCCCGCCGTCGGCCGCCCCCACCGCCGCCCGCCCTACCCTCGCCGCCGCCCGCCCGATCCCCGCCGCCGGCTGCACCCCCGCCGCCGCCGGTCGCACCCCCCGCCGCCCGCCCGAGCCCCGCCGCCGGTCGCGCCCCCCGCCGCCCGCCCGAGCCCCGCCGCCGGTCGCACCCCCGCCGCCGGCCGCCCCCACTGCCGCCCGCTCGAGCCCTGCCGCCGACCGCACCCCCCGCCGCCCGCCCGAGCCCCGCCACAGGCCGCACCTCCTGCCGCCGGCAGCACCACCCACCTGCTGGTGCCTTCCCCTCCTCTTCCTTCGGGTGACCAGTGGGCAACGGCAGAGAGAGGAAAAAGAAAGGAGGAAGAAAGGAGGGGGATAGGATGACAAGTGGGGCCTGAATTGGGGGCAACAATGGCAATTAACACTGAAATTGATTTTTTTTGGAGCTGAGAGTACCCATCTAGCCAAACACCCCATTTTATTTCTGGAGTTCTAGAGTGGAGCTGACTCTACCTGGAGTTTTGGAGTAGAGCAGCTCCACCCAGAGCTGGAGCCATACCAAACAGGGCCTATATTTTGAGCAACTCCAGGCAATCCGATTATACCAATTTGCTCAGGCTTGTCAATTTTGACAATCAACATCTTGATAGAATGGTATTTTCATACACTGAAATGCAAATAGAAAATCTATACAAACAGGAATACGTCCATGCCATCTTCTTTCTTTATCTCGAAACGAAAGGTAGCCGGCATCAATTTCATTTCACCATCATATAGCCAGAACTCATTGAACGCATTAATCCCAAATCATTTACACTTTTTACCTTGAGCAATACCCGTAGTGGATTTGACTTGATGATCATCGTGACCGTAACACTAGTCCCAAATTAGCCGCCGGATGCTCTCGAAAGGTTAAAAAAAATTAAAAAAAACTTCGCTCGAGGCTCGAGTGCTTTGGGCACCTGGGCTGGCTCGGGCCGACGAGAAAAAAAAAAACACGCTACGCTACACCACGCTCCGTTTAAACCCTAAACCCCTTTTCCCCACACACGACACCGCGGACCAATAAACGGCCGCCGTTCTCCCTCCGCTACGGCCGCCCGAGCCCGCATCCACCGTACCAGGGCCCCTGATGGCCGGCGCGAGCGGCGGCTTCCTGGCCGGCGTCAACGACCCGTTGCTGAAGCCGCGGCTTCTCCGTGCGGTGGTTGCCGAGCGGCTGCCGCAGCCGGGCGGCGCCGAGCTCCCGCCGGTGGAGCTCGCCTCCGTCCTCGACGCGGTGCGCACGCACGGCCTGCTCACGGAGGCTCTCCCGGACCGCGCGCCGGCGGACCCCAAGCTCGCCGAGGCGTGGCGCGCCGCCGTGGATTCCTGGGTCGAGCGCGTCGTGGCGCTGGTGGAGAGCGACTCGGTATGGTCTCCTGTGGTCCCTCTGCCCTTTGTGTAGACAAATTAGTACGATTTGGGGCGAAATTTTCCTCCTTTTCCAAGGATATGGGCTACTGTGTAGTGATTTTCTGTAATAGAGAAGAGTTCACTAGGATGGTGTGCGGGAAGTAGTTTAAATTTCAAGGGCATAATTTGCAGATTCAGGTGGAATTAAGTTTAGATAACTTTGTATATGAAGCAAATTCGAGGGCCCTCTGCTTCAATTTATGATTGGAGGACACCATTGAGAATGACTCCAGCTACAGTTTACTGAAAAAGTAGTTCAGAATGAGTGTATTTTAGTTGAAATGTGTTATTTTAGAATAAAAACTTCTACTTCAGAAGGCATGATCTTATGAATCATAGATACCTCACTGTGTTGGTCATTGTCTCTATTAAATTATTGAAGTGGTTTACTAAAAAAAATTATCAGCATTTCTTTGAAAGTGCTATAAAGTTCAGTCATATGCTTACAAAAGTACCAGTTTCAAATGCTCTCTCCCACACCTGGTAATGCCTTTATGTGGCACATTTCATCTCAGCCCATTGAAATGATCATGCTAAGGCAAGCCACATTTTCGCACTCTCATGTTGTATGCATCTCACATCTCCTATCATCCATGTAACCTGCTAGTTCTCTGAGCCATGTCATCACCATCCCCGTTCTGGCCACTTGGTCAATTGTGAAAGAAGTATATTTATATATTATAGTTTGCAGAAGCTATTTTATTTGTTTCTTGAGTCTGAAAGGCAGTTGATCCATAGTCATGCCCTTGATGCCTTAGCATGTTTTATGCTTTATTGCAAAAGAAAAACGAGTTGATCTTTTGCTAATTTTCTTTACCTTTCTGTTTGAAAATTCTTTAGGCGTACAGTTCCTGGTTGGGTACTTGTTTTCTCGGTGTGACTTTCCAAGAATGCAGCAATGAGCGCTTTGCAGAATCGTACTCCAATTGGTATGAGAAAATTCTGCCTAACTTGCAGGTAATGCATATAATTTGGTGCAATTTATTTAGAACGTATGTGCACAAATTTGTAACTTGTATCCTCAGAAGTTTGTTTACTTTTTTTTCATTCATTGCTGTTTCAATTTCTGGGTAATCCCATTATTTAGTTGAAGATGTATTTAGCATCTTACAAATACTTTCTTATTAAATTTCAATAGGAGCATGGACCATGAAACTGGTACTAGTCTTTGGGAGCTGTTGAAGTGAACTGCAATTTTTCTTTTGTCTTTTGCTGAAAATTGGACATCTTTTGGTGCTATGGAGTATTAAAGCCTTCTCTTTGAAGTCCTTCATGCAGTCTGAACTAGTAAACTCCAGACCTAGTTTACCTTGGCAGGAATTAGGAATAAAAACTATAGCCATATGATCTTGAAATTGACTGTACCTATGAAAAAGCATATGGAGCATACTTCTCTAGTATATTTTTTGCGAGTAATACTCGTACTGAATTTATTGTAGTGTACGCTTAACTAATTCTTCTTGCTTGATGATACTTTTGTAGAGAGTCTTGCCTTTTGTCGTTCAGAACACTAGTTATGTACATGTTGCTAATTTCTTATGTTTTTGTTTGTTTTCTGATACATATATTGTTTTGAAGTCAAGTCTAAGACAAAGCACTGACAAAAGAAAATTCTACACCAAAACGTTCCAGCCAACATTTTCTTCCTAAGTTCACAGCTGTCTAATCCTGGTCGGTCTATTATCCTTGAACGAAGGATCAATCCATTTAAAACTTCATGTATTCACGACACCAGTTCTGTGCAAATTGATGATCTGTTTGAATGCTAATTCATGTTAAAATACCACAATTTTAGTGTCCAGGAACACAGCAAAATCAGTTTTTGAATTATGGTTCATCATGTAATTCAGTATCTAGAAGGAATAGTTCTAATCAAACAGTACAGGTTACAGTACTATTCTCTGTATTTTACCTTTTTACCATTTTGTATTTCAGCTGCAACTTTTATGTAGTCCCAGCCACCTTTATCTGTTCTAATGTTGGTGTTAGGCAATGAAATAACAAAATTGAGTATAATTTATGGACATGGGACTGATTGATTGGCTAATAAAGAAAAGAAAAGAAAACTGTGGTTTCGAAAAGCGCTAAGCACTAGGCAGGCAGTAGGGCGGCTCCTATTTCCTAATTGCTGATTAGGCTGGCTAAGTGGCCGACTTATGAAAAGTGGGAAAACACGCTTCTCAGGATTTAATCCCATCATCATTCTCGTCGTACCTCAACTCCTCAAGAAATGCTTTTTCTCTTTAAGCATCATACATGTGTGAATCTTCAGTCTGTTGCACATTATTTTTATACTGATGTATGCTCTTTTCCTTCTAGCAGGAACCATCTACCTTGCAACTTGTAACTGTTATTTCCTGTACCTCCATGTCTGATTTATTTGTTAGGTAAGTAACAGAAGATTAGTGTCCTTTAAGCTGCCAAGCATAATTTTTGGATCGCCTATGTTAACCATTACATGATTAAACAGATTGAATTATGAAGTATTATTTATCAATTGAACCACCACTTGATAAAGTTTCTTAGTGTTCTCAGGGAATTTGAAAGTGGCTCTGATGTCTGAATTGAACTTTTTTTCTACTTTTGCTGTTTGTTTACTACTCCTTAGTTATATAAGGAGTGAACATAATGCTCAGATCAAGTTTCCATTGCATTTTTTTTAGGGACCATTCAAATTTTGTCTTGTATTGCTCTGTTTAGTAGATTTCTAATAGGCCATATAATTAGTTCTGAAGTAGCTAAATGACTTGAATTAATGACACGGCTTCTGATTGTAAATTGGATTTCCTATTGTGAATACAGTTCCAAACTTTAAATTCGAAGTTTACAGTAAACTTTGGTATGCAATGCCAATCTTTCTGAATTCTAAATTATATCAGCTTTGTTTCTTGGTCACTTCAGCATTGCAGTTTCGGTTAAGGAATGCTATTTTTTATTTTATTCTTTGCATTTTGTTCTGCATGTTTATTTGATTGGACTGGAAGCAACATAATTTGTTTTCTGACTAGATTGGCGAAGTTTTTGAACTTAAAGAAAGAGGCATCATCCTTTGCTGGAAGGATTATTGAATCGGTGCTGCGGCTTTTAAATGAAAATGGTCTAGTAGCTGTATGGTCTATTCTTTTCATTCTTAAGGCTTATCTGTTTGCGTTGAACAACTCAAGGGAAAATGTTTAATTAAATCTATTTCTGCAGGATGAAGCAATTGATTTGCTGTGCACAGTTATTAAACTGTACCCATCATCTGTAAATCGGCACTACAATAAAGTATGTCTTATCTTATGTTCTCATTTCCTATTATGGGTAAAATGTCCTGGTGCCCAGTGAGAAAAGGATGGTTCTTCCAAAGTAGCTTAAAAAGAAAAGTTTAGCTGTTTGTAACATTTTGTAAGCTCACTGATAGGCTTGTAGAAATTGGAATCTGATACAATTCTGTTACTTGATTATCTTCTCAGTCTATATGGATTGCAAAATTGAACTGCTATTGGAGCTCTAGATATTTCTCTGATCTACCTGCTATGCTGTTGATATTGACTGGGGATTCAAGACTACTGTTCTGTGATCTGTTCCTATTCCTTTTTTTTCCCTTATTGCTAATTTCTTCTCACCATCAGTCTTTTTTGTTTTTGGTATGGCTGATAGCTTTGTGATTGTTGGTTGTGGTTTAGTTTTGGTCCTGACACTCTTGAATATATATTTTTCATTTTGTTTTATTGGGGCAAATGTTATTGTCATTGTTTATGTGTATGTTTAGTTTGGCCCATTAGCAGTTTCGGCCTATTATTGTGCTGTTGGCTTCGTTCTTAGTGTGCCACCGGTTAGCAGGCTAGGCTACCCATCCTAGAAGCAAAGCTCGATGAGTATCAAACGAGCAGGCAAAAATGCTGTAGTTTTCAACTCCTAGCTTTGTGGATTCCGTTGCATTTTGAGCTAGGCATCCACCCTACCTGCTCGTTAGCAGCCTTGGCTAGTTGGACAGGAACGAAAGCCCAAGGACCAAGTTATGTGGGCTCCAGCTTCAGGCGCTGGAGCATGTGAACCTGTCACCGAGGTGCAATCGCAGCAACACCGCTGAGGCGTACAAGTCCCTGGCTCAGTCCATAGGTTGACCTGTTCATCCAGCTTTCCCGGAGGTGAGCGCAACTGGACACCACAGAGACGAGACGACCGCGGCCGCCATGGAGATGAGCTCCCAGCATGGTGCTTCAGGAAGAGCGGTTGTTGGTTGGGCTCTTGGAGCCAAAGAGTGGATAAGACACGTTGGTATGCATGACTGGATAGGACGGGGACGATGTGTGTTTTTTATTGTTTTTGCTATATAGTTTTCACTCGATTTATCTCGTTGCTTCTTGCTCTCAAAATTGAGTGAATTCAGTATTCCCTTCAGATTTGTGTGCCATAGTTTCATTGGTCAGAAAATCAATTGAAACAAAAACAAAAAACACTTGATTGGTGTGTTCCCCCCAAAAAACCCTGAGAGGTAAAAACAGAGATAAGGCACAAGTACTGTAATTGACACTGCAGTGCCATCTAAGTTTGCCATACATGATGACCACTGTTTAAGTTCTGATTAGTATTTTTATAAGGAGACTAATGTATGATTCAGATTTTTCAGTAGTCCACTAATTCCTAGTGTCCATAGAAATACTGATGATGTTGTATCTGTGAAATACTACTATTTCTATCATCCTAACTGTTCTATTCTTACAGCTTACTTACATTTACAAATTTCAGGTTGAATCTACCATTGCAGCAAAAGTTATGAGTACGGAAGTCAATGTAAAACCATCTAAGGTGCGGGGAGCCTAGAGCTCTACTTCATTTCTCCCTTTTTTTTTTCTTTTTTCGTGTCATAGAATTCCCTGCCCTGACCTGGACGCTGTTCCAACACTCCAGAAATTTGCAAGAACCTTAGCACTGTTACCTTCTGTCCGAGTATCTGAGGATGGTTGCTCACTGATGATTCGGAGAATATTGATTGTGGTAAACAATCTTTTGAATGATGCTTTCATAGGGCTTGAAGAAGGTAAGATATAACAGTTTGCTGCTAATCTTATTTCAGGTCTACCATTTCAGGTAAAATTTAACCATTTTGCTGCTGCAGAAAAGAATGGCCATGATATTATGTTGCTACTAGTTCCGCCTGGAGCTGATTCTCCACCAACATTGGGAGATCAAGTAAGGTCTGGAGGCGATGTGCATGTCACGAAGAAATTTCGTGCCTATACTGTTCCTACCATTTCAGCTCTTATGCATTGCTGCAGTGTGATGCTGACTAGTTATTATCCAGTTCAGGTTGGTCAAAATCAGAACATTTCTGTATATTACCTAACAGCGCTCATAACCTGCTGGTGTGAGGCACAATTTAGTTCTAAGTTCTACTCTTTTTATTGGCAAAAAGGTCAACGTTCCAATGCGTGCTTTGGTGGCTTTGATGCGAAGAGTGCTGTTAGTTGATGGATCACTTCATAAAAAGCTGTTCCCTTCAACAACTTCATTGCATCAAGAGCTTATTTGTTTTGAGCTTCCATCATTGCATTCGACTTTCTTGGATTTGCTCAATGCAACTATTAAAGGAATGCGAAGGTAACTGCCATTGTCTCTTGAAAAGTATAGACTATGTTTCTTTACTTGGTCTACTGAAAGTGAAGAAAATATCACGCAATTATAGGCTATTTAATTGTGACTGATTCTGGAACAAAAATTGAGACATATATAATCTCTTTCAATTTTTTGTTTGAATCTGAGCTAAGATAGAAAAGGACTAATTTAGACTATCATCCTGCAGCCAACTTTTACCACATGGTGCTAGTATCATACGGCTTATAACAGAGTACTTCAAAATAGCAAAGTTGCCTACTTTGAGGACAAAAGCTTATAGCATTTTGCAGCTGTTACTAACCTCCATGGGCGTTGGTAGGTCATTCTTTGTTTCTTGCATATTCCTTTGCAATTCTAATATACTATGATTGTATCTTTGAAACATAGTACAATTGATTACAATTTTGTCAGTGTAGTTTAGCATTTCCCATAATAATACTGTTATAGCTTCTTACCTCAAAAAAAAACTGTAATAGCATCTCAGGCTACAATTGTACTTGATTGCCTGATTTTTTTTTTAATTACAAACATTAGTAACCAAAAAGTTCCTTAAAGTTGTAACATCTATAAACCTTTGACAAATAGCATGCTCAATTGCTCAGGGTGTTTCTTCAAGCATTGCTTAGCATGGATAGTGTATATCTATTTTTAACCATTCTTGCAAGTCCTCAACTTTAAATACTTAACTTTACATTGACACACCATCAGTATGTGTACACTTTATGCTTTTCTTTTGGGAATTATTGAGATTTCATTTTCATTTGCATGTGTGCATATCCTTTGGTTTTGTTTTGTCTAGTCAAATTCCTGTTCCACCTGTTCTTATCAGGGACGTCTCTGCACCTGCTTGAGGCAGCAGTCAGCAATGCAATTGCTGATCTGAGTGATGATGGTGGGAGTGACATGACTATAATCAGCACAAATCCATCAAAAGTAGCAAATGAATCATCATCAAAAATTTATTCAAAGAAGAGGAAGCAAGAACCACAAGTACAAAACTCAGTTATCTCTGCTTCAGAGAAGGCAGCAATCAGCCCAAGGAAAAGAAAAGGTTCTTCCATACAAATTGCATCAAAGGGAATGGCCCCTGAAACTACAGGAGATGTTAGAATTTCAACTCCACTTTCAGTCAAAATAGCTGCACTAGAAACATTGGAAATTCTTCTGAATGTGGTATACTTAAATCTAACCTCTCTCATCATCCTACCATTTCTGCATATCTTAGTTTTCCTGTTATCAGATGTTTGTTGTAGTTTGAGGCCTTGCTCTCATATTGGTCTTAAATATAATTAGAGCAAGAATGACTTGGCTGAGCTCATTGCAAACAATTTTTTGTAGGAAAGTTCAAACCGTTTATACCTCTTGTCGCAAGTTTGAAGCAATGAACCAAATTGCATGATGTATAAGATATTTTGCAAATTTAAATGATTAAATGGTCAGTTAGATATCTAGCTTGAATCAGGTTAGATAGGCAAACTCTACCGAATTATCTCCATTATCTTCCCAGACTCATTTCTGTTACAAACTATCTGTATTTCCGTTATGGCAACGGAAATGGGGCAGAGCCTCGCGTCGAAAAAAAAATGATTAAATGGTCAGTTATTTTTGAAGCTGGTACCACACATTGTGATGCACGCTATCTAATATCCCAAGACAGACAATTCATGGTGCTCATAGATACTTGAGTATTTTTTACCATAGCTGAAACAGTAGCTACAACTGTTTTTGAATGAGTATATTCTAGAGAGGAAGTTATAACAAACGAAAGAGGTATCAAAACTTCTCTTTTCATAGTGATGGGAAGAAAAACACGATCATGCTATATGAATTGGTTATGCAACCAGCATATATTGCGTTATTTTAATCACCATATCTAGTTAGTGTGTAAATTCAGAGTATATGTTTTTGTGACATGTAACAAACTAACAATGGCATTATAATTTATCACCTGGAGCAGGGAGGTTCATTGCAGACGGATCACTGGAGATCAGAAGTGGACTTGCTCCTAATTAACGTTGCTAGAAGTGCTTGTGACACGGGAAGGAGTTACAAGCAAAAGTCATCCACATTTGGGGAGCCAAGCATATCGGACCTCCAACTTGCTTCATTGAAGGCCCTGCTAGCATCTTTTCTTTCTTCTCCTTATGCTCGTCCTCCTTATTTAGCCAAAGGAATCGAACTCTTCGCAAAAGGTAATACTTACTCTAATCACAAATACGAGTCCATTAGGATACAGTCTCCAATGTGCCACTTTGACTGCAAATATCCATATAGATATATTATATATCAATGTCAACCTTATATTGTCAATCTACGTTAATTTTCACATGTTGCTGGTCCAAGCTTTTTTTTTGGGGCTTAGGATAAATCTAGGTGGATTTATATTTGTGAGTGCATGAAGTATCTTTTAGCGTGCTATTTAGGAGATTTTTATAATTAAAATCTAGTTAATTGAAGCAAATGTTTGGCCTCAATGGGTATGGCGCTGAAAAAACAAATATTAGCCAACAAAAATGGACCTAGTAATTTGCTGGCACGAGTTCTACGAAAACAGTAATGGTACTTGTGTTGGACCATGAGATTGATTTGCCTTACTCTTCAGTATATTTTGTGTTGAGTGGCAGGGATTGGTTTGGATCTGGGCCTTCAAAAAAAAAATCCAACCCAATATGTAAGAATTTGTTTCTTTTGTTTGTTACAGGGAAGGTAGAGATAGGGACTAAGCTTGCAGAGTTTTGTTCTCGTGCTTTGCTGGCCTTGGATGTTCTTACACACCCGCGAGCCCTTTCTCTAGAAAAAGCAGTTCCTGTAGGCTCTGGGCTCAACTACAGTGCACAAGGAAAGACAGTTTTTGGTGGCGGAACATACCAGATGTCAGTACACAGAGATCAGCCTCAGGCTATGGAGGTTGAAGACATGTACGATGACTGGTTGGCATCCACCAAGGATGATGAACCAGCAGAGGCTGCAGTGACTGATAGTGGTGCAGGAGCAAGTACAGCTGGCACGATGTTGGAGGATGGTAGGCAACTCAATCCCATGGCAGAAGATCCAAAAATTGAGCCACCCAGAATCGGAGCTGCAGCACAAGATGTTCCACCCTCCAGCAAGAGTGATGTCAATATGGTTGATGCGGCTGCAGATGAAATTGCCAAGCCAAGCACAGTGGAGAATCTTTCAAGCTCCAATGCTGTTTCGGCTCCAGTGTATGCAACAAATTCTGATTCACAGAAGCATGCCATACCCTCATTTCCTGAGCAGAAGCGCACCGATCAGGTTGGTCATCTTGAGAACAGAAGCCCAGCTATCAATGTGCCATCCAGCAAGCTGGGAACTTCAAATGAAATTTCAGACGCTCCAGTTGTTGATTCAGGTCATCAAGCACCAGATGGCCGTTCAACTAGCTTTGCAGAATTGTTTGGCTCGGAGTCTGGTGTTGATTCAGAGTCAGATGACTCGGTGCCAGATATCGTTGACGGAGACCCTGACTCCGACTAGAGTTCTTTACTGCTTGTGACCTTTTAAGACTCCTTGGGTTAACCTTTTTGAGTTACAGACCAATGAACACAATGGTGTTTGTTATCTCTGACCCAGTGAAATCTTTTTTGTGAATTCTGTGGTGCCCTTTTTTTGTTGAGTTTAAATTATGCGGTGCCGCCCACAGAGAGATCAGGCAACATTGTCGTGTGCCTGCCCGGCAATTTCTGCTTGTTAGGGTGGCAGAGTACTCAAAAATCTTGTTCATACCGTCATACGCCTTGCAAGATTGAACATCTGCGAAATTCGTCTCGAAGCTGACTCTCAAGAAAAGCCTTTTTCTTTGGCGGCAGGACTCCTCTCTTTACAAATGCACTGCGTTGTTCGCTGTCTGCTGAGATGAGGTGGACTTTTTTGGTAGAGATTGTGGCATACAAGCGACAGGAATAAGGTTACTCAAACTTGGAACGGAGACTCCCTTAATCTCTAGACGACTAATATCACCGTTTATGGAGGTTCCATCCAAAGCGTCATATGCGAAGTTGCCAACTCACTCCACAAAATACAAGAGATATCTCGACAAAGACAACAAAACTGAATTGCTTAATATCAGTTGATCGTTAGTAAAGACTGCATACCTAACTCTTGGTACATTACATAAGCATCATTTGCCCTAACAAGCAGCACCGGGAAAAAATATTTACAGTTTCAACAAAATTGTCATCTTGAATTTGATCAACCAGCAACGAAGAACATACAGTACGCCGTTACAGTTACAGTCAAGCTCGGCGCTTGCTAAGACGCCAGGAGTTGGGCTCATGGTATCTATCATACAGAGGCTCGATTCTCTCCTGCCTCTTCCTTTTGCTCATCTTGGTGGGGTCTGCACCCTTGTAAAACCTTGGCGCAAGCTCAACCAGCCATTTTGGATCGATCACAGTAACCTCCCTCATGTACTCCTTGGTCGTCATCACAAGCTCGTGATAGATGACCCAGTCTGGCTGCCGCTGGAACAAAGCGCTGCTGGGGTGGATGTACACTGGCTGGTTTTCAACCAAGGTTCTGTATCCCTCCTGGGGATCCTTCCTTGCAGCATGGAAAAAGAAGCCAGCAGTAATCGCTTTCCTTATCTTTGTGAAGTTTTTCCCAGCAGAAACAACATCAAGTTTATATCTGCACAGTCAACAGCAGCATGGGTTAGCATACAACAAACTCGTAAAAGGAAAGGCTGTCTTAACAATAAAAATGGATATAACTCTAAAAACAGCTGTGTGAACAAGAGTTACAAGCATCTGGAGAGAATGATGTCCAGAATGAACCATAGCTTGTACCATAGGATCCAAACCACAAAATAGCAGTCCACAACACTGGCTCAATGTACACATGCTATCCAACAAGTCCTCGCTATACGCTGGCCAAGCTTTTCATATTTTTGCGACAAAATTGCATGTCTAATTTTGATTTACAACTCTGCTATTCCGGAAATTAGACTCGTACAAATTAGTTAACCTCTGGTCTTGCCCTATTATTTGCATAATGTTCTGTATATATGCATTAGGTACACTAGTTGGATTTTGTATGATAATCACAGCTAAATTATATTGAATACAAGGCTGATGACTACTTGCGATGCGCCCTACCTTATCTGATTGAAAAATATTTCAATCAGGAAAGTCTCATCGGAACATCGGAAAAAAAAAAGGCTGGAATATTTAAGCAGGAAAATTTTGAAAGTAGGCTAGTCAAACTAATCATGCTGTGGAAGTATGAAGTAAATCAGTCTCTGGGAGCATCATAAAGGCAGAACAAGTTCTGAATATATGCAATAGCAGGAGGAAACTTTCATGGAACAGATACAAGGAAAAAGCAAGAACCAAGAATGTGCTTAGCTGATACAGATGCTACAACTGAAAAATAACATTTACCTGTCCATGATAGTGAGAAGTTGCTTCCTCACATCTTGTGCTCTCCTCAATGATCTTGATTGAACAAAGTTCTCAAAGCACCAGGGACCTGAAAAGTTCTTTGCCTTCCAAGCCTCGTATACAGCAAGCAGAGTAAGATGATCCCCCTCTGGCTGGAAAAATTTGGCCCTTTTTTGATCAGCTTGAGCTTGTTTTTCTCGTGGCCTGTAGAATATGTTCCCTGTTTGAATCATTGCTATGATAGTCAGTATCTCATCACTACACCCAAGGTCGACACTGGCTAGTAGCATCTTTGAAAGTGGTGGATCCAATGGAAATTCAGCCATTTTCCTCCCCAGTTTGGTTAGAAGGCCCTCTTCATCAAGAGCGCCAAGGCTGTACAACTGTTCCATGGCAGAAATCAGTGCTTGAGGTGCTGGGGGATCCATAAAATCAAAGGATAATAGGTCATTTATTCCCATCGCCTTCATATTAAGAACTGTAGACCCCAAGTTGATCCTCTGAATTTCTGGAATAGTCGTGGGGGACATTTCATTACGGTAGGCACTTTCAGTGTATAGACGATAACACTTGCCAGGTCCAGTACGCCCAGCACGCCCTGCTCTCTGTTTCGCAGATGCTTGCGAGATGGGAGTGATAACCAATGAGTCAAGACCTTGTTTTGAATTGTAGACATTGATCTTGGCAAAACCAGGATCCACAACATAGTATATGCCATCGATTGTCAAAGAAGCTTCAGCAATATTGGTGGCCACAACAACTTTCCTCTTGCCAGGCGGAGCTGGGTCAAAGATCTTTGATTGCATCTCACTAGGAAGGGCACTATACACAGGCAAAATTATGAGCTCTGGAACATCCTTTCCTAATCCCTTCATCCTCTCATACAGACACTGGCAGGCGTGGTCAATTTCCTCTTGTCCTGTCAAGAAAACAAGGATGTCTCCTTCTGGCTCTGTCAAGTGAATCTGCAGAACTGTAATCAACGCTGCATCCAAGTAATCACTCTCAGGTTGTTTTGTGTAGAGAATCTCCACCGGGAATGTTCTTCCAGGAATTGTGAAGATGTTACAATTAAAGAAATATCCTGAGAACTTCTCGGCATCAAGGGTGGCTGAAGTAACAATAAGCCTCATGTCAGATCTGCGCTTAATAAGTTGTTTCAGCAAACCAAAGAGCACATCTGTGTGGATGGTCCTTTCATGGGCTTCATCAAGCATGATAACCGAATATTGGGAAAGGTTCTCATCAACAAGGATCTCACGCAGAAGCATACCATCAGTCATGTACTTTATCACTGTGTCTGGCCCAGTACAGTCCTCAAAACGGATGGCATACCCAACTTCCTCACCCAACCGGCACCCAAATTCTTCTGCCACTCTCTTTGCAACAGACATCGCCGCAACCCTGCGAGGCTGAGTGCACCCAATTTTACCCCTTGTGGTATAACCCGCCTCAGCCAAGTATTGTGTCACCTGTGTTGTCTTACCAGAACCAGTCTCTCCAATAACAACCAGAACTTGATTGTCATGGACAGCTTGTATAAGCTCTTTCTTCAACTTGTAAATAGGAAGAGACTGCCTCTGCTCTTGTATTGAAAGCTTTGACCTTTGCCCAAAAGTTAGAGCCTTTCCATAGGCCTCCTTCTTCCATTCTGGCATGTCATAAGCTGAAAGGCCAACACCTCTCAGCTCCTGTGCAAGGTGCCGCTCACCCGTATCAGGCATAGGGTCCTCCCATGGTCGATTCAGATCCTTGGGGATTGAATCCAGCATGGCTCTCTGCTCCTGCTCTCGGACCTCACGACGCTCCTTTATGAGGGCAGTCTGTAGGGCCGCTGCTCGGCTCAGTGAACCTTCAGGATTCTTGAATATCTTTACAGGTGACATGTCAATTGAAAACCTGCTCTGTCCCTGCAAGAATGCTGGTTCATCCTCGTTCAGCTCGATCTCAAGCTCTTCCTCTGCACCTTCCTCCTGGTACATCATGCCATCCCCATCCTCATCAAACATTGGGTAATCCCTCACATCCAGAACACCCGAAGCAATCAGCTGCTTTGCCTCCCATCTCTCCGGCGAGCTCATACGCTTGAGCGGCCGCCGTGATGTTGGTGCTGCCTCATCCTCCTCCGTGATCACAATGCCTGACAGACCCAACCTCTTGCCAGATCCCATGCCACCGCCACTGCCACCCGATGGGTTCGCCCTTGGTGCATCATCTGCACCACGCTGCATTGGCAGGAGGTCCTTCCCTGTATCCTGATCCACATCCCGCATCGACAAACTCAACTTCTGCCCTTTCACTGACACTACCTTCACATACACCTCCTGGTCACGCTTCACCACCTCCTTCGCATTGGCCACCCGCCTGCTAGCCATCTGCGAGACGTGCACAAGTCCCTCGCGGCCACCGCGGACATCCTCAAGCCTGACAAAGCACCCGGTGTCCATTACCCGGGTCACCCTACCACGGTAAACCTGGTAGAGCTCTGGCTCACCACTGGGATTCGAAGTAGCAACCTCCCTCCCCCTTCCCCCAACACCCCTGTCCTCCTCTTCCTCCTCATCTCCATACCTCCTGCTCCTCCCCCGTTCCCTATCTCTATCCCTCTCCATATCTCTGTCCCTTCCCCTGTCTCGGTCCCCATACCGATCCCTATCACGGTCTCGGCCCCGGTCACGGCCTCTATCCCTGTCCCTGCCGCCACGGTCACGGTCCTGGTCACGGTGGTCACGGCCGCCACGATCTCGGTCATGGTCACGGCCACCACGGTCTCGGTCATGGTCGAGGCCGCCGCGGTCGTAGTCGCGGTCCCGGCCTCTCCCGTCACGGCGGCGGTCTCGGTCGTCCCTGGCGGGGGCGGGGGCGGGGGCGGCCGCATCGGCATCCCGCTCGAGCTCGAGGCGGAGGTTGCGGGCGTGGTCGGGGTCGTCGGGGCGGGCGAGCCCGGGGAACTTGGAGGCCTCCGCGCCGGCGGGGCCCGCGGCGACGGCGGCGGAGCTTGGGTTGGAGGAGGGCGGGAGGATAGCGTGGATGATGGTGAGGAGCGTGCGGACGAAGTAGTCGGGGAAGTCGGCGCCCTTCTCCTTGAGCCGGGCGTCGAACTCGGCGACGGTGGCGGAGTCGCGGCCGAGCTCCGTGATGAACTCCGCCAGCACCTTGTCGCCGACGCCGATGTGGGTCTCGAGCTCGGAGCATACCTTCGAGACGAGGGAGAGGTACTCCAGCTTCCGTAGACCGTCTTCGCCGGGGCCCGCCGCCGCCGCCGCCGGCGCCATGGCTGGGGGTGGGGGTGGTGGAGCTAGCTAGGGTTTGGTCCGCGATTCGAATCGATTCGGGTTGGGTGGAAACTGTGGCGTCGAGGGTGGTCGGGTTCGGAGGGTTGGAAATTGGATTACACACTGACACGTGCAGTCCCGTCCCGGCCGTTTTAGTAGCGAGAAGGAATTTCCCGAATGGAAGGGGGTGATTGAGGTTAAATTTTAGCCCCTGTCACATGTGATAGATGTTTGATACTAATTAGAAGTATTAAATATAGTTTAATTATAAAACTAATTGTACAACCCTAGGCTAAATCGTGAGACGAATCTATTAAACCTAATTAGTCCATAATTTGACAATGTAGTGCTACAGTAACCATTCGCTAATGATAGATTAATTAGGCTTAATAGATTACGATTTAGTCTAGGGGTTCTACTATTAGTTTTATAATTAACTTATATTTAATCCTCCTAATTAGCATGGAACTTGTGATGTGACAGGGCTAAAGTTTAGCTCCTGATATCCAAACGCTCCCGAAATAGTGGAGGTTCGGCTTTTCAAGTCTAGCGAGAGCAATAATTTTAGGCCTTTTTTTCTAAAGCGCTCTTTGAATCAAAAATGAAGTCAGCGCCATGTTTTGTCAAGTTCGAACCGCTCCACACCCATTAAGCAGCTGCTGTTAGAGAACAATATCCATGTTATGAACCGTGACGTGGTAAAAACTAATCCACACTATTTCCAAAAGAGAAATATTTCAAAAATGAAGGAAATAAGGAGTTTATTTCATCTACAGTACAGAAATAATAACTATATCTACATCGCTGGAAGGATTGACCCCTCCCAGCGATCCTGCTACGCCATTGCTCCAGCTACCGTTTGCTAATGTTTCACGACTTTTGCTGGTGTTCACGAAAAGCTCTTGACGCGTACTTTTATTTATCATCATGCGGCTGCCATCAACGGGTCACGTTCATCCTACGCGCTGACGAAGGCAGCACCGGTAGAAAACGGACCTTCCATCCAACTTCTTTTGTCCCAGTTAACATTGGTCCTGTGGCAAAAAGGGTCTTTAGTCCCGGGTCAAAAATAATGTACCGAAAGGATACCGACGGGAGGAGATTTAAATCCCGGTTGAAAAGATCTGGCAGCGACGTCCCCCTTTGTCCCGGTTGGAATTTCCAACCAACCGAAACAAAATATTCCCCGCGCGCGCCCCCTCCCCCCTCTCCATGTTCAATCCTCGCGGGCATAGGATCCTTAGCGCAGGCGCATAGGTACTCTCTCCTTCTCTCCTCCCTCTCCTTCATTCCTTATCCTCTCTTCTTCCCACGCAGGAGGGTGGCCGGGCGCGCGAAGTTGAGGTGGCCGCGGGGCAGCGGCGGGCCGAAGGCGGCGCGGGGGAGGCGGCGATGGAGGCCGAGGCGGCGCGCAGAGAAAGCAGAGCGGGACGGGCGGCGGCCGAGCCGACGGTGGCCGAGCGGCGCGCGCCGACGGCAGCCAGCCGGCCGGGCGCGGGGGAAGCGGGAGGGTGGAGGTCGAGCCGTGCCGCCGCCGGCGGGCGAGCAGTTTTTTTTATTTTTTTCAAAATTTTTTAGACCCGATTGGTGTTACCAACGGGACTAAAGGGACTAAAGGGGGCCTTTAGTCCCGGGGGATGACCCGGGACTAAAGGACCCCCATTGTCTCGAACAATTACTCTCAGATGGCTTTTCGGGAGATTTGACGCCTACCAACCAGGACTAAAGGTCTGTTTTCTACCAGTGCAGGTCCAGGCGACAGACCTACGTGTCGTCCTTTTGCGACAACGAAATCGTCGCCGTCTACTTGGCCCCATGGCTGTCGCTTCCTGCGTTGATGAGGCATACACTATTAAAAGTCATGGTGCTCTATTCTCCATCTTCTTAGTTAGGTTGTTGTGGAAAAACTAGGGTTTCTTATTCTTCGGGATGGCAACAGCACACCAATTAATTTTTACTATGATTAGTTATTATCTTACTATATGGCTTTATGCACACTAGGTTCCACCACATCAGGTTGCTTCTTTGATTCAAAATTGCAAAGTTCCCACATCCATGCACCTGAACTTACATTGAAATGTGATGCTTTGTTTCAATAACCTATTTTTCACCATACATTGTATCCCGTGTGATGTGTTTTATGCTATTCTGTGATACCCAGGCCATACCCACATCACCGGCGCACATGCTCTACGGGCGCGGCGAAGCGCATCCTTCTTCCTAGTAAATAACCTCTTCAAATGGAATCAGAGGTAGTGAAAACTCATGAAAATCTTTCCACTGTGAATTGTGATCTTGACCGTCGCGTGTGTCCCATTAAGGTGTGCTCAATGTTTCTGTACAAGACCATAGGCCACCTTTTGCTTCTATTTTGCTTCCTCCCTTAATAGGGCCATGGGACTAAAAAATGGACTGAGAAGTTCAAACCCTACTCCCTAGACAGATATTTTGTGTCTCGCATGCAAATTTTCTCCAAACGATCACCACAACAGGCCCATGCTTGGATATAGAACTCAGGGATGATAACGGATCGGATACGAACAGATATATCAGATACAAATAAAGATAGTTATTTTTATTTCCAGGATTGAATTCGGATACGAATAGTGCCAAGATGTGTTGAATATCGATACTCATCCTGTTCGGATCATAGAAATTCAACTTTGAGTATCCGAATACGGATACGGTACGAATAGGAACTATCCATTTGAGTGTCTGAACCCTTTCGATCGGACGGATACTATCCATGCCACTTTCATCCCTAATAGAACTATGCATTTCCCACCAAGGTGGAGCCAAGATATCCGGATAGGGGAACTGGGCAAACCGACCTAGTATTGAAATGTGGAGAAAAACATGTTTTGCAATAAAACTGAATAAATTGATTTAACTTTATGTCCGACGGTATTATACAAATTAATGATTATCTAAAGCTGATTTCACAATATTGGATAAAGAAGGGAATTTAATATTTCAGTTAATTTGCCGAATATAAAAAAGAGGGTTGTACAATTTTAAAGAACATTAGAGGCAGACATTTTTCAACATCCATCTTTAATTTGTATGAGACGGGGGACTAGTTGTCCTTTTATATTCTCTTTTTTAGAGCAGCAGGAATTTTGTTTTCCTTTGACCGCCTTTTCCATCTCCCCATTTGAACGTACTCCCTCCGTCAAAAAAACAAGTTGTTTTAGGATTATCTAAGTCAAACTTTTTTTAAGTTTAACCAAGATTATAGAAAAAACTAGATATATTTATGGTATGAAATAAGTACCATTAGATTTATCATGAGATATATTTTTATAATATACCTATTTAATGACATAAACATTGATACTCTATAAATTTGGTCAAAGTTGAGAAAGTTTAACTTAAGACAAACCTAGAATGACTTATTTTTTGGGACGGAGGGAGTATATTGCTCAGTTATGGTACATTGGTTTAAAGCTCTATCAGGAATTAGGATTGGACAATTTTGAGAGATTAATAGAAGGAAAATTGATCCTGTAGCATTGAAAGATTATGAGTTCTGAAAAATACCACTGAAAGAATGTAGCCTCGTAAAATACTATTAAAAGATGCAATTGTAAACTGAAATTGGCATTTTGTTAGATTTTGCACAAACGGTATTAACTAGACAAAAATAACCTTTTAACCTATGAATGTTCACCGGTTAGACAAGATCGTCTTCATGCTTCCTTAGGAAAAAGGAAGCGAAGCAATATTAATGAAGAAAAGCAATGCCCTGCCCTGAGAAAGGGGAAAAAAACAATATCCGAGAACTGCCCGGCATTCGAGTATTCAACCTCCAGTATTTACGGGCAACAAAGAAAAAGAAATAGAGGAAAGAAGTGGACAAGCTAAACAAGAAGATGAGAGGAATCTTGCAGCCGTACAACAGGCCGATGCACCTGCTCATCCAGACTCCAGAGCAGCCAGCAGAAATGCATCGCGGAGATGCTTGCAAGGCGAGCCACGGCCCGCGTGGCGGCGTTTTTTTTATTTTTAAACTTTTTTATTTATTTTTAAAAATAACCTCGGCGGGACTTTATTTGCGCAAATAACCCTTTCGGCCGCGCCAGACCGCCTAGCGCGGCAGGAAGCCTCTGCCGCGCCGCATGCACTGGCGCGGCGGGCCCCTGCCACGCTGGCGCGGCGAGTCGAGGCGCCAGGTGCGCGCTGACATGGCGGGTGCTCGCCGCGCCAGCCCGCCTGGCGCGGCAGCGGTGCTACGCCACACCGCCTGGCACGGCAGAGCCTACACTACAGCCGCGCGCCGGCTCCCTTCCTATTCCCTTCCTCCTTTCTTCCTCCTCCAGACACACCAGCGCCCTTAGCTTGTTGCGCCGCCCCCCGCCACCCCACCCCAAGTCCACCCAAAATCCGGCGATTTCGGTGGGGGAAAGTAGTAGAAATCGATCCCTGCTTCGTGTGGAAGGTATTCCCCTATTTTTTCTCGTGTTTTACCATTGCATTTGGTAGATTGGAGGATGTTTAGGTGACCTAGGGTTAGGCTGATGATTTCAATTTTGAATGAAATGCAATGGTGTTTTGTGTTAGATGATACGTAGTTCATACGCAATTGAGTCTCTGCCCGCGATATTGACGTGTAGAACTTGTTGAATGCTTCGATTTAGGTATATATTCATCCAATTGTGTGGTTTACATGACATGTATTTTTTTATATGTTCAATTAATTAGTCTCATATTTTTGTTCCTTAATATAGTTGCTATAGTTGATATGTTTCAGTGTTTGTATTTTGTAGATAGAGTGTTTACATTTTATCGAAATGATGTATATAGCTCGTATGAATTGCGTGTGTAAAGTTTATTTGTGTATTAAATTTGTGGCACTTGATGTCCAGGTCCGATGACGTCGTTTGGTTGTGAATACAAGCGGCGTAGGTGGTATGTGCGTTATGTGGGCGAGTCCAATGGTGCTGGTCCCGTACCTCCTGCCCTTCCGGTACCTCTTTGTAGATGTGGCGTGCAAGCAGAGGTGAAACAATCAAGGCATCCAAAGACAGCCGGAAGAGCCTTCTATGTATGCAAGTGGACTTTTGATCCAATGCCTGCTGCACCTTGTGATTTCTTTCAGTGGATCGATGGACCCGACAAATATGATCCTAGGATCCGCCTATTCCCATATCATAGCACAGAGCTTAAACCATACCATTAGTTTAGGCGTTGGGTTCCTCCTCCACCAAACCCACCTAGGATGACCGAGGAGGAGAAGCAGGAGGCTGCTTGTAGGCGTGTGAGGGATCCTCCCATGTGCAAGTGTGGTGTTCCTGCTAAGCTTATGCGTCCTAACTTAGGAGATCCACCTAAGTTTACTCCATTTTTTCGATGCTCGCTAAAGACTCATGTAAGTATATTATGAGAATATTAGTATGTCATTTAGCTAGCAGTTATAATTTTGCAGTATATTATTCATACTTTTACTTGATGTTATTGCTTGGAAGTTGGAGCAGCGTTTTCTAGTTACTTTACATATGAGTAGTTCAGGTCACCGTTTTTTTGCAGGGTGGGTGGTCGTTGTGTGATTTCAATGAGTATATATACGACCCAATGGCAATGTGGCCAACGGAGGAGCAAGTGCAGGAGTTCGAGAGTGGAAAGGCACCATGACCATGTGTGTCCTCTCCTAGTGATAGATGCAAGTGTGGTATATTGGCAACAGAAGGTGTGGTGCCTTCTGAACTTGGATATGATTCGTTCTGTGGAAATGCACATGGCGATTACTGGGTTAGTAACTACTCGTCTCTTGTGTGTTATTAAGGTTGGAACTTGTTTCAAATTTGTAAGAATATGAAATTGTTGTTGCAGGAGGGAAGGACATGTGATTGGAAAGATTTTTCTGGTCGTTATGATTTGCTATTAAAGTTGGATAATACATCGGAACCATGGAAGTCAAGGAAACAACAAGAAATTAAAGAAAATATTAGGAAGGAGTATGATGTGCCTATTCCTGACAACGACTTGCTTCGGGGGAAAATATATAGAGATATGGTGCATGAGACTGGAGTGGAACCTGAAGGACTTTATGCAAGGGAAACTATTATTAAGTATTGGAGGCAAAATAGATCCAAGTATCCACGACCTCTAACTGAAAATGAGAAGAGAGAAAATAGGAGGAAGTTGCAGGAGGAGAGGGAGTTGGAGAAATAAAGGTTGAGGGAGAAAAGAGATCGTTTAGGTTATGTGGTTGATCCGAATGTGAAATACCCTAAGGGTTCATGGGAAGAATATTTGCAGCAGGTTAGGGAAAGAAAGAGAAGGATTGAAATGGAAGAGTTACAACAAAAGCCGGAAGAGGCACAGATGGAGACGATGAAGGCTCTTGTTGCCGATTTACCTGTTGGTAAGGTTAATGTCGATAAGAAAGGGAAGGGAGTTGTTGTTGCCGGAGATGATGATGATGATGACGACGAGTTACTATATGAAGGTGACTCGGACTAAATGAACGTGTTGATGTAGCTGGATCATGTTTCTCTTTAGTTGTGAAAACTATGTTCATTTATGAGAAAACTATGTTTATGTTTATTCTGAGAACTACGATTAGTTGTCAAAAACTATTTTCATTTCTGAGAGAACTATGTCGAAACGCATCAAAGTTTCCTCTCCGAGCTAGTAGTCAGCGCTAGAGTGTGAAAGAAATAGTAGTAGCTTCGATCAAAATTTCTAGCATACTCGCAAGTCACGTGAGAACCGATATCACCATCAAAAGTGCTTACGTGAGAGGAGCGGGGTGAACTCCCTCGTGTCGACGCCGTGCTTCTTGCAGAGGGTGTCGAGCGCCTTCTGGCTCCGGAAGGACGAAGCGATGTGCTCGGTGGCGGGCCACGAGGGCGCGCTACCGCCGTCGTCGCCGCTGTCGCTGGTGTTGACGGCGGTGGCATCCGGGGCGCGCACGGGGATGGGGTCGATGATTTGGATGGAGGACGAGGAGGAGTGGGTGATGGAGGAGGAGGAAGGCATAGCGCTGGTAGAGGGGGTGATGGGGCGGCGGGACGCTTTGTGTTCTCGTACGAAGGAAGCACCATCGAGTAGATTTGCAGTCAAGTTGCAGGAAGGAAGAGCAGAGGGCAGTGGCCCGGTTCTCTAGGCACGACGCGACTGTGCGAGACTGGCGTGCATGCATTGTGCGTTAGTGCGTGGAGTCCCAATGCAACACGGCCGCCGGGCTTCCCTCAATTTATTTTTCAGTCTTTGGACTATTATTAAAATTCAAAATTTGATAACCGAGATCGAAAATTCGATAATTGAACCTGCTATCCCACTCATCTCTCCTCTGAATGATCTTGAAGTAATCAATATTCCTACTCCCACCGTATCTTTTTCTATAAATCTTCTATTGAAACCGGTATTAGGCCACCTTCAGTGTACGATTTCATCACATTATTACCAGTCTAATCGCATTATTACCAAGACTGTTGTATCATCTTTTCAATGATACTCCCTCCGTCCGTAAAGAATGTCCTTTTAGAAAATTTCGGACACAATAATACCTAATAACTGTTTGTTTAGTTTTCTGAATCCTAAATAAATGCACATGCATTGTAATCAGAGAAATAACATCAATTGAGCATTTCATTTAATTGGCTCTACACACTCCTCCATATACGTTTTTATTGGTGTGAATGTTACTTTAATTAGATGAGGTTTACTTGAAGGTAAAAAAAGTCACTCTTTGTGGGATAAATTTTAGACTCTAAATGGACACTCTTTGCGGTAAGGAAGAGGCTTGCCGTGCCAGAAGGAGTGGCGCGTCAGTAGTGCTCTGCCGCGCAAATTGAAACAAAATTTCAGTAGGATTCGCCCGGGTGTGGTCGTTCCCGCGCCACTAGGAGTGGCGTGGCAGAAGTGCGCTGCCGCGCCAAGCAAAACAAAATTTCAGTATGTTTCGCCGCGGGGGGGGGGGGGGGGGGGCCTTGCCGCGCCACTCCGCCTGGCGCGACAGGAGTACACTGCCGCGCTAAGCGAAACAAATTTTCAGTAGGTTTCGCCCGAGGGGGGGAGCCTTGCCGCGCCACTCCGCCTAGCGCGGCAGGAGTGCGCTGCCACGCCAACCGAAACAAATTTTCAGTAGATTTCGCCCGGGGGGGCCTTGCCGCGCCACTCCGCCTGGCGCGGCAGGAGTGCGCTGCCACACCAAACTAAACAAATTTTCAGTAGGTTTCGCCGGGGGGAGGGGTGCTAGACTTCCGCTGATGAAACTTAAATAGCTTTTTTTATTCTGATTTTATTAAACTAGTTTGAACCACGAATACGCGATAGCCTACCACTGCGAACATTTACGAAAAAATACACGAAACACAATTATGTCATCGAGCAAACATATAACATTGTACGGATAGAAATAAACCTAACATCCAACTTAGTCTTTTACACACATGACAGAAATAAACCTAACAATCAACTTAGTCTTTTACACACGTGACGGTTCCAAAAGTCTTGCACACACATATAATATAAATTGCACACCTAGTGCATCACACTTGAGACATGCAATGTTCAGTGTTGTGACCGTCGCTCATCCGGAGGGCTAAAAGGATCTCTTGGGCGACGCTCCCTCCTTGGATGCGTGGGCGGCACATTGGCGCTGCCAACGTCTGTGTAGTCCAGGGAACGACGCCGCCGGCGTGGCATCCGGGTACGAGGTGCAGGTTCCTATGGAATAATTTGGCACAAATCATAAAATTTGTATGACACTTCAGAAGGGAACATTAAAATCTAGAATTGAATTTGGGGAAACTTGTGAATTGCACGGTTGCGGTGTCAAATTACGGTCCATCCTCTTCATTTTCTACCCCGTCGTCCTCATATTCATGCCCACCACTCTCAAATAGTGATTCCTCCTCTACCTCCACACCTACTACCCCATCTTCCTCCAATTCACAATCTTCGGAACCCATAGAGACATTATCAACATCTATATTTGCTTCATCCCTCTCAAAAATGTTATTGGAAAAATCATCATTGGCAATAGCCAAGTCAAAATCACGTTCTATTTCACCTAACACGTGATGCAACATTTCTGACTCCTGGGTACCATTATGGTTCACTACCGCCACTTCCTCCCTCATGACAACATTTGGGCCAAGCATACGAACAATTTTGACTATAACCACCAAACATGCAACATTAGCTTCGTGCACTACATCCTTATAGTGCTTCCAATTCGCATCGGATGCTAACTTCATGAGAACATAATGAGCTCTAGCTTTCCCACAATCAAAACGACCTCTCAAACTGATCTCATCCACTCTACATCCGTACTTCCTCATTACACGGTCAACTAAATCACTAAAACTTGGAGGATCCTCGAAGAATTCAATTGACTCATTCATATTCTCTAACTCCCCATTTTGTTTCACAACACCACCATCAAAAAATCGAACTAAACGATCCATCTACAAAATACAAACATTTCACCATGTCATATACAATACACATTGCACATATTCGACATATCAACTAGACACATTACATATATTGGACAAATTGCAAATAAAAAATATACATGTCATATAAACTATACAATTCAATGAATATATACCTAAATCAACAAGTTCTACACGTCAATATCGCGGGCAGAGACTCAATTGCGTATGAACTACGTATCATCTAACACAAAAAACCATTGCATTTCATTCAAAATTGAAATCATCAACCTAACCCTAAGTCACCTAAACATCCTCCGATCTACCAAATGCAACGGTAAAACACGAGAAAAAGTAGGGGAATACCTTCCACACGAAGCAGGGATCGATTTCCACTACTTTCCCCCACCGAAAACACCGGATTTTGGGTGGATTTGGGGGTGGGGCGGCAGGGGGCGGCGCAGGAGCTTCGGAGTCAGGCGGGTCTGGAGGAAGAAGAAGGGAGGGAGGGAGGAGGAAGGGAGCTGGCGTGTGGGTGTAGAGGAGGCCCTGCCGCGCCAGGCGGGCTGGCGCGGCGAGCGCCCGCCCACGTCAGCACCCACCTGGTGCGGCGAGTCGTTGCGCCAGCGTGGCAGGGGCCCGCCGCGCCAGTGCATGCGGCGCGACAGAGGCTGCCTGCTGCGCCAGGTGGTCTGGCGCGGCCAAAAGGATTACACGCCGCAAATTAAATCCTGCTGAGGTTATTTTTAAAAATAAATAAAAAAGGTTAAAAATAAAAAAATTCGCGTACAGCTCAAGGTGCGTCCTCAGGAACGGGTGCGAATGGTTCCAATCTTAAGGCATGTTTGATCTTTAGTCCGAAATTCATGTCCTATCGAATATTCGGAGACTGAAGGACTAAATATGAGTTAATTATAAAATTAATTATACAGATGGAGGCTAATTCCCGAGCTGAATTTATTAAGCCTAAGAGGGTGTTTGGATACGAGGTGCCAAACTTTAGGAGTGTCACATCGGATGTTCGGATGCTAATTAGAAGGACTAAATATGATCTAATTATAAAACTAATTGCAGAACCCCTATACTAATTCGCGAGACGAATCTATTGAGCCTAATTAATCCAAGATTAGCACATGTTTACTGTAGTAACACATTGTCAAATCATGGATTAATTAGGTTTAATAGATTCGTCTCGCGAATTAGACTCCATCTGTGCAATGGGTTTGTAAATAGTCTATGTTTAATACTCCTAATTAGTACTAAACATCCGATGTGACGGGTACTAAACTTTATGAAGTGTATCCAAACACCCCCTAATTAATCCATCATTAGCACATAGTTACTGTAGCACCACATTGTCAAATCATAGACTAATTAGGTTTAATAGATTCGTCTCGCAAATTAGCCTCCATCTGTGCAATTAGTTTTGTAATTAGTCTATATTTAATACTCCTAATTAGTATCTAAACATTCGATGTGACAAAAATTTTAGAAGGGAAAAAAAACACGCGGGGTCTTACGTTTGCGGACGGAACGATTGGATGGAGGGACGAGGAGGAACGAATTCAACGCTCCATTAACACCGTTAACAGTAGGACCCATTCGTCAGTCAAACGACACTCTCATCTCCCTCCTTCCGCCGCACCGCAGCCCGCTAGATTTTCCGCCACCGCCGCCCCATAGCACGAGCAGAGCTGCATGAGCAGCACCGCCGCTTTTTTCCTAGCCCCGTCCGCACAGCTGCTGCTGCGGTGCTGCCCCGCCGAATCGAAGCCCTGCCAAATCGGTGAGAGGCCGCAGGTGCCATCTGCCCCGTGAGACAAAGCAGGTTATTGATCTCCCATCGTTTTGCCATGAAATTGATTTGCTTGGTAGTTTCTCTAATGAAAAAAAATCTAAACTTTTTTCTCTATTTGCATCAATGAGGAACGACAACCAAGGAGGAGGTTGGGAGGCCGCCGATTCGTGCGCTGCGCCCCGGCTAGCAAGCACGGCGGCCTTCGCTTCCTGCCCGCGCCACCGTCGCCACCCTGCCCAGGCGCGGAGATGCCCCTCACTGCCACCGCACCGGCCGAACGGGAGAGAGAGGAGCGCAAAAGAGAGGGGCGCGAGACGGAAGCAGACGCCGTGCGCGTGGGATGGACTCGTCCGGCCAATTTTTCGGAACCGACCCATCCCGGATCCGGTCAGGGTCTCGGACCATTCTCGAATTCCTATTAAGCCAAGTCACAAGTGAATCACGTCCATTCACTACGGGCGTGATTGGTTGGAAAGGACCGGACCGTCCAGAACAGATGGGTTGTACTGGATCGTGAGAGACGGAATAGAGCGATACAGGGGGGTTTGTTTGGTTGCACTTTGCTGTCGTCCTGAATCATGCGAGGTTGTGTTTGGTTGTTCTGGTTGTATCGTTCTCGTGTACGACAGGAGTCACTAGATTGTGTTTGGTACATAGAATTGGATGAGATCGGAGCACCCTAGCACCATATTCGTGAGGTTACCAACAAAGATGATGAACATGAGATGTTTTAATATTACAAAGGCTGATCTCGCGCTTGAATACTTCCAAAGATAATTAACTACTAGCAGGAGTACAATAATAACAATAAATTGTAGCGTAACTACGATATGGAGCCAACTAAGTTCATTTGCCGCCTTTTTTGAACCGACAATCGCTTCTTTGACATCTTTGTCACCAGTGGACTCTAGGAAAGATGCAATTGCCTCCTCTTTGGAACTAAAACTCTTGTAGCAACAGTTTGGATAACCGGTGACCTGCTGATGACAGGTTATCCAAGTTGCATACACTCCAGGCTTCCTACCACGGTACACAACGTACCAAGCCATTGTGCCTTATAAAGGAAATGAAACTTGATTCAATTGCAAACGTAGATGAATGATAAAAGAAAAGGTGGATATAGTAACTATTGGCCTCAGATTTTATTTGCATCTTCTCTTAACCTTGGGCTTGGAGCATCAGTGACACTAGATCAATACCAGACCACAAACAGTATGACAATGGCAACAGAAACAACAGGTCATTGGCAATAGAATGACAAGTAACAGCACATGGATAACAGCTTAGCAATAGCACAACCAGAAAAAAGGAACAAGCAGTACCAAGGAGGTGGACAACAAAAACAATATGACACAAGCATGACAGGTTACCCAATTTGCAACAGAGGCAACAGAAACAACAGCACTGCCAACAGAAAGAGCAACTACCAGGACAACATCTGAGCAACAACAGAACCAGAAAGAAGCAGTACCAAGGGATAGGTTCAACAACAACAAAAATGTTGGGTAACCAAGATAGGTTACCCAATTTGCATGTTATCCAATTTGCAAAGGTATATGTATGATAATAGCAAGGCTGATATGCTAAGTTACAAAAAAATTGGCCTCAGATGTTATTTTCATCTTCCCTTGACCTTGATCTTGGAGCATCAGTGACACAAGAGCAAAATAAGACCAAAAACAGTAGCACAATGGCAACAGGAACAACAGCACTGTCAACAGAAATAACAGTGGCAGCACAACATGGACAAGAGCTCAGCAACAACACAACCATAAGTAAGGAACATGCAGTACTAGTTGGCAACAAGAACAACAAGATCAATGTCATAGTCCCTCACAAGCTCAGGGTCATCTGATGCTACCCATATCCTTTGAATTAGGCAAATATTCCAATCATCATAGGCATATTTTCGTACCTTAAATAACATAAGTAACCATCAAGGCAGAAGGAAGCAACCAACATATAGGAAAGATGAAAAGAAGATGGACTTACCAGGTAGCACAAAAGCAGTAGCAGGTCTTAAGAACAAGAACAATGTCATAGTCACTCACAAGCTCAAGGTCATCTGATGGTACCCATCTACTTTGAATTGGGCAAATAATCATCATAGGCACAGGTTCATTCATTTGAACCAAACATATGCATCCATCAATTTAGAACATCTATTCAAGATGAAAGAAAAATGCCATCACCAGCACATGAACCACCAGGAAAGCTCAATTTACCAGAACAAAGATATGGCATCCATCACATTTACCAGGTGCAGGTGTTCATGTTTACACACCCAACAGATCCCTCCCAACCACCTCTACCAGATGGAACCATGTGGCCTATGCTATACAAAAATATTTGCAGCCTTGGAAATATTCCAAATGGTGTCTCTACCCTCACCATTAGTGGTTAGTGCTAACCCAAAATGTCAGACTGTAGCATAGGCAAGCAAAATATCATATAATAGTCCTTAACCACCTAGAGGAAGTTAGATTGGCTCAGGTAGGTCCTAAGCCAAAGGATCCTATGGGCTTCACTCATCTGAACAAAGCATAGGCCTTCTGCTTTGTTCTTCAGCAAGTACACAAGTGCAAACATCAAGGCCTCTTGTGAGTACCCAGGACAGGACATGACACAACCATAAAGGTCTGCATGGACCTCATTGTGCTGAGGAGCTTTCAGGGCATCTGCAACACTGGCAACAGCAACAGTCATACCATGCATCAGCTGGTATTCTTCCTCACCCAACTTTCTCCTTTTACCACCTCTCCCTTCCTTATCATCAGAACTCTTAGAGGTGTCCAGCCCATTGGAGCCTACATTTTGCTTACCAGAATCACCCTCATTCCCATCTAAAATAATTTTCTCTGTTCTAACATCCCCCCTCAAGGTGGCCAAGGTCAGTTGGTACACCTAAAGGTTCATTGGAACCCATGGCAAACCTACCAGTAGCCTGACTAGACCCAAAAATGGCCTCCATTTGGACATAGTTCTCAATTGGGGTGTTCAAGAACTTGGCATCAGCAGGATGATCCTAGTTGGGCAAAAAGGTTGTGCAACAGTTAGAGAAAAGGGTAACTATTAACCATAACAGTGAGATATATTTAAGCTGTGGCCTAACCTTAGTGTGCCCTATCAGATGCTCCTCCTCAAGGACTATCATATGATGGTCCTCATTCCAGAGAGCACCACTGAGATCCTTGAGCCTAGCAATCTTAACCCACATCTGCCTCCACTTGCACAGGTGGTTATAAATTTGGTTGGTGGTAACATTGACTTCAGCAAAATCAGAAACCATCCTAGCAACTTGCCTAACATGCACTTCCTTGAAGCCTTTGTCAGTTTTGACCCCTTGCTCAACCAGATCATGAAACCTCCTAAGCATGAAGGCTGACTGAACACTGGTCCATTGCATTGGCCCCCCAAGCTGGGCTCCATTGGGTGGAGGGGTTGCTGGGTTCCCTTCCTCCACAGCAGCCACCCCACCCTCGGCCCCTGCCTCATTGACAACACCAACCACATCCTCACCCATCACAGCCATGTCCTAACCATCATACCATCACAAAAAGAAACACCAAAGCACTTAGAAATCAAACAGGAAAGTAAGTACTGCATGCAAATATCATACCAAGTTGTATTGTTCATGATTGCAGTTACACATCATAGCAAAGTACCAAGGTCTCAGAACATATTACAAATTCATCAATGCTACTTAACAGGACATGACCCCAAGTACTTAAGTGCAATTAAACTCTAGAAGATCCCCTATTCTGCCACATTTGTGCAGCCCATGCATCCCTTTGCTGTGCCCAGGTTCCATTATCAGGACTATGTTCTGGCTCAGGGGGGTATCAGTGGAGTTAGGAGTCCAAGCAGCTTCAGTGGGAACATGTTCATCTTATCCATGCCTAAGTATCCAATTGTGCAGAATACAATAGGCAAGAACCAACTTAACTTGGGTTTTGTAAGGATGGAAAGGCTTGTTATCAAGGATTCTGAATCTATTCTTTAGAGCACCAAAGGCCCTCTCTACTGTCACCCTAAGAGAAGAATGCCTCAGGTTAAACAACTCTCTTTGATTTTGCGGCAGGAACCCAGGCCTGGCTGCATATCCAGCATCCACAAGATAGAATTTCCCTAGACAATGTAACAAATGGAGATGGTTTATCAGTTTAGTGTGTGCAAGTATTGTTGGCATGTGTGTATGTGAGTTATGGTACCTTGTGGGACTGTAAGACCATCTGCCCTTTCAAGAGCATCTGATAAAATCAGAGTATCATGTGCAGATCCCTCCCAACCAGCAAGCACATATGTGAACCTTAGATCAAAGTCCACTGCTGCCAGTACATTCTGAGTGATGGTGTGCTTTCTGCCTCTAAAGGCAGCTTGCATCTTCAAAGGCACTCTAGCTAAGACATGTGTCCCATCAATTGCTCCTATGCAATCCTAAAAATAAAAAGCCATATTAACAGGTTGCTACCATATGGGTAAGGTCAATTGGTTTGCAATTAGGAAAGGGCCACCAACCTTGAAATATGGGTTCCATCTCCTGCTGCCAAGGATCCTAGGATGGACACTAGTGGATGGTGGAACAATCAACTCATTTCTCAACTCACCAACTGCATACAAGACTTGATGAAAGAACCTACTGATAGTTTCAGGTGACCTCCTAAATGTCATGTTAATGACCCTGAACCTTTGGTTGTGTCCCACTACATGCAAGAACATTGCTACCTGTTCTTCAATAGTGGCATGGATGCTATCCACAACCAACTCTCTAGACCGAAACAGGTCACACAGTTGGAAAAAAGGTGCCCTTCTCATCCTTAGCAAGTTGACACAATGCACATCATCAGATTCTAAATCTGAGGTTGCTATTCCTCTCTCTGTCCCTCTCTGCCATGGGACCATAGGTAATAGATCGAGCATCCTCACTTCTCCTTCTAAACCACAAGAAAAACCATGCAGCAACAAGAGCAGTCGCAGCCCGGCGCCTACCTTGCAAGTCCATGTCTAAGAATACAATGCAGTGTTCATTAGAGCTCAGTATACAAGAACTTGGGGTCATCTTGTTAAGCAAGCAAACATTCTCAACTACATTTTATCCTAGACGCGGCTGCCACACCCGAAGGTGCTCCTCCGGCGGCAAGGAATCATCATCGACCTAGGCACTTTGCTCAGCTCAGTAGGGCGTGATTGGTTGTAAAGCAGTAAGGCATGATTTAAGGACACAAGAAATCAGATCGACAAATATACATGACAACCATAGATCCGCATAAGAACGAACATAGGGTTCATGAAAACCATAAATGCAGATGCACAAACAACCTAGGGTTCATGAAAACCAACCAAGATGTACCGTCGCAGGACCGGCGGAGGCACAGGGTGCCGCCGGAGGACCCCGACCCACATATAGGATGGTACAAGAACAAAAAAAAAATCAGATCGACCTCTACACATGTGAGAATCATAGATCTGCATCGGAAAAGTACCTAGGGTTCATCACAACCTTAAATCCACAAAAGGAGCGCACGGATCTGACAGAACAATAACCTAGGGTTCATCGACACCAACGAAAAAAACACGAATCGACAGATCAGCGGGGGAGAGGGGATGAAGCAGCGTAAAGAGGAGGGGGAGATGTACCGTCGCAGCACCGGCGGGGGCACAGGGCGCCGCCGGAGTACCTTGAGCCACCGGCGAACCGAGGTCGAATAGGAGGAGGAAGAGGAGAAGGCGCACCGGGGAGGAGGGGAGCAAAGAAAGTGGGCCGAGGATGGGAGGTCATCGTAACCTCCCACGCCTTTAGCCCCGATACGGCGCCATCTCCCGCCCTCCGCCCAAATCTTCCCACCAGCATCGCTCCATCCCGGCTCGCGAGCGAAGGAGCCCTCTGGGCGGACGGGGCGATGCAGGATGGAGTGGGGGAAACGAACGGGGGGTGCGCCGTTTCGGTTCCGGGAGACCAACCGAACACGCGAGAGTGCACGGGATGCTTCGGGGTCATGCAGCGGACGGTGGGACGCGGGCAACCAATCACGCCCTACCGTGCTGGTTCAATCAGGCCAATGGAGCAAGCAGCGCTCGCGCCGCCGCCGCTTAATTCCCTCTTCCTTGATTCCGTCTCGACTCTCGCGAATGGCGGAATGCCAACACGCCAGCGCGCCGCCCGCCTCCCAGGCGTCCCCGCTCCCTCCGTCACCACCGCCGCCACTCCCTCCACCATACCAGTCTCCTTTCCCACACTAAACGTAGCCGTTGTCCGTCAGCAGCTCGCAGAGCTGCAGATCCACGCGACAGCGATGCCAAAGAAGAGGTCCGGCGCGTCGAACGCTGATGAAGCGCTCCGACTGATATGTATGCTACAGGTAATCCGTAATCAACGGCGATGCCGCCGCAGGGTGCTCCTTTGGAGTCTAGCTATTTCGCTGATCTCCTCGGTCTGCCTCAGACTCAAACGGGAAGCAAAGGCCACCCTCCATCTCATCATCCATTCTGTGAGAAGTACAATCCTTGGTTTTTTAGATAGACTAGTGTTATTGGCAAATGACCAGGCTACCCTTAGTAATTGTCTCAATCCCACTGATTTAGGCACGGAGGTTGTTCAATTTCCACAAAGTTAGTTACAGCATGCAGATAATTAAGTTCTGAAAAATCTATTTGGAGGGATAAGACCTGTAGTTGTTGCTAGAATTGCACTTTTTAGGGCAAGTACATTGGTGTCGTCTAATAGGCGGTCTTATGCATTGACACGTAATGTTGAGACAATTTAACAGGCAACCTGTACAATGGGTTATCCTATAAGTTGTCCGGTAGTGGTATATAATTCCTTAATTTGTGCATAAGAAAAATAAAATATTATGAGTTGCATGGCAACAATAACTTGTACAATGGTTGATAAGTTGTCTCGTAGTCCTACAATTTAGCTCATGAGGTGGTTGTTTCGCGAAGCAACGTCCTTTTTCTCTCTCCTCGCTCTCTCTCCTCCATATCATCAAAAATTCTACGTGGCACTGCATGAGACGACCTATGAGACCGATGACGTGTAGCAATGTATTTACCCTTATAAATAGTTTTATGTCAGAATTGCACTTTTTATGGGATGGAGAGAGTAGACAACAAGGGTCAAATCAAGATTTAATGACAGACAAATAAGATAGTTTTCATGTCAATCTTAACATCTGCCTATCCAGTTTCCGGTGGATGTTCATATGTGTGAATGTGTATGTTCCTTAGGGGTGTATACATTGCAAAAAACTCACTTTATGGACAAAAGAAATGTTTAAGAATTTGGAAAGATAAAAAATTACTTACAAAACTCCTACTTTAGCGATCACGAAAAGTTTCAGGATCGGAAAAATTTATACCACATCCATTCTGAAAATATTATATGTTTTAGTTTGTGTCTTAAGTCTAATTTCTCTAATATAACTTTGATCATATTTTAGAAAAATGTATTAATATCTACAACATCAAAATAATTTTCCTAAATCCACTACTTTTGTTACACCTGTTTTTAAAAATAAAAAAATTATCTTTGCTAGGATTAATTTAATCATACATGTGATAGTTACAATAGTGAATCATACCAATGTTAATATATAATAATTAAATTTCATTACAAAATGGCCTGTGGTCTGAAAGAAAAGTACATAGATATATCGTGGTCTCCAGTGGAATGGATCTCCATCTTAAGTAGCTGACTGAAGGTACACCAGTCTAGAATGAAGCGTCAAGGTCAAACCCATCATCTTCAGTGATATCCATATCATCTCTAGGGATAACAGGACGACAAAGGAGGAGTGAGTACAATGAAGTATAGTCTTCAAGTGTAGGAAAAATGACATGTGGTCAAGATAGGAGGGCGTTTTGGATTTAACAAGTTAGAGACTAAAATAAATTATAATCATATTTTGAAATAATTTACAATTCATTTTCAACCAATAACTACGTGCAACCAGCATGAATGCAACGTCTCCTATCAACTTATTTAAAAATTAGAAAAATATTTTCCCTATCTGAATTGACAAGTTAAAGGTTGGAAAATTTTAAAAAGAATACTAAAATCATTTATTTTACTTAGTCTTATCTATTCACAACCCAAAATGAAAATTTTAGGGTGTGGAAGTCTTATCTATTCACAACCCAATAGAAATTTTGGGTGTGACATTGGTTTAACATCTGCATATTGAGGACCACATTTTGCAAAGTAAATTTTCATGTAACCTCACAAGATTTTTTGATTGACCATACGTTTTTTTGTTCAAGACCAATATTAGATGATACCATTAATTTATTTACCCATCTATAATCCTTTTTTGAGAGGTTAATTCGTTTTCCTTTTGAGATAGGTCAATAGTTCTTTTTTAGAGGAGTTCAATAATTCTTTTGTGGCTTTGAGCGGTTTATTGAGTGAGACAAACAATCTGTCTGTAGACCAAGGCCCGAATTCTGTTCACAGGTCCGTCTGGCCCATCTGGTGAATAATAAGATGTCGTCTTCATTTCGGGCGCGGACACACTACGGTTTCGCCACTTTGAGCGGGAAAACCCTAGTCGTCACTGCCATTTCCGCAACCGACCGGGCGCCGGCGGGGCGGCGACTGCTCTGGCTAGGCTATTTCAGCCGATCCGCCGTCGCGGCGGCCAGCCCGTACGGCGGCGCAGAGCATCGGGCGCTCCGACTTCGGAGGGTGCGGTTCCGGGGTCCGGTCATCGCTCGAGTGGCGGCGTTCCGGCTCACCACAGCACAGGGAATCCGGCGCGGTTGCCAGCATATTGCTGTGAGTCATCTACTCATCACCACTGGGAGTTGTCATTTGGGATTGTAAACTTCGGAGTTAGATTACTTGTTGTATTCTTTTCTTTAGAAGGGGTTTGGGGGGATGAATTGTCGATTAAGATTCGTATATATTTTTTTGGCATAGTTTTACGGTCTTAATTGAATCTTAGGTGGATTTTGAATTATTAATACTCTCAGATTAGTTTCCGGAGATGAAGCGGTACTAACAGCCTGTGCCCAAAAGGAATCGTGAAAATGTTGGGGGCGCTACCCCAGAACCTCAGATAAAGTTTACCCCAGGAATCGGGGACCAAGTTGGTGCAACAAAGGGTGCTTTAAATAGTTCAAGGCAACATGACAAAGGTTTTAACTGTCAAAGGCGAAGCGTGTCACCTGTAGCTGCTTCTGATTGTTTGGAGAGTGGAAACCCTTTTGGAGTTTGTTTATGCACTTCTTTGGACTGTGCAAGATATCTCTTAAGGCAAGGTATACCGATCCATCTTACACATGGGACAAGGGTCATTTTTTGGAGATGATAGATTGGTACAAAGGCTTCGATGAGAATGTTAGACGTGCGTTTGATGAGATGGATCCTGATCGCTGCAGCGAATTGGCTTCTCGAGGCTTTCAGAAAGACCTTGTAAAATCCTGCACAGAAGAGGTCATCCAGGCGATTCTGGAAGAGATTGGAGATAGTCGTTTCTCCATACTTATTGATGACACTCATGATATTTCAAGTAAAGAGCATATGGGCATAATTTTGAGGTCTGCTGCTTTTACCTTTCTATTTAATAGCCTTGTATACGCATTTCCATTGCTGCACCATCTGAACTCAGTGTAATTTCTGTCATGCAGATTTGTGAATAAGCAAGGGAAGGTCATAGAAAGGTTTCTCGATCTTGAGTGGGTCAAAGATACTACACCAACTGCAATCAAAGGAAACTTGGTTGGTTTTCTTGTTCGGCATGGTTTATCCATTTCTAGAATTCGAGGGCAGGGTTATCATGGACAATCAAACATGAGAGTAGAATTTAACAATGTGCAGAGACAGATACATGATGAATGTCCATATGCTTTCTACGTCCATTGCTTTGCTTGCCAGCTGGAACAGATTCTTGTTTCTGTCTCAAGTTCTTCTTCTTCAGCAATTTCTTATTTCTTCTACAACGTGCCAATAATTGTGAATGCCACGAGTGCACCTTGCACAGCAAAGGATGCTGAAAAGTGCCGCCAAGCAATTTTGGATAAGTTGGACAGTGGTGAAATATCCAAAAGAGACAAGAGCACATTGAAGGAAACTAAATGGGGAGAGACTAAATGGGGCTCGCATCACACAACCTTGAACCGTATTGACACAATGTGGGACACAGTTCTTGAGGTGCTAGTGATTGTGGATGAACATGGCTCTCGAGGTTCCCGAGCATCATTTTCAATAGAAACAATGGAAAGCTTTGAGTTTGTGTTCATCTTAAAGATGATGTTAAAATTATTTGTCATTATAAAAGAACTATCACTTGTTTTACAAAGAAAAGATCAAGACAGTATTCAGGCTGTGGGGTTGCTTGTGGTTGTGAATGAACGCTTGAAAACCTTGAGGGACAATGGTTGGGAGGCCTTATTTGAAGATGTCAAAAGGTTTTGTGATGCAAATGAAATTCCAGTGCCAAATATGGATGAACACATACCAAGTATGTGCCATTCACATCTGGGTGGCGTAACTGTCTCTCAGCTTCATTATTATCGTGCTCAGATTTTCTTTGCTGCTATTGACTCCATTAGAACAGAGATTAATCATCGTTTCAATGATGGTTCTATGGATTTGTTAGTGCGTTTATCCTGCCTTGATCCAAGGAGGAACTTCTCCCAGTTTGATGTGGAGAAAATTGCTAAACTTGTAGATCTTTATTCTGAAGATTTCCCTGAGGCTGATCGTGCAATTATCAATGATCAACTTGAAGCCTATATTTGCTATGTGAGATGACATATTGAATTTACTTCCTGTCATGATATTGCAAGTTTGGCTTCCAAAGATGGTTGAAACCAAGCAGCATTTGAATTTTCCATTGGTGTATCGCTTCATTGACGTAGCATTACTCTTACCAGTTGCTGTGGCACCGGTTGAAAGGATCTCTTCATCACTTAACATTATCCCTACTGAACTGTGCAATGAGATACCTATTGATTGGTTGAGTGACTTTGCCATGTACTACATTGAGGAAGACATATCTAAAGAACTTGATGCTGAAAGAATTTTAGAACATTTCAAAGCATGGTAACTCAGAGAATGTAGTAACCTTATATTGATGTACTTAGTGGTATGTTTGTTGCTTTCCAATATTTTCATTTTTATTACAGTATGTGGCTATATGACTAATTTGCTGAATTTTTCTTTATCTTACAATGTGCTACTTGGGATTATTATTGGACTTGGGGTGCTCTGTACTGCATAGGTTACATTGATGACATGCTTTTTTCCGACATATTATGCCTTTGCTTCCTAAGTAGATGTGCTAAATGCATTTGTTGATACCTTTTATCACACTCCTGTGTGGTTGGTAATTTGAGATGTGTATATTGGCTTGTTTATTGATGAAATTGTCAAGGCTGCCTAGTGGATTAAAATTTCAATGAACAAGGGTTGAGTGAAAGGTTTCTAACCAATTCTTGGAACTTAGAATTATCGACATCATTTCTGTTATGGCCAGAGCTTTAGGTAGCATGGTATTAGCTTATGGTGCTGGTGAACTGACTGTCTGTTTTTCTTTCATGTGCATAAACCAACAGAAGACTTGTTTATAGTCTTCTCTTGTGATGTGGAAATTCCTTTTCTTTCATGTAGAGTTCCCTTCATATCAAATTTAGGTAAGCAAGCCTGATGGTATGCATTTTTTTTCAGTTATTGGCAAATTTTTATTATGTAGGAGATTCAGTTTTGTTTGAAACCATCACAAGTTAGTTATCCCACTTCATCTTATGCTGTCATCAATTCTGTGGGAACTGCTGAGACAATCAGTATTTGAAAATATGTGGCATTTAACTCAAGCAATGTTGCTACCTAATTTTAATTTGGTCTTTTCACGTGAATGTATCTCATTTCATCTAAATGTTTAATTTTGTGTCATTCAAATATCCTAAATTCCTTCCTGTTATGTATTAGCTATTATTACTTTTTATCATTCAGGAGATAGGTTTCATCTTAATGTACTTAAATTTGTCTCTAATTTTGATTTAGGCCTAGAGATCAAGTTCATCACTGCAGAAGCTTTACTGAAGATCCTAATGCAGATTTAGGGTCTCAAAGATTAGAGAAACATCATGGGCCCTTTGAAGCGGGAATGCTCCAAGTGTCTGTAAGGCTGTAACTCCCATATGCAGAACTGTCACTGTATAAAGTCACTCCTTGGCCATGTTTGCTTGAATTTAGAAGAGCTATTTAATTTCTTATAATCTAGCAGTGCTCTTTTTCGCTGCCCCCTCTCTATGGCATCCTTTTTCCTGGTTTGTTTCTGTTGTGTGACTCCTAGTTCTGACCTTGTTTTCCGTAAGTAGAGCCACTCAGCCACAGCTACAGATTCTTGCATTGAGTTGATCTGTTTCTGAGAATGTGATGGAGAAAGGTCGTGTTTTATATTCCGCCTTGGCTCCAAATTGGAAGCTTGAAAATTCAAGTAATACATGCATAATGCGCAGTGCGCCTTTGGTACTTCTTAAAAAGTTATTGTCTGGTTCAAGCAATGGAACATACCACTAAACATGGAATAGTATTCAACTACAATATTTATCCATAACCATGTCATGTGTTATTGTACCCTAGTTCACTATCCTAAATCCAGTTTGGTGTTAGGGTGGGAGTGAGAAGCTTCTTGGAGCAACCTGAACCAAATGAGTGAGTTCATAGGTTCTTGGAGCAACCTGGGCCAAAAAAGTTCTGAACCTTGTGAGCTGGGCAGTTCTTTAAGCTCATTTATGTTTCCGAGATGGAAATCTTGCACTCTTAATTGTGATGCAAGGTATAAATATATGCAGAAGCGAAATATTCAAATAATATGGACCTGAAGCAGAAAACATAAGGAAATGTAGGTTTCTGGAATTCTCTCGCTTCTACAATTTCTAGCACCACCAATATGTATTGGCTATTCTGGTTGTTACCACTCTGAAGATCCATCCAGTTATCTGTCCTCGTAGAGGTTACAACTAAATATATGTACGAGTTAAACTAACATTGCTTATGGCTATTTGATAACGAGTTAAACTAACATTGCTTATAGCTATTTGAGAATCAGACTGAATTTTTAATTGTATCGTCATCATCATCCTGATTAGTTGCTCCATGCCTTAGTCCATTTCTTTTGAACTGCCTATCTATTATGTGGGGTCCGAGGGTATCTTCGTTTTAGTTGATTTGCTTCAAGTAGAACATTTGCCTGCTGTATTATGATCTCTAATTGAGTTTTTTTAGCAGCACTTTGATCTTAGATGGTTCAGTTATTATCCTTATCGTCTTATTGTCTCAACTATTCATTGAGCACCAAACTTTTTTCATGCACATAAGCATATTTATGATAACAATTTTTCTGTTACAGTATGAATTTGATAGAGACCACATGAATTTTCTTTTCCTTTTAGTTTAACAACGAGCAGCCGATGCTATGGAAATTAAAATGACTACCACTTGTGGTTGCCAACAGTGATATAGGTTCACCAAATTGATGACTGAATGTTTTCCTAAGACACTACAGTGGCAGGGTTATCTCCTTTTGTTAGTAAATTGATGCGCCAGCTCAGTGGCGGGGCCAGGATTTAAAAGTTGGGTATTCCCATTTTCTATGTAAAAAACTTTAGGAAGGTCATCCACACTAATTTTTCAAAATCTTCAAAGATCTATAGAAAGGAAGTAATACAACTAATTTACTAAAAAGCACTGTCAGTTATATGCTGCAAAATTGGTGCTCATATGTAACATGTTCTGTCGCTCATCAGTCAAAGTTGAGCTGCGCCCCTGCTGCCTGCTGCTGCCTTGCATAGTTGTGCTGCTTGGCTGCTGCTGCCTGCTGCTGCCTTGCATAGTTGTGCTGCTTGGCTGCTGCTGCTGTGCCCCACCCGGTCTGCCCCACATCAACAAGCCGCAGATGTGATCCAGGACTCCAGGAGAAGCTCGCCGGCTTGTGCTCATCGGCTCACTGCACCCCGCGCTCGCCAGGCCGCCAGACCTAAGGTTTCATTCAGATTTGGGGAAGGGCAACGACAGGGAGAGGAGTGCAGGTGTGTCACTCTGTGCACAGTGCGTGGTTGTGAGAGGTTGAGAGCGCTAGCTGCGAAAAGAAGTTGTGCGTTGTTGCGAGAGGCTGAGAGCGCTAGCTGCGAAGAGAACAACAAGAGGGAGAGAAGAGTGGGATGTGGGCTGGCCTGGTGGGAGGCAAGGGAAGAGGAGGGAGACGGGGAGGGAGAAGAACGCTGGCGGGGTCAGTGTGGCACCTTGGGCTGGATTTATGGCTCAAGAAACAGATTACAGGTCAATATACCATGTGCATATGTATACACTTGATGTATACTTGATTTTTTTTCAAACAAACCTGGGTATTCCTGGGAATACCCAGGCTTCAGGCTGCCTCTGCCCATGCGCTAGCTAGTAGCATTTCCCTGCAGTTATGCTAAATGAACTGTATCCTCTTTTGGAATTATGCTTGCATAGCTGAAACCCTTTTGATGACACTAATGTGTTAAGCACCCTACGCCCCTTGTTTTTAATCTGACATTTTTTTTTGTTTTGCTTCAGATATCTTGATTTGGACCATTAGGCCACCCTAGTCCCTACATATTTTGTTTTAACTCCAGATATTTTTATTTGGGCCACTATGCCACCTTACATATTTAGTTTTCACTAGTTTAGTTCCTTACAAGTAGCTCACTAAGCCATAATAATACTGTCCTGCTTCTGATGTGGCATTAAGTATGTGACATGGCAGCATTGAAAATTGAAATTCCTATAGTGTACTGTTTGTTGTTTCAAAATAGAAATCCTTGTGTGAAATGTGAATTGTCATGTGGCTGTCCCTATGTCATTTGACATTCATGCTAGCATTGTTCTAGGTTTATAGTACTTACATATGCATGGACCTGATTGCCACAATCTTGGAATATTTATTATTAAGTTGTTGGAACTTGAAATGGAACAAGACTCAAAACAAAGAAAATGATTGGCTTCCAGTTACAATTATATAACTCTGAGGAGAGCAAGCAATGACATAGCTGTGACTTGTCGCTCTTGTACAGCTTAAGCTAAACAGGTTGATTTGAATCCAATTCTGCATGTGATTTTTCTTCTTTGCTTAGTGCAACAGGCTCTCCTACTCTGATTTCTCGTCTTTTATTGTTACTAGGTCTCCATCAGCATGTTCGAGAAAAAAAATACTAGGTCTCCATCATATAGGTCTGTAATTTGTAGAAATGTCTTTATAGCTGTCATATTGGAGCTGATATTAAGCACAATTGTACCTATAGTTGTCATAGGATGTTTTTTTTATAAAAATGTTATACATGTCTTACTGGAATCTTTTCAAATCTTTTATTGCTTCTCGTGGGAACAAATTGTGATTTGTTAAAAGTTAAAACTTACCATACTCTAATCACAATACTTGCAGAGCTTTTTGTTGCTTTCGACATTTAACCTACAATACTGGTCTAGGTCGACTATCTTGTAGTTTTATGTGCTAACTTGATCAATCATCTAGTCAGGTCTTATCTCCCTAGAGTTCATATTCAAAGATGTAGATTCTCTTATGAATAGAACTTGCATTGAATAATAGCCTCATGAGAACTCTACTGCATTTAATACTTGCATATGTGTAGGACATAGTGCGTATAGAGGACTCTACTGACATATACATAGAGGACTCTGTACTCCTAACACGGCCCTCAAATGCAAGGCGTATACAATAGTATTGCATTTGAAAGAGTGCGTATAGAAAAGAACTTTACTACATATACATAGAAAACTCTATATTTGTAAAGTCATGACAGACTCATCAGTTCAGTGTGAGTGCTGTGTTACAAGCACTTGAGCTGAGCTTGCTTGTTATGACATCACGAAAATGAGTCACTGAAGCTTGAGTGCACCCTTCTTTTGGTGCTTCCTTTTCTAGGTGATCAAAACTACTAGTCTATGTATGCTTCATTGTGGACAAAAAAAGTCTTTTGTGGTGCATAATTTTCACTATTTGATGTTTGAAATCAGCATTTCATTAACTGAACCAGAAAGTTGCTAACATTAATAATGTGATGTTATCTACTCCCTCCGTTCCAAATTGTAGGTCGTTTTGGCTTTTCTGAGTTCATAGATATTATTATGCATCTAGATATAGTGTATGTCTAGATGCATAATAATATCTATGAACCTAGAAAAGCCAAAAAGACCTACAATTTGGAACAGAGGGAGTACATTCTAAGCTAAGATGATTTTGAATAGCTTGTTAGTTTTAGCCTCGGGCACTAATGACACCTAATTGCCTGCAAAGGAATGTACAAGGTAAGCAGCTGATGCAGGTAGAGGTGCAGAAGTACCGAGCATATGCCTAAATGTGCTGTCAGCCCTTATTGGATTTACATTTGGTACTAGGTAGTCGTCTGATCTTATACCCTCTGTTTAACAAATTTAGTAAGGTTTGTGTTTGGAATTCGACAGGGATGTTTCTGTGGAAGAGTCACTGAAAGATGCTGAGTGAGGCTTTCTCAATCTTTCTTCTTTCTGCAGATTTTTTCCACATCTTTTAGTTCAATTAGAAGAGTCATACAAAATACAGCTGTATATGCTTAAAACTTTGCTTTAGCCTTAAACTGTATATGATTAATGTGGTTTTCTATCTTCCTCTATGCTACTGCTTAAAATGCAAAATTAAGAACAAAATGTTGAAAAAAGACATTTTGGCACTGAATTAGTGGGGAAGTAACTAAGTATGCTATCTCCATACTCCAGACATTGTACACGGATTATGATTTTCCAGCATGGTCCTAGGAAGCTAATGGGAACATGGATTCCATTTCTTGTAATGCAGTACAGTCTGTCTAATCTTGTGATGACGGCAATGTTTCAATGGAGGTTGTATTTGAGATAATTACGCCTTTCAGGCCTGGATGTCTTAGGCTTCAGATAATGGTCAGGCCTCTGCAGCATTGGCATCTTGTCTCAGACAATGCAAATAAATCTTGTACCTAACACAAACTCAAAGCTCCAACGTTCTGAAGCCTTTTCTGTATTTTCCCCAAGTATCCTACGTTGTTGCAGCACATTACACTGTTAAATGTCGTGATGAGATGCACATGTATGCTTGACCCATCATGAGTCTTTTGCCGCTTTAAGACCTGCTTGTTCTGAAGGGTTCCAATATTGTTGTGGATCGGCTTGGCCCATCATGAGTCTTTTGCCGCTGAAATGATTTACCTTCAAGACCTGCTTGTTCTGAAGGGTTCCAATATTGTCGTGGATCGGCAATCTCGCCTTGGAAGTTCTTTAAGACCTGCTTGTTCTCAAGGGTTCCAATATTGTTGTGGAGAGGCCATTACTCTTGAAGAAGTTGTGTTGCCATTACCCATTAGCACTGATTGTGACAGAAACTGGCTCTCTCTTCCACTCTTTGGCCTAACAAACCAGGTTAAGGCAAGAGTCCTCTTTTGCATCGGATCCTAGTCAGCAAAAGTTACTTTGCACATTCGTTTGTTTGGTTGGGCTTTACTTTGTTATTGCCATTATTATAACAACACTCTTTTACATGCAATTCTTGCTTCTGACTTGAAGTCTAGCATTTATCCACCATCAATCCGACAAAGTGGAAATTCTCCATTTCATAGTTTTACTGTTCTTAATTGTTGCAATTTCTTTAAACAATCAAAATGTTTGCGGGCAGGGATTTGTCATTTCTTTCTTGATGCTAACTCGTGTTTTGGATTGTGATTCTTATCTTGTATTACAATCGGAATCCTCTAGCTAGATCCTACTGATACCAATGGAAAATCGGTTGCTGGCATTGATTCAGAAAAAGGGGAGACAAGGTATTGTTAACTTTTGACCTGAATCCAATCAGAGATCTATTTATTTGACAGCACTTGGAGAAGGATTTATGTGTGTTATCTACGGAAGAGGGATATAGAATTTAACTACTTTTTGCCTGGTCTGCGATGCACTTGAGAGCATTTGGGATGATACTTCCATGTTGGAATTATCATTCTTGTCCTCTGTTCTTGAGAGTTGACTCGAGTCAGTGTGGTCCTGATATTCCAAAAAGACCATCCTTTCCGCTCACCATGTATGTCTTCATACTAACATCAGCTGATTCTTGTACATAAAATCTTTGCTTAGATAATTCCAGCATGCATAGTCCTTCATTTCTAGTTTTATACTTCTACAGTTACCAGAACCTGATCACAACACCTTTTTCTCATCATTGGTGACACATGCTGTTCTTTTTTTAGATGCATAGTATATTTTTCATTAAGAAGAAGAGAATTACATGATGCAACTTTAGAAGAAACCCCAAAGTGCAGAGTTATAAGAACCACGATCAACGACAAACAACATAAACATGACAACAGAGAAGAAAACCACCTCAAAACCACCACACTAAATACGACCTAAGACGACGGATACTTGTAGGAGAGAAAGACACCGTGAACACACGCACATCATCGCTTGCCTAACAACCCGAAGCCAATGGAGAAAGAGTGAGTAGGTCATGCAAGACGATGCCTTCAAGAAGGAAGGGACGCCAATGCCGCCATCATCCGTCTGTTTATGGATGAGCAGACCAAGTCTTCACCTGACAAAACCAAATGGATCTGGTGGCTGCAACAACGTCCCCAACGAGGTGAGCTACGTTGAAGAATGCAACCGTTGTCGGCACCGGCGAATGCCAGGCAAGGCTTTCGCCAAAGGCCCCATAACCAACTTCACACAGCCGATCGCCAAAGCCTGGATGAGAGCCAAAGCGATGGGATGGTAGCGAGCAATCCACGACGACGACGATGAGGAACATCCGCAGGCACACTAGAGAGGGACCGCCATCACGACGACCAAAAAATGACCAAGGAGCGACCAAGCGACCGAAGGGGGAATAGGCGGGCATGCTAGAGGGGCTCACGCCGGCGAGAAGAAGCATCTTGGGGAGATCATAGTGCGACCTGGGTACGGTGGGGTGTGGGTGTGGTGGGGGTGAGGGGAGGAGGAGGAGGAACGCAACTAGGGGAGGAGAGGAGGGAGGAGCGCGCGACCAGCGGCCCTGTAGTAGCGTGCGACAGCTGCAAACTCTGCCACCGTTGGTGGGGGCCGCTTCGCTCGCGCACGCTCGAAGCGGACGCTGCCGCCGCTGCAAGCTGCCACGCCCCCGCACACAGCCGCAGCAGCCCGCCGCCACCGTCACCAAACTGACCTTCGAATATTCCCTTCCGCTCACCGTCGCCACTATCGCCTGCAGATCCGGTGGTGGCCGTCGCAGATCCGGCGGCCGCGGGGCTGCTGAAGCCAGCCTCAGGCGAGGTCCCTGCCGCAGCCACCAAGGATGAAGACAGGAGGATGAGGGAGGAAGGAACCGAACGCAGGTGCAACCCACGAATGGAGGTGCGATCGAGCTGAGCCCCGGCGCCTTTCGCGACCCGCTGGTGCCGGAGGTAGGGGAGGAGGTGGTGGCACCAGGCGAAGGGGCGACGACACAGGCCAGCGAGATCGGGCTAGGTGTCGGCGTAGCCGAGCCTCGCCGCAACCCACCGCCGCCTGAGGTGGAGGTGGCGGCGCGGGGTGTGGAGGTGGGGGCGGACCGACTCGTGGTGGCGGCAGGGGGCGATGGCGATGTGAGCGCCTCGGTGGCCCCGAGGCGACGGCCAGGCGAAGTACAAGCGGATCCGAAGCAGGAGCGAGGGAGGTCGGATCCGACGTTTGGTGGCCGGAGACCACCCTCACCAGTGATGAGCAGCAACCCTGCGACCATGGCAACCTTGAAAGGGGGAGGAGGTAGGAAGGGAGGGAGGGAGCGTGCGGGGCCGACTTCGGCACCGCCGCCCGCCGGCCACCGGCGCTAGGGTTTGGGGTGGCGGCGGGCTGGGTGGGCGCCCCTGAGTCGCCAGCAATTCAGGACCTCATGCCAGCTGCTTTGAGTTCTGACCTCCTGCATTCCGTTCTTAGCATTCCAGATCTCAGGAAAGGCAGTAGGCGTGCGTGCGCCTCCGAATCGCACAAGATCTCAGGAAAAGGAGGCATCTCATAAAGATAAGTACACACACCACAAGATCTCAAGGACCAGGTGCCATGTCCCCCTCGTGATCAACGATAAAAGTACCATCCAATCCATCCAATGCAAGTTGCCCATGCCAATGATTTCAGAAATAGTGTATCATACCTACATTGCCAATAAGCTACGCTTAGATTGGTCAGAGCCCCGGCGTATGGGCCTCTGCAGAGACGCTGCACAGCTTTCGTTTTCCAAGTCTGCCAATGACGCGTCCTGCCTTTATTCAAGCCGCTGATGTCCCAACCTTCGTCGTCTTCCTTGCCTGGGTGTTTGACATCATGGCACCCTGCACCCAGACTGACATAAGTTCTTGGTGGCGCACGTTGAAATTCTGCCTTGGCTCGGGCTTGATGTCCGTTTCAGCCAACAGGTTATCTGGTGTGGTGGTCCGAATGGCCATGGACATGGACGTCTCGTATTAGGCACGCCCAAGTTACAAGAAATGTAATTTATCACTGATACTGCATATGCGGTTTCGGATTTTCTTTCAGGATATGGGCATGTTGGGTCGTGAAATTGACTTGTATCTGCATAAATTTCATCCATTTGGAGTTGTCCCACTCCCATCCTAACATTTTTGTTTAAATATTTTGAGGGGACAAATGAGGGTGGAACTTTAAGTTGACAACGGAATGCGAGGGGATTAATTTCCATATTTTCACAGATCCCCTTTTATACTTAATCTAATGGAAGGTGGTCTGAGGCATGTGACGTCGTGACGCACAAGAACTGCAAAAACCATAGGTGCGGGTCTAGTCAACTCTGAAACTACCGTCATTGTCCTGACTCCTGACGTCTCGCAATCTATTTACACCTCATGCAACTTTCTCTTGGGTCATTCGAAAAAGAAAAAGAAAACTTTCTCTTGCTCACTGTTGCGCATGCTGCGTGCACAGTATCAGCATCGGATAAGCGTTTGACCTCTGTCTTCAACTCACTGTATGGAGTCGGATTGCATAAGGAATTAAGGATATACATCTGCGCACATGAGTTGCTTCTGGACTACCTTACGGAGCTAAAGGTTGGGAAGATAAAAATCATGTTATCCATCTATCCATTGATCTTGTGTTCTTGACTCTGCATTGAATTGAGGTATTCTTTGACTTCTAAAATTGTTTAAAACCTTTTCTTATAGGATTATTCCTTAACACTCTGAAATTAATTTCCTGAAACTAAATGACATGGAATGACCAAATAAATTCATCTCAGACAACAAGGCAATAAACTATGGGACCATGGTATTCCAATATCTGTTCAAAATAAATACAAGTAAATTATAAAACTAGGAAAAATAAGAATTTTATTTTGGCAGATGTTTACTTATCATTTTCAAATTGTATGAACGGAAGAAATGAAGTTTTATCTCACGTTCATTAACTACAGGTATATAATGTCTATATGTTGGCCCACAAGTATATACATTCTAACAGGTGGTGATAAAACATGTACCACTATATATTTAAAAGTAAGTGTATTGGTTAATCAGAAAATTAGGTCGGCACTAAGACATGCACTTTTCCGAACCTCGTTTTCCTCATAACTACTCCAGCAGGATTAGAAAGATTGGATGGGTCACTAAGTAAAGGGAAAGAGAAAAGAACTGTGCATAGAAACTGAAGTCCATTCTGTTTTCCTCATTGCCTTCTTCTGTTACGTTTCAGTATGCTGCAAGTTCTTGTGGGAACTTGATTTCCACTAAAATTTTGTTTCACCGTCATAGTCTCTCTAATCTCTATCATTTGCCAAGGTCATGCATAAGACATCTTGTAAATCTGAACTTGATTGCAGATTTGAAGGTTCATGCTTTGCTTTTGGCAAACTCAATTCCGAGTCTGAAGAGAAAAGAGAGAGGCTTCCAAGTGCCATTCCTTGGAGAAAGTTGCTGTGCTGCTGTCTGATGGTTTGCAATCAGATCAGCATATTGTGCCTGCTCTGTGGGTACCATACATGAGGGGGTCCTGTACCGTCAAGTCAACCAAGTCGCATTAACAGAACTTTCCAATCCATTAATAATTTGGCAGCATTCTCTTATAGCTTTGTTGTGGGTGACGATTAAAGGTGAAGAGTGTTGAGATTGTATGGGATTCAGGATAAGGTGGTATCGGATTTCTTTTGTTAGGCCCCTTTGTTTGACAACCCTCTTCATGTTCATCATGGAGGGGGACTACTCTACAGCCTACATTATGTTGGCGAAAGACAGATGTGTGTTTCTTACCTAATTTGAGTAAGTTTAAGTGTTGTGGGCTTACAGTGAAATGGGCTAAGGTTAATCATGACATGCATAGTTTACTTGATTTTTTTAAACCAAGAAGTTGTTTGACCTTTTAAACTGCAAAAAGCAAATTTGAAATTTAGAATGCAACAATACAGGAAGTGTGGCTCATCTGTTACAAAATATGAGATCAGACATGTCAGTTCTCATTGCCGGGGCGGCGGACGTGGCGGTTGCCACAACGTCCATACGACGCATCCCTCCCTATCGTATATATATGTAAATCATACATTGAATCAATGGATCATTCAGTTTTTCTCTCCATTCTCTCGCTCTCGCTCGTTTCTCTCAAACAAGTTATCAGCACTGCTCCGAGAGAAAGAAGGAGAAGAAGTTGAAGATCGACAGGAAGAATGAGGAGGCCTTGGCCTCCGGCGACTGAAGGTAACAATGCCTACCGTTGATGCCATTGTCACCTCTGTGATGCACCTTACTCTAGGTCTTCGCGCTCACCACCTGCAGTACCTCCTCCACCGCTCGGTGTGCCGTTCCCTAGCCTTCAGCCAGGGCGTGATGCCCGTCGAAGCGCGCTGTGGCCTCCTCGCCTGGAACGCCATGGCCGCTGCTCCGGTTGGCCCCCTCGCCGCCCGCCGCCGCCACCGCCGCCGTGGTGCGCGCATGAATGTTGGTGGCCGCCACCCCTTCAACTACCGCGCGGACGGAGTGAGGCCGAACGCCAGTGCTGGACCGAGCGTGCCACTGCCGGCCGTCGACCCACCATGTCGCGTCCAGGTGCAGAACGTGCACTTCTGCGTCGTCCATGGATGGACCGCAGTCATGTCTTTGCACCCAGTAGAGTGCTTCGTGCCCCTGGACTTGGAGTCGCCGTTGGCTCTAGTGCAGGCCGCCGTCGCCAACACATCGTCGGAGGAAGAGCCCATGGAGATCGAGATGGAGGCACCTCCACCACCTCCACGGGCTCTTTCCTTCGCTGGACGCCGGCGCTGCCGCACTCCTACCCCAACACTGCTGGAATCCGAATCCGCGGGCACCATTGCAGCGCGTTGATGGCGGCCGGCCACCTCCTTCCCCGGCCCGAGCGCCGCTTGCCGCAGCAGCTCGCCGACCCAGCCTCATCCCTACTGGCCACCGCCACCTCCCCAACGGCATGGGTGGCAACGCCCCTTCCTCCTCTGACGTGGGGCCTGAGGGCCGCGCGGGATCCGCCGCAGGGAGACCGCACGGCACCGGCGGGCTGGATGGCGGCACTGGCGGCGCTATGGCCGTGGTTGAGGTGGCTGGAGCGGTTGGGGGCTCGAACCCTAACTGCCCGCCCTTATCCACTGCGGCGTCAACCCACTGGACTGGGCCGGACTGGGCCATTTCTGCAGCCTAAGTCACGACCAACCTGCCCCTTCCTCTGATCGGGCCTCCAGAAGGACTGCGGCGGATCACAAATTGGCGGTGGGCTGATTCCGAGATTGTCTCGGCCCACCACCACAGCTATCATTTCATTTACTGTCAGCAATTGTTTTACATTCTAGTCCCTATTTTAGTCAATAATTCTATCTTAACAATTCATCAGTGTTATGTGTCTATGTACTTTACTGTTTAGACCCCTGATGTTGTTTGTAATTGTACAAACATGTCTGTACTGTCCTTTATGCAATTCAGACTATGTTTTATGAATTACTGCCCATGTTTTAGTATTTATGGCTTCACATTTTTTCTAAGACATACTCTACTTACTTGCTTTGTTTTAATTTGCAAGTTCTTTCAAATATTTCATTTTAACTTAGCACATCCTTTAAATTAAGTTGCACTTAATTATACTGTACTGGATCCCATGAAAAACAAATTACATATTTTTGACCTAGGTACCGGCTACGCTAAGTTCTTTTATAGAATTTAGTTGTCCTGAGATTGTGCTTTTAGGCAGCAAGTTTCTTGCCCATCGCTAAGAGGTCTACATCTTTCAGATGATTGCCTATACATGCTCTCCCAAGTGACTATGTTAGGATATTTGAGTTTGATTTTGATAATTAGTCAAGTACAAGGTAGTAGAGCCCTAGGCATTGGCTGCAGTATGTTTCTTTTTGAACATATTAGCCCAAAGACCATGCTTTTAGGCAGCATGCTACTTGCCCACTACTACTCCATTAATTTGGAGATTATCTATAATGTGCTTACTAATTCTAAAAATATTAACTCTAATGTATGGTTTTCTACCTACATTTCCCTCATATCATATGTGATTTGTTATTTTGCATTTGAGCTTACAACATCACCATTGTGATTCTTAATTCACCTCCGTAAATTAATTGAAATCCATAGTTATAACTGTAGGGACATGGCAAATAAAGAGTTCGATGAACTCACCCTTGATGGGCACAACTACCCAACTTAGGCTTCGGACATTGAAATTAAATTTGCTTCTAGTGGGATTGTTGAGGCTATACAAGAGCCTGTTGACGGGGCTCCCCCATTACACATAAGAAGAAATTTTCTGCTCTTTTTCTTCTCAAGTTCTACATCCATAAAGATCTCAAACAAGAGTATCTAACAGAAGGATGCCTACTTGCTTTATGGAAGGCACTTAAAGAGCATTATGAATAGCAGAAGGAACTCATTTGGCCTTCAGCCATTCATGATTGGAATCACCTTTGTCCGCAAGACTTCAAAACTGTTGTAGACTACAATCATGCTGTTCATAGCATTTGCTCCAAGTTGAAGTTTTGCGAGAAAGAGCCAACAGATGTAGAAAAGATAGAAAAATCTGTCTACTATGCTTCCAGAGGACAGGATATTGCACCAGCAATACCGCTCAAGCAACTTCCAGCAATATTCTCAGCTTATTCATACATTGTCTCAGGCAGAAAAAACATCATGAGCTTCTTTTAAAGAATTCTCATCAGCGCTCTCCGGGTTATGCTCCTTTTCCTGAAGTGCACTACACTACAAGGTTTTGCGCCTAAAGCAACACCTCAAAATCGTTGCAATAAGGGTATTTTAGTTGCAATATACAGCAATCGCAACACTTTGGTGGCGTTGCGAGGTGTTGCAAGTACTTCCAATGCAATAGGGTATTGCATTACAATTGTGTGGTGTTGCCATAAATGTGGCGTATTGCAACGCAGTGTGGTGTTGCAATGGGTTGCAGAAGCAACGATCAGGAACGTTGCATTTCTGGTATTTGTAACGACAGGCATCGTTGCTATAGTGATTATTGCAACAACGTAGGCTAGTTGTAAGCAAGCACTATTACAACACTAGAGGTTTGTAGCAATATCCTACATTGCCACGATTTATGGTCATCGTGAAAACGCCTATGCCGTTGCAATATGCTTAGGACATATCACAATGAATATGCAGGCATTGCTATATGCTAAAAGCTAATTGCAATGCAATTTATGTCGTCGCTATATGCCTAAAGACTATCGCAACTAAATGTGCGTCATTGCTATATGCTTAAAGGGTAGCACAACACTATTTGAGTCGTTGCTACTTGCTTAGAGGATATCGCAACACAATCATGTGTCGTTGCTATTATCTTAAAGGATATCGCAACACAATAAGAATCGTTGCTATTTTCTTAAAGGATGTCGCAATGTGGTGTGTATCGTTGTAATAGCCACATGTAGCATCAGTTAATCGTTATGGTAATATGCGCAATGGTCATTGCAATATTGAATTCACACCAAATTAGAAATGTTGATTCTGTGGTTATTGCAACGATGTTGATTCTTTAATGCAACAGAATTTTTGAAAAAACAAATTGATGCAAATATATACACATATATTATTAATGACATCTATCGGGGGTAAATATTAACGACCTCCTAATAACCCCTAAGACGACAATCATGAAGGCCCAGGCCCACCTGCAATGCTGACGATTGCCGCTGGCCCAACATGGGGAGGGAACATCCCGCTCCGTCTCACCCGACCTAGGGCCCTGGGGTCGGACACTCCCGACCCCTCAATGGCAAAACTCCGCTTCGCTCGACCCACGATCTCAGGGTCGGATGCGCCCGACCCCTCACCGCAAGGTTCCGCCTCGCCCGACCTCGGGCGTAGGGGGTCGGACTCACCCGGGCCCACAAGACAAGAATCCGTCTCGGGCGCAGGCTGGCAGGCGAGGGCGCGGATCTCGTGGGCCCCTCACCGATCTTGCCATAAATGCGTCGTGGCTCTAACGCGCAGAAAGGCGCCTGCGCCCCTCGACATGACTGCCACAAGTACCCAGGCGGGATACTGTAGCCGCGACCGCATAGGCTACAGTGGCCGCGGCTCTTCCTGTTTTGTCAAAAGGCACTCATTACCTGCGCCACTTGGAGAGAGTTCCGCCCGCTCTCGCGCCCCGCGTATCTAGCGACAAGGACGCGACATCCATGTTCCACAGGTCGCAAGCAGGACACAGGGGTCAGCCATCTTCCCCGATGCACACAGTTGCCATAACCGAACACCATTATCATGCTTGGTGGCAGCGGTCGCCAGGGGAATCATCAACAGGATCCAAAGGCAGCTGCCCTCCTCCGGTAGACGTGCTGGCAGGGGCCGAAGGCCAGAGCAGAAGGTGGTAACACGGGGACTTGGTCCCTCTCCTTGTATTTTACTTGACTTAGCTTATCTCTTTTACTTCTCCTCACGCCTGACTCATTTGTAACCCTGAGCTCTCCTTACGCTATAAAAGGAGAACCGGGGGCCTGAGATAGGAGGACTCTCTCAAGCCAACAGAACACACACACTTACCATTAGAGCATTAGTGCACACCCAAGAGACTTGGGACTAGCTCCCTCTCTCACCCACCTATAACCCCTACTATAGACCCCGCATGGGCAACACGAGCAGCTCCTCATACTGGACGTAGGGCTTTTTCCTTGCCCGAACCAGTCTAAACCCCGTGTCTCCCACGCCACCATCCGAAGCCTTACGCACATAAAAGAAATTTACTAGCCGTAGTCTTGATGCACTAATCTTGACAACGACAGTTGGCACGCCAGGTAGGGGACCTTTGCGCGTACGTCACCGGCTTCAGATGGCCAGCCACGACGCCAGCTTCGCTCCGGGCTGCCTCATCCGCTTCAGGAGTCTGGAGTTCCTCACCACCGGGGAGGGGATCGAGCTGATCCCTCTCCTTGTCTTGCCCGCTTGCCCCATGATCTTTGGCGCCGCCGCCGGGATAGTGGCGAGTGGCCGGGCGCGCGCCGAGGGGCCTCCTTCGAAGGAGTGGCCCTTGGGCTGCGCAATGTCGTGGTGACCTATGGTCGTCTCCTAGCGCGGTCCATGACCGTGCCGCCCGCGAGCAACGAGCTCGTGGGTGTGGCGAGGATAGCCTCCGACGCCGGCTCCAACAACGGGAGCCACCACCCCTCGCGCGAGTGCTTCATGGCCGATGTGCACTCCAAGGGATCCAATGATGATGGCGCTGAAGGGAGGTAGCGGACTCCCCTACTGTGCGCCGCGGCTACGACTGGGGCTCTTGCCAGAGCCCCGGTGCGACCACGACAGCTGGAGGCGCGCTCGGCGACCCGCCAGGATGTTGAGCACCCCCGCAACGAAGGTGGGGCACGACAGCGGGCGCGCGACGTCCAGCAGCGCATTTGCACAGATGAAGATTGCCCTCAACTCTTCGCCCATGCCAGCTAGAACATCATCGCAGCGGCGGCCCTACTCCGATGACTCTCCGAGCCGGCGGCGCCCGAGGAGCGTCAGGCGCACCAGGAGGTGCGCAACCTGCTCGAGTGCGCCGCCGTCTAGCAGGCGGAGAGCTCCACATCCCGACGACGCGGGCAAAACGCCATTAGGGCAACGCCCACCGCACCTCCCGAAAGGTGGGGGGAGTCTGTCCACCAGCCTCCCCACAGGGCAAACCAGGCCGCGCCCGCTCGACGGACCCCGCCGCCCGTAGGAGGCGGGGCTCAGTCCGTTCACCTGCGTGTCAGCCCCGTCCCCGACGCCCGCGACACTCTGGACGCGTGGAGGTGCTCCCGCGTGGACAGGGAGGAGGGCATGGACCGCGGCTACCACGTCCACCGTGGTGGCCGCTACGACAGCGAAGAAGATCGCAGCCCGAGCCCTGACCCAGCGGGGCCTAGGGCCTTCTCCGTGCGCATCCTGAACGTGCCATTCTCGGCGCACTTCAGGCAGCCTACTAATGTGGCCAAGTACTCCGGGGAGATGAACCCCAGGCTATGGCTCAGCGACTACCGGCTTGCATGCCAGGCTGGCGGGACGGACGATGACCTATTCATCATCCGCAACCTCCCACTCTTTCTGGCCGACTTGGCGCGAGCCTGGCTGGAACACATCCCTTCGGGTCGTATCCGTAGCTGGAACGACCTAAAGGAGATCTTCGTGGGGAACTTCCAGGGCACGTACATGTGCCCTGGCAACTCCTGGGACCTCTGGAGTTGCCGCCAGGGGTCGGACGAGTCCCTACGCGACTACATCCGGTGCTTCTCTAGGAAGTGCACCAAGCTCTCCAACATCGCGGACACCGACGTCATCGGGGCCTTCCTAGCAGGAACCTCCTGCTGGCCCTTGTCCACGAGCTGGGACGCCAGGACCCGCGGACCACGGAGGAGCTCCTCAACATCGCCACTAGCTTCACCTCGGGTGAAGAAGCCGTCGGGGCGATCTTCGATCACTCCAAGGGCAAGGCGAAGCAGGAAGAGGACGCCGACGAGGGAACCTCCAACCGCCAACAGAAGAAGAAGAACAAGCAGTGGCGCGAGGCTCCCCTCGTGGCCGTTGCTGAACACAAGTGGGGACAACCGCCCCCAGAGGGCACCCCCGGTTTTTTCAACAAGTTGCTCAAAGGACCGTGCCCGAACCATGAGTTCCCAGCGAAGCACGCCTACAAGGACTGCAACCTCATGAAGAGGTACTTTGTAGGCAACCCAGTAAAGGGCGATCAGAGACGGAAGTTCGAGGAAGAGAAGAAGGACGGCGAGGAGAAGGAAGATGGCTTTCCCAAGGTGGACGGCTGCTTCATGATCTTCAGCGGGCCAGCGGCTTACGACTCCAAGCGCCACCGGAAAATGGAGCGCCGCAAGGTCTACGCGGCTGAGCCTGCTACACCAGCCTTCCTCGACTGGTCGGGACCTACCATCACCTCGACCAGTCCGACCACCTGGGGTGCGTCCTGCAGCCAGGACGCTACCCGCTCGTCGTCGACCCCATCATCGTCATAACGCGCCTCACCAAGGTGCTCATGGACGGAAGCAACAGCCTTAACATACTCTACGCCGAAACTCTCGAGGCCATGGGGATCGACTACTCCCGCCTCCGTCCTAGCAAGGCGCCGTTCCACGGCATCGTGCCGGGGAAACAGGTGATGCCTCTTGGGCAGATTGACCTGCCCAGCACTTTCGGGACTCCTTCCAACTACAGGAAGGAGGTCCTCACCTTCGAGGTGGGGGGTTTCCGTGGAACCTACCACGCCATCTTGGGGCGGCTGTGCTACGCCAAGTTCATGGCCATCCCCAACTATGCCTACCTCAAGCTCAAGCTGCCGGGGCCCAACGGGGTCATCACCGTCGGCACGTCCTTCCAGAAGGCGTACGAGTGCAACGTAGAGTGCTGCGAGTACGCCGCAGCTATCACCTGCACGGAGGATCCTGCGGTCCAGCTCGCGGAGAGCGTTGAGGACCAGCCCGACTCCAAGTAGTCTGACACCTCCTATGAAGCCACCGAAGGCGTCAAGGAGATCCCCCCCGACCCCAGCAGCTCCGATGGCCGGACCGTACGGATCGGCGCTACCCTATCTCCCAAATAGGAAAGCGTACTCGTCAACTTCCTCCACGCGAACAACGACGTCTTCGTGTGGAAACCCTCAGACATGCCCGGCATGCCGAGGGAAGTCACCGAGCACTCCTTGAACATCAAGGCCGGCTCCAAACCGGTGAAGCAAGGTCTGCGCTGCTTTGACGAGGAGAGGCGCAAGGCCATCGGCGAGGAGCTCCAGAAGCTTTTGGCGGCTGGATTTATCAAGGAAGTGTACCACCCTGAGTGGCTAGCTAATCCTGTTCTTGTACGAAAAAAGAATGGGAAATGGAGGATGTGTGTTGATTATACCAGTCTCAACAAAGTGTGTCCAAAGGATCCGTTTCCTTTGCCACGCATAGATCAGATAGTCGACTCAACCGCCGGGTGCGAAACCCTTAGCTTCCTTGACGCGTATTCCGGCTACCATCAAATCGCGATGAAAGAGTCTGACCAGCTCGTGACCTCTTTCATCACCCCCTTCGGCCCCTATTGCTACGTTATGATGCCGTTCGGCCTCAAAAATGCGGGGGCTACTTTCTAGCGATGCATGGTTAAGTGTTTCGGGGACCTCATCGGGCGAACTGTTGAGGCTTACGTCGATGACATCATAGTCAAGTCTAAGAAGGGCGATCAGCTCATCCCTGACCTCGAACTAGCCTTTGAAAGGCTGAGAGACAAGCGCATCAAGCTCAACTCCGAAAAGTGCGTTTTCGAGGTTCCGAGAGGCATGCTACTGGGTTTCATCGTCTCTGTGCGCGGCATCGAAGCCAATCTGGAGAAAATAGCGGCCATCAGCGACATGGGGCCGATCCAAAACATAAAGGGAGTTCAGCGTGTCACGGGATGCCTGGCGGCCCTGAGCCGCTTCATCTCGTGCCTCGGCGAACGGGGGCTCCCTCTCTACCGACTCCTGAAGAAGACCGACCGCTTCGAGTGGACCGCCGAGGCCCAGGAGGCGCTTGATCGGCTCAAGAACCTCCTGACAAAGGCCCCGATCCTGGTCCCGCCAACCAATGGGGAGCTCTTCCTGCTCTACATCGCGGCGACCACCCAGGTAGTCAGCACGACTCTAGTAGGGGAGCGCGAAAAAGAGGGACACACCCTCAAGGTGCAGCGCCCGGTGTACTTCATCAGCGAGGTCTTGTCCGAGTCCAAGGCTCGCTACCTGCAGATCCAGAAGCTCATCTACGCCATCCTCATCACGAAGAGGAAGCTGCACCACTACTTCACCTCCCATCCCGTGACGGTCATCTCATCATTTCCTCTCGGCGAGGTGATCCGGAATCAAGACGCCACGGGACGGATCGCGAAGTGGGCGCTCGAGCTCATGGACTAGGGCATCACCTACGCCCGCCGCACGGCCATCAAGTACCAAGTGCTCGCCAACTTTGTTGCAGAGTGGACGGAGATCCAGACGCCATCGGCGCCGGAGAAGTAGGAGTACTGGACGATGTACTTTGACGGGTCGTGGATGAAGGCTCACGCCGGAGCGGGTCTAGTCTTCATCTCTCCTCTAGGCGTGCGCATGAGGTACATGATTCGCCTCCACTTTCCTGCATCTAATAATGTCGCTGAGTATGAGGCTCTCCTCAACGGGCTTCGCATCGCCATCGAGCTGGGCATCCGGCGGCTGGACATCCGAGGTGATTCCCAGCTAGTCGTCGAACAAGTCATGAAAGAATGGAGTTGCCACAACCCCAAGATGGCGGCCTACTGCAACGAAGTCCGCAAGCTCGAAGACAAGTTCGACGGACTAGAGTTCAACCATGTCGCAAGGTGTTTCAATGAGGCAGCTGACGAACTGGCAAAGGCGGCATCCGGCCGAAAGCCCATCCCCGACAGCGTCTTTGTCAGTGACTAATACAAGCCCTCGATCCGTTACTAGGAACCGGGAAGGGTCGGCAACGCGCCACTTGCCCCGGACTCGGGCGCCGACCCAGGAGAGGTTGGCAACGCACCACCTGTCCCGGACTCGAGCGCCGACCTAGGCAAGGTCGGCGATGCTCCACTGCCCCAGACTCAGAGGCCGACCCCTCCGACTCTGAGGTCATGGAGATCGATGCAAACCTAGCAGAGGGGCCCGACCCCTCGCCTGACTGGAGAGCTCCATACCTCGACTACCTCATTTGCGAGACGCTCCCGGTGAACAAGACAGAGGCACGTAGGATTGCGCATCGCGCCAAATCCTTCGTCATCATTGACCAGGAGCTCTACAAGTGGAGCCACACCGGCATCCTCCAGTGCTGCATCCCGATCGAGCAGGGAAAGGTGTTGATTCAGAACATCCACGCTGGAGCCTGCGGCCACCACGCCGCGCCAAGAACCCTCGTTGGGAACACCTTCCGGCAGGGCTTTTACTGGCCGACGGCGGTCGCCGACGCCACCCACGTGGTACGCACCTGCGAAGGGTGCCAATTCTTCGTGCGCCAAACTCATCTGCCCGCACAAGCGCTCTAGACCATCCCCATCACGTGGCCCTTCGCGGTCTGGGGTCTGGACGTCGTCGAGCCCTTATAGAAAGCGCCCGACGGCTTCACCCACCTGCTTGTCGCCGTTGACAAGTTCTCCAAGTGGATCGAGGCACGACCGGTCGCGCAAATCAAGTCCGAGCAGGCGGTACAATTCTTCACCGACATCATCCATCACTTCGGAGTCCCCAACTCCATCATCACAGACAACGGTACGCAGTTCACCGGGAAGAAATTCCTCCGGTTCTGCGACGACCACCACATCCGAGTGGACTGGTCGGCTGTGGCGCATCCCTGCACGAACGAGCAGGTTGAACGGGCCAACGGCATGATACTCTAGGGTCTCAAGCCACGGATCTTCGACCGCCTCAAAAAGTTCGGTGGCCGGTGGGTTGCTGAGCTTCCCGTGGTCCTATGGAGTCTGAGGACGACCCCCAGAAGGGCGACCGGCTTCACCCCGTTCTTCATGGTCTAAGGGTCTGAGGCAATCCTCCCCACCGACCTGGAGTATGGGTCGCTGAGGATCAAGGCATACGATGAACAGGGAAACCAGGCATCGCTCGAGGACGCGCAAGACCAGCTCGACGAAGCATGCGATGTGGCCCTGCTGCACTTGGCCAAATACCAGCAGGCCTTACGATGATACCACAACCGTAAGGTACAAGGCCGAGCCTTCAACGTCGGCGACCTGGTGCTCCTTCTCATCCAGGACAACAGAGGCTAGCACAAGCTGACCCCTCCATGGGAAGGCCCCTTCATAGTCGCGCAAGTACTGCAGCTGGGCACGTACAAGCTGGCGACCCCTGACGGACAGATCTTCAATAATGCTTGGAACATAGAGCAGCTAAGACGCTTCTACCCTTAGTTTCTGTTTCCAAGTTTTGTACATCCATAATTCTGTAGCTTGTTAATTCACGGAAAAGGGCAGTTTTGAGCCGATTTCATTCAAGTTTCATGCCAACTCAGGGATATCCGACCCTGGCTCTGCCCTAGGGTCGCATATCCCTCGGGGGCTATCAGGGGCTCCGGCCCAAGTCACTTAACGTCTTCTCAAAACACCATTTCTCCGAGCCGACTCTCTTCCTAAACGTTTGGGCATGAAAAGGAAAGAGTGCAAGAACAACGCTCAAGCAAGACTGATCGGACTGCGAAATACCTACGCCCCAACGGCTACGGTGCCTTCGCTCATCAGCGCTTACTGACGCACCCGACTCGCACTCTAAACTTTCCAAACCCAAAAAACAAGAAAGAGGGTCGAAAAACTTTTTTCAACAAGTTATAGAATAGGCCTCTGCGGCCATAACAAAAGCAAGTCCAAAATTGCCTAACATATTTACATTCTGGGACGTCTAAGCCCGATACAGCTAACTCATCCTTGGGTCTTCGGGCGGGACGGCTTCATCCTTCAGAAGCTTCACCAAGGCCTCCGCTGGGTTGAGCACCAACGCATCGATCTCGTCCAGCTCGGCCTCGGAGTAGCCGAAGGCGTACCCCCCGCTCATCCCGGCGAAGTTGATGCTGGAATAGTAGGAGCAGAAGACGCCGAAGGCCCGCCTCACGCCGACGCGGAGCGCCTTTAGAGCGATCTTGCGGGCCCGCCAGTACGTCCCGAGTACACGAGTCACCAACGAGCTCGTCCCCTCCCCCTGGACCACGTCGAGGCCGTCGCAGACAACACGGACCGCGTCCCGCAGGTTGCCGTGGTCGACACGCTCCACGTCGAGGACCTCCCTCAGCCAAGCAATTTCATCTGTAAGGTCCATCCACAGAAGTCCAAATTAGAAACCATCGCAACACCACAAAGGTAAAGAGACAAGAGGAGCCTTACCCTCGGACTAAGCCTTCAACTCATGCTCCCGGTCGAGCCCCTGGGCCACGGCGGTCTGAAGCCCCTGCACTTGCACGTGGAGCTGACTGACCTCCGCCCTGAGCTCGGCCGCCATCTTCTCAGCCTCATCCCTCTGGGTGGCCTCGAAGTCCCGGTCCTGCCAAGCTTTCTGCCGCTCGCACCGGATACGCTCGACGGTTTTCTGAAGGGCTTCATATTCCCCCTTTAGCCGTGCGAGCTCCTCGGCATCAAGGCGGACCTTCTCAGCAGTGGCCTGGAACTCCTCGCGATCAAGGCGAGCCTTCTCGACGACGGCCTGGAACTTGTCCTCCACCCGCCGCGCGTCCTCCCGTGCCACCTGCTCACGCTTACGCAGGTCGTCGATGACTTGCTGAGCGGCGGCAACTTGTGCGGTCAGCTCCCCGTTCCGCCTCCTCTTCGCGAAGAAGCATTCCCAGAGCCCCCGCTCGAGCCGGAGGAACTCAGATTTCCCCCCGGCTACAGTCCTGGAGGGCCTACAAAACAATTTATGCTCAACAACAAAGAGATAAGAGGAAAACAACCACCGGGGACAACACCATACCTGGCCACCAGGAACGACGACGCCGTCCAGCTCCCCCATCGCGGAAGACAGGGCAGCGCGAACATTCGTGAGCCCGCCCTACACCGCCTGCCACTAGCCCCACTCCTTGGTGTTGTCCAGCACGAAGAGGGGTCGCTGCGGGTCATCACGTACCCTCTAGCGCAGGGTAGGCCCTACCCACGCCTTGGGAACGGGATTAACCGGGACAAAGGTGGGAGCCGCTCTGGCCGCCCCCGACGCTGCCGTCTCCGACGCCGCCACTAGGGCAGGCGCCACTGCCTCTAACACCGCCGGCCTCGACGACAGTCTCGTCACGTCCGCCACCGCCTTCATCGCGGCTGCCGGAGCGGGCGTTCCCGTCCCTACCGCCACCGCGGCCTCCGTCACTGCCACCGGGGCAGGCGTCCCCGCCTCCGTCACGATCTCTGGGGCAGGCATTTCTGCCCCCGCCACCGCCAGCGTCTCCATCGCGGCCACTAGGGCAGGCGTCCCCGCCTCCGCCGCCGTCGGCGCCTCCGTCGCGATCGCTGGGGCAACCATCCCCACCTCCGCCATCGCCGGCGCCTCCGTTGCGGTTGCTGGGGCAACCATCCCCACCTCCGCCGCCGCCATCTCCGCCGCCGCCGCCAGAGCCGCAGGCTCCTCCTCCGCCTTGTAGTCGAGGTCTATCACCTCGCGGGTCGGAGGGACCCCAGGAGCAACACCTTGCCCTGCAAGGTCAGCCGCGAAGGAGGAAGGAGGAGCAGGGGTCGGACCCTGCCCTGTGCCTGGCTGCGGCATCTTTCCTCCGGTTGCCGTTGCGGAGGCCCCCTCTGCGGTAGGTTCCGTGGTCTCTCCGGCGACACCGCCGCTAGTCGCCGGCGGAGTCGCGGCTTGCCCCGCGGAGGCGGACGACACCCGCAGCGCCTTCTTCGGTGCCAGCGGCGGGACAAAGTCCCGAGGGGCGCTGTGAAGCAAAAGCGACATCATCAAAAAATGGCTTGACGCCTAAGAAGGAGCAAGATGCACGAGGAATTTTCACTTACACTCCCTCAGCGTGGGGACGGCGGGCGCGTTTCGCCTCCGAGCCTGACGCCGACCCTGGGGCATCTGGCAGCTGCCGCTTACCGCTACCGCTTTCCTCTTGGGACGTAGGCAGAGGGCTGGGGGTCAGCTCCGTCGACTCCCGAGGCGCGCCCCGTGTTGACCCCTGGGGCGCGGCCTCAGAGCTTTGTGGGGTCAAGTCCTGGGCGGGCGGTCTGCTCGGCTCGTCCCCACGGCCGTTAGGGGGCGCTGCTCCCGAATGACGAGCGTGCCCGATCGGGGGGCCAGAACGAACTCCTCCTCCTCTTCCTCCTCCTCCTCTTCATCGTCGCCGTCGTCGTCATCCAACACGACATTGCCTCGCTGCCGCCATTGGAACTCCTTGGCAGCCTTCTTTTTCTTCCTCACCGTCTCCTTGTCTTTGCGCCTCTTCTGCTCCTCGGCGAGGAGGCAGTTCTGCTGCCGCTGCTTAGCATCCTTGGCGAGGAGGCAGTTCTGCTGCGAGTCGACGACGTTGGCCATGTGGCCTTGTAGACACGAAAGCTCCGCATCAGAGCGGCGAACCAAGAAATGCAGGAAAAAAGAACGCGAGCGCGAAGTCCTCACCAGATTGATGAAATTCTCATCCGGACGCATCGGGGGGTGACCGGGCACCGGGTAATCGGCGTCCTTGTCATCCAGCGCCTCCCGGACTCGCTGCCGGATCTCGGTGGCGGTAAGGGCACCCGTCGCAAGGACGGTGCCCTTGGTCGGCGCGCCAGGAGCCATCTTGGCTAGCGAGCGAACCCGGAGCGTCAGCGGCGCCACCATCCGAGCATGGTACGCTCCGATAACTCCGGCCCCGGTCAGCCTCTTTCCCTTCAGGTGCTCGATGGCCTGAAGCAAACCAGTGATCCGCTTCTTCTCCTTCTCCACCGGGCCGTACGACCACAGCTCCAGCGCCGCTTCGATAACGCGGCCGGTGAATGCCGGCAAGGGGAGTTGGAGTAGTTCTTCACGTAGAACCACTGCTGATGCCACCCCTTGTGGGACGCCGTGGTCTTCATCGCCATATACTCCTTGGCGCGGTTCTGGCGGAGATGGATGGTGGCGCACCCGATCGGCACCGAGATCGTCTGTTGCTGGCTCCCCCCCTCTCGGTCTTTTGGTACAAGCTGACCACGAAGAAATACTTCCAGAGCGAGAAGTTGGGCTCGATGCCCAAGAACCCCTCGCACAGCGTGACGAACGTCGCGTTGTGTTGGATCCCATTGGGATTAAGGTGCTGTAGCTCGAGCCCGTAGTAGTGCAGCAACCCACGGAAGAAATGGCTTGGTGGCGACGCGAACCCCCTCTGGTGGAAGTGTGTGAAGGAAACGACGTAGCCGTCGCTCGGGCTCGGCACATCCTCATTCCTGGGGAACCGCCACTCGCCCCTCTCGGTCCTCTCGTAGAGGAGGCCCTTCCTCACGAGGCCGTTGGCGCACGAGGACCCAAAGTTCGAGCGCGACCAGGACTCAATCGCTAGGGGGTGGAAAGCTCGACGACGGAGGGTAGGGGAAGCTGCAGCGCTAGGCGGAGGAAGGCGAATGGCGTGCGAGAAAGCAAAGAGGCGCGCGAGAAGGCGAGAGGGCTTGGGAGCAGTTGCGGGCGGAACTGGCGAGGCAAGCCCCCCGTCTTATAGGGAGGCGTGTGGGAAGCTTAACAAGCGGCCCCATCGCAGTAAATGCAGTGCCAGGTACGCCCCATCGCGCCCGCTTTTCTCAGAATCCGTGCGCACGATCTGCTGTAGGAAAACATCCCTGTCTCCCTCGTTTCGCAAGCCGGCGTCTTCCGCCACTTCGCCTCCTGGAGAGCACACGCGTACAACCTCCTCCACGTCCGGTCCAAGGCCCACCGAAAGGTAAAAAAGGGATACGGGGCAGAAAACGCCCCTACGGCCCATTACGGTCTAGGGGTTCGAAGGCTAGCCCACTACGGGTTCGACAGCCACCCCAGGACACCCCTGAGCAAGGGGTGAGAAGGGACGGGTCCGCTAGCGGCCATCACCTGGGCGCACGACAGCCTAGGGCGTCCCAACCTCACATTCGAGTCCGGGCTGGCACCAAAGTTCATGGTTTTTCCCCGAAGAAAGGCAACGAGCCCCCGGATTCAATCGAACGGACTCGGGAACTATATGAACTGGCCGGCCGGAATTTAGGGTATGCCACAAGCTTGGCCCAAGCCGGACCCCTCCGAACAGGGACCGGGACCCCACTCGAATCGACCCGTCTGCAGCTCAACGAGCACCACGATTCGTCCGACGAGGATAGCGTGGCACGGCTCACCCCCTCCGTCTCAGCGAACGGACGCTTGAGGGGTAACGTTCAAAAGTCAATCTAGCCTCCCGACCGATCTCCTTCAACGCGCGGGGGCTCGGGGGCTAGCATCGCAACCAATGACCACGCGAATGGTCACGACTTGAAGTTTCCAGGCAGAAGGCGCTCTATGTAACAACGAGAAATCCTCCCACACCAAGTTGCCCACAGGACACCTCGCCTGATCAATCTCCCCGGCCAAATCGAGCAAACAAACACTCCATATCCCTGATTAGTTGCAGCTTGCATGCCGAGCAGAGATCCCCGACGAAAGGCGATGGTAGCCTCTGGAGGAGCATCCACGCTCCACCATAGGCTCGGGGGCTACTGTTGGGGAGAAATATTAACGACCTCCTAATGACCCCTAAGACGACAATCATGAAGGCCCAAGCCCACCTGCGATGCTGACGATTGCCGCCGGCCCAACATTGGGAGGGAACATCCCGCTCCGTCTCGCCCGACCCAGGGCCCCGGGGTCGAACACTCCCGACCCCTTGATGGCAAAACTTCACTTCGCCCGACTCACGGTCTCAGGGTCGGATGCGCCCGACCCCTCGCCGCAAGGTTCCGCCTCGCCCAACTCTGGGCGTAGGGGGTCGGACTCACCCGGGCCCACAAGACAAGAATCCGCCTCGGGCGCAGGCTGGCAGGCAAGGGCGCGGATCTCGTGGGCCCCTTACCGATCTTGCCATAAATGTGTTGCAGCTCTGACACGCAGAAAAGTGCCCGCGCCCCTTGACGTGACTGCCACAAGTACCCGGGCAGGATACTGTAGCCGCGACCGCACAGGCTACAGTTGCCGCGGCTCCTCCTGTTTCGTCCAAAGGCACTCATTGCCTGCGCCGCCTAGAGGGAGTTCCGCCCGCTCTCACGCCCCGTGTATCTGGCGACAAGGATGCGACGTCCGTGTTCCATGGGTCGCAAGTAGGACACAGGGGTCAGCCATCTTCCCCAACGCGCACAGTTGCCATAACCGAACACCATCATCATGCTTGGCGGCAACGGTCGCCAGGGGAATAATCGAAAGGATCCAAAGGCAGCCGCCCTCCTCCGGTAGACGCACTGGCAGGGGCCGAAGGCTGGAGCAGAAGGCAGCGACACGGGGACTTGGTCCCTCTCCTTGTATTTTACTTGACTTAGCTTATCTCTTTTACTTCTCCTCACGCCTCACTCATCTGTAACCCTGAGCTCTCCTTACGCTATAAAAGGAGAACCGGGGGCCCTGAGACAGGAGGACTCTCTCAAGCCAACAGAACACACACACACTCACCATTAGAGCATCAATGCACACCCAAAAGACTTGGGACCAGCTCCCTCTCTCGCCCACCTGTAACCCCTACTACAGACCCCGCGTGGGCAACATGAGTAGCTCCTCATACTGAACGTAGGGCTTTTTCCTTGCCCGAACCAGTCTAAACCCCGTGTCTCCCATGCCACCATCCGAAGCCTTACACGCATAAAAGAAATTTACTTGCTGTAGTCTTGATCCGCTAATCTTGACAACGACAACATCAATCCATCATTCACTCCAGCATTCATGATACAAATGGTGCCACAAAATATTCAACATATGAAAGTAAGAGCTTATCCTTTCATCCATCACTCCCAATACTAAAATATCTACAAAACCTATATATTATTCGTACGCATCTAAAATCTTGATCACTCCCACTATTCATGATTTTAACTTTGCTTCACCTGAAGGTTGAATGCCTTCTTGTACTCCCAAAACCATTTATTGGGTCTTATTATTGCCGCGCCGTAGCTTGAATGTCCTGCTACTGAAGAGAGAAATATGGTTTCAAGTGTAATGAGAGAATTACAGCTTGTACAGGAATGAATCTGAAGCAAACTTTGAATTGAAACTGGAAAATGGTAATGGTATCATGAAAGCACAATTCCAGTTCTTACCTATTGTTTCTTTTTTCTTGCTTGCGTTTTAGCACAAGATAGCAGCTGCTATGTACTAATGTATTTGTGTGCTCCACTTTTTGAACTCTTGTTAGTGAACAGACTCTTTAAAATGTTGGAAGATTTTAGCATTGCAATTTGGTGTCACATTTTTTTTTTCTGTTGTGATAATGCTTCTTTGCTCAGTCTAAATTATACAGTTCTTGGAACAATGTTAGCTATAATTCAATGCACAAAACCATCATGATGAAATATGCTTGTTCGATGTCGATACCTGGTTCGCTGTTGCTTGACTCTGCACTAGTGTTGCATCAATGTTAACCTCCGTGCTCCTAGCTTCATCTTCTATTGTATTGTTGGTTTTAGGGGTACTCTGCGCATTTAAAAAAAAGGGCAGATAAGAGATTAGCAGCCATATATCTATTATCAATCACATCCAATTATAGTTCTTCAGTCTCACAACCACCACATAACCAATATTTTTAAGTAATTCTCAGATTGTGACTATAATCCAAAATATGAAACTGTTACTAGTGTACATGATGGAAAGTTAATGATTCAAAATAGTAATATTGCTTGTCAATCATTAGGCAAGTTAAGGAAATAACAGAAATAAACATGCATAACTTATCTTCTGGTTACCTCATCATATACTATTGGCTTTCGATGGTTCTGTGCTAACATTATTTGAAACTCCTGCATCAATTTTTGTCTAATTGAGGCTTTAAGTTGTTCCTTCTCTGCTTCATTTTTAGCTTCTTGCTTTGCAAGCTGTTCTTTTACTTTTTGTTGAAACTCACGTTCTTGTTCTTTGAATTTCTCGAGTCTCTCCTGAAACAGTCTCTCCTGAAGCAGTTGATTTCTATTTGGATCAGACATGTAACCCTGGCCACGTGGCTTGGTTGATTTGGCTCCTGTTCTTTCCTTGTACATTTCCTGGAAAACAAGGTCTTCTTTAGCACTTGCAGATGTGATACTTCTTGGTTCTTCTTCACCCATTTCATCTGAATCTGTCATAAACAATTTCCTGGCTGCAGTGTGCTGAGGGCAAGAAACAATTGTATGAGATCAATATAGGTAATGTTGTGGTAAATAAAAAACTTTTAATGTGGAAGCAAGTTTATGCAAATTAGTACTCACATAAATACTCTCAGCCATCTCATTGGACCGTTTTTCTTGCTTCGTGTGAGTAGTCCTCCAAAGTTCCAAAACACCTGGCTCAGCACCAGTTTCTGGATCTCTTTATGATTCCGATATTAAGTCATTAATATATCATTGTTTAATGTATTGGAAGTAGAGAATAATGTAACAAATCTTTACCTTTTCCCAACTATACTGAGAGAAAGGTTTGGAACCGATCGAATAGTTGGTTTTCTTTTATTGATGATTCGAAGAGTTCTGGCTGCTAATATTCTGCGCGGAGTGAGCAAATAATGTTTAACAATGAAAAATTGTACTGATGCTTGTGTTCTTAAATAAACAAAATAGTGTGTACCTTAAACTTTTTACATCCAAAGTACATGATCAAATAGTGCCTCTCCATAATGTCTAAGTCTTCAGGCTTATACTTCATGTGCTCATCATAGCTGATGTATGCCTTGTATGTAGCACTCAAAGTGGATCGCCATCCTTTGTAGTGTTCTAGGGCAATCTTCCATATCTTCTTCTTTGATTCATCAGTGTTCTCAATCTCCCATACATTCATAACATTTTTGAATAAGAAAGTTGAGGGAACACTAGCTACCTGATCAAAGAGATAAGACATATTCCCACCAAATGTATTCATTGACTAGCAATATGACATTAAATGAATAAAGATGGGTCACTAACATACCATTACATATTCTATGATATCATTCTTGACATCTTCCTTCACATCTTTCCATTGTGTAACTCCAATTAGTGGAGTCCTCATCCTTGTAAACATAACAACTTCATCCACACATGTACGTCTATTTTCTCCACAGGGACCACCCAGATTTTTAGAAAATTCAATTTTAAGTTTCTAAGTGCGACACTTCAATCTCTTTTCCATTGCAGCTATCCCTTTCAAGCTACCACGGCCAACTTTCTTGCCATCTACTTACAATAACATAAGAAAAGCTTAGATTATTTTACTGCTGAACAATAAATTAAAGAGTGAACTTTTGAAATGCATGATGCTTTAAAACGTTTTGTCTTCTTTGTTTTCCTAGCATGAGGTGGCCGATGTAGCACTGGCCCAATCTTCCGAAAGGTAATGATAAATTTGATTGGTGGAGACTCGATGTTGACGATCCGAGCTTCTAATCAGACACAATTTGAATCCTTGCAACCGCTACACCGCTGCTCCATTGGTTATCAACCAAGCACAACTTGATTGACCTTGCTGAGAAGGCTTTTCCTGCAAGCGAATCAAAGGACACAAGCAAGAAAGTGTAAACACGTAATCTGATATCGCAGATATGAATGAAGTAAGAAGGGTTCAAGCTCTCAATTCGAAAGGACTAATCGACACAGTCGAGGAGAACAAGAATAGGAGCCCTGGATCACTGTAAAAGGACTTGTCGTCACAGTTTCAACGAATCAATCTCAGTTTCTCAAAGGAAAACTAGAACTAAACAAAACCCTAGTTTCTAAGGTGGCGGCTACTGAGTTTATATCAAAAGAGGTGAACTAGGGTTGGGGGTGACCAGGAAGGGGGCGCCCACAACTTGGGCTTAAGGCCCGACACGATACAAGGCTAAGTTGGCCCAAAACTGGTGATGCAACTCCTTGTAGTGTTCACACATAATGATCCACAAACCTTCTGAAGCTAGGACCAGAACCAAAAGAATGGCGTCATCGTCCCCGTTCCAACGCATCAATGAACGTCTCATTTCGATGTCGTATTAGGGAGATATGGCCGAAACCATGCAGGGATGTTTGCTGAATCTGAAACGAACGCGACGACCGAGTTGGTGATGAATTGTAACTTGGGGAAAACCATGACCATAACTCGTGCGTGTCCAGCATGGCGACGTCCTCATCAAGAATGTCTTTCGATATCTCAATGGCACAAAAGATTTTGGCCTCTTCTTCAAAGGGAATAACGATCCGACTTTGATTGGGTATACTGATGCTGGCTACTTATCTGATCCCCACAATGCCAGATCGCAAACAGGATTCATTTTCTTGCAAGGGGGAATTGCTATTTCATGGAAGTCTTCCTAATAGACTTTGGTAGCTACATCCACCAACCATTCTGAAATAATTGCATTATATGAGAGATCATGTGAGTGTGTATGGCTTTGCAGAATGGTAAACCACAGACTTACGTCTTGTGGTATTGGTTCACTCGAATCACCAACCATTATCTATGAAGATAATGCTGCTTGTGTTGTTTAGATGGAAACATGTTATATTAAGAGCAATATTACCAAACATGTTGCTCCTAAATTATTTTATCCTCATGAGCTTTAGCAAAATGGGGACATAAACATCTTGCAGAAAAAGTCTTGTGATAATCTTGCTGATTTATTCATAAAGTCTTTACCATACTCTTCATTCCATAAATGTGTTGAGAGAATTGGTAAGAGACAACTCAAAGACTTGCAAGAACCAGGGGGAGTATCTCCCTCTGATAAATAACTTATTATACCATCATATTACACTATTTTCTTTGTATGAGTTTTTCCCCTTCGGGTTTCTCATCCAAAGTTTTTAATGAGGTAATATCAACATAAGTTATATGCTTCATCATTTATTTTTCCCCACTCGGTTTTTTCACAATGATGATTATAAGCATATACATACATACATACATACATACATACATACATACATACATCATGATTATTCTTCTTATTTTCCCATCAGGTTTTGTGGAGTTTTACTTGATATATCTATCTACATATATATATTTCTTAAATTTTTTAACAGATATCTTGAAGGAATAAATCTTCTAATTGGAGGATGATCAAAGCTGTATTCGATTAAGGGGGAGTGTTACAAAATATGAGATCAGACGATCTAATCCATTCATCCATCAAGCGTGTCAGTTCTGGGAACCGACATCACTGGAGCAGCATACGGACATGGTGGTTGCCACAACATTTGTACGACGCATCCCTCCCTATTATATATATCCTTCAGTTTTTCTCTCCATTCTCTCGTTTCTCTCGAACACCATCAAGGAGCACTACACCCGCAGCCCGACCTTTTCTGAGATGGATGGTGGCCTGATGCCCTGCTCTGTTGCCACCCAGTTCCAGCCTGCTAACCAAATTAGTACTAATTTGAAATCAAGTGATATATCTCTAACCAAAGCTAGCGAAGAGCATTTGAAATCAGATGATATATCTTTGCTGCTATTTTAAAAGAAAGTTTGTGAAAAAATGACTATGAAAATGTTTAAACAAAAGCAGCTTCTGAAGTTGGGAAAACTGTAGTGCATAAATGCAAACTACTCCCTCCATTCCAAATTATAAGGCGTTCTAAGAATCTTGGAGAGTCAAAGCATCACAAGTTTGACCAAATTTATATGATAATATGATAACATTTATGAAGTCAACTAAGTATCATTAGATTCTTCATCAATTATATTTTTATAGTGTACCTCATGTCATAAATCTTTATAATTTTCTTTATAATTTTGGTTAAACTTGAAATGTTTGGACTCTCCAAGGTTCTTGGAATGACTTATAATTTGTAATGGAGGGAGTAGCTGTTAGAGGTATGTAGAATCAGATGTTAGGAGGTATGTAGAATCAGATGTTAGAAGCAAAGGCGTTGTGATTTGTGAAGCAGTCAGCCATCTTTCTTGCTTTCCATCTACACACAAAACGTATATTTCTAATCGATGAAGATCTTCACCGCTGGAGAAGGAACTTTTAACCGGACCTAACCGGTTGTTTTGCGTCAAAAAATAAAGAAAAGAAAATGTTGAACAGCTAGGAGGTTCGGACACCCACGATTTTTACACGTAATATGCACGCAGGCCCGGCTCTGGGGCAGGGCGAGCGGGGCGGCCTGGGCCCCCGAAACGAAAGGGCCCTCCCCGATAGGCAAGTTTTTAGGATACTGGCAAACGTGCAAAACACGCTGCGAGGCAGTTGCAGTCAGCCTCGAGGCCACGACGACGCGACTACAGGCGAGATCGCGAGGCCCCCGTCTCGGACAGCCCAGGGTGTTACGTGTACGTACGCTTGGATGTCCGTGCCGTTTCAACCTGATCCTATCGATCCAGCGATGATGCAATGCAAATCACCAACTGTTGCAATTTGCATTGATCTAATGATTTAACACCATGTGAAGGCCGGTATATTTTTGCAGTGCCTGATCGTGAGCATCTAGCAGTTAGGGCATTACCAACGGCTACAGAGATAAACCTGCGAGAAAGATTACACATGTTTGTTGGTGATCGTTGCTAACTTGTTACGGAGGAACAAACTGACATTAATCAAGGAATCCATCGTGAGTGACTTCACACCTATAATTGCTACATAAATATTTAAGATAATATATACAAATTATTTCATATGAATTAGCACTCCAACGTGCAGCCCGCAAAGACGCTCCTTGCTGCGTTGATGCGGAGGCTGGTCAGATCGGTCTCGCCCGGTGAGACCAACGAACGCTTACCCAGGAGGGACCTCGTTAGAGCAGGCATACCTTTGGTTGCCTTGAGCTCGGCAGGCCAGCTAGGGTACCTCCTCATGTCACGGAGATAGAAGAAGAACAAAACATGAGGTTGGAAAAGTAGGGTAACGAGAAAAAAGGTAAAACGATAAAAGATAGATTGATTTTTATCGATTGGATGCCCTTAATCAGCCGTGGCCCTTTATATTTATAGGGAGGGGAGGTCTTGCCTCTAGTAGAGTAAAAACCTTAATAAATCTCATGCAAAAATACAACTCCTACTCGAACTCTACAGACCTAAACTGGTCTGACCTGTCTCCTTAGGGGCACATCTTACCGAGGTCATAACTCTCTCATCCGAACTCCAAATCGGACGTTCTATATATAAATTTTGACTACTCAACGAGAGCTACACAATGGTGAAATCCAATTTACATTTTGAGAACTTTGGTCAAACCGGTCTACCGGTCAGATCTACCAATTTTGACCTCGAACATGAATATTTTTATTTGGAGCAAGCCTTACGTATTTATTAGTAATATTTGGTGTTGTTATTTTTAATTATTTTTTCTAAAAAGCCCCTGGCTTTTTTCCCGCCCGGGCCTCCAAAACCTTAGAACTGGCCCTGTATGCACGTGCTCGGTGCGTGGGTTCGAACCCACGATCTAAAACCTCACGTGATCCTTCCTTACCATCTCACCTACATAGCCATATGTTTGAGTTAGATATGTTTTTCTTTTGAAGTAACCTATGGAGGAGCCTTTTGTACTGGATCATAATACCAAGTACTAAAGGCTCCTCGGGGGTATAAAAAAAAGTCAGTTTTAGTACCGGATGGTGTTATGAGATTCTAAATTTGGACCCGGTACTATGTTTAGTATCGGGTTAAAATATATAACCAGTTAGTATGGTACGAAAGGTCATTTTCTGCCTCCAAATATGCATCCTCATGCTAGATTATCCTAATCACCAGCTTAAAAGTTGACACCTTTGAAATTTGCACAAAATGTGTAACAATACCAACTGACGAGATCTTAAATACAAACTAACCGGAGTAACTATATACTATTTTCAGAGGAGCTAAACTGACTAATAATGTTGTAATCAATATATGAATTTAAAGCTAATGTATTGGATAAGCACAAAACAGTCGTATCTTATATTATGCGATAGACTAGAGTAATATATAGTCTGAATTAAAGGCATGCGGGATAATTGCGAGAAACTGATTAGCAATATGTTGGGTGACAAGTGCTTACAGATTGACATTGCTTGTTTGCTTCCCAATAAGTGTTTGTCACGCATGTATGACAAAAAAGCGCATAAACACACGTGTAAATGGACCCCAACAAGATCACACTGGTAACTAAAATAACTTAGTGTGAAAGCAAATCATCATAGCAATATCTCTACTAGCTAGAAGAATAATACCTTGCTTGATTAGATGCAGGTTCGATGGCTAATAGCCGGCAGAGTCATGATTATATGTGGGGCCATGCCTTGTCATACTGATAGCTACACGCCGGCATTGTTGGATTCTTCTTCCATTCTCATTGGATCGTGCCCGTTAAACAAAGTATTATGGCATTAGCTAGCTGGGAGCCATATATCGACATCAGGGTCTTTACTGGTGGATTTGGAGTGGGAAAAAACTAGTCTGGGAAAGCTAATAAACATGTGTAATGACCAAGAGGGTTTGTTTAGTGTTAGCATAACCCACATGCGTCATAGAAAACAGCAGCTAGTGGCCGACTTAGACAATTGTTCTGTGACGTCACCCTGCTCTTTTCTTTCCCATGTCAGATATGAAGACTGTCCCATTTGGCACACTTCTGGCTCCAAGATTTATATGGGATTTGGAGTTTAGTATAAAATAAACTGGTTTATGGCATATGTGTTTAATCCAAATTAATAACAAGATTTCAGTTAAAATATGTTTAATGTGTCCACAGCTCCACTTCCAAAATGATCTAGAGCTAGGGACGACTTCATATGAAAACAAGATTTTAATTTTGACAGATATTTTAGGGTGTGTGCTTACTCCAGTATGCCAGGGTGCAGTGCTGAGATGTTGCACTAGGCAAAACTAGTGTGCCAGGGGTTTCTTTCTTTTAATTTCTTCGTGTATCTACACGCCATGGATTATACATGATGGCACGTGCAAGATATCCCAACATAAACACTGCCCATGGTGACTGCAACTTTGTCATTCCCAACGTATTTTATTTTAGTGGGAATTATATTCTTATTTCGTGTCACACAATAGTGGCATTTTGTAAGGTAAAGCATGTTTTACCTATTCTCTCAGAAGAAAAACAGGAAACTTTTCTTTCTGCTGCACATGTCACTGCAATATTATAGCTTGCCGATACTATAGCATGACATGAGATTCGGGTAACACTCGATAACATTTAAGATATAATCAAATTAATAAATAACAAAGATACAATGTATTAGGAAAGAAGGAATATGTTCTTCACTGCATTTCTGCGCACTTTACATTTTTAAAAGTAAATACTCAAATCATTGTCCTCTCTTTAGATATTTTATTGCTATCAGCATTTTATTGTGAATGCCATTGTAGTAATTTCTTTATGTTGGTAAATGTTTCTTTAGCTTTATCCAGTTTTGATGTATGAACCATGTTTGAAATAACACTTATATAACCTATTGATCTGGCAATTTTCTCATCTTAGTCAAAGCAATCTTGCTTTTGCACGTTATGTGTCCACGAATATAGTGAATTCATAGAGTACTTCCAAAAAGAAGTATAAATGTAATCGGAGTATTTGACCATAGACAGTATCACATTTTAACTATAGGTAAAGTATACATGTTCTTTGGAAAGAAATTTTTTTTCAGCGACCACTTCAGTATGGTGTTCTTGGGATGCACAATTTGGGAACTCTTGGTTGGATTTTAAGAATTTGATGTTATGGTTAAAAAAAACTGACTCTTCATGTCCTTGGGCGGGTTTATGTATCCATTCAAGTGTTCTCAAGCTTTGTTTATTCTTGCAGTTGCATCCATTATATTGTTACAAATGGTCAGTCCATCTTGTTCTGGTCAGATAGATGGTTGCAGCGCCTTGCAGGGGCAAAAATATCTATGAATTATTGGCACCAAATTTATTCAGATTGATCATCAAAAAGATGGTCAAACAACGTACTGTAGCCCAGGCTTTGGATAATCACAAGCGGGTTGAAAATATTAAGGGAGCCCTCACGTACAGTACAAGTCCTCAGAAAATACCTCAAAAATTGGAATTTGGTACGTAGTAAGTAGTTTTCATGATGTCAAGTTTATTTATATATTCATTCTCGATTCACTGTATTGGAATTGATAATTTAATTTCTCTATGCACAATTAAAAAAAGACAGATTTATATTTGGCTGTATACATTTTATCATACTCGTCACATCTGGTTGGTACCCTTGTGTTCGTTTATGCATCCATGAGTTATAGGGTAAAAAAGGAATGTGTTATTTGATCATTGGCCACTTTTCCACTGAAAACATGTTGAGTTGTGAGCTGGAGCTCTAGCTTTCGAACAAATGTCCAGGAATATTGCTAGCTGTTGTTATCTTGATAAGGTATATGGGCTCCAAAATAATTGGCATGTTTACATAATTAGGCTCTTTTAAAATTTTGGTTGTTTAGATTCTAGTATATCAATTACCGTAATCCAACTCATCTAGCAAGTACTGTCCGCTGTTATGTTTTCTATGTGGTGAAATTTGCTTTTGAGGCCATATGCAAGTTAGAATGCATTTTAGCTCCTCTCTTTTAATGAAGGTTATTTGTTAAAATTGAATTATAATGTTTCGCACCCTTTATTATTTAATAAAAGCCCACAAATAATGTATATGATAAGAAATTATTATGGAAATAAAAGACTAGTCACTTTCCCTTCTAAATTATTATGGAAATAAAAGACTACTGACTTTCCCTTCTTATAAGGCATTTTATTCTGTTTATTAGTTACCAAAAATTTGCTACAGGACACTCTTCATTCTTGGTATATGCCTAGGGACATTGGAAAACAATAATTAGCTACAAGACACTAGATAGTGACCTGCAACAGAGAAACTAGTGTGCTACGTCCTATAGCAAAGAAAATGAATTTCAGTGTCCAAAAACTAATTTCACAAAGGAGCAGTGTTCTGTAGCAAAATTTTCCATTGATATATGCGAGTGCAAGCTTTAGTTGTCTGGTGAGAATAACGTATTTTTCAGATATACATAAGTATATGTATACTTAACTAGGTAAATAAGATATCACCTAATTGGTCATACAAATTAGCAAGGGTCATAAAGTTTAACCTTTCATCTACTATGGAAACATAACGGATTCTAGAACATATTTTAGGATGTTATATTGTTTGAACAATGCATGTAAGACAATGTTTGATTACTATATAAATCTATCCTTAATGAAATGACACGTAGATCTCCTACGTTGTTCGAAAAATATAAAAATAATTTGAACCATATGACACTGGCACAACTCTCAATGGTTTTTAAAGAATTTATTAGGAAATGCTAGTTAGATTTTTTATTTACAAAATTGTCGTTGTTTGTGTTCCACAATAATGAAGCATTAACATCGCACTACTTGAAGTAGTAGAGCTTTCTTTGAGAATAAAGTGAAAAAGGAACTTGATCTTAAGCAGCGAAAGAGAAATGTATTCATTACTTCCACTTTAACATTTACCTATAGAACCCTAGGTGAGTGCATACATGTATTTTTTTAATAAAAAAAGGTGGTATCTTTATAGAGACTCTTATTCTCCATTAGTTGTACTTCTTTTCTAGTTATATTGGGAATTCCACAATAAGCGAATACAGAATCCACAAACTTTTGTAGTTATATACAATATAATGTAACAAAACTATATATACCTACCGAGTAACAAATAATGGAGTAAATTAATGCTTGCACTTAGTTGTTAAATGTCACATCAATTCAGGTAATTACTGTTTGACCCACTAACCTAACATGGCTTGTGTTTCACATCGTTAGCAATGAAGTGTTCTCTAAGGCTAAATCTTAATGCGGTGTTTCAAATTTGTATGTTTTCAAAATAGTTACATAAACAAAGAAACAGTATATTGATGAATGGAACTCTGATATCCAATGCATGGTTTCATAATATTTTTTCATATATAGTCCCTCTATCCAAAAGAGAATGCAACTCTAGCATTAAATTTTATCCAAAAAATGCAATCCTAGCTTGTGGACAAGCTTTTCAAATGTGCATGTGCATTTAACCACTTGTTTTTTATTACGCTTCCAAGGTGCATGCACATTTAATTGCCATTTGTTCCCTTTTCATTGTGCATGCATATTTAATTGCTTGTTTTCTTTCCTTTTCAAGGTGCATGGGCATGGTTTTAATCACAGTAAACATGATTCATTAGGGGCACGAAGGTTATTTGTTGGTTATTTGTCATGACTACTACTTTGTCTTAAAAATCTTATATAAGTACTGCATCTATTTTTTTATATGTCATATTTGTTTTGTCCTAAGTCAAATTTCTACAACTTTAACCATGTTTATAGAAAATATATATAATACTCCCTCCGTTCCAAAATGTAGGTCGTATTGACTTTTCTAAATATATAGATTTTGTTATGCACCTAAATACAAAGTTATGTCTATATATGTAACAAAGTTTACGTATCTAGAAAAGTCAAAACGACCTACATTTTGGAACGGAGGGAGTAACAACTATACTTGGGCATAGGCCACACACCACCACTGCCAACCAGCAACTTCACTGGCTCTCGTTCTACACTTGTTGGCATAGGTTTCTTTGAAGCTCCTAAAGGAGTTCTCAAGAAGTTGGACTACTATAGGTCCAAGTGCTTCTAGTAGTCGGATGAACATAAGAAAAAATATAGATTAGCCAAATGAAGTATTCTGTGCACTCCAAAGGAGTTAGGAGGTTTAGGAATTTTGAATTTGGAAATTCAAAATAAGTGCTGGCTCTTTAAACTCCTAAGTGAGGATGGTGTATGGCAGGATATTCGTAAAAAGAAATACTTGCATAACAAAGCCATTACTCAAGTAACTAGACAACCTAGAGATTCTCAGTTCTGGTCTGGACTTATGCAATGGAAAACAAATTAGATTTTGGGAGGATCGATGGCTAGGAGATAAACCATTGATGTTAGCTTACCCTACGCTTTATAGAATTGCTAGAAAGAAATTTGTAACCGTGGAAAATGTGTTGAGTTCAATCCCACTTAATGTCTCTTTTCGGAGATCTTTAGTAGGGAACCGTCTAGCAGCTTGGCATGATTTAGTGTCAAAGGTGGAGGCTATTAATTTAATTGATGATGACGACATCTTTAGATGGGGTTTGAACAAAGAGGGTAAGTTCACAGTCCGCTCTATGTATCTTGCTTTGATACAAGAGGGTTCCATACCAACTAGAAGTGATCTTTGGAAACTAAGAATTCCACTGAAGATTAAAATGTTTCTTTGGTATTTGATGAAAGGCGTAACACTTACTAAGGATAATTTGGTCAAAAGACATTGGAATGGCAGCCCCAAATGTTGCTTTTGTGCTGAGAATGAAACCATACAACATCTATTTTTTGACTGCCAAATGACAAGGTTCGTTTGGAATACCATATACATTACTTTTCATATTCAACCACCCTCTAGTGTATCTAATACGTTTGGATCTTGGCTGAAAGGATTATCTTGTAATCTTAGAATCCGGATTTTAGTTGGTGCATCGGCTCTATGTTGTGCAATTTGGTTGAGTAGGAATGATGTGATTTTCAAAAGAACTTCTCTTAATTCTTTCATGCAGGTCATTTTCAGATGGACTTGCTGGATCAGAACTTGGTTGGTGTTGTGTCGGTGTTGTTTAAAGAGGAAGAGAGACACACATTGAAGTCGGGATGCAGGAGGTTGGAAACTATTGTCATGGAGTTTTTCAGCAATCGTGGTTGGAAGTTTAGTAATAGGATTGAGGCTTAGTTCCCTCTACTATATTCTTACATTTGTTCGGAATGATTCCACTTCATGGGATTTGTGGTCTAAGTACTTGTGGTTGTAACTGTGACTATATTCACCCATGTGCGGGTGTAGAGGCTGGAACACTGTTCCTTTATCTAAAATACATTGAGAGTTTAAATTTTGAAAAGACATTGAGAGTTTAAATTTTGAAAAGATTAGTTGGAAGCTAACCCAAAATGTCATATTTTCGTAATAGAAGGGATTCATAGTGCGTAACAAAATAATCAATTGATTGATGCAATTACATTAAATTTTGGATACAGAGCAAAGCTAACGGAATTGAACAGCTCCCCGGCCCACTGGACATAGATGAAGTTATAATTTTGGGTTGTTCGAAGTCAACCATTCCAATTTTTTATTACAAATTTCTTTTTGTGTTGACTTCAGATATCTTCATGCTACTATGTGCACAGATACTACATTGTGATTAACGTTGCGATTTTAAAATTAAACCATGCTGATGATGTCTGCATGTAGCCAATGCAGCCCCTTCCATGGATGAGGCCATGAGGCAGGTAAAGCAGCTCATCCGAACGACACATAGCATGTCAAGAACAGGACTCGTCACACGTCACGGCTAGCGCCGGCCAATGCACGAAAAACATGGAGACGTAGCTAGCAATCTAGCAGATGCCCCCTCCTATATCGCTTTTGCCTAGAACCTGTGCGTCGAGACTACATATGCATCCCCGTGCCGAATTGGCGCGCGGCAGGGGGCGGCGATCCATCTCGATCCGAATACGCTAGCGGCTAGCTCGTGCTCGTGCATATGGGCATCGATGCCGTGCGCCTACCATGGCCTCACCTTCTACTCACGCATGCGTATACGCAGCAGTGGCGCCTCCTTTTCTTTTGCCTTTTGGAACTTCAATGATCATAGCGGGTATCCCCATCATCTCATCCTACGAACCCATGGGTCACTGTGCGTCGTTCATCTTTCTAGGCCGTCCACATCTTGGAGCAGGCATATGGTGGCTATGCCACAAGCAAAGGAAGCGGCCTAGCTATACCGGCTATACGCGGCATCCACGGACTGACATCTGTTCGAATTTTTCGAGTTCAAAGTTTTTGGTGTCACCCACCCTTTTCTTATCCCGTGAATATGGGGCGTGAGGGGTACACATTTGTGCATGAGTAATTCTAGATGTCGCCTTTTCCTCTCCCATCAATATTTCTGTTTAACCGCTGCAAAATAACTGAAAATTTTCTTAGAAACTCAACAGAAAAGATATTAATGTCTTCCCTATACTAAAAATATGTACTATTAAAAATGTTAGGAATAGTCGTCGCGTCTTGCAATCTAGCAAATATTTTTAAAAATATTAAAAAAAAAGTACCATCAACGCAAGCTGCCAATCCGACCGAGAACAGGCAAGACCTAACTGCCTCTTGCGATCAAAATAATAGACACATGATGAGTACGTCCTAATATAATTCACCTACTTCCGGCCCATGACCCGGCCGTGCCGTACTCGATTAACGAACCATGCCGAGCTCCAAACAGCATCTCACCTCATCCTTTCACGATGCGCCCGGCCAGCACTCCGACCCAACTCCACAACCGGCTGCCGGAGCATGTGAGCCATACACGAGATACTCTTCCGGCCGGCAGGCCGGGCACGCTCTTCTTCCTTTCGGCACTGTGACGACGCGCGATACGTGTGCAACGACATGGAGTGTTCGACGAAAAGCAGTGTACACATTCTCCCTATCCTGAAGCTCGACGCACATGCGCCACTTCCCGTCCTCTCCTTTCTGTGTTCCTCGACCACCACCACAAACCCAAAACACTCAGAGAATTGAAGTTTCTCACGGAAAACATCTATGTGTCTCCGTAAAGTTGTGTCCTAGATTTGGAGTGGCGGTTGTGGGTGCCGGCAACGAACTGTTCACGCGAGACATCGATGGAGGAATTGAAGAGCACGTACAGTACTAGAGCAGGGAGACGGTGCGCATACATGCCCACAAAGGCACAAAACACATGGGCGCGGCAAGATTGGGGTCTGGTATCGTATGATGCACAGGGCGAGGCCTCACAGCCCCGTGTCGTGTTGAGGCGGACGGACAGTGCGCTAGATCGGTCACCCGGTTCGGCGGATGTGGAAGGGGCGAGCGGCAAACGAGGCGACATGTGGCAGGGGAATGTGGAACCACCGGAGGAAGGAGGATCGCACAAAGATATCAATGGCATCATGCGGTCCTGGAGATCGATATGGATCTCGCCTGGCAGGCGGGCGTGCGTCCTTGGTCCTTGCCATATTGCCGGTAGGCCAGACTGCCTGATCTGATGACTGGGTCACCGTAGTTTCTAGGAGATGGCATCTCCCGGCACGTCGTTACTTCGGATGCATATACTGCATATGTTTGTACAGGAATATGTACTTGACGACAGAAAACAATGGCGTATGAAATTTTGTACGAGAACACCTTACTAATACTACTAAGGAAAAGATTACTCCATGGGGAGTCTGTCAGGATGCTCTTTTTGAAACCCATGTTAATCACCGCGAGACACATTAGAAAAAAAATCCTAATAATTCTCGTAAAAATAAGATATATCCATCCATCAATAAGGTAGACTAAAAATTTACTCCCTATTGCCATTAGGCATAGTTTAAATAAACCCTTTAAATATATATCCAAATTACCCACCTCAATATTATAGAATAATTTAAAATAACTCTCGAAATCAATATCTAAATAACCCACCTATGCATTTGAAAAAGACATGGCCCCAAAGGCTATAGTTTGTGATTTTGATGATTGAGTGATAATATATTCATTGGGACTAATAGTTTGTCAAGCATGTGACTTGTAGGTTTTATAGGTCCCAAGAATGCAAACCAAATCATGACGAGATCCAAATCATGGTATTCTAGTGATCCGAATCATGGTATTCAAGTGATGAAGCTATGGTATCTAGGATTATTCTATGGTACTTAAGTGTCCAAATGTTAGAGAGCATCCAAATGATAGTATTTAAGGAGTGTCCAAATGTTAGAGAGCATCCAAATGATAGTATTTAAGGTGCTCAAATAGAGGTATTCAACTCAGAAAAATAAGTAGCACCAGATGGTCTGACGGCTTATCGAAGCAACTATCAGAGCAAACGTCGGAGCAATTGGTACAACAGGAAAAATAGGGAAAAACTTCAAGTGCACTGGATGTTCCAATGGTCTACGTTTTAGTAGCGTCGGATGAATTCTGAAGCGAAGGCATGGAAGATTGAAGTACCAGATGATCCGATGCCTACGTGGAGGTGACTATCAGATGAAGCATATTTACTTTGAAATCATCTAAAAGGTTTTCGGGCAAAACCTCTTCAGCACAGGATGATCTGATGGTACCATCGGATGAAGCATCGGAGTAACTTTGGGCAGAGGGGTCCAACGGTTATATGCGTCAGCAGGGGGCACTGGATGATTTGATGCCTACCCAAAGTGACCATTGGATCATTCGATGCTCATTGTTTTTACCAGCCACTGGAGCAACGACTTTTAAGGTCCATGAGTTATTTATGCCCCCTCTACTCACCCATTTAGAGTTGCTGGAGTGTTCAGGAGTTTATTCAAGACCAAGACTCATCAAGAACACATCTGTGCCACCAAAAATGCAAAAGTGATAATCCAAGGATTGGCACAAGCTTAGAGACAAGATTAGAGAGTGATTGGTGCTAGGATAGGCCTAGAGACAGTGAGTGCAAGGTGCTACTGCTACCGTGATTAGTTCAAAGAGTGAACCACCATTGTATGCTTGGTGTGCCGGCACCTTGGGACCTTGGTGGCTCGCCAGCAAGTCTTTGACTCTCCGGCTTGGTGTGGAGCGGCGACAACTACCGTGTGCAGGAGACGAGGAGACCCCTTCCTTCGTGGAGAAGCTCCGTAGTGGAGATGGCGTCAAGGTGACCGGAAGAGAGGGAGTGGTGAGCCTTGCCTTTGTGGCAAGGTTCTCATCCAGCTTGGTGAGAGCCTTTGTGGCGAGCCCAAAATCTTGACCGGGAGAGACTTGGTGAGACCGAGAGCATATCCTTGGTGGAGCTCAAATGTGGACTAGAGGGGTGGTATTTTCCTACCGATACCACAGGATAAATCGTCGTATTGAGTTTGCATCCTTCCTAACTCACTCATTTACGTTTCTGCATTTTATTCTTGCAACTTGTATGCCTTTACTTTCTAGAGTAGTATCTTGATAGGATTGTCCATAGGTTGCAAAACTCTTTGTGGGTGGGAAGTTTTCACGAGATCAACCATAGATGCACATTTAGATAGTATGATCTAGTTTATATTTTAAACCAAATAGTACAAGCCATTGGCTAAGGATTTTAAGTTGCCTAATTCACCCCCTCCCCCTCTTAGGCTATAAGCACCGATTTAACAATCTAAAGCAACCGCTAAATTTGCTTCTAGATTATCAAACTACATCATAGCTTATTCTAAATCTTCATTTAAATTAATTTTTTTGTCAAATTATAAAAATTAAAGCATATGCTTCTTAAATACCAAAATCAGTCATTATTACTAATAAAAAAAATCTAACTCAAGGGTATATATATGCATGGTGTGTATCAGTATGCGCAAACCACTTATACAATGTTCTTGTACGTAGGATGCGATGGGCATGTCTATTTATGTGGTAAATGCATAGCTCAAGCTAAAGGTTTTATTTAACTAAACATATATAAAACACATATAGAGGTGTGATGCAATTTTTTTAAAAAAATATAAATGGGGATAGAAAATGATATAAAGTAATTGGACCAATGTATATCATAACCGAATAAAGATAAGAGAGTACCTATAAGGAAATTGTGTTAGAATATGAGTAGATGAGTGAAAAGATAAAAATAAGTAATCTTGATTAGCTATATATACAGTAGATCCCACATTTATTCATTAATCTATAATAATACATCTCTTAAAATTTTTAGGCCGTGCAGCAGGTTGATGGACTAATGATTAGTAACGGGTGGTGCAATGCGGCAGAAATACCATTTTCCATATGAAATTTGGAATTCTCGGAAGAGCTAAATACACGAGGTTCGTACGCCAATCGTATACGCACGTACTATATATGTTTCCTATCCAGAAAGGCACCGTCGATACGTATTTTTGCGTACGTATGCTGGTCTCAGTTGGCGATCCTGAACGTTCTCGAAGCGCGGGGAAACGCAACATGAGATAGTACAAGCCATGCAACCGTATATGCTACCTGCTACTAGCCTACTACTACTAGCACTATTCCTCCATGGCAGCTCCATTGCCGTTGCCGACCTGCCCGCAGCTAGCCGGGATCGTTGACGCCGCGTGCGTCACCTACCTTGTAGCTTGTAGGCTACCTTGCGTCGCTAGCTAGGTGTACGTGCGTTGCCGCGCCAGGTCGTGTTTTCTTGGCCTAGCTGCTAGCTACGGATCGATGATATGCATGATGTTGCAAGTGGTGCTTGAACGTACCAGATGTGTATAGAGATGTAGGGTTGACGGCAAGCGTTGATAAAACCAATATTCTCCACGGCACTCCGGCCTCTGGCCGATAGCGTCCTGGCAATACTGTTTGATCCTGTGTGTCGTGATGTGCATGCCCGGCTTTGGATTTTTGGAATATGTGCCCTTCTTTTTACTGGTTTCGTCATGCATGGGGATATGATGTTGATGTACCATTGCAAGAGATCACGAGAATCATTAAGCAAGATGATGCACATAGCCAAGTTGAAACGGAAGTGTAAGTACACATGGTGTTACTATATAGAGCAGGGCTTCAGCCCGACCCCCCTTGATGACCGGAAATTGAACTGGGACTACCCTACTATGCTCGCAGGGGTGCACTTTACAGAACCTATGTGAAAACTAGGGCCATCCGGTTTCATTGGGTTTTGACAAAATTTGACGAATTCTTGATATGTCAGCTGGGCAACCGCACCCTTAGGAACCCGAGTATCGGTAGGCCAACTATGCCTTCAGTCGCGGTAATGAAGAGAATAATTTAGGATTTCGGAACATAGGGAAAAGGAAAAAAAGTGAAAGGTAAACGATAGATAGTTGTTCGATTAGATACCCTAATCGGCCGTGCCCTTAGGAAGTTAGGATCACAAATTTTGCACCCCTATAACGTAATTCATTCACTAAACATGTATATAGATTATTTTCACATGCACCATTCAAATAAAACTTCATACCATGAATTTTCTTCACAGACACATGCCTCCTGCTTGCACGGCAAAAGTGATAGATACTATGGGCAGAAGAAGTTGATGGAATGCCTTGGGTGTAGCTTTTTACGGTTGTTGAAAAGGTGCGAAGTGGTTACAAAATTTTACTACCAATTTGGTATATAGCTAATGAGAATTGGTTTTAGTTACTATATTTTGTAGTATTTTCTTAATTGTTAATCAGAGGAACATCACTATGGATAATTAAGAAAAGCTTCAGTTCTCACCTGACCATTCGCTTCTAGACTCAACCGAGCTAGACACAGTTTAGACGCAGACGCTGGACCTAATAATGTATTGGAGTAAAGAAACATTGGAAATTAAAGGGAAAAAGATGATTGATCCATTCGGTTGGCCGGCTGGGTGGCTCCATTTCAATTCCCTAGGATGGGTCCATGTTGTTAGACCGAGAGAGAGATTGTACAACAAAAAGGGACACGCTTGTGTGTGTATGAGAGAGAGCAGATCATCACATAGAGCATGAGAGGGAGAGGGAGTCAGATAGAGATAGAGATGGTGGTGGAGGTGGGGCCCGACGTCGGCGGCCCGTCGGTCCGGCCACGCAAGGCCAGGGTAGCCATCTCCTCTATTTAAGCTGGCCTCGTTCCCTCGCTCATCACTCACCAAGAAGTAGCACCCAAAGAGCTTCAGCTCGATCAGCTCATTCGTTTCGTCCTCTTCCCTTTCGCCTGCTTCTCCCATCTCTCTAGAGCTTATTCGTAGAGATCGCTCCTGCTAGCTAGCGAACAACTATCTCCATAGCTGAGCACTAGCATCTTGCACAAGGCAGCGACCATGATCTCCCCGGACACCATCCGCACGGCCATCGGCGTCATCGGTGAGTTGCCGCCGCCGCCGCCGCCAACTGTGCGTGTGGTCGCTTCATGAACGCATATATGCACACGGAGCAGCTGCAACACGCAGCAGAAGTGCTGTGTGGAGCCTGCCTGTGGTAGATGGCATTAGCCGGTCATGTGGGGTGTCGGGCTCTTTTCATACTCCTTCCTTGCTTCCTTCCTGCACGCCCACGCCCGCCCTCCTTTAATTTCCATCCATCTCTTTTTTTTTCTTCGTTTTTATTTTGCCAAGCTTTACACATGTCCTCATCACAGCACAAGCTTTAGATTCCTGCCAATGCAAGCCTCATTCCCCGGGTTTCCTGGAGCTCTAATCAATTTGTTTTTCATGCATGCTTGTTTTAAATTTGTCCAAAACCCAGTTGATGATTTTTCTGTATATTGACCTTAGTGTTTCTCTTTTTGTCTATGTTACAGGCAATGGGACCGCCCTTGTGCTCTTCCTCTCCCCAGTGTAAGAATCAATTTAAAACATAGCAATAATTACTATGATGAAATATGGATAACGTAACAAGAATTGTATTTTTCCAAACCATAGCAACAAATGAACAGATGTCAGTATACAAATACTCGTATACAATTCACAATACACACGTATATACTATACGCACGTGGCACGTACTTATACACAAATACCTTGCAGGCCAACGTTCATCCGCATCTGGAAGAAAGGCTCCGTGGAGCAGTACTCGCCGATCCCATACGTGGCGACGCTGCTCAACTGCATGATGTGGGTGCTGTACGGCCTGCCGCTGGTCCACCCACACAGCATGCTCGTCATCACCATCAACGGCACCGGCATGGCCATCGAGCTCACCTACGTCACGCTCTTCCTCCTCTACTCCACCGGCGCCGCCCGCCGCAAGGTCTTCCTGCTCCTCGCCGCCGAGGTCGCCTTCGTCGGCGCCGTCGCGGCGCTGGTGCTCAGCCTGGCGCACACCCACGAGCGGAGGTCCATGATCGTAGGCATCCTCTGCGTCCTCTTCGGCACCGGCATGTACGCCGCCCCGCTCTCCGTCATGGTACGTACCCCGTACGTGTAGTACTAGTATTGTAGGCGATTGTCGGCGTCAGAAGATTTTTTATTGAACCACCTGGAGTGATTACTAACTACTGCAGTTGGAATGGGAACATGCATAGGAAAAGAAAGGCGGGGTAGTTTAGCTTTTATTCGATCCACTTTGTTGGAGAGAATAAAATACATGTGCGCACACCAATGTTTGGTCCTGTCGGTTCTTCAATTATCTGCCTTTTCTTTTGGCGATTTTCCCTATTTGTTTTCTTTTGTTGTGTTGTGTTGTTATACTTTTGACTTTTATCGTCTTTACCATGCTAATGTTTCTTTTCCTGTGTGTGTTCGCCTTTTGTGTGGAACAGAAAATGGTGATCCAGACGAAGAGCGTTGAGTACATGCCCCTGTTCCTGTCGCTGGCATCCCTGGTGAACGGCATCTGCTGGACTGCCTACGCGCTCATCAAATTCGACCTCTACATCACCGTAAGCTATCGATCATAACCAATTGTTGCTGCACGCCAAACATGATCAAATAACAATTGCAAACAAAAAGAAGTAAATTAAACAATGGTTTAGGGTAGTTAGGTAACATTCTAACACGTTGCTGTTACTGACTGTTGCCACATCGTACCATGACGGTTCCATTTTTGACCTCATAAGACCAAGCCACCGTACAGCAGGTCATAGTTGACGGCTGACGCGCCATGGGCATGACCAGCCGTGAACGCTACGCGTCCATGCGTGCACGAACCAGGGACTGCCACCTAATAATCTTCAGGATTGGGGTCCCTGTCGTGGCCATTGCTTAGGCTCAGCTGAAGCTAGCGATTAGATAGGGACAGTGACATGGCGAAATGGAACGGCCTGGACGTAGCTGATGGACGAATTTTTATTTATTCATTGTGTACTGAATTAGCTCGATCTTACTTTGATCATTGCAGATCCCCAACGGGCTTGGCGTGCTCTTCGCGGTAGCGCAGGTGGTCCTGTACGCCATCTACTACAAGTCCACCCAGGAGATCATCGAGGCGCGCAAACGCAAGGCCGACCAGGTCGCCATGACCGAGGTCGTCGTCGTCGGCAAGACCAACAACCACGCCGGCGCCGGCCACTACTGATGAAGTGATGGTGCTTAATTAGTTACCAAGCTTATGGAAGCGGCAGTATAATCAATCAAGTCGCCGCTGGGTGTTATGTATTGTGTGATTGTGATCTTCCCACAAGGGATGAAGGCCTGTATCTGACATGTTGTTGGCCTAGTGCAGCTTGGCAGTGTCACGTACGGGCCTCTTAGGTGGGACGACAAAGGTGGGGGATTTTAGCTAATTCCACCTTTGGACTAGGGCTTAGCTTAATTCCGCTGTTTAGCGGTACTTATTGATGGTCTCTTGTTGTCTCGAATGTCTATTGATCACCAAACTCTTCCCATGCTCATCAATCAAAAGCATGTTCATGAATCACGACTTCTTGATTACGTTATGAATTCAATGGATGGAGATCTCAAATGCGTATTTCTTCTGTTTAATTTGCAAACTAGTAAGCGTTTGTTCCCACTTAAGCACTTATTGGACCGTGTGCTGCACGGACTTATGCTTGCATATTGTTGATGATCAAATTTAGCATGATAGAATAACCAGTCTAATTTAAAAATGGCCCAACCGGTTTTGGTAATAATGTCAAATAAAAATTGGACTTTACAATTGCGTAATTGTTGTCGAGATGATCGAAATGCTCGTACAAAATGCATAATTTGAATTTTAGACGAGAGAGCGCTATGGCTTCAAGAAAGTCCACACGCTAGAAAACTAGTCAGACCGATTCCCTAAACCGTCCAAACTGGTTTTGTATGTCTAATCAGAGTTAGAGTGTATTTTGGCACCAGAATTGGATAAGTTTTAGCTTCTAATGGACGAAGACCTCCCCACCTATCACATGTAGACTATTTAACTACTTGGTTTAGTTCTTGTATCGAGGATTCTGGAATACTACATTGTCTTACAGCACAGTACACCCGGTTGTAAATGCTGTGATGACAATACACATGTATTATGGTTCGTACATCTGAAATGATTTAACTTTAAGACATGCTCGTTCTAAGGGTTCCAATATTGTTGTGGAGAGTCCATTATCCTCTAGGGGCGGCTGTTATTATGTTGCCATTAGCACTAATGATTGTGACGAAAAGTGCTATCTCTTTCACTCTTTGTCCTAACAAACCAGGTGAAGGCATGTATGCTCTTTTGCATCGGATCCTACTCAGCAAAAGAAACTTGCACATTTGGTTGTTGGGTCAACGTGAAAAGTATCAAAATTCCGTGGCCTCCCATTTGGTAATAATTTTATATTCAAATTACATGCACTAGGCTTTGCTTTGTTATTGTCAACTGCAAGCATCATTCTAACAAGTGGGAATTTTATCTCTTACATAGGTGAAGCATTCTTGATCATTGTCTTTTCTTTAAGGAATAAAAATGTTATCAGGCAGAATTCTGTCATGTCTTAATGTTGACACGTGTTTCGACTGTTTTCCTAATTAAGATTGCATCGTTATCCTGTCCTGTGTTATCAATTGAAATCCTCTAGCTTGTGCAGATGCTGATGGAAAATTGGTTGTTCAAATTGAATTCAACTGTTACTTTTTGGCCTGGTTTGCGAGACTGCGATGCGTCGAGAGCATTTGGGATGATAATTCCAGGTTCGAATAGTCATGTTTTCTGCTTTCTCTTGAGAGTTGACTCCTGTAATGGTCCTGGTATCCCAAGAATGACTTGGTATCACCAACCATGGATATATGCAATCATATCATAGTTTAACACTTATTCATAAAGTATTTGTTTAGATTATGCTCATATGTATACTTCAGTACAGTTGACTCCTACACTTACCGGAGCCTGCTGACGACACCCTTTTCCTAATGAGACTCTGGTTTCTGGACTTCCGGCACTCTGCTTTCTTGTATAGTCAATGTTGTTGCCGTGCAGTGACATCATCCGCATGCAAGAAGAAGTTGGCATGCATGCACCTCTGAATCCCACACGATTTCAGGAAAAGAATCATCTCCGACAGACAAATACATCCCACACGATTTCAGGGACCAGGTGCATGCCATTCTTGTTCGTGATCAACGATAAAAAATCTCATCCAAAGATCCAATCCAATCCATCCAAGTTGTCCATGCCAATGATTTCGAATAGTATCATACCTAGTTACCTACATTGCCAATAAGCTACTACACTAGCTTTGTCACGTTAGTTTGGTCAGAACCTAGCGTATGGGCCTGCAGAGGTGCAGCACAGCTTTCGATTCCAAGTCGCCCATGACGCCTCTTAGCTTTATTCAGCCAGTGATGTCTCAACGGCTACCCTTCTTCTTCCTCAGATTGGGTGTTCGACACCCAAGACAGCCTGCACTCAGACAAGTAAAAGCTCTTCGTGGTCCACGTTGAGATTCTGCCGAGGCGTGGGATTGATGTCCGTTTCAGCCAACAGGTAATTTGGTGTGGTGATCCGAATGGCCATGGACGTGGACGTCTTGTATTTGGCAGGCCGAAGTCTATGACAGTTTTTATAATAAGGGGACGGAGTGAAAAGAAATGTAATTTATCATGGACGCCATAATATGCAGTTGGTTGTTGTAAAATTGACTTTCCTTTGTTATATTTAATCTGGTGTTGTCCCATCTGAGGTCCAACGTACCTAACATTTTGATTTTAATATGTTGGAAGAGAAAATTGTTGGTTTTTATTTGTGGCTATCAACATTTATTTCATATCATATATTATGGTCATTATATATATGTAAATGTTTGACTCGGGTTCAGCGTGACGGAAGAGCTGAGTTTGTTTTACAGGATCAGCTTTGCAGGCTGTTAATCCACATGATCAGATTGGAATTGATCTCATATATACAACTGATCATGGCACATGACTCACCCATGTGTGCTAAGGACTAATATATTTTAGACTCATTAAACTGACCTGCCTGATCGTGGTTGGTGACATGGTTCAGGAGTCACATGGATTTCTCCGGAACACATATCGAATATTTATTACATCTGGAAGTGGAGTCTATAAATAGGTCCCTACCCTCTAGCCTCATTATACATTGTGAGCGGCACCACGAATAACGCAGAGGAATAGAGGGTAGGCCGCATAGCCATTGGTATCCGAGCCGGTTATGATCGGGGTCCACGTAATTCCGCTGCAAACTCACGTGGAAAACCCTAGCTTTGCGAAAAAAACTCTGCCGCCGCCGCCGTTTCCATTTGTTAGCATCGCGTGTCTCCTTCGATTCGCCTTCGTCGTCGAGACTTGATTTGTGCATGGCATCCCTCCTTGCTTTGCACGCGTAGATCAAGGAAGCCCCAGCGTCACATGCCACAACAGTATTATCTCTAGGGAGTACGTAATCCTGTTGTGCTTGCGTGCATATAGAAGCAGGCTATATGTCAAGCAAGAAGAATATTATTGTTGCTTTGTGTTGCACGTTGCTGGCTGCTCTCTGTCATCAACCAGAACATGGATCGAGGAAGCAAACGGTGGGATTTCTTTTCTGCACGTCTTCAGGATATTCTGGTAACACAAATCACCGCTCGCAATGGCATCGAACTGTGTTTTTTCTGAGCTACTTAGAACCTGCAAGTTAGATGAGTCTAATTTCACGATTTGAAAATGGAAAATCATATTTTTCTTACCGCTGAGAATATTGATTATGTCATTGATGTTCCTGAACTGGAAAAACAAAAGAGTGATGCCATTGATGAAGAAAAGAAAGATTATTTGGTAGAATGGCCTAAAGATAATAAAAGGGCTCGTATATTTATGTCGGGATCTATAACAAATTCTTTAGCTGCTGAGTACGAGGGTGAACAGCAAACTGGAAAAAGATGTTGGTGAGGTATCTCTTGTAAAAGTACTCAGTATTGTTAATCATTTTCTCTCTACCAAGATAGGCGATGGTGGTTCTGTTAATGAGCATATCAATATACTCTGTGTTTTAGCAGTGAAATTAAGGGGGTATTTGGGAACACCATGCTAAACTTTAGCACCTGTCACATCGGATGTTTGATACTAATTAGGAGTATTAAACATAATCTAACTACAAAACTAATTGCACAGATGGAGTCTAATTCGCGAGACGAATCTATTAAGTCTAATTAGTCCATGATTTGACAATGTGGTGCTATAGTAACCATTTGCTAATGATGGATTACTTAGCCTTAATAGATTCGTCTCACGAATTAGACTCCATCTGTGCAATTAGTTTTGTAATTAGCTCATGTTTAGTCCTTCTAATTAACATCCAAATAGCCGATGTGATCTTGCTAAAGTTTAGTACCTCGTATCCAAACACCCCCTAAAAATTGCTGGCTATCCTTTTCAAGAAGAAGTGCAAGTTATGGTTGTTCTGAATTGCCTGCTAAATTCATGGGAACAATTAAGATTCTGAGCGTACTCTTAATATGTGCAATTTGAGGCATCACTTGCTTATGGAAGAAGATAGGAAACTCTCCCAGGGAAAGGAAAGAAACTCAAATAATTCTGAGTTGCACCTTGGAGAGGAAAGGTACAATGCAAATAAAGGAATTGGCAAAAGAAGAAATCTATAGTTGATTTGAGAGATAAGCTCAACAAGAAACATGATCGTGATGATCGTGGAAAATATGACTCATCTCAGAGGAATGACGACAATAAAAGGGATTTCACTTGTCACAATTGTGGTTTGTATGGGCATTTCAGAGCTGACTGCAAGAAGAAGAGGAAGTATAATGAGAAAAGGAAGAGCAAGAAAATCATCATGATGATCCTAAAAGGCAACCCTTCAGAGGAAGGTATGCATTTTATTTTTTATGCACTGAATCATTATTTACTATCACTTTTCCATATAGTTGGGTTGTCGTTTCTGGTTCTACATCACCTATTGCTATTGCTAGAGATTATAAATCTTTTACTTCCATGCAAACAATTCCAAGAGGAAATAGATATGTGTACTTAGGCACTAATGCTAGCGTTGATATACTTGGAATTGGAAATTATGTCCTAAAACTTCCTGGTGGAGGAAAGTTGTTGTTAAAGGACACTTTATATTCACATAGCATGAGAAGGAATTTAGTCTCTATCTCTCAGTTGGAATCTGTTGGATATGATATACTATTTGGAAAAGGAAGAGTTAAAATATTGCTCAATGGGAAATTAGTGCATACTGGTGTTCGTCATGATGGCCTTTATTTTCTTGATGATTTATTAGAAGATGACAACACTCATTGCTTAATTGGTGAAGATAACTCTATAGTGAGGAATACTAATGATAGGACTACATGCTCGGAATCTTATTTATGGCATTTACGACTTGGTCACATATCTAAAAACAGAATTAAGAGGCTTATTAATTCTGGAATTCTAAACTTTAAGTGGGAGGATTTTGGCACTTGTGAGGCATGTATAATGGGTAAAATGACCCGTACACCCTTTCCAATGGCGGAAAGATCTAAGGAACCTCTTGTTATAATTCATTCTGATATTTGTAGTGAAATGTCTATTCCCACTAAAGGTCAAAAGGTTTATTTTATCACATCCATTGATGATTATTCTAGATATGGTTATGTGTATCTTCTCAAACACAAGTCAGAAGGTTTTGATGCATTTAAGACATTTAAAATTGAAGTGGAAAATTAGTTGAATAAAACAACTAATGTTTTAAGAACTGATCGTGGGGGAGAATACACTTCATGAATTCTAAATGATTTGTGTAAAGAGCATGGAATTACACATCAGTACACTATGCCATACACTCCGCAACAAAATGGCATAGCCGAGCGGAGGAATAGAATTCTTATGGATATGGTTAGGTCAATGATGGCATATTCTGATCTCCTTTGTCCTTTTGGGGTGAAGCTTTTACATACTGCTGTGTATTTATTGAATCATTCACCATCTAAAGCTGTTACAGTCACTCCTTATGAATTGTGGACTCGACGGAAACCCTCACTTCGCCGACTAGAAGGAAACCCTCACTTCGCCATTTAGCTGTTTGGGGTTGTAATGCTCAGATTAGAGTGCCAAATCCTTATTGTACTAAGTTGCAACCCAAAAGCACATCAGCAATTTTTATTGACTATTCTACAGAATCTAAAGGGTATCAGTTTTATGATCTTGAAAATGATAAACTGATGGAAAGTAGGGATGCAATTTTTTTAGATCAGCACACCCCTCATCGTGCTAATCAGGAAAGGGTGGAATTACTAGCAACTCCAAATGAACCACAAATGGATACATCTAGAATTAACTCACATGGAGACACAAACCAAACTCTCAACACTATTATACTTAGGAGAAGTGGGAGGAATATACATGCACCATCGTATCTAGATGATTATTATGTGTTTTTGGGGGAAGTGCACTCTAATATTTCATATTTAGAGGAAGATCCAAAGACTTACACTGAAGCCATTAGTTGTCCACAATCAAAACTTTGGGTGGAAGCAATGTAGGAAGAATTAAACTCGATGAGGAAAAATAAAGTTTGGGAACTCGTTTCTTTACTAAACAACCGCAAGCCCATAGCTTGCAAATGGATTTTCAAAGAAAACTTAATGCAGCGGTCAAGTGGAAAAATATAAGGCTAGGTTTGTTGTTAAAGGCTTTACACAAAGGGAAGGTGTTGACTTTGTGGAAACTTTTTCTCTTGTTGCAAAGTTTACTTCTATTCGTGTTATTAGTGCTTCGACAGCTTATTATGATCTTGAACTCCACCAAATGGATGTGAAAACTGCTTTTCTTAATGGGCATTTGGAGGAGGAAATGTATATGTTACAGCCGGAAGGTTTTGGAGAAAAAGGAAATAAAAACATGATTTGCAAATTAAATAGATCAATCTATGGTCTTAAGCAAGCTTCACGCCAATGGTACATTCTTTTTGATAATGCTATCACGTCATATGTTTTTTCAAATGACGGAAGGTGATCAATGCATATATACTAAATTTAATGGTGGCAACTTTGTGTTACTGTCTCTATATGTTGATGATATTCTTATTACTTCTAATAATAAAGTAACATTGATGGAAGTAAAAGCTTGGTTGTCTTCTATATGTTTTAGGAGTGGAAATACATAGAGATATGAATAAATGACTTCTTAGTTTGTCACAAAAGACTTATCTTCGAAGTGTTTTGAAATGATTTTTTTTGGAATATTGCAAACCTGCTATTGTACCTTTAGTAAAGGGAACTAAACTCAGTGTGGAATTATGTCCTTGTACTCCTGAGGAAAAAGAAAGAATGAAGGGTGTTCCTTATTCTTCAGCCTTGGGATGTCTTATGTATGCCATGTTATTCACACGACTTGACCTTAGCTATGCTATTGGAATTCTTAGTAGATATCAAAAGAATCCTGGGGAAGAGCAATGGAAACAAATCAAACATGTACTGCGTTATGTCAAAGGAACTTTGCACTGTTCTTTATGTTTTAACGGTCATAATCTTCAGGTGAAGGGTTATACTCATGCTGATTGGCAAGGGGATTTGGATGACCGGAAGTCTACGTCTGGTTATATATTCACTTTGGTAGGAGGTGCAATTTCTTGGTGTAGCGGGAAGCAGAATTCGATTGCTCTTTCATCCATGGAAGCTGAATACATTGCTGCATCCGAAGCAGCAAAGGAAGGCATATGGCTAAGGGAATTTCTTGGATCACTTAAGGTCATGAAAAGTGCATCACAACCTGTCACTATTTTCTGTGATAATATGGCACCATCAAGGTCTCCAAAGATCCTAAATTCCATAGTAAAAGTAAGCACATTGAGGGAAGGTATCATTAAATTCGTGATGTAATAAATAGACTTAGAAGTATCCGTTTGGTTTATTTGCCTAGTACTAGTATGGTTGCAGATCCACTGACTAAGCCACTTAGTCAGGAATTATTTTCTAAGCATACTAGAGACATGGGACTTCAGGTTATTGATTGAAATATTTTAACCAAGTGGGAGATGTTGGTTTTTTATTTGTGGCTAGCAACATTTATTTCATATCATATAGTATGGTCATTATATCACCTCAATGTGGAATTATTTATTCATGCGAGTGACAAAGGAATTATTGATGCGGAATCTAACTCGAGGAATTTGTACTCGAGGTGCCAAGAACGTTTGTGCTAGAATACAGTAAAGGAAAAAGTTGAGATCGACTCTACTGGAATATTTACTATGTATGTACATGTTTGACCCGAGTACAATATGATAGAAGAGCTGGGTTTGTTTTGCAGGATCGACTTTGCTGGCTGTTAACCACATGATCAGATTGGAATTGATCTCATATATACAACTAATCATGGCACATGACTTACACATGCGTGCTAGGGACTAATATATTTTATACTCATTAAACTGACTTGTCTGATTGTGGTTGGTGACATGGTTCAGGAGTCACATGGATTTTTCTAGAACACAGATGAAATATTTGTTATATCCGGAAGTGGAGTCTATAAATAGGTCCCTACCCTCTAGTCTTATTATGCATTGTGAGCGGCACCACGTATAAGATAGAGGAATAAAGGGTATACCGCATAGCCCACAATTTCTAACAAAAATGAAGGTGAAGAAACCTAAAGATATGATATTCATTATTATACTTTCACAACACCCTCCCATAGTTACTCTAATGTATGGTGATGCAAGGCGAGTGAGGCACAAGAATTACAATCTATAAGTGCTAGCAGTCACTACTAGAGAACTGACTTTAGATCCCCCCTTTAGTCTCAGTTTAATTTCGGCTCGGGAGAAAAGGGGGTGCGGCACGGTAGGCTGGAATGGGGCGCACCTTTACTCTTGGTTCTTTTTTGCAACCGGGACTACAGGCCACCCTTTAGTCTCGGTTAAAACGACTAGTTTTCGGGCACCGACGGCACTACCCTTTACCCTCAGTTGGAGGCACCAACCAGGACAAAAGATCAAACCTTGTGTCCCGGTTCGATTTACCAACCAGGATAACCGGTTTATTCCTGGTTGGTAATTCCAAACGGGACAAAAGGTTGGAGCTTTTGTCCCGGTTGGCATTACCAACCGGGAGTAAACACTAACCGGGATAAAAGCTCTAATCTTTTGTCCCGGTTTTGTCCCGGTTGGATTTACCAATGGGATAAAATCTTATCTACAAGAGACCTTTCTTCCTCCTCCACTCCTCTAGCTCGAGCCACTCTACTCCACAAAGACAAAGACAGAGAAGCTCATCCTCTCCACGGTGCCAAAGTAAGCCTAGCGGAGGTGCTGCTGAATTTTTTTTCCTCATTTCCGTGGGCATTTCACCCATCCAAAGTGTTGTGAAGGTTAGCTACTTTATGCTCCGTTCATTTATTGTTGTTAAGCTTTGTTTTATACTTTATAGAGGGAGAGAAATGAGTTTGTTTGTTGTTAAGCATGTAGAGGATTTGTATTTATACATGTTCTTGAGCTACAATGTGATGGATAGTTTGAATGTGAGGTAGAATTGAGATTATTTCAATTTTATGTATCAAGAAAAATTAGAGTAAATGTGTTTTTAATATTTATAAATTAGCCATATAAATTGTAGGTGTAATTTCATACTTTAGTACTTTTCAGATAGAGGTATGGAATTAGCCATTTTTAGAATAAGTAAATTATGTGGGAAATATTGAAATTTTAATAGTTTAGTTATTTGTAAATTAAATATGAGCTAAATAATTTGTATATTTCTGTGTAAAATTTCAGCAATATTTGAGTTTGTCGTAGTGTATCATGTTGTTTGCTTCTGAAATTTTAATTTGTGTATTTCTATCTAAAATTTTAGCAATGTGATGGATAGTTTTATTGTAATCCATTTTATTGATGGCTTGCGTAATACGATGCAGATGGACTAGCAATGCATGTGTAATGCGGATAGGCGGAGCAAGATGTTTATTGCTGGCACGAATAATTTTCTTGAAGTGGACAAAGCGAACAAGTCAGAGAACGGGTTCATATCTTGTCCATGCGCCCAATGCAGTAACCAGAAGTGCTATTCAAAGGCTTCCTGGGGGACTATTCACAACCACTTGTTTAGATACGGTTTCACACCTAACTATTTGGTTTAGACCCGTCACGGCGAAAGAGGGGTTGTAATGGAAGACGGTGAAGAGGAGGAGGATGATGACAACATTCCGAATTGCGCTATAGGCCAAGCTTTTGCAGATACTACAATGGGTGAGGCTGATGAAGATGAGTTTGTAGAAGATGGCCATACTGATGACCTCGGTCAGGTGCTTAGGGATGCACAAAGAGATTGTGAAACTTAGAAGGAAGCATCAAAGTTGCAGTGCATGATCACAGGAAATTGCTATACATAGATTGCCACGGAGGCCATAAAAAGCTGGGTACCACACTAGAATTTATGCAATGGAAGGGTAAAAATGGTGTGTCCGATAAGGCATCTTAGGGGATGTTGGAAATTGTCAAAAAGATTCTTCCCTAGAATAATGAATTGCCCTAATGATTGTATCCACTTCCACAACATATGAAGCTAAACAAATTATTTGCCCTCTGGGATTGAAGGTTCAGAAGATACACGCATGCCCTAATGATTGTATCCTCTATCGCGGTGTTGAATACGAGGATTTGGATGCTTGTCTCGTGTGTGAAGCGCTGCGGTATAAGATTAGGCAAGATGATCCTAGTGATGTCGAGGGGCAACCTCCCAGGAAGAGAGTTCCCATGAAAGTGATGTGGTATTTCCCTATAATACCACGCTTGAAGCGCTTGTTCAGGAACAAGGCAAATGCTAAGTTGATGCGATGGCACAAAGAAGAACGTAAGGAAGATAAGATGCTGAGACACCCCGCTGATGGAGGTCAGTGGAGATCAATTGATAGAGCATTCCTGGAGTTTGAAGGTGATCTAAGGAACATAAGGTTTGGTTTAAGTACTGATGGATTCAATCCATTCGGTGAGTTGAGTAGTGGTCATAGTACTTGGTCTGTGACCTTATGTATGTTTAACCTTCCTCCTTAAATGTGCATGAAACGGAAGTTCATTATGATGCCGGCGCTTATCCAAGGCCCAAAACAACCCGGCAACGACATTGATGTGTACCTAAGATCGTTGGTTGATGAACTTTTACAGCTCTGGAAGGAAGAAGGTGTACGTGTGTGGGATGAGGATAAACAAGAGATGTTTAACCTGCGAGCACTGTTGATTGGCCTGCACTAAGTAACCATCAATGATTGGCCTGCACTAAGTAACCTTTTGGGATAGACAAATAAGGGATATCGAGCCTGCACCAAATGCTTAGATGACACAAATAGCATGTATTTGAAGCACTATAAGAAGGTAGTCTATATGGGTCATCGTTGATTTCTCCATGCTCACCACCAGCTGAGAGAAAGCGGGATGCATTTCAAAGGGACGCTAGAAACTTGTCGTCCTCGTCCCGGCTGTCGCCGCTCCCCGTCACCGTCACCAGCCCAACCTATTCGCCGGCCTCCTTTGTCTCTGTCGCCGCCGCCATCATCTTCACCTGCTATCATCGCCAGCCTCGTCCTCCGTCCCCGTCACCGCCGCCGGCGCATCCATCCCTATCGCCACGACCTCCGCGCATGCCCCTCATTGCGCGCCGGCACCACCTCCTCCCTGTCGTCGTAGCTGCGACCGCCGTCCCCGTCCCCCATCGTTGCCGCGCATCCTCATCGCCGTCACGCCCCCCTCCAACTTCGACCGTCCCCCTAAATTAATTTTTGAAATTTGGTAGATTACATACAAAATAAATTTTGTATACATTTAGGCCCCGTTTGGATCATTGCAATTGTTTGTGGAATATAGTTGTATATTTATAAGTAATGCTTAGAAATTAATTGAACTTTGGTACAAATGTTTAGAAATTTTTGTTGAAATGCTTAGAAATTACTTGAAATTTAGTACATTTTATATATTACATTTTGTATGTTACATTTTTTATAGTACATTTTGTATATTACATTTTGTATATTTCAAAAATTTAGTAAATTTTGTATATTTCAAAAAATTTTGTTGAAATGAATTTTTTTCATGGTTGTTCTATATATGATTTCATGTCCAAAGTAGTTGAGATCGATGGCAAATGACGAGGCCAGAAGGTATCTAATGGAGGGGATTATTGCTGGTGATAGTAGTTCCAACCTTCCCATAGCGTACACTGATGAAGAGGGTAGCCAGGCAGACATGTTTCTCAGCCTGTCTGCCGATGGTAATGAAGAGCTCGAGCCCCAGCAAAACATTACCGTGGCAGAAGGTTCCGACGAGGTATAGATCATATTTTAACCCTCTCTATATATAACATATGATCTTATTCATTATTACTATGTACTAATTAATTAATGAATCTTGAACTGTTAGCCCTCTGGATCGACAAACTGTCATCCAAAGCCCCGAGGTCCTTCCAAGGTGAAGACTGGAACAAAAAAGGCTATCATCACGAAAGTCACAGAAGAGGGCAAGCCGGTTGCTCCTGAAAAAGTGGCAACACAGTACGTGAGTCAGATCGGGGCAATCGTAAGGGAGAACGTGCCCATCAAAATAAGGGGCAAAATGACTAATCCACACGCGCTCCAGGATACAGAAAAGAATATGCTGTGGAAAGAAGTTAAGAAACATTTCACATTTCCCGATGGATATATTAAAAATGATGTGAAAGCGTGGACACTGAAGAAGATGGCCACACAATACCAGACATTTAAGAAGATGTTGGATACCACCTACATTAAGAATGGCCGAACTCCAGATTTTACTGTGTATCCACAATGTAAGGACCACCGGGAGGCATTTGTACAATACAAGAGGACCGAAGACAATAAGAACAAGGTCGCCCAGAACACAGGCAATGCTGGGGGGAAGGAGTACCATCATAAGTTAGGGTGAGGTGGTTATGCCAAAGCAATTCCCAAATGGAATCAGATGGAAAAAGGCCTGATTCATCGGGTTATCGTACCAGGAACAATTGATTGGCCTGAACGGTCGAAAAATTGGTATTACACTCATGGAGGTGAGATAAACCCAGATGATAGGACATTGGTCTTCAATGAGCTGTTACGTGAAGCGGCCACAAAGCTTGACAAGATTATTAAAGATGTTAAGGATGAGACGTTGACGGTGTGCCGAGAGAATGATGAGCTCACAATGGCCCTTGGGAATCCCGAACACCCAGGACGTACCCGAGGGTTCGGGTTTGTTCCGTAGAAGTTCGCATTCCGAGGTGACTTGGACATGTACACAAGCCAGAACCGAAGAAAGGAGCAAGAAGATGAGAGGTGGCAGCGCATAATAGAATCCAAACTGCAATATGTAGAAGTAAGAATGTAGGAGGGAGGCAGTAGTCGAATGGCCGACGCAGTTTCCAGTCCTTCTCAACACCTCGGGAGGAGCTGTGCATCCACAGGGCTCCTTGAGCCACATACACTAGGATTACCCGTGGAAGAGCAACTATTCCCTGTGGATGCCATCACGTAACGCACTACATGTGAGCTGCATGCACTGATCAGCAACCTCAGCATTAAGGTATGTATATATATAGAATATTTATGCACCGGAGTCTCGGGAGTGCCTTGGCAATTTGAAGTTTAAGAACTTCATTTATTTTATATATCCAGGTGGCGTACGGGAGTGCCTTGCCAATCCTGCCAAATCATATATGCTATGGCATGGAGATTCCACCTGGCTATGCCAGTGTTGGCATAGAGAGATTCGCTGATAGCCAATTTGAAGGCCTAGAGCTCGACTTCCCGGGATGCGACGGGTCAACAATACTAGGAGAAGTGGTTCACGGGGTCATTCTATGGCGCAAACACTACATCATTATCCCCGGTGTGGAGGCACCTCCTTAGAGCTCAAGACTACTCTTCGCAAATCCACAACAGCGACCATCTCCTCAAACATCTAGTCCATAATCTCCACCACAACCTGCTCCACGATTAGCATCAACACCGGGACCGTCACTTCGATCAAGGTCTCCATCTCCACCACATCCTGGTGGCTGGAGCGATGATGACGACAACAACACCCTTCCACGGTCACCTTCACCGGGACTAAGAGCACCATTTAAGAAGTCGCGACTACCGCCTCCCAAGCCAAGACAGCGTAAGAAGAAAACAAAGGAGCCTGAAGTGAGTCCTGAGGAACGCTGACAGGCAATGACTCATGAGGAACGCTAGACCGAAACCCAAGTGCAAGCTAGTGACTGGTTGAGGAAATAGAGGGAATTAAGAAAAGTAAGGGAGATGGAGCCACCGTCAGTAGATCGAATAGAATTACATAAATTCATCAAGGCACAAGAACAAGCCAAGAAGAGTCAACCACTACTATCGAACTATGAATAGGCATTAGTCAAGGTTGATGAGAAGAAAAAAGGAAAAAAGTCGAGCTGCCAGCTACACTGTCAAGTGAACGGAAATGGACCTTTGAGCTAGGCAAGCCTATGGTTAGCCCTAATTCGCTAAAGAAGCTATCAACGAAGATGTACGAATTCCATCAATGGTACATGAAGTTGTCTGCCGATGAGAGGGAGATGTTGGGCCTTATGATAAAATCGATAGATTTTCATGGCGAAGGCGAGGCAGTCCTGTGGCTATGATTCAAGGATATATACGAAGTGTATCATCATGGTGCCCTAGACGTCTCTCTGATGAGCGCCTGGACTCTGTAAGTGTCCGTTTATATCTACATGTAAATTTTGGTTCATATCATTTTTTTTGCATGCGTCGCCGTACTAATTAACTTCATCTTTCATTTTATGTAGGATGTTAATTCGGACGTGCCGACATGAAGCGTACGTCCATGTTGGCTTCATGGATCCATCCGTAGTGAACCAAGCCCAGATACGAGATTTTTCAGACAAAACGTTGCTTGCAGTATACAATTCCCTAGACAGACAAAAATTAAAGGATCACATACTACTTCCATACAACTTCAAGTAAGTGTGTGTATACCGTCTATTTTCGTTTTCTTTTTCCCTACCTGTTTAATGTTAGTTACCTCTAATATATATGTACATTTACGTACGCAGCTCCCACTGGATCCTCATTATTATTAACATTAATCGAAGTCACGTCACTATCTTCGATTCGTTGAGGAGATATCCGAAGGAGTTCCAAGATGTGCAAGACACGCTAGACATGTAATAATTCTGGACCTCTATCTCTATACAAAATTTTATTTCCTAAATTTTCACCTAACACTATATCATTCATTATTTCAATCCGTAGAGCATGGAGAAAATTCATCAGGGCAGACAGATCAGGTCAATTCAAAGAAAAACTTACATGGAGAACAGATTTCCCGATACGTATGAAGTCTGCACATTTCGTACATTCTATAGCGCGAATATTTAATAACTTAATTGTTTTCTCCACTAAAGTGCTTAAGACAGGAACCTGGGAATGATAATCTATGTGGCTACTATGTCCGTGAGCACATGCACAATTTATTGGGACCCAAGACCATCAAGACCACGGAGCGCGAATTTAAAGTATGCAAAATAAAACTATTAATAGTTATTTATTTTCTACAATTGTTCGTGTAAAATTCACATATATGTTTCCAAATTACAGATGTGGAATATTCAATGGGGACTCTTGAAGAAGGAAAGAGTAGCGGCAATATGTGAAGGTCTCATTGGATTCCTGGTGGACGAGGTGGTAAATCCACAAGGAGACTTTCATTACGATGAACGAAAATTAGACGATCCCAGCACCTCGACAGGAAGATCATCATATATATATAGTTTAATTTAGTTTGTATATATATGTAATATGTACGCTAAATAGATTTATATATATATATATAGTACGCTAATAATTGTATAGTATTTGCTTGTTTGATTCATTTAAATACTAGTTTAATTTGATTCATTATAAAAAGAACTGTCAACTTTAGTACTAAAGGGTAACTAAAGAGGTACGTGATGCATGAAATAATAGACGCCATGCAGTAGTTTGATTCGTTTAAATACTACTTTAGTTAACTAAAGGGGTATGTGATATGCACGAAATTATAGGCGTCATGCAGGCGCTTGCATGGCACTGTATGCACGCATTTTAGTCCCGGTTGGTTTTACAAACCAGACTAAAGAACCGTGACTAAAGAGGCGACCTTTAGTCCTAGTTTCTAAAACCAACCGGGATTAAAGGGGGGTCTGTCCAGCGCCTGGCGTGGCAGCCCCATTAGTCCCGGTTGGTTTTACAAACCGGGACTAAAAGGGGGTCTTATATCCCGATTAAGGGGCCCGTGATAAAAGACCTCCCTTTTATCTTGACGGATTAATTCCGAATGCATTTTTAGGAGATATGCATCCTACGAACCGGTACTAGTACCGAGTTCTCTAGTAGTGAGTCGTAGTCAACATCTAAACCAACCATGTTTTCCAAAGAATTCAAAATGAAACTACCATCACTTTCTTGCAACCTATTTACACCTCATGTTAGTAATACCATACCTCTGTCTCGCTTTTCAAGTTATGAAGAAAGGCTAAGGAACAATGCGACAGTCACTGCTGTGCTTGCTGCTAACACAGTAGCAACACCGGATAAGCACTTGCCCAATGTATGAGTTGTCCTGACCTATTGTGTTCGGCTCCTACCGTCTAGCCCGCGTAGTGTTCATTCTGGATTGCATATATGGATATAAATATGCAAACTATCTTATTGTTTTTCACCGACATTTTCCTCCAATTAGGAAAGATCAATGTAACAAATTTCAATTGATACTACTGTTAGACAGACATCATGGTGTTATACATCGATGCATAAAACAAACTGAAACCAAAAAATCACTGTCCTTAGCAGTATTAGGTAAGACCTGTTGTTAAGTCTGAACTAGATAGACTTTTGTAGATTTCAAGTTTCGTGTTTGGATTTTGGCAATTTGGTCCACGCTCTTAAAACAAAAGTGAAGCATGCTTCCAAGTGCCATATCCTTGGAGGCAGTTGGTAAGGTACGGTGCCAACATCTGATCGTTTGCAATCAGCATACTGTGCCCTGCCTGTGGGTACGATGCATGGGCGTCACGTATTGTCAAGTCAACCAGGTTACATAGCAAGGAACTTTCTACTCCACTAATATTTTGGCACATTCTAAAGCTTTGTGGGTAATCATTAGACGTGAAGCGTTGAGGAGCATCATGGAATGGGGATATCTAATTTGTTTTCTTAGGACCATTATTTTGACATTCCTCTAGTTCCTCTTCACTTAGGGGGATGCACTACTCTACAATCTACTCCCTCTGTCTACAAATCTAAGGACTTCTTGATGTCAAAACTATTAATCCACAAATGTAAGGACGTCTGGTCTAATCAACTAAAATAAACATGATCAACGCTGTCATTTATGGTACTGAATAGGCAGGATTCAATTTTACACCACTAGTATGATGTGTTCTTGGTTAGTTGAGGAGTACATGTGTCTTTCCTCAACCCCTAATTAAGTTATTCTAAAGAGTCCCAGAAGTCCTTACATTTGTGGACGGAGTACAATGACAAAAGATAGTTGTGCATATTTTCCTAACATAATTTCTGCAAGTTAAGTTTTGTAGGCTTGCAGATAAATTAACAAAAGATGAATCTTGATGTGTGAAAATTTACTTGAAATTCCACCCAACAACTACCTGGGAATTAGTTTGTTGTGCTGTTTATGTTTAGTGTCATGAGGTGTTGTTTCCTTTTGTGTGCTGATTGATGTAAAATATACTACCTCCGAAATATTTGTTGTTGTTGACTTTTGGTCATGACGTTTGACTACTCGTCTTATTCAAAATGACTTACTTTATCATCAAAAGTATTTTAAGTATGACTTATCTTTTCTTATATCTGTAATAAATTTTTAAATAAGATAAATGATCAAATATTGTGAGGAAAAGTTAACAGCAATAAATATTTCGATACGGAGAGAGTATCTCCTTATGAAATACATGCACGGATGCACGATACATTATTGGAAAACAGAAATGTTCAAAACATTGCTGTGGAAAATCGTTAGCGAAAGCAGAAACACTGTATATAATACATAAGCGTAAACTGTGGCTTTAACAGGTATGTAGACACGGATCACAAGCTACAGTAAGACGTACAACGGCTTGTATGCATCACGTCCACCAAGGACATTAAAATTGATTCCTACGTACCGACCAAAAACAGTCATAGATTATGCGAGAAAACTAGAGGATGATACTATTGCTTTGCTTGCTTCCCAATAAAATGCACGCCACGCAAGTATGACAAAAAAGGGCATAGAGCATACGTGTACATGGGGTTCAACAAGATCACACAGCTAATTTAAATAACTTGGTGTGAAAGCAAATCATCATATCAGTCTATCCAGAAGAATAATACCTTGCTTAATTTTCTGGAGGATCAAATGGCTAGTATATTAACGGCAGGGCTCATGATTATGTGGGTCCATGCCTTGTCATACTGGTGATCGGCTACACTGCATCGTTGATCAGGGGCAAGGGTTAGTTTAGGTTTGAATAACCCACATGATTATATATGCGGGAAACTAATTTCTGATGTGTAAGGGTTAGTTTAGTTTTGAATAACCCACATGTGTCATGTACAACAGTTGAACAGTATGTAGTGGCCGACAGGGGCCATGGTTCTGTGATGTCTTACGCATAGTTAGTAAAATAACGGCTCTATAGGAAGGGAAACTTGACCTTCCTCTTTTACTAGCTAGATATCAAAATTACAGTGTAAGCTAAGATGCATGCTTTTATAATGCTTGGTTCTTAGTCCTTTTCGTAATGTAATTGGTAGGAAAAATAAGTTTCATCAGTTCTCATTTAAAACTTAGTGGAACTTTTCAAAAAATATGTTTCATCAGTTCCTACTTCTCAACCTTCGGCCCTGCTTCTTTGAAAGCATAAACATGTTTACTGGGGTTACCAGTTTATTATAGAGCAAAGGTCCATTTTCCAGCAGCCAGGCTGCGCCACTGAAGACTCTATTACGTAAAGCCACTCAACAACCAAAAGCTCCCACCACAGTTTTTGTAGCAGCAAGGTCTGGAGGAAGCTCCAGATTTACCAGGGTGTACAAAAGCAAAACAGACATCTTTGTCGCAAGGAACTCCGGGGTGCACGGTGTGCTGGATCCATCAGCAAATCACCTCGCCTGAGGTGGGCAGCTTCAGAGCACTTGTACGCCCGATAGCAGTTGTTTCAGCAATCCCTCCCTCTTTACTTGATCTTCCGCAGTCGCCATCTCGCACCAGTACTTAATTAAGCCAACGAAAAATGTAAAACCACATGCACACGTGACCGCATGGCTTATCTCAACTGTTGATTTGTCTCTATCCTACCGTTATCCACTACCTACCTCATGTACTTCTCACCTACCTTTGATCCATCTCACATTGATTAAAAAATGAATGGTTTGGGTAGCTCATGTGGTCACACATACATATGAAAAATCCATATTCAAAGCCAACTATTTTGTGAGCTAAAATAGTAGGGTTAGAGATAAGAACGTTAGAGAGAACCCAATCATTTCTAGTATGCCAGATCGCCCAGGTCACTCCAACTAACATATATTAAATCGATTTAAAATAAAATCAATGTTTTGGGCAACGAGAATATATTCTCTTTTGCCACATTTCTTTGCATTTTTTATTCCCTCCCCATGTTTCATTGTATTTCTTTTAGTTTTCACTGTCCTATTATTAGATATTTTATTGCTCTTTCTTTATGCATATCTTTGAACATATTCCATTAGGTTCATAAATGTTCCCACGTTTGAAATGGCATCGATGGATCTATTTTATCTCAGTGTTTTCTCTTTTTATTGGCCAGAGCAAATCTACAGTGTTCTTCCTGAAACAGAGTACTTGATCAATGTAACTGTGTTATCTAGCAAATGAACGCATGCAGCTTGATATTTGAGTGAGAAGTTGTGATATTTTTACATCACATGAGCTTAACAATGAATAAAAGGTACACAGACCAATGGACATATGACATTTCTGGCATATTTAATAGTTCATGGATCTCCGTCCTCTTACACTTTATTCGCCTCGGCCCCATCATAACTAATTACGTGGCAATGTTTTTAAATAATGTATAAACTCAGTACCACACATAATCTGATAGTGAAATTTATTTACACGCCTCTAGGAAAATTAATATGCATAAACATCAGAATTTAGTAATTTTTTTAACCCAAAAAAGTTTTATATTATCCCACAAAATCTCATCAATCTTTTGTTTTCTGTGATATTTTCTTCAATTTTCTACATGCTGTAGTTTTCAAAGAACGTAGGCTTATTTATCTTGATTCTTAATTCACTTGATGGGATTGGTAATTAATTTCTCGACATATAATTAAGTTTATTTGCACTTGACTTTGGGAGATAGAGCTCTAGTGTATTCATTAAATTTCCAGTAATCTTGCTAGCTGCTGCTATTTTGATAAGATAGAGGAGCTCTCAAAAATGATCAGCAGGTTTACATAATTAGGTTCTTTGAAGCTTTTTCATCGCAAAAGGGGTTCTTAAAGTTTTGAGATATTTAGGTTCCAGTGCTCCGGTCTGCATAAAAATCCTACTCATCGAGCAAGTACTACTATCGTGTTACACTGTTACACCACAGCTTATCAATGTTCTCTGTGGTAATTTAATTTCTCGACACATAATTATGTTTATCTACACATGACTTGTGGTGGGCTGGAGCTCTAGGTTTTCAATTAATTTCAATGTACCTTGCTAGCTGGTGCTATGTTTTGATAAGATATAGGAGCTCCAACGTGATAGGCAGGTTTAGATAATTAGGTTCTTTTTAGATATAATATTTTCTTAACTTCCAAGCAAAATAATTGATCAAATTATCTGCCAACTACGATATCAATTTTGAATGCATTGACGCCCGTATAAATGTTATGACTGATAATTCCACAGCTTTTTATACAAGAACCTGATGAAGCATATTAATTAAAATTGCACCAATTGCAGAAGGTATTTGACTTGTCCATGATGAATAAAGTGAAAATGCAACTTAACCGTAAGTGGGGAAAGCGAAATGTACTTATTACTTCCACTATTAAGTTGCTTATTCATGCTTTGGTGGATCAATACACAAGTGGTTGTTTCTTTTAACTTTTGTAATGTTTTACAGCACACCTTATTCTCCATTATTTTTTATGAAATGATGCTTGACGCTATTTCCATTACAATGATTTGATATTCTAGTTTATGAAGAATAAAGAATCATCGAACTTTATTGTAGACTATAATGGACAACAAAGCTGTATACTTGTTGAGTAATAAATGTAAAGTAAATTAATCATGACACTTAAGTTGTTGAATGACACATCAATTGCAATTACTGTTTGACCCATTAACCTAACACGGTTTGTTGATCCGCATTGTTAGTTATGAAGTGTTCTGTAACTATAAAATTTATCACTCTGACTATGGAGTATTTGAAAGTTCAATTTGTTTGAAGGAAATGATTCATATCATCAAAATAAGTAGTTATCATGTGGAGTAATTACCTTAGCTTAGTAGTCATTTATTTTAAATATTACTTTTTGTAATTTCCTAAAAAATATAGGAGCAAGCTTATAATTGGAGACAGTGGTAACATAATTAAACATCACTAATATTTAGGTTTATAAAGTTAAATAAACTTATGGTGTCATCAAAGTACATTGCAAGACAAAAGGGTCTGCAAATATGTTTTTCATGTTTGAACCCTTATATTTTTAAATATTCAGGATCAGAGGGAGTACATAGTTTATAAAATAGTTTATAAATATTTGAAGCATTGATGTGGTTAGGTTAAATTTTGAGAAAAAGTGGAAAACAAATAGAATAAACATTGCTTATATATGTGGGCGATAATGGGGTTCCTGTACTGGCAGATGAGGATGCGGCAGCTAAGGCCGGCAGCTCGACACATAGCATGCCACGAACAGGCCACTTGATCGTCACGTAATGGCTGGCCCCAATGCACAAGCATGTAGATGATGTAGCTAGCAATCTAGCTGATGCTCCCATCACTTTTGCATAGAATCTGTGCGTCTCTGCATACATATTCCCGGTGCCGAAATGGCGGAAATGGCGGCAGGAGCGATTCATCTCGATACGAGTACTCTTGCGCCTAGCTCGTTCAACATTGTAACACACTCCTGTAACACATTCATGGATGTGTTACAAAGAAGTTTCATAGTAACATAAGGCTAAGTGTTACAAATAAGGGCAGTAACACATACCGCTTTGTTTCGAAAAAATGTGTTACAGACACAAAATTGATGTTATAGTAAAAATGTTAAAAAAAGTAGTATGTTGTAACACATAATCAGAACACATGAAACGTGTTACATATACATATTCTATAGTAACACAATGTAATATTACTGCCAAAGTGTTACATAGGAAATATATAATGAAATATATAATATCGATGTTTCATCCATATATAAAGGTGTGTTGCCATTTCCTATTATCACACGGGTAAATACATAGAAGAACCTTTTTAATCAATAATGAAAATTTAAGCAATAGTGTAAAAATATTACATACTCTCAATTAGATAATATAGGGTGTGGGGATAAAATTTATCACCAATAAGTTGGTGGTTATCAGTGGATATTGATGAGATATGTGATATTTGAAAAAAAACTGGACATATAATTAATCTGAGGGTACTAGTGCAAATAAATAGTCCTACTCTGGTTAGAAAGGTTAGTTCTGTTCTTGCTTTGTGGTCTTTTATTTTTTTCCTTTGGAATTAGTAATTGATGACTGGGATTGGTAATTAAATTGACCGTGGATTGCTTGCCGGTTTCCTTTTGATATACAGGCGGTCAGGCTGGACACTGATCTTGATCAGATTAGCTGCTCGCAGAATAGAATTAGTAAAGCTATCACACACATGCAGCACGAGACAGTATACGATGCTAGCTGAATGCTGCAGCGCTGAAATAATGCCGGATCCTTTATCGCCTCAATGGTACCGGGATCGACTGGCCGAGGGCGGCATGTTTTAATATTTTTGACCACCGATCGAAGAACGCGCGGCAAAGTAAAAGAGCAAGATTACAAAATTATCCATGCAAAGGCCCACAACCTGGTCAAACAGAAACCGCTTCCGGCGCTTCTCCGCGCCGTCCGCAAAGGGAGATCGCGATTTGCCATACTCCCCCCGACCGCCGCCGCCGTTGCACCTCTCGGTGCGGCCGCCCTGCCCTCCTGCCGTCCCTTGTCTGCAATAGGGTCCTCGGCAAAGTCCGGGCTCGTGGCCTCCTGTACTGGCAGGACAACTACTAGAACTGGGCCAACAACTACGTGAGTACCCTTCTCATCTCACAACTCTTTTTTTTCACGTTGCCTTGTTCTTGTTTAATACTACCTACGAGGCTACGATTCGCAGTTCGGGAGTGCTCTTATATTTTATTATTTTGTTGTTGCAATTGGGATTTGTTGATCACGGGGAGCCCCTTGATAGGCATGCCTATATAAAAAAAATTAACGGGCATCTGCACGCATATATAGAAACAAAGAATAAAATATGAGAATATAGTGAATGAATCCCACTGCGACCACCAAGATTTTATTGTTGAATATTATTCTTTAAATCCACAAACAAGTCATATTTTGAGTGCAACTGCAAGTCATCAGTCAAAACCTTTGATAAAAACATTCTTCTGGTACGTTCGCTTTGAATACATGAAAATGATGCGAGTATCTTTGTCTCAAAAAGTATCTTACAGTAGTAAAGTATTGCTACATTTAACAAATATATATTGCAACAAAAATAGTAATGAAGTTATATTTTATTTATGGGAATCAAAGTTATATCTTGGGAAGCATGGTAATGTGCAAAACAACACCTATTTCAAATTAGAGAGATTATCCAGTATGCACAATTATGACGTGATGGGAAAATTATTTTTTATGAATGGAATTCTTAGTGCCATCGAAGCAACGGAATTGATGACAAAAAGACCGGTGAAGATCTAAATGGTGAGTAAACAGTTGCAGCCTGGTAAACTTTGGTTATTTCAGTCATCTATTCAGATTTAATTTTTCATGTATTTAGCAAATCTCGAGATTGAGAAGTTCAAGCAGTGAGTGGAAAGAGAGAGACTGGGCAAAAAGTGACAAGTTTCTTTTATGCCTGGTTAGTGTTCATTGTTGTGCTGCATATGCATTGTTGTAACAAGCTATTTTGGTCTAACTTGTGGATGTCGTAGCACAAGAATCCAGCTTGCATTGTCGCAGCTTGACTGCTGTGAAACAACATTAGAAACCTTTCAGTGAAACAACATTAACATAGCAACTTTTCAGTGAAAAAAAAATAACTTCTGTGAAAACTAGTTTGCCGGTTAGGATAATAATCATTTACTTGAAATATTGAACTCTCCTTGACAAAGTTTATTTGTTTACTTTTTAATATATTGTCAATGCATGCGCAAATAAATTTCTCATTATTTCAGATTATCATACAGAGTTCATATTCAATATCTCTCCGTATTTATGTATGTTACAGCTACCTTTTTAAAATTTTAGTGTACCATACATGCATAACATATATAATATGTAAAGTTACAATTTTCTTTCTATATGCAGGTTGAAATGATCAGTGCTAAATTTTTATGTTGATGCATACAAGAATGGATAATAAAGAAGCAATAAAGTTTAAGAATACTACATGTTTATGTTTACATTTTTCTCTTTCTTTTTCTATGGACATTGTACTCTTCATTACATTTTCTTGTTAGAATCATATCTTTATGTATATGTACTATCACAGGATGGGAACAACAGAACAAGTACTACGGCAATATCAATGCAGCTTGCTATCAATATTATTGCAATTTATGGTTGTGTGATTCATTAATGTGTCATGTTCACAATTTTTAATACCATGGATGAGCAGGCGAAACAACTCGCATGGCACTGGAAACGGCCGGGACAAAGCCGGATCTGTCGCCGAAACCACCGGCCAGCCGCCATGAAGCGCCGGGGATGGAGGACTGGGCGGAGACAGCGCCGAATCACCCCGCCACCACCTTCCTCGCACCCGCGCAGTTTCGGCAGCGTGCTCGGGTCGCGGCGGCGAGCACCCGGTTCTTGCATGCGCATTGACCCCGCCCCCGTGTGTGTCATCGCCACGAGCCGGGAAGAAGACGCTGCGAACATGACCGTGATGGTCACTCCATGACGACGAGCCATGGGGGATGCCGACGAAGAGGGGAGGGAGGAAGCCAGCCAGCGGCACCCCTGGGATGCGAAGAAATCCTTGCCGTCGGCCATCCTCATCTCCGGCTGGGCTTCCGGCGTTGAACTCCGGCGGCGGCAGGACCGCGAACGGCAGTCGGAGGAGCCCCTGGCGGCGTTGATGGGTGCCGCCACCTGAGTCGCCGGAGGGGCGACGCGGGGGCAAGATTCGCTTTTTCAGGTGACGCCAAAAGTCGTGTAGATGCATAATAATATTTATAGAATTAGAAAAGTCAAAACGACCTACAGTTTGGAACAGAGAGAGTATATGGTACTATACAAATCTCCCGGAACACCGGAACACGTAAGCTTTGAACTCAAAAACTCGTCAGGACCATACTCGACTTCGTTTGAAAAAAAAATAAATCTTTACAACTATTAATAATTCTGTTAAAGTCAACAAAATGATCGAGCTAGGTATTCTTAAAGAATTAAGTATGCGTTGCTCTCTCCGTCATAGGTCGTTTTAACTTTTTTGGATTTATAGATTTTGCTATGCACTTAGATATACAATATTTAGATATACAATATGTGTAAATGTATAGTAACAACTATAAATATAGAAAATGTCAAAACAGCATATTATTTGGACAAAAGGAGTAGAAGATTTAGGATCGGAAACGGGAAGAATGTGCCTTTGCTTTTGCCAGCCGCATGCAGTTTGTTAGTAGTATCCACGTTATTAACTCCACGTGCTTGTCTGACAAGCTGCTAATATAATGCCTAGAAAAACGTTCTACGTACTAATCCGACCGAACAGGCAACGCCTAACTACATGTTTCCATAAGAAAAAACACACACGCATCAGTCCTAAATGGCATACCAGCGAACCGGTCTTGCGTATAAGCACACATGAGGTACAAAATGCTGGAACAGTCCCACCCAACTCCACGTCCGACTGCCGCGCCATGTGAGCCAGCCAAAGATACCCCACTACTGTAGTGCCGGGCACTTGGACGACATAGTATACGTGCAACAACGACTGTCAGAGAAAAAGCACCGTGCACCATCTCCCTCACGGGCACGACCCACATGCGCAACTTCCCGTCGTCACGTCACCTCTGAGGCAGAATCACAATTTAGCTTCTCTTCATCGTCCAAAATATCAACAATGTATATATATAGTATCTGTTTTTAATTTGCAAGGTTGTACACTTGTACCTGTCCGTCCGACCTAAGTTCGGAGTGACCGGTTGTGGGCGTTGGCAGTTGTTCACGCGAGCAATCGATGGAGGCAGCCACAGGCCGAGGTAGCGACTTAAAAGGAAGACGAAGAGCGCGCATGCACAGTACTATGGCGAGATGGTGCGCATGCCCACACACATACATGGGCATTGTATGTGCACTAGGTCTTGTTTCGTATGATGCACAGATGAAGCTGTCTTTTGGGCGGCCGGCCCGTGCGATCGATCGGTCGGCGGATGTGAAGGTGCAAGCGGCAAACGAATGAAGCGACGTGTGGCAGCTGGGCCGTGTGGAACCGCCAGAGGAAGGAGATGCACACACATAAATCATGCATCATGCGGTCCTGGATCTCCCCGGGCAGGCGTGCGTACTTGCCATAGTGCCGGTAGGACAAACTGCCTTACCAACCACCGCAGCTTCCAGAAGCCAGCTCCCTGGATGTGTTGGCATCAGGGATGGATTTGATGTCTGGATCCTACTTATCCGAATCTGTATCCGCTAAAAACGTCAATATGGATATCCGTATTCGTATTCATTTTTAATATGGATATCTAACAAATGTATCCGTATTCGATTTTCAATGTTTTTCTCTATCCGGTTCCAGATTCGTATTCGACAAAAATATAAAATATCCAACATTATCCGTATCCGCAAAGAATAAAGTACCTAATGAAGCCATCTAAAACTTATTTATATTACTAAATACTAATTACAAATGATGTTAATTTTAATATTGCTAATGAAATAATTACTTGCACTATTTAAACTATTAAAAAATTATCCATATGACAAATTAGTAACTATGTTAACCTAATATTACTAGTGATATATAATGATAAAATTTAATTAATTTTCATATGACTATTCATATTAATTTTAAATACATTATATTATTTATTAAATGATAAATCATATTTAAATGTATTAATGAACTTATTTTTATTATTAAATGATACATATTTATGGAAATACTTATTTTTATATTTATTTTGATATATTTAACCATTTATTAATAAATATGTTATTTTTAATAAGATATCTATTATGTACTATGCTCATAATTTACTCCCTACTTGTAACATGATTTTTGATCAACTATAAAACCATAAAGCAAAATTGACACTTGTTATGATGATATGTTATAAGACGAGCAAGTATCCGAATGCGAATCCGAATTCGAACTATTCATTTTGTATTTGTATTCAATAATATTTGTATCCGTATTCGAATTCGAATTAAAATATGGTAAATAGTGCTATCCGAATTCGATTCCATCCGTATCCGATCCGAATCCATCCTTAGTTGGCATGGGAAGGAAATTGTTAGAAGAAATCATTGGCTGATGTAACAATATTTTTGGGAAGAGATATATGCCCTGCAAAGTGGACAAATACGCAAGTTTTCTATATGGAAATTATGATCTTTTTTTTTCCAGAAAAGAAGGGTCGTATTGTTTATTTTTTTTCAGCTGAATCAATAAAGCAGACTAGTAGCTAAAACATCAGTTTGCTGAATGTCTACCTGATCTCAGAGATGACGACTATAGGTCCGTTTCTAAGTAGCCGTCCTCACTCAGTGAATCTTAACGGTTGGTATATATTTGTAGTACCCTCCGCCATTGCCGTGTATTTCTGTTTGCTAGGGTGGGCATTCGGTTAGACCGAACCAAACCGATCGGTTCTTCGGATTTTCGTAAAATTCGGTTAGTCAAAAGTTGGAACCGATCAGTTACTTAAAAATTACAGGAACTGAGAAAAATCGGTTTTGGTTAGTTCGGTTCGATTTGGGTCATAACCGAACCAACCGAACTATTTGTTACTGCATTGAAAAACTAATAAACAAATTCACGAAAGATTCATCCTCGTGCAAATCAACAAAATTGTACCAGAAATCAACAAAACCACAATACAAATCGATGCAAATTGACAGGATCCTGTACCAGGGGCATCTCGGGGAAGGGATTCAAGATGACCAAATAAAAGGCACCAAGGGCCCAACAGCAAGAAGCGTTTGGGAGGTGGCCCATGTGACGCTGCGGCCCGCTTCCTGATCTCCCTGGGACAGCCACCGATGACCACAGCTTGCCGCACCGACCGGCTCGGGGGACGGGGCCCGTAGGGGGCCCATAGTGCCTCACCTGCCCCTTGACTAAGGGTGATCGACGTTGTATTCGGCAGATTGAATGCGAGGCTAGGCCTCCTTGACCGCCCCACGAGGGGACATGACCTGGCGGAGGGAGCTGACCTTTAGCCAAGGGGTCCAAGCATGAGGTTGCACCCTTCGGACCATCCAGGGCGACCTGAGGGACGTGGCCACATGGTCCGTACATGCTCATGCGCCCCGATGTCATCATCACCGTCCCGGCATGGTGATCCATCGCGATCAAAGAAAGGCCGCCACGCTAGGTCTTGTACGGGCCCATAGTTGGGGCAGGACCTAGGGACAGGCACCACATGTCGAGCGGAAGTGAGCATGCAAGAGAGGTCGGGGAAAGTCGGGGAAGGTGGCACACCTCGTCAAGGTTGCTGACCCAGGGCTCACCCACTCTTGCCAGGTACGGACGTCATCAACATCACCCATCCCATTCACTACCACGGGGCTGGTGGACGGGACAGAGAGGCGTCATGGCGCAAGCTAGGCCATGTGTAGGAAGCCCATGCCACAGAGGAGCCACCGTACAGGGCGCACAAGGTCCACGTCGTCAAGGAAGGTCAGGCCGCCCAGACCACGCCCCGACCCCCGACCTCAGAGATTGGGGAACCCCCTCCTTTCTCTCAAACATTGTTGCCCGGTCCTTGACCTATATAAAGGGAACCAGGCCTTTACTCTTGTGGGCTCAACCCCATCTTATGCACACACACATCGTACGAACACTTGCTTGCAAGCACCTTGTTGTAAGCTTCAGCACACTTGATCGAAGGAACACAATTCCTGCCAAAACTGGACGTAGGTATCTTCCCAAACAAGTATAAATCCTTGTCTCTTGTGTGCTAGCCATCGGAAGTGAGGAGAGCGTGGTGTACAATCACTTATTCACGGTTCGAAACACTAACAGTGGGCGCATTAGGTAGGGGAAGTTGCGTATTCCTCGCCAGCTTTCGATGGCTTCCTTTGGTCTTGGCACCGGGGGTGGTGCCGCCCTGGGTGACACCATACGTTTCGGGAGCCTTGAGCTCGCCATCGAAGTTAGGGGCAACCTGCATCCCTTCCCCAGCTTCCTTCCGACCCAGGCTTTCCGATTCAGGAGCCTGAACTTTGTAGCTGGCAAACAAGGTTACCTGCACCTACTTAAGGAGGGGCTCCCCACCCAGCCTGAGCTGGTAGGTGCACCACCCTGCGGTGATCCCGTCACGTTGCCTATCGACGGTGACACTCTTGTGTGTCAAATTGACGTGCACCTCGGGGCTGACCCCAAGCTCGAGGCCTGCCAGTGTACCTTCTACGCGCTGGCCAACGTCTTTACCCAACTCTCGGGGGAGGCCCTACCCCCCCTGAAGAGTGAATTCTGGGACCCTATGGTTCAGCTGTCGTATGATCTCCGGAACGTTTTCCAGCTCTTCCAGCTAGACCTTGAGCGCTGGCTCTACCGCACCCCCATGAACCCCACATTCGTGGGAGCGGTGGAGTACGTGTCTGTGTCCTTCCACGACCTCATGGAAGTCCATTCCATGAGCAGCTCCTTGTCGGAAGCGGAGCTAGTCCATTGCGACAAGCTGACGAGGGAGTGCTTCATGGCAGAGCTCGTCGAGCACACCCCTCCTGACGGTTAACACTCGCAGACGTACCAGTGCACGCGGGAAGAGTGGGAGGCGTACCTTCGTGTAAAAGCGGAGCACCTCGCCACTAAAGTGGTAGAGTTGGATAACCGGTGTACGCAGCTGGAGCGCGATCACACCAAGCTGAGCAAGTAGTGTGGCGAGCAAGAGGGTGGGGCGGCCCACGACCATTCACATTGTATGCATGAGCAGATCATGCATGATGAGAACAATGTTCACCAATTAGCTCGAGCCAACTAGAACGTGGCTACCGCTGCGATGATCCTGCGCTCGATGCCCAAGCCGCAGGACCCCGAGGGATAGCGCATCCACAACGAGCTCAAGGGGCTGCTCGAGACCGCAGCGGTCCAACAGGCTGAAAGCTCCCTCCAGTGAAGGCAGGAGGCGAGCACTAGCCACCGGACATGGAGCGCGAGTGGCCCCCAAGCTTCTTGAGCATCCGCTGCCACCGCAGTTGGCCGGCGGGAGGCCGGCCGACCCGCGGAAGAGGCGTTGGCACCACGGCGTCCTGCCGCCTTGGTGCACAGTCGCCTAGGTGGCGCTCACGACACGTGGCGCACGATCCAGGTGCAACTCCACAAACGTGCGGAGTCCAATCAACAGCATCATCACGACCGCGATGACCACCACAGCCACCGCAACCGCTACTACGAGGGCTCATGCTCGCAGCCCTCGGATGGCTCGGGCTCGAAGGATTTTGGGAGAAGGATACGTTTTGCACCCTTCCCTGAGTGCTTCCGCACCCTGATCAACATCAGCAAGTACACCGGGGACATGAATCCTAGCGTATGGCTGGAGAACTACCGGCTCATCGAGCCGGTGGCACCAACAATGGTGACTTCATCATCCAGTACCTGCCGATCTTTCTCGTGGACTTAGCTCAAGCATGGCTGGAATATCTCCAGCCAGACTGCATGCACAGCTGGTCCGACCTTTGCCACAACTTCATCGGCAACTTCTGAGGCACATACACATGACCGGTAAATTCTTAGGATCTCAAGAGTTGCAAATAGAGGTCAGGGGAGACGTTGCGGGAGTACATCCACCGCTTCTCCTGGCAATGCAACAAACTTCTCGATGTCATTCATGCTGATGTGATCGGGGCATTCATCTATTGGACCACCTGCAAGATGCTCGTCCACAAGTTTGGCTGCGCCAAACCCCACTCTACCAAGGAGCTGCTCGACATCGCCACCAACCACGCCTCAAGGAAGGAGGTGGTGGTCCCGATCTTCGATGGAGGGGAAGGTACCACCAAGCGTAGGGGCAATGAAGAGGGCAGCCCCTCCCGTCACGATAGCAAGAAGAAGAACAAGAAGCGCCACGATGATGACCTCGTGGCGGTAGCCAACCGCCCTGGCAAGCAACAAAAGGGGGGGAAGCCCACCCCCGACCACTTTGAGAAGATGATCGAGGGACCATGCCTAAGCCACGGCTACCCCACAAAGCACCTCTACAAGGATTGCGACCTCATGAAGTGCTGCTTGAGGGGTGACCTCAAGGTCAGCACCAAGGCGAAGCAGCCGCCAGATGCTTACATCAACACCGGGAAGGAGGACACCTTCCCTGAGCCCCAAGACTACCTCATAATCTTTTGCAGCCCTGACTTCTACGGGAGCCTCATGAGGAAAAACACGGCCAGGCAGGTACTAAGCGCTGACCTGGTCGTTTCGATCTCTTAAAGTGGTCGGACATGGCTATCATCTTCGACACGACGGACCACCCCGACCACCTTGGAGCGCCGGGAAGGCTCCCGCTTGTGGTAGACCCAATCATCATGAACTTCCACCTATCCAAGGTCCTCATGGATGGGGGTTCTGGCCTCAACATCATGTACATCGCTACCTTAGACGACATGAAGATCCCAAGGTCAGAGCTCTGACCAAATGGGGCGCCTTTCCATGGGGTCATCCCAGGGAAGCAGGCAGTCCCACTAGGGCAGATCGACCTGCCCGTCACGTTTGGAACCCGGGCCAACTTCTGCATGGAGATCCTAACCTTTAAGATAGTAGAATTTGTGGGATCTTACCATGCAATCTTTGGGAGGCCATGTTACACAAAGTTCATGACGATCCCGAACTACACCTACTTGAAGCTCAAGAATCCCAGGCCTCGCGGCATGATCACGGTCAGCGCAAACCACGAGTTCATGCTTCTCTACGGTGTGGAGAACTATGAGCGGGTGATGCAGACCGTCCGCTCCCATGAGTTCTTTGAGATCTAGCAGGTCACGTAGGAGGTCTCCCCAGACTCCAACAAGGCCTCAACCTTGGGGGCCTTGAAGCCCACAGAGGACACCAAGATGGTCCAAATCGACTGCGAGGACTCCAACAAAGTGGCACGGATTGGCACCGTATTGTCCCCCAAATAGGAAGGCGAGCTCATCGACTTCGTACGTGAAAATCGGGACATCTTCACATGGAAGCCCTTGACATACCAGGGATCCCAAGGAAGGTCGTCGAGCACGCCCTCAACATCAGGCAGGATGCCTGGCCTGTTAAACAATGCCTACGCCATTTTGATGACAAGAAGCAGAATGTGGCGGATCCACTTCGGATTAGCTTGATTAGACATGGTTAAGCTGCCTAACATGCGACACCCATGCCTAAGCCAAGTTAACACGAAGTGCCATCGGATTTCATCCGATTAACCACTTGAACAGGATCGAGTTTAGCAAACTCACACGAAGGTGAGTGGTTCCAGAGAATACAATGAGTCCACTGAGTTAAACGATTTAACCCTTTAGTTCGGCCGCAAAAACCAACATCAGAGTTTTTCCAAGGTTCAAGGAAAACAACAAAAGGTAAAATCACTAGCGGAAGCAATCGTCGGGGTCGGACGTCCCTGGTGAGGCCAACTGGGACATCACTGATTCCTCTCCTCGCCGTCCGAGGAAGGATCCCACTCGACCGTCCAGCCCGGCGGGAGCTGGGGCGGCCAAGCGCCAGCAAAAGAGGTGTCGGGAGCAGCAACTTCACCGGAAAAACAGGAGCCACAACAAGGCTGAGCTACTAAGCTCAACAAGACTTAACCGATAGGAGTAAACTACTCCTCCTTCTAGACATGCAGGGCTCTTTGGCTGAGGGGTTCGTTTGCCAAAAGCACTAAGTAAAACCCTATTTTCAAGTTTTAGCTCCGGTTCTAGGTTCGTTTACCAGTCTAGGTTTTGCAACCTATTCTAAGCAATCATAGAACCAAACAAGATGTATAGATATAACAACAAACATGTCATCATCAGATTCCTCATTTACTCAGGGTGACATAGCGATCAAGCAATCTCAAACTGTGAGAGGCAGACGAATCGATTCGAGTTCTTTAACCATGCATGGTGAACCTAGCCTCACGACATCCGCACACCCGGAGGTCGCTTCCTGTGTCGGCCTTCCCCATCAATCCCCTAACCCGTGTCGGGCCCATTTCCTTTGGTGTAAGGTTCCACAGACCCGGCCTCTGCCGTCCTGTGACCACGCTTACCACCACGTGCGACAACCAGCAGGGAAACTCCGTTCCAAGAACAATGGGGTGACCGCTCACGTCTAGGTTCAACCCGGTACTAGGCTTCCTCATCCCATACTAAGTATGAGGCTAGTACTTTCAAACACTTGATCACGAACACCACCATTGTCGGGCCTTAGCAAGTTTTCATAGACAGACGGGGTGACCATCCGTCCACCAAAAAGTTACCAAAACCCTGCCCCGTCCATCGTCCTTATAGTTGTAACAGAAAGGTAGACATCCAACTCCTACAACTCGCGAGTGAAAGGGAATCACTCGGCTTTTACCGCCTCCTAGTTAAGCAAGCGGCTACTCGGTCCAACAGCTAGTGCTCAGATCATGGGGATAACTAAGTCATGCATCTAGGGTTTCAAACAACTCCTATACGTAAATGCACAATCATGTTACAGAAGGCATGCGCAAGTCTGGTAAAACACACAGGGTTTTCATGCAACCGGGGCTTGCCTTCGAGCAAAGAGGAAGGAAACTGCTCGACTTCGGGGGCGACTTCGGCTTCAGCGGGCAGGAGCTCAGCTACAGCTTCGTCCTCTGGCGCCGGGTGTAGCTCGTAGAAGCCGTCGGCGAGGTGCAGCTCTACACGAATGCAATGCAAGATTTAGCATAGACGGTTATTTCAATAGCAACACTGGCTCGCCTGAGCCCAGAAACTTGCGACAAGGAGCAGGAGGGTAGGGAGGTTCAAGAGAGCTGGTGAAGATCAAAAGGCAAGGGTAGGAAAGGAACTTATGATCTGATCCTTGAACTAGAGGATGTGGTATACTCGGGATCCTCAGACGCAAGCGCTGAAGGGTTCCTAAATTTTACACATACACCCTCGGGTTGAAGAAAAAGATCACAACCGAACCCTCGGGCGAGGCGGATAAGGGTCGGCGGAACAGATAGGGTCGGGCGAGACGGAACCGGGGTCGGGCGGATAGGAGGGGTCGGGCGAAGCGGACTGGGGTCGGCAACTTACCTTCTTCCTGATAGGAAAGCTTGGGGTCGGGAAGAAGCAGACTTGGGCGGAGGGACTAAAGCTTTGAACAACGGTCATTGGGTTCTGGCGTCAGGGCGGCGTAGGAGCGGGTAGGCCGGTGGTTGAGATTTGGCGGAGGCGGGCGTCGCCGTGTGGAAGATTTGACAGAAACGACCGGTTTAACGGCGCTAGAATCGAGGACGCACAGGTGAGAAGAAGGGCAGCCGCGGGCGCGCGGGCGAGCGCGGAGCAACAGATTGTCGGGCGGCTTCTGACAGGGCGGGGAAAGGAGCTGTCGCTGCCGCGGTCGGGGTTGGCGATGGAGGAATCGTCATGTAGCGGAGACCAGGCGGCGCGACTGTGGTTGAAGTGACGGAAAAGACGGGCGACATCGGGCTCTGGGGCCGGGATCTGGCGGCGTGATGATGGGCGCGGGAGGCGAGGCTCTGCAGAAAGGTTGCAGAGGGGCTTCCGCTGCCATTGGGGAAGGGGGCGCGAGAATCCACTCGGTCGCTCGCCAGAGACAAAACTGAGCGGCGGCGTCGGAGAAGACGAGCCACGCGGCAGGGAGACTCTGAAGCGGGCATGCAACTCGAGTGCGCCTGTCGTGGAGGATCTGGGGAAAAGATCTCGCGGGTCCACCGGGCGGATAGAACGGACATTTGAGGAAGATTTAGAAGGATCCGACGGTGGGCTGAGCTTGCCGGGGTCGGGATCGGAGCGAAGCGGGGAGGGGTCGGGTCTCCGGGGTTGGAACCGGGCTGAAGGCTGAGCACTCAGGCGCGGTAAAACAAGACAGATGACTATGATCAAGGGCTCCGATTAAGATTAACTCGGGAGATTAGGGGTCGGTCGTCACAGCCTACCCCTCTTAAAAAGAATCTCGTCCCGAGATTCAGGCATCAAAAGCGGGGTGCCGTTTTTACCTCCTTGACGAGATAGAAAACCTGGAAAGCGCTTGTTCAGATATTCGCCCGTCTCCCATGTTGCTTCATCTTCGGTGTGGTTTCTCCAGAGGATCTTGTACATCTTTACCACTTGGCGTCGGGTGTGCCTTTCCTTTTGGTCAAGAACTCGATCTGGGTACTCGGCGTAGGTCAGATCGTGCTCTACCGGAAGCTGTTCTTGCTCTAAGATTTCTGCTGGAACTCGGACACATTTCTTCAGTTGAGACACATGGAAAACATCGTGTATGGCCGATAGCTGTTCTGGGAGTTGGATCCGGTAAGCAACGGGTCCACATATCTCCACAATCTCATAAGGGCCAATATAACGGGGAGCTAACTTGCCTTTCACTCCAAACCGTTGTACTCCTTTGGTCGGGGAGACTCGAAGGTACACGTGATCACCAAGGTCGAACTGCAGGGGTCTTCTCCGCCGGTCGGAGTAACTCTTCTGTCGAGATTGGGCAGCCTTGAGATTAGCTTGAATTACCTTTACTTGCTCTTCGGCTTCTGCCACCAAGTCAGGGCCATAGACCTGTCTTTCTCCTGGTTGGGACCAGTTCAAGGGTGTCCAGCATCTCCGGCCATACAGGGCTTCGAACGGTGCCATCTTCAAACTGGTCTGGTAGCTGTTATTGTAGGAGAATTCTGCTAAGGGCAGACACTTGTCCCAATTCTTGTCATAGTGGATGACACAAGCTCTTAACATGTCTTCTAGAATCTGATTGACTCTCTCGGTTTGGCCATCGGTTTGAGGATGATATGTTGAGCTTCGGATGAGCTTGGTGCCCATGGATGCTTGTAGTTGCTCCCAAAAACGTGCCACAAACTGAACTCCTCGATCAGAGACGATGGTCTTGGGTACACCGTGTAGGGAAACTATGCGGTCGAGGTACAACTCTGCATACTGCTTGACTGTGTAGGTGGTGCGAACAGGAAGGAAGTGTGCGGTCTTGGTTAAACGGTCCACTACAACCCAGATGGAATCATATCGTTGTGATGTAAGGGGCAATCCAACTATGAAATCCATGCTGATGTCTTCCCATTTCCAAGAGGGAATAGGTAGCGGTTGCAGGGTACCTGCTACCTTTAAATGACTAGCCTTGACGCGTTGACAGGTGTCACATTCTGAAACATACCGGGCAATTTCCGTCTTCATTCCACTCCACCAAAAGGCTTGACGGAGATCATGGTACATCTTAGTGCTGCCAGGATGGATTGAGAACTTGGAGAGATGAGCTTCATCTAGGATTTGCTTCCTAAGGTTGGGGTCGGCGGGTACAACTAGTTGGTTTCCATAATGCACACCTCCCGTTTTGTCCTGCCGGAATTGCTTATATCCCTCATCCTTTACTGAGATCTTCTTGATGATCCGTTGTATTTCCTTATCTCTTACTTGTGCTGACCGGATTTGGTGTTCCAAGACTGAGTCAAGGGTGAGGTGAACAAGGGTTCCCTGAGAAATAATCTCCAAACCGAGTTTTCCCATCTCGTGACACAGAGTCTTGGCGAAGGCTGTTGACAGCAAGCAGTTGCAATGGTGTTTGCGACTAAGGGCATCGGCTACCACATTGGCTTTGCCGGGATGATAGTGAACTTCCAAATCATAGTCCTTTATCAGCTCCAACCATCTTCTTTGGCGCATGTTGAGGTCGGCTTGAGTGAAGATGTACTTGAGGCTCTTGTGGTCGGTGTAGATGTTGCAGTGAGTGCCCATCAGATAGTGTCTCCATATTTTTAAGGCATGAATCACTACTGCCAACTCGAGGTCATGGGTTGGGTAGCTCAGCTCATGAGGTCGTAACGCCCGTGAGGCATAGGCAATGACTCGATTGTCTTGCATAAGAACACACCCAAGTCTAGTGCCAGAGGCGTCACAGTATACGTCATACGGCCTAGAGGGGTCAGGCTGAGCCAAAACTGGGGCTGTGGTCAGCAAGTGCTTCAGGGTCTTGAAGGCTTCTTCACACTTGTTGTCCCACACAAATTTGACCTCTTTCTTCAACAACTCGGTCATCGGCTTAGCTATCTTAGAGAAATCCGGTATGAAACACCGATAGTAGCCGGCCAGTCCAAGGAAACTGATCTGGTGCACTGAGGCAGGAGGCTTCCATTCCATGACTTCCTGCACCTTACTGGGGTCAACGGCGATACCATCCTTGGAGATAGTGTGTCCCAAAAACTTGACACTATCTAACCAGAACTCACACTTGGAGAACTTGGCATAGAGTTGGTGATCTCTTAGCCGATGGAGAACTACATGAAGATGGTCGGCATGTTCCTCTTCGTTCTTCGAGTACACTAGGATATCATCAATGAACACCACTACAAACTTGTCCAGCTCGGGCATGAATACCGAGTTCATGAGGTACATGAAATAGGCGGGTGCATTGGTGAGTCCAAAGGACATGACTAGGTACTCGTACAATCCATATCTGGTAGAGAAAGTTGTCTTGGGTATGTCGCAGGGTCGGATCTTGATTTGGTGATAACCAGAACGAAGATCGATCTTGGAGAACACTTTTGCTCCGGCTAACTGATCAAACAAGACATCAATGCGTGGCAGTGGGTACTTGTTCTTGACGGTCACAGCATTGAGGGGTCGGTAATCCACATACATACGTAGACTGGCATCCTTCTTCTTCACAAACAGGGCAGGGCAACCCCAAGATGATGTACTGGGTCGGATGAAGCCTTTTTCCAACACATCATGCAACTGGGTATTCAACTCGGCTAACTTAGCGGGTGGCATCCGATAGGGTCTCTTAGATATTGGGGCTGTGCAAGGGATCAACTCTATGGAAAACTCCACTTCTCTATCAGGTGGCATACCAGGCAAGTCTTCCGGAAACACGTCAGGGTACTCACAGATAACAGGGAGGCCTTCTAGACGGGCTCCCAATAGGGGGTAGGCACAAGGAAGTGCAGACTCAGGATGGGTCAAGGATATGGTAGAACTGCCATGGAAGGGTGAGCTGATGTAGAGGGATCGGGCTACTGTATCTAGAACCACATGATGTCGGGCCATCCAATCCATACCAAGGATGACATCTATGCCTTCTAGGTCAAGGATGATAAGGTTTTCCTTGAAAAGGGTGGGGCCTAGCTGGAGGGGTACAAGAGTAACTATCTGATCCGACGTTATCCTTCCTCCAGGACTGGCGATCACATAAGGTTCCTTAGTGTGACCGACATTCAGCTCACATCTTTCCCTAGCCTTACTCCCGATAAAGCTATGAGAGGCTCCCGAATCAAACAACACAACAACAGCTTGATTTAAAACAAGGAAAGTACCCATCATTACTGGCGCACCTTCGGGGAGCTCGGTCAAGCTGGTGTAGTTGAGTCGGCCTTGTCGGACTTGCACCTTGGGCCTTCTTCCTTTGGCTGCCATGGGGTTCGGACCTTGCTGTTGATTCTTGTTCCTGGGGCAGTCCTTTGCAAAATGCCCTTCGTTGCCGCAGGTAAAACAACGGCTACTAGCTGCCGGGCGGGGTGGCGTTGGTAGGGTCGGCCGGGGCACCTGCGGTTGGAAGCCTGGAAAACGAGGCGCTGTTGCTGGCGGGGGTCGGGCGATCCACCTTCCTGACTGCTGGGGTCGAGGGCTTGTGGAGGAACCATCCAGAACCTTCGAGTCGGCGGACTCGGAAATGCCATAGAGGCTTTCCTCTTCTGGTCGGCCTTGAGAGCTTGCATGCAATCCTCTTGAGAGATGGCCAGATTGACCAACTCATTGTAGGTGTCCACCTTGATGGGGTTCAACCTTTCCCTGAGCTCCAAGCTCAGTCCTCGGCGGAATCTGTCCCGCTTCTTCTCGTCTGTGTCTGCATGGTAGCCGGCATAACGGCACAGGTCGTTGAAAGCTTGAGCGTAGTGCAGCACATCTCGGGTTCCTTGGGTAAGGGCCAGAAACTCGTTGAGCTTGCGCTCCAAGAGACCTTCTGGAATGTGATGCGCCTTGAACGCCGTCTTGAACTCATTCCAACTGACCACATGGCCAGCCGGCAGCATGGCATGGTAGTGATCCCACCAAAGCCGTGCGGAGCCACGCAGCTATTGAGCTGCAAACCGAGCCTTGTTGTTGTCGGGGCACGGGGCGGTGAGAAGCTCGAACTTGGATTCGATCGTACGAACCCAGGCGTCAGCATCGAGCGGTTCTTGTGTCTTTTGGAACAAAGGGGGCTGTGTCCCCAGAAAGTCCTCATACCGAGCGATATGCGGCTGCTGCTGAGCTCTTCCACCATGTGGCTGTTGCTGTTGCCCTTGTACCAGATGCCTTAGCAGCTCAGTTTGAGTTGCTAGGATTGCCTCCAGTGGAGATGAGGGCGGGGGTGGGGGAAGATCCTGTCGCTGATCGCTACTGCCGGGCACAGAACCAGACCTGGTGCGGTGCGCCATCTGCAAGAGTTAACGCTCCATTAAATTCATAATCTTAGGAGTACTCCAACAATTGGAACGTATAAATTAAATCCTTCAATGCGACTCTTGCCAATGGTGCAACACACGTCCTCATAGGGAGAACACACTTTTGTCATTCTCAGAGTAGATAACATTTATCTGGACCTGGTACTCAACTTCAGGCAAAACATGTCATACACAGACCCCTATGATCCAACTCAAGCCAAGGGGTCGGGCAACGATCCATACTTAAAAAGGGTCGGACGAGGTGGAAACTGCCTCGAAGGGTCGGCGCACTCGGTCTCACAAGCTGGGGTCGGCCATCTGAACAGGCTCCCAGAACACAGCATATGGTCATGGCGCAACTTAGCCTAGCATCCACACCATGCAAAGATGAAAAAGCCAGGCACCAGAATTGACTTTATATACAACGATGTTCCAATCACAGGGAGTACTCGACTCTAGGCTAACCTATTACAACCTTTCCAAAATTTAGGCTGCCGAGGAGTACAACAAAAGAATGATCCCCTGAGAACCCTCAATCTACCAATGGACACTATGAGTAGGAGAAGGGGCGCCATCTTCCTCGATATCCATGCTGGACGCTCCTTCGTCTTCCTCAGGGTCCTCTTGATCTTCGAGCTGCATGTTGAGGGCATGCATATCATCGAGCTCAGCTTGATGCTCCTCCAAGTGGGCATTGGCAACTGCCAACTCCATTTCTATCTCCATCTTCTCCTCCGATAGCTCTATCATGCCGTCCACTAGGTCGGCGACTTCTCCCTCAAGCTCGGAGATCCGGTCTTGCATGTCGTGGATCTGGATACCCCGTTGAATAAGCTGGTAGGTTTGGCCTACCATATCTCTTCGTGCCGATTGGAGGTACCCGTGAGCATCCGCTGCTGTCCGGGCGAAGAGGGTCATGGCTCTCCCTTGAAGCTCTATCAGCCGGTAAAGAGCTGCCATGCACATGATATTGGTGGAGATGGTGACCATGGCGCATGTGGTGGCTAGCACCTCAATGTTCCCGACGCGGTCGAGCCATGCCGGGTCCAGCCGGTTCCTGACGGGGAAAAGGCCGATCGGGTCGAGCGTGATCTCCAAGGGATGCAGCTGGCAGAACTGGGTGAGAAGCTGGAGGGCGGCAGACTCCCATGTATCCTCAGGAGCAAGGCCATAGGCTATTATGCCGAAAGAGGGCCAGTCGGGCCGCACAGGGGAGGAGGTACCACCGCCTGCACTTGGCACGTCTGGATACCCTGCTCCAGATATAACCGTCCGGCGTACAAGGGTGGGGACTGGTACCCAAACCACTTCAACGTGTCCCATAGAATCGCGGGGAAACCCTCGAAATGCAGACATGTTGACTGGAAAGTACCGTCCGCTCCAAATAGAACATGCCCGGGAACAGCCATCTGGAACCAAGAAACCGAAACCACGTGAGATAAACTCCAAGGGTCAGGGGTCGGATAGAGAAACATTCGGTTTTGACCGAGAGCAACGGAAGAACTAGAAATCCTTAGATCCAAAAAGAACTCTTTCGAGCAAGGTTGCTGTTGAGAAGGAAACCTTACAGCTTTTTAGTTATGACGCATGCACGGCCTACCTTACACTTAACCAAAAACAACTGCCAGAAACTTTGGGTCTTACGTGGTCAGTGCCGGTGACAAGGCAACAATCACGTCTCTCCCTATAATAACTAGTCGGTTCTACACGTCTCTTAAACGAACGCGGTTAGCGTACCTGCAGAAAACACCAACACACGAACCTTCCGTGCCAGCACCCACGAAAGCGTTCCCAAACATTACCGCTCACTATAGGAACGGCACCCATGCGTTTAAGGCTGCATGGACAGCACTCAACCGTGGAAATAGGTTCCCTTTGAATGGAACCATATAACCCTTCGCATACTCGAGATGCGGAATCAGCACACGTATGACAAACGTGGCGAACCAACCGTGCTGATAGGTTCGTTGGAATCGAACCGTACCAACCTTCGTATGGAGTACATACGGAACCTGCGCACGTGTGATAGACGTGGGCGAAAACAACCACGAGGATAGGGTCCTTTGAATAGAACTCCCTATCAACCTTCGCATGCTCGTGATGCGGAACTCGGCACACGTATGATAGACGTGGCGAAGCGCTGGAAGGGTTAGCAAAATAACCAAGTAATTATTAGTCACCTAAAACAACCCCAAAATCCCCTAGGGCCTCTCGCACTAAAGCCATCCTTAACAATCGTACGAGATTTTTCAAAAGTTTCTTGCAACTTTTATCTTTTCAAAGAAGTGTTTAGGGCTTGTTGTGTTCTCTGTACTGCTAAACTGGCTCTGATACCAGCTGTGGCGGATCCACTTCGGATTAGCTTGATTAGACAGGGTTAAGCCGCCTAACATGCGACACCCATGCCTAAGCCAAGTTAACACGAAGTGCCGTCGGATTTTATCCGATTAACCACTTGAACAGGATCAAGTTTAGCAAACTCACACGAAGGTGAGTGGTTCCAGAGAATACAACGAGTCCACTGAGTTAAACAATTTAACCCTTTAGTTCGGCCGCAAAAACCAACATCAGAGTTTTTACAAGGTTCAAGGAAAACCACAAAAGGTAAAATCACTAGCGGAAGCAATCGTCGGGGTCGGACGTCCCTGGTGAGACCAACCGGGACATCACTGATTCCTCTCCTCGCCGTCCGAGGAAGGATCCCACTCGACCGTCCAGCCCGGCGGGAGCTGGGGCGGCCAAGCGCCAGCAAAAGAGGGGTCGGGAGCAGCAACTTCACCTGAAAAACAGGAGCCACAACAAGGCTGAGCTACTAAGCTCAACAAGACTTAACCGATAGGAGTAAACTACTCCTCCTTCTAGACATGCAGGGCTCTTTGGCTGAGGGGTTCGTTTGCCAAAAGCACTAAGTAAAACCCTATTTTCAAGTGTTAGCTCCAGTTCTAGGTTCGTTTACCAGTCTAGGTTTTGCAACCTATTCTAAGCAATCATAGAACCAAACAAGATGTATAGATATAACAACAAACATGTCATCATCAGATTCCTCATTTACTCAGGGTGACATAGCGATCAAGCAATCTCAAACTGTGAGAGGCAGACGAATCGATTCGAGTTCTTTAACCATGCATGGTGAACCTAGCCTCACGACATCCGCACACCCGGAGGTCGCTTCCTGTGTCGGCCTTCCCCATCAATCCCCTAACCCGTGTCGGGCCCATTTCCTTTGGTGTAAGGTTCCACAGACCCGGCCTCTGCCGTCCTGTGACCACGCTTACCACCACGTGCGACAACCAGCAGGGAAACTCCGTTCCAAGAACAATGGGGTGACCGCTCACGTCTAGGTTCAACCCGGTACTAGGCTTCCTCATCCCATACTAAGTATGAGGCTAGTACTTTCAAACACTTGATCACGAACACCACCATTGTCGGGCCTTAGCAAGTTTTCATAGACAGACGGGGTGACCATCCGTCCACCAAAAAGTTACCAAAACCCTGCCCCGTCCATCGTCCTTATAGTTGTAACAGAAAGGTAGACATCCAACTCCTACAACTCGCGAGTGAAAGGGAATCACTCGGCTTTTACCGCCTCCTAGTTAAGCAAGCGGCTACTCGGTCCAACAGCTAGTGCTCAGATCATGGGGATAACTAAGTCATGCATCTAGGGTTTCAAACAACTCCTATACGTAAATGCACAATCATGTTACAGAAGGCATGCGCAAGTCTGGTAAAACACACAGGGTTTTCATGCAACCGGGGCTTGCCTTCGAGCAAAGAGGAAGGAAACTGCTCGACTTCGGGGGCGACTTCGGCTTCAGCGGGCAGGAGCTCAGCTACAGCTTCGTCCTCTGGCGCCGGGTGTAGCTCGTAGAAGCCGTCGGCGAGGTGCAGCTCTACACGAATGCAATGCAAGAGTTAGCATAGACGGTTATTTCAACAGCAACACTGGCTCGCCTGAGCCCAGAAACTTGCGACAAGGAGCAGGAGGGTAGGGAGGTTCAAGAGAGCTGGTGAAGATCAAAAGGCAAGGGTAGGAAAGGAACTTATGATCTGATCCTTGAACTAGAGGATGTGGTATACTTGGGATCCTCAGACGCAAGCGCTGAAGGGTTCCTAAATTTTACACATACACCCTCGGGTTGAAGAAAAAGATCACATCCGAACCCTCGGGCGAGGCAGATAAGGGTCGGCGGAACAGATAGGGTCGGGCGAGATGGAACCGGGGTCGGGCGGATAGGAGGGGTCGGGCGAAGCGGACTGGGGTCGGCAACTTACCTTCTTCCTGATAGGAAAGCTTGGGGTCGGGAAGAAGCAGACTTGGGCGGAGGGACTAAAGCTTTGAACAACGGCTAAGACCGGCAATGCTACGGCGGCGGCGGTGCTTCTTGCAGATCACAAGAGAGCTTTTACGTAGCACGGAGGAGCAAGCGGCTGGGTGACTTCGAGAAAACTGAGGGAGAATCTGAGAGCAGAGTTCCTCAGGAATTTGGTGTGTGGCGCTAGGAGCTTGAGCAGGGAGCGAGAGAATGGCTGAAGACAACAATGGCGGAGGGAACTCCGGCGGCTGGTGCATTCCTTTTATAGCTGCTGGAACGGAGGAAGGAAGCGGCGCGGGAGAGAGAGAAGTGAAGCGGCGCGAAGGCCGGGGAGAAGCAATGGAGTGCTCTGCCGGGGCGGCGATTGAGCGAAGAGAGCGGTGGTGCAAGACTCCGGGGGTGACGCCAGCGGTCATTGGGTTCTGGCGTCAGGGCGGCGTAGGAGCGGGTAGGCCGGTGGTTGAGATTTGGCGAAGGCGGGCGTCGCCGTGCGGAAGATTTGATAGAAGCGACCAGTTTAACGGCGCTAGAATCGAGGGCGCACAGGTGAGAAGACAGGCAGCCGCGGGCGCGCGGGCGAGCGCGGAGCAACAGATTGTCGGGCGGCTTCTGACAGGGCGGGGAAAGGAGCTGTCGCTGCCGCGGTCGGGGTTGGCGATGGAGGAATCGTCGTGTAGCGGAGACCAGGCGGCGCGACTGTGGTTGAAGTGACGGAAAAGACGGGCAACATCGGGCTCTAGGGCCGGGATCTGGCGGCGTGATGATGGGTGCGGGAGGCGAGGCTCTGCAGAAAGGTTGCAGAGGGGCTTCCGCTGCCTTTGGGGAAGGGGGCGCGAGAATCCACTCGGTCGCTCGCCAGAGACAAAACTGAGCGGCGGCGTCGGAGAAGACGAGCCACGCGGCAGGGAGACTCTGAAGCGGGCATGCAACTCGAGTGCGCCTGTCGTGGAGGATCTGGGGAAAGATCTCGCGGGTCCACCGGGCGGATAGAACGGACATTTGAGGAAGATTTAGAAGGATCCGGCGGTGGGCTGAGCTTGCCGGGGTCGGGATCGGAGCGAAGCGGGGAGGGGTCGGGTCTTCGGGGTCGGAACCGGGCTGAAGGCTGAGCACTCAGGCGCGGTAAAACAAGACAGATGACTATGATCAAGGGCTCCGATTAAGATTAACTCGGGAGATTAGGGGTCGGTCGTCACACAGAAGGCCATTGGCGAAGAGATTGCTATGCTCCTAGCAGCTGGGTTCATCAAAGAGGTTTTCCACCCTGTCGAGGATAGATCCCTAGTACCTGCAAGGAAGGAAGAAGACCGACTCTCCTAGGATTCCCCTGTAATTCTACTAGGACTCATACCCTGTAATCCTATTAGAACACCTCTTTGTAACTGACTAGTAATCCCTCCCCCAGGAGTATATAAAGGAGAGTAGGGGTACCTGGATCGGTAGCTTAGAACCATAGTAAAGGACACCCAAGAGCATGATGCAATATACAACACCCCAAAAAGGACATAGGGTATTACGCTACTCTGGTAGCCCGAACCTGTATAAATCTGTGTCTTGTGTCCTCACTTTTACCTTCGAGTTTCAGGTCCAGTGATCCCCCACCAACTAATCTACTACATTGGGACACCCCTCGGTAGGTTGCCGGGTATAAAACACCGACATCTGGCACGCCAGGTAGGGGTGATCATCGAGATCATTAGGCGAGTTTGAAGGATCTCATTATCAAAATCAATCTGCTGAGCGATGGGTTCGCTGTTCTCCTATTGTTGATCTGTTGGCTCAGCGTTCTGTGCTGATCTCTCAGTGTAATGCTGCATCAGACTCGTTGTGAAGACGAAGACAATGCAGAATCCGATCTAGACTTTGACTCGGCAAGTTCTCCATCTGGCGCTAATTTGCATGTATTACTAGCTATCCTAATTAGAGGTGGAGTCCGACTCGAAGTGGTGTTGTTTCCAAGCAGAGGGAGTCCGGCCAGAGTGCCAAAAAAATGAAAAAAACAGCTATTGCTCACATGGATCAAGGCAAGGATAAGGTAGACAAATCTGAGTACTTCTCGTGAAAAACAATTTTGAGGGATTTTTGCTACACGCACAAGGAAGGCTGCAAGATCTTTGCCTGACACACACAAGAGATGTACGCGAGCACAACTACCCGACGTCCGGCCGCAACGACTCACCGATGACTACTTCAGCTACTCGTCTCAACTAGAAACTAGTTGGGGGTGGGCCTCACACCGTCAACAACTAGTCAGAATCGACTCCGACTAGTAGGCTTCATCACCCACAATCGCGGCTTCATTGACGATCGCGACGGCTTCGTTGACAATCGTCCACGAATAAGGTTAAGTCACTTTTTTAATAATTATTTTTCTTTGGCTTGTTTTCAGTATGGTTGGCAAATACACCGACTACTTATTTGTGTACGCCTCTCAACCGGAATAACCCTCCAGAGCTACACTTCGCTGACTACTCCTAGGGTATGTTGACCGACCGCCATGGGCTTGGTACACCGAGGCTATAGCCAAGGATTTGGTGCACTGAGTTTTGGAGGCTCCGCTACGAGCTTGGTACATTGAATGATAGAGGCTATGACCATGGGTTTGATGCACTGAGTGCTTGACGCTCACAGTGGCTACACCCTATGAACGCACTAATTCTTTACGCGGCAACACACGCTCTACTCGCGAAAAGGCAGAAAAGTCTCAATGACTACTTTAAGCGCAATCGCGTTCTCTTTTTGTTGCAATGTCAACTACTTATTTTCAATGTCTTTCTCTTAATGGTCGCTAATATCCTTGAGCAAAACATGCCTTAATCCGTGAAAGCCTTGGATCTTCTGTCATGCCTAAACACTAGGACGTATAGACGAGATGAAGATCTTAAATGTGTAGCAGCAGTGCCGATACGCGTACGAGACAAGGATCTCACACATAGTGGCAATGGCTAAACAGGGTCTGAGAGTCTAAACATAATAGGCTAACTACTCAGGAGAAATATGACCAAAATAAGAGCACGGCACAAAACATTTACATTCATCACTAAATAAATTTCAGTAGTTCTGATATTCTACACATATGCTACGTAATGTATGCATCTCTTTTTTCAGGTCAAGCTTTAGCAGCGACTCTCCAGGATGCTCAGCATACCTCCAATGGCTCAGCTAGCTTCCAAACTTGAGGGCTAAGCACCAAATAACTACTCGACGTGGCTCCTACAGCTCACCTAGCTTAAAAGCTCAGGGGTTGAATGCCACAAAACTACTCTGATGATGACTTGTGTGAAGACTAAAGACCCTCAGATTGATTATTGAATCATTCCAAGGCTCGAGGGCTGATAAGCTACACCCAACAATTGATTTTTTTCAAGATGAAAGAAGAAGATTCAGGATTTTATTGACCCCTTTAGCCTGATCCTTCGATTCAACCTAAGGCTTGAGGGCTACTCCATATGGAGTCTGACTTTTGCCACCCTCCATATCACAATCCGAAGATGAAGATTACAATATAGACTATTAGGGCTTGAGCACACCATATCCTCATGGTAGCTTTGAGGAAATTTGAAGATTCAGCCAGACAAAGTACTCGAGGAGCACTAAAAATACTCAGTGAGGATATGAAAAGTACTCGAAGACTATTACATTTGACTACGAAGCGCTCGGGAGCTTGTCGGGGATAGATCCCTAGTATCCTCAAGGAAGGAAGAAGACGGACTCTCCTAGGATTCCCCTGTAATCCTACTAGGACTCATACCCTGTAATCCTACTAGGACTCCTCCTTGTAACCAACCAGCAATCCCTCCCCCTGGAGTATAAAAAGGAGGATAGGGGTACCTAGATCGGTAGCTCAGAACCACAACAAAGGACCAAATCCTCAACACCAAACAACACCCAAGCGCATAGTGTAATATACAACCCTGCAAATAGGATATAGGGTATTGCGCTACTCTAGCGGCCCAAACCTGTATAAATCCATGTCTTGTGTCCTCACTTTTACCTTCAAGGTCCAGGTCTAGCGATCCCCCACCAATCAATCTACTACCTCAGGATACCCTCGATAGGTTTCCAGGAATAAAACACCAACACACCCTGAGTGATTGGCCAACCCGTGCTAGTGAAGAAGAAGAACGACTTCTGGCACATGTGCGTGGACTATACAAGCATGAACAAGGCATGCCCAAAGGTCCCATACCCGTTGCCCTGCACTGACCAACTCGCAACCTCCTTCATCACCCCATTCGGTGCGTACTACTACGTCACCATGCTGTTCAGGCTCAAGAATGAAGGATCCACATACCAGAGGTGCATTCACCGCTGTCTCGACCACTTGGTCGGGGACACCATGGAAGTATACATCGATGACATCATCGTCAAGTCCTGCAAGATGGAGCTGCTCATCGCCAACCTGAGAGACACATTCGAGTGTCTAAGCTGCTACAACATCAAGCTCAACTCGGAGAAGTGCGTCTTCGGGGTGCCCAAGGGCAAACTTTTGGGCTTCATCATCTGCGAGCGCGGCATCGAGGCCAACCTAAAGAAGATCATGGCCATCAGAAACTTAGGGCCAATCACCCTCCTCAAGGGCGCTTAGAAGCTGATGGGGTGCTTGGCCTCCCTAAGTCGCTTCATCTCGCAGCTTGGGAAGCAATGCCCTTATACAAGCTACTAAAGAAGTCCGATCAGTTCCACTGGAACGAAGAGGCGCAGGTAGGTCTTTGACAAATTGAAAGCCTTCCTAGCCTCACCCCCGACCTTGGTCTCCCTAACCTCGGAGGAACCCCTGCTTCTCTACATCTCCGCCACCACTCAAGTGGTCAATGCAACGCTCATCGTAGAGCTCGAGGAGCCAGGGCTTGCCCTCAAGGTACAGAGGCTGGTGTTCTTCATTAGCTAAGTACTATCTGACACAAAGTTACAATAACTCCAAAAGATGATTTATGCCATCCTGATCTCGAAGCGCAAGCTCCTCCACTAATTCGAGAGCCAATCGATCCTGGTGGTGACGTTGGCGCCGATCAGAGAAATCATCCAGAACCACGATGGCTCGGGTCACGTAGCCAAATGAGCAATGGAGCTCATGGGCTACTAGATCAACTACACACCAAGGACTACGATCAAGTTGCAAGTACTCACCGATTTTTTCGTGGAGTGGACTGACACCCAGACGCCCCCACCCCCAACTAGTCACATGTATTGGACGATGTACTTTGATGGGTCATTCATGGTGGTGGGAGTAGGGGCTGACATCGTGCTCAACTCCCCAAAGGGGGATTGCCTCGAATACGCGATCCACCTCCACTTCCCTGCCACCAACAACGTGGCCGAATACGAGGCCCTCATCCACAGCCTCTAGATTGCCTCTGAGTTGGGCGCCCACCGCCTCTACATTAGGGGTGACTTGGAGCTCATCGTCGACCAGGTCATGAAGGAGGCCTCTTGCCATGATGGGAAGATGGTCACCTATTGCAATGAGTTGCGGAAGCTCGAGGAAAAGTTCCACCACATCCTTAGGTGCGACAATCTCACTGCCAACTTCTTGACAAAGCTCGCGTCGAGCCAGGAGCATGCCCCATCGAGGATCTTCATCAACGATGCCTACGAGCCGTCAATTAAGCCTGCCAAGACGCCTGACCTCACATAGGGCTCGGGCGGTGCAATTCCGAACTTGGACCCGACTTCAGGGAACGAGCAAGCCACATGCCTTCTTTGTTGTTGAGGAAGAGCTCTACAAGCGCAGCCCATCCGGAATCCTCCAGAAGTGCATTCCCGCCAACCAGGGGCGGGCGCTGCTCCTAGAGATCCACACTGGCTTTTGTGGTCACTACGGTGCCTAGGACGCTCGTGGGCAAAGCCTTTCACCAAGGCTTCTACTAGCCCACCGCAATGACGGACGCCCAGCAGATTGTCCGAACTTGCGAAGGATGCCAATACTATGTGTGACAGATGCACGTGCTGGCCCAAGAGCTGTAGACCATCCCCATCACATGGCCCTTTGCTGTCTGGGGCCTTAACCTTGTTGGGCCCTTCAAAAGAGCACCCAGGGGATACACCTACCTCCTCGTGGTGGTGGACAAATTCACCAAGTGGATCGAGGCGAAGCCCATCACCAAAGTAACATTCGTGGAAGCCATTAAATTCTTTCTCGACATCGTCTACAGGTTCGGGGTTCCGAACTCCATCATCACCGACAACGGCATGCAGTTCACGAGGAGAAAATTCCTACATTTCTATGACATCTATCACATTTGGGTCGACTTGGCATTTGTTGCCCACCCCGCACCAACGGGCAGGTCGAGCGGGCAATGGCATGGTCTTGCAGGGCCTCAAGCCTTGCATCTTTGATAAGATCAAATATGACCGTCAATATACTGATGAATAAAGGAGGATTGGCATTTCTTACACACATTTTTTGTTTCAAATAATGTAGTTCCACTTGTCCTTGGAGATTATTTCGTTGCATGTGGAATAGCACAAAAGGATGGAGAAAGCACACCGTATGGATCCAAGAAACACACTTCTGACCAATGGGGAGGTCACCATGTGTGCATCCCATAGATTGAAGGGCCCACAAACTACCATAACCGGCTCAATCCATCGGATAATGCACACAACTGTCAATGGAACCCACATATCAGACTACCATGTGAAGGCGGTTGCTCGAGAGGCCACTAGGGGTTCGGCCGAACACTTGGATCGGCCGAACCGCCTTTGGATCTTCTAGTGATCAACTTCCACGTGGCGACGGGTGATTGCTCTTCTACGTCGTTTATGGGAGATTCCCTCAAATATTTCTCCTATAAACCGCCTCCATGAGCCTATAAATATGAGGGTAGCGGCTCCATTCTAGGACACACACCACAAGTGAATCAGTCTCTCCCTTTTAGTTTCCAAGCTAGTGGAGTTTAGCCTAGAGTAGTTCTACTTCAGGTTCCAAGTCTCCTTGGAGTCTAGGGTATGGCTCTTGTATCTTACATTTCTAGGTTGACTTTATTCTATTCAAAGTTACATCTTCTTTATATAGTGTTGTGCTTAATTCTTTTATGCATGAGTTAGACTTATACCCTTGCTACATTAATATGCTAGGCTTATACACTCGTATGCTAGTCGTATACCCTCGCTATCATAGTATAGGTTTATACGCACTCATGTGTGCCTTGATATCATCTACATATCATGCCTTGTGTTCTTATATACCATGTATAGACTAGTTGATCTATGCTACGACATAGGTTCAATGGCCATTTCTATGACAACTTCAGTCTTGGTCACAATAGCTCAGCATGGCTGGAGTGTTGTTAACAATGCAAGCATGATGCTTGGATTGCTTAGCTTCATTGAATATGAGTTTGCCCCACGGGTTGCTAACGGTAGGCTGCATGTGGTGACAGTCCTGTTAGTCCTTTGTAATTCTCCACGTTCAAGTACGCTATAGGAGTTCAAAAATTAGCAGCAACTATGTGGGGTGGAACCAGTATGGGTACTGTCTCCCCGTGTGTGCCTGGGTGTATAGGCCTAGTCCCTATACAATGTGTATGTATGTTATGCTTGTATGATTTGTGCAGTATATAGGAAATACATATGACCCTAGAGCTAACTCTTGGTCCTTCTCCCTAGCTTAGTTATCTTGAGATGATTCATGTGTGTGTCACACTACTTATCCATCATTATCTTACCCCTACTTTGAGTATTGTCTCTATCCATCCTATAATATATTCATATGCATAGTAAATTCTTTTGACCTACCCTCCTTCCTTTGGGAAATACGATGCCCTTGGGAATACTCATGGGTGAAATACTACAACAGTATATCCGTGCGCTTGCGGATTTATTCGTGATTGTTAAATATACCAACATTCACATGCATTAAGATGTTAAGCATGGAATAAAACATATGCATGCCAGCCATTGAAAGCATGCAGAGTAGGTGGAGCAAATTGATTCATTTTATTTGAGTTTTGATTTAGAGAAATTAGATTTTAAACTCATTCAAACTCATGAATCTAGGAGATCAGAGAGTTAGAGACAAAAACCAATGCGAAGGATGAAGATGGGCCTGAGCGGGTCACCCCCTGGGTCGGCTGAACCCTTGTGGGCCTGACTTTGGCTCCCCTTTCACGTACGTGCTGGTGAAGCACGGTGTGCTCTGTTTGTGGGTGTTGGTGCATCTTTTCAGCTCTTGAGAGTCTGTGGCTCTCCCCCACACTTATTTTATACCTAGGTTCTTCTACCAAAAGACAAGCAAATGACACCAGGACTCTACTGGGTTGGATGACCGGTGAGTCAAATTTTATTTAATTCAAATATGGAGGCGCTTACAAATCTGAATGGAAAATTTAATGAAAGGGCAATAAACCTAAACTAAAACCACCTAAAGTGAAAAGATACGAGGGGCACGTCTACTGAGCTACATCGTAGAGATCCTCATGCCCCATGCCCTTGTATATCCGCTTCATCTTAGCGCAAAGGCCACGATGGAGGTGTGAAAGTCATCCTTAAGCTCTTCTGTTTCTAACTTCTGCTCCGCTAACGCATCGCTAGGCCTTCTATTTTCTAAATGCAAGTCCAAAACCATGGAGGTTAGCTGCTTAACCGTGGGGGCCTTTGGAAATTTCTCATTTTCATCCTAGAATTGGCCCCCCAGACTTCTGATCAGTGGCCGTGAGAGATGCCGCCTGACCTTGTTGTCCCCCAAAGATGAACCGAAGATCCCAACCAGCTCCTTCTCCATAGGAGTGAGAGCCGGCTTGATTCCCTTCTCGCATCCTCCATTCGGGGTTCACACCCCAAACACCTCCAAAAGGGAAGTCGACGGTGGTGTCTCTGGTGAGTAGGATGCTAAATCGAAGCTGCTACGTCCTTTGGTCTTTGATGGACCTCAGATGTCAATCCCTTGGGGCGGTTGGACTCTCACCGCCTCCCTTGGGCGAATGTTGCCCATTGTTGGCCTTCTATAGGGGCTCATCCCGCACGCACTCAATTTTGGTGTCTTCCTTGGCAAGCGCAAGCACGCGGTTGAGCGGTAGGGTGAGGCCTCTCGTGGCCCTGCTTCGCCCCTCAGGTAGTATGACAGCTAGGGGCTTGACCTTTAGTGCCTGGACCTCTTCCATCAGTAGATTGCCAACGGGGACAATGCCATTTGCTAGAGCGATTTCCCCGTAGAGATCAAAGGTCAAGCCAGTGTTGGTGAAGGGAACGAGGCCTTTGCCAGCCATGGTGGCGAGCAGGGTCTGTTGGTGTAGATCTAGGTGGGTTTGGATGTAGATGTGAGTGGAGTGAAGGAGGAGAGGAGGAAGATGAGTTTTTAAAGATGGAACTCCTCTCCTCGGTCATTCAAACCCAATGGGATGCCGAGGGGCAAGTTATGAAATATTGGAGGAGCGCCTGAGTGAAGGTTGGGAAGTGGCAACGCTCGAAGTGGTTCGACAGAACCAGGGGTTCGACCGAACCCTTTTGGGCTCCGCCAGGCTTCCTGTTGCTTGTGTGCGTGTGTGCAGCAGAGGGGAAGGTAAGGAGAGGGGGCCCAACCATTATATGTGCAGGGACTTTAATAAAAGTTAGGATAGAGCTAGGGTAAATGATATTTACCTTTGCTTAATTTCACTTTTATCTAAGTTAACGTTTATTTCTATAGAGATCATAGTGGACTTACCTTGACGACATACCTTAGCTATCGTGGGGTATGATTGGCCTATGTGATGATGGTGCATTGATGATGTTCATGTGCTTGCGGTGGTGATGTCATCCTCTCGATGCATTTCCTTCCTTGCTTCCCTCCGTTCTTGACGTAGCCTCTCGTAACTTGAAATGTTAGTGTCCCAAGAATACCTGAAGGATAAAACTCCCTTATAAAGTTAGATCATTTAAATTTAAGGAAAGCCTATGATCTTGGGTATCTTATGATGATCCCTTGCTCGACCGCATGTACGTCCACCTCGCTCCGCCATCTAGAGTCGATCACTAATGTCTTGGCTGCAAGGTTAGTGCAGAAATACAACTACGAGCCCTGCATGGATATTATGATAAAGCAGAACCAAATACAACCATCAACGGATATCTAAGAGAAGAACCTAGGACGATCGTACGACTCGTAGTGCCTTGGCATAATGAACGACGGATCACGGAGATTTCAAAGATGAACATGATTCTTGTGCGGAATCGGGATGAAACTTCATGGTCATATAGTGGGTAGCTTGATCTTCGGATATAATGACTCAAAGAATGTTCATGGCCTCATAGTCAAAGAGGATGTGTAACTCTATGGGATAAAGGAACGATTATGAGCTCGGATCGCGAGGGAAATGAGTTTCTTTCAACTCATCCCCTCCTTAAGTAGAGAGCTTCACATTTCATCAAAGATGAAAGTGGTGGCAAAGCAATCCAGCCTAAGCTTCCAATAGAAGTTCATTTGATATGAAGGGTGAACATAACTTCTATTGGCCATCAATCAAAATTAAGGAATGAGATGTGAGTTTTGAATCACTTGACTTGATTGGCATCGATCGATAATCGAGGATAAGGGTGTGAGTTTGGTTCGCTCGATTCGATCGGGATGGCCCCTATGATCTCTCGACCAAAAAGGATGAGTCCTAAGGACTATGATACGGTGGTCAATGTCAAAGCATATTCCTTGGTGTATATGAAACACCTTGGATGTTACCTTGACACGGGAACGTGATGGGCTTCCTACGGTACCTCTTCCGGGAAGTTGTGGTTGAAACAGACGAGTCATTAAGAATGATCCTCCTCTTTCAACCACTCTTTCCTCAACCTCCCTCGAGACATAGTCTCAAGGAAAATTCAGAAGGAAGCATCGTAAGGGAATCTTGGGGTAGGATTCGCACGTGGCGCTCTTTCCCCAAGATTCCTCCAGTTCAAGATGTAGGGATACGAGGTAGGCTACACTAGCGCAAATCAAAATTTTCTACCGCGTAAACCAGGAAAACTGTCGTATAAGGATCATGGGATTACCACTCGACGCAATAATGCGGAAGATGTAGATTCGCGTCGATGCAGTGAAGTCAATCAGCGTAGTCGTACGTAGTCGATCACGTCGACGTCCAGCAGCTCCTCAGCAGCTCGTCCACGTGCAGCAAGATCGCCCTTGTGCCGCGGCTCGTCGTGGCTCGTCGGCGGCTCGTCGTAGCTCGTTGGTGGCTCGTCCAAGTGCTGCAGGCGCAACACCTCCAAGGTATCCACACGTGCAGGGAGAAAGCGTCACAAGCCGGACTGCTAGGTCCGCGAGTTGCAACTGGCGAGGGCGTGGGAGGCGCAGCAGATGTGTTTCGCCAAAAAAGGTGTGAACCCTAGGGCACCCCCACCCCTCTATTTATAGAGGTTCCTAACGGGCCTCTAGGTCCGAGGCGCATTAGTACTTCTAAACCTAATCCAACTTGGATCACATCCGAATTGGGCTTCCAACCCCTTAAGTGTGTGACCCTATGGGTTCGGATACGTATAGACATGGCCCGAGTACTCCTACTCGGCCCAATAGTCAGTAGCGGCCTCTAGCAAGACGTGCCAACTCCTATACGCACATGAAGATCATATCAGACGAACCGTCACAACATTATGTACATCCTATTCCCTTTGCCTCACGATATTTGGTCTAGCTTCAAGCCGACCGCTCTTTCTCGATCCTGTGATTCGGAATCCCTTTGTAGGTTAACTCTTAACCGTACGTAGCATGGCCATGCATTTTGGATCCGATCACTCGAGGGGCCCAGAGATATCACTCTCAATCAGAGAGGGGCAAATCCCATCTTGATTGACCATGTCTCATAGCATGCTTCTTGACAAACCCGAAAGCTACCTTTATAACTACCCTGTTACGGCGTAGCGTTTGATAGCCCCTAAGTAAGTCGATCCACATCTTGAGTACATGCGACAATCTCAAGTCTAAGGACAAAGCGTATATGTTGTGTAAAGAGAGAACTACTTCTCGTGTTGGGTCAGTCCTAGCACATGTCTCCACATGTGCCCACATTATTAGTTCAACATCTCCATGTCCATGACTTGTGAAACATAGTCATCAACTAATACATGTGCTAGTCTAATATTCATGTGTGTCCTCACATGATCTCCGACTAGGGACAACTTTAGAATAACCATACAAGTAAAGAGTTTCACATACAATTCACATAATTGCAAATCAATTCAAGTAGCCTTTAATGGATATTTAAGGGACACAATATAAATCATGGATACAAATGGAATATCATCATCTCTATGATTGCCTCTAGGGCATACCTCCAACAGTCTCCCACTTGCACTAGAGTCAATCTAGAAGGTACCTAATACCCATAACTCTTACATGTGCATCATGCTTAGCCTGTGGGAGTGGTTTTATCAATGGATCAGAAATGTTCAGATCCGTGTGTATTTTGCATATCTTGATCTCACCCCGGTTAACGAAGTCTCGAATGAGTTGAAATCGCCGCATTACGTGTTTGTTGTTCTGGTGGTTCCTTGGCTCCTTTGCTTGCGCAATCGCCCCATTGTTATCATAGTAGAGATTCAATGGGCTGGATGCATTCGGGAATACACCAAGCTCATTGAGGAAATTCCTTATCCAAACACCCTCCTTCGCAGCTTCCGAAGCCGCGATGTACTCGGCTTCTGTCGTAGAATCAACCACCGTCTCCTTCTTGGAACTCTTCCAACTAACAGCACCACCATTTAGCATGAACACAAATTCTGATTGTGACTTTGAATAATCTCTATCGGTTTGGAAACTAGCATCGATGTAACCTGTTACAATGAGCTCCTCCTCACCTCCATAGACGAGGAACATATCTTTAGTCCTTTTCAAGTACTTAAGAATGTTTTTCACCGCTGTCCAGTGACTCTCACCTGGATCACACTGGTATCTGCTTGTCATACTTAGCACATATGAAACATCTGGGTGAGTACTTATCATTGCATACATGATAGATCCAATAGCCGAGACATATGGCACTCTACTCATGCGATCCTGCTCATCAGCAGTCGAAGGACACTGAGTCTTGCTGAGATGTATGCCATGTGACATAGGCAAGAACCCTTTGTTTGCCTCTTCCATGCTGAACCGCTTCAACACTTTGTCAATGTAAGTATCTTAGCTTAATCCTATAAGCCTTCTCGATCTATCTCTATAGATCTTAATGCCCAGAATATATGCCGCTTCCCCTAAGTTCTTCATCGAAAAACTATTTTTCAGTGAAGTCTTTACGGACTCAAGCATAGGAATGTTATTTTCAATCAGCAATATGTCATCCACGTATAAGATTAGAAATACTACAGAGCTCCCACTAACCTTCTTGTAAACACAAGACTCTTCTTCGTTCTTGGTGAAGTCAAACCCTTTGACCACTTCATCAAAACGAATGTTCCAACTGCTAGATGCTTGCTTCAATCCATAAATGGATCTCTGAAGCTTGCATACCTTTCCAGCAGTTTTCGGATCAACAAAACCCTTGGGTTGTATCATATACACGTCCTCAGCTAGGTTTCCATTCAGGAAAGCTATCTTGACATCCATCTGCCATATTTCATAATCGAAATATGCAGCTATAGCTAGAATAATCCGAATGGACTTAAGCATCACTACAGGCGAGAAGATCTCGTCGTAGTCAACTCCTTGAACTTGTCAAAAACCTTTTGCGACAAGTCATGCTTTATAGATGTGAACATTTCCATCCATGTCCTTTTTCTTCTTATAGATTCACTTGCACTCTATGGCTTTAACACCATCAGGCGGGTCAACCAAGTTCCAAACTTGATGGTCTCCCATGGACTCTATTTCGGATTGCATGGCACTCTGCCATTTTTCGAAGTCTGGGTCCATCATTGCTTCTGCATATGTCGTAGGCTCGTCATTGTCCAACAATAATATTTCTCGCATTTCGCGGAGCCTTGCCGACCTTCGTGGTTGTGGCGGTGCCATGAGTATCTCAACTTGTTCTGCTACGTTAGCATCACTCATTGATCATTGCCCGATCGGCTCATCTTGAAGTTCTTCAAGATGCACTGTCTTTCCACTCTTTTCTACTTTGAGAAACTCTTTCTCTAGGAAAACCCCGTTCCGAGCGACAAACACTTTGCCCTCTGACCGGTTGTAGAAATAATACCCCAAAGTTTCCTTTGGATATCCCATGAAAATGCACTTATCCGACTTGGGTGTGATCTTATCCGACTGAAGTCGCTTGACAAACACTTCACATCCCCAAATCTTTAGAAAAGACAAACTGGGAACCTTTCCAGTCCACATCTCATATGGTGTCTTAACTACGGATTTAGATGGTACCCTATTAAGTGTGAAAGCTGCTGTTTCTAGAGCGTATCCCCAAAATGACAACGGTAGGTCTAACTGGCTCATCATTGATCGAACCATGTCTAACAAAGTTCGATTACGTCGCTCGGATACTTTGTTTCTCTGAGGTGTTCCAGGCGGCGTAAGTTGTAGAACAATTCCGCAACTCTTTAGATGATTGCTAAACTCGTGGCTCAAATACTCACCTCCACGATCAGATCGTAAGGCCTTAATTTTCTTGCCACGCTGATTTTCAACTTCATTCTGAAATTTTTGGAACTTTTCAAAGGTTTCAGACTTGTGCCTCATCAAGTAGACATAGCCATATCTACTAAAATCATCAGTGAAAGTTATGAAGTATTGGAATCCTCCTCTAGCCATCGTGCTCATTGGTCCGCATACATCGCTATGTACGAGTTCCAACAAGTCTACTGCTCTCTCAGGAAATCCTGTGAAAGGCGTCTTGGTCATCTTGCCTAGCAAGCAAGCCTCACATGTCTCGTATGATTCAAAATCAAACGAAGTTAGAAGTCCATCAGAATGGAGCTTCTTCATGCGTTTTTCACTTATATGACCCAAACGACAATGCCACAAGTAGGTAGGACTCAAATCATTAGGCCGAGGCCTTTTAGCACTTACGTTACAGACAGGTGAACCATCAAGATTTAAAACAAACAATCCATTCACAATGGGTGCAAAAGCTATAAACATATCATTCTTAGAGATCACACAACCATTGTTTTCACTCGCAAATGAATAACCATCCTTCATCAAGCATGAAGGAGACAAACTGTTTCGACTTAAACTAGGAACGAAATAACAATTATTCAATTCCATAATAAATCCTGACGGGAGGTGGAGTTGCATCGTCCCGACGGTCAACGCAGCAACTCTTGCATTATTGCCCACGCGGAAATCAACTTCTCCTTTTTCCACGCTTCTACTTCTTATCATTCCCTGCATCGAATTGAAAATATGAGCAACCGATCCGGTATCAAATACCCAAGAATTAATAATTGTATCAGCGAGAAATATGTTGTCTATAACATTAATAAGAAGCGTACCTGAGGTGGAAGTACTCTTACTTCCGCCATTCTTCAACGAAGCTAAGTACTGCTTGCAATTTTTCTTCCAGTGACCAAGTTCATGACAGTAAAAGCACTCTTTGTCTGGAGTAGGTCCAGGTCCAGCTTTAACCTTGGGCGCTGGGTTTGGCTTGGACGTTCCAGCCTTGCCCTTCTTCTTCCAAGAATTGCCCTTCTTCTTAAAGCTAGGCTTGTTCTGTATAGCCATCATATGGCTGCTACTAGCGCTTTTCTTGATGTTAGCCTCTGTTGTTTTAAGCATGCCACACAACTCATTCAGACCCTTCTCCGTCCCATGCATATGGTAGTTCGAGATGAAGTTCCCATAGCTAGGCGGAAGAGACGAAAGAATGAAATCAGTGGCCAACTCTTGGCCCAGTGGGAAGCCCAGCTTCTCCAAACGTTGAGTGTAACCAACCATCTTGATTATGTGTGGTCCTACTGCTGCGCCTTCTGCTAGCTTGCTCTCCACAAGGGCCTTAGACACATTGAACCTTTCAGTCCTGGCCTATGTTTGGAACATGTCTCTAAGCGCCACGATCATATCGTGCGCCTCATGGTTTATTTTGAACTGCATCTGCAGCTCGGGTTCCATGCAAGCAAGCATAAGGCAGCTTACTTCGAGGTTAGCATCACATGCTTTCTTGTAAGCATTCTTAACAGCAGCAGGTGCATCATCAGCAGGTTCTTCTGGTAGTGGGTTGTCTAGAACATCTTCCTTTTTCTCAGCCCTGAGAACAATTCTCAGGTTACAGATCCAATCCGAGTAGTTTGTTCCATTCAACTTGTCCTTCTCAAGGACCGAACGCAAAGCAAACAGTGTAGTGCTGCTAGGTGCCATTTAATCTACAACAAAAGTAATGCAAAATACACTAAGACAAACGTATCCATGATAGAGCAAATCACATTAAACTATTTTAACAGAATCTACTCCCACTAAAATCAATATCCCTCTATTGATACTTAGTGATTCAGGATGCACAACTAACAAGTCTACTAGTGAGCTTTAGCATCACCGCTAGCAAACAAGGTAGATCGGTAAGCAACTTTTTGCTAATCATATCACATATGACTCCTGTTGTTGGGTGACATCTCTATGTCTCGGCACCCAACCTTTATGCCCCAAGATCCTTAACTTTTAAGATAACCTTGTTAAGCAAACCAACCCTTATGCGTGTAAGTGTCCGACACAAACCCATCTAGTCAAGGAAAACTAGTGGCACCCTAATTTCATAGACCCACCATTAATTGTACAAGACATGGGACAGTGCAACTTTTAGTTGGAAGGGCATACTAACTTAAACTTTGTGAGGGATTGTTCTACTTCTAACATCACAGCATGCAGAAAGTAAAATATAAACAGAATAGCATTCACACAGTTGTAACATAGTATGGCCCGTTTTCTTATGGTGATCTCCATCTCCACAGAACATGTTCACCATGGTGATCTCCATCTCCATGTTCCATGTGCGCCATCCTCCTGGTGATGAGTCCTCCAAGAACTAGAACATGCTATTATGCCTAATAGCTAGGGAAGAAGCTAGTAATGAAGATTACATAGTTGCTTGGATCATCACAGATTGGTACGCAGACCATTACATACATTAAAGTGACAACACATATGGCTCCAGCCGTGTTGCCGTACGCGCGACACGCAGGTCACGAATGAGTTACACACATGCATCACATACACAAAGGGGCCATACTGATCACAAGATACATTCATCCTGCAAAACAGAGTTAAGCGTCCTAACGTTCCAAACTTCGGAGACCCAAAACTCCATCTTCCAAGCCGAATTTAGGAAATCTAATTTCAGCGAAAACAGCAAAGCTGTTGAATTTTATGTGTAACTTTTTACTGTAGATCAATTTTCATATAAAATTCGTCCCGATCCGAGATCGTATCGAAAATTTACGGCTGATTTACCGAAGCACACGCACATGGCAAAATCCCGACCCGGTAGTAGATCCAATCTACTATTGCACATCTCATGCGCCTGGCGTATGAACCTGGATTTCGATTCGACCAATCACATTGATCTTTGCTCACTGCAACTGGAATTACATGTATCACTTAACTCCGATGGCGGAAACCTGACCGGTAGGAGTATGTCGTTACACTACCATTGCAGCAAGAACACAAAACCAGGACATAGATCAAACTGAAAACTCGCATATCTCCATATGCACACATCCCGAATCCAAAACTAAATAGCTACAGCTCTGATACCACTGTAGGGATACGAGGTAGGCTACACTAGCGGAAATCAAAATTTTCTACCGCGTAAACCAGGAAAACTGTCGTATAGGGATCACGGGATTACCACTCAACGCAATAATGCGGAAGATGTAGATTCGCGTCGATGCAGCGAAGTCGATCAGCGTAGTCGTACGTCGTCGATCACGTCGATGTCCAGTAGCTCCTCAGCAGCTCGTTGACGTGCAGCAAGATCGCCCTCGTGCCGCGGCTCGTCGTGGCTCGTCGGCAGCTCATCGTAGCTCGTTGGTGGCTCGTCCAAGTGCTGTAGGCGCAACACCTCCAAGGTATCCACACGTGCAGGGAGGAAGCGTCGCAAGCCGGACTGCTAGGTCCGCGAGTTGCCACTGGCGAGGGCGTGGGAGGCGCATTAGATGTGTTTCGCCAAAAAGGTGTGAACCCTAGGGCGCCCCCACCCCTCTATTTATAGAGGTTCCTAACGGGCCTCTAGGTCCGAGGCGCATTAGTACTTCTAAACCTAATCCAACTCGGATCACATCCGAATTGGGCTTCCAGCCCCTTAAGTGTGTGACCCTATGGGTTCGGATACGTATAGACATGGCCTGAGTACTCCTACTCGGCCCAATAGTCGGTAGCGGCCTCTAGCAAGACGTGCCAACTCCTATACGCACATGAAGATCATATCAGACGAACCGTCATCACATTATGTACATCCTATTCCCTTTGCCTCACGATATTTGGTCTAGCTTCAAGCCGACCGCTCTTTCTCGATCCTGTGATTCGGAATCCCTTTGTAGGTTAACTCTTAACCGTACGTAGCATGGCCATGCATTTTGGATCCGATCACTCGAGGGCCCCAGAGATATCACTCTCAATCAGAGAGGGGCAAATCCCATCTTGATTGACCATGTTTCATAGCATGCTTCTTGACAAACCCGAAAGCTACCTTTATAACTACCCTGTTACGGCGTAGCGTTTGATAGCCCCTAAGTAAGTCGATCCACATCTTGAGTACATGCGACAATCTCAAGTCTAAGGACAAAGCGTATATGTTGTGTAAAGAGAGAACTACTTCTCGTGTTGGGTCAGTCCTAGCACATGTCTCCACATGTGCCCACATTATTAGTTCAACATCTCCATGTCCATAATTTGTGAAACATAGTCATCAACTAATACATGTGCTAGTCTAATATTCATGTGTGTCCTCACATGATCTCTGACTAGGGACAACTTTAGAATAACCATACAAGTAAAGAGTTTCACATACAATTCACATAATTGCAAATCAATTCAAGTAGCCTTTAATGGATATTTAAGGAACACAATATAAATCATGGATACAAATGGAATATCATCATCTCTATGATTGCCTCTAGGGCATACCTCCAACACAAGAGAGATATCTTCAGCAAAAGTTTATATATAGTCGAGATGAAAGCTCGAACTCTACTAATGGTAGTCCTCGGTTGCTCAACGCATTCTCCTCTTGAGGGGGCATCATTATGCAGATTGACCGGGGGAGTGGTTTCTCAGATATGATCCAAGACCTCCTTCCCTTCTGTCGGATCCTTAAGCAAGAACGAGCCTTCGGAGAGGGCGTCAAGCTACAGGCAAGCATCTATTGATAATCCTAACCAAAATTGTTGTAGCAACACGTGGTTGGGTATAGATAAGACTGGGCAAATCTGTGTAAGAGTAGAGAAATTAGCCCATGCTGTGCCTAGCGATTCCTCCTCTCACTACTTGAAGCAAAGGACCATAACTCGCAAAGAAGTGATGGGAGAAGCAAAAGTTAGCCCTTAGCTCTTCCCAATTATCAATCACACTCTCCTCTAGGCGAAGGTACCATTTTCTCGCTCTCCCTGAAAGGGAAAATGGGAAAAGCTTCCTCTTGAGAGCGTCTTGCCTCAAGCTGGATATACTCTGGCAAGAACACAAGTGCTCAAAATCTTGTAGGTGATGGTAGGGGTTCTCATAGCTTAACCCCTAGAAGGAATTTTCCTAAACTAGCTCTATGAGTGAGGGATGAATCTCATAGCCGGATGAGGAATTGAGTTCTAGAAAGGATGGCTCTAAAGACTCACCACTGAGGCTCGAAAGGTATGTATGAGGATAACCTTCTATGGATAGTAGGGGTAAAGGTAGAAATAAAGAAAAGAAAATAAAGAAAGCGTTCAAATAAATCCGCTAGGTTCATAGATAAACAGCAACCGTTCCCCGGCAATGGCGCCAGAAAGCTTGTTGGTATAATTAATGATTGCGAATAAATCTGCAAGCGCACGGATACCATTATATTTTCACCTTAGAGTATTCGAAAGGTATCGAATCTAAGGGAAAGTGTGTGTATCCTACGACTCTAGTATCCAAGGACAACCAACCTATGGTAGGCGAAGGGTAGAGAGGATTCCTAAGGATAGCACTTGATAAGTTAAAGGTCGATCTCTCAGTTAAGATACTTACTTCAAGCACTGGCATACCCTGAATAAGCCAGACGCCTAGGGCCAACGTCTCTACGCTACATCCGAACGTGAAGGATTACATAGACTGAACCGGCTTGATTGCCCTGGCAAACCGGTTTGACCCATTTCCCTGGGTGGTGATTTTCCCGAGGTCATAACTCTCTCATCCAAACTCCAAATCGGACGTTCTACATATGCATCTTTATCTACTCAACGAGAGCTACACAATGGTGAAGTCCCATTTGCATTTTGGGAACTTTGCCCAAACTGGTCTGACCGGTTTGTGAGACCGGTTTGGACAGGTCTGATCTGCCAATTTTGACTGTGAACACTGGTGCATCACAGGATGAATAGATGATATGCGACGGTTAGAAATTTTCATGATTCTACTCAATTTCTCGTGGTTAATTTGTCCAGGCTTCTTTTCTATGATTTTTTGAGCTACTTGATGATCTTTTAGGATATTGGACATGTTCACTTCCATGTAAGGTTGTTAAAAGAAACTAGCTGCTGGGTGCATCGCAGGATGATCTAGTGATATGCAACTTTGAACAATCTTCTGGACTTTCGGTAAAATTCATCTCTGAAACTTTAGAATGCAACAAAGGATGATCCAGTGTGAATAGTAATTAATCACATGATGATCTGGTGATATGCGACGGTGAAGAATCTTTATGGTTTTGCTCCCTCACTACGGGAAAGCTTAAAATTGCCGAGTGTTTTTTCTTTGTCGAGTGTTTTTTTTCGATCACTCGGCAAACAAGCTCTTTGCCGAGTTCCAAGCTAAAAACACTTGGCAAAGAAAAAATACTCGGCAAATTGGGGCTTTGCCGAGTGTCAAAAAATACACTTGGCAAACCCCCCTCTTTGCCGAGTGTCAAAAAAAACACTCGGCAAAGAGGTGGCTTTGCCGAGTGTCAAAAAAGACACTTGGCAAAGGGGGGGTTTGCCGAGTGTTTTTTTTGACACTCGGTAAAACAATAAGTTTTTTTCCTCTTCTCACCTTCAAATTTTTTCTACTCCCCACATACAACATGTGGTACTTCATATTAAAATTTGGTATATTTTTGGATTTGTTCGCTATATTTAATTAATTAATTGCATTTGAAGGGAATTTTTGGTATAAGTTAAATTTGAACTACAAGTGATTCAAATTATAGAATAAAAAAAGTAGAAAAATGATATTCATGTTATTTAGACCAATTTGAGGCCTTACCCATGAAATCAACAAAAATTTCGAATAACTTGTTCAAGAAACACGACCACGAACGTGTGGCCGAATGATTTTTAAATTGTAAAAAAAGCAAGCGAAGTCTGAAAATCATGAGATTTGTCATGATGTGATGATATCTTATGTGGAGGTTGTGGTAAAAAATTGAGAAGGTTTCGCATATTTCATCACATACGTTGTTTACAAACCAAAGCATCTCAAAAGAAGAATAGTAGCGTTGAGAAGGATTCGATAAGATTTGGAATCAAAGTGACGGTCGAGTTTTAGTTTGCCTACAAAACTTTTTGTATAGGTAAAAGAGAACATATATTATTTCATGTGAAATTTTAGTAAATTTTTGGAACCATTTGATAATTTAAACTTATTAAGTGCAGTTATAGAATTTTAATTGATATAAATTGAATTGGAACTATAACTACATAAAATCATGGAATAATACGAGTGGAACAATCAAATACATATTGTTGAGTGAATTTGATGAGGTATTGTTGAGTTTATCAAAATAAATATAGAAGAAAACGTTGTAGAAAAGAAGGGGAAAAGGAAAAAAAAATCTTTGCCGGGTGCAAGCACGCGGCAAAACAATGCTTCACCGAGTGCAATACTAAAACACTCGGCAACCGCCCCCCCCCCCCCAAAAAAAACCCACCCCCCGCACTCGGCCCACCCGCGGCCATAATTACCCCCGCACGCCCCATCCGGCCGACCACAACACGCCCGCGCGCGGCCCACCTCACGCGCCGCACCCCACGCGCCGCCCCTTTCCCCTTCCCCTTCCGGCCAGCCTCCTCCCTCCCTCGGCCAGCGGCGCCCTTTCCCCTACCTCTCCGGCGGGTGGCGCCCCCTCCCTCTCCTCCCGGTGGGCCGCGTCTCTCTCCTCAGGCCCTCCCTGTCCCAGCCGGGTGGCGCCCCATCCCCTCCCTCTCCGGCTGGCGGTGCCCCCTCCCAGCCCCTCACCGTCGGCCGGGGTGGTCACCTCCTTCCCTCCCTCCGCCGCCGGGCAGATCCGGGCGGCGGGGCCTCCTCCCTCCCTCCGTCCGCCGCCGGTAAGATCCGAGCGGCTCGAGGGGAGGGGGCCCCGGAGGAGGTCAAATCCGGGCGGCGGCCGCGGATCGAGGGGAGGGGGCCTGGCGGCGGCGCACCCCTGCCCCTCCCCCCCTCTCCGGCGGATCCGGCGATGTCGGCCCTCCCCTCATCGGATCCGGTGACGCCGGGGGCCTCTCCAGATCCGCGGCAGCGTGGGGCTGTGGGGGTGTGCTGGTGGTGGTCGGTGGTGGCGGCATGGGAGGTGGTGCTGTGGTGGTGGTGCTGGCGGAGCTGGCGGTGGTGGCGGCCGGTGGTAGTGGTGCTGGCAGGGCTGCGAGGTGGTGGCGGCATGGGAGGTGGTGCTGTGGTGGTGGTGCTGGCGGTGGTGGCGGCCGATGGTGGTGGTGCTGGCGGAGCTGGTGGCCGGTGTGGTGGCGGCGGCGGGGCAGGATGTTTTTTTTATTTTTTTCAAAAATTGGATGCCGAGACTTTGTCGAGTGCCCGACACAAAACACTTGACGAATCCGTGTTTGCCGAGTGAATTTTTGCCATGTGCTGTTTGTCGGGTGTTACACTCGGCAAACGGTTCGCCGAGTGTTTTCTGCCCTTCGCCGAGTGCCCATGGCACTCGGCAATTTTAAACTTTCCCGTAGTGCCTTTCTTCACGTGCCTTTATTCGGGTTTCTCTTACATGATGTATTTCGTTGCTTTAAGGGCTTCCATTGTCTTGTCCTCTTCACAATATACATCACCTAGAATGCGTGTAACTAAAACCTTGTATACTAGCAAAATTTATTAGTTCTATAGGATAGTGCTACCCCATAATCCTCAAAATTATTAATGGACTATGCTAGGTCTCATTTTCCTTGCAATAACGTTTAGGAAAAGCAAATTGGTTTATTTTTAAACAATTTAGTTGTCCTCATAAGTCATATTTCAAAAGACCGATGTAGTATTTATCTTGTGGAGGCCAGATATCTTCCAAACCCCTAATCATTTTGCTTCCCATGCTTGTTCATATACTATAATTTGCTCAAACTCACTTGGAAGTTTTTCTTATTACCACATGGAAGGGCTATATATTCACCCTCTGGATTTCTTTCCATGTCCATATATCTTGCAGGCAATGGGACTGCCCTGGTGCTCTTCCCCTCCCCAGTGTAAGAATCAGTTCCTTCCCTTCATTTCGTTCATGAAAAACAAATTTGAAATAATAATAGGCCGAACCTTCCTGAAATATGGATAAGAAAACTTGTACTATTCCAAATATATTAAATGATGAACTGATCACTGAACACGAATGCACATAAGTCTTAATACATACGTATGTACAAACGTACACCATATACGCATTTATACACGTTATATACGTACAGGCCAACGTTCATCCGCATCTGGAAGAAAGGGTCGGTGGAGCAGTACTCGCCGGTGCCGTACGTGGCGACGCTCCTCAACTGCATGATGTGGGTGCTGTACGGCCTGCCGCTGGTCCACCCACACAGCATGCTCGTCATCACCATCAACGGCACCGGCATGGCCATCGAGCTCACCTACGTCACACTCTTCCTCCTCTACTCCACCGGCGCCGCCCGCCGCAAGGTCTTGCTCCTCCTCGCCGCCGAGGTTGCCTTCATCAGCGCGGTCGCGGCGCTCGTGCTCAGCCTGGCGCACACCCACGAGCGGAGGTCCATGATCGTCGGCATCCTCTGCGTCCTCTTCGGCACCGGCATGTATGCCGCGCCGCTCTCCGTCATAGCACGTATAATTGAAGTTTGTTAATAATTAATTAATATAATACTAGTATAGTAGTATATTGGTACACAGTAGCTGCCATGTGACAAGCTAGTGAGATTTGGTGTGGCTGTCGGCATCACACAAAATTTAATATTTTCCTTTTAAAAATTTCGAGTGCTCACTACGGTTGGGATGGGATTATGGGCACTGGATTACGGGCACATGTGGAAAACTAAGACTTTACTTCCGGTTGGAGTGATACGTAGGTCTCAAAAATCCAATCGAAACTATTTTTTCAGGATAAAGATCCCCATCTTTAATCCTGGATATTTCATCCGGGACTAAAAAAGTTCAAAAAATAAAAAAAAGTGGGCCGCCCTCCGTCCTGCCTGCTCGCACCGCATCCCCTGTAGCTCCGCCTCGACCACCCACCTCCTTGAGCTGCAACTCCACCACAGAGATAATCAAATCAAGAGCGAGAAACAATTGATACTTCACAAATTGAAGAAAAAATATGCTCATCACACAAGTAATAACACACAACCAATCAATTCGCACAAGATCTGATACACAATACATGAGTTTGATTTGATTCACAACACGCAAAAGATTCACCAGCACAATCACAAACGTATCATTCACAAACAAATCATGCATTATTGGATCACTATTCACTCACAAACAAATCATGCCGGGCCGCCTGCGCCCCGCCGGGCACGCTGACCTACACCCTCGCCGCCGAGTCCGAAGCTAGCCCCCGGGGAGCCGCGCCCCCGCTGGATGTTAGGCCGCACTGGCCGTCATGCCCCCAGGCCGCGCGTCGCTCCATGGCCTTGGCCACGGCCGCCGGTGCCTGCCGCCCCTAGCAGGCTGGCCACGGGAGGCGGTCCTGGCCGTCGCGTGCCCCGTCAGCCTGTGCGCTCCTATGCCAGCCGCGCGGCCACGGCCGCTCGTGCCCGCACCACGCCCTCCGCCTGAAGATAATGCTTGTGCGTGGAGATAAGGGAGAAAAGGAGAGGATATAAGGGAGAAAGGGAGAGGAGGAGAGAAGATAAGGTGGAGAAAGAAGGGCCGCCTGCGGTGAAAATATTTAGTTCCGGTTGGTGGCTCCAACCGGGACTAAAAGGGGTTTTTCCAGTATCTGTTGGAGCCACCGGCAGGGACTAATAGGTTCGGTGCTTATTTATCTTTGTTGGTGGTTTCAACCGGGACTAAAAGCTTTACTTTTATCTCGGTTGGAACCACCAACTGAGAATGAAAGGAATCCGAGATACTACAAAATTTAGACCCGAAACTAAATCTTCTTTAGTCACAAATCCAAGACCGTTCGAGATTTACGTTGGTGCGTGGAAAGTTGTTTCTCTTACTAGTGGGGAATAAGCATATGAAAAGAAGAGTCGATTATTTTAGCTTTCGGTCGACCTACTTTGTTGGTGAATAAAAATATATGTGCACAGGCATGCCTGATCCTTTCGTTTCGTCAATTATATGCGTGTTTGAACAGATCATGTACTGTACTTATACGGTCTTTTATTTTGTTCACTTCTTTGGTTCTTTCACTTTTACATTCAGCTCTTTCATTGAAGATATTTGCGTTTATTTATTTATTTGTGGCTATATGACACCTGATCTTTTTTCTGATTTAGTTGATCTGGTTTTCTATTTATTTGAGCTTTGTTACGTTTTTTTTCCAACTAGTGTAAAAGTCCTGTGCTGTATGCCCAATATTAAAGTTTACTTAATTTTCTCTGTGTTTTTATCTTGCATGAATCAGAAAATGGTTATCCAGACTAAGAGCGTTGAGTACATGCCACTGTTCCTGTCACTGGCATCCCTGGGGAACGGCATCTGCTGGACTACCTACGCGCTCATCCGCTTCGACCTCTACATCACCGTAAGCTATTCATCATTCCTTGTTGCCAACTAATACTACCCCTTGAGGTATGAGGATGCAAGCCAGATGCGCCTCGCATGCACGGTCGCAATTGGCATGCCCTTTTTGTCCATTGAAGAAGAATTGCCTTGCCATACATGGTGATGACCATGCTTGCTTCTCCCTTTGGTCACCAGCCGTGAGCACTACGCCTACATGCGCGAACGCACCAAGTCCAGGCCGAATTGATTGATTGAACACAGTGCATTCGCTTTCGGGGGCACCAAATCTGGCCTGGGGTCCCTCTCGATAGTGGCCATTAATTGCTGATTAGGCCCAGCTCAAATTAGCGATTTGAGATTTCGTGACGGTGATGCGAGTAGCAATTCCGTAACTGGATACTAACTTCTCATGATCTTCTACTTGTACACGTAATCCATTAATTAGCAAGTGGTTAGTGGATTTGATATCGGCCTAACCTTACGGTATTTGGAATAGAATAGACCTATTATTAATGACTAATAACAAAGCAGTAGCTGAAGAGAATCTCCTTTGTGTACTGAATTGGCTTTTTGTTCACTGCAGATCCCCAACGGGTTGGGTGCGCTCTTCGCGGTGGCGCAGCTGATCCTGTTAGCCACCTACTACAAGTCCATCCAGGAGATCATCGAGGCCCGGAAGCGCAAGGCCGATCAGGTCGCCATGACCGAGGTCGTCATCGACGGCAAAGCAAACAACCATGCCGGTGCCGGTCACTACTGATGATGATGATACCAAGTCGTAGCTGGCGTTATGTAATGGAATATTATTGTGTCCGTCCCAAGAGCGATGAAGCGTCGTCATATGTTGTCACTAGCTTTGTTAGGTGTGGGGCGAGGGTGGGGAATTTTAGCTAATTCCACCTCTAGGGCTCGTTCGGTTACTCTGGAATTGGTCCCAGGAACGATTCCCGGTTGGAATGGTTCACTAATTTGTATAATCTTGATAAGCTGGATTGGTTCCTAGGTCCAATACCGAACAGACCCTTAAGTGGGGTTTTTTCTTCAACTAGGCGGGGGCAAAAGGTGATCTTTTTTCTGTTGAACAGATTCAGAACAAATCGAGATGCACAAAGAGAAGAATTCATATGTACGATGTATGTATATGCTTCTGTGTATGTCTTGTTAGATTAAATGGGCCTCGGTGGCCTATTAATCATTTAGTCAATTAACTCCTAAGGCCCATGCACATGGTGGTAGTTATATTTGGAATAAAACCATCTTAAAAGTTGAGAGAGGGGTGGAGCTAAGCTGCACCTGTTGAGAAGTTGAGAGGGATAGCAGCATGCCACACGCGCGCGGTCGATCACCTTGCCACGCACATGGTGATGTGTGGGCTGGGCTTAGCTAGGGTTACTAGTAACTAATTGATGGCAGCCGAATAATGGCAATGAACCTGGACGCCCAAAGGTTTTCTGGTGCCTATAAGAGTGGCGCTCCTCTGTCTTTCTCGTGTAAGACACTAGCCACCCGAGCTCTCAGTCTACTATTACGCAGACTTTTTGTTTTCCCTGTTCCGACATTCTATGTGTACAGAATACACCGGAAGATCAGGCCTCCGAAGCTACTGTAATATACCAAAAATTTAAAACATTTAAAAATAAGGACTTGTTAAAAGTTTCTTCTTTTCTCCCTAATAATTAAAACCATTTTAACACCTGTTCACATTATGCATGAACTTTATATGATTGTGCATTTGAGTGCTCTAGAATTAGGAAAAGAATCCAAAGCACTTGAACACCCCTCAAAATTGAATCTAATTCAAATTTGAATTCAAACTAATTCTAAAACCTATTTAAATAAATGCTAAACTCACCTATTCTTTAAGCAGGGCACCAACCTCCCTTTCTCCTTCTCCGGCCCAGTCAGCCCGGCCTGCTCACCTCCTCCTGCTGGCCCGCCCATCGTCATCCTTCTTTTCCTCTCCCCTTCTTCCTCCCCGCGTCGCTCATTCCTCCCCATGGCACGCAACGCCGCCGCCGCCTGGATGCGCCTTCCCCAGCTACACCTCCTGACCTGCACCACGTGCACCACACTGTACCGGTGACGTGCGACGCCACGGCATGGCTGCGACGACCGCCGGCCTGATCCACCTACACCGGCCATCCCCAACTATTCCGAACAGCGCCCTGGGGTCACCTCGTCATCCCACGTCGCCTCAACCGCACACCCCACGCCAGGTCCCTCCATTGCCCCTCTGCACGCATGCCAGGGTGACATGGCAAAACGCCAGAGCGCCGCCCGCCATGGCTTGCCACACAACCTTATCTCCTCACCCCTGTCCTTATCTGCAAGCTGAGCTCGACCGGGAGCTCACATAGCCCCTCCCTCTTGCCTCCTCACCCCGCATTACCTCCTCTCCCTCCACGGCCACCCCTTAGCCCCAACCCTGGCCTATAGTTGCCGGCGTCGGGAGCTCCGGTGAGTCCCTTGATGAGGACATCAACACTAATGATACATCCATGCCTACACAAGTACCAGTTTCTGGTCCTATTACTCGCGCCTGTGATCGTCAACTTAATCATCAAGTAAGTTCACTCTTGAGTTCTTGTCCATCATATTTAGACCATGGAGATGCGTGCACTCTTGTTTTGGTTAGGAACCAGGACGAAGACCGAAAGGGAAAAGGACTCACGCAGGCTGGATTTGGACTCCATGACACACCAACTTGTGATAATCACCACGGTCGCATACTGTGGCGGATCCACTTCGGATTGACTTGATTAGACAGGGTTAAGTCGCCTAACATGCGACACCCATGCCTAGGCGAAGTCAACACGAAGTGCCGTCGGATTTCTTCCGATTTAACCACTTGAACAGGACCATTTAGCAAACCCACACGAAGGTGAGCGGTTCCAGTGAATACAACAAGTCCACCGAGTTAACAACTTGACCAATTAGTTTAGTTATGAAATAAACATCAGAGTTTTATAAGGTTTCCAAGAGGAAAACAACAGAAGGTAAAAACCCCTAGCGGAAGCAAAACGTCGGGGTTGGACATCCCTGGTGAGACCAGCCGGGACATCACTGATCCCTCTCCTCGCAATTCGAGGAGGGATCCCACTCGACCGTCCAACCTGGAGGGAGCTGGGGTGGCCAAGTGCCAACAGAGGAGGGCTCGAGAGCAGCGGCTTCACCTGAAAAGAAAGGCCACAACAAGGCTGAGCTACTAAGCTCAACAAGACTTAACCGACAGGAGTAAAGCTACTCCACACTTCTAGACATGCAAGGCTCTTTGGCTGAGGGGTTTGTTTGCCAAAAGCACTAAGTAAAACCCTATTTTCAAATTTTAGCTCTGGTTCTAAGTTCATTATCCGGTCTAAGTTTTGCAACCTATTCTAAGCAATCATAGAACCAACCAAGGTATGTATATATCAACAAAACCATGTCATCATCAGATTCCTCATTTACTCAGGGTGACATAGCGATCAAGCAGTCTCAAACTGTGAGAGGCAGACGAATCGATTCGAGTTCTTTAACCATGCATGGTGAACCTAACCTCATGACATCCGCGCACCACCGAGGTCGCTTCCTTTGTCAGCCTTCCCCATCAATCCCCTAACCCGTGTCGGGCCCATTTCCTTTGGTGCAAGGTTCCACGGACCCGGCCTCTGCCGTTCTGTGACCATGCGTGCCACCACGTGCGACATCCAGTAGGGGAAACTCCGTTCCAAGAACAATGGGGTGACCGCTCACGTCTAGGTTCAATCCGGTACTAGGCTCCCTCATCCCATACTAAGTATGAGGTTAGTACTTTCAAACACTTGATCACGAACACCACCACTGTCGGGCCTTAGTCAAGTTTCATAGATAGACGGGGCGATCAACCAACCACCAAAGAGTTACCCAAAACCCTGCCCCGTCCATCGTCCTTACAGTTGTAACAGAAGGGTAGACATCCAACTCCAACAACTCACGAGTGACAGGGAATCACTCGGCTTTTACTGTCTCCTATTTAAGCAAGGCATCTACTCGATCCAACCGCTAGTGTTCAGATCATGGGAGCTAAGTCATGCATCTAGGGTTCCAAACAACTCCTATACGGAAATGCACAAGCATGCTAAAGAAGGCATGCGCAAGTCTGGTAAAACAACACAGGGTTTTCATGCAACCGGGGCTTGCCTTCGAGCAAGGAGGAAGAGAACTGCTCGACTTCTGGGGCGGCTTCGGCTTCAGAGGGCAGGAGCTCAGCTACACCGTCGTCTTCTGGCACCGGGTGCAGCTCCTAGAAGCCGTCGGCGAGGCGCAGCTCTACACGAATGCAATGCATTAGTTAGCATAGACGGTTATTTCAACAGCAGCACTTGCAAGTCTGAGCCCAGAAACTTGCAACAAAAAGCAGGAGGGTGGGAAGGTTCAAGGGAGCCGGTGGAGATCAAGAGGTAAGGGTCGGAAGAAAGGAACTTATAATCTGACCCTTAAACTAGAGGGTTTGGTGTGCTAGGGATCCTCAGACTCAACGTTGAAGGGTCCCCAAGTTTTACACATACACCCTTGGTTCGAAGAAAAAGATTCAGCCGAGTCCTCGGGCAAGGCGGAGAAGGGTCGGCGGAAAAGACAGGGTCGGGCGAGACGGAACCGGGGTCGGGTGGATAAGAGGGGCCGGGCGAAGCGGATAGGGGTCGGACGAGGCGGACCAGGGATCGGACGAGGCAGACCAGGGGTCAGCAGCTTACCTTCTTCTTGCAAGGAACGCTTGGGGTCGGGAAGAAGCAGACTTGGGCGGAGGGGCTAAGGCTTTGAACAGCGGCTAGGTCCGGCAGTACTCCGGCGGCGGCGGTGCTTCTTGCGGATCACAAGTAAGCTCTTACGCAGCACGGAGGAGCAAGCGGCTGGCTGGCTTGGGGAAAACGGAGTTGAGCGGAGAGAAGAGTTCCTCCGGAACTTAGTGGGGTGGCGCTGGGAGCTCGAGCAGGGAGCAAGAGAAATGGCGGAAAGGCAGCAATGGCGGAGGGAACTCCGGCGGGGCTCGTGCATTCCCTTTTATAGCGGCGCGGGAGTGAGAAGGGGAGCGGCGCGGGAGTGAGAAGGGAAGTGGCGCGAAGGCTGGGGAAGAAGCAATGGAGTGCTCTGCCTGGGCGGCGATTGAGCGACGAGGACGGTAGAGCAGGACTTCGGGGATGACGCCAGCGGTCATTGGGCTCTGGCGTCAGGGCGGCGCAGGAGCGGGTATGCCGGTGGTTGAGATTTGGTGGAGGCGGGCGTCGTCGTGCGGTAGAGTTGATGGAAGTGACCGGGTTAACGGCGCTAGAATCGAGGGCGCACAGGTGAGAAGATAGGCAGCCGCGGGCGAGCACGGAACAACAGATTGTCGGGCGGCTTCTGACAGGGTGGGGAAAGGGGCTATCGCTGCCGTGGTCAGGGTTGGCGGAGGAGGAATCGTCGGGTAGCGAAAACCAGGTGGCGCGACTGTGTCGAAGTGACGAAAAAGACGGGCGACATCGGGCTCTGCGGCCGGGATCTGGCGATGTGATGATGGGCGCGGGTGGCGAGGTGCTACAGAAAGGTTGCAGAGGGGCTTCCGCTGCGATTGGGGAAAGGGGCGCGAGAATCCATTCGATCGCGGGCCAGAGACGAGGCGGAGCGACGGGCGTCGGAGAAGTTGAGCCACGCGGTGGGGGAACTCTGAAGCGGGCATGCAACTCGAGTGCACCTGTCACGGAAGATCTGGGGGAAAAGATCTCGTGGGTCCACCGGTCAGATAGAAAGGACGTGTTGGGAAAGACTTAGAAGGATCCAACGGTGAGTTGGGGTCGGCGGGGTCAGAACTGGAGACCAGCGGAGAGGGGTTGGGTTTTAGGGGTCGGGACCGGTCTGGAGGTTGATCGCTTAGGCTTGGAAAGCTAAGACAGGTGATCAGGGCTTGGATTAGGATTAACTTGGAAGATTTGGGGTCGGTCGTCACAGCCTACCCCTCTTAAAAAGAATCTCGTCCCGAGATTCAGGTATAAAAGTAGGGTGTGCCGTTCTTACCTCCTTGACGAGACAAAAAACCTGGGAAGTGCTTGTTTAGATACTCGTCTGTTTCCCATGTTGCTTCATCCTCCGTGTGGTTCCTCCAGAGGATCTTGTACATTCTGACCATTTGGCGCCGGGTATGCCAGTCTTTCTGGTCAAGAACTCTGTTTGGGTACTCGGCGTAGGTTAGGTCGGGCTTGATCTGAAGTTGCTCTTGCTCTAAGATCTCGGTTGGAACTTGGACACATTTCTTCAGTTGAGACACGTGGAAGACATCGTGTATGGCCGATAGCTGTTCCGGGAGTTGGATCCGGTAAGCCACGGGTCCACAGATCTCCACAATCTCATAAGGGCCAATGTAGCGGGGAGCCAACTTGCCTTTCACTCCAAACCGTTGCACTCCTTTGGTCGGGGAGACTCGAAGATACACATGGTCACCAATATCAAACTGTAGGGGCCTTCTTCGCCTGTCGGAATAACTTTTAAGTGTGTGACCCTATGGGTTCGGATACGTATAGACATGGCCCGAGTACTCCTACTCGGCCCAATAGTCGGTAGCGGCCTCTAGCAAGACGTGCCAACTCTTATACGCACATGAAGATCATATCAGACGAACCGTCACAACATTATGTACATCCTATTCCCTTGGCCTCACGATATTTGGTCTAGCTTCAAGCCGACCGCTCTTTCTCGATCCTGTGATTCGGAATCCCTTTGTAGGTTAACTCTTAACCGTACGTAGCATGGCCATGCATTTTCGGATCCGATCACTCGAGGGGCCCAGAGATATCACTCTCAATCAGAGAGGGGCAAATCCCATCTTGATTGACCATGTCTCATAGCATGTTTCTTGACAAACCCGAAAGCTACCTTTATAACTACCCTGTTACGGCGTAGCGTTTGATAGCCCCTAAGTAAGTCGATCCACATCTTGAGTACATGCGACAATCTCAAGTCTAAGGACAAAGCGTATATGTTGTTTAAAGAGAGAACTACTTCTCGTGTTGGGTTAGTCCTAGCACATGTCTCCACATGTGTCCACATTATTAGTTCAACATCTCCATGTCCATGACTTGTGAAACATAGTCATCAACTAATACATGTGCTAGTCTAATATTCATGTGTGTCCTCACATGAACTCCGACTAGGGACAACTTTAGAATAACCATACAAGTAAAGAGTTTCACATACAATTCACATAATTGCAAATCAATTCAAGTAGCCTTTAATGAATATTCAATGAACACAATATACAAATCATGGATACAAATGGAATATCATCATCTCTATGATTGCCTCTAGGGCATACCTCCAACACTAATGGCCGGGTGATGCGCTCCACAAGATCGCGGCAGCCATTAAAGGTGGTGTATTAGTTGCTAAGGTATAGCTTGGAAGGCTGTAGTCGGGCCGTGAATGTCATCTCCATCAACCAATCGAGTTATCCCACTCCTCTCATTGAAAGATCGGGAATCAACCCTAGCAGGTTCACATCATCCCTTACTCCAACACCGTGCCCTGTGGCTGAACTGGGCGGCGCTCCCATGTGGCGCAGGTGTGTGGCTGTCATCCGGGACCCGTGTTGGTGTGGGTGCCACACCAGCACGGGTCCCGGACGACAGCCACACACACACACGCCACGCCACCCGCCACATGACACCCTCTCACCTCGGTGCACGCGGTCCAGTGGACCACACCCACTTCATGCCCTAGTCCACAAGTCCATGAACCCGACCTATGGCGAAGTGCCACGCACATGCGCCCTGCTGGCCACATGGACAACCTGAAAATGCTAGGTCTACCCGGCAAAACGTTATTCTGCTCGTTCCTTTTTCCCAAAAATTCCACCAAAATTCTTTAAAATATTAGATAAATTTTTAAACCTACTAGAACCATCTAATACCTTTTTGCACATTGTTAAGGTCCAAAACTAAATAAACCTATTTTCAGCCAATAGAAAAGTCCTATCAGTATACCCCAAAATCCTTCTTTCACATTCCTTAGCTCAAAAAATGACCAATAAATTCCCAAAACTTCTAAGATATATTCTAAGCATTTTCATGAGTTCACCTTCCCAAACTCATGTCCTAAATCCTATTGTCCTTATACTAGAATTCATGCTAAACTTCCAAACCTTTCCTAGGAATTTAGAAAATTCTTAGTACATGCCCAAGACCCATAACCAAGGGTCTACCATTATACCACCCCCTAACCCATAAACCTACACATCGAAAATCACATGAAATATAAGAGACCACTGGAAACTTAGGAGAAGCCATCTTAGTTCTATCCTATGACCCAACACCCTTCCTAACCTCCTTGAATTCCTCCTAATGAGCATTGGAGTACCTTTGATTGGTGATTGTGTTGACGCCAAATTTCGTCACCAGTGGAATTGGCGCCAAGAAAAGAGGAAATGGGAAAGTACAGTTGAAGATCGGTTGGTTGGCGCTACAGTCCAAGATCAGCCAGATGCTACAGTATGGGATCGGCCGGTGACTTCTGCCGGATCGGACACGCCTGATTCCCGAATCGGTTATCCTTTGCCGATAAGGAATCGGCCGATTAGGGGGCTGGAATAATTGGGCCGGTATGGGCTTGAAAAGGATCAGAAGGATGAAGAGGAAATCAGCCCATGAAGTGTATAATAACCAACCTAGTACGAATCGTGCTTGTAAATATTCGTTTTCTATTTGAATTAGGGATAGAGTTCTAGTCAGTTAAGGAGTCACCTGTACAGGGCTATAAATAGCTACCTTTGTAAATCTATAATCATCAACAAATCAATACAACCAACTACTATTTCCTCGTACTTACTTTCAAGTAGGCGACTTCGCCAAATACTTTCTCCTTTTTCATGAGTTCGTATGGGTTGGCGGGGCTGTATCAACTTGACCTCCGACCGATCTTGTAAGTTCCGTTTACCGAGTAAATTCTAAGCTTTAACTTCGGGCGCATCGCTGTCGTTTCGTTTAGATTTATTCACTAGTTATCGATATTTACTAGAATCATAGGTTTTACCTGTCTTTCTAGTTTTATCACCAGTTATCCAGCTAGGAATCGGTGGTTTCGGCTTTCTTTACTTTCTGCTATTAAATTCACTTATTTCGCATATAGCCGATTAGATCTATTCCTAGTGTTGTTACTATAGCATTGTGTCGATTACTCCAGTAATTTCTTGTCTACACGGCTACAGTGATCGGCTGCTTCATAGCCGATTTCTTTATTACGGCAAATCGGCCGATTCGCTGATAAGCTCTCTCGAGATCGGAAATTTAGCCGATCGTGATTTCTGGACCTGACACGTGTTCTTCCTTGCCAATCAACAGGTCAGATTGGCTGGCATGCCGCACGAACCGCACCAGGCAATCACCCGAACAGGAGTTAAGCAGATTCTCCCGGGTCGTGTGTCACACGCTGGGGATTCGGTTGACTGATTTCTAGCGCCAACACACTTTTGGCACACCCGGTGGGACCAATACAACCGCCACCATGTCGAAAGCTGCTGAAGTCTCCGAAGATAACGTCATCGAAGTGACGGAAGCAGATCTAAAGGACGACCAGAAGGAAGAACTGGATAAGCATACGACACAATTCCGGAAAGCTTGCCTACAGTCTTTCAGTCGCTCCAGAAGCGGGGAGACTATCAAGAAGTCTCCGTTTCCAACACCCCGCCAGATCACAATCTCTGAGGACTCGGACAAGATGGCCGATATGGTCCAACAGTCCGTTTATCACGCCTTCATTGATCAATCCCCGGTGCTTGCAAATACGGTGTACATTGCCGTTGTCAACTCCTTCGCTAGTGGGGTACCTCAAGGGTACAGGGGACCGGCATATACTCAGCTGATTCCACCGAACAAGGCTTATTTGAATTTGATTTCTCAGCCGATCCAATTTTCTGTTGGGGGTACAGGCGCTTCATCATCATCGGTTCCTATGGGGTATGGTGGCACACAACACTTTCAGCCACACCCCGCCCAGCTGTCCTCTGCGCCGTTCCCTCCAGTTGGCCCATCGCCTTGGGGGGCACCATCAGCTACGACCGTTCAGGATCAATCGGTCGGTCAGGGAAGTCCCCAATTCCAGGCGTCTTTCCAAGCGGCCACTCGACCAACCATGCCGCCGTACCAGCCTGTTGCACCAGAGATGAGTAAAACAGCAGAGCTCGTACTATATGATGAAACGAGTGGCTCATTCAAACAGCCGACCCTGAATACACAGTCGGCTTTCACTCAGATGCCACCTGCTTTCACTCAGCATTAGGCTATTCCACCTCCGGTATACCAGCACGTGCCAATACCTCAGCCGACGGTTCACCAGCAACAGCCGGATTGGTCGGCACGTATTGCTGAGGTGATTCAGGAACAATTCGGCTTGAAGCCGAAGGTACAAACTTACACCTATAGGACACCATACCCGTCTACATACGATCTACTACCGTTTCCCCATCGGTATAAAGTTCCTGACTTCACCAAGTTCTTGGGGATGGATGACACTTCAACCGTGGAGCACGTGAATAGATTTATCATCCAATGCGGAGAAGCGGCCACACAAGATGCTCTACGAGTGCGGTTATTCTCATCATCCTTGTCCGGATCGGCCTTCCAGTGGTTCATGACTTTACCACCGAATTCGATTATTACATGGGCCGATTTGGAAAGACAGTTTCATAAATACTTCTATGCCGGGGTACATGAGATGAAGCTGTCCGATTTGACCGGCCTCAAGCAGAGAAGCGACGAGCCGATATCCTCATATGTATAGAGGTTTCGGGAAATTAGGAACAAGTGCTATTCCCTGGCTCTAAACGACGCGCAGCTGGCCGATATAGCCTTTCAAGGCCTCCTGCCCCACATCAAAGAAAAGTACGCCTCACAGGAGTTCGAGAGTTTAAGCCAAATTGTCCACCGATTGTCTGGACAGGAGGTACGTTCTTTCGATCCACGGAGGAACTTTCAGAAGAAGGTGGCGTTCCTGGAAGAGGTGGAGGCCGAAGAAGACGTTGAGGTCGGTCTTGCGGAGTGGGTCAAGGGAAAGAAGCCAATATCATGCCCGTTCGGCAAAAAGGAGCCAGAGGCGTTCGGTTTTGACACGACGAAGGCCGATAAAATCTTCGACCTTCTCCTCCAGGAAGGGCAGATCAAGCTCTCGCCATATCATACAATACCTTCTGCCGAACAACTAAAAAAGATGAAATATTGCAAGTGGCACAACGCCACATCCCATGATACTAATGAGTGCAAAATCTTCAGGCAGCAGATACAGTCGGCCATTGAACAGGGCAGACTTAAATTTGAAGTGCCAACAAAATCGGCCAAGCCGATGAAGATCGACCAACACCCCTTCCCCACCAACATGGTTGACACGAGGAAGAACTCACTCCAAACAAAGGTGCTAACGTCCGAATCGGCTAAAAAGAGTGGTGCTGTAGATCCAAGAAATCAAGCAACGCCTGAGGACGTAAAGGGAAAGCGGCGGATGGAGGACGACGATGGTGAATCGGAAGAGCCACGCATTACTTCCCAGTTCCTGCTCCAGAAATATCAGCGTCAACATGAACGCTCAAGATCCCGGGAAGAAGCGATGCGGCGGCACGAAGATCACTGGAGGTGCCCGTTCTTCATCCACTGTTGGGAAAGCAACCTCCGGCTACCTTCGGCCGATAATTGCCCAGAATGCAACGGACCGTATCGTGGTAATCGGTCGTTCAACAGGTCTCGCTCCAGAGACGGAAGACCGGAACCGATCAGCAGGGACTGGCGCAACCAAGATGACCAGCGCCCTCCCGTGCGTGATCGGCTGGGGGGCAAAAGTGACCGATATGACCGGTCAGAAGACAGACGCCGTGACAGACCGGGGGGCAGGTTTGATCGACACGACCGGCCAGAAAATAGGGCCAACGTTCACAGTCGGCTCGAGGAGATGGCCGACGCTCGGGTGACAGACGAAAACCCTTTAGGACGCGAGCCGGAGTGGGAACGCGCCAAGTCAGGAACCAAACCAATAAACCCCAGGTGGTGTCCCGACGGATTGACCAAATCTCAAAAACGAAGGATCCAACGCCTCCGCTAGTGGGAACAGTAGGAAGGGGAACAATAGAGCACGACGGACAAGAAGGAACGAAGGCCTCGGGTATGGCGCCCCAAAAGAAACGATAGAGGGGGCGACGAGTCGGCGGGTGATGAATCGGCAGCCGATATCGGCATGGTTTTCATACTGCCGATGGAATTTATGACTCCTACCGATCGACAGGATGTGTCGGTGATAGAAGAACAGATGGCACAGTTGGCTTTGGAGCCAATGATAGCCACGTTCGAGAAGCCCGAGGATGACAAACGACAACACCTGAAAGCATTGTTCCTCAAAGGGCATGTCAACGGCCGCCCCATAACCAGATTAATGGTGGATGGAGGAGTTGCAGTCAATATCATGCCATATGTCGTGCTTCGAAAGCTTGGGAAGAGCGATGATGACTTGACCAAGACAGACATGATGCTCAAAGACTTCGAAGGCAATGTGTCAAACGCTCGCGGCGCTCTCTGCGTTGACCTCACCATCGGCAGTTAGACCCTTCCCACTACCTTGTTTATTATTAATGGTAAGGGATCCTACAACATGCTACTCGGCCGGGACTGGATACACGCAAATTGCTGCATCCCATCAACAATGCATCAATGTCTTGTACAATGGGTCGGCGACAACATAGAGGTAGTCAACACCGATTCCGCATACATCATCGCGGCAGCCGACACGCAACAGTGGAGCTGCGAAACCGTCAAGTGCATATCCGGCAGAATATGGGATACCGATTTTCTGAAGGTGTTCGATTTTGGCCTACAGCCGATCCGGGCAGTCGGCTCCGAAGACTCAAAATAAATGGATCAGTTCGCCCGAGAAGATGGGAAGCTAGGGCACGGGTTCACGTCGGCCGATTCATTAGAGATGGTAGACTTAGGCGATGGTACCAAACCAAGGCCGACTTATATTAGTGCAAATCTAGACCCAGAATACAAATGTAAATTGACAAACTTGTTAAGAGAATTTAAGGATTGTTTTGCTTGGGAGTATCATGAGATGCCCGGTTTAAATCGATCTATCGTTGAACATCGGCTACCCATAAAACAAGGGTATCGGCCGTACCAACAGCCTGCACAGCGCTGCAATCCTAAAATTCTACCAGACATAAAAGCCGAAATAACTCGGCTAATCGAAGCAAAATTTATTCGGCAATGCCGTTACACCGAATGGATCTCCAACATTGTACTAGTGTACAAAAAGAACGGAAAGTTACGCGTATGCGTTGATTTCAGGAATCTTAATCAGGCCACACCGATGGACGGATACCCCATGCCAACGGCCGATGTACTGATAGACGCTGCCGCGGGACACAAGATTATTAGCTTCATGGACGAAAACGCTGGGTACAATCAAATACTTATGGCCGAAGAGGACATACCCAAAACGGCCTTTAGATGCCCGAGCCACCTTGGTTTATTCGAGTGGGTGGTGATGACTTTTGGCTTGAAGAACGCCGGCGCCATGTATCAGAGAGCCATGAATTACATATTTCACAAACTCATCAGCATTCTGGTAGAAATCTACATCGACGACGTCGTGGTTAAGTCCAAAGGACACGAAGAGCATCTGGCCGATTTGCGAAGAGTGCTAGAGTGCACCAAGAAACATGGGCTGAAGATGAACCCCAATAAATGTGCCTTCGGCGTGTCCGCCGGACAGTTCTTAGGATTCATGGTGCACGAACGGGGAATAGAAATCAATCGGAAGACCATAGCGGCTATCAACAAAGTCGTGGCCCCGTAGAATAAAACTGAATTGCAGTCTTTAATCGGCAAGGTGAATTTCATCAGAAGATTCATATCTAATCTGTCTGGGCGGATTCAGGCGTTAACACCACTGTTGAAGTTGAAGCCTGACCAAGAGTTCATATGGGGGGAGGAGCAACGCAAAGCATTGGAAGATATCAAGCAGTACTTGGTCTCACCACCAGTATTGGTTCCTCCTCAAACTGGTAAGCCATTTAAATTATACTTATCAGCCGATGAAAAGGCTATTGGGTCGGCTCTAGTCCAGGAATTCGAAGGCAAGGAACGAGTGATTTATTATGTCAGTAGAAGACTTCTGGACGCTGAAACAAGATATCCTCCGGTGGAGCGGTTGTGCCTATGTCTTTACTTCTCATGCACCAAACTCAGGCACTATTTATTGTCGGCAGAATGCGTGGTCGTATGCAAAGATGACGTAGTAAAATACATGTTATCACTGCCGATCTTAAAAGGTCGAATCGGCAAATGGATCTTAGCTTTGTCGGAGTTTGACCTACGATACGAATCGGCAAAAGCCGTCAAGGGTCAGGTCATGGCCGATTTCGTCGCCCAACACTGCGGACCAGAGATTACCCTCGTAGAGCTGGCGCCTTGGACTTTATACTTTGATGGGTCATCATGTGGGGTCGGAGCAGGAATCGACATCGTTCTCATATCGCCTCGGGGGCAAGCTATGATTTTTCTCTGCCGATAGAAGCCACCGCCACTAACAATCAAGCGGAATACCGAGCTGTATTGAAGGGCTTACAACTACTAAGAGAAGTCAAGGCCGATTCTGTCGAAGTCTTCAGGGATTCCATGCTTATTGTGGATCAATTAACCGGGAGGTCCGAATGCAAGGACGATGTATTAAGAATTTATTATGAGGATTGCTTACAGCTCTTAAAAGAATTTAAATCGGCAGTAATCGAGCACATCCCAAGGGACCACAACGAGGATGCCAACAAGCTCGCCCAGCACGCATCTGGATATCGGCCAATTCTAGGCGCTATGGCTCTGGAACTCGCAGCCGATGACTGGCGGAAAGAAATTGCCGACTACTTGAAAGATCCATCTAAGAAGGTGGAACGACGAGTGCGTTTTCATGCTACTAAGTACGTACTGCTCGAAGACGACCTGTTCTACCGAACGATTGACGGTGTCCTACTCAAATGCTTGGGAACAGAGGAGGCCAAGACTCTAATGGGAGAAATCCATGAAGGGGTATGTGGAGCACACCAATCGGCCCATAAGATGAAATGGATGATCAGGAATAATGGGTATTACTGGCCAACGATCCTCGAAGATTGTTTCAAATATTATAAGGGATGCCAGGATTGTCAGAAATTTGGGAATGTCCAACGTGCACCCGCTTCGGCCATGAATCCCATTATCAAACCATGGCCGTTCAGAGGATGGGGAATAGACCTTATCGGCCAAATTTACCCACCATCAAGCAAAGGGCACAAGTTTATTCTGGTGGCTACCGATTACTTTACCAAATGGGTGGAAGCAATCCCATTAAGAGCCGTAACATCGGCTATCATGGCCGACTTCGTAAGGGATCATATCGTCTACCGATTCGGCATTCCCCAGACTATTACGACCGATTAGGGAACAATGTTCACATCGGGGGAATTCGAAGAATTTACAGCCGATATGGGGATCAAATTGTTAAACTCCTCTCCTTACTACGCCCAGGCCAATGGCCAGGCCGAATCTTCCAACAAAGGGATAATCAAGTTAATCAAAAGAAAAATAGAGGAGCAGCCGAAGAAATGGCACCTATGTTTAACCGAAGCCCTATGGGCGTACAGGATGGCTTGTCATGGGACCACCAAGTTATCCCCTTATTAGTTGGTGTACGGTCACGATGCAGTACTACCGTGGGAGTCAAGGGCGAGATCGAGACGCATTTCGCTCCAGGACCAGTTAACGGCCGACGACTACTCGTCACTCATGAAAAGGGAACTCGATGACTTGGCCGGCCAGCGGTTAAGAGCCTTGATAAGCATTGAAGAAAATAAAAAGAAAGTAGCCAGATGGTACGATAAGAAGGTCAAAGTCAAACAATTCTCCCCTAGGGACTTGGTTTGGAAGTTAGTATTGCCGATTGGGTCGAAAGATCCTAAATTCGGAAAGTGGTCCCCTACATGGGAAGGGCCATATAAAATCGGCAGATGTGCTCCAGGAAATGCTTATATTCTGGAAACAATCGAGGGAGAAGAGTTTACTAGGGCTCTGAACGGAAGGTACTTAAAAAGATACTACCCTAGTATATGGGTCGGAGCATAAAAGATTGACCGTAATACAACGGCGCGCAGCCGATACAAAACGGTTCATCTATGAAAAACATGTAATCGTCCAAATCGGCCGATGTATTCATTCGGTACGGACGGTGGATTACACGACCGACAAGGTACAAGTCGCCCCTAGAACAAAAAATAATAATTAACCATTCTTCTTCTTGCGCTCTTTCTCAGCCCGACCTAATTCTATCATAAGGCGGATGTACTCTTCGTCCATCTCTATTAGGGCCTCGCCATTCTTTTTCTTACGCTCTCTCTCAACCCGACCTAACTCTATCATACGACGAATGTACTCTTCTTCTGTCTCTTTCATCGAAGCCTCCGCTTCGACTTGACGGGGGAGAGGGTGGCTCCGATCCATGGCCGGGCGTGAAGTTCCTGCCGCAGCATCTTCAAGGACGACCCGTGGAGGAAGCGGATGACTTCTGTCGGCTTGAGGTCGCCGGCGGGCCTTGTCATTCAAAAAGTCCAAGACCCGATGGGCGTCCGCAGAGACGTGTTCTTGAAGTTCGTCACGATGAGCCCTGATTAAATCCTTATCCTCTGACGACAACGGGTCATCAGAGTGTATGAGCTCGATGGCGCGTTCGAGCTCGGGGCTAAGACGCCGTGGCTGAAAGAGAGAAAGATTAAAAAGGGTCATCATCTTCCAAAGAATTAAAAAGAGAGGGGGGAATCAAGGCCAGGGTTTCACCTGGTTGACAGAGGAAGAGGAAGTCGACAAAGACATGACAGAAGGTCGCGCCGACGAGAACGGGTTGAGAAAATAAAGCCGAAGCCAAGCTGGTACTCTCGGAAGGGGGAGTCTAGGCCGGCATTTATAAGAGGAAGAGGTATGGATATTTGGTAAGGGTGCGTCCCATCGGAAGTAAGAAGGGCAATAAATAAAAGAGGCGTCGTGAAGGACGGTCAAAGCAGTTATTAAATGTTCATACAAAATAGTCAGTGCTTTTACAGATTACCCAGAAGGGTATCGATAGCCGCAATCGCCCGACGCCGGATCTGATCGGCAGAGTCCAAGACCTGTTGGTCTTCATCCGCCAATCCGGGGACTTCTGACGCGCTACGGTGGAGCTTCAGGGCTTTATGGGCCAAGTGCTGCCTCTCCTGTTTCAAATCGGCAATAACAGAAGGGAGTTCTTGGAGCCTTTTCTCTTCGGCGCTGATTGCCTTGGTCACTTGCTCCATTTCCTTGGCAAGCTCTGCCCTTCAGCGTTTGAGGCGGTCTATCTCACCGACGATCCCTGGGCGGGAGTCCTCCAGAAAATGAATACGTTGGTGCACCTCTTGAGCTTGACGTTTGTACGCGTCCTCTTCTTCACGAGTGTTGGCCAGCTTGGCGCGATCGGCCATGTGACGAAGGGCTCTGAAGACCAGGATCCTCATGGACTCGATAAATGCAGCCGGCGCCAATGCTTCCTCCGCTTCTTCGGGCACTCGTCCGCTGACGTCGCTGAAGAGCTGCCGAATCGGCGAGGCATCTTCTACCAATCGGCCGATGTCTCCTTGAAGAAGGGATCGGATGTTGGTAAGCTTGGCTCGGACGTCGTCAGGGATGGAGCTCAGGGCGATCTGGCGGGAGGCGACTTCTTCATCGTCAGAGAGGGCGACCGCAAAAGAGAAGAGGCTGTTGTCAGGGGTGTCCTGTTCCTGGAAATAGTAAAGAAGAAAAATAAATCGGCTGATGGTGAAAGCATATCGGCTAAATGAAGTTGAGAGATGCCTTACCTCTTTGAATCGAATCTCTTCAAGTTGCATTCGGGAAGCTGTTGTGCTCGGCTCAGGGGCTGGTACCATGGGTTCATCAGAAGAGGAGGACTCCACAATGATCGGCGTTGTACTTGGACCAGCCTCCCGAGAAGGAGCTAATGGTTGAGGAGCGCTTGGCATGACGATGACCTGTGTCAGAAGGTTGAGTAAGCATATTATTCAAATACCAAGGGAATCGGTGAAATTGTGTTGTACCTCGACGGATGGAAGCGAGGGCGCATCGATGGCCGATTGGGTTGCTGCCGATTGTTGTATGCCCATGGGGGCACTCTGTACAGTCTAAGATAAGAAGGATTAATATCAAAACGACAATCGAAAGGATTAAACATAAGTTTACCTATACGGCCTCTAACAGTAGTGACGCGGCGGCTGCCCTAGCTTGTGCGATGACTTGAGTGTCGATATCTCTGGTAGCCTGAGGGGGTGGCGCAGCCGAAGTCTCTGCCGATACGAGCATGGGAGGATCCGCCGATTCTATACGGGCCCGGACTCGGCGGCTGGTCTTCTTGGTAACTTTCTTCTGTGTCTGCTTCGATCGGCCAGCAATCACGTCCACAGACGGAGCATCATAGCCGATGAGAGGGTAGGCGGTGTATGGATGACGATCTTCTATTAGCCGACCACTCCGGCTATGTGTAGGAGGGACACGATTCTCAGCCTGAAGAAATAGTAAAACATTAGTGTTCAGCCGCGTTGAAAAAAGAGTAAAAATCGGCTAAGGAAAATACCTCGGCATTCGGGTCGATGTTGGCTGGATCCAGGAGATTGCCGTATGCCGATGCCGAATTGCAGAAGAGGAATTGTTTCCATTCGGCCCACCAAAGTTTGAATGGCTGGACAGCGAAGGGGGCTACTATCCAGTTGTTCAGATCAATAGTGTTGGAGTCTGGGATCCGGTCTCGTACCCGACTGTAGTCCAGGCCTGTTGTGAGCCCATCTCTGAACTTGACTCGGCCAGCAAAATATACTTGAATCGGCAGCTGACCCATGCCGAGTTGGCGTGCTGCAGCAGAGGGGTTGTAGAACTCATACGTGGGGGCATCTTTCCCCGAGAAGAAGTTGGCTGGCAGGATTCCTGGCTTGATTAGCTCATTAGTGAGTTCTTCGTCGAATCGGCCAGTGGTCGAGTCGAAGCAGGTTGGGAGTTCAAAGATTGGGTCATCCCGCTGATAAGGAAACCAGATGGTTGCATCTTCATTAAAGCCGTTGTAAAAGCATCAGAAGTACTCGGCCACTTTTGTAGCAGAGTACGTGCAACCTGGAAAGGCCGATGCCGCTTCGCCATAAGAGGTGCATCGGCGACGAGCGGTAGGATCTTCTACCGATTCAATGTTGGGGAACATCATGTGATCCACCCTCTGCTGAGTGATCTTGCTCATGTAAAGGTTCAGCCATAAATTGATGAACCACCAGGGTCCGCCTGAATTTCCAATCGGCTCCCCCTTGGATAGTTTGATGCCGATTTGGTGGAGCATGTGGTACGCCGCCCCTAGCAAGTGTTTCCCAAGGGGAACAGGGGTTCCTGCCGATAGTGCTTCGGCTAAAGCCTGGGTGTTGGTTGATGGGCCGGCTGCTCTTCCGCAAAACAAATGTTTTTCTAACCACATCATTAAAAAGGCCGTATGCTCCCTATTCTCAACAGACCCGGCTCTTTTGTTGCATCTGATGAAACCTTTCCACCCGCCGATTCCTCTTGTGTCCAGGCGATGTGACGTTGCAGCTAAGAGGCAAAAAGGTGTGTCCGGGGAGGAAATGTCAAGGCCGGTCAACAGAACTACATCGGCCAGTGTGGGAGTCATGGGTCCATGCCCAAACAAGAAAGCATTGAGGGCATCAGACCAAAAGTAGGAGGCCGCTATCACCAACGGTTCATTTCGCTCCGTCTGGGACAAAGATAGGTTGATACACTGGCCGATTTTGAGCTCGTCCCATAGGACCCTCTTCATCTCGGCTATCCGTTGGTACCACTCCTTCCAACCTGGGGTTTCATTCGGCCAGGACCTAAAGGTGCCCAACCAGTGATCCAGGTCCATGGTGGATTGTTTGAAGGGGATTCTGTGGGTTTCTAAATTGATGAGCTCTATTGGATCTGGGTTCCCCATGGGTCCGAGACAGATAAGGCCAGGATTTCCGGTAAGATGGATGGTGATGCGGTGTCTAATTGCCTAAAAAGGAAAGAGGGGGTGCAAAAGTAAGAAACAGATCTAAAAGTAAATGCATTGCCGATAAAGGGAGGATTCGGTAATAACCTCTGGGATGAAGTTCCTAGTAGTCGGCGTTACCGCTGGTGCAACTGCGGAGGATGAGGCCGCCATGGGGATCACCATTGGGATCTCCGATGAAGCTCCTTCTTCTGACGACGGAGCAACTGCTGTCACCACTACCGCCGGAGGCGCCATTTCTGGAGTATCGCGCGCTGGAGAGCTGCCTGAAGGGGCCACCATTGGAGGGGAAGAGCAGAAGCAACAGGAGGATGGCGCTGGGAAGCTTCGGCGCTAAGGGAAAGTGCTGAGGGAAGAAGAAGGCGCGCGCGCTGAAGAAGAAGGACGTGAGCTTGAAGGTGAAGTGCGGGGTGAACTGCTATTTAAAGGGCGCTTGAGGAGGGGTAAAAATGGAATTTTTACCGCGCCGGCGTTTCGAGTTTTTCGGGAGTAGTGGTTGTCATGGGCGCCCGTTTCGAAAAGATTGCAATCATCAGCTGGAAGACCGCGAAACGGAAGGATATTTTCATTGCGGCTGTTTCGGAGAGAAGTTGAAAAGAATTTCGAAGTAAAAGACTATGTTTTACTCTGAAACTGGGGGGCATGTGTTGACGCCAGATTTCGTCACCAGTGGAATCGGCGCCAAGAAAAGAGGAAATGGGAAAGTACAGTTGAAGATCAGTTGGTTGGCGCTACAGTCCAAGATCGGCCAGATGCTACAGTACGGGATCGGCCGATGACTTCTGCCGGATCGGACACGCCTGATTCCCGAATCGGTTATCCTTTGCCGATAAGGAATCGGCCGATTAGGGGGCTGGAATAATTGGGCCGGTATGGGCTTGAAAAGGATCAGAAGGATGAAGAGGAAATCAGCCCATGAAGTGTATAATAACCAACCTAGTACGAATCGTGCTTGTAAATATTCGTTTTCTATTTGAATTAGGGATAGAGTTCTAGTCAGTTAAGGAGTCACCTGTACGGGGCTATAAATAGCTACCTTTGTAAATCTGTAATCATCAACAAATCAATACAACCACCTACTATTTCCTCGTACTTACTTTCAAGCAGGCGACTTCGCCAAATACTTTCTCCTTTTTCACGAGTTCGTACGGGTTGGCGGGGCTGTATCAACTTGACCTCCGGCCGATCTTGTAAGTTCCGTTTACCGAGTAAATTCTAAGCTTTAACTTCGGGCGCATCGCTGTCGTTTCGTTTAGATTTATTCACTAGTTATCAATATTTACTAGAATCATAGGTTTTACCTGTCTTTCTAGTTTTATCACCAGTTATCCAGCTAGGAATCGGCGGTTTCGGCTTTCTTTACTTTCTGCTATTAAATTCACTTATTTCGCATATAGCCGATTAGATCTATTCCTAGTGTTGTTACTATAGCATTGTGTCGATTACTCTAGTAATTTCTTATCTACACGGCTACAGTGATCGGCTGCTTCATAGCCGATTTCTTTATTACGGCAAATCGGCCGATTCGCTGATAAGCTCTCTCGAGATCGGAAATTTAGCCGATCGTGATTTCTGGACCTGACACGTGTTCTTCCTTGCCAATCAACAGGTCAGATTGGCTGGCACGCCGCGCGAACCGCACCAGGGCAATCACCCGAACAGGAGTTAAGCAGATTCTCCCGAGTCGTGTGTCAGACGCTGGGGATTCGGTTGACCGATTTCTAGCGCCAACAGATTGATTGCATGTTTATTCTTCTGTTTATTAGTAACTTAATCCCTCCCCGAGAAGTTCGCGCTCCACCGCAGAGATAGTCATCCATATAAGGATTTGGTTTCATTGCTTGACAAGCAAGGCAAGTCTTTACACCAACCCTCTTGATCATGCTTTTGTCCTCTATTTTAGATTACTAAAATTTACCCAAATAATAATACGATATTGTATAGTTTCATGACTTCTTAACATATAAGGTTAGGCATATCCTAAGAAGAAAGCCTCTTTCCCTTCCTCCTTGCTATAAACCCTAAGAGAAGCCTTGTACCCAAGGCTTATTCGACATCACACTTTTCTACTTCCATTTTTATGCTTCCAAGGAGACACAAATGACATGAGTTTAGGAAAAGAAATCGACTATAAAACTTGACTAGCAACCAACTAAGGGGGACGCGAGATAAGTTGGGTAACCTCACGAGGGGCCCCTATCTAGCGTTACCGGTCATTTAAGGACTGGCTCATTGAGAAAGTCTTTCCAGTGTATATGTGCAACCATATGAGCCAAAAAGGTACAGCCTTCGGGAGTGCCTATTTATATGAGGACTTGACTCACACCCCACTATAGAATCTAGTAAACTATCACAAGAGGCCACGGTGGGTAACAAACAGACTGGAGCAGGACCTTCGTAGAGTCCCAGGTCCGACCGACACGGGTCGTTGGTTAAGGTTCGAAGGGCCTGGTGGCATTGTATTCCACCTTACGATGCATCTTTTTTCTCGGGATAGTGTCCTTGAGTGGACGTGGAATGGCCCCTGCTTAGGCCCTAGTGTTATCCGTGGATGGAGCTAGACGATGTTGTCTAGAGATGGACGCCAGTGGGTATGGGCCTCGTAGGGTAGCACCGCCAAAGGCCTTGGTAAGGGCTAACCAATCGTATGGGTAAAGTGTAAAGGCTCCATAGAATTAGACAAATCTATGTGAATAGTCGAGGTTCTTGGTCATGAACTCACATGGTCAAAGCTCTCTTTGATTAGTCACACCCTTGGTATGACAGTAGAGTATAAAGGGGCAGATACCCGTATTTCTTTGTTAAGCAGGATCTTGATGATCGCTACCATTAAAATATGGGAACTGGTAGGGGAGGTTTGTTTCCCCCTCCAGGGCCAAAACAACAATATTATTCAAACAACTTTTCTTTTTCAAAGCCCAAATGGTGTTACATTTTGCATACAAAAAACTTTCTACATATAAACATAGCTTTCCTTGTTTTACCTTACATGTCATTAACTTTTCAACGTTAAGATACTTGCTGAGTACTTTTGGCAAAAGTACTCAGTCTTGCTTGTTTTGCCAGGTTGTCTAGGGAGCAAGTTTTCATCTTTTCGCTGTGTCTTGATTGCTGCCTGCTACTCCTTAAAGGTGATGATACACCAGCATAATCCCCTCTATTTTCTCTTCTTCTTACTTTGATAATCATTCTGATATATGTTGGTGCCAGATACTGATCTAGGGCATGGCACTGTATTTCTTAAGTGTGGACATCCAAGAGGCGGTCCCCACAAGAGTAGTATCAGAGCTGTAGTTAGCTATAGGATCCTTAGAATGTAAAATAAGGCAATCTACTAAAAGAAATTCTAACAACTTGCCTTCCCTACATCTTTGCTACTCTTACCTTATCTAAAACACCTCTTTCCTCTCAACAAGAATGGAAAAGGCTCTAAGCTTTCCTTTCTTTCCATGACAGATGGCAGGAAATAAAGAATGGGGTAATTGGGACAATTGGGTGGACAAAGAAGGTTGGACCGATGTTGACGGTCGTTAAGTACCAAATATGACCGACAATATACTGGAGAATAAAGCAGGATTGGCACTTCTTACATGCATATTTGGTTTTGAATAATGTAGTTCCACTTGTCCTTAGAGAATATTTGGTTGCAGGTGAATTAGCACAAAAGGATGGAGAAAGCACCCTCTATGGATCCAAGAAACACGCTTTTGACCAATGGGAGATTGCCACATGTGCATCCCAAGGATTGTAGGACCCACAAACTACCATAACCACCTCAATCCATAGGATAACGCACGCAACTGCCATTGGGACCCACCAAACAGTCACCCGGAGAAAGGCGGTTGCGAGGGGGCCCATAGGGGGTCGGCCAAACCGCCCTTGTCCCCTCTCATCTCCAGCTTCCACGTGGTGATGGTTTAGGTCGGTTAAGGGATATTCCCTAAAGATTCCCGCGCAGAACCACCTTTTGGAGCCTATAAATATGAGGGGAGGGGCTCCATTCTAGGACACACACACAACTAGTGAATCACTCTCTCCCCCTTAGTTTCCAATTTAGTGGAGTTAGGCTAGAGTAGCTCTCCTTAAGGTTCTAGTTCTCCTTGGAGTCTAGGGTATGACTCTTGTATCTTTTATTCCTAGGTTGACTTTATTCTATTCAAAGTATACATCTTCTTTATATAGTGTTGTGCTTGGTTCTTATATGCATGAGTTAGATATATACCCTTGCTATGTTGATGTGCTAGGCTTATACGCTCGTATGTTAGTCGTATACCCTTGCTATCGTAGTATCGGCTTATATACACCCATGTATGCCTTACGATCATGCTGTCGGGCATACTCCCCAAGCCCACGAGTAGGCCTTGGACGGCCCACTAAGGGAGGTATTCGGACAAGATCAGAACAAGGATAGGCGTATCCTTCTCGGACTAGTCTTGTATGTTTATGGAAAACTACTCGGACCAATACCGAGTAGAACTCTGTAATAGTACCCGACTAGGACTCAGACTTGTAACCCTGCCCTCCTGCGTATGTAAGGCCGGGCAGGGACCCCCCTCAGAACAACTCCAATTCATCAATCCCCAAGATCAATACAAACCAACACACAGGACATATGGTATTACGCGATCTAGCGGCCTGAACCTGTCTAAATCGTGTTCCTTGCGTCACCATTGATTCCTTGATTCTCGACGACCCTTACCGCATAAAAGACCACCTAGGGTACCCCTAGGCGGGTTGCCAGTCTAAAACACCGACAGCTGGCGCGCCAGGTAGGGGACCTCGTCGAGTTTCTCAACGCGAACTCAATGGCGAAAGTCATCATCAGGCCCGTCTTCTTCATCGAAGCCAGCGCCACCTTTGTTTTTGGATCCTGGTTCTGCATCGCCGAAGGCTCGGGATCGTTCCAGCGCTAGTTCGTCGACACTCAGGAGAAGAGACCAGAAAACCTGACCAGAAAAAATCAAGATTTCAAAGTCAACGAGTTCGAATTCGACTATGCGTCGGATCCGACTTCCCCTTGGACTACTCCGTTTCCCCGCTCAAGGGTCAGGCTCCGCCGACCCCAGGACTCAGGGTCGGGCGAAGCGGAACCTCACTCTGGGTCGGGCGAGGCGGAGCTACCCTTCCAAAGGGTCGGGCTCCCCTGACCCCAGGACTCAGGGTCGGGCGAGGCGGAGCTACCCTTCCAAAGGGTCGGGCTCCGCCGACCCCAAGACTCAGGGTCGGGCAAAGCGGAGCCTTACTCGAGGTCGGGCGAGGCGGAGCTACTCTTCCAAAGGGTCAGGCTCCGCCGACCCCAGGACTCAGGGTCGGGTGAAGCGGAGCCTCACTCAGGTTCGGGCGAGGCAGAGCTACTCTTCAAAAGGGTCGGGCTCTGCCAACCCTAGGATTTAGGGTCGGACTCGCCTCGGATTCGACGGCCCCAGTCAGCATCCAAATCGGTTTCGACTTCAACGCGGTTCCTGCACGGACTCCGCAACGCAACCAAAGTCCACCAAAGTTTTCTTGGTCAAACCCGAGTCAACCTTGGGCATGAAGATGTTGACTCCGACTCATCCTACTCACCAGAGATATCATTATCTAGTCCAGCCCAAGGGTTGGTAATAACTTCAACATCTCAAGGCAGATTCGTCCATTGGCCGGGATTACGACCATCTCTTCTCGACCGTGACTACGACTCACGCCTTGTCGCCCATATAGACAACCTACCATTTCAAGAAGGTGTTCCACTCACTTCCAACCGCGAAGAAAGTTACACAGAGATTGCAACATCAAGCTCCGGAAGCTACTACCCGGACAGGGAGGTACTTGTTATTACTCAGAATAACATCCCGGGTACTAGCCAGAACAAAACCCCCAGGCGATTAGCACAAGTCGACTACATCTTTGAAGATGAGTCTACAGCTGACGCCCCTCACTATGAAACTTCCGAACAGCGCAACCAACAAAGGGCGCGGAATGCCACTCGAGGTGAGCGACGACAGTCGATGGCTACAAATATTCCTATTACAAATCTTGAACGGGCTTTCAACGCAGTCCAGGCTCAGGAGCACAATACTCCACTCGCGGCTATCGCTTCAATCAACCTTTTAACGACATTGATGCTGCAAGATAAGGATAACGCAGCTACAACTCAACTCGTGCAGCGTGGCAACGGACTAATCGCACAACTCGCAGAGCAAGCTTACAAGCTACTCGACAAAGAATCACCAATCCCATCCGTTCCTCGCATTACATCACATCAAGATGGAAGTAGGGGGGCTGCAGATAAAAATGCCGCCTTACGAAACGATGATGCAGTCAACCAACCCCGGCAACACAGCCAAGGTCCAAGCAAGCATAAAGCTCCTACTCGATAGAAGGATGTGGGTGAAGTCAGCTGCACCAACTCGGTTAAAAGTATTTGCCCTACTCGGAAGGTCCGCGAGATGTCCAACTTCAGCGATCTAGGAGAAATCCTCAACAGTCGGCGCGAACGAGAAGTCGACAACTACAACCACTTTCCTGCTTTCACAAACCGGGTAATGAAAACAAAATTACCCGAAAAGTTCAAACCAACCGGCATTACCAAGTACGACGGCAAGCAAGACCCAGTTCAATGGCTACGCTGTTACTCGCTAGCCGTCCAGCAGCTGGGGGTAACAACGGCACCAAAGTCATTCATTTCCCCATATGCATGGAACCCGCACCACTGACCTGGCTCGAGTCACTCAAACCCAAGTCCATTGACTCTTGGGCAGACTTGACAAAGGCTTTTACCAACAACTTCGCCAGCTCCATGGCTAGACCAGGCAACAAGATCGACTTAAGACAAATTAAGTAGAAAGAGGGCAAGAGCCTGCACAACTATCTGCGATGGTTCTTCGAGAAGAAGGCTACTATAGTGGACATCTCCGAAGCAGACGTCATCGAGTGCTTCCAAAACGGACTCTATGATCGACGAACATACCAAGACTTCGGTCGCCGACGACCAGCCGATGTCAAAGAACTCAAACTCATGGTGCAACAGTGGGCCGATGAAGAAGACAAAAAACGAGAATGGTTCGGTTCCCACAATAACCGCGGACGCGACAACATCCACAACAATGAAACAGATAAAACTTGGCATAACGATGCTCGGAACTCCTATCCAGGTAACCACAATCGCAAAAGGAAACCTGACAACACCGTTGCTGCCATGACCAGCTCCGGAAAAAAGGGACATCGCAGAAACGACGAAGGACCAACCTTCACAGAGCTACTCAAAAAGCAGTGCCCATGGTACCCGACTAGCAAGCACTCCACAATAGACTGTTACAGCATGCGCCGAGTCATACAAGACTTACCCGTACCACCAACTCCTGAAGAGTACGCCAAAAACAGAGATAAGGGTAAAAACAAATCCCGCAACGACGAAGATGAGGACGGCGATTTCCAACCAGCTTCAAAAACCGTCAACGTCATCATTGGCGGCATCCCTGGCACTGCATCCAAGCGAGCTAACAAACTCGTACTCAGGGAGATCATGGCCATCGAGCCGACGGACCCCACACCGCTAAAGTGGTCGGAAGTTCCAATTTCTTTCAGCAGAAAAGATCAATGGACAAAATTTTCAGAACCAGGCCATTTTCCACTAGTTCTGGATCCAGTCGTGGCAGGTTCAAAGTTAACCAAAGTACTCATCGACGGCGGGAGCGGCCTCAACATTATTTTTGCCAAAACATTAAGGAAAATGTGTCTCGACGTTACTGAAATGCTTACCCCAACGGATTCACCTTTCTACGGCATTGTGCCCAGAAACGCGGCCATACCACTGGGACAAGTTGTCCTTCCAGTCACCTTCGGAACTAAGGAACATTACCGCACCGAGTACATCAGATTCGAGGTCGCCGACTTCGAGACATCTTATCATGCCATACTCGGACGGCCAGCACTAGCCAAGTTTATGGCCATACCACATTATGTCTACTTGGTACTCAAAATGCCAGGTCCCAAAGGAGAGCTCATGCTACGAGGAGATCTCCAGAGATCCTACGAATGCGACACCGAAGCCGTGGAAATCGCTACGACTATTCAACCTCCTAGTCCCATGCAGCAAATCTTCACAGCCTCAAAAAAGCTCCATCCAACTGAACTTGAGATCCTAGAAACCAAGTCGGGATCCACGAAAGTGAAACCTGCCAGTGAGCAAGACTTCAAGTCAGTCGACCTCCAGACTGGTATCTTCCAAGACAGCCCTGATCGGAACAGGGCTAGATCCTAAATAGGAATTCGCGCTCGTCAGTTTCCTTCGAGCTAACCATGATATCTTCGCTTGGAAGCCACCTGACATGCCAGGTGTGCCCAAGGAACTGATCGAGCATTCCCTCAATGTCAATCCCAAAGCTACTCCAAAATGGCAACGGCTACGCCGGTTCGCTCAGGACAGACGAGAAGCAATCAAAAAAGAGTTATCCAAGCTACTCGCGGCAGGATTCATCAAGAAAGTCTTCCATCCTGACTAGCTCGCCAATCCTGTGCTTGTTTGTAAGAAAAACAACGAATGGAGAATGTGTGTCGACTACACCGACCTCAACAAACACTGCCCGAAAGATCCTTTTGGGCTACCTAGGATTGATCAAGTGGTTGACTCCACCACCGGGTGCGCCTTGCTATGCTTCCTCCATTGCTACTCCGGCTATCATCAGATAAGCCTCAAAGAGGAAGATCAAGCCAAAACAGCGTTCATCACGCCTTTTGGAGCTTTCTGCTACAAAACAATGTCCTTCGGACTAAAGAACGCAGGAGCGACTTATCAAAGGGCCATACAGATGTGCTTTGAAAAACAACTTCATTGTAATGTCGAAGCTTATGTTGACGACGTCGTCATCAAAACATGGAACCGGGAGGAACTCATTGCTGACTTGGAGGAAACTTTCTCCAGTCTTCGTGATTTCCGATGAAAACTCAATCCTACTAAGTGTGTCTTTGGAGTACCTTTCGGCAAACTACTCGGGTTCATCATTAGCCATCGCGGCATTGAGGCCAACCCAGAGAAGATATCTGCCATCACAAACATGCAGGCACCAGCCAGCATTAAGGATGTGCAGAAACTCACAAGCTGCATGGCCGCTCTCAACCGGTTCATCTCGAGACTTGGAGAACGGGGACTACCCTTCTTCAAGCTTCTCAAATGCCAGGACAAGTTCAAATGGACGGAAGAGGTAGATAAGGCTTTAACACAACTCAAAGACTTTCTGTCAAAGCCTCCTGTACTCATGTCCGCTACTATACATCTCCGCTACTACTCATGTCATCAGCATGGCAATAGTAGTCGAACGGTCTGAACTGGGCCATGCTTACAAGGTCCAAAGACCTGTCTACTTCGTCAGCGAAGTACTCTCGGACTCCAAAACTCGGTATTCACCGATACAAAAGCTATTATACGCTATTCTGCTCACCTCCCGGAAGCTGCGCCATTATTTCCAAGAGCACAACATCACAGTCATCTCCGACTTCCCGCTCGGCAAAATTCTCCATAACAGAGATGCCACGGGGAGAATCTCCAAATGGGCAGTTGAACTCGGTGCTCTCACTTTGAACTTCAAGCCAAGGACAGCCATCAAGTCTCAGGCTTTGGTCAACTTCATAGCTGAGTGGACCGAAAATCAAGTTCCAACTCCAGTCGAACGACCAGAACATTGGGTAATGTACTTCGACGGATCCCTCAAACTTGAAGGAGCCGGCGCAGGCGTCTTACTCATCTCCCCCAAGGGAGACCAACTCAAGTATGTGCTACAGATATTCTGGGAAGCATCTAATAACGAAGCCGAGTACGAAGCACTGCTACACGGCCTTCGCCTCACCATCTCCCTCGGCATCAAACGACTACTAGTGTACCGCGACTCCCTAGTCGTCCTAAACCAGGTCAACGACGAGTGGGACCGAAACAAGGACAACATGGACACTTATTGCAAAGAAGTTCGTAAACTGGAAAACAAATTCTCCAGCTTGGAGTTCCATCACATCGTCCGCGACAACAACATTGCCGCCGACGTTTTATCCAAAATGGGCTCAACTCGTGCAGAAGTTCCAGCAGAAATTTTTGTACACGAACTACGCAAGCCGTCCATACCTGAACAGGTCACACCACCAGTAGTCCCGACTACTGACATCTCCCGAGAAATCATGATGATAGAGGTCGACTGGAGGACACCCTTCATCGACTACATCAAAGATCACCAGCTACCATCCGACAGGAATAAAGCTGAGCAAATCTCCCAACGTGTAAAGAATTACGTTCTAGTCGGAGACAAGCTCTACAGGAAAGGTGCATCATTTGGAGTACTCATGAAGTGCATCACCAGAGAAGATGGCCAAGAAATCCTAGAAGAGATTCATAGAGGAATCTGCGGCAACCACGCATCTTCAAGGACACTTGTTGGCAAGGCTTTCAGAGCGGGCTTCTACTGGCCAATGGCTTTGGCCGACGCCAAACAACTGGTTCAAAAATGCAAAGGTTGTCAATTCTTCACAAAACAGCAACACGTGCCGGCCTACAAGCTAGTCATAATACCTCCAACATGGCCATTTGCCTGCTGGGGGCTCGACATGATTGGCCCGTTACCAACTGCGCCAGGAGGATTCAACAGAGTACTCGTGGTAATCGACAAGTTCACCAAATGGATCGAGGTCAAACCGGTCACTTGCCTCAAGGCAGACCGAGTCCTCAACTTCTTGGATGAAATCGTACATCGCTATGGTTTTCCCAATAGGATTATCACAGATCTTGGGTCAAACTTCAATAATCACGACTTTTGGGAATATTGCGAGAATAGCAGCATCGACGTCCGCTATGTCTCGGTTGCTCATCCGCGAGCCAACAGTCAGGTCGAGCGTGCTAATGGCATGATACTCGATGCTCTGAACAAACGACTACATGACGTCGGCAACACCAAAGGCGGCCGATGGCTCAAAGAGTTACCCAATGCCTTGTGGGGCCTACGTACCCAACCATGCAAGACTACGGGACTATCACCCTATTTTCTGGTATATGGCTCGGAAGCCATATTACCCGCCGACATAATGTGGCAATCACCATCCGTTGAGCACTACGACGAAGAACTTGCAATAGAAACATGACGAATGGATATAGACAGTTTGGAAGAAACAAGATGCGCAGCACTAGTGCAATCTGCCAGATACCTTGATAGTTTAAGGCGTTATCACGACCGCAACGTCAAGGAAAGATCTTTCAACTCGAGTGATATGGTCCTTAAACGTATTCAAGACACGTCAGGATTACATAAACTCAATTCACCAAGGGAAGGTCCTTACATTATATCAAAGGTTACAGGACCTAGATCTTACAGGCTCCAGGAGCTCTCAGGAGAACAAGTGCCAAATTCTTGGAATATCGAACATCTCTGTCGCTACTACCCATAGCAGCACCCAAGTAGTCGCTTCAAGGCCGCTACTCGGGCCAACTGCCCGACTACTAACTTCAAGATAGCTTCAACATAAGTTCTCTACCACAAGGATCATCGCCCCGATACAAATCTCTTCGTATTAATCTCTACTGAAACAAGAGTACATCATGTTATATACGAGTACAAGGACTCGGCTTACACAAAGGCTACAAGCAACTACCTACTGGCGGGCTGCATTTACGCCTCAAGCTTTTACTATATCACAAGGCCACTTAGGTCTGCTGACCGCAGGATGGGCCCACACGCAAGGAAGCTGCGCAAAATGCAGCCACGCCCAGGTACCCTACCGAAGGCAACGCCAGGAACTCCAGCTGCGCCACTGCCTTGACAGCAGCAACGCCAAATCCGCCAAGACACGCCTAGAGGGAACCAAGGCTGCTCTTTTGCTAGCATTGCGGAGCCAATCTACTCTACGGCCGCACCTCCACCTCTTTCAGAGCGGGATAAAGACCACGGCACTCATCACCCATCACTCGCGAGTTCCAGCGCGTACTCCACTAGATCACGAGCTGCAAGATGAGGCGTGCGACGAAACCTCCTACGAGGATTCTTCTAGCATCGCGGCTATCCCTACAAGCGCAGGAGTCTGTGGAGCGAAGGTGGCCTCAATCTACGAGGAATCTTCTAGCACCGGTGCACTCTTTGATGGCTCTCTACACTCAAACAGAAGCAACCGAAGGCAGTCCATCCTACTCAGGAACTTGAGTTGGTCCGCCCACCAGATGGCCCTATTTATAGCCGAAAGCCACAACTACCACCGGCCCAAGAGTTACTATACACCCGTGATCAATAAGTCTGACAACTCCTGACTCTGCCCACGTGACCGCACTTATACCATACCAAACAAAAGAATGCAGTACACCCGTGCATTCACAAAGGACAAAGGAGTACAGTATACCTGTCCCTCAAAAGACAAGTACTCAAATAGCATTACGACTTCTCGACACTCAGGACTACTACAAGCCAAGCATGGCCTACATGTCGGGGGCTTCAAATACTCCGACCTCAGGGTCGGGCAAGGCGGAGTTTTCACCCTCGACGAGGTCAGGCTTAGCCGACCCCAAAACTCAAGGTCGGGCGAGGTGGAGTTTTCACCCTCGACGAGGTCAGGTTGAGCCGACCCCAAAACTCAAGGTCGGGCGAGATGAATCCCCTCCCCAGAGGGTCGGGCCCAGCCGAGTCGCAATACTTCGGGATTCGACAAAATGGAGTAAAAACTACTCTTCGCAATACAATGACACAACAAATCCAAAGGCTTGGCATTTCAAAATATCAATGTACTCGAATACACAAACAACTCAAAGCTCTTCTAAGGAGACAAACTCCGACATCTTGGATGCAATAGGCTCCACCTCCTTGAGGTACTGCACATAAGCCTCCTCTGTGCAGTTGCAAGCCACGCCATCACCAGCTGCCGCCAAGTCTGCCCTCGGGTAGTAGGACTTCACAACCGCAAGAACCTATTTGCAAATAGTCTTGCAAAGTCCCGCCACTTTACTCGGGGCAGCCCTTAGTCGCTCTACTAGCGATTGCGGTCCTGCACCTTCCTCCACGGGGGCTATGGCATTCACCAAGTCTTCGGCCGCTCCAGACAGCTCTCGTAGTTCGCCCCGAAGTGTTCCCAAGGTCTGGGCCTAATCTCTGCATGCCACCATGGCCATGGCAAGCATCACGCCATTTTGCATCTTTCGGTCCCGCTGATGCTCGCAAGCAGCCTGTGCTTCCGCGAGCGCGGCTTGAAGATGTTCAGCTTCATCTGCCACTCGGTCATGAGCGTTCCTCCAATCGATAACTTGGCTCCTTGCAGCCGCTTCCTGCTTCTTGAGCTCTACAAAGCAAAGAACTCAGGCCACAGCCAACTACAGTTGGACACACCCAAAGTATTCGCAATGCTTACCTTGATACTTCTTGTTCAAGGACTTGTAGCGGCTCTGCAGTTTTTCCTGCAAAACTGCGTGATCCGCGCGTTCCACGGCAAAGGACTTCGCCCCAACTTCATGCACCCGAAGAGCTTCTGTCAGTCGGGCACATTCCTACTCCTACTGATGGCTTCTTTCCTGAAAACATCCAAGTAGGGTATGGCGAGTTTTTAGCCTCACAGCAACTCGGGTCATGCAACAACATCAACAGGGAAATCTACCTGGAAGCCCCGGAAAACATCAATGGCCCTCTGGAACTCCAAGTCAGAAGGCAGTCTAATTACTGGTTTTTGGGTACTCTCCACAAGATGAGGAATCGTACCCAGAGCAGCACCTACAACATTTACCATGTCAGCTATCGACTACGACTACAATAAACAGACTACAGGCACTTACCTGGAGCAGTTGCTTGTTTGGCTTTTCCAACATCTACTATGGCCAGCAATCCGCCAGTAGATGATGGTAAAGCAGCGCCTCCTGAGCCCGACGCAGTGGCGGGAACCTCCACTGAACGAATTACGTCTTGAAGCATCGACATAGTAGCTCCAAGACGACCGGCGTCAACCTCGTGTACCTCTTCAAAAGTCAAATCCTCCAAGGGAACAGATATTGTAGCCGGGGGATCTGGCACTACCCCTGTCTCTACAGGGATAATCTCCTCTGCATCTCTGCACCAAAAAGTGTCATTACATAATTTTAAGACAACCCAACGTCTTTCAAACAGACAAGAAAGCTCATCGGGTTGAACGTGGAGGCAGTCGCACACGCTTCTTCTCGGCAACAGGCGGCCAAGTACTAGGAGCCGTGGGAACAGCCGCCGTCACCGTCTTCTCACCAAGACCTACAAAACCGAAGTCAAGACTACAGTACTACTCAAATGAATACAATCGGAAGGGACAACGCTTACCACTGGCGATCACATTGGACAGCAAGGTACCAATAGCCAGTACTGGTGACACCTCCTTCACTGTACCCGCTACTCCAGCAGGCAGCCCCAAAACCGCCTGGTCAGCAATGGGCGGCATGGCAGCCGATGGAGTTGGCGCGGTTAACTTGGGGGCTACCACAGTTTCTGTTGATGGCACCCTCTCCGGCACCGTGTCAACAGCCGCATCACCGACTTCTAGGTCGGACATGGCCATTTCTTCAGAAACAGCCTCATTTTCACCAAGCACCGTATCTACAGCCTTTACGAACCAAAAACAAGATTCACCACATCAATAACGAATTTCAAGTTCATCAGTAATACACAAGTTACCGACTACATACCTTGGTACCCTGAGACTTCTCAGGGGTTGAAGCAGACTTAGCCGCAGACATCTTGCGGACTACTCTACGTCTCTTAACAAGAGGAGAAGGCTCATCCTCCGACTCCTCGACGACAGCTTCCGACTCTTCTTCCGACTGCGCCAAGTAGCCGGCAAGAACTCGGGACTTCAAACAACAAATCGGTATCAGCAACAAGAATCACAAGTCAAAGAAGAACAAGTCAGGAGGAAAATACTTACCACTTCTGGCTCGTACCAGGCGTCATACTGACGAAGGGCTGCAGGGATTACTGGTACTCCCTGATAGTTCCTAAAAAACTTAGCCAGCAGCGCCTCTACGTCATCATCAGATATGTCCTCATCAGACATACGCGATGGATCCTTCAGACCTGCGTACTCACTTCCCGAGTGAGCACGTTTTTGAAGAGGCTGGACCCTTCTCTTCAGGAAGCTGGCCGCCACATTGATCCCAGTCAAACCGAGTGCTTTCAACTTGGTGATCTGCTGCATTAGGTGATCGAGCTCAGGGGTGTCCTCGGGCTCGCTCACCCAGTTCTTTGCATGCTTGGGTGCGTGACCAGTCACCACAGGCAAGCAGGGTTCATGGTTACCGATATAGAACCACCTTTTCTTCCACTCCCCATGAGAATCGGTCAGGTTGTACTCAATATACGCGCCCGAGTTACTAAGCTGGAACCCGGCGCCTCCGAAGACTTCCGTCCGCTGGGCACTCGGCTGAGGCTTGCAACGGAACAGCTTCCTAAATAACTCGATACTTGGAGGTACTCCCAGATAAACTTCGCACAGATGTACAAATATAGACATGTGCAGTACTCCATTGGGATTCAAGTGGACGAGCTGAAGTTTGTAGTACTCGAGAATACCTCTGAAGAAGTCGGAGGTGGGCACCGCCAATCCATTTCCACAAAATGCGCAAGCATCACCGTCTCGGCAGGATGTTCCTCAAACTGCCACGCATTGGGAAACCCGGGGCGCCACTCAAGGATCTCTTTCGGTTGAAGGAGCCTTGCATCAACTAGCGCTTGGACAGCTTCCTCCTTCATCACTGAGTGTTGCCAAGTCACCCCAGGTGGCAGCGGTGCAGTTTGGTTCGTCGGCCCCACCTTCGGCGCCGGCAGCACCACCTCCTTCCCCTTCTTGGATTTGACCTTGCCCAACGCCTGAGCCTTGCCCTGGATCTTCTCGGGTTTCTTGCCCATCTTTTTGGTGCGCATTCGACAGACTAAACCTCAAAGGCAGAAGGGGCTCGACACTTGGATCTTTCTCCAAAAAAGCGTGGCAATGGCGGCGGCGGCGGTTTTCACGGAGGCAAATGCAGAGCGGAGGTGCAGAGGAAAAAGAAGAATAGATCTAATGCCCGTGCGGCGTAACAGCAACCAAAAAGGGGCTTTCCAGATTTCTCTCCGCCAGCTGCGGTTTCCATGTGTCAGTTGCGCCACGAACAGATTAATCGCGTATTAATTGCCTTAAACACCCAACGGCTACTCTATTCAACGGGCTGCTGACCACTTCAACGACAAAGATCGCCTAAGTGCTCGGGGGCTACGGGTACCGTATCCGTTGATCAGTTTTTTCTTTTCCCAAGATCTCCAAGGGTAAAATGGACAAAAGCTGGTTTGACCCTAAGCCTGACTCTTCGACTCAACCTAAGGCTCGGGGGCTACTCCATATGGAGTGCGATTGACATCGCACTACTATATAAAATTACTCAGGAATAGAAACAACTCGAAGCTGCAGAAAGAGTACCTTCCAGCCACGCGACAGTACTCGAGCACTTCAGTCTGCAAAACTACTCGGGTAGTGCCCGCAGTGCCCAAGACTATGGCGCACGACTACAAAGTACTCGGGGGCTTGTCGGGCATACTCCCCAGGCCCACGAGTAGGCCTTGGACGGCCCACTAAGGGACGTACTCGGACAAGATCAGAACAAGGATTGGCGTATCCTTCTCGGACTAGTCTTGTATGTTTATGGAAAACTACTCGGACCAATACCGAGTAGAACTCTGTAATAGTACCCGACTAGGACTCAGACTTGTAACCCTGCCCTCCTGCGTATATAAGGCCGGGCAGGGACCCTCCTCAGAACAACTCCAATTCATCAATCCCCAAGATCAATACAAACCAACACAAAGGACGTAGGGTATTACACGATCTAGCGGCCCGAACCTGTCTAAATCGTGTTCCTTGCGTCACCATTGATTCCTTGATTCTCGACGACCCTTACCGCATAAAAGACCACCTAGGGTACCCCTAGGCGGGTTGCCGGTCTAAAACACTGACACATGCTTCAGTACATACTCTGTGTGGATATAAACCTTGTATATCTTAGTTGATCTATGCTACGGTATCGGTTGAATGGCCATTTCTATGGTGGCTTCAGCCATTGATACATTAGCCCGATATGGCTGGAGTATTGTTAACAATGCAAGCACGGTGCTTGGATTGCTTAGCTTCATTGGATATGAGTTTGCCCCACGGGCCGCAGAGGTAGGCCGCAGGTGGTGACAGCCCTGTTGGTCCTTTGGAATCCTCTGCATTCAGGTACGCTGTAGGAGTTCGTAAATTAGCAGTCACTTTACTAGGCGGAACCAATATGGGTATTGTCTCCCCGTGTGTGCCTTGGTGCATAGGCCTGAGTTCTATACAATGTGTATGTATGTTATGCTTGTATGATCTGTGCAGTATATAGGAAGAACATATGAACTTAGAGCTAACTTTTAGTCCTTCTCTCTAGCTTAGTTATCTTGAGATGATTCCTGTGTGTGTCACATTACTCTATCCATCATTATCTTACCCCTATCTTGAGTATTGTCTCTATCCATCTATAGTATACTCATATGCATAGTGAACTCTTTTGACCTACCTACCTTCCTTCGGGAAATAAGATACCCTTGGGAATACTCTTGGGTGAAATGCTACAACAGTATATCCGTGCGCTTATGGATTTATTCGTGATCGTTAAATAAAACAACAACCCACGGACATGTTAATTGTGAGCTAACGTCAACAATAAGATGGAGTCTTTATAACCTAGACTACCTTGTCCTAAAACCGTTCCTATGACGTTGGACAGCATAGTAATCACAAATACTGTGATGTGGATGTATGTAGTACTACTGGCTCCATCTTGTGCACCGTACCTGCAATATTTTTGGTTGGCCAATTATATGCTATCCTGCGAATGATTCAGAATAATGGCCTACTTATTCTAAGGACTCCAATGTTATTGGTTTGGAGTGGCCATTAGCATTCTGGAGCTGATATTGTGTAGCTCTTAATACTGATTGTGACAAAAAAAAAAGTGTTGCCTTTGGCCTAACAAACCATGTTAAGGCAAACACATCCACTTTATGCATCAGATCCTACTCATCAAAGTATACGCTTATTGGTGTTTGTAAGTCAATTTGAAAAGTATCATATTCCGTAACCACATAATTCATATTTTATGTATTCGTAATAAAATAGCTACACTAGGCTCTACAGTAATGTCACTACTGTCAGTATTATAATACACCTCTCTGACATGCAATTCATGTTTCTGGGTGCAGTCTTGTATTTATCTATTCACACAAGTGGGAATTTTATCTGTTTCACAGGTGTAGTGCCATCGATCTTTGCAATTTCTTTGGAACATGAATATGTTTCGGCAGAAACTTTTCATGTTTTAATGATAACACACGTTCTGATTGCGATCCTTCGCCTAAGATTGCATCGTTATCCTGTATTATTTATGAAAAATTTTAGGTTGTACAGATGCTTATACACTACTAGAGAACTCGGTATTAATACCGGTTCATACGGTGCATATCTCCCGAAAATACATCTGGGATTAATCCGTTGAGATAAAAGGGGTGGTCTTTTATCACGGGTCTCTGAACCGGGATATAAGACCCTCTTTTAGTCCTCGTTTGTAAAACCAACCGGGACTAACAGAGCTGCCACGCCAGGCGCCGGACAGACCCCTTTAGTCCAGGTTGGTGTTACAAACCGGGACTAAAGGTCGCCTCTTGGACTAAAGTGCATGTATACAGTGCCATGTAGGCACCTGCATGGCGCCAATATTTCGTGCATCACGTACCCCTTAGTTAGTTGAGAGTTTTTTTATAATTAATGAAATCAATCAAACTATATATAGTATTTAAACGGATCAATTAAACTATTACATACTTATATATACAATTCTTATACAATTAGCTAGTATATGTACAATTCTTGATTAGTATATATATATACTAATAATTCCTAGCTATATAGCTATATAGCTCTAGGATCTTCGTCGAGGTCTTCCCGTCAAGGTATTGCTCGGTGCTTCTTAATTTCATCCACCATAATGAAATTCTCCTTCTGGATTTATCACCTCGTCCACCAGGAATCTTACGAGGCTTTCGCATATTGTGTCTATTCTTTTCTTCTCCAAGATCTTATCTCGAATATTATGCATCTGTAATTTGGAAGTGAATAATGTTACATGAACAATTAAATATAAGGAGCTAGAAAACAATTAACTATTAATAGTTTATTTTATATTACGTACTTCCTGTTTTTCCTGCGACGTCAACCTAGCCTTGTGTGACAGAAAACTGTGCATGTTCTCATAGACATAGTACCCACATAGATTATTTCCTTGTTTCTGTCTTAATCACTTCAATGGTGAAAAAACAAGTTATAAAATATTCGTCATATAGAATGAACAAAATATGCAAACTTCATACGTACCGGGAAGTCTGTGTCCCATGTAAGTTTTTCTTGGAATGCACCTTGGCGCCATTTTTTGATGAATTGTTTCCATGCCCTACGGATTAAAATAATAAATGATATAGTGTTAGGTGAAAATTTAGGAAACACACTTTTGTATTTAGATAAAGTTCCAGAATTATTAATTACAAGTGTAAAATGTTTTGAATCTCTTGGTACTCCGCTAGTGGTTACCTCAAGGAATCGAGGAAGGTAACTCGGCTTCTATCAGGCTCAATTACTATTAGGATCCAGTGGTAACTGTGTACGTAAGTATTCATTAATCAGGTAAGGAAAAGGAAACTACAATAGACGGTATACGTACGTACAAACACTTACTTGAAGTTGTATGAAAGTAGTATGTAGCTCTTGCCACCTTGAAGGTCCAGCATATTGAAACATTCCACCAACATTTTATTTGTAAAATCTCGTAGTTGGGTTTGGTTAACTACGGATGGATCCATGAAGCCAACATGCAAGTATCCTTCTTGTCAGCACTTTTGAATTAGCAGCCTACATAAAAAGGAAGACAAAGTTAGTAAGGTCACGCATGCATAAAAAATAATGATATGTGTCGGTGTTTTAGACCGGCAACCCGCCTAGGGGGTACCCTAGGAGGTCTTTTGTCCGGTAAAGGCCGTCGAGAATCAAGGAGTCGATGGTGACGCAAGGAACACGATTTAGACAGGTTCGGGCCGCTAGATCGCGTAATACCCTACATCCTGTGTGTTTGGTTGTATTGATCTTAGATGCACTGGAGTTGTTGTCGAGGGGGGTCCCTGCACGCCCTTATATACATGGGAGGGCAGGGTTACAAGTCTGAGTCCTAGTCGAGTACAATTACAGAGTTCTACTCGGTATGGTCCGAGTAGTTTCCATATACATACTTAACTAGTCCGAGTGGGATATGCCTATCCCCTTGTCTTGATCATGTCCGAGTACGTCCCTTAGTGGGTCGTTCAGGGCCTACTCGTGGGCCTGGCGTGTATGCCCGACAAGCCCCCGAGTACTTTGTAGTCGTGCGCCACCGTCTCGAGTACTGTGGGCACCATCCGAGTAGTTCTTCATAGAGGTTGTAGTGTCCAAAGTGCTCGAGTACTATCGTGGGCTGGAAGGTACTCTTCTTGTTCCTTTGAGTTACTTCTATTCCAAGAATTTTATATGGTAGTGCGATGACAATCGCACTCCATATGGAGTAGCCCCCGAGCCTTAGGTTGAGTCGAAGAGTCAGGCTTAGGGTCAATCCTGCTTCTTGGCTGTTTTACTCTTGGTAATCTGTAAAAGAAAATTCTGACCATCGGGTACGGTACCCGCAGCCCCCGAGCACTTAGGCGATTTTTGTCGATGAAGTGGTCAAAACCTGTTGGTAGGAGTAGCCATTGGGTGTTATGGCAATAAATCTGTTTTAAACCTGACCGTTGCGTAACTAACGCTTAGAATCTGGAGGCAGAGGAAATATAATGGGAGGGCCCCCTTTCGGTTAGGGTTACACTTCATTATAGCATATCTATTTTTTCCTCTTTGCCCTGCTTTTTTGTTCCTCTTTTGTGTCGTCGCGATCTTCCAGCGCCACCGCCGCCATTACTACTGCTCCTTGAGAGAGATCCAAGGTTGACTGCATTTTTCCTTGCTGCGGCTGAAGTCGGCGGATGCGCACCAAGAAGATGGGGAAGAAACCTGAAAAGTCTCAGGCAAAAGCTCCGGCGGCGGGTAAGGTGAAATCGTAGAAAGGGAAGAAACTGGTGTTGCCGGCGCCGAAGGTGGGTCCAACGAACCAGACTGCGCCACCACTGCCTGGAGTGACGTGGCAGAACTCCGTGATGAAGGCGGAGGTTGTTCAGGTGCTTGCCGACGCCAAGCTTTTGCAGCCAAAGGAGGTACTCGAGTGGAGGCCTGCCTTTGCTAACGCGTGGCAGTTCGAGAAGCATCCAAATGAGACAGTCATGCTTGCACACTTTGTGGAGAGGGGACTGGTAGTGCCCACCTCCGACTTCTTCAGAGGTATCCTCGAGTACTACAAGCTTCAGTTGGTCCACTTGAATCCCAATGGTGTGCTGCATATGTCAATTTTTGTACACTTGTGTGAGGTTTACTTGGGCATTCCTCCTAGCCTTGAGCTATTTAGGAAATTGTTTCATTGCAAGCCTCAGCCTAGTGCCATTAGGACGGAGGTTTTTGGAGGGGCCGGGTTCCAACTTAGGAACTCGGGCGCTTATCTTGATTATAACTTGATAGATTCCCATGGGGAGTGGAAGAGGAGGTGGATCTACATTGGAAACCATGAGCCTCGCTTGCCGGTAGTCACTAGTCACGCCCCCAAGCATGCGGAGAACTGGGATAGCGAACCTGAAAATTCTCCTGAGATCGACAACTTGCTGACCCAGATTGCCAAGTTGAAGGCCCTAGGTTTGATTGAAATTAATGTGGTAGCTAGCTTTCTGAAGAGGAGAGTGCAGCCTTTGCAGAAACGAGCTCACCCGGGTGGGCAGTACTCGGGTTTTAATGACTCATCACGTATGTCTCCTTATGACATTTCTAACGACGATGTGGAGGCGCTGCTGACCAAGTTCTTCAGGAACTATCAAGGAGTACCAGTTATTCCTTCAGTTCTTCACCAGTTTGATGCCTGGTATCAGCCACAAGAGGTATAGTCTTTTACTTGACTTGTATTTTTTGAACTTTTTGAGTAACAACAATTTTTCTTGTTGTAGTTCCGGGTTCTTGCTGGCTATCTGGCGCACTCTGAAAAAGAGTCGATTGTGGAAGAGTCGGAAGATGAGCCTTCTCCTCCTATGAAGGAACACCGAGTAATTCGCAAGAGGTCTGCTACTAAGTCTGCCTCGACTTCAACTCTTGAGAAGTCATAGGGTACCAATGTTTGTAGTCGTGTACTCATTGGTAGCTGGTAGAATTTAGCCTATAGTCTCTTGATAACTTTATTTGTTTGAAAACAGGTTGTCGACGCGACCCTTGGTGGTGATGAGGCTAGTTCTGATGGGGTAGTCACGACCGCCAAGGACGTGGATGGTGCGTCTATTGAAGAAGTTCTAGGGGAGGTGCCGCCAGCGGATGCTGGAGTAGCCCCCGAGCTAACAATTCAGGCTCCATCGGTTACCGCACTACCGGTCCCTGACCAGACAGTTCTGGGTTTGCCTGCTGGAGTGGCGGATGTTGCGAAGGGAGTATCGCCAGTAGTTGCTACTGGCTCTTTGTTATCCAATGTGATCGCTAGTGGTGAGCCTTCTCCCGACTATTTTTGTTAGTCTAAATTTTTTGTTGTCTTGACTCTGTTTTTGCAGGTCTTAGCAATAAAACTGCACCTTCAGCTGCTCCTGCGGTGCCGAGTACTCGGCTGCCTGTTGCTAAGAAGAAACGTGTACGATTGCCTCCACGATCAACTCGGTGGGTTTTTTATTCTTGGCTTATGTCTTCGAGCTTTTTGGAAGACGTGTGGTGACTTTGTATATTGATGTAGGGATGCGGAGGAGACTATCCCTGTAGAGGCAGGAGTAGAGTCTTGTCCCCCAACTACTCTTTCTGCTCCCTTGGACGATCTGTCTGTTGATGATGTATCCGGAGTTGATGCTAGTCGTCTTGGTGCCACTATGTCCATGCTTCAGGAAGTGATCCGCTCGGTGGAGGATCCTTCAGGTGCTTCAGGTTCTGGAGGTGGACCCCCGTCGACGTCTACTGGCAACGTTTTGGCACTGGTTGATGTGGCGAAGGCCAAAGAGGCGACTGCACTGGGTATGTACTCGAGATACTGGTGTTATAGTCGTTGTATTGTGTTGACTAATGTTCATCACCTTTTAGGTACAGCCTTGGGTACGACTCTAGCTCCTTATGTTGTAAGGAGTGCTCAAGGTCGAGTACTCAGGCTTCCGTTAGAATCAGAGTTTCAGAAAGCTATGCAAAGCTTTCAGGTATGTTATTTCTCTTGTCTGTCTGTTTGTTGCTAAGAGACATGACCCTTTGCTTTTCTTTGTAGGATTTGTACCACAGGACTCAAAGGAATGCTTAGGCCCTTCAGGAACGGAATGAACAATTGGAACAGGAGTGTGCCCGGCTTACGGAATCCTTGAGAGTTCATGAAGATGGTGCGAAGTCTTTTAGCGTTGAGCGGTCAGATCATGAAATTTTGCAACAGAAATTGGAGAGCCGCTACAAGTCTTTGAATAAAAAGTATCAAGGTGAGTACTTGGTTATTGAACTGTAGTCGGTCCGAGTATGTCCGACTATAGTCGGTTGTTGAACTTGGTTATTTTTGAAGAGCTCAAGAGGAAGGAGGCTGCTGCGAGTAGCCAACTCCTTGACTGGAGGAACGCGCATGACCGAGTAGCTGATGAGGCTAATCATCTTTGGGCTGCGCTGGCTGAAGCGCAGGCTGCCTGTGAGCATCAGCAAGACAGGAAGAATCAGAACGGAGTGATGCTTGCTATGGCCATGGTGGCCTGTAGAGATCATGGCCAGACCGTAGGAAGACTTCGCGACGAGCTTCAAGAGTTAACTGATGCCGCTCAAGACTTGGTGAATGCCATTGCCCCTCTTGAAGAGGACGCAGGACCTTGCTCACTAGTCGAGCGCTTGAAGGCTGCTCCGGGTAAGGTGGCTAGCCTCTGCTTTTTACTCTTTGAATGGGGGGTGCACGGGTGTACTGTACTCTTTTGTCCTTTGTGGCATGAATGCTATCATGTGGGCAGAGTCAGAGGTCATCCAGACTCATCGATCATGGGCAAATAGTAACTCCTGGGTGGTTGGTGGTTGTAGCGCTTGGCTATAAATAGACCACCATGGACATGGACCCGGATCAGGCTTTGAGTAGCGATGGATTGCCTTCGGTTGCTGTTGTTTGAGTGTAGAGAGCCTTCAAAGAGTACACCGGTGCTAGAAGATTCCTCGTAGATTGGGGCCACCTTCCCTCCATAGACTCTAGCACTCGTAGGGATAGCCGCAATGCTAGAAGAATCCTCGTAGGAGGTTTCATCGCGCGCCTCATCTTGCAGCTCGTGATCCAGTCGGGTACACGCTGGAACTCGCGAGTGATGGGTGATGAGTGCCACGGTCTTTATCCCGCTCTCTTAGAGGTGGAGGTGTGGCCGCAGTTTGGGTCAGCTCGACAAGGCTAGCAAAAGAGCAGCCTTGTTTCCTTCTTTGTGCAGCACGTGGGATTCATCGTTGCCGCTATCAAGGCAGCAGTGGTGCAGGAGTACCTGGTGTTGCCTTGGGTAGAGGACCTAGATATGGCTGTGTTTTGCGCAGTTTCCTTGCGTGTGGGCCCTTCCTATTGTAGTCGGCAGACCTGAGTGGCCTTGTGATATTGTAAAAGCTTGAGGCTTAAATGCAGCCCGCCAGTAGGCAATTGCTTGTAGTCCTTTTGTATTGTATTTTGAGTACCTTTACTCGTATGTAACTTTTTGATTTGTCTTCGGACTTGAGTAAAAAATTACTCTGCCCCTGAGGCTTTGTACCAGAGCTGGAATGCCTGTTGAGTTAGTAGTCTTGTGTCAAGAGTAGTATATCTTGTAGTCGGTAGTCGAGCTGCTGGCTCGAGTAGTTGAAATGTGTTTCTGCTTGAAGTAATAATTCGAGTTCTTTTGTCTACTAATTGTAGTAGCGACAGAGGTGTTCTATATTCCAAGAGTTTGGTACTTGTTCTCCTGAAAGTTCTTGTAGTCTGTAAGATCCGAGTCTTGTAACCTTGGATACAATGTAAGGACCTTCCCATGGTAAATTGAGTTTATGCAACCCTGACGTGTCTTGGATTTGTTTGAGGACCATGTCGCCTAAGTTGAAGGACCGTTCCTTGACATTGCGGTCGTTGTATCGTCTTAACCCGTCAAGGTATCTGGCTGATTGAACTAATGCTGCGCATCTTGTTTCTTCTAGGCTGTCCAAATCCGTGCGTCTTGTTTCTTCTGCCATTTCTTCGTCATATTGTTCTACTGAAGGGGATTGCCACATGACATCCGCGGGTAGTATAGCTTCTGACCCATATACTAGGAAATAGGGGGAAAGTCCAGTAGTTTTGCACGGTTGGGTTTGTAATCCCCACAGAGCATTAGGTACTTCCAAAAGCCATTTGCCTCCCTTTGTATTGCCAACGTCATGTAGTCTTTTCTTAAGAGCTTCGAGTATCATGCCGTTAGCACGCTCGACTTGTCCATTAGCTTGTGGGTGAGCAACCGAGATGTAGCGGACGTCAATTCCACTATTCTCGCAGTATTGCCAGAAGTCATGGTTGTTGAAGTTGGACCCCAGGTCTGTGATGATTCTGTTTGGAAAGCCGTAATGGTGTACGATTTCATCTAAGAAGTCGAGGACTCGGTCTGCCTTGGGGCAGGTGACTGGCTTGACCTCAATCCACTTGGTGAATTTGTCGATGACCACGAGTACTCGGTTGAATCCTCCTGGCATGGTTGGTAATGGCTCTATCATGTCTAGCCCCCAACAAGCAAAAGGCCATGTTGGAGGTATTGTGACTAGCTTGTAGGCAGGGACATGTTACTGTTTAGTGAAGAATTGACAGCCTTTGCATTTCCGGACTAACTATTTTGCATCAGCCAAAGCCATCGGCCAGTAAAAACCAGCTCGGAAAGCCTTGCCTACTATTGTTTGTGAGGATGCGTGGTTGCCACAGATCCCCTTGTGAATTTCTTCTAGGATTTCTTGGCCATATTCACGGGTGACACACTTCATGAGCACCCCTGATGATGCACTTTTCCTGTAGAGCTTTTCTCCGACTAGAACGTAGTTTTTTCCTCGTCGGGAGATTTGCTCAGCTTGATTTTTGTCAAAAGGTAACTTGTGGTCCTTGATGTAGTCAATGAAGGGTGTCCTCCAGTCGACTTCTATCATCATGATTTCTCGAGTGTCTTTTGTAGTCTGGACTACCGGTGGTGTCACTTGTTCTGGTATGGACGGCTTGTGGAGTTCGTGGACAAAAATTCCTGCTGGAACTTCTGCACGAGTTGAGCCCATTTTTGATAGTATGTCGGCGGCTACGTTGTTGTCGCGGACGATATGGTGAAATTCCAAGCCTGAGAACTTGTTTTCCAGTTTGTGGACTTCTTTGCAGTAAGCGTCCATGTTATCCTTGTTTCGATCCCATTCGTCATTGAGTTGGTTTATAGCGACTAGTGAGTCGCCGTATACCAGTAGTCTTTTGATGCCGAGGGAAATTGCAAGGCGAAGGACGTGTAGCAGTGCTTCGTACTCGGCTTCGTTGTTTGAGACTTCCTAGAAAATTTGCAGTATGTATTTGAGTTGGTCTCCCTTTGGGGATATTAGGAGTACGCCTGCACTGGCCCTTTCGAGATTGAGGGATCCATCGAAATGTTGGGAAACGAGGTAGGCTACACTAGCGCAAATCAAAATTTTCTACCGCGTAAACCAGGAAAACTGCCGTATAAGGATCATGGGATTACCACTCGACGCACTACTGGTGCGGAAGATGTAGATTTGCGTTGATGCAGCGAAGTCGATCAGCGTAGTCGTACATAGTCGATCACGTCGACGTCCAGCAGCTCCTCAGCAGCTCGTCCACGTGCAGCAAGATCGCCCTCGTGCCGCGGCTCGTCGTCGGCTCATCGTGGCTCGTCGGCGGCTCATCGTGGCTCGTCGGTGGCTCATCCAAGTGCTGCAGGCGCAACACCTCCAAGGTATCCACACGTGCAGGGAGGAAGTGTCGCAAGCCGGACTGCTAGATCTGCGAGTTGCAACAGGCGAGGGCGTGGGAGGCGCGGCAGATGAGTTTCGCCAAAAAGGTGTAAACCCTAGGGTGCCCCAACCCCTCTATTTATAGAGGTTCCTAACAGGCCTCTGGGTCCGAGGCCCATTAGTACTTCTAAACCTAATCCAACTCGGATCACATCCGAATTGGGCTTCCCGCCCCTTAAGTGTTCGACCCTATGGGTTAAGATACGTATAGACATGGCCCGAGTACTCCTACTCAGCCCAATAGTCGATAGCGGCCTCTAGCAAGACCTGCCAACTCCTATACGCACACGAAGATCATATCAAACGAACCATCACAACATTATATACATGCTATTTCCTTTGCCTCACGATATTTGGTCTAGCTTCAAGCCGACCGCTCTTTCTCGATCCTGTGATTTGGAGTCCCTTTGTAGGTTAACTCTTAACCGTACGTAGCATGGCCATGCATTTTCGGATTCGATCACTCGAGGGGCCCAGAGATATCACTCTCAATCAGAGAGGGGCAAATCCCATCTTGATTGACCATGTCTCACAGCATGCTTCTTGACGAACCCGAAAGCTACCTTTATAACTACCCTGTTATGGCGTAGCGTTTGATAGCCCCTAAGTAGGTCGATCCACATCTTGAATACATGCGACAATCTCAGGTCTAAGGACAAAGCATATATGTTGTTTAAAGAGAGAACTACTTCTCGTGTTAGGTCAGTCCTAGCACATGTCTCCACATGTGCCCACATTATTAGTTCAACATCTCCATGTCCATGACTTGTGAAACATAGTCAACAACTAATACATGTGCTAGTCTAATATTCATGTGTATCCTCACATGAACTCCGACTAGGGACAACTTTAGAATAACCATACAAGTCAAGAGTTTCACACACAATTCACATAATTGCAAATCAATTCAAGTAGCCTTTAATGGATATTCAAGGAACACAATATAAATCATGGATACAAATGGAATATCATCATCTGTATGATTGCCTCTAGGGCATACCTCCAACACGAAATACATTAGCTAGTGCTCTGGCCTCTTGACTGGTGTTGGTATCTAGTTTTCTGTCCATTCAGCCACGAAGTCGACCAAAGCCTGGGATTTGATAGCTGTCTTTGGTTTAAAGTCCAAGGTTAGAGCTCCGAGTTCAACTGCCCATTTGGAGATTCTTCCCGTGGCATCTCTACTGTGGAGAATTTCACTGAGCGGGAAGTCAGTGATGACTGTGATGCTGTGTTCTTGGAAATAATGGCGCAGCTTTTGTGAAGTAAGAAGGATTGCGTATAGGAGTTTTTGTATCGGCGAGTACCGAGTTTTGGAGTCCGAGAGTACTTCACTAACGAAGTACACAGGTCGTTGGACTTTGTAAATATGTCCTGGCTCAGACCGTTCAACTACTATTGCCGTGCTGATGATGTTAGTAGTATCTACTATGTATAGGAGCAAGTCCTCATTTGGAGATGGAGCAATGAGGATTGGAGGTTTTGACAGAAAGTCTTAGAGTTGCGTTAATGCCTTGTCTGCCTCTTCTGTCCATTTGAACTTGTCCTGTCATTTGAGAAGCTTGAAGAAGGGTAGTCCTCATTCTCCAAGTCTCAAGATAAACCGATTGAGGGCTGCCATGCAGCCTGTGAGTTTCTGCACATCCTTGATGCTAGCTGGAGCGTGCATGTTTGTGATGGTAGATATTTTTTCTGGGTTGGCCTCAATGCCACGATGGCTAATGATGAACCCGAGTAGTTTGCCGGAAGGTACTCCAAAAATGCATTTGGTGGGATTGAGTTTCCATCAGAAAGCTCGTAAACTAGAGAAGGTTTCCTCCAAATCGGCGATGAGTTCCTCCTGGTTTCTTATTTTGATGACTACGTCATCCACGTAAGCTTCAACATTGCGATGTAATTGCTTTTCGAAGCACATCTGTATAGCTCCTTGATAGGTTGCCCCTGCGTTTTTTAGTCCAAATGACATTGTCCTATAATAGAAAGCCCCAAATTGTGTGATGAAGGCTGTTTTAGCTTGATCTTCTTCTTTGAGGCTTATCTGATGATAGCCAGAGTAACAGTCGAGGAAGCATAGCAAATCGCACCCAGCAGAAGAGTCGACTACTTGGTCGATCCTGGGTAGTCCAAAAGGGTCTTTTGGACAGTGTTTGTTGAGGTCTGTGTAGTCGACGCACATTCTCCATTCGTTGTTTTTCTTGCGAATGAGTACGGGATTGGCTAGCCAGTTAGGCTGAAAGACTTCTTTGATGAACTTTGTCACGAGTAGCTTGGCTAGTTCTTTTTTGATTGCTTCTCTTCTATCTTGGGCGAACCTGCGAAGTCGCTATCGTTTTGGAGTAGCTTTGGGATCAACATTTAGAGAGTGCTCAATCAGTTCCTATGGTACACCGGGCATGTCAGCTGGTTTCCAAGCGACGATATCAAGGTTAGCCTGAAGGAAACTGATGAGCGCAGTTTCCTATTTGGGATCTAGCCCTGTTCCGATCAGAGCTATTTTGGAAGAGTCACCCGTCTGGAGATCCATTGGTTTGAAGTCTTTCTCGCTTGCTGGTTTCACCTTTGTGGACCCCGACTTGTTTTTTGGGATCTCGAGTTCGGTTGGGTGAAGTTTCTTTAAAGCTATGAAAACTTGTTGCATGGGGCTAGGTGCTTGAGAAGTTGCGGCAATCTCCATGGCTTCTGTGTCGCATTCGTAAGATCGCCGTAGATCTCCTCGTAGCATTAGTTCTCCCTTGGGACCTGGCATTTTGAGTACTAAGTAAATGTAATGTGGTATGGCCATGAACTTGGCTACTGCCGGCCTTCCGAGTATGGCGTGGTAAGATGTCTCAAAGTCGGCGACTTCAAATCTGATGTACTCGGTGCGGTAGTGTTCCTTAGTTCCAAAGGTAATTGGAAGAACAACTTGACCTAGCGGTATAGCTGTGTTTCCTGGTACAATGCCGTAGAAAGGTGAATCTGTTGGAGTGAGCACTTCCATGACGTCGACGCACATCTTCCTTAGTGTTTTGGCAAAAATGACGTTGAGTCCACTTCCGCCATCGATGAGTACCCTTGTCAGCTTTGATCCTACCACAACGGGGTTGAGTACTAGAGGGAATCGGCCTGGCTCTAAGAATTTTGTCCACTGGTCCTTTCTGCTGAAGGATATGGGTACTTCTTGTTGGAGGTATGCCCTAGAGGCAATCACAGAGATGATGATATTCCATTTGTATCCATGATTTATATTGTGATCCTTGCTACTTGAATTGATTTGCAATTATGTGAATTGTATGTTGAAACTCTTTACTTGTATGGTTATTCTAAAGTTGTCCCTAGTCGGAGTTCATGTGAGGACACACATGAATATTAGACTAGCACATGTATTAGTTGATGACTATGTTTCACAAGTCATGAACATGGAGATGTTGAACTAATAATGTGGGCACATGTGAAGACATGTGCTAGGACTGACCCAACATGAGAAGTGGTTCTCTCTTTACACAACATATACGCTTTGTCCTTAGACCTGAGATTGTCGCATATACTCAAGATGTGGATCGACTTACTTAGGGGCTATCAAACGCTACGCCGTAACAGGGTTGTTATAAAGTTAGCTTTCGGGTTTGTCAAGAAGCATGCTATGAGACATGGTCAATCAAGATGGGATTTGCCCCTCTCTGATTGAGAGTGATATCTCTGGGCCCCTCGAGTGATCGGATCTGAAAATGCATGGCCATGCTACGTACGGTTAAGAGTTAACCTACAAAGGGATTCCGAATCATAGGATCGAGAAAGAGCGGTCGGCTTGAAGCTAGACCAAATATCGTGAGGCAAAGGGAATAGCATGTATATGATGTTGTGATGGTTCATCTGATATGATCTTCGTGTGCATATAGGAGTTGGCATGTCTTGCTAGAGGCCGCTACCGACTATTGGGCCGAGTAGGAGTACTCGGGCCATGTCTATACGTATCCAAACCCGTAGGGTTACACACTTAAGGGGCTGGAAGCCCAATTCTGATGTGGTCCGAGTAGGATTAGGTTTAGAAGACTAATGGGCCTCGGACCCAGAGGCCCGTTAGGAACCTCTATAAATAGAGGGGTGGGGGCTCCCTAGGGTTTACACCTTTTGGCGAAAACACATCTACTGCGCCTCCCATGCCCTCGCCTGTTGCAACTCATGAACCTAGCAGTCCGGCTTGCAACGCTTCCTCCCTGCACGTGTGGATACCTTGGAGGTGTTGCGCCTGCAGCACTTGGACGAGCCGCCGACGAGCCATGACGAGCCGACGACGAGCCGCGGCATGAGGGTGATCTTGCTGCACGTGGATGAGCTGTTGAGGAGCTGCTGGACGTCGACGTGATCGACTACGTACGACTATGCTGATCGACTTCATTGCATCGACGTGAATCTACATCTTCCGCATCAGTGCGTCGAGTGGTAATCCCGTGATCCTTATACGGCAGTATTCCTTGTTTACGTAGTAGAAATTTTTTGATTTGCACTAGTGTAGCCTACCTCGTATCCCAATAGTGGTATCAGAGCCATAGCTATTTAGTTTTGGATTCGGGATGTGTGCATATGGAGATATGCGAGTTTTCAGTTTGAGCTATGTCCTGGTTTTGTGTTCTTGCTGCAATGGTAGTGTAACGACATACTCCTACCGGTCGGGTTTCCGCCATCAGAGTTAAGTGATACACGTAATTCCAGTTGCAGTGAACGAAGATCAATGTGATTGGTTGAATCGAAATCCAGGTTCATACGCCAGACGCATGAGATGTGCAATAGTAGATTGGATCTACTACTGGGTCGGGATTTTGCCGTGTGCGTGTGCTTCGGTAAATTAGCCGTAACTTTTTGGTACGATCTCGGATCGAGGCGAATTTTATATGAAAATTGATCTACAAAAAAAGTTACACATGAAATTCAACCGCTTTGCTGTTTTTGGCAAAATTAGATTTCCCAAATTCAGCTTGGAAGATGGAGTTTCGGGCCTCCGAAGTTTGAAACGTTAGGACGCTTAACTCTGTTTTGCAGGATGTATGTATCTTGTGATCAGTATGGCCCCTTTGTGTGTGTGATGCATGTGTGTAACTCATTCGTGACCTGCGTGTCGCACGTACGGCAACACGGCTGGAGCCATATGTGTTGTCACTTTAATGTATGTAATGGTCTGCGTACCAATCTGTGATGATCCAAGCAACTATGTAATCTTCATTACTAGCTTCTTTACTAGCTATTAGGCGTAATAGCATGTTCTAGTTCTTGGAGGACTCATCACCAGGAGGATGGCGCACATGGAACATGGAGATGGAGATCACCATGGTGAACAGGTTCTGTGGAGATGAAGATCACCATAAGAAAACGGGTCATACTGTGTCACAACTGTGTGAATGCTATTCTGTTTATGTTTTACTTTCTGCATGTTGTGATGTTATAAGTAGAACGTTCCCTCACAAAGTTTAAGTTAGTGTGCCCTTACAACTTAAACATGCACCGTCCTATGTCTTGTACAATTAGTGGTGGGTCTATGAAATTAGGGTGGCACTAGTTTTTTCCTTGACTAGACGGGTTTGTGTCGGACACTTACATGCATAAGGGTTGGTTTGCTTAACAAGGTTATCTTAATGGTTAAGGACCTTGGGGCATAAAGGTTGGACGCCGAGACATGGAGATTTCACCCAACAATAGGAGTCATATGTGATATGATTAGCAAAAGTTGCTTACCGATCTACCTTGTTTGCTAGCGGTGATGCTAAAGCTCACTAGTAGACTTGTTAGTTGTGGATCCTGAATCACTAAGTATCAATAGAGGGATATTGATTTTAGTGGGAGTAGATTCTGTTAAAATAGTTTAATGTGATTTTCTCTATCATGGATACGTTTGTCTTAGTGTATTTTGCATTACTTTTGTTGTAGATTAAATGGCACCTAGCAGCACTACACCGTTTGCTTTGCGTTCGGTCCTTGAGAAGGACAAGTTGAATGGAACAAACTACTCGGATTGGATCCATAACCTGAGAATTGTTCTCAGGGCTGAGAAAAAGGAAGATGTTCTAGACAACCCACTACTAGAAGAACCTGATGATGATGCACCTGCTGCTGCTAAGAATGCTTACAAGAAAGCATGTGATGCTAACCTTGAAGTAAGTTGCCTTATGCTTGCTTGCATGGAACCCAAGCTGCAGATGCAGTTAGAAACAAACCATGAGGTGCACGATATGATCGTGGCGCTTAGAGACATGTTCCAAACACAGGCCAGGACTAAAAGGTTCAATGTGTCTAAGGCCTTTGTGGAGAGCAAGCTAGCAGAAGGCGTAGCAGTAGGACCACACGTAATCAAGATGGTTGGTTACACTCAACGGTTGGAGAAGCTGGGTTTCCCACTGGGCCAAGTGTTGGCCACTGATTTCATTCTTTCGTCTCTTCCGCCTAGCTATGGGAACTTCATCTCGAACTACCATATGCATGGGACGGAGAAGGGTCTGAATGAGCTGTGTGGCATGCTTAAAACAACAGAGGCTGACATCAAGAAAAGCGCTAGTAGCAGCCATGTGATGGCTATACAGAACAAGCCTAGCTTTAAAAAGAAGAGCAATTCTTGGAAGAAGAAGGGCAAGGTTGGAACGTCCAAGCCAAACCCAGTGCCCAAGGTTAAAGCTGGACCTGGACCTGCTCTAGACAAAGAGTGCTTTTACTGTCATGAACTTGGTCATTGGAAGAGAAATTGCAAGCAGTACCTAGCTTCGTTGAAAAATGGCGGAAGTAAGAGTACTTCCACCTCAGGTACGCTTGTTATTAATGTTATAGACAACATATTTCTCGCTGATACAATTATTAATTCTTAGGTATTTGATACCGGATCGGTTGCTCATATTTGCAATTCGATGCAGGGAATGATAAGAAGTAGAAGTGTGGAAAGAGGAGAAGTTGATTTCCGCATGGGCAATAATGCAAGAGTTGCTGCGTTGACCGTTAGGACGATGCAACTCCACCTCCCGTCAGGATTTATTATGGAGTTGAATAATTGTTATTTCGTTCCTAGTTTAAGTCGAAACATTTTGTCTCCTTCATGCTTGATGAAGGATGGTTATTCATTTGCGAGTGAAAATAATGGTTGTGTGATCTCTAAGAATGATATGTTTATGGCTTTTGCACCCATTGTGAATGGATTGTTTGTTTTAAATCTTGATGGTTCATCTATCTGTAATGTAAGTGCTAAAAGGCCTCGGCCTAATGATTTGAGTCCTACCTACTTGTGGCATTGTCGTTTGGGTCATATAAGTGAAAAGCGCATGAAGAAGCTCCATTCTGATGGACTTCTAACTTCGTTTGATTTTGAATCATACAAGACATGTGAGGCTTGCTTGCTAGGCAAGATGACCAAGACGCCTTTCATAGGTTTTCCTGAGAGAGCAGTAGACTTGTTGGAACTCGTACATAGCGATGTATGCGGACCAATGAGCACGACGGTAAGAGGAGTATTCCAATACTTCATAACTTTCACTGATCATTTTAGTAGATATGGCTATGTCTATTTGATGAGGCACAAGTCTGAAACATTTGAAAAGTTCAAGGAATTTTAGAATGAAGTTGAAAATCAGCGTGGCAAGAAAATTAAGGCCTTATGATCTGATCGTGGAGGCGAGTATTTGAGCCACGAGTTTAGCAATCATCTAAAGAGTTGCGAAATTGTTCCACAACTTACGCTGCTTGGAACACCTCAGAGAAACGGTGTATCCGAACAACGTAATCGAACTTTGTTAGACATGGTTCAATCAATGATGAGCCAGTCGGACCTACCATTGTCATTTTGGGGATACGCTCTAGAAACAGCAGCTTTCACACTTAATAGGATACCCCATCTAAATCCGTAGTTAAGACACCATATGAGATGTGGACTGGAAAGGTTCCCAGTTTGTCTTTTCTAAAGATTTGGGGATGTGAAGTGTTTGTAAAGCGACTTCAGTCGGACAAGATCACACCCAAGTCGGATAAGTGCATTTTCGTGGGATATATCCAAAGGAAACTTTGGATATTATTTCTACAACTGGTCCAAGGGCAAAGTGTTTGTTGCTCAGAACGGGGTTTTCCTAGAGAAGGAGTTTCTCAAAGGAGAAAAGAGTGGAAAGACAGTGCATCTTGAAGAAGTTCAAGATGAGCCGGTCGGGCAAGAATCAATGAGTGACGCTAACGTAGCAGAACAAGTTGAGATGCGAGAAATATTATTGTTGGACAATGATGAGCCTGCGACATATGCAGAAGCAATGATGGACCCAGACTCCGAAAAATGGCAGAGTGCCATGCAATCCGAAATAGAGTCCATGGGAGACAATCAAGTTTGGAACTTGGTTCACCCTCCTAATGGTGTTAAAGCCATAGAGTGCAAGTGGATCTATAAGAAGAAAAAGGACATGGATGGAAATGTTCACATCTATAAAGCACGACTTGTCGCAAAAGGTTTTCGACAAGTTCAAGGAGTTGACTACGACGAGACCTTCTCGCCCGTAGTGATGCTTAAGTCCATTCGGATTATTCTAGCTATAGCTGCATATTTCGATTATGAGATATGGCAGATGGATGTCAAGACAGCTTTCCTGAATGGAAACCTAGCTGAGGACGTGTATATGATACAGCCTGAGGGTTTTGTCGATCCGAAAAATGCTGGAAAGGTATGCAAGCTTCAGAGATCCATTTATGGATTGAAGCAAGCATCTAGGAGTTGGAACATTCGTTTTGATGAAGTGGTCAAAGGGTTTGACTTCACCAAGAACGAAGAAGAGTCTTGTGTTTACAAGAAGGTTAGTGGGAGCTCTTTAGTAAAGGCTACTTGAATTGATTTGCAATTATGTGAATTGTATGTTGAAACTCTTTACTTGTATGGTTATTCTAAAGTTGTCCCTAGTCGGAGTTCATGTGAGGATACACATGAATATTAGACTAGCACATGTATTAGTTGATGACTACGTTTCACAAGTCATGAACATGGAGATATTGAACTAATAATGTTGGCACATGTGGAGACATGTACTAGGACTGCCCAACACGAGAAGTGGTTCTCTCTTTACACAACATATACGCTTTGTCCTTAGACCTGAGATTGTCGCATGTACTCAATATGTGGATCGACTTACTTAGGGGCTATCAAACGCTACGCCGTAACAGCGTAGTTATAAAAGTAGCTTTCGGGTTTGTCAAGAAGCATGCTATGAGACATGGTCAATCAAGATGGGATTTGCCCCTCTCTGATTGAGAGTGATATCTCTGAGCCCCTCGAGTGATCGGATCCAAAAATGCATGGCCATGCTACGTACGGTTAAGAGTTAACCTACAAAGGGATTCCGAATCATAGGATCGAGAAAGAGCGGTCGGTTTGAAGCTAGACCAAATATCGTGAGGCAAAGGGAATAGCATCTATATAATGTTGTGATGGTTCGTCTGATATGATCTTCGTGTGCATATAGGAGTTGGCACGTCTTGCTAGAGGCCGCTACCGACTATTGGGCCGAGTAGGAGTACTCGGGCCATGTCTATACGTATCCGAACCCATAGGGTCATAGACTTAAGGGGCTGGAAGCCCAATTCGGATGTGATCCGAGTTGGATTAGGTTTAGAAGTACTAATGAGCCTCGGACCCAGAGGCCCGTTAGGAACCTCTATAAATAGAGGGGTGGGGGCGCCCTAGGGTTTACACCTTTTGGCAAAAACACATCTGCTGCGCCTCCTACACCCTCACCTGTTGCAACTCACGGACCTAACAGTCCAGCTTGCAACGCTTCCTCCCTTCACATGTGGATACCTTGGAGGTGTTGCGCCTGCAGCACTTGGACGAGCCGCCGACGAGCCACGACGAGTCGACGACGAGCCGCGGCACGAGGACGATCTTGCTGCACGTGGATGAGCTGCTAAGGAGCTGCTGGACATCGACGTGATCGACTACGTACGACTACGCTGATTGACTTCGCTGCATCAACGCGAATCTACATCTTCCGCTTCAGTGCGTCGAGTGGTAATCCCGTGATCCTTATACGGCAGTATTCCTAGTTTACGCGGTAGAAAATGTTTGATTTGAGCTAGTGTAGCCTACCTCGTATCCCATTTTAGCGGTGTTGGATCTGTTGGCTCGATGGCCATGATTTCTCTGAGTACGAGTTTGCTAGCTCGCTTGGATGCGGTGCCTGGGATTCCGCCAATAATGACGTTGACTATCTTGGAGGCGGTCTGGAAGTCACCTTCTTCTTCTTCATCATTGTGGACTTTGTTCTTGCCCTTATCTTTTTTCTTGTTGTACTCTTTAGGGGGTGGTGGTGCGGGTAAGTCTTGCATTACTCGACGCATGCTGTAGCAGTCTATTGCCGAGTGTTTGCTAGTCGGGTGCCATGGGCATTGTTTTTTGAGTAGTTCGGTGAAGGTTGGCCCTTCATCGTTTTTGCGGGATCCCTTTTTCCCGGAGTTAGTCATGGAAGCAATGGTGTTGTTGGGTTTCCTTTTGCGATTTTGATTACTCGAAAAGTTGTTTCGAGTATCATTGTGTCGAGTTCTATCGTGATCATTATTGTTGTTGTCGCGTCCACGGTTGCGGTGAGAGCCGAACCGTTCTCTCTCTTTGTCTTCTTCATCTGCCCATTGTTGTACCATGACTTTGAGGTGCATCTATGCCTATTTATTTTGGAGTTATTATTTCATGTGCCCAACTATTGGTTATTTCTTTATGAATGCATTAAGTCTAGGAGTTGATTGAAACCTTACTTTTATGCACAATCCAACCTTGTTATTAAGGACATCTTTGCCACTTGTTCAATAATTAGTAAATATCCCATGCTTAACAAAGCATAGTCGCGCTACCTTTACCATTCATGAGTACCTATGCTACTCAGCAACCTAAGGTAACATTGTCATACATATGTATATCAGAGAAATGACCTGTTTTGAAAGATAGTGGACGGAAGGATGGGATGGAATCAAGAAAGGAGTCTTGAGTTTCGTAGTTCCGTCTACTTGATTAATTTGATTAAGGACCGATCGTTGTTTTAACCCATGATCAAGTGATATTACCTGGTTGCTTACTGCTATATGGGAACCAGCAAGCCCGGTAGGTTGGTTGGCTCTCTGATCGGAAATATTTTGTACCCATGCTTGGGGTGTAGTGGAAGGGCAGGGCGTAGCCTGAAACTCACAGTGGAGATCGCCAGACATGGGGTTCCATGTGGGGGTGCAGCCCTGGGTTCGAGTAGTCATATTTCCGATCGTTGGGTACATCTAATCGAAAGGTCGTTATGTGCAACCCAGACAGTTGTACATGGCTGGTGGTCGGGTATCTCCTGCAGGATGTAAATCAGTCCGGATCGCCGCAATTCTCGGATATGAATGCACTTGATCATTGCTTAAGCACCGTAGTGTAACGAAGAGAAGGGAACCGTTGCTTTCGAATAAATATGTGGTATGACTTAGTTTCATCTGGTTGCTAAAATATTTTTTCATCATCTAGACTGATCAGGTAACAAACTCAATCTGAAATAAAAGATTAAACTAAGGTTTCACTTATAGTAAGCTCTTTCTGCAAAATGTGAGTCAGCCAGTACACCATAAAGCTATCATACAGGGTGTCAAAATTATTTATATTGGTTAGACAGGTGATACTTGCTGAGTACTTCGTACTCAAGGGATCCTTTGTTGTTGTTTTTAGAAACCCAGCAGGGACGCACCGAGGAGGAAGCACCAAGAACTAGGGTATCTTACGAGTCTCATGATACCCTAGAATAGACTTAGATGTTTAATTACTTACCCCGGACTGTTTCATATTCTAAACTCTGAGCAATGGTTTAACTTGCACTGTTAAGTTTCTTCAATCTATGGTTTAATAAATCGTACCTCTGTTATGTATGTAAAAATGTAATGTTTGTTGAGGCTATCCCATCGTGGAAGCGATCCTGATGTATGGCTATGGAACACACCGTGGAGGTTTTCAAGGAGTTCTGTGAACAGAACCCTTGACGGACTACCAGACTTACACTGTTTTAAGTGCGTTATGGATCATTGTTGTTCTGACAGCAATTAGGCGCACTTAAGCCAGTTTAAGTTGGGCGGTTCCGCCACAGGGGTCCCTGCCTGCCCTTATGTACACGGGAGGGCAGGGTTACAAGTCTGAGTCCTAGTCGAGTACAATTACAGAGTTCTACTCGGTATGGTCCGAGTAGTTTCCATATACATACTTAACTAGTCCGAGTGGGATATGCCTATCCCCTTGTCTTGATCATGTCCGAGTATGTCCCTTAGTGGGCCGTTCAGAGCCTACTCGTGGGCCCGGGGTGTATGCCTGACAATATGGTACAAAATTTATATATAGATAAACGGATACTTACAGAGCTCAGGAGCTGATGAGAGAGACGTCTAGGGCATCTTGATGGTACACTTCGTATATATCTTTGAATTACAGCCAGAGGCATTTCTCGCCTTCGTCGTAAAAATCTATCGGTTTTACCTTAAGGCCGAACATGGAAGTCTGGTCAGCGGACGTCTTCATGTACCATTCATGGAATTCTTACATCTTTGGTGATAGGCTCCCTACCAACTCAGGCCTTGCCAGAGACTTTCCTAGCTCAAACATCAATCTCAGTTGAATTAGCTGTGAAGCTGCTGGCTCATGACCACCTAGCTCTATACATTGATCAAGTCCCACTCCAATTCTTTCATGAATTCCAATACTTGATTTTGTTGAGACTTGGGCATTGCTGCTATCCTTATAGTGTCTCCTTCTGGTAGATGACGAAGGCGGCAATCAACAACACTTGAAGATGACTTTCCTTCTCTTTTTTTCCCTATATTCATTGCCTCCTTGGTTGTAATTTAGTTGGATCAATTGTTGGTTGTGGCTACATATCCCTTGTTTTTTTTTGTTCAGCACTTTTCCTGAACAACTCCTTGCATTCTGCTTGGACTTTGAACCAGCATTCCTTTTGAGTCATTGCATCCCAGCGTTCCTCAGGAGTCACTTCAGGCTCCTTATTTGTTTTCCTCTTTTTATGTGCTGGCTTGGGATTCGTTGGTCGCGACTTCTTAATCGGGTCTCCAACAGGTTCCTTTCTCGGGGCTGCAGGTACCTTGCTCGGGACTGCTCTTAGTCCTGGCGTCGTCGGTGATCGGGGAGGAGTGTTGTTGTCATCATCGTTGCTAGCTGGATGTGGAGATGGAGAATTTGATCGAGCATGCATCGACGACGGTCCTGGTGCTAAAGGTCCCGGTGGTGATGGTCCTAGTGATGACGGTCCTGGAACTGACCGTGGTGGAGAAGTCGGTCTTGCCATTTGAGGAGATGGTTGCGGCTCGGGTTCTTCCGGGAGTGGTGCTGCCTCCATGCCCAGGATGATGATGTAGCATTTGCACCATAGAATGATGCCTCCTTGAACCGCTTCTCCTAGTGTCCTTTCCCCAAACACCTCCTGGGAGCTGGAGCTCATAGCCTTCATATTGGCTATCAACGAGCTGCTCTACCGAGACACTAGCATAGCTAGGTGGAATCTCCATGTTAGGGCTCACCTGCATTCCCCAGCTTGGTAAGGCACTCACGTACGCTACCTGTACATATAGCAGAAATAAAGATATTATTAAACTCCAATCCTGAGGCATGGTGGATCGATGGATTGAGAAGATTATTGCATAAATATTAATTATGTATAAGAGTATACCCTAACAGTCAGGTTGCCGACCGGTACATGCAGCTCACATGAGGTGCGTTGCCTGATGAAATCAACAGCGAACTGTTGCTAGTCCTGTGGATCGGGCTATGCTCCTGATTGGGAAATGGCCACTTGACAATTGATTTCGTCATGCATTCTTTGTCCTACAGATTGCACTTGAGATTCTAGGTTGCGCCGTTAGATCTGCTCAGCCCGATCCTTTCTTCACTTGTGGCTTCTGTACAAGTCTCTGTCTTCTTTGAAACCGTACTTCCATGGAACAATCTTGAACCCGCGGACACATCCTGGGTGCTCAGGATTCCCGAGGGCCAATGTGAGCTCATCCATTTCTCGATCCACCACCAACCTCCCAGCCTTAACATCTTCAATGTTCTTGGCGAGCTGTTCGCCCTTGAGATGTATTTCCTTAGTTAAGATCAACGTCCGATCCTCTTGGCTCAGTTTGCCTCCATGAGTGAAAAACCAATTTTTAGCTCGTTGGTTCCATTAATGAGTTGTTGGTACGATACCCCGTTCGAGCAGGTCTTGTTTCATCTTGAAAAATTTGGGCACTGCTATTTTGTAACCACCTCACCCTAGCTTATGGTGCTCTTTCTTATGACTAGCATTTCCAACGTTGGTATTGAATGTTTGCTTACCGTCGTGGCTCCTCTTGTACTCAACAAATGCCTCCCAGTGGCCGCTCAACTTTGGAAATTCATTGAAATCTATAGTTTTGTCCTCTTAATGTACATTGAAACTAGAAATTTTTTGACTGTTTGAAATTGTATGGCCATCTTCTTCAGTGTCCACACTTTCACATCCTTTTCAATATATCCAGCAGGAAATATGAAATGTTTCTTGACGTGTTCCCACAGCATATCCTTTTCTGATTGCGGGAGTGTGTCCGGATCATTTCTTTTGCCACTCCATTTTGTGAAGCTGATGGGCACATTGTCCCTTACAATTGCCCTGAGCTAAGTCACGTACTTGTTTGCCACATCGTCGGGAGCAACCGGCCTGCCGTCTTCTAACACTTCTGTGATCTCTAGCTTCTGCGATCCATCCATCACCATGGTTCGACCTCGGGTCTTCTTGGAGTTCGCCGATCCAGATGGCTAACAGTTCAAGATTCATTAATTAGTACATAATAATAAAGAAGAAGACATTCTAAATGGGGTAAAACGTTATAAATGATATATACCTCAGCGGTATCTTTCGCCGTGGCAAGGTTTTGCTTGGGCTCTTCACTGCCATCGGTGGACATGTTGAGGTACGTGTCCGCCTGGTTACTCTCTTCTTCGGTGTATGTTACGTTATGATCACTAACAGCAATAATGTCCTCCAGCATGAACCTTCCATTCTCGTCGTCTGCCATCCCAACTACTCCAAACACACATGAAATCATAATTACATGTATGTTAAGGTATATAAATGAAATCATAGAAACGTACACATGAAACCGTACACGAAATTAAACTCAGGGGGTGTTTGTTTCTTTAGCCACTCCTAAAATTCCTGTCACATCGAATGTTTAGATATTAATTAGGAGTATTAAATATAGACTAATTATAAAACCAATTGCACAGATGGAGACTAATTCACGAGACAAATCTATTAAGCCTAATTAGTCTATGATTTGACAATATGATACTACAGTAAACAATGTGCTAATGATGGATTAATTAGGCTTACTAGATGTGTCTCGTGAATTAGCCTCCTTTTGAGTAATTAGTTTTATAATTAGCTCATGTTTAGTCCTCCTAATTAACCTCCGAATATTCGATGTGATATGAATTTTAGTCTGAACTAAAGATCCAAACACCCCCTTAGGCTTGCATCACTGCCTTGCGTCATCAACATGCGGGAGCCTAAAAGACGGCCAGGTGCCAGGGTTTTATGCGCGCAGCTGCGGCGGGGTCGATGACGCGCGCGAGGGTGGCCGCGGCAGGAATGCGCGTGAGGCGGCCGGGGACACGCGTCTGGATGGAGGACGGCGCGAATGTACGGATCGAGGAGGACGGCTCTCTCTCGCTCACGGCACGGAGGACGCACGTACGACTCTCTCACTCGCGGTGTGGAGGACGGGGCGCCGAGCAGAGGGGTCGCGGATCGGGGCTTGCAGCGTGGATGGAGGATGGAGCGCGGACGGAGGAGGGAGGACGGGGCACCAGATGGAGGAGGGAGGACGGGGCACCGGACGGAGGAGGAAGTATGGGGCGCCGGACGGAGGAGGGAGGACACGGCTCGCGGACGACGATGTTCGGCGGCGCGGATGGAGAGGAGGCGGCGACGGGGATTGGAGGCGGCGGTGTGACACGCGCGGAGTTGACAACGGAGACGATGCAGAGGCTAGAGAGGAGTAAAAATTTCGCTAAGTTACCGGGTGAGGGGGGTAGAAACGCCAGTTACTTTTATCCACCCCTACCATTTATCTCGGTTTGGGTTCTTCTTACAAACTGAGATAAATGGTCAACCCTTTTATCTCGGTTTGTAAGCAACGGAGATAAAAGGCTAGCCCTTTTATCCTGGTTTTGACGCACCCGAGATAAAAGGACAACCTTTTATCTCGGTTCGTAACTAGAACCGGGATAAAAGGTCATGTCCAGGCGGGAACTGAAAGTTACCCTTTTGTCCCAGTTCTAATTAGGAAACGAGATAAAAGGGGCCTTACAAACCAGGATAAAAGGTCCCTCTCCCATTTTTCATCTCCCTCTTCTTTTTTGGAAATATTTTTTTAATGTTTTCGCTGGATTTCATGAAGCAAAAATTAAAACTTTACATATTTCAAACATGCAAAACTATATTTAATTAGCAATTATATTTACAATAAGTTTGAATGACTCATTAATTCCACACTAGTTATATTACCTTCTTAAATAATTATTTTACTGCATCAATATCATCAAGAAATTATCAATTAAATAATTTATATGCGCAAAAAATTAAATTGATGTGTCAATAAATCTTCACCTCAACTAATTTAAGTACACATGAAATTGTTTCAAGTAGTACATGAAATTAATCATAAACGTGAAACAAATTTAACGCATTACAATGTAACATTAAAAAACTTCTTCTTCACGAATGTTCCTTGGTCATGATCGTGGCGCAAGTATGGAGCCTCTTCTTTGGATAGCAGGATGCTAGGGTCAACTTCAACAGCGAATGGAGGCATACCTGCAAACTGATCATAATCATCTGATTGGTCAGTTTTGTCCTCGACTCCCGCAAATTTTCTTTTACTTGGAAGGACTATGTGGTGCTTTGGCTCCCATGGCTCTTCTAGATTTCTCTTGGATTTGCTAGACATGTCCTTCATATGTAAAACTTGATGCACATCATTGGCGAGTACGAATGGTTCATCATTGTATCCAGTCTTGCTTAGGTCCACTATTTTCATTCCATACTGATCTTTGGTTATGCCATTTAGCTTCACCCATTGGCAACAAAACAGAGGGATGCACAGCGATCTGTATTCGATTTCCCATATCTCCTCTATGAAACCATAATAAGAGTCCATGCTACTATTTCTGCCTATGGCATCTATGCGGACACCACTATTCTGGTTCGTGCTTTTCTGGTCTTGGGCTCTCGTGTAAAATGTATAACCATTTATCTCGTAGCCTTGGAATTTCACGATTATGCTAGAAGGTCCCCTGGCTAACCAAGCAAGCTGTGGGTGAATCTCAGAGTTACCCATAAGTTGTTTGCACAACCATGAGGGAAAAGTTTCCACGTGGCTTCTTGTAAGCCTGGCATCGGATCTCGCCGGGTTTTCGGAAACTAACATCTGCTTGTGTTGCTTGATATACGGAGCCACAAAGGTTGACTGTTGTACAACAGTGTAATGTGCCTTGTTGAACAAATCAGCATCATTGCTCAAACATACGTTCCTTCCAAGGGTGCCCATTCCCCGCAGTCTCCCCTTGTGGCGTGAAGTTGGAACCCTAATCGAGTCAATTGAGTCAATAAAATAAACACAAAACTCAATCGCCTCCTCTGTTCCATATCCCTTGGCGATGCGTCCTTCTAGACGGGTACGATTAAGAACATAGTTTTTTAGACTGGCATGAACCACTCAAAGGCCACATATTGTGCAGGTATACTGGTCCGAGAATATTAATCTTTTTTACTAGGTGAACCAGAAGGTGTGTCATAATATTGAAGAAAGATGGTGGAAATACCAACTCAAAGCTGACAAGACATTGCACCACATCGTTTTGTAGCTTTGTTAGCTTCGATGGATCGATTGCCTTCTGTGAAATTGCATTGAGAAATGTGCATAACTTTACGAGCGGCAATCGAACATTGTATGGTAGAACACCCCTCAGTACAACCGGAAGCAACTGGGTCATTAACATGTGGCAATCATGGACCTTGAGATTTGTGAACTTCTTTTCTTTCATATTTATTATTCTCTTTATATTCGAGGAGTACCCATACGGAACTTTCAAACTATTCAAGCATTCAGACATGCTATCCTTCTCTTCCTTGCTGAGAGTGTAACTAGCAGGACGTAAGTAGTGTTGTCCATTATCTCTCTTTTCTGGATGTAGGTCATCCCGTTGCCCCATTTCTTTAAGGTCCCGTCGTGCTTCCAGTGTATCTTTTGAGGGCCCATAAACACCCATGAAGTTCACACAAAGGTTTTTCGTTAGGTGCATCACGTCTATTGCGTTGCAGACATCTAGGGTTTCCCAATAAGATAGCTCCCAAAATATTGACTTTTTCTTCCACATGGCTGCACGTCCGTCATCGTCGTTCAGAACAGGTTGGCTACTAAGACCTTTTCCAAATACTACCCTTACATCCTTTATCATCTCAAAGACACGTTTTTCATTATGGTGTAAAGGTTTTTTACGAGTTTCTGGCACCCCTTTGAAATGCATCCCGCTTTCTCTTAGCTGGTGGTGAGCATGGAGAAATCAACGATGACCCATATAGACTACCTTCTTACAGTGCTTCAAATACATGCTATCTGTGTCATCTAAGCAGTGGGTGCAGGCTCGATATCCCTTGTTTGTCTGTCCCGAAAGGTTACTTAGTGCAGGCCAATCATTGATGGTTACGAACAACGGTGCTTGTAGGTTAAACATCTCTTGTTTATCCTCATCCCACACACGTACACCTTCTTCCTTCCAGAGCTGTAAAAGTTCATCAACCAACAGTCTTAGGTTGCTTTGGGCCTTGGATGGATAAGCACCGGCATCATAATGAACTTCCGTTTCATGTACATCCAAGGAGGAAGGTTAAACATACATAAGGTCAAAGACCAAGTACTATGACCACTACTCAACTCACCGAATGGATTGAATCCATCAGTACTTAAACCAAACCTTATGTTCCTTGGATCACCTTCAAACTCTAGTAATTCTCTATCAATTGATCTCCACTGAGCCCCATCAACGGAGTGTCTCAGCATCTTATCTTCCTTACGTTCTTCCTTGTGCCATTGCATCAACTTAGCATTCACCTTGTTCCTGAACTTAGCATTATAGGGAAATACCACATCACTTTCGTGGGAACTCTCTTCATGGGAGGTTGCCCCTCGACATCACCAGGATCATCTTGCCTAATCTTATTGTTGGAGGTATGCCCTAGAGGCAATCATAGAGATGATGATATTCCATTTGTATCCATGATTTGTATGTTGTGTTCATTGAATATCCATTGAAGGCTACTTGAATTGATTTGCAATGTGAATTGTATGTGAAACTCTTTACTTGTATCGTTATTCTAAAGTTGTCCCTAGTCGGAGTTCATGTGAGGACACACATGAATATTAGACTAGCACATGTATTAGTTGATGACTATGTTTCACAAGTCATAGACATGGAGATGTTGAACTAATAATGTGGACACATGTGGAGACATGTGCTAGGACTGACCCAACACAAGAAGTAGTTCTCTCTTTAAACAACATATACGCTTTGTCCTTAGACCTGAGATTGTCGCATGTATTCTAGATGTGGATCGACCTACTTATGGGCTATCAAACGCTACGCCGTAACAGGGTAGTTATAAAGGTAGCTTTCGGGTTTGTCAACAAGCATGGTATGAGACATGGTCAATCAAGATGGGATTTGCCCCTCTCTGATTGAGAGTGATATCTCTGGGCCCCTCGAGTGATCGGATCCGAAAATGCATGGCCATGCTACGTACGGTTAAGAGTTAACCTACAAAGGGATTCCGAATCACAGGATCGAGAAAGAGCGGTCGGCTTGAAGCTAGACCAAATATCGTGAGGCAAAGGGAATAGCATGTATATTATGTTGTGATGGTTCGTCTGATATGATCTTCGTGTGCATATAGGAGTTGGCACGTCTTGCTAGAGGCCGCTACCGACTATTGGGCCGAGTAGGAGTACTCGGGCCATGTCTATACGTATCCGAACCCATAGGGTCACACACTTAAGGGGCTGGAAGCCTAATACGGATCTGATCCGAGTTGGATTAGGTTTAGAAGTACTAATGGGCCTCGGACCCAGAGGCCCGTTTGGAACCTCTATAAATAGAGGGGTGGGGGCGCCCTAGGGTTTACACCTTTTTGGCGAAACACACCTGCCGCGCCTCCCACGCCCTCGCCTGTTGCAACTCGCGGATCTAGCAGTCCGGCTTGCGATGCTTCATCCCTGCACGTGTGGGATACCTTGGAGGTGTTGCGCCTGCAGCACTTGGACGAGCCGCCGACGAGCTGCCGACGAGCCGACGACGAGCCGTGGCACCGGGGGCGATCTTGCTGCACGTGGACGAGCTGCTGAGGAGCTGCTGGACGTTGACGTGATCGACTACGTTGATCGACTACGTACGACTACGTGATCGTCTTCACTGCATCGACGCATATCTACATCTTCCGCACCAGTAGTGCATCGAGTGGTAATCCCGTGATCCTTATACGACAGTTCTTCCTGGTTTTACGCGGTAGAAATTTTGATTTGCGCTAGTGTAGCCTACCTCCTATCCCAACACTTATGCTGTAGCGCTTCGCACATGGGACAAGCATCCAGATCCTCGTATTCAACACGGCGATAGAGGATACAATCATTAGGGCATGTGTGTATGTTCTAAACCTCCAATCCCAGAGGATAAACAATCTGTTTAGCTTCATATATTGTGGATGGCAATTCATTATTCTCGGTAAAAATCTTCTTAACAATTTTTAACATCCCCTGAAATGTCTTATCGGACACACCATTTTCAGTCTTCCATTGCATAAATTCTAGTGTGGTACCTAGCTTTTTATGGCCTCCTTGGCAATCTGGGTATAGCAATTTTCTGTGATCATCTATCATGCACTGAAACTTTGATGCTTCCTTCTGAGTTTCGCAATCTCTATGTGCATCCCTAAGCACCTGACCGAGGTCATCAGTATGGCTATCTTCTGCAAACTCATCTTCATCAGCCTCACCCATTGTAGTATCTGCAAAAGCTTGACCTATAGCACAGTCCGAAATGTTGTCATCATCCTCCTCCTCTTCACCGTCTTCCATTACAACCCCTCTTTCGCCCTGACGGGTCCAAACCAAATAGTTAGGCATGAAACCGTATCTAAACAAGTGGTTATGAATAGTCCCCCAGGAAGCCTTTGAATAGCACTTCTGGTTACTGCATTGGGCGCATGGACAAGATATGAACCCATTCTCTGGCTTGTTCGCTTTGGCCACTTCAAGAAAATTATTCATGCCAGCAATAAACACCTTGATCCGCCTGTCCACGTTATACGTCCATTGCTGGTCCATCTGCATCGTATTACGCAAGCCATCAATAAAATGGATTACAATAAAACTATCCATCACATTACTAAAATTTTAGATAGAAATACACAAATTAAAATTTCAGAAGCAAACAACATGATACACTACGACAAACTCAAATATTGCTGAATGTTTACATAGAAATACACAAATTATTTAGCTCATATTTAATTTACAAATAACTAAACTATTAAAAAATTTAATATTTCCCACCTAATTTACTTATTCTAAAAATGGCTAATTCCATACCTCTATCTGAAAAGTAATAAAGTATGAAATTACACCTACAGTTTATATGGCTAATTTATAAATATTACAAACACATTTACTCTAATTTTTTCCTAATACATAAAATTGAAATAATCTGAATTCTAGCTCACATTTACTGTCCATTCTTCCTCACATTCAAACTATTCATCACATTGCAGCTCAAAAATATGTATAAATACAAATCCTCTACATGCTTAACAACAAACAAACTCATTTTTCTCCCTCTCTAAAGTATAAAACAAAGCTTAACAACAATAAATGAACGGAGCATGAAGTAGCTAACCTTCACAACACTTTGGATGAGTGAAATCCCCACGGAAATAAGGAAAAAAATTCAGCAGCACCTCCCATAGGCTTGCTTTGGCATCATGGAGAGGATGAGCTTCTCTATCTTTGTGGAGTGGAGTGGCTCAGGCTGGAGGAGTGGAGGAAGAAATTCCTCTTGTAGATAAGATTTTATCCCGGTTGGTGTTTACTCCCGGTTGGCGGTACCAACCGGGACAAAAGATCCAACCTTTTGTCCCGGTTGGATTTACCAACCGGGATAAGCAGTTTACCCCCGGTTGGTAAATCCAACTGGGACAAAAGGTTGGATCTTTTGTCCCGGTTGGTGGCTCCAACCGGGGGTAAAGGGTGGCGCCGTCGGTGCCCGAAAACTAGCCGTTTTAACCGAGACTAAAGGATGGCATGTAGTCCCGGTTGCAAAAAAGAACCGAGAGTAAAGGTGCGCCCCATTCCAGCCTACCGTGGCGCACCCGTTTTCTCCCGGGCCGAAATTAAACCGAGACTAAAGAGGATCTAAAGTTAATTCTCCAGTAGTGATAGAAAACTGGTCGCTCGAACTCTTTCCAGGAAGGCCCGGTTGTTGTTACATGTCGGGCTGGCCTTGAGTGCATTGCTCAAGTCTTCAATCCAGCTCCCCGAAAGTGAGACCCATTTTGACTCCCTTGAGACACATTTGTTTTTATGGATTGTTGAATATATAATAAATCCAACTACTTTCTGATGGTCTAGTTTGTAATGCACTTGTGACCAGCTAAGAAGAGAGAAGAAAAGTAGTTGCTCTTACCCCCCAGACTGACTTCATCAACACGTAAGAAAGAGTGTAGCCATGCATGCACCTCCGAATCCCGCAAGATTTTAAAGAAGGCACCATAAGAAGGCAGAAAAAGGCCACAAGATTTGAAGGACCACGCGACATGTCTCCCCTCATGAACAAAGATCAAAAGTCTCGTTCAAAAATCCAATCGGTCCAACCAATGCAAGTTGTGCATGATGCCAATTATTTCAAAAATATATAGTATCATATCTACATTCTTGTAAGCTAGATATGACTAATTTATCATGTATAGCTTGGTCCCGCAGTATGATGTCTGCCTTTATTCAGTCCATGACCTATTCACGACCGGTCCATTACATGGCACACCTTAGTTGGTGTCTTTGGTTGGACTTTTGGAAGCTGCTTTTGCTTTCAAAAACACAAAAGCCAATCAAAGGGTGTATTCCCTACCAGCTGCTACATGTAAAAGTTGCATTTCTCACATTCAATTCTCACAGCAGGTTCCCCTTGTTTTTGAGCGGCTGTGGAGGGTAGATCTCCTCGAAATTACCCACCTACTATACAGATATTTCTTACCAAATCTAAAGTTTCACAACTGTTTCAACCAAATAGCTTTCACCTTTTTCACATCTCACAACTTTGTAGCAGTTTTTTCATAGCTCACAGCTCATAGCAACTTTTCCAACACCCACAGCCCAACCAAACGCACCCTAAGGTTAATAAAGTTCTTCATGGCCAATTGAGATTAATTTCTTGGTCTGATACGGGCTTGATGTATGTTTCAGTAACGTGTCTTCGTTTATTCTTTCTTTATCTCTTAACTGTAACCTTGTACCCTCTTTTTTTTGTTATTTTATATATATTTGTAAACATAGGGGCAACCCTTCCCCATTCCTCAAAAAATAACCTTTGAATCATCTATGACCACCTACTTTTATGATTTAAAATCCCTAGCAAACGAGCGTTAAGGCTATGATATGTAAACCTTTGAATAGTAACAATGACTTAGGGGCAGCCTAACCCCACCAATGTTGGGCTCGCCAAAAAATTGGCGATGGAATCCGCCGCCGCCATTTCAGCCGCGAGTTGGCGTAGAAATAACTAGTGTGGACAGTTTGCGTGGGGCGCGCCAATATTGGCGTCGATCCAAACGTTTCGCCGAGCATGTAGTCAACACCGAACGGGGCTCGTATATATATTCCGGAAGGTGGATAAGCGTTGCATCGCACGGCCTGCTAACAGCATGATAATCCACCAAATCAGCTGGCCGGCCGGAGGACGGCACACCTTCTGACGTATACCTTGGTTTTCATGCAAAATGAAGATTTGAAGGAAAAAATCCGTAGTTTCCAAACCAAGTGTCTAAGTAAAATTTCGATTGAATCAAATTATTTTTGAATATTTTTCAAATATAACAACATTTTATTCATGTTTACCAACATTTTTCTTTGTAATACTTTTTCTTTAACTTTTTTAATGTTCTAACATTTTTTTAATATTTTTTTACATTCACCAACATTTCATTGGTATTCGTTAATATTTTCATTAAAGTCGAGCTTAATTGTTACCAATATTTCATAACGTTAATCAACATTTTTATATGCACCAATATATTTCTTCAACGTTTTTACAAATAGGGAAGTATTTATTAAAAAATGTTAAAGTACTACATTAAAAATGTTGAAGTAGTTATTAAAAATGTTGAAGTAGCACATTAAAAATATTGAAACAGTACACAAAATATTGAAGTAGTATATTAAAATATTGAAATGTTAAAATAAAAAATATTAAAATATTAAAATAAAAAATGATGAAATGTTAAAATAAAAAATGTTGAAACAGTACTTAGAAAATGTTGAGTAGGTATTAAAAATGTTGATGTAGTACATTAAAAATGTTGAAACATTAAAATAAAAAATTTAAAAAAATATACTGGAGCATATTGTGTTGCATTAATTCCAAAGAATATTATGGTTTGAACGGATTTCAAATTGAATTCATGGTTTAAGAGAAAAAATCATTTAAAATTCGGAACTCGTTTAACATCCATCCGCCCCCACGTCTCCCATGGCGACACGTGTGCTGTAGTTGCTCCACCCATGCAGCGGTATGGGCCTGCTCCACATGCTGCTCCCCCGGTGCAGATCAATCCCACGCATTCATTTGCACTTATCTCAAATAATGGAAGATATGTTGATTTAAATTTTTCGGAAGATAGATAGGATTTCCGATCAAACGTGCCCTTAAAACCTCTCCCACTCTCTTGCTCAAAACTGGCCCTGATATTTGGATTGGGCTGCATATAGCCCACGTACTCCCGGACCAGTGTTACTAGATGGCACTCTCGCCTGGTGAAATAGGTAGGCTTGCATTATGTACGCTGTTGTTGGCTTAACCATCAATCAGTCGTGTGTCTTGATATGCTTTTTCTTAAAAGTCGAGATTCAATCTCATTCTAGTTTAATTCACAAAAAAATAAATCTCAGGTGAATATGTGCTAGATGACAAGGTTTTTTCATCTAGTACCCAATGTTTTTCACTCTCGTATGAACTACTCTTGAATGATTTTTAACCTCAACATTTGTAAAAAAAGCTGTATCTATGGATAACTTATGGATGTGCCAAATAATTTAAAATTTCAAAGTATCTTTTTACTGAATTTTCATTATCTTAACATTTGTGATATTTTCACCGGATATGCACCCGGATTATATAGCTCGTGCAAGATGTAACATTGATTTGTCGATGATTGGCACTTTGTTATATCCATGTATTGGTTAATTTGTTTCTTCCTTAATTTTATAAATAAAGAAATCTCCTCACATTGCACATAAGAATTTTTTTAAAGGCGGGACAATGTGTTGTTTTACATGTTTATTGGAAATAAAAATGTTTATGCCGCAGACGCGGCAGCAAATCAATATCAGCTAGCCAATAATTTTGCAAGACCTAGCATTTAGAAAGCACCAGATAACATTTGCAATTGATCAGATCTGAAAGAGAGATATAGAACTATCTATTTGAGTCATAATAATCAATATCAAAGATACCGTGGTGGTTCCGGAATGGAGAACATATTCTTCACAATATTTCTCACTTTCCAAACTTTAGTAAAAATAAGTACTCCAATGATTGGCCACCACATGCTATTTTACTGTTTTTATCATCACTTGATATTTGAAACATGCTGAGATGACATTTATTTGATCTATATGGTTCTGAGTGCTTCCAAATTGCAATCAATGTAAATAACAACGGATATTTCGTTATATGTTGAGATATTCAGTTTATTACTTCTTGGCCTCCAAACTCATTATACACTTAATTACTTGCCTAAATTCTCACAAAAGAAAGTAAAATGTAATCAGTATGGCCTTACAATCAAAATTACTTAAAACAGAAAATGTTTAAGTTCTTCCATATAAAATGTCAACATCTAGTTTTAATTAATTAGAAATATCAAAAACTACCTCTATGCTGGTCCTACGAAATAATTCCACGACTTCCGCAACTCAATGAGTGCTAGTGGGTCTCCTTCGAGAATAAAGTGATAATGCAACTTGTTCATAAGTGGAGAAACCAAAAAATGTACTTATTACTTCCACTTTTACAATGACATATAGAGTCGTTGATGGATACATTCATGTAGCACGATTATTTCTTTTAACTCCATTCATATTTTGAAGAGCATCCTATTCTCCATTATTTGTACTTATTTTGTAAGTATGTAAGGAATTCCACCATGCATTAGTGTATATATATAATCCATAGGCTTGCATATACAATACATATGTCAACATAACAAATCATCATGCACTGACTCACAAATCAATCATAGTAGATAGTAAATTAATTTTGTCATTTAGTTGTCAAATTTCATGTCACGTCATATGTGCTGGTAGTTGCTTTTTGACGCACTAATCTTACATGGCTTTTGTGGCCCACATTGTTACTTATGACATAGTCTTCCCTATCTTAAAGAAGTAATACAGTATTCTGACCGTTTCCATATTCGCCCACAATTTAAAGGTCTCTAGTGGATATAATGCAAGTAGTTAAATTTCTTTTCTAATATGTGATACTTTTAACTCTGCGACATTGTTTTTAGATTGGACATATCAAAATGACATTTTGGATTTCAACAAATGCTTTCATATTATAATGTTACCTGGTCCATGGATATGTCAGAATATAAATCAGTGGTCAAACCTTGAGCATTGGCCACCGGTAATATTGACTTGGAGATCTTCAAGTAAAATGGATCAGCAAACTGAGCAAACATGCTGTAGAGAAAATAGATAATTACCATTTTTGAGACCCAATACAAGAGCTGAGTACGCCCAATATTCACAAATGTTTTCGACATCAACAAAATCGATATCCCCACTGAAAATTTTGTGAGACAAATAAACAACATATGCATTACATCTTTAGGTTGACAGTAACAAATCAATATTTCTTCCAGCAGGAGAGCATGGTGTGTCGACCCTAACAAAGGGTCCATTCTCCATTGGATTAGAAAATTTCATTGATCAAAGGACCTATTGAACGGCAACGTAAATGATTAATGCCCCTACAGCTTTTTTATACACTATAAAAAATCTTCCAATCTATGACGAAAATTTTATGACACATTTGTTCTCATCATAGATCTATGATATTTTTATTTCTGACCTCTTGATTCTGACCAATCAGCACTACCACTGAGACATGACATAGTTATTGTTTTTGAAAAAGACAGCTCATTTATATTACAGTTCTAATAAGTGTGGTCAAGTTCCAAGTTGCAGGCCAAAGCAACTGGTATATTTGCAATGGCATACACTGCAAAGGACTTGCCGGCACTCTCCAATTGGCTGTGGCAAAGACTTGAGCCTAGAGGCGTCGGTGCGCAGATCTGCAACAGGAGGTGAGAATGGCACTTCCTAGCAGCGAAGGGAGGAGTAGGAGCTACGATCAGGTCAGTCCCTTATTTAATTTGTGCCGCTACTTTCCCCTTTCATCAGAGGGAATGGGATTTCTGGAATTGGGGATTTGGGTTGAAGGCAGTAGGTTCCGATTTCATCCTACCCTTATGTTTGCATTCCGATTGGTGTTAGAAGTTGAAAGGGCAAAACTAAGCATTGATTTCAAGTTATAATGACTTTTTTGAAGCATCCGAGTATTCCATGATCTTCTTCCATTGGTAGCTACTGCTCGGAGACATCTTCCTGCGATACTACCCATTGGCATCCTAAAAACAAGTGCGATCATGAATTGAGAGCTATGGTGAAGTATTCTTAGACCTTTCTCAACCATGGCCGCCAGTTTGCTTGCTGCCCAAAGGTAATGGCTACCAACTTCATAGAGATTTTGGTTATATGGTTTCATGTTACTATTGTCAACAATGATTTGTAAAAGGCATTTAATTTGCAGGATGAAAAGAAGCAATACGGTTGCATGATGTGGGTTGATCCAGAATGGGATGATAGGTCCTTAAGTGTTCTGGTGAAGGTCATGAAGAAGAAGGTGCAAGCTGAAGAGGATGCAAAGAAGTTGGAGGAAGAATTGGCAAAAGCTAACAGTGAGCTTAGAGAGATTACGAATGAGCTGAAGACAATGTGGAAACAACTTTAGAAGGCTACTGCCGAGCTGAAGTCAATTGGGAATTATAGGCACAATGTCAAACTCGCCCACCTGCTGCTTGCTTTATTTGTTGTTGTTGCAGGATTGACGCTTGGTGGCAAGGCTAATTAAGTAGATGGTTTAGAGGTGGGATGGTGCTCTTATATTTTGGTAGGATTGCCTTATGTTTCTGAACATTTTCCTGATGATAAATTCTGTAAGTGTCACGTTGGTTATATTGCCTTATGTTTCCGAACATTGTGCCAATGATGTACTGTCACTTTTGCGAATCTCATTGCATGATTTGATTTTGTTATTTCCAAGAGTGCCACATCGACAAATAAAAATGAAACCATGGATGAAACTATAGGTTTGTCTTACCCAAGCTTGCCCACTAGCCTTGCTTGCCAAGACTTGGCAAGGCAATCCTTGCTAGGTGGGGAACGCAAAAAATTTTCGCTGCCATGTGTAATGGTGGAGCCCAAAGATAATAAGCAAGCAAAAATTTTGTTGTCGTGGATGGATGGAGTGAGCGAGCCGCGCCACGCCCAACCATGCCTTGCCGCTAGGCCATGCCGCATCATAGATGGTGTTAATTGGTAACTTTAGATTTCTCGTTGGAACCCTAGCCATCTTTGCTATGTTGTTATCTTTTGTTTGTAAGATCAATCGATTGTTATATTTTGTTTGTAAGATCAATGGACTATTTTTTTTTGTTTGCTACCCTGTTTGCTGCTCTATTTGCTCTATTTCCTCTCCCTCACCCTTTCTCTCTTCCTTGGTTCCTGTGTAGACATGGTTACTCGCACTTGAAACCAATTTCTAGTCTTCCCTCATTTATTTCCCAAGGGTTTGTTCTCCTACTCACATACCTCGAGAGGCCAAGATGGATCGAATTTTATGTTTCATTTAATGTGATTGTAGTTGGAATAGTGCATCGGTTTTTGGAGAGGTTGAAAATCAATATATGATGAACATTACAAATAATGTGATCCTACTTGGTTAGCTCTCAAAAGCAAGAAAATTCTTGCTCGCCTTGCCAAAATTCAAACCATTTTCACAACAAAGGATCAAAAATTTTAGTCCGTCCTATTTAGTTTTCCAACAACGGATCATATGTCTATCCTCGCCAAGAATCGCAAGTGTCACTTTAGTTATGTTGCCTAACATTGTGCCCATGATGTATTGTCACTTTGCCAATAGCATTGCATGATTTCATTTTGTGTTTCCAAGAGTGCCACATCAACAAATAAAAATAAAATCCTGGTTGAAACTCTAGATCTGCTTGGTTGTTTTGCCCAAGCTTGCCTACTAGACTTGCTTGCCAAGACTTGGCAAGGCAAGCTTTGCTAGTTGGGGATAGCAAAAATTTTTCATTGCCATGTGTAGTGGTGGAGCCCATAGATAATAAGCGACCAAAGATTTTGCTGCCGCACGGTTGTTTTGGGAGGTGAAGGTGCGGTGATTTTGTTATAGATGTGATGGTCCTCCATTTCTTCTTCAGCTGGGCTCAAGCATAGGAAAACCCTTCTACATGTCCTCCTCTCGGCGCAAGAAAACCCTTCCGCATCTCCTCACGGAGCAAGCACAATGCTCTCTCCCTAGTCTCTGTATCGATTTGTATGTGCATTCAACCTTGCTCCCTCTTTGATCAAACTAATTTCTGTGTGCATTTCAGGATTGTCAACATGGCTGCACCACCTCCGTCGCTGGTTACCACTGTCTCCGTGCTTGTGAGGTCGACTAGGAGGTGGTGGCTTATGTCACCAAGTGAGGTGGATTGTCAACACGGCCCGCTTCAACATCTTCAAGATCCGCAACTGGGAGGGCCTGGGCAACCCTAGGAAGATTAATTAAATCATTTTTCTTTGCTATGTTGTTAATTAGTAACTTTAGATTTTGTTGGAACCCTAGCCATCTTTCCTTTGTTTTTAACTTTTATTTGTAAGATCAATGGACTGTTTCCTTTTGGATGGAAGATCAATCCCTTGTTTTTCTGCTATATTTTATGTTTCATTTATGTGATTGTAGTTGGAATAGTACATCGATTTTTTGAGAGGTTGAAAATAAATATGGGAAAAATATTAACAAATAATGTAATCCAATTTGACTCTCTCTCAAGACAAAAGAAATCCTTGCTGACCTTGCCAAAGTTCAAACCATTTTTCCCACAAATGAACGAACATTTTGGTCCATCCTATTCACTTTTCCTACAATGGATCATATGTCTGTACATACTTTTTTCCCAAAAATGTAACGAATTCTAATTTGTACTTGAGGATTAACTAGGCAACCGTCCAAGTTCCAGCACCGTGTAATGTCACATCATCCATGTCCACGCAACGGGTCTTCCTTGGTTCTCATGTAGCCATGGTTACTTGAAACTAATTTATGCTTATCCCTCATTTAATTTCCAATGGTTCATTCTCCTACTCGCATGCCCCGAGAAACCAAGATGGATCAAATTTTACATTTCATTTAATGAGAATGTAGCTGGATAGTGCATCAATTTTTTGAGAGGTTGAAAATCAATATGGGACGATTATTAACAAATAATTTAATCCTATTTGGCTCTCTCTCAAAACAAAGGAAGTCCTTGCTCACCTTGCCCAAATTCAAACCAAGTATCTTTTTCCCAATAAAGGATCACAAATGTTAGTCCGGCCAATTCAATTTCCTAACAACGGATCATACGTCTCCACATCGCCAAGAATCGAAACCGTCTTCGCTTCTCATGTAAGACATGACTGACAAATTCTGATCTTGTACAAAATATAGTCACAGAAAGTCCGGTCTTGAAATGAATTCTTTCTTTTACCCGATGATTAATGTGGCAACCATCCACGTTCCACGTCCATACAGCAGGTTATTTTGGGAGGCTTGCCAACTAAGGATCGGTGGTTTTGTTATAAATGTGACACGCCTCTACTTCTTCTTTAGCCCAGCCTCAATTGCAAGAAAACCCTTATGCATCTCCTCTCGCTGCATGAAAACCCTGCCGCCTCTCCTCTCAGCTCAAGTACAATGCTCTCTCCCTTCTGTATTGATTTGTATGTGCATTCAACCTTGCCTCCTCTTTGATCAAACTAATTTCTATGTGCATTTCAGGATCGTCGACATGGATGCTCCACCTGCACCGCTAGAACCACCGTCACCTAGGCCATGCTACTCCACCTTGGTGTTTGGAACAGTGTTGCCGACCAGGTGGTGAGGGCTTATGTCATCGAGCAGCACCAGCACGCTCCATGTTACAATGTGATGGTCTGCATCGGCTCTTCGTTGGGCCATCAAAATTTTAGGATGGCGAATGGTGATGCCTCCAAGCTTGTATTCACCATGCTTCCATCCTCTCAGGATGTTGACCGCCTTCACAGTTGCACCTAGTGTGGTGGAACGAGGTCATTGTTGACGGCACTTAAGTACCAAATCTAAACCATCAACTCCAGCATAAACACCAAAATGATGAGTATCAACCTAGTGGTAGGGGTTTATTACTAACCATTTCCACTAGTGTTGGTGAATATTTGTATGCAGGTCATTTATCCTTAGAAAGGAGGAGTAAACACACCCAAGATGCAAAGAAACAAAACTCCAGCCAATCAGGAGAGAGCACACAGATCCATGGGCCCACATCAGGAAGTAAATTGCCTTAATTTACCGCATGCACCCTGGACCGACTTGAGGGCCCACCAAGCAGCGTCCCATACAAAGGGTGGAACAAGAGGCAATGCCAGGGGTAACCCCTGGTTCAGCCGATCCACTTTTGACTCCGTTCGAGCCCATCTTCTATGTGGTGGCTCCTGGTGGCTTCCTAATGGTGATTATGATTGTTTTGCTGGGAGTTGCTGCCCCAAGGCCTCAGATCCTGCTAGGTGGCACATGGAGAGGTGTTGGAGGAAGAATTTTCCTTGGGATGCTAGGAGCATCTCCACTCTCCCAAGGCACGTCCACACTATAAATAGAAGAGGAGGGGCTCACTTCTCAACACACCACACAAGAGTAGAATTAGAGCTCCATTGCAAAGGCAAAGCACTGCCTAGCTAGTGCTTAGAGTAGGGAGAGAGTGAGGGGTGTTTGGGAGGAGTGCCAGGGTGTCGGCACTCTCCTCTCAACTTGTACCTCTACGGATGTTGGCTTCCTTCGAGTAAAGTAAGTTAGTATTCGTGATTCCTTCTTATAGTTTTATACTTGGTTCTTATATGCATCAGTGGTCTTACATCCTTACTATGATTATATGCTATCATAATGCTTGGCTTATATGCTCGTATGCTAGTCATATACCCTTGCTATCATAGTATAGGCTTGTATGCTCTCATGTATGCCTTTACACCTTGATATAGTATACACTTGTAGTACTTATATTTGAGTGAGATCAGTTCTCTTACTCACAGGTTCATCGGTTTGTATTTATATAGAGTGTTGTAGTTTGCTACGGGGTACCAAACGTAGTTAGGCTGCGGTAGTAATGAGTAGCGTAGATGTGGTCTCCGAGCTAAGGGTTATCCTTTGTTTGCCTTATATCCCGCGGGCTGCTAGAGGTCGGCGGCAGGTGGTGATAGCCCTGTCCATCCTTTGTAATCCTCCACGATCGGATATAGCGTTGATCCGTTGGCCGAAGGTGCTTGACTCATTCAGGGTAAGCTGGTACCCAAAGCGAGTATTTGACCTGAGAGATCAACATTTGACTCACCTATAATGATACCTTAGGAATCCTCTGTACCCTCGCCACCTATCTTGGTGTGTCCTTGGATCGACAAGAATAGACGTTAGTACACACACGTTTCCTTGGATTTGATACCCTTGGAATACTCTGAGGTGAAAGCTACAACGGTATCCATGTATTTGTGGATTTATTCGCATTCATTAAAATACCCAACAGTCGTCATCTTTCGTTGCGTCAGTCACTTCAACATGTTCGAGGCCGGTGATTGGTAGGCTCTAGTCAACCCTAGGGAGATTATGTAGATTTTTAATCTTTGCAATGTTGTTGATCGTTTATCTCTCCATGTTCAAGTACTTGCAAATTCAGTTTAGTTCTTTATTTCTTTACTGGAATTCACTGAGATTTCAATGTTATTCACTAGCAAAAGACCGTTACATTATTAGAGATCGACGTGCTTCTTGTTCTTTTCCGTCCCACGACTCCCGATGCGAACCTTCGGCTTTCCCTTGGCAAATGAGAGCCATTAATATACCGGTACCCTCCTCCTGTGCTAACCAACTCCTCCATTGCCTTGCCTCCATGCTCTCTTCCTCCATAAAACTACCATGGCTTCTTCTCCCAATTCTACTTCTCTTGCTTCCAACTACTCCTCCAACAATGATGGTGGCCCTGTCGAGTACGGTGGACCACTATATTACGAGTTGAACCCCTCATACAAGCCACCCATTGTACTGAGTCTCCTAGGTACTCCTACAGGGAGGAGACCGAGTACGTGAACGAGGAGGACGATGACGATGATGAGACCTACGTTGAGGAGAACTCGGATGATGTTGACGAGGAGGATGAGGAAGCGGCGGCGGAGGAGGAGGAGGAGGAAGCAGCAGCGGTGGCAGAAAGGGAGGCTAATAAGAGGAAGCGGGCGGAGCGGCTGCAGCACGGGTGTCGGCAGCGGCATGGGGGGAGGTTGCAGTGGAGCTAAAGGCGAAGGAGGATGCGGTAGCGGTGGCGGAGGAGAGGGCGAAGAAGCAGACTGCTAAGAAGGGAAGGCTAGTGGATCTGGCGGCGAGGGAGAAGGAGGAGGTGGACTCAAAGATGGCCAAGAAGAGGAGGAGGGTGGACTTTGACGTCGACACTAGTCCCTCCAAAGGTGGTCCCGCCATTGTTAGTCCCTACCCAGAGTCATTGGGGAACTCCTCGGATGGGTCATTGTAGATTACTCCGATTTAGGGGTTTTTTTGCATATACTAGGTGTTCTTTTGGATGGAAAGATCAATGCACTGTTTCTTTTTGAATGGAAAGATCAATCCCCTATTTTCCTGCTCTGTGATTCTAGTAGGGAGATTCCCTTTTTTCTAGTCCGAAGATCAATCCCCTGTTTTCCAGCTCTGTTTGCTCTGTGATGGGTCATCGACACAAATCTGTTCATCTTCCTTGGTGCTTTGGTTTCCCAGGTCATGATGCTACAAGCCTGCCATGCCATGTCTTGTCATCTCATTTTTTATTCTTATCCCACCGCACTGCATTGCGGCAAACAAGTCAATGTTTCTCATCGAATGTCCATGAATGGACTCTCTTGTACTATGTACTACCAACAACGGCTATCTTGTCTTGTATATTTAGCAACAACGAACTGTATTACTCTGTTTCCATCAAATAGTTTTCATATCATCTGGAAGATAAAGTCCAAATGAGTGTCTATTGTGCATAAACTCTTTCTTTCTTCGGTTCTCATGTCTCTCCTTTGCTCTCCCTCACCCTTTCTCTCTTCCTTATTTCTCGTATAGACATGGTTACTCGCACTTGAAACTAATTTCTGGTCTTCCCTCATCCGTTTATGGAGAGGTTGAAATCTGTATGTGATGAAAATTTTAGTCCGTCCTATTTAATTTTTCCGACAATGGATCATGCGTCTGTACCTCGCCAAGAATTGCAAGTGTCACTTTAGTTATGTTGCCATAAGTATCTGAATGTTGTGCCGATGATGTAATGTCACTTTGCTAATCTCATTGCTTGATTTCATTTTGTAGCCATGAAAATACATGGTATGCTCGGAAGGATCTCGTGTGTCTCGTTTCCTTGAAACCAATTTATGGTTGCCCCTCATCTATTTCCCAACGGGTGGCTCCCCTACTCACGTGCCAAGATGGATCAAATTTTATGTTTCATTTAATGTGATTATAGTTGGAATAGTGCATCGGTTTTGAGAAAGGTTGAAAGTCAATATGGGACGAATACTAAGGCCATTCTCAGTGGAGAGATTCATTGCACCATTTCCAAGAGTGCCACATCATCTTCAAATATTTAAGTTGATGAATGAAACAGCCCCTCACAATGCACAATTTCATGTCATGATTTCATAGGCTACTCATAGTATGTAATTGTTATATGGTGTTGAGATCAAATATACCATATGAATATGTCATTTAGTGGGTTTGAAACACTCATGAAACTTGCATTGAGAATGGCCTAACAAATAATGTGATCCTATTTGGCTCTCTCTCAAAAGCAAGGAAATCCTTGCTCACCTTGCCAAATTCAAACCATGAAACCAAGCATCCTTTTCCCAACAAAGGATCGCAAATGTTAATCCGGCCTATTCACTTTTCCAACAATGGATCGTACGTCTGATTGATGCTAATATAATGCATAAGAAGAACATACAAATCTTTCTTGCATGGATTACAAAAGGATTAACGTAGCATAAAAGTTCACATAACATCTTCATGATTTATCTTACAGTTAAAGCACTAATAGAAAAGGATTAAGGCTGCATCTTCTCTTTCCAAGATGATTCTATTGCATCGAGGTGGCATTGGACGTCAGTCCTTAGCACCTCCAATACCCTGACAAACACCAGCTGCTTGTCCGCAACGAGAGCTTCCATGTCCACCTCCCACGTTCTATTTCCCCACGCTCATCTGAGCCGCCAAGATCTTCGACCATGTAGCAGCCTAACGCTCCATTTCTATCTTGGCCAAGAAAGCGGTCCTCACTGCCTCCCGCTTCATTCTACCAACCCTAGCAGTGACCTCGCTCGCCATTTCAAAACAAGCTAGAGACTACGAGCTATGGAACTTGAGGGAGGTAGGTGCAGAGGACGGACTCGGTGGTGGGTGCGCTGTAGGCTTTGGGCTCATCGGTAGGGAGAATGTGACGATGGTGATGTGGACGCCGAACTCCTCGGAGAGGTCTTTTGCCATGGAGCAGAGTGTCTTGGTACGCTTTGAGAAGCTTCTCTGGCGCTGAGCCATTCTGGTGGTGGTGGATTTGGGAATCGAGGACGAGAAGCTTGTTAAGTGGCAGTGGAGATTGGAAAGATGCAGGGAAGAGAGAAGAGCCAGCGAACACCAGGGGATTTCTTTTGTGCCATAAATAGGGAGGAGAGTATAGAGGGCTATCAGCTTATATAAGAAAATACACAACATAAGTTCCTCTGTTCTAAAATAATGAACAAACAATGACCGTTCTTATTAGATAACATTCTTAAGTATACATACATGATACATCCCCACAGGTCCACACTTGTACAGTGGCACAGGAGCATGAAACCATACATATTTTTAATACTAAACTGGTGCACTATCACCAAGCACCGAAGGCTAAAACCACTGATCCAGATGATACAAGCAAAGTCATCTCTGTTACACGAAAGTGTCACAACACACATGTGCAATGCATCAGACATGGACATGGAAACGAAGAGACAATGGACACAGTCATGGAGATGGATATGGCATAAGCCTATTCCGGCATACCTGCAGCAGCACGAAATGCAGCAAAACCAGCATCACCGCGTAGATAGTCGTCCAATGCATGATGCCTAGCCCTCGAGTCCAGGGTCACACGACCTGAGCGACCAATGCGAGACGCATGCTGCAAGATATCACAAATACCCCACCTCTGGTGAGCAAGATGGAAGAAAGGGCACACAAAGTTATCATGGCGATGCACACGAGTGTGACCGTGGTCTTGCAGCTAAGCGAACACAGATTTCTTCAGCTCCTCCATTTCATCCTCGCCCGCTTCTTCCATGTCGTACATATCATATGGATCAACGAATCATGGCTACTGCGAAGGTGGCACAGCATCGAGGTTGCCTGCTCCGTTCACATGAGCAGCCATCCTCCTACAGACACTTACCAACAGAACTATAAAAATCACAAGCAATGAGCCAATGACCACAAGCAATGAGGATAACCTATAAACAAGAAGCAGAAGCTATGAGCTCACTTCTCATAGGGCACAGAACCAAGTAAGTCACCTACCACAACTAGTAACAATGTGAAAGATGAAGAGTCGATGAGCAAAGGCCTTGGGGGCACGCCTATATATTGAAGCACCATGACCGATCAACAACATAGTGCACATTCTCGCAGCTCATGCCTCACAGGATTACAATAGCCATGAGTCCATGAAAATACGTGGGATGCTCGGAATATGTAGGCCTACAATGATCAGAAATCCTGCTACAACTATAGGGCAGAATATGCAGGCTTTCATTCACAGGTAGGCATACAAAATATTCAGCTAGTACACGAGTGCACTTTGGTCAGGATAAAAAGAAGGAAATCCTTACATCCACATGAGTTCACTAATCAGTGGGCCTCTTTCACTGAATTGCCTTGGTTCACTAAAGCATAGGCCTCTTTCACTGAAGCACCTTAGGTTCACTGAACTGTGGGCCTCTTTCAGATATTTGTCTCCCTACTATGTTGTATGCAAGATGAAATGCACCCATCTTTGCTAGTAAATGGGTTTAATAAGAGTGCACAATCTTGTCAGTGACCCCAAAACAAGTGCAGCTTACTAAATTTTTATTTCGCGCTTAGGAACTTGAAAGCGGGATCTTTAAATTCTGTATTCCCTTGCCTCCCCCCAAATAAAAAAAACATGGCTACCACAGTGCCCCTCCAAACTCCCGCCTTGTATTTTTGAAATCAGCACTCTCCTCTCCACTTTCTGTAAAGACCAACTAGATTTGTGGTGGTGGCCGACCTCGGCGGCCACAGGGTACATCAACAGCGGCAGCAAGCTCCACGGGCGGCGGGCATCCAGGTGCGAGATGGTCAGTGGCACTCTCGGAGGAACATCTCAGCATCCTTATAGCAGCTGTGCCCAAGATGGCGCAGCTAAGCAATTGAGCGACGATGTCGTGCAAGCACCGGCTACCCCGTCCAACCATGTGCCGCTGCATCTTCTAGCTCCACCAGTGAGAATCTCATCTCTTTTCTCTTTAGTCCCCCTCGAATTTTCTGAATCTACATCTACTTCACCAGAGAGCACTTTGCTTAAGTTTATTCTGCCTGGAGCGGAGCCTAATTACGCCTAGAGGTGGCCACGACCCCCATGCCGCTAGAGTATTTCTTTAGCGAACAGTAAATTTCATGTGTATTGTGTTAGATTTGAGCTTCATCTCTTACCTTGGCCGCTACAGATCTCTCTGCAAAGGCCGACATCTGCATTTCTATGGTCATGGTACGTTCTGTTCCTTATATCTAAGACGACTGACCAAATACTTATTGTGTGGGGCCTAGTTCCACATTCCTAAATTGCTAAAATTCAATCACATGTCGTGGCATGTAACTAAATAAGTGATTATCCTGTTCCTGTATTCTTTATTTTATTCGGTTGCTTTATTTAAGATTGAAATTTGACTTCTGCTTTGTAGGCTTAAATATTAAAAACAATCCTTGGGGTTGCTGTACCAAATTCTGGTTCTCAAGATTTGCAGTCAAGTCCCTTCCTTGATTATATGGCCAAGTAGCCAGCCTCAGCTACAAGCTCAAGATCTGAAATTTCTTTGGGAGAGCTTCAAGAAGCTGCAAAACTTAGACAGCAAGTTGTTGAACAGGAGCAAATGTTGAGAGACTTGAGGATGAAGGCACAAGCTTCAGATGCAGCAATAAAAAATGCAGTCTGAGGAGATTCAGAGTTTGAAGAAAGCAGTAAGACAAACTAAGTACCTCTTTCATCAACTGCTAAACTTCACAGGGTAAGGTCAATGTGTTTCTTAGGTATCTTCTCATGTCCTCTCAGCGCTTAGGCCAGCTTTGCTCTTGGTCAAAGAGATATCATGTGTAGTGGTCTGTGATATCTTAGGGATAATATGCTTGTGCTTATTTTTTGGACATGACTAATAATGTGTGAAGTGTGATGAGAAACATTTATTTGTATGTGTGGTATGTATGAATTATTTGGATTGTCAAATATAGAATTTATTTGTATATAATGTTAAATTAGATTATATTTTAATTATAGGCGCTACCTGGGCTACACCAAAAATAACTGGGCCCAAAATTTTGTTGGCTAAATCCATGAAATTTCTTGGGCCTAAAACAAAGTTATGATGATAGCAAATTTCGGCCCATTAATTAGTGGGCCTAAACAAAGTTATGACGCTAGCAAATGTTTGCCAAAATCCATTAAGAATTGGGCAGAAACAAAATTAGGATGCCAACATATGTTGCGCTTGATCCAACAAGAATTGGGCCTAAACCAAGTTATGACGATAGCAATTATTGGGCTCGGTCCAACAAGAATTGGGTCTAAATCAATCTATAACGATAGCAATTATTGGGCTTGGTCCAACAAAAACTAAGCCTAATTCAATCTATCACGAAACTGTTCATCACAATTATCATGCCACATCGAACTGTGGTTCGACATGGCATGCTACGCAGAAGCCAATTTATGATGACATGTGGTACGAATTTTCATTCATCATTATCTTAGTGATGCACCGAAATAAGGAACGTCACTAGTCGTGGTTTATGATGCTCGATTAATGATGAAGAGTTTTCATCACTTGAGCATCATAAATCACGGTTTATGCCAAAAAATGACACGTTTTGGTTCGTCATAGACCGGAAGATTTCTTGTTGTGGTAGGACCTACAGCCTAAACTTTTTTTTTTGCAAATCACACAGTACAAATGCAATCGCTCACATACGCTCACGCACACTTGTCTCTACGAACACACACATGTAGCTATACCCCTATGAGCACATCCGAAAGATGGAGCCGACAAATCCTCAAGATTGATGAAGTCTCCACTAGTGCCTTGCTGTCGACAAGCACATCACCTACCACTGAAGGAATAGCACTGGTTAAATCCTAAAATAAATCAAGGAAAATGCGAGCACCATTGCTGAGTCGAGGACTCGAACCATGTTGGGCAGGTTCCACCGCAAGGAACCTTACCAGCTGAGCTACGCGCAGTTCGCTAAACATATATTGATTTGATGCAAGAGTTTAGCATACGTAGGGTTTGTGAAGGGTAGTGAAATTAAAGAGAGCAGCACAGCTATCCAATTAGGTAGTAATCAATTTTTTCTTCATAGCAGAGACTCAATTTTCAACCTTATGATGGCTAATTGAACCAATGCAGCTAGATCCAAATAATTTGTGAAAAAGCGAGTGACCTGCTAGAAAAACAGAGAGGCGATCGTGATGGCGATCGCGATCCACCCATGATCTCTCCTCTGATCATCCCTCCTAAATCATGGATTTCTCCCACCTTGATTATGGACCAGGGAAATCCTTCTCCGCCAAGGTACGATCCTCTTTGCATTGTTCCATCACCTCCCCTCCGGGTTCTATCTCTAGTTTCTGGCTTCTAGCTTCTTTTCCTCGATCCAAATTTCATCTGGATATTTCTTCAGTGGGTATTCTACTACAATCGATTATTGGTGGCTCTTTGACATGTCTTAATGTGGTGGAATTGGATCACTGCATTTTCAAATTCAAAGTGGCATCTGTGATCTATTCAAGTTGGTCTTTAATCTATGCAATGACAATGGCTATGAGCAGGCAATGCAATCCCTCTCAGCAGATCACAGTCCCCAACACCCCTAGACCAAGGTAATGTCCAAGCGAGTTAAAAGATCTTATGCACAGGTGGCAAAGTCAGCGTCAGCCATGGAGACCCCTCGACAGGTACCAATTCTATTCCTATTTATCGCCTGAAGCATTCTCAAGATTGCCCTCCTCAAAAATCAGTTTTTAGCAGAATTAACAGTTTCGATATTCTCAAAAATTTGAAACCATCTAGTCAGTGTGATCCAACAAAGAATATGGCTCCCAACCAATGGCCACTTTTTTCAAATTTGCATTATATGTCAGAGATTGGTTAAAATAAACATGTGGCAACAAAGGGTTTCTCTTGCTCTAGATGCTTATCATTGACTCATGTTCGTTCATCTTGCACGAATGCAATCAAGTGTCACTCTTGTCGTCGTACAGGTCATATTGCAACAAATTGCTCAAGAGTAGTACATGGTTTTCGACCAAAGGCCCAACCTGTAGATTCTTTTCGAGAACCCGCCCCAAATGATAAATGGAATTCGGAATCTATCAAATCTTGGGATAAAATTCCACAACCAGGTATGCCTCCACCCATTTTTTCCTCCTTCCTTGATTTTGCATCCTCTGTGCTTGGCAAAACTGGAACATACATTTCTATGCCATGGAGTGTACCAACAAAATCAACCAAGCATTCAATGACTGATGGACCCTTTGCCAATTTGGTTCAACGGCCGCATCCAATGACAAATGGGACCAATGGGTGAGACCCACCAGTTTTTTCCTCTCATGGTGATTACATCTTATCAACTACGGGAAATTATTGTTATCTCCACATCCCAAGTACTTCCCCAGCCGAAACAAACTCCACTGTTCAAGGAGCGAAAGAAAATGCTATCTACAGCTCACCACCACTGGAGTGCTCAAGGAGACAATCCATGGAGTACCGGTTCCAAAGGGCGAATCCTCATCCCTTCATGCTACCAGGATTCAATCCACATTGGGTCTCTAATCATGAAAGGATGGTATGTGCTGTGGTGCCATGGAGACGTCCACTGCATGAATACTGGGACATCATCACCATCGAACCAATGCTAGAGTTTGAGGTACTGTTCCATGCAATTGAGGTTATCCTACGTGAGTTCTTTGTTGATCACATGAGGCTTGAGATTATGGATATCCAGCCTAGTCACCTAGGTCAAGCTTTGGTTTGCTTTGAATAAGCTTATAATCAGGATAGATTGATTCTTGCTAGTCTGCACCACTTTGCTGGTGGTTCTATAACAGTCAAGAAACACAATGCTAGTAGAAACTGGAAATCAATTGAATTTAATTAGGAGTGCTGGCTTATATTGCTTGGGTTTAACCTTGATAACCGGGTATAGGAAGATATTGATCAGGCAATAGGCTATTTTGCTCGCTTAATTTCCTGGGAACATGATGTCAAACATAAGTATCATTTGATTTTAAAGGCGTCTGTAGTGGATCTAGCCTCTGTGCCAGAGTTCATTGTTTCCACAGATGGAGATGAATTTCATGGTCAATCTTGGACAATCCAATGTGAGATCCTCCAACACACTATGATTGGTGTTCTGCTAGCTGATGAGGATCCCAAACCTAATGATCACCCTCTGAATGATAATAACCCACCAATACATGACTTTTTTGGTTTTGGACAGCCCGGACAGGATCCCCCAAATCACTGGCAAGAGGTAGAAATACAGCCACCTCCTAATCCTATTCCAGACATTTGGCTAGTCTGGAATGCAGCTAACAATAATAAAGCGCCGAATGGCATGCCAGATCTCAACCTTGCACCTGATCAGGATGACAATATGGTTGAGGTGGTCCAGAAAGTAGAAGAGAATTTTATTCATGTACTTGAGTTAGATGATGATGAGATTGCAAACCTTGAAGCTATAAATGATCTGGCTGACCTAGCTATTCAGTTGGCTAATGCTTTACAAATGCCACACTAGAATGCTGTTAATTTCTCAGACTCTAGTTCTTTGCCAGGTTCAAATAGCTCAGTTAACATGGACAATAATGAGGAAATTCCAGCAATAGACCTGAATCTTGTCCTAGGTTTGCCTATCCAGCAACAATATGGAGCCTTTCTCCATGAGGAAATCGTGGAAGAAGACTTATGGCCAAACAATTTCCAAGAAGAAGATCTAGAGAACAATCAACCTAACAACATCCAGATTGGCATGGTGAGGGTGCAAGGCAATTTCTCAATTGACCCTGGATACAATGCCTTTTCTCAAAGAAAGCCAACAGTAGAAACTTTCAGAATCTGGACCAAGCATTTTGATAACAAGCTGCCAAGCATACCCAAAACAAGCATCCCACTTGAAGGGGCTGATTTTTTCACCTCCCTCCTTTCGTCACCAACACACCTTAAATGGGCTAAAAAGTTTCTAGCATCCAAGGCTTGGGAATGTGTCACATCTTCCTTATACAACTCAAACAGCTTGCGGTTCAGCCTCCCATCAGAAAGACCTCATATTCAGATAGCATGTGACAATCCTGATGAAAATATCAAAACACCCCAAGAAGCATCTCCTAGGAAAAGAAGGAAAATCTTTGCCACTAAAGTGATTTTAGTGGAGGATGACAAAGTCAAAAGGAGTGAAAGACTCAAAGATCTGGCTAGAGGTTTTAAGAAACAAACTTGCATAGGAAAATATTGCCTTGCTTTCTCTGCTGATAGACCACCTACTGTGTCTCCTTCAGTCTTCAAAAGCCTAGGTGCCACCACCTTTTGTCAAATGGATGCCAAAGAACTATCAGATGAAGTTCTAAATGCCAAGAAGAGAACCACCAAGAAGGCTATCAAGAAAAGTACCAAGCCTCAAGACAATGATCCTGCTACATCCACTCAGTCCACTAAAGGCTATAATTGTAACAACTCTACCTTAATTAGGTATAGTTAAACTTAAGCAAGTCATTAGTCACTAAGTAGGGGAAATGAAATGTCCATTTTGCCCTAATAAGCTCTTTTTAGATTTAAAAAGGAAACTTGAGTTTTTATATACAAACTTGAAATTTTGCCCAAATAGGAGTTGTAAAACTTTTAATTTCAAATGACTTTTATTAATAACACTTTGGCTAATTCAGCGTGGGAGAAGGTCAAAAACTAGGATCAAAATAGGAGCACATTGAATTCCGACAAAGGACCTAAGTCCTGAGATTTATGTTTTTCCTCCACTTTGCAACCTGTTATCTCACAATTCTATATCTAACCTCAAGTCAGACCTTTAATATAAGTTGTAGTTCCTTAAGTGTGTTCCAACTTTGTTACACTGACCCAGGTCCAAATCACAACCAAACCTGCTCAAAACCTTGGTCAACTCAGCCTACATACATCCCAGCGCTAAGTCTGGAAACTATCCAGAGCGTGCATCTTGGTGAGCCTGTTCCTCCTAAAAACTGAACTGAACTCAAGAAAAGTCCCTAATAGAAGTTCGATTCCTAAGACCGAAGAACTTTTCCTTCAATTACACATTGGCCTGATTCAAACGGGAAGCTACTCAAACTCTGAGCCAAAGTTGGCCAAAATGCTGAAAAACAGCAAAACCGGAATCTGCCCAAGTCCCCGGAGGCTGGCGTTCTGCCGAACTTTACAACGCCATAGTTTCAAATTCATCTCAAATTCGAGCGAATTCCTTTTGTAAAGTTTGGAGCTGGATGTTAGGTCTACAAGTTCTACTTTTGGAGTTTCACGAGTTCTTTTGAAAAGTTTGGAGAAAAAGGCCCCAAAACCAGCCCTTTTTGATTGCCCCGAGGAGCATCCCGCCCCGCGCGCGCCCAAAGCGCGCCCGCACATTTGCCCATGCACTGCCCGCAGCGTGGCCACCGCTCACCGGCTAGCTTGTCATCGCCCAACCGGCTGCCACGACATGACCGCTCACGTGCCCGACTGCCCAGTATGCGAGCGCGCTTATCCCGTCCCTGGCGTCACGCATCTCCTTTGTCCCGTCCCGAGCAAACTCCGCCCGCCGAAGGACGCCACGCCGCCCCCTCGGACTGGCCAAGCTCCGACCGCCTATCGCCGCCCGGAGAACGACTACACAAGTGCCTCACTCCGCCAACCCACGGCCGTAGCAAAGCCGCGCTTGCACGCCGCGCTTTTTCCCAAGGCCAATGACCGGGAGATCCTATCCCGTGGTCTCCGCACCTCGGCCAATGGCGCCGCCACCAATGGAGCTCCGGCCCACAAACCACCGAACCCTCCGATCCTATCTGCCCGCGCCCGAAGCTCCGTCTCACTCCCCCGCACCTCCCCGGCCCAATAAAAGCCGCCCTCGCCTCTCCGCGACCTCACTGTGGCGGATCCACTTTGGATTTTCTTGATTAAATATGATTAAGCCACCTGATATGCGACACTCATGCCTTAACCAAATAAATACGAAGTGCCATCGGATTTCATATGATTTAACCACTTGAACAGGACCGAATAGCAAACTCACACGAAGGTGAGCGGTTCCAGAGAATACAATAAGTCCACCGGTTACCCAACTTAACCATTCAGAGCAATTCCGAAAACAACATCAGAGTTTTACAAGGTTTATAAGAAAACAGCAGAAGGTAAAACAGTGAGCGGAAGCTACTTCGTCGGGGTCGGACATCCCTGGTGAGGCCAACCGGGACGTCAGTGATCCCTCTCCTCGCCGTCCGAGGAGGGATCCCACTCAACCGTCCAACCCGGAGGGAGTTGGGGCGGCCAAGTGCCAACAGAGGAGGGCTCAGGGGCAGCTACTTCACCTGAAAAAGAAGAGCCACAACAAGGCTGAGCTACTAAGCTCAACAAGACTTAACCGACAGGGAGTATGCTATTCCACCACTTCTAGACATGTAAGGCTTTATGGCTGAGGGGTTTGTTTGCCAAAAGCGCTGGGCGTATCCCTACTTTCAAGTTTTAGCTCAGGTTCTAAGTTTATTATCCGGTCTAAGTTTGCAACCTATTCTAAGCAACCATAGAACCAACCAAAAGGTATATACATCATCATCAAGACCATGTCATCATCAGATTCCTTTGTTACTCAGGGTGACATAGCGATCAAGCAGTCTCAAACTGTGAGAGGCAGACGAATCGATTCGAGTTTCTTAACCATGCATGGCGAACCTAATCTCACGACATCCGCGCACCACAAGGGTCGCTTCCTGTGTCGGCCGTCCCCATCAATTCCCAAGCACGTGTCAGGTCCAAACTTCCCTTGGCATGCAATGCTCCACAGTCCCGGCCTCTACCGTACTGTGACCGCACTTGCACCCACATGATGCACCATGGGAACCTCGTTCCAGGGACAGCAGGGGTATAAGCCACGCCCTAGTTCAATCAGGTACTAGGCTTCCCCATCCCATACTAGGTATGAGATTAGTACTTTCAAACACTTGATCACGAACACCACCACTGTCGGGCCTTAACAAGTTTCATAGATAGACGGGGCGATCAACCGACCACCAAAGAGTTACCCAACACCTTGCCCCATCCATCGTCCTTATAGTTGTAACAGAAGAGGAACAACCAACTCCTACAACTCACGAGTGATAGGAAATCACTCGGCTTTTACCGTTTCCTATTTAAGCAAAGCATCTACTCGGTCCAACCGCTAGTGATCAGATCAAGGGATCTAAGTCATGCATCTATGGTTCCAAACAACTCCTATACGTAAATGCACAAGCATGATAAGGAAGGCATGCGCAAGTTTTGGTAAAACACAGGGGGATTCATGCATCCGGGGCTTGCCTTCGGACAAGGAGGAGGGAAACTGCTCTTCTGCTTGGATGGCTTCAGCTTCTGGAGGCGGGAGCTCTGCTGCAGCTTCGTCCTCTGGCACCGGGTGCAGCTCATAGAAGCCGTCGGCGAGACACAGCTCTACACGAATGCAAAGCATGGGTTAGCATTTAGACGGTTATTTCATAGCAACACTTGCAAGTTTGAGCCCAGAAACTTGCGGCAAGTTACGGGAGGGTGGGGAGGTTTGCTTGAATTGATGGAGATCAAGATATAAGGGTCGGATGGGAAGGACTTATGATCAGACCCTTAATCTAGAGGAATAGATGTGCTAGGGGTCCTCAGACTTAACGCTGAAAAGTCCCCAAGTTTTACACATATACCCTCGCTTCAAGGAAAAAGATACAGCCGAGCCCTCGGGCGAGGCGGAGAAAGGTCGGCGGAACAGACAGGGTCGGGCGAGATGGAACCGGGGTTGGGCAGATAGGAGGGGTCGGACGAGACGAACAAAGGGTCGGCAGCTTACCTTCGTCTTACAGATGAAGCTTGGGGTCGGGAAAGAATAGGCTTGGGCGGAAAGACTAGGGCTTGGGCAGCGGTGATGATGTCCGGTGGTACTCCGACGGCGGCGGTGCTTCTTGTGAATCACAAGCAAGCGTTTGCACAGCACGGAGGAGCAGGTGGCTGGGTGGATTGAGAGAGCGGTGTGGAGCGGAGAGGAGAGTTCCTCAGAACTTAGGCGGTGGCGCTGTGAGCACGAACAGGGAGCAAAGCGGGAGGGCAGCAATGGCGAAGGGGAACTCCGGCATGGCTCCGGCATTCCCTTTTATAGATGTGCGGAAGAGAGAAGGTTGGAGGGGTGCAAGGACTGGGGAAGAAACGATGGAGTGTGCTGCCGGGGCAGCGATTGAGCGACAAGGGTAGTGGAGCAGGACTTCGGGGATGACACCGGCGGTCATTGGGCACCAGAGGCGGGGCGGCGCAGGCGCGGTTTTGCCGGTGGTTGAGATTTGGCGGAGGCGGGCGTCGTCGTGCGGTGGATCTGATGGAAGTGACCGCGGGAACGACGCTGGAAACGAGGGCGCACAGGTGAGAAGACAGGCGGCTGCGGTCACGCGGGCGAGCGCGGATCAACAGATTGTCGGGGCGGAGCTCTGACAGGGCGGGAAAGGAGCTGTCGTGGCTGTGGTATGGGTTGGCGGAAGAGGAATCGTCGCGTAGCGAGGACCGGGGCGGCGCGACTGTGGAGGGGTGACGGAAAAGACGGGCGGCATCGGGCTCTACAGCCGGGGTCTGGCGAGGTGATGATGGGTGCGGGCAGCGAGGTGCTGCAGAAAGGGTAGCAGAGGAGCTTCCGCTATGATTGGGGAAGGGGGCGCGAGAATCCATCCGGTCGTGGCCGGCGACGAGGTGGAGCGGCGGGCGTCGGAGAAGTTGAGCCACGCGGCAACGGGACTCTGAAGCGGGCATGCAACTCAAGTGCGTCTGTCGCGGGAGATCTGGGAGAAAGATCTCGTGGGTCCACCGGTCAGTCTTGGTGGTCCACTGCTCAGATTGACGGGGGCGTTGTGGGAGGACGTAGAAGATCCGGCGGGTGAGTTGGGGTCGGCGAGGTCGGAACTGGGGAAAACGGCGAGGGGTCGGATAACAGGGGTCAGGACCGAACTGGAGATTGAACACTTAGACTTGGTAAAACTGAGACAGGGGATCAGGGACTCGGATTAAGATTAACGTGAAGGATTTTAACCGAGGTCGTTACAGCCTACCCCCCTTAAGAAGAATCTCGTCCCGAGATTCGGATGTAGAAGTAACCGGTGGGGGTGTGTAGTCCTTACCTCCTTGGTTGGGGAGGAAACCTGGGAAAAGTTTGTTCAAGTACTCTTCTGTTTCCCACGTTGCTTCATCCTCGGTGTGGTTTCTCCAAAGGATCTTGTACATTTTAACCACTTGGCGTCGGGTGCGCCTCTCTTTCTGGTCAAGGACCTGGGCCGGGTACTCTGCATAGGTTAGGTCAGGCTCGATCTGAAGCTGATCCTGTTCTAAGATCTCGGTTGGAACTTGGACACATTTCTTCAGTTGAGATACATGAAAAACATCATGTATGGCCGAGAGCTGTTCTGGGAGTTGGATCCGATAGGCAACTGGTCCACAAATTTCCACAATCTCATATGGGCCAATGTAACGGGGAGCCAATTTCCCTTTTACTCTGAACCGTTGCACTCCTTTTGTCGGGGAGACCCAAAGATATACATGATCACCAATGTCGAACTGTAGGGGCCTTCTTCTCCTATCGGAGTAACTCTTCTGTCGGGATTGGGCAGCCTTGAGATTTGCTTGAATTACCTTCACTTGCTCTTCGGCTTCTACCACTAAATCAGGACCATAAGTTTGTCTCTCTCCAGCTTGGGACCAGTTCAATGGTGTCCGGCATCTTCGTCCATACAATGCCTCAAACGGTGCCATCTTCAAGCTGGTTTGGTAGCTATTGTTGTAGGAGAACTCTGCCAATGGCAAGCACTTGTCCCAATTCTTATCATAGTGGATGACACAAGTTCTTAATATGTCTTCAAGGATCTGATTGACTTTTTCAGTTTGACCATCGGTTTGAGGATGATAGGTTGAGGTACGGATGAGTTTGGTGCCCATGGATGCTTGTAGTTGTTCCCAAAAGCGTGCTACAAACTGAACTCCTCGATCAGAGATGATGGTTTTAGTCACACCGTGTAGGGAAACTATGCGATCAAGATATAACTCCGCATACTGCTTGACCATGTGGGTGGTGTGGACAGGAAGAAAGTGGGCGGTTTTGGTCAGACGGTCCACTATAACCCAAATGGAATCATGTCGCTGCGATGAAAGGGGCAGTCCAACAATGAAATCCATGCTGATATCTTCCCATTTCCAAGAGGGAATAGATAGGGGTTGCAGGGTACCTGCTACCTTCAGATGACTGGCCTTGACGCGTTGGCAGGTGTCACACTCTGACACATACCGGGCAATTTCCGGCTTCATTCCACTCCACCAGAAGGTTTGACGGAGGTCATGGTACATCTTGTTGCTGCCATGATGGAGTGAGAACTTAGAGAGATGGGCTTCATCTAGGATTTGCTTCCTCAAATTGGGGTCGGCTGGGACTACCAGTCGGTTTCCATAATACACTTTCCCAGTCTCATCCTACCGAAACTGCTTATACCCTTCATCCTTCAAGGAAATCTTCCTTGTGATTCGCCTGACTTCCTCATCCACTAATTGTGCTGATCTTATTTGGTCTGCCAAAACAGACTCAAGGGCGATGTGGCCAAGGGTTCCATGGGAAACAATTTCCAAACTGAGTTTTCCCATCTCATGACACAAAGTCTCGGTGAAGGTTGTTGCCGACAAGCAGTTGCAAGAGGTCTTGCGGCTAAGAGCATCAGCCACCACATTGGCCTTGCTGGGGTGATAGTGCACTTCCAAATCATAGTCCTTTATCAACTCTAACCACCTTCTTTGACGCATGTTGAGGTCGGCTTGGGTGAAGATGTACTTGAGGCTCTTGTGGTCGTTGTAGACATTGCAGTGGGTGCCCATCAGATAGTGTCTCCATATCTTTAAGGCATGGATCACTGCTACCAACTCAAGATCATAGGTTGGGTAGTTCAGCTCATGAGGTCGTAACGCCCGTGAGGCATAGGCAATGCCTCGGTTGTCTTGCATAAGAACACACCCAAGTTGAGTGCCAGAGGCGTCACAGTACACGTCAAACGGCCTAGAGGGGTCGGGTTGAGCCAAAACCGGGGCTGAGGTCAGCAAGCGCTTTAGGGTCTTGAAGGCTTCTTCACACTTATTGTTCCATGCAAACTTGACCTCTTTCTTCAGCAGCTCAGTCATTGGCTTAGCTATCTTGGAGAAATCCGGTATGAAACGCCGATAGTAGCCTGCCAGTCCAAGGAAACTTTGGATCTGGTGCACTGAGGTGGGAGGCTTCCAGTTCATGACTTCCTGTACCTTGCTGGGGTCGACGGCTATGCCATTCCTAGAGATAGTGTGTCCCAAGAATTTGACACTATCTAACCAAAATTCACACTTGGAGAACTTGGCATAGAGCTGATGATCTCTCAGCCGTTGGAGAACTACATGAAGATAGTTGGCATGTTCTTCTTCGCTCTTCGAGTACACCAGGATATCATCAATGAACACCACTACAAACTTGTCTAACTCGGGCATGAACACCGAGTTCATAAGATACATGAAGTATGCGGGTGCATTGGTGAGTCCAAAAGACATGACCAGGTACTCGTAGAGTCCATATCTTGTGGAGAAGGCAGCCTTAGGGATGTCGCATGGTCGGATCTTGATCTGGTGATAACCTGAACGAAGATCGATCTTGGAGAACACTCTGGCTCTAGCTAACTGATCAAACAAGAAATCAATGCGGGGAAGTAGGTACTTGTTTTTGATAGTTACCGCATTTAGGGGTCGGTAGTCCACACACATGCGTAGACTGTCGTCCTTCTTCTTTAAAAACAGGGCCGAGCAACCCCAGGGTGATGCACTGGGTCAGATGAAACCTTTTTCCAATAGGTCATGCAACTGGGTCTTCAACTCAGCCAGCTCAGATGATGGCATCCGATAGGGTCTCTTGGATATTGGAGCGGTACCGGGGATCAACTCTATGGAAAACTCCACATCTCTATCGGGTGGCATGCCAGGCAAGTCCTCTAGGAACACATCCGGGTACTCACAGACAACAGGGAGGCTTTCTAGCCGGACTTCTGTTAGAGGGTACGCACAAGGAAGTGCGGTCTTAGGATATTTCAAGGATAGGGTAGAACTGCCATGAGAGGGCGAGTTGATGTGGAGGGTTCGGGCAGCTGTGTCTAGGACCACTTGGTGTCTGGTCATCCAATCCATCCCAAGGATGATATCTATTCCTTCCAGGTCAAGGATAACAAGATTCTCCTTAAAAAGGTTTTGGCCTAGCTGGATAGGCACATTGACACTCATCGTATCAGATGTGATTATTCCACCTAGGGTGGATATCTTAAAAGACCCTCTGGTTTGGCATTCCTGTAACCCACAATTATCACGGGTCTTTCTTCTGATAAAACTATGTGAAGCTCCTGAGTCAAACAAAACCAAAGCTGAAAAACTGTGAATCAGAAAGGTACCCGTCATTATCGGCGCACCTTCAGGAAGCTCTGCTGCGTGGGTGAAGTTCAGTCGACCTTGGCGAACTTGCATCTTGGGCCTCTTCCCTTTGTTGAGCATTGCAGTGTTCTGCCCGGGGCGCTGGCTCTGATTTCTGGGGCAGTCCTTGGCGAAGTGCCCCACATCGCCGCAGGTGAAGCAGCGGTTACCAATGGCAGGACGCGGTGGTGACTGTAGAGTCGACCGGGGCGCCTGTGGTTGGAAACCAGGAAAATGAGGCGCTGCCGCTGGCGGGGGTCGAGCGATCCATCTTCCCGACTGCTAGGGTCGGCTGGGCGCCTGTGGAGGAACCATCCGGAACCTTCGAGCAGGCTGGCTCGGAAATGCCACGGAGGCCTTCCTTTTCTGGTCGGCTTTGAGAGCCTGCATGCAATCCTCCTGGAAGATGGTCAAATTGACCAACTCGTTGTAGGTGTCCACCTTAATCGAGTTTAACCTTTCCCTAAGCTCCAAGCTTAGCCCTCTGCGGAATCTGTCCTGCTTCTTCTCATTTGTGTCCACATGATAGCTGGCATAACCGCACAGGTCATTAAAAGCTTGGGCGTAGTGCAGGACATCTCTGTTTCCCTGGGTAAGAGCCAGGAACTCATTGAGCTTGCGCTCCAAGAGACCATCCGGAATGTGATGCCCCCTGAATGCTGTCTTGAACTCGTCCCAGCTGACGATATGGTCAGCTGGCAACATGGCATGGTAGTGATCCCACCAGAGCCGGGCGGAACCACGTAGCTGCTGAGCTGCAAACCGGGCTTTGTTGTGGTCCTGGCACTGGGCGGTGAGAAGCTCGAACTTGGATTCGATGGTGCGAACCCAGGCGTCTGCGTCGATGGTGCGAACCTAGGCGTCTGGAACAATGGGGGCTGCGTCCCCAAGAAGTTTTCATAACGAGCAACATGAGGTTGTTGCTGAGCCCTTCCACCATGGGGCTGCGGCTGTTGTTGCCCCTGTACCAAATGCCTCAGCAGCTCGGTTTGAGCCGCTAAGATCGCCTCCAGTGCAGACGGGGGTGGGGGTGGGGGAAGATCCTGTCTTTGCTCGCTGCTGCCGGGCACAGAGCCGGATCTGGTGCGATGCGCCATCCGCAAGAGTTAACATTCCATTAAATTCATAACCTTAGAAGGACTTCAACAGATGGGAACGCACATGCTAAATCCTCAAATACGACTCTGGCCACAAGCACACAACACAGCTTTATAAAAGAGACACACACTCCATCTTGCCATTCTAGTTAGCAGCCATCTCAGCTCTGCACATGACTTTGGGCGAACCCTAACCAGATTCCAGGAGTTCCATTATGTCTGACCTTAGGCCAAGGGGTCGGGTTAGGCGAAACACTCAAGAAAAGGGGTCGGCAAAACGAACCACACAAAAAAGGGTCGGGCGCATCCGACCTCGCGACCCGGAGTCGGCCAAACTTGGACAGACCCACAGAAAATGGCATGTGCAGTCACCGCACAAACTCACACAGTCTGGCATTCCCAACGTTTTGCAAGGAGTCAAAGGTCAAACTCAGGATCTGATTTCACTGGGAGCTTTACAAGGTTGTTCCTAAAACACAAGGAATACTCAACTCAAGGCTAACCTAATACAGGACTATCCAAAATTTAGGCTGCCGAGGAGTATAACAAAAGAATGGGTTCCCTACAACTCTCCATCTACGAGGGAACACTGTGAGTTGGAGAAGGGGTGTCATCCTCTTCAATGTCCATGCTGGACGCTTCCTCAACCTCCTCAGGGTCTTCCTGTTCTTCCAGCTGCATCTGGAGGGCATGCATGTCATCGAGCTCGGCGTGATGCTCGTCCAGATGAGCATTAGCAACTGCCAGCTCCATTACTACTTCCATCTTTTCTTCTGACAGCTCGATCATGCCATCCACCAAATCGGCTACTTCTCCTTCAAGCTCGGAGATTCGGTCCTGCATGTCGTGGATGTGGATGCCTCTTTGGATGAGCTGATATGTTTGGCCCACCATGTCTCTTCTGGCGGCATTGAGGCGTCCCTGAGTATCCACGGCGATCCGAGCAAGGACAGCCATGGCCCGTCCTTGAAGCTCAATCAGTCGATATAGGACTGACATGCACCGGACATTGGTGGAGATGATGACCATCGAGTGGGATGTGGCCAACACCTCGATGTTGCTGACGCGGTCGAGCCACGCCGGGTCTAGCCGATTCCTGGCAGGGAACAGGCCGATCGGGTCCAGGGTAACCTCCAGCGGGTGCAGCTGACAGAATTGAGTGAGGAGCTGTAGAGCAGCTGACTCCCAGGTATCTTCTAGTGTGTGGCCGTATGTTGAGATCCCAAACTGGGGCCACTCAGGCCGCACAGGAGGGGGAGGTACTACTGCCTGCACGTTGCACCTTTGGATGCCTTGCTCCAGGTACAACTGTCCCGCATACAAAGGTGGAGACTGGTACCTGAACCACTTCAAGGTGTCCCACAAGATAGCGGGAAAACCCTCGAAGTGTAGGCACGTCGAGTGAGAGGTGCCATCTGCGCCATACAGAACATGTCCGGGGGCGGCCATCTGGAACTAAGAACCAAAACAACATGAGATGAGCTCTAAGAGCCAGGGGTCAGACAGAAAAAGCATCCGGATTTTAACCGAGAACAAGCTGGAAGAAACTAGAAATCCTTAGAACCGAAGAAGAGCTTTTCCGAGCAAGGTTGCTTTTGAGCAGGGTGACTTTACCGATTTTTAGCTTATGTCGCATGCACAGCCTACCTCGTTCTTAACCAAAACAACTGCCAAAACTTGGCTTACGCGGTTAGTGCCGGTGGCAAGGCAACCAGTACGTCTCTCCCTATAGTAACTAGTCAGTTCTAGCAACGTCTCCTAAGCGAACGCGGTTAGTGTACCTGCAGAAAACACAACCACATGAACCTTTCATGCCAGCACCCATGAAAGCGTCCCCAAACATTACCGTTCACTATAGGAACGGCACCCATGCATTCAAGGCTGCATGGACAGCACCCAACCGAGGAAATAGGTCCCCTTGAATGGAACCATATGACCCTTCGCATACTCGCGATGTGGAATCAGCGCACGTATAATAGACGTGGCAAACAACCGTGATGATAGGCTCATTGGAATTGAACCATGCCAACCTTCGTATGGATTAACATACGGAACCTACGCACGTATGATAAACGTGGGCGAAACAACCGCGATGATAGGGTCCTTTGAATAGAACTCCCTATCAACCCTCGCATACTCGTGATGCGGAACTCGGCACACGTATGATAAACGTGGCGAAGTGCTGGAGGGTTAGCAAGATAACCAAATAAATATTAGCCACCTAAAAGCAACCCCAAAATCTCCTAGGGCCTCTTGTACTAAAGTCATCCGTAACGATCGTACGAGATTTTTCAAGGAGTTTCTTGCAACTTTTATTTGAAAGAAGTGTGTTAGGGCCTATTGTGTTCTCTGTCTTGCTAAAACCGGCTCTGGTACCAGCTGTGGCGGATCCACTTTGGATTTGCTTGATTAAACATGATTAAGCCGCCTGATATGCGACACTCATGCCTTAATCAAATAAATATGAAGTGCCGTCGGATTTCATCCGATTTAACCACTTGAACAGGACCGAATAGCAAACTCACACGAAGGTGAGCGGTTCCAGAGAATACAATAAGTCCACCGGTTACCCAACTTAACCATTCAGAGCAATTCCGAAAACAACATTAGAGTTTTACATGGTTTATAAGAAAACAGCAGAAGGTAAAATAGCGAGCGGAAGCTACTTCATCGGGGTCGAACATCCCTGGTGAGGCCAACCGGGACGTCAGTGATCCCTCTCCTCGCCGTCTGAGGAGGGATCCCACTCAACCGTCCAACCCGGAGGGAGTTGGGGCGGCCAAGTGCCAACAGAGGAGGGCTCAGGGGCAGCTACTTCACCTGAAAAAGAAGAGCCACAACAAGGCTGAGCTACTAAGCTCAACAAGACTTAACCGACAGGGAGTACGCTATTCCACCACTTCTAGACATGTAAGGCTTTATGGCTGAGGGGTTTGTTTGCCAAAAGCGCTCGGCGTATCCCTACTTTCAAGTTTTAGCTCAGGTTCAAAGTTCATTATCCGGTCTAAGTTTGCAACCTATTCTAAGCAACCATAGAACCAACCAAAAGGTATATACATCATCATCAAGACCATGTCATCATCAGATTCCTTTGTTACTCAGGGTGACATAGCGATCAAGCAGTCTCAAACTGTGAGAGGCAGATGAATCGATTTGAGTTTCTTAACCATGCATGGCGAACCTAATCTCACGACATCCGCGCACCACAAGGTTCACTTCCTGTGTCGGCCGTCCCCATCAATTCCCAGGCACGTGTCAAGTCCAAACTTCCCTTGGCATGCAATGCTCCACAGTCCCGGCCTCTACCGTAATGTGACCGCACTTGCACCCACATGATGCACCATGGGAACCTCGTTCCAGGGACAGCAGGGGTATAAGCCACGCCCTAGTTCAATCAGGTACTAGGCTTCCCCATCCCATACTAGGTATGAGATTAGTACTTTCAAACACTTGATCACGAACACCACCACTGTCGGGCCTTAACAAGTTTCATAGATAGACGGGGCGATCAACCGACCACCAAAGAGTTACCCAACACCTTGCCCCGTCCATCGTCCTTATAGTTGTAACAGAAGAGGAACAACCAACTCCTACAACTCACGAGTGATAGGAAATCACTCGGCTTTTACCGTTTCCTATTTAAGCAAAGCATCTACTCAATCCAACCGCTAGTGATCAGATCAAGGGATCTAAGTCATGCATCTATGGTTCCAAACAACTCCTATACGTAAATGCACAAGAATGATAAGGAAGGCATGCGCAAGTTTTGGTAAAACACAGGGGGATTCATGCATCCGAGGCTTGCCTTTGAACAAGGAGGAGGGAAACTGCTCTTCTGCTTGGATGGCTTCGGCTTCTGGAGGCAGGAGCTCTGCTGCAGCTTCGTCCTCTGGCGCCGGGTGCAGCTCGTAGAAGCCGTTGGCGAGATGTAGCTCTACACGAATGCAAAGCATGGGTTAGCATTTAGACGGTTATTTCACAGCAACACTTGCAAGTTTGAGCCCAGAAACTTGCGGCAAGTTACGGGAGGGTGGGGAGGTTCGCTTGAGTTGATGGAGATCAAGATATAAGGGTCGGATGGGAAGGACTTATGATCAGACCCTTAATCTAAAGGAATATATGTGCTAGGGGTCCTCAGACTTAACGCTGAAAAGTCCCCAAGTTTTACACATATACCCTCGGTTCAAGGAAAAAGATACAGTCAAGCCCTCGGGCAAGGCGGAGAAAGGTCGGCGAAACAGACAGGGTCGGGCGAGACGGAACCGGGGTCGGGCGGATAGGAGGGGTCGGACGAGACGAACAAAGGGTCGGCAGCTTACCTTCATCTTACAGATGAAGCTTGGGGTCGGGAAAGAACAGACTTGGACGGAAAGACTAAGGCTTGGGCAGCAGTGATGATGTCCAGTGGTACTCCGGCGGCGGCGGTGCTTCTTGTGAACCACAAGCAAGCGTTTCCGCAGCGCGGAGGAGCAGGTGGCTGGGTGGATTGAGAGAGCGGTGTGGAGTGGAGAGGAGAGTTCCTCAGAACTTAGGCGGTGGCGCTATGAGCACGAACAGGAAGCAAAGTGGGAGGGCAGTGATGGCGAAGGGGAACTCCAGCGGGGCTCCGGCATTCCCTTTTATAGCTGTGCAGAAGAGAGAAGGTTGGAGTGGCGCAAGGATCGGGGAAGAAACGATGGAGTGCGCTGCCGGGGCAGCGATTGAGCGATGAGGGCGGTGGAGCAGGACTTCAGGGATGACACCGGCGGTCATTGGGCACCAGAGGCGAGGCGGCGCAGGCGCGATTTTGCCGGTGGTTTAGATTTGGCGGAGGCGGCCGTCGTCGTGCGGTGGATCTGATGGAAGTGATCGCGGGAACGGCGCTGGAAACAAGGGTGCACAGGTGAGAAGACAGGCGGCTGCGGTCGCACGGGCAAGCGCGGAGCAACAGATTGTCGGGGCGGAGCTCTGACAGGGCGGGAAAGGAGCTGTCGCGGCCGTGGTCTGGGTTGGCGGAGGAGGAATCGTCGCGTAGCGAGGACCGGGGCGGTGCGACTGTGGAGGGGTGACGGAAAAGACGGGCGGCATCGGGCTCTGCAGCCGGGGTCTGGCGAGGTGATGATGGGCGCGGGTGGTGAGGTGCTGCAGAAAGGGTAGCAGAGGAGCTTCCGCTGCGATTGGGGAAGGGGGCGCGAGAATCCATCCGGTCGTGGCCGGCGACGAGGCGGAGCGGTAGGCGTCGGAGAAGTTGAGCCACGCGGCAAGGGGACTCTGAAGCGGGCATGCAACTCGAGTGCGTCTATCGCGGGAGATCTAGGAGAAAGATCTCGTGAGTCCACCGGTCAGTCTCGGTGGTCCACTGCTCAGATTGACGGGGGCGTTGTGGGAGGACGTAGAAGATCCGGCGGGTGAGTTGGGGTCGGCGGGGTCGGAACTGGGGAAAACGGCGAGGGGTCGGATAACAGGGGGTCGGGACCGAACTGGAGATTGAACACTTAGACTTGGTAAAACTGAGATAGGGGATCAGGGACTCGGATTAAGATTAACATGAAGGATTTTAACTGAGGTCGTTACACTCACCCCGCTTGCCCAAATCCCGCCGCTCCCCTGTTGTCTGCGCCGCCGCACCACCCTCCCGTGGAGCCCTTGTCTCCGCCGCTCCCTGCAACTCGACACCTCCACCGAGAGCTCCGCCACCACCTCATGCTCCTATCCGAGTGACTTGTTGCCCTCCTGGAGCCCCGTCATCGCCAGAACTCTACCGAGACCCCGCCGCCGAAGTCGCCTCCCGTCCCCAAGCCATTCCGCCGCCACCGGGCCAACTCCGTCGTCCTAACTGCGCAATTAAACTGTAGACCCAAGGGGTAGGCTGTAAGTTGTTTTCGGTTTATTGTTTTAAATCGGCAGAAAATAGGATAAACTTTGTAAATGCACCAGAAAAATGCCAAACCACTTTTGTTGGATTCGGTGTTGTCTAGTTTCATAAAAAATAACTTTGCCCATGTTACTGTTGGAAATAATACCCTATGGTTTTATTTCTTGCTTACGCCTTTTAAATCATAGTAAATCGAAGAAAAATGCTAAAAAGGTAAATCCAACTCTGGGGTGTATGTTTCAGTAAGTAGAAGCTCAGAAAAATACTTAGGGCTCTGGAGTAGAACTTTAAATCACAGTTTTAACCTTATATTTGAAATCTAGGGTTAAATCTTTCTTTTTGCATAAGTTTTAATCTAGAGCTGAGAAAAATGTGAAACCACTTGGAGTAGCTTAGTTTTGAAGTCTAGTTTGTAGGAAAAATATGGAACCTATTCTGAAATAGAAAGAAACCCACCTTCCTTTATAGAGCAAGATAAATAGGAGAAAATATGGGAATTAGATGTCCTTCTCTAAACATCATGAAAAATTCACTAAAGTCTCTGTAACATGCCTTCAATCTACTGTTAAAGTTCGACCCTAAGAATCACTATAGGTTTGGACATAAAAATGGTTAAGTGCATGCTACCCTTGGTGGTAAAATACTTTTAATTCTTTTTGCGATAATCCAAGGGATCCCAAATTTTTACAGTGACTCATGAATGACATCAGGAAGGTGCTGTAATTTTCTCATTGCCATAGGTTACTGTTTGTTTGTGGAACCAAATTTTGGATCAGGAATGGGTTAAAGTGGATAAAGAAATATAAGTCCTAATAAACTTAATTGGTAATTTTTGGAAGAGGTACAAAAAACATTCAGAAATAAATAACTCTCCAAATGAACCCCGAACAACCCTAAAAGCAACCCCACCTTCCTTGTGATACTCTAAGTTGTAAGAATCTTAAATATGTACACAATCGCCATCAAAGTCAACCTCGAGTTTAAACCCCAACCCACCTTACTTCATGAAGTTAATGAAAGTTAGAACCTTGTTTAGGTGAATGTGGCCGAAATGCAACTTCCTTTCCAGCAATGAATCATGCCTTGCATCATTCATACAAAAGCATGGAAAAATCTAAACTCTTTGCATGTGCATGTCGTGTAGAAGCTAGTATCACCGACGGAACCTACGACTCCACCCTACGTTGGAAGAGGAAACCGCCGTGGAGCTACATCACGTGGAAGTTGAGCCCGAGCTCGATCAAGACCTCGAAGACCCGCTAACTTTTCCTTAAGGCAAGCCCTGGTGCATGCTTCCCTGTTTTAAATTTATGCAATATGTTGATGCTTATAATTGTGCATTTACGTTTGTAGGAGTTGATTGAAACTGTAGATGCATGAACTTAGTACCTTTGATCTGAACACTAGTTGCAAAGGTCGAGTAGTTGCTGCGCTAAATAGGACTGGGTAAAAGTCGAGTGATTGCCTATCACTTGCGAGTTATAGGGGTTGTTTGTTTACTCATACTACAACCATAAGGATGACGGATGGGACCGGGAATGGTTCCAATGTGGTGGTTTGCCCTGTCTGTCTAGTAATGAATTTGCTAAGGTTGAAACATGTTGGCAGTCGTGATCAAGTGTTTGAAAGTACTAATCTCATACCTAGTATGGGATAGGGAAATCTAGTACCTGATTGAACTGGGGCGTGGCTTATACTCCTACTGTCCTTGGAACATCATTCCCATGGTGCATTATGTGGATGCAACTGCGGTCATAGTACGATAGAGCATTGCATGCCAAAGGAAGTTTGGACTTGACACGTGCCTAAGAGATCGATGGGGACGGCTGACAAGTAAAGCGACCCATCATGGTACGCGGATGTTGTGAGATTAGGTTCGCCATGCATGGTTAATAAATTTGAATCGATTCGTCTGCCTCTCACAGTTTGTGACTACTTGATCGCTATTCTGCACTGAGTAAAGATGGAATATGATGATATTAATCTTGATGCTTGGTCTTTAATTGTTTGGAAACAATGTTTGCTTACTATAAGCTACTAATCTAGATTGGTTAATGAACTTAGAACTTGAGCTAAAATATTGAAAGTAAGGACCAACTTTAGGCGCTTTTGGCAAAACAAACCCACAGCCAAAAAGCCTTGCATGTCTAGGAGTTGGTGAAATAGTTATCACCTGTCGGGTCAATCTTGCTAAGTATTAGTTGCTCAGCCTTGCTTGTGGCATAACTTTTCAAGTAATGTCGATAGTTTGGCTGCTGCCACCACTTGGCCTACCCAGCTCCCTCCGGGTTGGACGGTCGAGTGGGATCCCTCTTCGGACGGCGAGGGCAAGGGTCATTGATGTCATGATCGGCTTCATCATGATATCGTGTATCGACGTTTAGCTCCCGCTTGTTTTACTCCATTGTTGTCTACAACCTTGCAAACTTGTTTGGATTTTAAAAACTCTGATTTAATAAATTATTGAACGATGTTAATGTGATGGGAATGTTGGAATCTCTGTGCTACTCACCTTCATGTGAGCAATGCTTCTCGATCCTGAGTAAGTGGTTTATCTAATGAAATGCGACGAACGACCAAGTTGGCTTGCTTAAAATGCATGATCGCGTGTCAGGCGACTTAAGTGCATTTTAGTCAGGTTAATTTGGACGGTTTTGCCACAATAATCTGCTAAGACCAAAGCTTCTATGAAGTTATGCCTACATTTTCATCTTTTGTTATAGTTTGTTTAATGGATCAGAACTATTTGTCTTCCTTATTGCAGCTTTTAGCTGCCTTCCCTATGAAACTCTTATGAGGATTTTCGATTTTATCCTTCTTTAAATCTCTTAGAGCAGTGGGGATAATTGTTGCTCTTAATCAGCAATTACATAACTATTTTTCATCAAACATCTTATGGATGCGTTACATATTGACTGCCTCAGTTTACCTGCTCATTATCTTCATCAATGAATAATATAAGACAATATCGGTCCTGGAAAGTCCTCTCATGGAATGTGACAGGCAGCAACTATTATAAGAAATGGAACTCCATTAGAAATAAAATTTCTGAAGCATCTTGTGACATTGTCTATTTGCGAGAGACTAACCGAGCACACTTTGATGAACAATCAATTAAACAATTATGTCCCCTCTATCTAAATAAACTTGTTTTCCTCCCATCATCAGGGGCTTCAGGAGGATCAATTATAATCTAAAATGGAGCAAAATTTGATGGAGAATTAGTATTTGAAAATGAATATGCTCAGTCAATTCTTTTCACTTCCCTCCACTTTGGTGACTCATGGATTCTCACAAATGTTTATGCTCCATGCACTGATGAAGGTCGAGTCCTTTTCATAGATTGGTTCAAACGAATTGCTATGTCAGATGATGTTGATTGGCTTATTGTGGGAGATTTCAATTTGATAAGAAAATTAGAAGATAGAAACAAGCTAGGAGCAAATATGAACAATATTCTAATGTTTAACGAGGCCATTAGTGCTCTTGGATTGGTGGAAATTCCTTTAAAACGCAGACAATTCACCTGGTCAAACAAGTAAGAATCACCACTTCTAGAAAGATTAGACTAGTTCTTTACATCTATTTCCTAGACAAATAGCTACCCGGTAACTTTAGCCCACTCTCTCACCATGGAAACCTCGGATCATGTACCCTGCATTGTAACTGTGAATACACAAATCCTCAGAGCTAGAATTTTTCGCTTTGAGAATTATTGGATGGAACATGAGCAATTCCTAGCAGTAGTCCAACATGGCTGGAATGTTCCAGTTTATGAAACAGATGCAGCAAAAATTCTAACAGCAAAATTCAAAAACCTAAGGAGAGTTCTCAAGGCTTGGAGGGCTACAATATCTAGCTTGGCAAAATCAATTGCAAAATTAAATCCTCTCATTGAATTCTTTGACATTCTAGAGGGCCACAGAGATTTGGCTATCCATGAATGGAACTTATTCTAGAGGGCCACAGAGATTTGGCTATCCATGAATGGAACTTTAGAGAGTTACTGAATAATAAGCTAATCTCACTTTTGCATCAGCAGAAGATCTATTGGAAGCAATGAGGAACAATTTAGAGAGTCAAATTTGGTGATGGCAATACCAAGTTCTTTCATGCTAATGCAACAATCAAATTCAGAAAGAATGCAATTACAACTCTAGTAGATGCTAATGGAAACTAGCACTCTGACCATAATAGCAAGGCAGACCTTTTATGGGAAGCTTACAAGGACGGGCTTGGCAGATCTGAATTCTCACATATTAATTTTCCATTAAATGATCTCCTTCACAGGTTTTCAGACCTCTCACCTCTAGAAGAGCCTTTCACTAAAGAAGAGATTGATAATGTGATCAAGGATTTCCCCTCTAATAAGTCACCAGATCCTGATAGTTTCAATACAAATTTCTTGAAAAAATGCTGGCCCATTAGCTGTCAAGATTTCTATAATTTAATTGATAGTTTTTATCATGAAGAGCTATGCATTCAGAGCATTAATGGATCATATGTAACTCTGATCCTCAAGAAGGAAAATTCATCTATCTCAGATTTCAGACTGATTTCTTTATTAAACTGCTCTGTCAAACTGATCACAAAGCTCCTTGCAAACATGATATAATTGGAAATAAGGACCTTATTCATGCAAATCAATATGGCTTCATTAAATCAAGAACCATACAAGATTGCTAAGCTTGGTCATTTGAATATCTCCATCTTTGCCATTAGTCAAGAAAGGAGCTTATAATTTTCAAACTAGACTTTGAGAAAGCCTTTGACAAAGTGGAGTAGAACTTCATGATTGATATAATGACACACAAAGGATTTGGACAAAAATGGATTTCATGGATGGAAATGATCTTCAGTTCAAGGACATCCTCAATTTTGCTAAATGGTGTACCTGGAAAAGTGTTTCACTACAGAAGAGGAGTAAGACAGGGAGATCCTCTATCTCCCCTTCTTTTTGTACTTGCTGCTGATTTTCTACAGATTTTAATAAATAAGGTAAAAATTAATGGTTTACTATCTCTACCTCTTCCTATGGGGGCTAGAAATGACTTCCCAATAATTCAATATGCTGATGACACTCTTATTGTGATAGAAAGCAGTGGTGCCCAACTGCAGCAGCTTAAACGGATTCTTGAAAATTTTGCTATATCCTCAGGATTGAAAGTAAACTTCATCAATCATTGATAGTTCCAATCAATACTCCAGAAGAAACAATGACATCATTAGCAAATATTCTAGGTTGTGTGATTGGAACCCTCCCATTGACATACCTAGATATTCCATTGGGAAACACCAAGCCTTGAGTAAAGGAGTTCTTACTTGATCAGGGAGGAAAGCTAACCTTGGTGAATTCTGTAATATCCTCCTTCCCAACCTTCCTAATGTGTTCCATGAAGCTCCACAAAACTATATAAAAACAACTTGATAAATATAGAAAGCACCTTCTCTAGAGAGGATCAGATTTGAATGCCAAGAAACCCCCAAAAGCTGCATGGACAATGGTTTGCATGCCAAAGGAAGGAGGATTGGGATTAATTGATCTTAAAGTGCAAAATGAAGCCCTGCTTCTCAAGAACTTACTCAAATTCTTAAATCATGAAGACCTACCTTGGGTTCACTTAATATGGGACAATTATTATAGCAATGGTCAGTTGCTAGGGAATCCAAGAAAGGATCATTTTGGTGGAGAGATATCATAAAGCTACTAGACCAATATCAAAAAAATAGCAATTCCTAGTCCTGGAAATGGCAAAACAATTTCTCTATGGGAGGATCTCTGGTGTGGCACAGTCCCCAAACTCTCTCTTCCAGAACTCCACTCCTTTGCAAAAAACAAAGACATCACCCTGCATAAGGTAGTAACTGTACCTAACTTCTACTCACTCTTTCATCTAACACTCTCAACTGAAGCATTCAGCCAATATAACAGATTACAGAACACAGTACATCAAGAGTTTAATGCTAACTCAGATGATAATTGGACATACATATGGGGGAATGGTTTATACATTTCAAGTAAGGCATACACAACAATGAAAGGTCATATGCCAACCCACCAAGCATATAAATGGCTATGGAAATGTAGTTGTTAGCTAAAACATGAAGTCTTTTTCTGGCTTTTGCTAAAAGGCAGGCTAAATACAAGGGAATTACTTAAGAGAAAAACAATGTAGCTGCCATGCTACACATGTGTTCTGTGTCACAATAACATCGAGGAAGTTGTCTTGCATCTCTTTCTACATTGTCCATTCTCCAAGCAATGTTGGAATTTGATTGGCCTACAGGTGGATAACACTATGTCTGGATATCAAACAATAGAGTCCTTCAAGATCCAGATAGCAAAGTCTTTCTTCATGTAGGTGATAGTCATCATGTCGTGAAGCATATGAACAACAAGAAATGACTTAATCTTTGAGGATAAAGTAGCAACAATACAAAGGTGTAAAGAAATTTTCATAGACTAGTTCTCCAAAGTTATTTTCAGGGCAAAGACTAAATATCATCCGGCGATCGATTTATGGTTTCAGTCTCTTTATAATTTTCCTTTTCTTTTTGTCTCTATTGTAAAATCTTTTATTCTTTTTAATATGTAACCAGTAGGGGAGTATCCCTCGTGTTTCATAAAAAAAATGCAGTTAGATCCGAGTAATAATGGGTAGCTAACTCAGACGAGCGACACATAGCATGGCACGAACAGGGCTAGTCGTCACGTCAAGGGGGCAATGCATACATGCATATACAGATGCCGTTGTCACTTTTTCTTAGAATATGTGCCTCGTCACTCCCTGCTGAAATGGAGGCAGGAGAGATCGACATGATCGCCAGCGATCCAGGGTGAGCCCGCGATATGCTGACCCGTCGGCCGTGGGCATCGATACCTTGTGCATATGCGCGGCAGTGGCTCTTCCTTTTTGTATCGTCTTTCGCCACTTCAATGATCAGCGGGTATCACCATCATTTTTTCATTCCGTGTACCAGATGTATCGTTGAGTAATCAGTTCCTTCACTATGCGTCGTCCATCTTTCTAATGTGTCCACGTCTTGGTCCAGTGTGTTTAGGTATGGCGTGGTGGATGTCCAGCAAAGGGAGAGCGACGACACTAGCTGTAGGTGCATGCCTACAGAGGATAGGAGATTTTTGTTCCAAGATTTGGAATTGAATAAAGGGTGTGGTATTACACAAACTTTAAAGTGCGAGGAATCGAGAGAACACTATAAGATCACCAATTTTTCTCCGGCGTTATTTGCAAGCGGCTGAAAGAAAGAATTAATCCAAAGGGTCAACGATATTTATAGTAGAAACAGTATCTATTCTTTTCAGAAACAAGAGCGCATCCCATTATGACAAGACCAAGTATGCAATGAAGCAACGACAGTTTTCCTGAACTGTGCCGAGATAGCAGAGTAGATAGGGAGAGATCAATATACAAATCATCTGAGGGAAGCAAATGGAGTAGCCCACGAAATAGCTAGATTTTGTTTGTTTCAAAATACTTGTTATTGGGTCGATGAACCCCCGGATTTTAATATTAGCAAGATGGTGGACGATGTAACTAGTTTTTAATTATTAATAATAAAGCCGCCATGATGATTTTTCCAAAAAAAAGAGCGCACCCCATTATAGTTTTTTGCACTTTTGGTCCCAAGCCTCCGAGCTATGTTTCTAATACAATGAGGAATGGCTCATTTTTTTATTATTATTGGTTGGACTAATTGCTCTCTAGCGATGTTGTTGGTTGGAGACTGTGCTAAATCCTTAATGATGTCGATTTTAATAAAGCATCAGCCAACTCCTTGCACATAATTTTCAAGGTATGTTGTTTGTTGGAGACTATGGTTGATGGGAACTAGGGTGCCCAATCTTCTATCAGGTAAGGATAACTCTCAATTTGGTAGAGTAGCAACACACTCGATCCGACTTCTAATCAGCAAGATCCGAACCCCGCAATCGAAGCACCACTTCTCCTCCGGTTATCAACCATGCGTAGCTAGGTTGACCTTGCCACGAAGGCTACCTTCTGCAAGCGAATCAAGAACACAAGCAAGAGCAAGGAAGAACGCAACTCAATTGCAGAGAACCTTGGATTAAGCATAGAAAGTTGGGGTCTCACAAACCTCTTAATGCCAGATTGAATCTAAGCAAACCCCGAGTGTCTAAGGTGGCGGCTACTGAGTTTTATACCTCCAAGAGGTGGAGACAAGGGGGAGGACAACCTAGGGCACCCTTGGGGCATTCTCCTCCTTGTTGGGGCGCACAACAACTTGGGCCTAAGTCCCAAGCAAACTTACAAGGCCTAGGGCCCGTAAAAAAGGTGACGCAACACCATGACAGATTCTATACGTCCACTTATTTTGATAATTCCCATTGACTCCGATGGAATTTTGACATGAGACCGGTGCCATTGGAAAGTATATCTTCTCAGCTTTCCATGCATATGTAGAACGTCCAAAATGAACTCCGTATGTGATTTGGGCGTCAATTCTAAGGTGGACTGCTCTGGACTCCGAGGTGAACTCTTCATATAGTTTGGGCCTCCAACTTGGCTTGGATGTCCCTGCCTCCATGCCTCTCTTCAAATATTTCATGGTCCTCTTCGTAGTTACTAATTATAATAATATCTTTAGGTAGTAATCTATCCTCAAAATCATGAAAAATAAGATATAGGAACAACCTTATCTTATCTTTAGCACGAATGGTCGTATCTAAGCATGTCATGTCCTCATCATCCATGTCTATCCCTAAATGTTTTCTTATCATGTTTGTATCCATATGAGTCATGTCTACATCAATGGTAAATTGGTAGTAGACACCTTTGCTAGATTATTGTGTGCATGCAGAACTTGTGGTCATATTTTGGTCTACAAAATATGTTGATAGATGACCTAATTTGGCGGTTTCATGCAATGCAAGACCATAGAGATAAATGATCATACGTGTATTTTGTTAATGCAACAGGATGAGATTATGTAATTATATCATTTAAAAAATGACTAGCAGATGTTAAACACGAATTTGCATTATGCTGTGATGGATTAATTGATTACGTATAATCGTCTGCAGATAGATCAAAAGCGTCCCTTCAGAAATTGATACATAAAACTATATTAAATAATTTTGCATATGCTGTCAGAGGAGTAGAAGAGCAACAAAACGAAATGAAAAAGTAATAAGGACTTCACAGTGTCAGGAGTTAGAGATTATTTCCTAGTTCGGAGAAAAAAATTACCATACTTTGAGTAATTTTACCCATGGGCATAAAAAATGAACTAAACATGAAAAAAAAAACTAGAAACTGAAAGAGATGCATGCATATCTACTAAATATATCAAGCCGGACATGATGGGAGCACATACATCAGCCACACGCAGTTCGTTAACAGGAGCAAACACGTCGTCCTAGATAGCAAACGTGCATGTTCGAAAAGCTGCTAATCATCGATCAGACCGAACAGGCAAAACCTAACCGCATCTTTTCCTTTGGACCAAAAGTTAGACGAATGATCGATCGATCTTTCATGCGCCCGGATCGACCTCTGTACACTTGCGATCTGGCCGGCGCACGCAGCAGTATCTGGAGCCATCAGCCATCACCCGTGCCGTACTGGATTTCATTACCAGCCCGATGCCCGACCGAACTGAGCAGAAGAAGGCTACCAACCAGCTCGCCCATCGCTCGCGATTCGCCTAGCACCCCGGCCCAACCCCAGAACCGTCTGCCGGGCCATGTGAGCCAGCCTCGCACCGAACGAAAGAAACTTTCGGCACTGCGCAACAAAAGGACGACGACTGTTCGACGCGCGTGCTTGCGCCACTTCCATGTCGTCCCATACTCGCTTTAGTTACGAACCTGAGATTTCCTCGTCTCCATTCTCCTCCCTCCGTCTCGCGCGGTGACCACGCAGATCATAAGCTCGCAGAGAAGCTTCTTGAATTTCAAAAGAAAAATGAACATCCGCGTATCTATTCCAAGCCATTTTCGCAAAGGCGTACTCGTCGATCTGGCATGGATTTGGAGGAGCCATGCATTTCGGCGGATGGCAACAGTTCACGTGAGCCCATCGGTGGAGGAAAAGGCTGAACGTGCAAAGTCACATGGACATGGAGAAGGAGAACTAGAAGAGGTGGTATGGGGTCTCGTATCGGCCGCGTATCATGCACAGGTCTCAAGCTAGGTGACGACGGCACGGTAGGCGCGCGGGCAGTGCGATCGATCGGTCGACCGGTCGGCGTGATGAGCGGCGAGCGACGCGACGTGTGGCAGGGGCGGCGCGCGTGGAGACGCCGCGCGCAGGCATGGAAGTGACAAGCGGATGTGCACGCGGGTATCGTGCGCCGTGCGGTCCTTGACGATCTCTCCCGGAGCGCGTGCGTACTCGCCACATCGCCGGCCGACGACGGGCCTGACGTTGCCAGCAGGCCAACCACCTCTACGTCGCCAAGAAGGGCGTCGGTGCCTGCGTTCGCTGTATGATTGTGTAATAGGAATTTTGGAGCACTTTCTCCTTACGGTTGCGTTACCATTGCACTGCTAGAATAAGAAGCTCATGGTTGTGCTGCGTGTGGTGCCTTAGCTTGGCCAACTTTGACCTTTTTCTAAGCGCTCGATCACCGCAAATACTCCTGGTACGTAAGATTTCGCTAAGGTCCTGTTTGGATCCTTGGAATTGAATTCCACTCTAATAATCATAATTTAGACACAAATTAATTAAGCTAATATAATTGTATGTGGAATATATTTGTATATTATTGTTGGTCATATGAGAGATACTTACGTGCTGCATTTATGCTACATGGAAGCGAGTCGAAGAGCGTGCTATAAGAATTGAATTTCATTCTAATAAACATAATCTATAGAATCAATTTCCATCTCCCACCCTACTATGAATTTAACATAGGCTTATATCTAAACTTTGGAAAGTTGTGGAATCCCACATTCCAAGATAAATTAGCCTACTCCATTAAATAGATTCCAATTCCTTCAAAATGAAGGGATCCAAATGGGACCAAAAGGCAATTCCCAGTATTATGTGCCCACAATCGCCAGCCGTACACTACGCCATAGAGTCACAACACTGCTGGCTCCAAACTGGCCTGCCAGTTTGGGATCCGTCATTTGACTTTCGGTATTGATGCGGATTGTCTCTCAGGCCGGTGGTGATGATGGACACCATCACCGCCGGTTGTTCCCACAGGCCGGGTGATGAGCCTACCATCATAGCCGGTTTTTCCCACAGGCCGGCGGTGATGAGCCAATCATCATAGCCGGTCCATTTCATAGGCCGGCTGTGATGAGCCAATTTCACCGCCGGTTTGAACCGAGTGTGATGATCTTTCGTAGAGAAAAAAAGAATCATCAAATTCATGCTAAATTTCAAAAACTAGCCAAAGAAAGAAGCTAAGAATTTAAATTATTGTTAGTTACCAACCTCAAAATAAGATGTTAACATGTATCCTTAAAAAAATAAGAGTTTTCTTAAGCAATTGGAAGAAAAATGGTCGCAACAATGGAGGAAGGAGAGGAGGAAGAAAAATGGTCGCAACAATGGAGGAAGGAGAGGAGGGCGTCAGGTGGAAGAAGGAGGAGGGGAGGAAGGGGGTTTTGTACTGTGCAGAGCTATCACTGCCAGCCCTTATTACAAGTCGGCGGTGATAGCACCTCACCGCCAGCCCGTTTAAAGAACCGGCGGTGATACCTTCACCGCCAATTTTAACTACGAGCTAGCGGTGAAGGGTGGCATCACCGCCGGTTTTATACTCTGGCACGTGCACTACCGCGCGAACCCGTTAGATCCGAAGGTGAAGATAAAGTGCCCCCGTTTGCACATGGTCTAAATGTGATACAAATACCAGTCCTAGAAAGGCTAGTACACATATTTATTCAATAGAGAGTTCAAACTCTCTATGGAGCGGTCGGGTAACATAGACCCAAAAGAGATATAACACAAACAGGCTGTAGATGCAACCTATGGACATTCAAGTCCATAAGCAGCAGCACTGCACGATAGCGGAAGCACCCTTAACAGCCCAACGTCATAGGTAAGTTGGGTGAGGAGGCGACCTTCTACTCGTAAGCTTCACCAGCGACGTAGTCCGGGTCTTCCTCTGTATCAACAAAGCAAGGGTGAGTACATATGTACTCAGCAAATCCAACCCCACCCTACAGAAGGGGTATAAGAATACATGCATAAGGATAATTCAAGGGATAGGTCAAGGTTTATTTTGCATAAAGCAATCTTTTGTACGCATGCAAGATTTAGTTTTATAAAGCGGTTTTTGCAAAACATATACTTTTCATATTACGGTAGTGCTTAAAGAGTGGGATGATCCTACATAGGATCCAAATTTTAAGTGCTACTGGACACCCCGTCCATGGTAGCACACGGCACACTTGCCAAATGTTTCCAAAATCCATTTCACACCAAAAGGTTTGCCCATCTTTCCCAAATAGCTAGTTATGTGACCAAGCCATAACTTGTCCAAGACCGTAGACATGGCTATTCGAAAATGTTTTAAATCCGCAGAGGTGTACACTTTACCTACAAGTAGGGTACTGTAACACGAACATCGTAGTACCGATACAGATCCATTAAAGCCATTACCCACCATAGCATAGTCCTGCCTAGTCATCTATGAAAGCTAACAAAGGGGTTCCTGACCTTCCTACGACGTCTTCAATCGGGCCTCTAATCCTGTACTTGCTTATGCCTACTCCTTGGCCTCCTATTGCGCACTTGCCTATGGACGACTACCAAACTAGCTAGTGGGATTTATCCTAAGCCTTTGCCACACACAAATCTCGAGTGGTTGTACGATAAGTTAGGTTAGGCAAGATGACACATCAACTCGATCCTTAATCCAGACAATGCGGATATCTTCCATACTCAGCCACACAGGCACAAGCCAATACTCCAAGGCGTCCCACACAAGGAACCCTAATCCGCCCCATCTAAAATGATCACCACCACCTAGTTATTTATTTTTCACTTTTCCGAAATCCCAATCCATACTCACACCAACACACTCAACACATTTTATCTTTTGTAGAACCATTGCATTTGTAAAACGAGTAGTAATAATGTTGAGTAGCCAGTTCCTAAGCGTATTAATATCAAGGTACTAAGCGTATTAATATCAAGGTAATCAGCTAAACAGAGCGTATCATGTCTAGCAGTAAATCCTATGTTGTCAAGGTATAATCAAGATATATCAAATCGAGAAGTGGCTATCCAATAGGGTTTTAAATAGATAAAGTAGAAAAATAATCTGAGGCAATTTATAAAAAGACTTCTACAAGTTGTGTTTGAAAACTAGATAAATATGACCAAAAGGGAATAGGTTGGACCTGCCATCTTTAATGCCTTCTGGAAGCTCCTGCTCGTGGTACGGGTCTTCCAGCTCCGGCTCGCGGTCCTAGCCTTCGTACTCCGGTTCATGGTATTGGCCTCCAAGCTCATTCTCCTCCTCGATCACTCCATCGGCTACGCGATGATGATGTAAACGACAAACACACAAACAAAAACAATCACAAAATAAAATAAGCTCAAACGGAGAGGAGAATAGCTGGAATAGATAGAATATAATTATAGAGCAATTTAAGAAAAAGAATCACGTGAATCGGAGTTTGGATGGTTGAGATATGGTGTTTGGAATGTTGGCTGCTAATTAAATTCCAAAAACAATTTTAGAGCAATTTAAGAAAAAGAATCAAGTGAATCGGAGTTTGGATGGTTGAGATATGGGTGCTTTATGGGCTTAATTCGGTACGGGTGTAGGGAAGGTAGAGGTGGGTGTGTCGTCGAAGATCGATGAGGATGGCCTTCCCCTTGTCGTCGGAGATCGATGAGGCTGGCCTTCCTCTTATGCAAAAATAGAGGATGAAATTTGGAGGAACGAAGGAGATGAGTAGCTTGGCAAGCTTGGAGTTGTGGAGGAGAGATGCCCCTTGCTCCCTTTTATAGGAGGAGATGGTGCGGTGGATCGCATGGATGTTGATGGACCGAAATGGGTGCGGTGCACCGAGCTCGAGCAGGTGGAGTGAAACATGTGTGATGCACCAAGCTTGACTAGGTGGACCGAAATGGGTGTGGTGCATCGAGTTTGAGCAGGTGACCGAAATGGATGTGGTGCATCGAGTTCGAGAAGGTGGAGTGCATGATTGTGCAGCTTAGGGGAGGAAAAAGAGATTAGGTGTTGGTGGCTTAAGAGAAAAGAAAGGAAGGTAACTGATTGGCTATACGATTGATGAGTTAAAGAACAATTAGGCTTGATGAGGATTTTTGATGCAACAAGATTTAAGCTCAAGGATAGTTTTGCAATATTTTGAAATTATGCTTTGAAAATAGGTTTTGAAGTTTTTGAATTCGAGAGATTTTTGAGTTTGAATTTTTGGGCTGGTACAGAAGACCCATCACTGCCGGCTCACCCAAAACCGGCGGTGATGGGTCACAGTGATGGCACATTCTGTAGCAGTGGGTATACTGGTTGACCAAATTGATAGCCAGAGCTAAACTATGGAAAACCAAAAGTGACAAAATCATTGAAACAGAGGTATAAAAGAATGTTTTGTACGCATATATAGGGATAGCTTCTGGGTTCTGACCGAGTCTTAAACCATGCTTATCCGGCACGCCGCATACACGCGTGACGTACGTACTCCATGGTAGTAGGTTGTTGGTGGAGGGTTGACAAACTTGAACGGCCTCGAAGCGCGGGAAACACGGGGCCGACCGGAGTCAAGCCGTGTATGCGTGGCGCGAGAGCCGCGTCCATGCATCATCCATGCCGTCGAGCTCATCATGATTTTATCCCGAGTTGGCCATTGCAGCTGCATGGCCTTCATCCTAGCTATACTAGTTAGTTATCTCCTGCAGGACGCCCTGGTCGTCGTCTACATAGCTTGTAGCTGTAGTTATCATCGTTGCATTGCGTACGCTGCTGCCGGATAAGCTTGAGACCCACCGGGGTTGGCGGCATCATAAGCATCTTGTAGATTGTCCCAGACTGTCAATCTGTCTCCAAACTATTCCCTCCGTCCCAAATAACAAGTAAGAGATAAAATTAGCTTGATTGCCCCTATTTATTAGCTATATTCAGCGCTAATTGACTGCAGCATAGCCCACAACCCATGTGCACATGCACACACATGCCAAATTGAGTGTAACGATTTATTTTTTTTGATAAATTTTGAATCGCAGAATGACTTATTTTTTGAATGAAGGGAGTAAGTTGTAACTTCTCATCATCATTTTATTGCGCCCGCCGCTGACCCCGCTCACTATTAACTATTTTCACGTAGTGCAATGAACAAACGACCATTCTTTTTCCTGATTGCTCAAAATCAGTTGGAGGTCTAGATCTCCGTTCAACCTCTCTCAACCGGAATTGAATTCAGCAGTTTTTTGAAGCAACAACAACTGAGCTTCACCAAAAAAATCTCTCCTATCCTATGACGGCCACTAGCTAGCAACTAGGGTTCTTGTTAGCGACATTGAATCCCGTGCCATTCCTTTCCAGATGCAGGCAGCCCTAGTACTATAGTAGCTAGGACAAATAATTTTCCACGTAATCATGATGCTGACGCGTAGGGTTGACAAGCGATGAGAACCAATATTCTCTACGGTACTCATGTTGACTTGAGTCGTTGAGTGATAGTAGCGTCGTGTGGCACGGCATCATGTACGTCTATACTGTTCATGTCCAGATGCCGCGCTTTTGACCAGTTAATGATATCGTCATATATACATGATACATGCGTTATAGCAGAAGATCGATCAGGCGACTTCTAGCTAGCTATATATCATGAGGGAAGATGATGTGCATATATATCATCCAACATGCATGGGACATGTATCTGTATATATATAGCTTTTCTGCTTTCTTTTATATATTGATATTATTCAATGCGTGCATATATCTTTATTTTTTTTCTACCATTGTTTCTTTTTGAAAGGGTGGCAATAATGGAAACATCCGGGATGCCGAGTGCCGTGAGTGTGTGGATAATATGGCCCTGCCGCTTTGCATAGCAAAAGCAAAGAAATAAAATCTAACTAGCAAATACAAGCTACTACTACGACCTAGAAAAAGTGATGAAAGTATGTAGAAAGTCAATTGGTACCAATAATCTCCAATGGTCCTAGCTAGTGGGAGAATTTTACATGAAATTCTATTGAAACATATATGACGGTCAAAAAGGGAGTGGTTATTTAGTTTTTGGCTTTTCAAAATCTTGGTGCTGAAACATTAATTGCAACGTTCCATATAATTCAGATTTAATTCACTTGGCCATGTGGGAAACTCGGGTTTTTTTTTCGAAGTACGGCCCAAAGAAGCTAGCCACTTGCATAGTTGCATACGCTGTTTACAACACGAAGTTTCCTTAAAGAGAAGCATGCAGGATCACGAGTGTTGGGAATACATCTGAAATTTATCTTATTCCCTGTTGCAAACAGAAAAGGATTGAAATTCTTTTGAACTAGTACACAGAAACAAACATATCAGTCTTTGTTTTTAATGAATTGATAACATTTCAGGCGATCTGAAATTTCTTTTCGTTGACATTGGTCATGTTTGCAATTCCTTTTCTTCTTGCTAGGGACAAAATATCATGGAGGGGGCAGTAATTTTACACGAAACACTACATGAGTTGCACTCCAAGAAGTAAAACGGAATAGTCTTTAAAATAGATTTCGAAAAAGCCTATGATAAGGTCAAATGGGAGTTCCTACAGCAAGCTCTTAGAATGAAAGGGCTTTCACAAACATGGTGCAGTTAGATTCAATCATTCACACAGGGTGGGAATGTTGGTATCAAAGTTAACGACCAGATGGGTCCTTTATTCCAAACTAAAAAGGGGGCTCAAATAGGGTGATCCATTGTCTCCTATACTATTTAACATAGTGGCTGACATGTTAGTGATCATCATTGCGAGAGCTAAGAATGAAGGATAGATACGAGGGGTGGTTCCACGCTTAATAGAAGATGGACTCTCAATTCTGCAATATGCAGATGACAGAGTTATATTTATGCACTATGATATTGAACAAGAAAAGAATATGAAGCTTTTATTATGCATGTTTGAACAATTATCTAGTCTTAAAATTAATTTTCATAAGTGTGAAATCTTCTGCTTTGGACGAGCAAGTGAGCACAAGAATACATATTCACAATTATTTGGGTGTAAACTCGGCTCCTGCCCTTTTTGATATCTGGGTATTACAATGCACTTTAGGAAATTGAATAACAAAGACCAGAGGGTCATTGAAGATAGAATTGAAAAAAGGTTGAGAGGATGGAAAGGAAAATTATTATCGGTTGGAGGTAGACTAGTGTTGATAAATTCTGCCTTATCAAGCTTGCCAATATTTATGCTCTCATTTTTTGAGGTCCCAAGGTGTGTTCTAAAAATGATAGAGCATTTTAGGTCTAGGTTTTTTGTAGAATGATGAACACAGAAAAAAATACAGGCTAGCTAAATGGGAGGTTATAAGCCAACCAAAACAACAAGGAGGTTTGGGGATTATGGACTTAGATATTCAAAATAGATGTTTACTAAGTAAATGGCTTTTCAAACTATGCAATGAAGAGGGAATGTGGCAAGAAATTCTAAGCAACAAATACCTTAAGACAAATACCTTAAGAATAAACCACTAGGCCAAGTTTACAAAAAAATCAAGAGATTCTTAGTTTTGGAAGGGTTTGATGGGAGTGAAAGTGGAATTTCTCAAACTAGGGAAGTTCAAATTACACTCAGGAGAACAAACTAGATTTTGGGAAGATACATGGTTTGGAAACTAGATGCTTATGTTCCAATATCCGAACTTGTACAATATAGTTCAGAAAAAACATGCCTCGGTGGCTGATGTCTTTAGTGCTATACCGCTTAATATATCTTTCAGGAGATCATTCATAGGTAATAAGCTATTAGAATGGCACAATCTGTTGGCTAAAATAGTACAAATTAACCTTAACGAAGAGACAAATGTGTTTATCTGGTCTCTAAATAAAAATGGAATGTTTATTGTGAAATCTATGTATAAGCATCTTGTCAGTTCCAGAGTTAGAGTTACATAGGAAATATGGCATAACTTAGCTAGGAGGAATTGGAATAGGATAGATACTACAGTTTTTGTAGTTCTGAGGAATCCATTAATCATCTTTTCCTTCATTGTTGGTATTTCAAATATCTATACATATAGTATTTGGAATTTCTCCACCAACAACGACATGTTCTCTTCATGGGTTAAACAGGGGAGGCATAAGCCAAATCTATGCCTACTGACGTGGGTATCAGCTTTCTGTTGGGCAATATGGTTGTCTCGAAATGAGGTGGTTTTTGACAAAAGGTGACCAAAAACTTTTTTGCAGGTTCTATTCAAGGGAACATATTGGCTCCGATCTTGGGCCAAGTTGCAGCGAAGTGAGAATGATGAGAAGCTCTTCATTTTAGCATACTAAACCTTGAAGACGGAAGCTTTGAAGACGGAAGCTCTGCATTTCTTTAATTCAAATGGATGGTCTTTTAGGTTGCGAATTGGTTTTTGAGTCTTCTTTGTATTTTTTTAATACTTGTGCGTGTAGCAAGTGCTACTACTTATATTAATAGTGAACTGATCCTCCTCTTTGAGGAGGTTGAAGCTAGATTTTTATCCATTATCTAAAAAAATTTATGATTATAGTTTATTTATTTATTTAACCTAGGGTTGCCACCCTTTCAAACAGAAACAAACACTACTAGAAAAATGACCTTCCATCCCATGCCTTAGTACTGATCACTTTTTGACCCGGTACTAATGCTAATATTAGTACCAGGTCAAAATTTGGGGGTCACCGTAGGCCTTTTAGTATGGGTCCTAAAAAGTCCATTTTAGTACCGGGTGGTATTATGATCCTGTACTAAAGGTCCTCGTGGCTTTAGTATCAGGTCGTAATACCACCCGGTACTAAAAGGTCACTTTTAGTACCAGGTGGTATTAGGATCCGATACTAAAAGCCTCTCCATGGGTTACTTCAAAAGGAAACTATATCCAACTCCATCATATGTGCTGTGTAGGTAAGGTGGTAAGGAAGGCTCGCGTGAGGCCGGATGTCAGCATGAAGGGAATGAGGATCCCCTGAAAAGGTGCTTACAGATCGGGCCTACCCATGTATGGGAGCTCCCTCCTAAAGAGACCCAGATAGGAAGGTGGGCCTAAACCTTGAAGGCCTGAAAAGATGAAGAAGTCATCGCATCCTTGCGGCATCCTCCTCCGGGGGAGACCTAGGAAGGGCCCACGCGGCGGATGCAGGACGCCCCTGAGGCCCCCTCCCAGGAAGGCCCGCGGGAGAGTTTGCTTCGAGGCGAAGCAACGGTGAAGTACGGGCACAGCATTCGACGAGATCAGGCTGTCAGTCACCCCTCCCCATAAAAACGCCATCATTATGGTTGATGGGACGCGCCTGAGCACCTCGGGGGCCAGTGGCTTCACCCGTCCTGTCCAATAGGTACCGCCCCCATGTCAGGAGTCGGCTCCTAGCCGTCCTTTGCTAAGGGGGGACCTACACCACGACCTCGGGAAGCAGCAAGGGCCTCCCGGGGAGGAGCCCGGAAGCAGGTTTCAATGCACCCCACCCCGGGACAGTGGGATCGAGCTAAGAGAGGAAGGAGTTGGCGAAGGGTGAAAGGATTGGCCAAGGTAAAATGGTAAAGATTGGAAATTGATATACAAAGGACCTAGCCAGGTGTCGTGAAGCCGTGTGCGTCAAGGCGAGGGGTGCCAGGGTAAGTGGTCTGCGTATCAGGGAGACTGGAGCAAGGAGGGTGGCCATTGGGCCGCCGCATTCACACATGAAAGATGGTGGAAAAGATTGGGGCCCAAGGCTTCCCCCGATCGTCCCAGCCATGGGCTAGGCCTATAAAGGGCCAGCTCTTGTACTAAGGGAAGGATAGATCCAAGTAACATAAGACACATGACATATGGTAGTACGCTTTTGAACAGCCTGAACCTATCTAAAAATTCCTCTAAGTGTAACCATCCACAAACCTCCCTCGTTGCCTCTCGAACCTCTACGCACGAACTAATCCCCAGGCTAAATCTCTAAATGGGATCCCATCGGATCCCTGCTCTCGGTGTTCGTCCACCGTCACCGGAGGTTGTGGGTTCGAATCACAAGGACTGCGCGCGCACGTATTACGCGTGAAAATCATGTGACTTCCGGCTGTTCAAAAAATTTTATCTTTATTTTTTGGGTGAAAAACAAGTTAGTACCGGTTGGTGTTACTAACCGGTACTAATACGAATAGGTACCGATGTAGCAGTCCTAAAGGACCCCCTTTAGTACCGATGTAGAGGCACCAGTTGTACAACCGGTACTAAAGGAGATTTAGCACTGGTACTAAAAGTGGAATCCGCATTAGTGAAAGGTTGATGAATGAATAAGTAAATGGATGATTGCCATGTGTCAAGTGATGCGTTTAAAGACAAAAACCCACGTGTCTTTTTTAAAAATAAATAACATTGAGCTGACCATTCTCTTTGTTGACGTTGGTCATGTTTGAAATTCCTTTTCTCCATTTGAATCCTTGTGGTCATAGTCCATTTATTTATTCATCGCTGTCTTTGATATCAAGGGGAAGGCACGCTACATCATCCAATCTCTGTAATCTCTTGGTGCAAATAATCAATGCAATGTATGCACGATTACAGATTTTTCTTACATGCATGAGGATTTGGCTTCAAGAATTCATTTAATAAACATATTGTCACAATTTGTGCCCATTTATTGTTATTTTTAATATCTTCCATGGTGACAGGATAATTGTTGGATATCCAGGGACATTCAAGGACGAAGTACTTGGATAACATATATTTAATTCAACTGATCATTAAAGACATTGGTGATCTAGCTAGATACATTCTTTCAATGCAGTGACATCAACGTATGAATGGCTCTAAAAATAGCTCAAAATCCAAAAGAAAAGGTTGTAGAAAAGATGAGCCAAAAGTCAACTCTAATCGAGCATTGTACATACCAGCCAGCCACGGATACGTTGCAGCTCACAGCTAGGGAAAGAGCCTTTAGTACCGGTCCCAAGCCTCCCCGTAGTACCGCTTGTGCTGCTATACCGGTATTGCTATATCGGTACTAAAGGGGTCTTTTAGTACGAGGTCAAATAACCGGTACTAAAGGGTACACATTAGTACCGGTTGGGGAGACCAACATCTATTTTTGATATGTGCGTGCACGGTCCGTGAGATTCGAACCCACGACCTCCGGCCTCGCACGAGCCTTCCAAGTAACCTGTGAACAGACCTGTAGTACCGGATCATAACACCACTCGGTACTAAAAGTGACTCTTTAGTATCGGGTGGTGTTATGACCCGCTACTAAAAGTTTTAGACTATTAGTACCGGGTCATAACACCACCCGGTACTAAAAGGCCTTCGGAGATCGCAATTTTAAATCTGGTAGTAATGCTAACATTATTACTGGACTAATAAGTAACCCATGACGAATGCATATTTATTTTTTGAAACTTTGAATGCTCATATTTCTAGTAGTGGCTGCTAATCCTTACAAAGGGAAGAGCTAATGATGCTGTATAACTGCTCCATGCGTCCGTTGCTCCCCATCTTCCGCCGTCGATTCTCCATCGGAAGGGCCAAGTGTTCCCTGGAGAACGGAGAGATGGACGGTTACCACGCATAGTGTACACTCGAGTACAACGAAAGGTTGTACGCACACGGTACACAAACGCTGCGAAGCTTCCCGGCAACAACATAATCTTGGACCGAATTTAAACACGAAACCAAAATTAAAAAATGAAACTGAACCAAGAAAAAATGAAAAAAGTAGACGAAAGGAAGGGGAAAAGGTGATTTATCCGCCTACACGGCTCTGGCCGACTGGCTCCACTTCCGATTCCCTGGGCCGTGGGGTCGTGGCAGACCAAAAACGACACGCTATTAGAGCTTGAGAGAGACTGGGTTAGAGCGAGAGAGAAAGAGTGTCAGATAGAGATAGAGACGGAGCCGTGGCCCGTGGAGGTGGTGGGGCCACGCAGGGCCAGCCGGCCAGGCCGAGGCCTGCGCGCTCCGTCCTTCGGCTATTTAAGCGGCCGCTCGGTGCCTTCTGGATGCCACATTCACTCGCCCGCTCCTGTCACTCACCAAGAACCCAGAGAAAGAGAGGGAGGGAGGGGAGGAGCTCAGCTCTTTCGTTTCTTCCTCCTCCGTCTCGTCGGCTCCAGCGATCACACATTTCCTCTCCCGTCTCTGTTATCTGTCCGTGGAGAGCTAGATTTGGCAACCAGCGCGAGCGAGCACCGTCCCCGCCGTCGAAAGCTCGCCACCGACGAACCGACCATGGTCTCGGCCGAAACCATCCGCACGGCCATCGGCGTCATCGGTGAGTCTCCGTTCATGTGCTCTGATGAACATCTGCATGAACGATGCACAAATCGCCTGCGGCACGTTCGCATCTATCCGAAATGGTAGCTGTACTGTGTCCGTGCGGTGTGGAGCCTGATGCCGGCTGCAGACGCCAGTGGCCGCCCCATGTCATGTGAGGGTGCCGGCATCTTTTCTTGCAACTTCCCTTTCCTCACATCCTCCTCCTGATTTCCCTTCTTCTTCATATCTCTGGTCTTTTTTCTCCTTTGGTGTGCCCAAAGCCGTTACATATATATCTTCGTCATCACAATATCTTGGCTTCAAGTCAACTCCCTCTTTAACTTGGAGCTGCAGACATTAATACGAGTAGCTAGTTTGGTCCAAACAAAATTGGAATAAATACTGACATGTTTTGAAATTAACCTTGTGGATATGCTGCAGGCAATGGTACCGCCCTTGTGCTCTTCCTCTCCCCAGTGTAAGAAAGAGATTCCGTTCCTTGCTGTCGTCACTGCTCATCTATCACCAAATGGCAATTAATCTCACAAACAAAACAAAACAAACAGGCCGACGTTCTACCGCATCTGGAAGAAGCGCGCGGTGGAGCAGTACTCGGCGATCCCGTACGTGGCGACGCTGCTCAACTGCATGATGTGGGTGCTGTACGGCCTCCCCGTGGTGCACCCGCACAGCATGCTCGTCATCACCATCAACGGCACCGGCATGGCGATCCAGCTCACCTACGTCACGCTCTTCCTCCTCTACTCGACGGGGGCCGCCCGCCGCAAGGTCATGCTCCTGCTCGCCGCCGAGGTCGCCTTCGTCGGCGCCGTCGCCGCGCTCGTGCTGACCCTCGCGCACACGCACGAGCGCCGCTCCATGATCGTCGGCGTCCTCTGCGTCCTCTTCGGGACCGGCATGTATGCCGCGCCGCTCGCCGTCATGGTACGTGCCTACGGCATGTGACCGGTGTGGTTTTAATTTCGAGTGATTATTTAATTGTTTGTTCTTGCCACTTCGCTAGTACTGTGTGGCGCTGTAGGTGGCTGTCTTCACCACCTGCTGGCTGATTAAATTACTGGGGCTGGAATGAGAATCTAGCAATAGGAAAAGAAGGGGGGGTCATTATTTTAGGTTTAGTTTGATTGAGCACGCAGCGTTGTTGGAGAATAAAATAAAGGAACCACACACGTACACATGCATGAGTAACCCTGTCGTTTCCCGTGACTGTCCGGTTCAAATAGTAGATGAAGTGTGTTCTTCTTCACTTTTGCTACTAGTATCAAGTATCAACCAGGTGTAGGATTTGGTACAAGACTTTTCCTCTGATTGTTTTGAAACGTAGTGCTCTCTTTATTGGCTTGTGTTCATGCACACCACACATGCCATGCTGTTGCAAAAGTTGTTCAGTTCTTTTCACATGCTGTGATTTTTGTCCTATAATATTTTTGTTGTCCTTCTAATGTGTCCTTTTATTCCCGTGTGTCTTTTGTACCGTTCAGAAAATGGTGATCCAGACGAAGAGCGTGGAGTACATGCCCCTGTTCCTGTCTCTGGCCTCCCTGGTGAACGGCATCTGCTGGACTGCCTACGCGCTCATCAAATTCGACCTCTACATCACCGTAAGCATGCAACTACCAGAAACTTTTCCGTCCAGTTCGCTGATTCACCGTATCAGTAGAAAACAGCAGCACTAGTACTGCTAGAATTCATTTTTTTTTTAAAAAAAAGAAGTATTGGTAGGAATCGGTCAGCGACTATTTAAAGACCGTGACGGAATCAGCCTGTACTAGTAGGGAAAGCTAGCCATGTGCTCTGAGCATTAACAAACAGAGCAAGTTAACAAAATGGGGTTAGGGTTCGGTATCGCACTCTACTACTACTGTAAGACGTTAGCTGCCTGCCATGATGCCATCACCGTCGCAATAACACACCACACGCCGGATGCCCAGCCACATGGGCACGCAGGCCAGAAGCAGTCTTTCCCCTTGGAGGGCCTCCGACCTCTTCGGTCAGGCCATGCACAGTCGCCTCCCCCTTTCCCTGCCCTTGTGGCCGCGGCACATGCGTGGAGCATGTAACCACCCCGCGTACGGTTGCCCGCGCACAGTGTGAGAGGCAGTAGTAGTTCTGTGCGGCTAGGTAGGTAGGGCCGCGGCCCCTTTCTGCTCCTAAGAGCAGGGGTTGGCAACTTGTCATGGAGCCAGCCATGGACGACAGGGCCAAGTTGGTACCGGCGTCCAGTTCCACGCCCTTGGCTTTTGCTCCAAATGCACGCGACGACACCAAGGTTCGCACCTGTGACCCCGTGTTCTCTCCGGGGCTGGCCAGGCGCCCAGGCCAGGTCAGGCCACGCCGGCCGCGGCCGAGCCTGAAGCCCTGAACACAAGTACCCAACCCCGTGAGCTACCAATGATGGCCCCTCCCCCACACGCCTTGACCGCACCTGACCAGCAGAGACCCCGCACCCCACGGCGTAGATGCGTGCACGCTGCTCCTGACCGCCCGCGTCCGGCCATCCGCCCAGGAGGACACGGCGGGCGAGCCAGATAACCAGATCACATCGCCCCGGACAGCCTCGCTCACGCGCCGTCGCTGTCGCGGCACCAAATCCGGGTCCGATCCGCTGCTGTCACGGCGGGGGGGCCATCTCGCACCACGCGGCCGCGGGCGCGCGGGAGGGCGGTGCGCGGCCAACGGACCTGGCGGCCGCGCGGGCTGTGAGACCGACGGGACCGACGGACGACGGTGCGGTGCTGCCGTCGGTTTCGCCGCCACCGGGACGGACGGGACCGACGCCTGGCCGCCTGGTTGCTTGAGCTCCCGGGCTTGTCGGTGTCCTGCCTCGCGGTCGTCGTGGATCATTGGTCGATGGCAACGCGCAACCGTGGCGTCGCGTCTCGCCATCGGAAAAACAACCGAACAGTGCCGATCGGTCCTCTCCTCAGAGAGGGTGGTGCCGTGCGTCATGAACACACGGGGCGAAGCACAGCAGCGTGCCCTTGCAAGTCGACGACAGCATGGCGTGGACGATGGGGCGCCGACGGGCGGGTGGTCCAGCCGCCCGCGTGCCACTAGTCCTACCACATACTCCGCCTCTAGCAACGTTACACGGCTACACTACACGAGCGTCGTCTGCCGTGTTCGATGCAGACGAGCCCACGAGTCAACCAGGTCTGGACGTAGCGGCCGAGCACTGCCACTGCATCGCGTCCTCGTCCATGCACCCAGTTATCCACTCCACAGCAGGTCGATGTTCCCAATGCATTCATCGCCGATATATGCATGCGCAAAAGCTGCACACAGGTAGATCGATCCCTGGACGGGCGCGTGTGTCCGTTCTATCTTCAGTATCTGACGGCTGCGGCACGGTACCCAACGAACGTGGCAGCCGCACTACACGACGCCGTCCCTTATCCATATCCCGTAGGACATGGCCAAGTCCTACAGGCTACGTACACTACAGTCTCCTATGCCCCTTAGATCAGGCTACTGCACTTGTAATTGTACTCTCCTGCGGTCCTGCCATTGCTTCTTGGGTTCTTTTATTGGGCACGTACCTAACTCGCCTTCACAACATCAGTCCTACAAATCCACGGTTAGAAAGCATCATTCTTACTAATCAGGTTTCGAAACTTTCGATTATACATTCATGCACGAATCGACAGGTAATGTACTGACGGTGCTGTGTGCCTCTCTGTCCTTGTTGCCTCGCAGATCCCCAACGGCCTGGGCGTGCTCTTCGCGGTGGCGCAGCTGATCCTCTACGCCATCTACTACAAGTCGACGCAGGAGATCATCGAGGCGCGCAAGCGCAAGGCCGACCAGATCGCCATGACCGAGGTCGTCGTCGACGCCACCACCACCAGGGCCTCCAACACCACCGCCGGCTACTGATGACGGCGGAAAGACACCGGCGGCGGACAACCAAGCTACTACCGTCCTCCTCTCCTTCCCGAAGGGATGGATCGATGTGTCTGCGTATGCATCCTATGATAACGCTGCCGTCGCCGCCGCCGCCGCCGCCGCCGCTCTGATTTTATATTTTGCTTACTACTAGTAACCTTGAAGGAAAACAAAAACAAGAGAACTGCAGAACGAGGGCTGCACTGCACTCCTGCGCTCACCTTCTATCATCATATAATATGATCATCTTCCGGTGCAGTGTTACAGCTGCTGTTAGTGGAGGGCCTTTGCTTGTTCTGATGACGCAGCCCATAGCTGCTCGATCGGTTTTCCAGTAATTTCAGTACTATTCTAATGCTCTGTTTTATCCTTTCCTTTCCTTTTCTTTTCTTTTCTTTTCTCTTCTTTTGTTGCCCCTTCTGCCTTCCTCTCTTCTATGCTGTAAATGGGAGGATGGTACTGCTGAGGATTAAAAAAAAAGATTTCTGAAAAAAATATCATGCTGCTCCCCTGTCCTGCACTCAGTAAATTCCTGTGTTTGGTGCAAGCCAGTTGATTAGTAGTACTGCTTGCCTCAAGGTAGCGAAAAGGAAATGATGCACTCAGTAAATTCTAGACTTCTGGTAGTAAAAGACAACGGGTCAAAAAACAATTCTTAGGTATCGTCACTGACATCATTTCTGTTGGTTATTGCAACGACGTGATCGTGCATGGGTCATGTGGCGACGACTACATTGCCTAAGACCCAGCGAAATAACGGTAGCTTCCCTCATCCCCAAGTCAGATTTTTTACAAGAGTAGCCATGCCCCGTTAGCAGTACTCTCTCGAGTCTTTAATTAGGATATGACCCTGGAACTTTGCTTGATTAGGAATTTAGAATATAACATGGGCCACATGAGCTTAATCAGTTGATTAGTGTTTCGTGTCAGGGTTTCTACATGCAACATTATTCCCCTGTTTTGTGCCCAGTAATTTACGTTTTTGCTTACTAGTAACAAAAAGGTGAACAAGGGCTCTGCAGCACTGCTGCACTCGTCTTTATCATGTACAGACTGTACAGTACTATATTGTTCCGGGCTTGCCTGCTTGTTCCTAAGCAACCCCAGACCCCAAGCTGCTTGATTTTCCTGTCATTTTGGAAACTATTCTAATGCTCTGCTTTTAAATTTTATTTTATTTACCCCCTATTCTGCCTTCCTCTCTTTTATGTTGTATAAATCGGAGGATGGTGCTTGCTGTGGCTGAGCTTAGCTTAACCCAGAAAATAAAAAATGTATATGAGAAAAGGGAAAAAAAATGATGTTTCCCTCTCCTGCACTCTGCAAATCCTCTGTTTTCTTTCTTCAAGGCAGCCGGCCCGGAATGATATCTTCCATTCTAAAGAGATAAAGGATCAAAATCTGGTGCACACTAACCCGGCTAATACGAATTCAATGACGCGAGTACCGCATGGGTCGCAGTGGATTCCTTTCGAACATGTAAAACTTTGACCTTAACACCTCCAAAAAATTTGGATTGAAAATGGAAAAATCATATTTATAGTTTGTCCTAAACAGTAGTTTCATAGTAGTACTATTGAAAAAAGTGGGACAAGATTAGAGTATGACCTTTACAATATTGTCCATAACCAACTTGAACACTTTTTACTAGGATATGATGTAGGCCACATGAGCTTAATCATTTGACTACTATTTGACTATGTTATGACCATGTCTATGAGGTTAATCAACTGGAACACTTTTTGCCTACTAGGATATGACGTAGGCCACATGAGCTTAATCAGTCTACTACTATTTGACTATGGTATGACCGTGACTACATGAGCTTAATCAATTGGATTGGATGCTTGCAACTCCGTGTTACTTTAGTATTATTGTAATTCTCTGTCTTTTATATTTGTATTTTTCGTCTTCTCCTTCTCTATTGTAACCTGAAAGACGGTGCTGAGGATAATTCAGAACAAATGAAGATCCGTAAACAAAATGAATCTGTCTCATGTCCTTTGTGTTCAACACATTGACAGGGGATGACTTGCTGCAGACTCGTACATCAGTTGTATTCTTGTTGTTTTAGAGTCACGTTGTATTCATGTTGTGACCACCTGGTGAACGGTGGGTGAGAGCAACCCAGGTGAAACAGCGATGTTGGCCGCCCTGATTTCCAGGTCAAATTCGCAGGGAAACTGGTCACGCCCACACACACTCCCCGATCGTGACATGGGCTTGCGACCTTGAGTCCAAGGCGAGCTTCACCAGTCAGTTTCAACCGCGGCACTATACTATTCGAATCGGATCGGACTGACCTTGACGACGAGATGAGCTTATTACAACCAATAATTGACGCCTCTTGGACGCTGCCGAGACACTTCTCTGTCCAGTAGTCACTGTCCGTGGTTCCGCCTGGTATACAAGGCAAGCGGAAACACTGCTCCGATCGCTCTGCTCGTGCTGCGCAGTTGGTCGGCTGATGGTGATGACTAGCACAAACATGGCGCGTCAAGAAACCGATGGCGGAGGGAGAGCAGCCGTGTCAGGACGGGCCTTCACCGATCCGGCAACGCCGCAACCGTCCAGACAAAAGGGAACAGACAGGCGTGCTTGATCGACGCCGGCCCAAAGACGAATTGGGATTTTCGTTCTGCTGCTAGAGTGGTGAAGCGTCCATGGGCCATGGCTATGGTTTTCTGCGGCCAGTCATTTCTGCTGTGCCGAGAACGGATCTCGCTGTTTTTTCTTTGCCTGTCGCTTCGAATCTCGATGGTCGGGAACATGGTAGCGTATACACCAGTTAAGCATAGGGAGCAGAGGATGCCAGAGCTCGCCATGGCGACGGACCGATCTTGCTTGGAAACATACGGCTCTTGAGCATTCAGGTTGTCGATCTGCCGGTCCCCGACCCTGTTCTGCACGGCGCGTTGTGTTGTAGGACACCGGTGTATGTACTGCACTGAGCACGGTTGGTCTTTGCTGAAAGCTACCTAACGTGTTGGTGCAGTGTTCCCAATTGTCTACCAGACGGACAGACAGTGACTTCAGCAAGGCTCGAGAGCCACTGCTGCGTGAGTGACACTGTCCGTCTGCCTCGTCGTGACACCGCTGCACGGTGGTCGGCTGGTGGCGATGACTAGCGTAACATGGTGCATGTTCTCTCCGACCAACATCAAGATGTTTGACAGCCGTGCGCCCGTGCCAGGATCTCAGCTTTACGGATTTGGCAAGGCCACTGACTTCAGCACAGAAGAAACACAAGCGTACATACATGCATCTGGGGCGGGAAAGACGAATAGGCATTTTTTATAGTGCCAGCGAAATGAAGAAGTGAACATGGCTTTGGTTCGTCAACCAGGCTCGGGGTTTCTATCGTCACAGAAACCAGTCACTACATTTGTTTCCAAATATGATTCACGCAAAAAAACAATACAAAAAATAATACAAAACAAATCCAGGAGGTGCTTTACACTGGTGTGACAGTACCTTATCCTGCCGAGACATTTTTACCCTCTCCATTCATTTTTACATGAAGACGAATTTTGTTTCGTTAGGACAAATCTACATCAAACAATACGAGAGTACATAATACTACCACTTAGTGGTATATAGTATAGTGAAGATCTGACCGTTTATGTAAAACGTGAGATTTCAAATGGAATGATTTAGTAGACTCTATACTAGTGTAAAAAAAATACTATAATGATGTTATTTGTGTTCTTTTATCATGATGCTCTTATAATATCTATACTATTCATGTATACTACCCATACCGTATGAAGTTTTCATTAGTATACAATTAATCTTGACCATAGGATATTTTTATACTAATCCTTTCCAAATATTAATCCGTAAAAAAACTTAACAATGCATCCATCCAATTAACCAAGTGGCAGCAAGCACTTGAATCATGCGTGCACACTTGAGCCTACCCGGTCCCGGTGGCCAGGACGAACGGGGGACAAGATCGCCGGCCTACTACACGCGTGATGCTAAGCTTGCTGCGGCCAAGAATTTATTCTGCAATATATGTGGCGAGGTGACATGTACGCCGGCAGGCTCCCAGCACGCTTTGGCGTCGGATCAAGGGTGCGCATCAAGGAATGAATGGGGGCGAATTCTACACCGGTGGAGAAACGATTTTCGATCCTTGAATATATATCTCGGTCGTTTTTTGACCCGGAACTAATAGAACTTTAGTTCCAGGTCAAATTCCCACCACCGACAGCCACCTCCGACGGGCTAGTAAAGCTAGAAGCATCTAAGGGAATCTGACGGTGCATTTAGTCCCGGTTGGTAGCACACCGGTTTGTGTTACCAACCGGGACTAAACACCCGGCCTATAAAATCCTCTTCTTCCTCCCCGAGCTTGAGCCACTCACACAGAGAGCACGGGCTCTCCTTCTCCATGGCAACTTGGCAAGCTTAGAGAGGTGCTGCTCGATTTTTTCATCAATTTCATGGGGATTTCACTCATCCAAAGTATTGTAAAGGTTAGCTACTTCGTTATTATACTTTGTTTTGTACTTTAGAGATAGAGAAAAATGAGTTTTTTAGAATGAGAGACAATGAAGAGGATTTATATATATATATATTTGAGCTAGAATTTGATGGATAGATAGCTTGCTTGTTATATATGATTCATATTAGATAAAGAACTTGATCAATATTAGGTATGGGAAAAAATAGAGTAAATGTATTTTTAATATTTAGTCCATGCAATAAAATTGAGATAAATAAATAGTCCTTGCAATCAAATTGAGGTAAAAAATAGAGTAAATGTGTTTTTAATATTTAGTCCTTGCAATAAAATTAGGTAAAAATAAATAGTTTGCATGTTAAATTAGAGTGACATGAACCCACCCACTAGTCAACTTAATGCTAGAGTTGTGGAACAGGACAATAAAGTTACACTAGAAACTACAGACGCTCCATAGTAGACTTCATGGAGTCAAGAATCCAAAAATAATGGTAGAACAGAAGAACTTCGAGTCCACAAACTTTGGCTGAATATCATAATAGAATCTTGAAATAGTTTTCCAAATACCTTTCGGAGCCACATTCTCATAATAGAAGTATGGTGGCCCAGTAGCCTGTTCAGGCAGAGATTTGTTCACTAACCTTGACCATCAGCTTTTGATGTTCGTTGATGGCTTGCATTATTTTCTCGAAGTGGCCAAAGCCAACAAGCTAGAGAAGAGATTCATATGTTGTCCATACTTCCAATGGAGTAACGAGAAGACTACTCTTCCTGAGGGACTCTTCACAGCCACTTGTTTAGATACGGTTTCATGCCTAACTATTTGGTTTGGACCAAGCACGACGAAAGAGGGGTTATAATGGAAGACGACAAAGAAGAGGAGGATGATAACAACATTCCGGACTGGGCTGCATGCCAATCTTTTGCAAATACTACAATGAGCGAGACTGATGAAGGAGAGTTTGCAGAAAATAGCCCTATTGATGATCTTGGTCAGGTGCTATGGGATGCACAGAAAGACTGTGAAACTGAGAAGGAATCAAAAAAGTTACAGCGTATGATAGATGGTCACAAAAAATTATTGTACCCAGATTGCAAGTAGGGAAATGCTGCAATGGAAGGTAAAAAATGGTAAAAAATGATGTGTCCTATGAGGCATGAAAATTGTAAAGAATATGCTTCCCGAGAATAATGAATTGTTGTCCACAACAAAGGAAGCTAAACAGGTTGTTTCCCTCTAGATTGGAGGTTCAGAAGATACACGCAAGCCCTAATGATTGCATCATTTATTGTGGTGACAAATACGAGAAATTGGATGCTTGTCCTATGTGCGAGGCGCTGCGGTATAAGATCAGGCGAGATGATCCTGGTGATGTTGAGGGGCAGCCTCTCAAGAATAGAGTTCCCGCGAAGGTGATGTGGTATTTCTCTATAATACCATGTTTGACGCATTTGTTCATAAACAAGGTGAATGCTAAGTTGATGCGATGACACAAATAAGAACGTAAGCAAGATGACATGCTGAGACACCCCGCGGATGGGGCCCAGTGGAGATCAATTGATAGAGCATTCCTGAACTTTGAAAGTGATGCAAGGAACATAAGGTTTGATTTAAATACTGATGGATTCAATCCATTCGGTGAGTTGTGTAGTGGTCATAGTACTTGGCCTGTGACCCTATGTAGGTTCAACCTTTCTCCTTGGTTGTGCATGCAGTGGAAGTTCATTAGGATGCCGGTGCTTATCCAAGGCCCAAAACAACCCTGCAACGACATTGACGTGTACCTAAGACCGTTGGTTGATGCACTTTTACTGCTCTAGAAGGAAGAAGGTGTATATGTATGGGATGAGGATAAACAAGAGATCTTTGACCTACAAGCATTGTTGTTCATAACCATCAATGATTAGCCTGCATTGAGTAACTTTTTAGGACAGACAAACAAGGGATATCAGAGCTGTACCCACTGTTTAGATGACACAGACAACATCTATTTGAAACACTGTAGGAAGGTCGTGTGTATGGGTCATCATCGATTTCTTCTTTCTAACCACCCGTTAAGAAAGAAAGGACTGCATTTCAAAGGGGCGCCAGACCGTTGTAAAAAACCTGCACATCATAACGGAAAGCATGTATTTAAGATGATAAAGAATGTAAGGGTAGTTTTTGGAAAGGGTTTAGATAGCGAAACTATTACGAACGACGATAACGGACGTGCACCCATATGAAAGAAAAAGTTTATATTTTGAGAGCTACCTTATTGGGAAATCCTAGAAGTCTGCAATGCAATAGACATGATGCACCTGAGGAAGAAAATCTTTGCGTGAACGTGTTAGGCTTCTTGGGTTGTTATGGGAACTTAAAAGATACATTGGAAGCATGACAGGACCTGAAACATATGAAGCACTACTTATGTCCTGTGAGTTATACTCTCACCAGGGAAGAGAAGGATAGCATGTTTGACTGCATGAATAGTATCAATGTTCTGTCTGGGTACTTCTCGAATATAAAGGAAATAATAAGTATGAAAGAAAAGAACTTCACAAATCTAAAGGTCCATGACTGCCACATGTTGATGACCCAGTTGCTTCCGGTTGCACTAAGGGGTATTCTACCGGAGAATGTACGATTGGCGCTTGTAAAGCTACGCGCTTTTCTCAATGCGATTTCGCATAAGCCAATCAATCCAACCAAGCTACTAAACTATAGAATGATGTGGTACAATATCTTGTTAGCTTTGAGTTGGTATTTCCACCATCCTTCTTCAATATTATGACGCACCTCTTGGTTCACCTAGTCAAAGAGATTACAATTCTCGGTCTAGTATTTCTGCACAATATGTGGTCTTTCGAGAGGTTCATGTCAGTCTAAAAATTGTGTTCTTAATCGTGCCCATCTAGAAGGAAGCATCGCTAAGGGATATGGAATAGAGGAGGCCATTGAGTTTTGTGTTGATTTTATTGACTCAATTTACTCAATTGGGGTTCCAGTATCATGCCACAAGGGGAGGCTATGGGGAAAGGGCACCCTTGGAAGGAAATCAAGTTTGAGCAATAATAGTGATTTGTTCCATAAAGCACACTTCATAGTTTTGCAGCAATCATCCTTTTTGGCTCCGTATATCGAGGAACACAAGCAGATTCTATTTCCCAATACCCAACAAAATTCGATGCCTCAATTATATGTCATCACATCGATACTTTTCCCTCTTGGTTGCATCAACACCTTATGGGTAACTCCGCAATTCATGAACAACTCGCTTGGTTAGCTAGGGGACCTTCTAGCACAATCGAGAAATTGCAAGGTTACAAGATAAATGATTATACATTTTACACGAGAGTCCAAGACCACATCAACCAAAATAGTGGTGTCAGTATAGATGCCATAGACAACAATGGGAGAAAGGACTTGTATCATGGTTTCATAGGGGAGATCTGGGAACTCGAATACAGACTGCTGAATAGTCCTTTATTTCGTTGCCAATGGGTGGAGCTGACTGGAGGTGGCGTAATGAAAGATCAGTATGGAATGACAATAGTGGACCTGGACTGGATATAATGATAAACCATTCGTCCTTGCCATTGATGTGCATACAATAGTGGACCCGGACTGGATACAATGATAAACCATTCGTCCTTGCCATTGATGTGCATCAGATTTTCTATGTGAAAGATATGTCTAGCAAACCCAAGAAAAATTCAGAAGATAAAGAAAAACCATGGGAGCCAAAATACCACATGGTTCTTCCAGGTAAAAGAAAAATCGTGAGAGTTGAGGACAAAACGGACCAGTCAGATGATTATGATTAGTTTGATGGCATGCCTCCATTCACTGTTGAAATTGACCAAAGCATCATCCTAGCTAAAGAAGAGGCTCCGTACTTATGCCGTGATCATAACCAATGAACTTTCATCAAGAAGAAGTTTTTTAACGTTTTGTAATGCACTATATATGGTGCACCTTTATGTAATGCACTATGGCCATCAGAACCTTTCAATCATATTATAATGCTCTATGGTGAACCTTTATTCGATCAATATAAACAATGTTAACTTAACCACATACATCAATTGCATTTTTGCACGTTAAAAATATTTAATGGAAGAGTTTGTTGATCAATTGATGCATTAAAATAATTATTTTAGAAACTTAATAAACTAGTATAGAATTAGTGATTGATTCAAACTTATTTTAAATATACTTGCTAATTTAATATAATTTTGCATGTTCAAAATATGTAAATTTTTTATTTTCCTTTAGCAACACTAGTACAAAACAACTCGAAACACATACAAATTAAAACTATAAAACCAATTGTAGCACTAATGAGAAATGAAAAGGAGGGCCTTTAGTCCCGGTTGATAATACCAATCGCGACTAAAGGGATCTTTTTCATCTCCCGCGCTTAAAGCCCCCTTTAGTCTGGGTGGTAAGCCCTTTAGTCCCGGTTGGCAACTCCACCCGGGACTAGGGGAGAGGGGGTATAAATATCTCTTCTTTGCCCCTTTCTTCCTCCTCGCTTCACTTCCCCGATCCACCACCTCTTGTTTGCTCCGTCCTGATCGCCGCATCCTCCTCCACGGCCGTCGCTGGCCCCTATTGGCGTGCCACGCTACCCTGTCCTCCTCCACTGTCGGCACTCCCCGCGCCTCTCCATTGTCCTCCGCCCTGGCCTGGCTACGCCACTCCTACGCTGCCATCGCCAGCGTGACCCTAGCCCGACACCCTGGTGTGACCCTCCACTGTCAGCGCTGCCCCTCTCTCTAGCACCGCTAGGTGGCCACTGCAGATAGGGCAGTGCCATCGCCGCCAGCATCTTCCCCGGCCATCGCGCCTACCGCTCCTCGTCGTCGCCTTGTGGCTCACCACGCCCGCACCATCCCTATCCCGGGCCTCCTCATCATCGTCGTGAGCCTCCCAGCCGCCGCCGCCTCACGGAGAGGTACACGCGCGCGGTAGCGCTGGCGCAAGCCCTCAGTTTGCTCATGCAATCCATTTTTTTTTAAATTAGGAAATTCAAAAGAAAATTAGTAGAAATACTAGAAAATAGTAAAACTTAGTATTAAGTAGTAGAAAATTTTATAATTTAGTAGATTAGTGGAAATGCTTTGAAAATTAGTATACTTTAATAGAAATTAGTATAATTTAGGATAAATGCTTTGGAAATTTGTATAATTTAGTAGATTTGTGGAAATGCTTAGGAAATTAGTATACTTTAGATGAAATTAGTACTCCCTCCATCCCAAATTGTAAGTCATTCCAAGAATCTTGGAGAGTCAAAGCATCTCAAGTTTGACCAAAATTATAGAGAAAATTATAAATATTTATGACATCAAATAGGTATACTATGAAAATATAATTGATGAAGAATCTAATGATACTTACATGATGTCGTTGTCAGGATTTGTGGATCAAGACTTAGACTAGTAAATTTCTTTTATGCGCGTAAGGCCAGGTGGTGGCGTGGGAAACATGGGTTTAGACTGGTTCAGGCAAATGGAGCCCTACATCCAGTATCGAGGATCCTCGTATTGCCCATGCGGGGTTCTGTAGTAGGGGTTACAGATCGGCGAGAGAGGGACTGGTCCCTGGTCTCTTTGTGCTTGTGCCCTCAAGGAGCTGAGAAGTGTGTTGTGGCTTATGGGAGAAGAAAGCCGATCCCCTCCTCCGGCCCTTGGTGCCTCCTTTTATATCGTAAGGTGGGTGGCCGGAGTTACAGCTGGGATCGGGCGAAGAGGACCGTAAAAGTGTAAACGTAGTACGGTAAAATATACGGCAGGAAGGGAGGAACAAGTTCCTAGACGCCCGACGCCTTCGCCGGCCCCTGACGAGCACCGGCGTGCATGCCGGAGGGGGGGCAGCCGTGTGCCAACTGTCGTCGCGCCCTTCAGATAGCTCCTTCGGCATTCGTAGGCGTCGGGTTATGATGAAGGCGTTTCGTCTTTATCCCGGCGTCCGTTGGGGAGGACGGTGGATGCTACCGTTCTGATGATGGCTTCTGGAGAGAGGGCGTCACATCCTTGCTGCCGGGCGCGCGGGACACGAGGGCGCGCGGGGCCTGAGGACAGGCGAGTCTCTCCTCCGCTCCAGTCGGCGCAGGCCATGAGTACCCTGCGGCGAATGGAAGGGAGCCGCCAGCACTGTAGCTTGTACAGTATGGTCGTGCATGGGTACTTGCAGCGGGTTGCGTGAGGAGCGCGGTCATCCTTTCCCCTGCCAGGCCTGCGGCGCATTTATGACGAGGCCGACGAGGGGGACCCACGGGATTGTTTATCTTGTCCACCTGGTCCGCTTCCGAGGGGGATGTCCGCCCTGGGGGCCCCAGCGAGTCCGACCCCTGTGCTCGGGGTCGGACGAGGCGGAACCTTGTGGCGAGGGGTCGGGCGCCTCCGACCCCGGGGTCGCAGTCGGACGAGGCGGAAGCCTCGTGGAGGGAGGTCGGGCGCTCCCGACCCCGGGACCGTGGTCGGGCGAGGCGGAGTTTTGATTATGCTAGGCAGGCCCGGGCCTTCGCGTCTGCTCTTTTAAGCGGTATTTAGGGGTCGTTAATATTTCCCCCCAACAGTAGCCCCCGAGCCTGTGGTGGAGCAAAAGTGCTCCTCCAGAGGCTTCTTTCGCCGTTTCGCCGCAGATTTTGTTTATGGTGCACTTGCTTTATCCCAGCTTGGCCGGGGAACCTGCGAATCGTGACCACACGCGTGGCCATTGGTTGCGATGCTAGCCCCCGAGCCCCCGCGCGTTGCAGGAGACCGATCGGGAGGTCAGGTCGACTTTTGATCGTTGCCCCTCAGGTGTACGTTCGCTAGGACGGAGGGGTTGAGCCGTGCCATGTTATCCTCATTGGACGAACCGTGGTGCTCGTTTTGAGCTGCGAACGGGTAGGTTCGAGTGGAGTCCCGGTCCCCGTTTGGGGGGGGGGTCCGGCTCGGGCCAAGCTAGTGGCGTACTCCAATCTCCCGCCGGCCAGTTCATATAGTTCCCGGGTGCGTTCGGCCGGATCTAGGGGCTCATTGCCTTTCCCTGTGGAAAAACCATGAACTTTATGCCGGACAGGACTCGAACGTGAGGTCGGGACGCCCTCGGCTTTCGCCTGCCTGGGTGTTGGCCGCTAGCGGACCCGTCCCTTCTCACCCCTTGCTCGGGGGGTGTCTTGAGGCAGCTGTCGAACCCGTGGTGGGCCAGCCTTCGAACCTCTGGACCGTAATGGGCCGTAGGGGCGTTTCAGCCCCGTATCCCTTTCTTACCTCTCGGTGGGCCTTGGGCCGGAACGGAGCGGTCGTTGCGTCTTGGCCGAACGTGGGGGACGTCGTGGGCGTACCATCCGGGAGGTGGAGTTATGGGGAGCGCCGTCCCGTGAATCGAGGAGGATAGGATGTTTTCGCGGCCGATTGTGCATGCGGTTTTCGAAAAGGAAGTGGGCGTGGTAGGGGCGTACCTGGCGCCGCATTTATGGCGGCAGGGGCGTCGATTTGGCTTCCCCCGCACCTTTCCTATAAAAACGGGAGCCCGCCGCGTTGGTTCCGCCCGCCTTCTGCATTCGAGCCCTTTCGTCCTTCAGCCTCGCGCTTAGTTCATCCGCGCCCGCTTCGCTTTCCTCCGCTCCAAGCCGCGCCCTTTCTTCCCACCTCCATTGATCTTCCTCCTCCTCCGGCGATGGGTTCCTGGGGGATCTCCCATTTCACCTCCTCGCACGCCGAGGGCCTGGTGCGGAAAGGCCTCCTCTACGAGAGGACGGCGGTGGGCGAGTGGGAACTGCTGGGGATGGAGCAAGTGCCGACGCCCCCCTCCGGCTACGTCGTCTCCTTTGCTCACTTCCTTGAGCGGGGGTTCGCTTCTCCCTCGAGCCGCTTCTTCCGGGGGCTCCTCCACTACTACGGGCTCGAGCTCCAGCACCTTAATCCTAATGGGATTCAGCACATTGCGGCATTCGTCGCACTGTGCGAGGGGTTCCTGGGCATCGAGCCCAACTTCTCGCTGTGGAAGTACTTTTTCACAGTGAGCTTGTACCAGAAGACGGAGAAGCGGGGGAGCCAGCAGCGGTCGCCTCCGGTGCCGATTGGGTGCGCCGGGATCCACCTTCGCCATACTTGCTCCAAGGAGTACATGGAGATGAAGACCTCAGCGTCCCACAAGGGGTGGCACAACCAGTTGTTCTATGTGAAGAATTACTCGGACTCCCCCCTGCCGGGGTTCACCGGCCGCACCATCGATGTGGCGCCGTGGGCGTACGGGCCGGTGGAGAAGGAGAAGAAACGGATCTTCGACTTGCTGCAGGCCATCGAGCGGCTGAAGAGGAGCGGGCTCACCGGCGCCGGGGTCATCGGAGCGTATCACGCCCGGCGAGTGGCGCCGCTAATGCTCCGGGTCCGCCCGCTTGCCGCCATGACCCCCGACGCGCCGACCGAGGGCACCGCCTTGGCGGCGGGTGCGCTTGCCGCTCCCGAGATCCGGCAGCGCATTCGGGAGGCGCTGGAGAATAAGGACGCGGAGTAACCGATTCCCGGGCACCAGCCGATGCGCCCGGACGCGGGCTTCATAGACCTGGTAAGGGGTTGGGGCGTGGACCTCTTTTCTTTGTGTCTCGCGATTGTCATTCTGACTTGGGGCCGTTTTGCGTTCGTAGGGCGCACTGACCCGGGCCGTGGACTCGCTCCCGCCGGTGCCGGAGGATGCTGAACGGCGGACGCGCAACCGTCTCCTTGCCGAGGCGCAGAAGCGTCGCAAGGACAAGATGACGGCGAAGAAGAGGAAGAAGGCCGCCAAGGAGTTCTAACGGTGGCGGAGGGGTCCGGTCGTGTCAGACGACGACAACGACGATGACGATGATGATGAAGAGGATGAAGATGAGGAAGATGATGAAGAGGAGGAACTGATTTCCTCCTTCCGATCGGGCGCACTCGCAATTCGGGAGGTGCGCCCGCGGACGGCCACGGGGGATGAAGCGGAGGAGGCGTCCGCCCAGGCCTTGGCTCCGCAAGGTCCTGGGGCTGCGCCCCAGGGGTTGGCACAGGGCGCCCCCCAGGAGTTGACGCGGGACGCCCCCCAGGGGCCGGCGCGGGGCGTCTCCCAGGAGCCAGTGCGGGATGCTCCCCAGGGGTCAGCAAGGGGTGTCCCCCAGGGGTCGACACGAGGCTCTTCCCTGGAGCCGGCGCGGAGCGCCCCTCGGGGGTCCTCGGAACCCGCCCCCGCTGCCGCTCTGGAGCCGGCGCGGGGCGCCCCCCAGGAGTCCGCCCAGGGCGTTTCCCGGGGGTCCGCGGAGACCGCCCCCACCGTCGCTCCCGAGACGGGAGGGCAGCGAAGCGGCGATAAGCGGCCGCTGCCGGATGCCCCGGGGTCGGCGTCGGGCTCCGAGGCGAAGCGCGCACGCCGTCCTTGTGCTTCAAGAACGTAAGTTGGCCTTCCTTGCGTTCCGTTCCTCTCCCTTCTCGCGTTTGTTCCTGCTGATGTTTGTCCGTCGGTGTGCAGCGCCGCTCCTCGTGGCCTCGTCCTGCAGCTGTCGCCTAAGAAGGCGTTGCGGGTGTCGTCCTTCTCCGGGGGGCAGGCCGCGGTTCCGCCCGCGGCGAGCGGCGGGGTCCCTGGTGAGGCCGCAGACCCCTCCGCGGAGGCGGTCCCCGTGATGGCGGCTGGCGGAGCAACGGCGGCATCGGTCGCGGGAGGGGGAGCGGACCCCACTCCACCTTCGGTTTCCCCGATCGCCCCTACAGCGCAGGGCATGATCCCCCCGGGTTCTCAGGCCGGGGAGGTGATCGACCTTGACGCCGACGAGGCGGAGGAGGCGGCGGCGACGGGAGGTGGGGCGGATGCCCCCGCAGCCGTGGCGGGATCGGCGGCGGAGGGAGCGCCTGCCCCCCAGAGTGCGGCGGAGGAGGCGACGGCGACGGAGGCGGGGACCTCCGCCCCGATTACCCCTGCGGAAGTGGCTCCGACGGCGGAGGCGGAGGGGCCCGCTGGGGGGACTCCGGCAGGAACGGAGGAGCCTCCCAAGGTGGTTGCGGCGGGGGGCGAGGTAGCCGCGGGGATACCGCTGCTTGCGCCGGAGGTGGCGCCGCCACGGGGCGACCCTGCGGCGGCCTCGGCGGTGACGAGTGTGCAGGCGCCGGGGCCGTCGGTGAACCCGGCGGCTTCCGGTGTGATGGTGCCGACCTTGACGGCAGCGTCAGGATCGGCTCCTACCTTGGCCTCGGCTCCCACCGTTCCCAGGGCGATGCGGAGCCCGTTGAGGAGGGCTTCGTACTCGGCGACATTATTGGATGCAGGAAAATGAAGGCAGATCATGTACCTGATGCGCACGCCCAGGGGAGAGACGAAGACGAGGCCCGCTCCGGCACGGGCCCTCATCAGTGATCCATCGAAGTACATTGTCCAGTACTCCTGCTTCTCTGGTGCCGATGGCGTTTGAATCTCCGTCCACTCTGCAACAAAGTCGGCGAGTGCCTGGGACTTGATGGCGGTGCGGGGGATGTAGGTGATACCCTGGTCCATGAGCTCAAGCGCCCACTTCGCGATCCTCCCCATAGCGTTTGGGTTCCGGATTACTTCGCCTAACGGGAATGATGAAATAACCGTTACCGGGTGGGAGGTGAAGTAGTGGCGCAGCTTCCTCTTCGTGATAAGGATGGCGTAGATGAGCTTCTGGATCTGTGGGTAACGTGTCTTGGATTCGGACAAGACTTCGCTGATGAAATACACCGGGCGTTGCACCTTGAGAGCGTGTCCCTCCTCTTCTCGTTCCACCACCAGGGCTGCGCTAACCACCTGGGTGGTCGCCGCGATGTAGAGCAGGAGGGGCTCGACGTCGGTAGGCGGGACTAGGATCGGGGCCTTCGCCAGGAGGTCCTTGAGTCGATCAAGTGCCTCCTGGGCCTCGCCGGTCCATTCGAAGCGGTCAGTCTTTTTTAGGAGCCGATAGAGAGGAAGCCCTCGCTCGCCGAGGCGCGAGATGAAGCGGCTTAGAGCCGCCAAGCATCCCATGACGCGCTGAACTCCCTTTATGTTCCGGATTGGCCCCATGTCGCTGATGGCCGCTATCTTCTCCGGGTTTGCTTCGATGCCGCGTACGGAGACGATGAAGCCTAATAGCATGCCCCTTGGGACTCTGAACACACATTTTTCGGGATTGATCTTAATACGCTTATCCCTCAGCCTTTCGAAGGCTAGTTCAAGGTCGGGGACGAGCTGGTCGCCCCTCCTGGATTTGACTACGATGTCGTCAACATAGGCCTCAACGGTCCGCCCGATGAGGTCTCCGAAGCACTTCAGCATGCATCGTTGGAAAGTAGCCCCCGCGTTTTTGAGGCCGAATGGCATCTTAACGTAGCAGTAGGGGCCAAAGGGGGTGATGAAGGAGGTAGCGAGCTGGTCGGCCTCTTTCATCGCGATCTGATGGTAGCCGGAATATGCGTCGAGGAAGCTAAAGGTCTCGCACCCGGCGGTTGAGTCGACTATTTGATCTATGCGTGGCAAAGGAAACGGGTCCTTTGGACACGCTTTGTTGAGACCGGTATAATTGACACACATCCTCCATTTCCCGTTCTTTTTTGGTACAAGGACAGGATTAGCCAGCCACTCGGGGTGGTGCACTTTCTTGATGAACCCGGCCGTCAGAAGCTTCTGGAGCTCTTCGCCGATGGCCTTGCGCCTTTCCTCGTCGAAACGGCGCAATCCTTGCTTCACTGGCTTGGAGCCGGCCTTGATGTTCAAGGAGTGCTCGGCGACTTCTCTCGGAATGCCGGGCATGTCCGAGGGCTTCCACGCGAAGACGTCGCTATTCGCGCGGAGGAAGTCGACGAGCGCGCTTTCCTTTTTGGGGGATAAGGCCGCGCTGATCCGCACGACTCCTCCGTTGGAGCAGCTGGGATCGAGGGGGACCTCCTTGATGCCTTCGGTGGGCTCGAAGGAGGTGTTCGGCTGCTTGGAGTCGGGCCGGTCCTCGGTGGCCTCCGCAAGTTGGATCGCCAGGTCGCTCGTGCCGGTGATGGCCGCGGCGTACTCGCAGCACTCTACGTCGCACTCGTACGCCTTTTGAAAGGTCGTGCCGACGGTGATGACCCCGTTGGGCCCTGGCAGCTTGAGCTTGAGGTAGGTGTAGTTCGGGATAGCCATGAACTTTGCGTAGCATGGCCATCCCAAGATGGTGTGGTAGGTTCCGCGGAACCCCACCACCTCGAAGGTGAGGACCTCCTTCCTATAGTTGGAACGGGTCCTGAACGTAACGGGCAAGTTGATTTGACCGAGAGGCATTGCCTGCTTCCCTGGCATGACGCCATGGAAAGGCGCCTTGCTGGGACAGAGGCGGGAACGGTCGATCCCCATAGCGTCGAGGGTCTCGGCGTAGAGGATGTTGAGGCCGCTGCCTCCATCCATGAGCACCTTGGTGAGGCGCGTCGTGCCGACGATGGGGTCGATGACGAGAGGGTAACGCCCCAGGTGCCGGACGCGTCCAAGGTGGTCGGACCTGTCGAAGGTGATGGCCGGCCCCGACCAGTCCAGGAAGGCCGGAGTCGCGGGCTCGACCGCGTAGACCTCCCGGCGCTCCAGCTTCTGTTGGCGCTTGATGTCGTACGCCGCAGAGCCGCCGAAGATCATGAAGCAGCCGTCCACCTTGGGGAAGCCGTCTTCCTTCTCTTCGTCGCCCTTCTTTTCCTCCTCGGGCTTCCGCTTCCGGTCGCCTTTCACCGGATTGCCCATGAAGTACCTCTTCATGAGGTTGCAGTCTTTGTAGGCATGCTTCACGGGGAACTCGTGGTTCGGGCACGGTCCCTCAAGCAACTTGTCAAAGAAGCCGGGAGTACCCTCGGGGGGCGGCTGTCCTCGCTTGCGCTCAATTGCGGCCACGAGGGGGGCCTCGTGCCGCTGTTTGCCCTTCTTCTTCTGCTGGCGGTTGGAGGTGCCTTCTTCAGCATCCTCCTCCCGCTTCGCCTTGCCTTTGGAGCGGTCGAAGATCGCTCCAACAGCCTCTTCGCCTGAGGCGTAGCTAGTGGCGATGTTGAGGAGATCCTCCGTGGTTCGCGGGCCTCGGCGCCCCAGCTCGTGGACGAGGGGCCGGTAGGAGGTTCCCGCTAAGAAAGCCCCTATGACGTCGGCGTCCGCGACGTTGGAGAGCTCGGTGCGCTTCCTGGAGAAGCGCCGGATGTAATCCCGGAGGGACTTGTCCGCCCCCTGGCGACAGCTCCGGAGGTCCCAGGAATTGCCGGGGCGCGTGTACGTGCCTTGGAAGTTCCCTATGAAAACCTCCTTCAGGTCGTTCCAGCTGCGAACTCGTCCCGAAAGGATATGTTCTAGCCAAGCTCGTGTTGAGTCGGCTAGGAAGAGGGGTAGGTTGCGGATGATAAACAGGTCATCATCCACCCCGCCGGCTTGACATGCAAGCCGGTAATCGCTGAGCCATACCCCAGGATTCGTCTCCCCTGAGTATTTGGCTATACTTGTGGGTTGCCTGAAGCGCAGCGGAAAAGGCGCGTTCAGGATGCGCGCAGAGAAGGCCCGGGGCCCAGCCGGACTGGGGCTCGGGCTGCGGTCTTCCCCGCTGTCGTAGCGCCCGCCACGGTGGACGTGGTAGCCTCGATGTACCCCGTCCTCCCTGTCCGCGCGGGAGCGTCTCCGCGCGTTCAGGGTGTCGCGGGCGTCGCGGACGAGGCCGACGCGCTAGTGGACGGATCGAGCCTCGCCTCCCGCGGGTGGTGGAGTCCGTTGGGCGGACGCGGCCTAATTTGCCCTAGGAGGGGGTTGATGGACAGACTCCCCCCGTCTTTCCGGGGGCGCGTCGGGCGTCGCCCTGCTGGCGTTCTGCCCGCGTCGCCGGGACGCGGAACTTTCCGCCTGCTGGACGGTGGCGCATTCGAGCAGGTTGCGCATCTCTTGGCGTGCCCGTCGCTCCTCGGGCGTCGCTGGTTCGGGGAGCTGTTGGAGCAACACCGCCGCAGCTGCGACATTTTGGCTGGCGTGGGCGAAGAGCTGCGGACGCTCTTCGTCCGCGCAGATGCGTTGCTGGACGTCGCGCGCCCGTTGTCGTGCTCCACCCTCGTGGTGGGGGTGCTCGACTTCTTGGCGGGTGCCTGCGCGCGCCTCGGGTTGCTGAGAGCATTCCGGCGCCCTTAGTAAGGCTCCGGTCGTAGCCGCGGCGTGCGAGGCGGGAGCCCTTTGTCTCCCCTTGGCGTCGTTGCCATTGGATCCCTCTGAGTGCGCGTCGGCCATGAGGCACTCACGCGAGGGGTGGGGGCTCCCGCTGCTGGAGCCGGTGTCGGAGATCGTCCTCGTCGCGCCTACGAGCTCGTTGCTCGCGGGCGACGCGGTCATGGACCGCGCTAGGAGGTGTCCGTAAGCCCCCGTGGCGTTGCGCAGCCCGAAGGGCCGTCCTCCTGGTGAGGTCCTTCTGTTATGCGACCGGCCGCTCGCCGCTGTCCCGGCGGCGGGGCCGGGGGCAGCCGGGCGAGCGGGCAGGACAAGGACAGGGATCAGCTCGATCCCTTCCCCGGTGGTGAGGAAGTCCAGGATCCCGAATTGGATCAGGGAGCCCGGAGCAAAGCTACTATCGTAATTGGCCATCTGAGGCTGGAGATGTACGCGCAAAGGTCCCCTACCTGGCGCGCCAACTGTTGTTGTCAGGATTTGTGGATCAAGACTTAGACTAGTAAATTTCTTTTATGCGCGTAAGGCCTCAGGTGGTGGCGTGGGAAACATGGGTTTAGACTGGTTCGGGCAAATGGAGCCCTACGTCCAGTATCGAGGATGCTCGTATTGCCCACGCGGGGTTCTGTAGTAGGGGTTACAGATCGGACGAGGCGGAAGCCTCGTGGAGGGAGGTCGGGCGCTCCCGACCCCGGGACCGTGGTCGGGCGAGGCAGAGTTTATATTATGCTAGGCGGGCCCGGGCCTTCGCGTCTGCTCTTTTAAGCGGTAGTTAGGGGATCGTTAATATTTCCCCCCAACACATGACATCGTAAATGTTATTATATTATCATATAAATTTGGTCAAACTTGAGATACTTTGACTCTCCAAGATTCTTGGAATGACTTACAATTTAGGATGGATGAGTATTATTTATTATAAATGCTTAGGAAATTAGTATAATTTAGTAGATTAGTGGAAATATTTTAAAATTAGTACAATTTAGTATAAATGCTTAGAAAATTATAGAAAATTAGTACAATTTATGGTTTCATGTGTATTTATTTCATGTAAATATTTTTAATGTTTAATTTCATGTAAGTTTCATGTAATAAATTGTACAAGTTTATTGTATGGTTTTAAGTGTATATTTTCAATCATGTGTCTATGAATATATATGATTCTATGTATCATAAGTTTTGTATGCTTTCATGGTTGTTGTATGATTTCATGTATATACATTTATTGTACTACTTGAGACAATCTTTAATTTAATATATCTATGATTACATGTGTGTATAACTAATATCATTATTAGTTGAGATGGGAGACGAAGAGGATGAAAGGTATATAATGGAGCAGATTACTGCTGGCAGTAGTGGCTCAACCGTTCCAGGAACCTACACTTAGAATGTGGGTAGCCAGGCAGACATGCTCCTCAACATATTCGGTGATGGCAATGATGAGCACGAGCACAGTGTTGATGACAATGCGGAACAAGATATTGCCATGATGGAAGGTTCTGGCGAGGTATATATCATTTTCATTATTTTACCCATCTATAACATCATATTCATTATTACTATGTACTAATTAACAAATCTTGAACTTTTAGCCCTCTAGATCGATGAAGCAAAAGAAGCCGCGTGGTCGTACAAAGATAATGGAGGAAAGGCTTCACATCACCGAAGTGAAAGAAGAGGGCCAGCCAATTGCCCTCGAAAAAGTTGCTAGAAAGTTAATGAGCCAATGAGGGGCTATTGTAAGGGACAATGTGCCCATCAGCATTCGAGAATGGAAGGGTAGAAAAGATGATCCATACGTGCTCCCGCAAACACATAAAGATATGTTGTGGGCAAATGTTAAGAAATACTTCACACTTCCTGATGGTATCGATAAAAAAGTTGTGAAAGACTGAACGCTCAAGAAGATGGAAATCCAATTTCAAACCTTCAGGAAGAATCCGGATGCCAACTATGTCAAGAAGGGTCGAACTCTAGATTTTAATGGCTAGCCAAAGTTAAGAGATCATTGGAACTCATTTCTGGAATACAAGAGGAGTGAAGATAGTGCGAACAAGGTTCGTGTCAACTCAGGCAATGCCCAGAAGGAAAAGTACCATCACATCTAGGGCAACGTGGTTACAGGAGTGCAATTCCCAAATGGAGAAAGATGAAACAAGACCTAATCGATCGAGGTATCGTACCAGCGACTATTGACTAGCCGGTCGATCGAAGGATTGGTATTACGCTCACGGAGGCACCCTTAGCCTTGAGGATGGGACACTTATTTTCAATGAAACAATTCGTGAGAAGGCCCTCAGGCTTATAAAAAACATTGAAGATTCTAAAGCAGGAAAGTTCAAGCCTGATAAAGAGAACAATGAGCTGACTTTTGCGCTCGGGAATCCGAAACACCTAGGACGTTGCCGAGGCTTCGGGGTGGTTCTGTGGAAGTTTGCTTTTCGTAGGAACATCGACATGTACAAAAGCTGGAAGAGAAGAAAGGAACAACAAGAGGAGAGGTGGCGGCGCATGCTACAAGCTAAAGTGCATGAACAAGATGTAAGAATGCAGGAAGAAATTAATCGGCGAGTAGCCCTGGAAGTTACTGAGATGGCCTATTCTGGAGCACTGCCGGATCCTAGCATCATCGTCAGCCCTTCTCAACGCCGAAGCAGCTGTGCTTCTATAAGGGACCCCAATGAGAACATGCCAAGCTTACCCGTGGTTGTGCAGGACAACCAACGGTGCCCTGTGGATGACATGACTCAGGGAACCTCATGTGAGTTGTACAGACCATTTGGCAACCTCACTATTAAGGTGTACATATATATAGTACATACAATTATCTCAATTGATCCACGCCTCGGGAAGTTCATTACTTCTTTATTTCTCCACAATGTACAGGTGGCGTACGGAAGTGCTTTACCAATCTTGCCACGAAGACAAGCCATGGCAAGGTAATTCCATCTGGCTACTCCACCATTAGGGTGGAGCAGATTTGTGATAGTAAATATAAAGGCCGAGAGCTCGACCTCCTGGGAGGTGACGGGGAAAGGACACTAGGAGATGCACTTCACGGTATCATTCTATGGTGCAAATATTGCATCATCATCCTTGGCCAGGAGGCATCATATCTTTCCATAGATCCCCTATAGCCACCATCTCCTTAGAACTCAAGACCGTCATCTCTAGCACATCCACCTCTAGGACCGTCCTCACCACCGAGACCGTCGCATCTTGCTTGATCACTGTATCCAGCACCATTGAATCCTGGAGGTGCAAGCTATCATGACCAAAACACACCTCCCCGATCACCGTCTGCAATGCCGGGACTAAAGTCTAGTACGAGCAAGGAACCTACAACACCTCTTAAGAAGTCGCGGCCACCGCCTTCCAATGATGTGAACCCGACAAAGTTTGAATCCTGATCTTTTGATGAGAGAAGGTGGATAACTCGATTTGGGAATGGAGACGATGTTCATGGCCCAACTAAAACCATCCAAGGATGTTGTGCCTTAGCAACCGATACACCACCTCCAATGATCACCGTGATCTTGTGGAGCACGATCAACCAAACCACTAGGGTAATTCCTGCAAGCAATTGAGGAACAAGCAAGAATAAGTAGAACAAGCAACTCAATTGCAAATATGGAGATAAAAATAAATCTGAAATCACAAAGTTGGGGTTCTGAATCGAGTAGAACGGATGGTCTAGTTGACACACGCATCTACAAGTAGCAATGCCTAAACTTACATCTAAACAAAACCCGAGTGTTCTTGGTTGTGGATAAGGGGTATAAGAACATGGGAGGATGACCACAATGGTGTTGGGGTCATTCTTCAACCCTAGGATGTGTCCCTAATGGACCCAATTTGATACACAGCCCATTGGGAAAAAATAAAGCAACACAATACCTTGGATAGAAAAAGCTTTCGGTAGTAATTAGATCATTGCAGCTTCCTCAGAATAGATATGGATATGAGTCTGGATCCATATGAAAATAGACTTCATAAGGATTCCATTAAGTACTTGAACTCCCTAATTCGAGTCCGTATGCGACCGTGGTGACCATCACAAATTGGTGTTGTTCTGCTGTCCGAATTCAGCCTGCGCGAATCCTTTTCCCTTTCGGTTTTCAACCTGGTTCCTAAGTAAAACAAGAGTGCATGTGTCTCCATGGTCTAAATATGATGGATATGAACTCAAGAGTGTACTCACCTGATAGTTGAGTTGACGAGCACGAGTGCGAGTAATGGGACCAGAAATATGTACTTGTGTCGGCGTGGATGTATCGTTGGTGTTGATATCCTCATCATCCTACCCTTCTTGCATTTGAGTCATCCTGGACTCAAGCTCTATTTCCTCTTCCAAATACGGCTTTAAATCTGCAAGTTAATGGTTGGACTAACCCCAAAGTCTGCAGGCAGATCTAGCCTATATACATTATCATTAATTTTCTCTAGCACTTTAAACGGTCCATCAACCTGAGGCAACAATTTAGATTTTCGCAATTCAGGAAACCTTTCCTTTCTCAAATGCAACCAAACTAAATCTCCAGATTCAAACTTTAGTTCCTTTCTACCTTTATCACTAGCAAACTTATATTTAGTATTCATATGTTCTATGTTCTCTTTAGTTGTTTCATAGAGTTTTAACATCAATTCAGCACGCTTAGTAGAATCAAAATTTAGTTTTTCAGAAGATGGCAAAGGCATTAAACCAATAGGTGCATGAGGCAACAAACCATAAACAATCGTAGGCAAATTCAGTATGAGGCAAATAATCTTACCACATCTTAATGTTTTTCTTTAAAACAGCTCTTAAAATAGGAGACAAAGTTCTATTCAGAACTTCAGTTTGACCATTAGTTTGGGGATGACATGTAGTATAAAACAAAAGCTTAGTCCCCAATTTTGCCCATAAAGTCTTCCTAAAATGACTAAGAAATTTAGCATCACGATTAGAAGCAATTGTGTTGGGCACTATGTAAATGAACAATTTTTCGAAAGAACAAATCAACAATATGAGTAGCCTCATCAGTTTTATGACATGGTATGAAATGTGCCATCTTATAAAATCTATCAACAACCACAAACACACTATCACGTCCCTTCCTAGTCCTCGGCATTCCCAACATAAAATTCATAGAAATATCTTCCCAAGGAGCATTAGAAATAGGTAGAGACAAATACAAACCATGTGGATTTAACTGTGGCTTAGCCTTTTGACATGTCATGCAACGAGCAACAAATCTCTCCATATCTCTTCTTATCTTTGGCCAAAAGAAATGACTAGCAAGTATGTCCTCCGTTTCTTTGCTCCAAAATACCCCATCATGCCACCTCCATGCGCTTCTTGTAGCAACAACAAATGAATGGAGCTAGTCGGAAGGCATAGCTTGTTAGCTCTAAACACAAACCCGTCACTAATGATGAATTTGTTCCATCTTTTCCCATCTTTACAATGCAGCAACACATCTTTAAAATCAGTATCATGAATATATTGATCTTTAATTGTTTCTAATCCAAAGATTTTGTAATAATGTTGATTCAGCAAGGTATATCTCCTAGACAAATCATCAACAATGATATTCTATTTCCCTTTCTTGTGCTTAATAACATAAGGAAAAGATTCAATAAATTCAACCTACTTGGCATATCTACAATTAAATTTTCCTTGACTACGAATATGCTTCAAAGATTCATGATCAGAATGGATAACAAACTCTTTGGGCCACAAGTAATGCTACCATGTTTCTAATGTGCGAACAAGAGCATACAATTCCTTATCATAAGTAGAATAATTGAAAACAAGCCCGCTCAATTTTTCACTAAAATATGCAACAGGTTTGCCTTCTTGTAACAAAACACCACCCAATCCAATTCCACTAGCATCACATTAAAGCTCAAAAGTCTTATTAAAATCAGGAAGTTGAAGGAGGGGTGCATGTGTCAACCTATCTTTCAACATGTTGAGGGAGTTCTCTTGTACTTTTCCCCAACTAAAAGACATTCCCTTCTTTGTAAGCTCATTCAAAGGTGCAGCAATAGTGCTAAAGTCCTTCACAAAATGATGATAGAAACTAGCAAGTCCTAGAAAACTCCGTACCTGTGTGATAGTCTTTGGTACAGGCCATCCCTGTATAGCTTCTACCTTGGCTTGATCAACCTCAATTCCCTGAGTCACAACATAGCTAAGAAAAGACACTCTATCAGTGCAAAAGGTGCACTTCTCAAGGTTACCAAATAAACATGCATCTCATGAAGCATTAAAAATAGCACGTAAGTGATCAAGATGTTCATCTATAGATTTGTTGTAAATCAATACATCATCAAAGTAGACTACAACAATTTTTTCAATGAAAGCACGCAAAACCTCATGCATTAATCTCATGAAAGTACTAGATGCATTAGTTAACCCAAAAGATATGACTAACTATTCATATAAACCGAACTTAGTTTTGAAAGTAGTTTTCCATTCATCACCCAATTTCATACAAATCTGATGGTACCCACTACGCAAATCAACGTTGGAAAACACAACAACACCACTCAATTTATCAAGCATATTATCTAAACGTGGAATAGAGTGTTGATATCAAATGGTGATATTATTAATAGCTCTAGAATCAACACACATACACCATGTTCCATCTTTGTTAGGCACTAAAATAACTGGAACATCACAAGGACTAAGAGACTCACGTACATAACCTTTGTCAAGTAGTTCTTGCACTTTTTTTGCTGAATTTCTTTTGTTTCCTCCAGATTTGTTTTGTATGGCACACGGTTTGGCAAAGATGCACTGGTAATAAGATCAATTTGGTGCTCAATCCCTCATCTTGGTGGCAGCCTCGCTAGTATCTCACTTGGAAAAATATCAGAATACTCCTACAAAATGTTAGCAACAGCAGGGGGCAAAGAATGCTGGATATTGTGAATTGAAATCAAAGCATCCTTGCATACCAAAGCATAGGCAACAGAAGTGGAAGAAACCAATTCATTAATATAACGTTTAGTAGCAAGCAAGCAATATCCTTTTAATCTTATCTCATCTTTCTTACTACCAACAGATTTGACATTTTTATTACTCTCAGTTTTGGCTTTTGTAGCTTTAGCAATATCATCACATACAATAGCTTCAGGAGATATAGGAGCAAAACAATTTTCTTATCATGCTGTATGAGGGAATATGGATTTGATCTACCATGATGCAAACAATACGTATCAAATTGCTATGGTCTACCTAGCAGAATATTACAAGCTTCCATAGGCACAACGTCACATTCAACAACATCACGATATGAGCCAATAGCAAAATTAACTTGTACCAGCTTGGTTACCTTTATCTTACCACTATTGTTTAGCCATCGAATGTGATATGAATGTGGGTGTGGTTTGGTTATAAGTGCAAGCTTCTCCACCATATCGTTGCCAGCCAAGTTGTTGAAGCTACCTCAATAAATGACCAAATGGCACGAACGCTCTTTAATGACACACTTTGTTTGAAACAGTGTATGTTGCTGATTCTACTCCGCCTTCTCCATTTGTGCATTAAGCACACGCTACACAATGAATCTCTCATAATACTCTGCATCCTCTGCACCAATATGCTCTACTGGTTGTTTCTCACTACCTTCATGGTCAGCAGCAAGCAAAGCAAGTATATGTTCATCAAAATCACTAGCAGAGGAATACCCAACATCCTCTTTAACTACCAAAACACACTTGCTAGGACAGTCACACTGCACGTGTCCACAGCCCTTGCAATAATAGTACTGAACATCTCTTGTTCTACCCATGGATGCAAATGAAGAGGCGCTAGTAGCTGGTTTCTGGATAGACCTGGTTGCTGAATTTGTGGGAGAACCACGTGGTTTGTCGCTGGAGGGAGGCGGTGGTGCTGGTCAACTCGGTGGGGGAGTGGGTGGAGGTGCACGTCCGGTCAGGGAAGTAGTCGTGCGTGGCTGCAATGATGTGGATTTTCCTGCAGAAATGTTAGACTTTGCGCTAGCACGTCGTCCCTGCACTTCCCTTTCAGCTTTACAAGCAAGATGAACAAACGAGTTACGTTATTATAATCTTTATAAGCAAGGATGTCATAAATTTCTCTATTTAACTTGCCCAAAAGTCTGGCCATAGCAGGTTCGTCACCCTCCTCTAAATTACAACATAACATACCCATTTGTAATTCCTGATAATACTCCTCTACACTTTTAGTACTCTGTCTCTACACTTTTAGTACCCTTTCTTAATTGTTGCAACTTCTTTAACAGATCATGTGCATAGTAAGAAGGAATAAATCTAGCCCGCATGACCTATTTCAAAGCATCACAAGTTTGTGGCATGTTATTAGGATTTTTCTTGCCATGTTCTATCCACCAAATAGAAGCAAAATCAGTGAACTCACTTGTAGCAGCCCTAACACGTGTATTCTCAGGAAATTCATGACATGCAAACTTTTGATCAACAGCAATCTCCCAAGTAATGTATGCATCAGAATCATATTTACCATCAAAATGAGGTATCTTAAATTTTATCTTACTGAAAGCATCATCATTATTATGTACCTCACGTCGCCGGTAACCACCCATACCTGTACAATTAGTATGTAGCTATCGACGATTATGAGCATCTTGGTCATCTTGTTTAGTATCATCAGCATAGACATCGAATTTTCCTCGATGCGCTTATTGTTCTTGTTATCTTGATCATGCTCATCAATGGTTTTAGCATGCATCTCATCAAAACGCCTCAAAGAAACAGCAAGAATCTTGTCAATATGAGCAACCGATGTCTCCACCCCTTTAAGCTTGGTGTTGGTGTTGATCTGTGTGGCCTCCAATTGCCTAATCTTATCATTCGTCACCTACAAGTCATTATCAAGTCCTTCTGTGTGCCCCTTCACTAGCTTTTTAAAATGTTGTATGTGTTGGAGGTATGCCCTAGAGGCAATCATAGAGATGATGATATTCCATTTGTATCCATGATTTGTATATTGTGTTCATTGAATATCCATTAAAGGCTACTTGAATTGATTTGCAATTATGTGAATTGTATGTGAAACTCTTTACTTGTATGGTTATTCTAAAGTTGTCCCTAGTCGGAGTTCATGTGAGGACACACATGAATATTAGACTAGCACATGTATTAGTTGATGACTATGTTTCACAAGTCATGGACATGGAGATGTTGAACTAATAATGTGGACACATGTGGAGACATGTGCTAGGACTGACCCAACACGAGAAGTAGTTCTCTCTTTAAACAACATATACGCTTTGTCCTTAGACCTGAGATTGTCGCATGTATTCTAGATGTGGATCGACCTACTTAGGGGCTATCAAACGCTACGCCGTAACAGGGTAGTTATAAAGGTGGCTTTCGGGTTTGTCAAGAAGCATGCTATGAGACATGGTCAATCAAGATGGGATTTGCCCCTCTCTGATTGAGAGTGATATCTCTGGGCCCCTCGAGTGATCGGATCCGAAAATGCATGGCCATGCTACGTACGGTTAAGAGTTAACCTACAAAGGGATTCCGAATCACAGGATCGAGAAAGAGCGGTCGGCTTGAAGCTAGACCAAATATCGTGAGGCAAAGGGAATAACATGTATATTATGTTGTGATGGTTCATCTGATATGATCTTCGTGTGCGTATAGGAGTTGGCACGTCTTGCTAGAGGCCGCTACCGACTATTGGGCCGAGTAGGAGTACTCGGGCCATGTCTATACGTATCCGAACCCATAGGGTCACACACTTAAGGGGCTGGAAGCCCAATTCGGATCAGATCCGAGTTGGATTAGATTTAGAAGTACTAATGGGCCTCGGATCCAGAGGCCGGTCAGGAACCTCTATAAATAGAGGGGTGGGGGCGCCCTAGGGTTTACACCTTTTTGGCGAAACACACCTGCCGCGCCTCCCACGCCCTCGCCTGTTGCAACTCGCGGATCTAGTAGTCCGGCTTGCGACGCTTCCTTCCTGCACGTGTGGATACCTTGGAGGTGTTGCGCCTGCAGCACTTGGACGAGCCGCCGACGAGCCGCCGACGAGCGACGACGAGCCGCGGCACCGGAGGCGATCTTGCTGCACGTGGACGAGTTGCTGAGGAGCTGCTAGACGTGGACGTGATCGACTACGTACGACTACGTTGATCGACTACGTACGACTACGTGATCGTCTTCACTGCATCGACGCATATCTACATCTTCCGCACTAGTAGTGCGTCGAGTGGTAATTCCGTGATCCTTATACGGTAGTTCTTCCTGGTTATACGCGGTAGAATTTTGAATTGCGCTAGTGTAACCTACCTCGTATCCCCACAGTGGTATCAAAGCCGTAGCTGCTTAGTTTTGGATTCGGGATGTGTGCATATGGAGATATGCGAGTTTTCAGTTTGATCTATGTCCTGGTTTCGTGCCCTTGCTGCAATGGTAGTGTAACGAGATACTCCTACCGGTCGGTTTCCGCCATCGGAGTTAAGTGATACACCTAAATCCAGTTGCAGTGAGCGAAGATCAATATGATTGGTCGAATCGAAATCCAGGGTCATACGCCAGACGCATTAGATGTGCAATAGTAGATGAGATATACTGCCGGGGTCGGGATTTTTGCCGTATGTGTATGCTTCGGTAAAACAGCCGTAACTTTTCGATACGATCTCGGATCGAGGCGAATTGTATATGAAAATTGATCTACAGAAAAAGTTACACATGATTACGGCGAAATTAGATTTCCCAAATTCGGCCTCTAAGATGGAGTTTCGGGCCTCTGAAGTTTGGAACGTTAGAACGCCTAACTCTGTTTTGCAGGATGTATGTATCTTGTGATCAGTATGGCCCCTTTGTGTATGTGATGCATGTGTGTAACTCATTCGTGACCTGCGTGTCGCGCGTACGGCAACACGGCAGGAGCCATAAGTGTTGTCACATTAATGTATTTAATGGTCTGCGTACCAATCTGTGATGATCCAAGCAACTATGTAATCTTCATTACTAGCTTCCTTACTAGCTATTAGGCGTAATAGCATGTTCTAGTTCTTGGAGGACTCATCACCAGAAGGATGGCGCACATGGAACATGGAGATGGAGATCACCATGGTGAACAGATTCTATGGAGATGGAGATCGCCATATGAAAACGGGCCATACTGTGTCACAACTGTGTGAATGCTATTCTGTTTATGTTTTACTTTCTGCATGCTGTGATGTTAGAAGTAGAACGATCCCTCACAAAGTTTAAGTTAGTATGCCCTCCCAACTAAAACTTGCACTGTCCCATGTCTTGTACAATTAGTGGTGGGTCTATGAAATTAGGGTGCCACTAGTTTTCCTTGACTAGACGGGTTTGTGTCGGACACTTACGCGCATAAGGGTTGGTTTGCTTAACAAGGTTATCTTAACGGTTAAGGACCTTGGGGCATAAAGGTTGGGCGCCGAGACATAGAGATGTCACCCAACAACAAGAGTCATATGTGATATGATTAGCAAAAGTTGCTTACCGATCTACCTTGTTTGCTAGCGGTGATGCTAAAGCTCACTAGTGGACTTGTTAGTTGTGGATCCTGAATCACTAAGTTTCAATAGAGGGATATTGATTTTAGTGGGAGTAGATTCTATTAAAATAGTTTAATGTGATTTGCTCTATCATGGATACGTTTGTCTTAGTGTATTTTGCATTACTTTGTTGTAGATTAAATGGCACCTAGCAGCACTACACCGTTTGCTTTGCGTTCGGTCCTTGAGAAGGACAAGTTGAATGGAACAAATTACTCGGATTGGATCCATAACCTGAGAATTATTCTCAGGGCTGAGAAAAAGGAAGATGTTCTAGACAACCCACTACCAGAAGAACCTGCTGATGATGCACCCGCTGCTGCTAAGAATGCTTACAAGAAAGCATGTGATGCTAACCTCGAAGTGAGCTGCCTTATGCTTGCTTGCATGGAACCCGAGCTGCAGATGCAGTTTGAAACAAACCATGAGGCGCACGATATGATCGTGGCGCTTAGAGACATGTTCCAAACACAGGCCAGGACTGAAAGGTTCAATGTGTCTAAGGCCTTTGTTGAGAGCAAGCTAGCAGAAGGCGCTGCAGTAGGACCACACGTAATCAAGATGGTTGGTTACACTCAACGGTTGGAGAAGCTGGGCTTCCCACTGGGCCAAGAGTTGGCCACTGATTTTATTCTTTCGTCTCTTCCGCCTAGCTATGGGAACTTCATCTCGAACTACCATATGCATGGGACGGAGAAGGGTCTGAATGAGCTGTGTCACATGCTTAAAACAGTAGAGGCTGACATCAAGAAAAGTGCTAGTACCAGCCATGTGATGGCGATACAGAACAAGCCTAGCTTTAAGAAGAAGGGCAATTCTTGGAAGAAGAAGGGCAATTCTTGGAAGAAGAAGGGCAAGGCTGGAACGTCCAAGCCAAACCCACCGCCCAAGGTTAAAGCTAGACCTGGACCTGCTCCAGACAAAGAGTGCTTTTACTGTCATGAACTTGGTCACTGGAAGAGAAACTGCAAGCAGTACCTAGCTTCCTTGAAGAATGGCGGAAATAAGAGTACTTCTACCTCAGGTACGCTTGTTGTTAATGTTATAGACAACATATTTCTCGCTGATACAATTATTAATTCTTGGGTATTTGATACCGGATCGGTTGCTCATATTTGCAATTCGATGCAGGGAATGATAAGAAGTAGAAGCGTGGAAAAAGGAGAAGTTGATTTCCGTGTGGGCAATAATGCAAGAGTTGCTGCGTTGACCGTCGGGACGATGCAACTCCACCTCCCGTCAGGATTTATTATGGAGTTGAATAATTGTTATTTTGTTCCTAGTTTAAGTCGAAACATTTTGTCTCCTTCATGCTTGATGAAGGATGGTTATTCATTTGCGAGTGAAAACAATGGTTGTGTGATCTCTAAGAATAATATGTTTATGGCTTTTGCACCCATTGTGAATGGATTATTTGTTTTAAATCTTGATGGTTCACCTGTCTGTAATGTAAGTGCTAAAAGGCCTCGGCCTAATGATTTGAGTCCTACCTACTTGTGGCATTGTCGTTTGGGTCATATAAGTGAAAAGCGCATGAAGAAGCTCCATTCTGATGGACTTCGAACTTCGTTTGATTTTGAATCATACGAGACATGTGAGGCTTGCTTGCTAGGCAAGATGACCAAGACGCCTTTCACAGGATTTCCTGAGAGAGCAGTAGACTTGTTGGAACTCGTACATAGTGATGTATGCGGACCAATGAGCACGACGGCTAGAGGAGGATTCCAATACTTCATAACTTTCACTGATGATTTTAGTAGATATGGCTATGTCTACTTGATGAGGCACAAGTCTGAAACCTTTGAAAAGTTCAAGGAATTTCAGAATGAAGTTGAAAATCAGCGTGGCAAGAAAATTAAGGCCTTACGATCTGATCGTGGAGGCGAGTATTTGAGCCACGAGTTTAGCAATCATCTAAAGAGTTGCGGAATTGTTCCACAACTTACGCCGCCTGGAACACCTCAGAGAAACGGTGTGTCCGAGCAACGTAATCGAACTTTGTTAGACACGGTTCGATCAATGATGAGCCAGTCGGACCTACCGTTGTCATTTTGGGGATATGCTCTAGAAACAACAGCTGTCACACTTAATAGGGTACCATCTAAATCCGTGGTTAAGACACCATATGAGATATGGACTGGAAATGTTCCTAGTTTGTCTTTTCTAAAGATTTGGGGATGTGAAGTGTTTGTCAAGCGACTTTAGTCGGACAAGATCACACCCAAGTCGGATAAGTGCATTTTCGTGGGATATCCAAAGGAAACTTTGGGATATTATTTCTACAACCGATCAGAAGGCAAAGTGTTTGTCGCTCGGAACGGGGTTTTCCTAGAGAAAGAGTTTCTCAAAGGAGAAAAGAGTGGAAAGACAGTGCATCTTGAAGAAGTTCAAGATGAGCCGATCGGGCAAGAATCAATGAGTGATGCTAACGTAGCAGAACAAGTTGAGATACCCATGGCAAGAGAAGCACCGCCACAACCACGAAGGTCGGCAAGGCTCCGCGAAATGCGGGAAATATTATTGTTGGACAATTATGAGCCTGCGACATATCCAGAAGCAATGATGGACCCAGACTTCGAAAAATGGCAGAGTGCCATGCAATCCGAAATAGAGTCCATGGGAGACAATCAAGTTTGGAACTTGGTTGACCCGCCTGATGGTGTTAAAGCCATAGAGTGCAAGTGGATCTATAAGAAGAAAAAGGACATGGATGGAAATGTTCACATCTATAAAGCACGACTTGTCGCAAAAGGTTTTCGACAAGTTCAAGGAGTTGACTACGACGAGACCTTCTCGCCCGTAGTGATGCTTAAGTCCATTCGGATTATTCTAGCTATAGCTGCATATTTCGATTATGAGATATGGCAGATGGATGTCAAGACAGCTTTCCTGAATGGAAACCTAGCTGAGGATGTGTATATGATACAGCTCGAGGGTTTTGTCGATCCGAAAAATGCTGGAAAGGTATGCAAGCTTCAGAGATCCATTTATGGATTGAAGCAAGCATCTAGGAGTTGGAACATTTGTTTTGATGAAGTGGTCAAAGGGTTTGACTTCACCAAGAACGAAGAAGAGTCTTGTGTTTACAAGAAGGTTAGTGGGAGCTCTGTAGTATTTCTAATCTTATATGTGGATGACATATTACTGATTGGAAATAACATTCCTATGCTTGAGTTCGTAAAGACTTCACTGAAAAATAGTTTTTCGATGAAGGACTTAGGGGAAGCGGCATATATTCTGGGCATTAAGATCTATAGAGATAGATCGAGAAGGCTTATAGGTTTAAGCCAAGATACTTACATTGACAAAGTGTTGAAGCGTTTCAGCATGGAAGAGGCAAAGAAAGGGTTCTTGCCTATGTCACATGGCATACATCTCAGCAAGACTCAGTGTCCTTCGACTGCTGATGAGCGGGATCGCATGAGTAGAGTGCCATATGCCTCGGCAATTGGATCTATCATGTATGCAATGATAAGTACTCACCCAGATGTTTCATATGCGCTAAGTATGACAAGCAGACACCAGTCTGATCCAGGTGAGAGTCACTGGACAGCGGTGAAAAACATTCTTAAGTACTTGAGAAGGACTAAAGATATGTTCCTCGTCTATGGAGGTGAGGAGGAGCTCGTTGTAACAGGTTACACCGATGCTAGTTTCCAAACCGACAGAGATGATTCAAAGTCACAATCAGGATTTGTGTTCACACTAAATGGTGGTGCTGTTAGTTGGAAGAGTTCCAAGCAGGAGACGGTGGCCGATTCTACGACAGAAGCCGAGTACATCGCGGCTTCGGAAGCCGCGAAGGAAGGTGTTTGGATAAGGAATTTCCTCATTGAGCTTGGTGTGTTCCCGAATGCGTCCAGCCCATTGAATCTCTACTGTGATAACAATGGGACAATTGCGCAAGCAAAGGAACCAAGGAACCACCAGAAGAACAAACACGTAATGCGGCAATTTCATCTCATTCGAGACTTCGTTAACCGGGGTGAGATCAAGATATGCAAAATACACACGGATCTGAACATTTCTGATCCGTTGACAAAACCACTCCCGCAGGCAAAGCATGATGCGCATGTAAGAGCTATGGGTATTAGGTACCTTCTAGATTGACTCTAGTGCAAGTGGGAGACTGTTGGAGGTATGCCCTAGAGGCAATCATAGAGATGATGATATTCCATTTGTATCCATGATTTGTATATTGTGTTCGTTGAATATCCATTAAAGGCTACTTGAATTGATTTGCAATTATGTGAATTGTATGTGAAACTCTTTACTTGTATGGTTATTCTAAAGTTGTCCCTAGTCGGAGTTCATGTGAGGACACACATGAATATTAGACTAGCACATGTATTAGTTGATGACTATGTTTCACAAGTCATGGACATGGAGATGTTGAGCTAATAATGTGGACACATGTGGAGACATGTGCTAGGACTGACCCAACACGAGAAGTAGTTCTCTCTTTAAACAACATATACGCTTTGTCCTTAGACCTGAGATTGTCGCATGTATTCTAGATGTGGATCGACCTACTTAGGGGCTATCAAACGCTACGCCGTAACAGGGTAGTTATAAAGGTGGCTTTCGGGTTTGTCAAGAAGCATGCTATGAGACATGGTCAATCAAGATGGGATTTGCCCCTCTCTGATTGAGAGTGATATCTCTGGACCCCTCGAGTGATCGGATCCAAAAATGCATGGCCATGCTACGTACGGTTAAGAGTTAACCTACAAAGGGATTCCGAATCACAGGATCGAGAAAGAGCGGTCGGCTTGAAGCTAGACCAAATATCGTGAGGCAAAGGGAATAGCATGTATATTATGTTGTGATGGTTCGTCTGATATGATCTTCGTGTGCGTATAGGAGTTGGCACGTCTTCCTAGAGGCCGCTACCGACTATTGGGCCGAGTAGGAGTACTCGGGCCATGTCTATACGTATCCGAACCCATAGGGTCACACACTTAAGGGGCTGGAAGCCCAATTCGGATCAGATCCGAGTTGGATTAGGTTTAGAAGTACTAATGGGCCTCGGATCCAGAGGCCTGTCAGGAACCTCTATAAATAGAGGGGTGGGGGCGCCCTAGGGTTTACACCTTTTTGGCGAAACACACCTGCCGCGCCTCCCACGCCCTCGCCTGTTGCAACTCGCGGATCTAGCAGTCCGGCTTGCGATGCTTCCTCCCTGCACGTGTGGATACCTTGGAGGTGTTGCGCCTGCAGCACTTGGACGAGCCGTCGATGAGCCGCCGACGAGCCACGACGAGCCGACGACGAGCCGCGGTACCGGAGGCGATTTTGCTGCACGTGGACGAGCTGCTGAGGAGCTGCTGGACGTGACGTGATCGACTACGTACGACTACGTTGATCGACTACGTATGACTACGTGATCGTCTTCACTGCATCGACGCATATCTACATCTTCCGCACCAGTAGTGCATCGAGTGGTAATCCCGTGATCCTTATACGGCAGTTCTTCCTGGTTATACGCGGTAGAAATTTTGATTTGCGCTAGCGTAGCCTACCTCGTATCCCTACAGTATGATGCCCTTGGTGCGGTGAGAACGTGGTATATTCTCACCATCCTCTGATCCTATAATGGTTAGATGAATAAAGGCAACAAGAAAACAGGTGAACAAATAAAAGCCCTACAACTATTAGGATGTAGCTACTGCAAGGCGCTCACTCTCAACATGTTACATAAGCTCTTACCAATTCATACCTTGCTCAACAGGAGGGGACGACAACCAACAAGTCTGCAACCATAGAATGAAGGGTATTAGTGCCGCAACAACAAGACCTGTCAAGCTATAGTCGAATATGTGGAGTTGTAGGTGGGCTGAAGCAAGGAAGTACTAGCACCATGCTAGTCACAAAAGCAAGCTGAGTAATCATTCAATGGTGGTACTGTGCTAATCCTAGGCTAAACCATGCTAGAAACATGAGGCTAGGCACAAAGGTAGTCAATGAAAAAAAGCAACTGGCACAGCACGAAGAAAAACAACATATTGACAAATTATGCCCTTTCTTTCTTCTACTTCTCTTATCTTTTTTTTTCTTTTTGCTTTTTTTTGCAGGGTCCTAAATCTTTTGTTTGGTACTATGACAACCCAAACAATAAGGCTATTGCACACAGCCCCTTTGAATTCAGATTTAACAAATCTTGTTAATACAGCAGATACGAAAATCTCTAGGAAGATTGTGGAGCACTCGGAACGAATTTTGCTGCAAGGTTAGATCCTTTGGAAAGAAGACAACTTCATCTTTCCATATTGTATTTAAACTCCCAAATCGAACATCATATGGATCCGTGGTGGTAAAAACACAACAAAGATGTTGTTGGTGCTAGAAATCGGCTGATAAAATCTCCAGCGTCAGACACACGACCCGGGAGAATCTGCTTAGCTCCTGTTCGGGTGATCGCCCTGGTGCGGTTCGCACGGCGTGCCAGCCAATCTAACCTGTTGATTGGCAAGGAGAGAAACGTGTCAAATCCCAGAGGTTGCGATCGGCTAAGGTTCCGATCTCGAGGAAGCTTATCAGTGAATCAGTCGATTTGCTATAATAAGGAAATCGGCTACAATGTGGCCGATTACCAGGCAACGTTGATAAAGAAAATCACCGAAGTAATCTAAATAACGCTACAATAGCAACACTAGGAACAGATCTAATCGGCTATGCGTAAAATAAATAGATTAAATGACGAAGTACAAGAAAAGCTGAAATTGCCGATTCCTAGCTGGATAACTGGTGATAAAACCCGAACGACAGGTAAAACCTAGAATTCTAGTAAATATCGATAACTGGTGAATAAATCTAAACGAAACGATAGCGATGCGCCCAAAGTTAAAGCTTAGAATTTACTCGATAAACGGAACTTACAAGATCGGCCGGAGGTCAAATTGATGTAGCCCCGCCAACCCGTACGAACTCGTGAAAAAGGAGAAAAGTATTGGCGAGGTCGCCGGCTTGAAAGTAAATACGAGGAACTAGTAGTTTGTTGTATTGAGTTGATGATTATTACAGATCTACAAGGGTGGCTATTTATAGCCTATTACAAACGACTTCTTATCCGATTAGAACTCTATCCCTAAATTTAAACAGAAAATGAATATTTAAAAGTACGACTCGTACTAGGTCGATTATCGCGCTCTTCATGGGCTGATTCTCTCTTCATCTTCATAATCCTCTTTAGGCCCACACCGGCCCAATTATCCCGGCCTCCTAATCGGCCAATTTCTATTCACCTCATCGGCAAGAGACAACCGATTAGGACCCACATGTCGGGGGCTCTGATTACTCCGACCCTGGGACCTAAGGTCGGGTGAGGCAGAGATCCTCCCTCGGAGGGTCGGGCGCATCCGATCCCAGGCCTCAGGGGTCGGGCGAGGCGGAACTCCAAAGGTCAATCGGCCGATCCATGACTGTAGCACCAATCGGCCGATTCCCAACCGCCACCCCTGTGTCTCGCCGCTCCTTCTGATTTCTTCCTTCCCTGATGCCGATTACACACGTGTCAAAATTTGGCGTCAACACATACCCCCCAGTTTCGGAGTAAAACATAGTCTTTACTTCGAAATTCTTTTAAACTTCCCTTCCGAAACGAACGCATTGAAAATATCCTTCCGTTTCGCGGTCTCCAGTCTGATGATTGCAATTTTTTCGAAACGGGCGCCCACAACAACCACTCCTCCCAAAAAAATCGAAATGCCGGCGCGGTAAAAATTCCACTTTTACCCCTTCTCAGACCACCTTTAAATATCAGCACGTCCCGTACTTCCCGTACGAGCTCACGTCTTCCTTCTTTAGTGCACGGGTCTTCTTCTTCCTCCGGCGCCTTCCTTAGTCCTCCAGTTTTCTCCGGTGTCTCCTTCCATCCACATTCCTCCCTACTTCTCCAATGGTGGCACCTTCAGGCACTTCACCAACGCTCGAAGCTCCGGAGATGGCGCCTCCGGCGGAGGTTCCAGCAGCAACGACGGCGGCTCTATCGACGGGAGAAGGAACTCCGTCAGTGGAAGTTGGGGCTTCAACCGAAATCCCACTGGCGGCTTCATCATCTGCAGCTCCACCGGCGATCCCGCTGATTACGATGAGCTTCATCCCGGAGGTCATTACCGAAACTTTCCTTAACAGTAATGCATTTACTTTAGATCTATACTTACTCCTGCACCCCCTTTTTCCTTTTTTTAGGCGGTTAGGCATCACATTACCATTCGCCTCACAGAAACTCCCGGCCTTATCTGCCTTGGTCCCATGGGAAACCCAGATCCAACCGACCTAATCAATTTGGAAACCCATAGGATCCCTTTTAAGCAATCAACTATGGACCTAGATCATTGGTCGGGTACCTTCAGGTCATGGCCGAATGAAACCCCCGGCTGGAGGGAATGGTACCAGCGGATAGCCGCCTCTAAGAGGGTCCAATGGGATGAGCGCAAAATCGGCCAGTGCATCGATCTATCTTTGTCCCAAATGGAAAGGAATGAGCCATTAGTGATGGCAGCCTCTTACTTCTAGTCCGATGCTCTCAATGCATTCCTTTTTGGACACGGACCCATGACCCCCACCTTGGCCGATGTAGTCTTGCTGACCGGCCTGGACATTTCCTCCCCGGACACCCCTTTTCGCCTTCTGGCCACGACATCCCATCGGCTGGACACAAGGGGAATCGGTGGATGGAAGGGGTTCATCAGATGCAACAAAAGAGCCGGATCAGTCGAGAACAAAGAGCACACGGCCTTCCTGATGATGTGGCTAGAGAAACATTTCTTCTGTGGGAGAGCAGCTGGTCCGTCCACCAACACTCAAGCTCTGGCCGAGGCATTATCGACAGGGACTTTCGTTCCCCTTGGAAAGCACCTACTGGGAGCAGCCTACCACATGCTTCACCAAATCGGCGTTAAATTATCATAAGGAGAGCCGATTGGAAACCCCAGTGGACCCTGGTGGTTTATCAACTTATGGCTTAACCTGTACATGAGCAAGATTTCTCAGCAGCGAGTGGAGCACATGACGTTCCCCAACATTGAATCGGCAGAGAATCCCACCGTCCGACGCCGATGTACATCCTTCGGCGAAGCGGCATCGGCCTTCTCCGGTTGCTCGTACTCTGCTACCAAGGTGGCCGAATACTTCCGGTGTTTTTATAATGGCTTTAGTGAAGACGCAACCGTCTGGTTCCCTTATCAGAGGGATGACACAATCTTTGAGCTCCCTTCTTGCTTTGACTCGACTACTGGCCGATTCGACGAAGACCTCACAAACGAATTAATTAAACCGGGAATCTTACCGGCCAACTTCTTTTCGGGGAAGGATGCTCCTACGTATGAGTTCTACAACCCCTCCGTTGCAGCACGACAGTTCGGCATGGGTCAATTGCCGATTCAGGCATACTTCGCCGGCCGAGCGAAGTTCAGAGATGAACTTACCAAGGGCCTTGACTATAATCGGCTGCGAGATCGGATCCCGGACTCCAATACCATAGACCTGAATGAATGGATAGTAGCCCCCTTCGCCGTTCAGCCATTCAAGCTATGGTGGGCCGAATGGAAACAGTATCTGTTCTGCACTTCTGCATTGACATACTGCAACCTCCTGGATCCAGCCAACCCCGATCCGAACGCCGAGGTATTCTTCCTTCCCCTGACCGATTTTCGTTGCCTCTTAAATGTTGTTAAACATATATGCTAACTCTTGCTGTTGACTCAGTCTGAAAACCGCGTTCCCCCAAAACGCAGCCGGAGTGGCCGGCCGATAGAGGACCGTTATCCATACACCACCTTCCCCCTTATCAGCTATCATGCCCCTTCCGTGGACGTAATTGCCGGTCGAGCGAAGCAGGCGCAGAAGAAGATTGTCAAGAAGACCAGTCGCCGAGTACGTGCTCGTATAGAATCGGCCGATCCTCCTATGATTACATCGGCAGAAACTTCGGCCGCGCCGCCCCTTCCAACTGCTGGAGAAGTAGACATTCAAGTTGCCACGGAAGCCGGAGCAGCTGCTGCGTCATTACTGGTGGAGGCCATGTAGGTATACTTGTTGTCCGATCTTCCCGATCGCTATCTCTATACTGACTCCTCTTATATTATACTGCACAAATCACCCTCATGGACCCCCAGCAATCGGCAGTAGCCCAAACGGTTGATGAAACGCCAGCGCTTCCATCTGCCGAGGTATACTACCCTTCAATCCGTTCTCCTAGTATTTGGATGATGCTCTTATTAAATTTTGACACAGGTCACCGGCACGCTAAGCGCCCCGCCTAATCAACCATTGGTCATCCTTCGAGAAGCTGGCCCGAGCAGAGCACCAATTATTGTGGAGTCTTCTTCTTCTGACGAGCCAATGGTACCAGCCCCTGAGTCGAGGGTAACGGTCTCTCAAACGTAGCTTGAAGAAATCCGTTTTCAGGAGGTAAGAGATTTCCCACCCTTAATCTGCCGATTTGCTATCACCATCGGCTAACTTGTTTTCTTTTTGATTTACTATTTTCCAGGAACAGGACACCCCCAACAACAACCTTTTCTCGTTCGCGGTCACCCTCTCCGATGACGAGGAAGTCGCCTCCCGTCAGGTCACTTTGAGCTCCGTTCCTGATGACGTCCGTGCCAAGCTTGCAGGCATACGATCCCTTCTTCAAGAGGACATCGGCCGATTGGTAGGAGATGCCTCGCCGATTTGGCAGCTTTTTGGTGACGTCAGCGAGCGAGTACAAGAAGAGGCGGAAGAAGCCTTGGTGCTGGCCGCGTATATCGAGTCAATGAGGATTCCGGTCTTTAGGGCCCTGCGTCACATGGCTGATCGCGCCAAGCTGACCAAGACTCGTGAAGAAGAAGATTTGTACAAGCGTCAAGCTCAAGAGGTGCATCAACGGATCCACTTTCTGGAAGATTCTCGCCCTGGAATCGTCGGCACGATAGATCGCCTCAAACGCCGAAGAGCAGAACTTGCCAAGGAGATGGAGCAGGTGACCAAAGAAATAACTGCCGAAGAGAAGAGGCTTCAGGAACTTCCTTCCGTCATCGCCGATCTGAAGCGGGAGAGGCAGCACCTAGCTCACGAAGCTCTCAAACTCCACCGTCACATGTCAGAAGTCCCGGGATCGGCGGAGGATGATCAACGGGTCCTGGATTCGGCCGATCAGATCCGGCATCGAGCGATTGCGGCTATCAACGCCCTTCTGGGCGACCTGTAAAAGCACTGGTAGTCTTGTACGAACATTAATACCTCCTTTGACCGTCCTTCGCGGCGCCCCCTTATTTATTACCCTTTTTACTTCTGATGGGATGCGTCTTACCAAACATCCACGCCTTCTTCGCTTATAAATACCGGCCTAGGTTCCCTGGGATGTGCTCAATAACCGCAGATTTGAATTCTTTCAGAAGCTGCAGGCAATCCTCGTAATAAATCCTTAACACATCGTCCTTGCATTCGGACCTCCCTGTTAATTGGTCCACGATAAGCATGGAATCCCCAAAAACTTCGACAGCATCAGCCTTGACTTCCCTTAATAATTGTAACCCCTTCAACACAGCTCGGTATTCTGCTTGGTTGTTAGTGGCGGATGCTTCTATCGGCAGAGAGAAATCATAGCTTGCCCCCCGAGGCGATATGAGGACGATGCCGATTCCTGATCCGGCCCCACATGACGATCCATCAAAGTATAAGGTCCAGGGTACTGGTTCCACGAGGGTAGCCTCTGGTCCGCAGTGCTGGGCAACGAAATCGGCCATGACCTGACCCTTGACAGCCTTTGCCGATTCATATCGAAGATCAAATTCCGACAAAGCTAAGATCCACTTTCCGATTCGTCCTTTCAAAATCAGCAATGACAGCATGTATTTTACCACATCGTCTTTGCATACGACCACATACTCTGCCGATAGCAAATAGTGCCTGAGTTTGGTGCATGAGAAGTAAAGGCATAGGCACAACCGCTCTACTGGAGGATATCTTATTTCGGCGTCCAGAAGTCTTCTACTGACATAATAAATTACCCGTTCCTTTCCCTCGAACTCCTGGACCAGAGCCGACCCAATGGCTCGTTCATCAGCTGATAAATATAGTTTAAATGGCTTATTATTTTGAGGTGGGACCAATACTGGTGGTGAGACCAAGTACTGCTTGATATCTTCTAACGCCTTGCGTTGCTCTTCTCCCCATATGAACTCCTGGTCAGGCTTCAACTTTAATAATGGTGTGAAGGCTTGGATACGCCCAGACAGATTAGATATGAATCTTCTGATGAAATTCACCTTGCCGATTAGAGATTGCAACTCAGTTTTATTCTACGGGGCCACGACCTTATTGATGGTCGCTATGGTCTTCCGGTTGATTTCTATTCCCCGCTCATGAACCATGAATCCTAAGAATTGTCCGGCGGATACACCGAAGGCACACTTATTCGGGTTCATCTTCAGCCCATGTTTCTTCGTGCATTCCAGTACCTGTCGCAAATCGGCCAGGTGCTCCTGGTGTCCTTTTGATTTGACTACGACGTCATCGATGTAAATTTCTACCAGTATGCCGATAAGTTTGTGAAATATGTAATTCATGGCTCGCTGATATGTAGCGCCGGCGTTCTTCAAACCGAAAGTCATCACCACCCACTCAAATAAACCAAGGTGACCCGGGCATCTCAAGGCCGTTTTGGATATGTCCTCTTCGGCCATTAGTATCTGATTGTACCCAGCGTTTCCATCCATGAAACTAATAACCTTGTGTCCCGCAGCGGCGTCTATCAGCACATCGGCCGTCGGCATGGTGTACCCGTCCATAGGTGTGGCCTGATTGAGGTTCCTGAAATCGACGCATACGTGTAGCTTTCCGTTCTTCTTGTATACTGGTACAATGTTGGAGATCCATTCGGCATAACGGCATTGCCGAATAAATTTTGCTTTGATCAGCCGTGTTATTTCGGCCTTTATATCTGGTAGGATTTTAGGATTACACTGCCGTGCAGGCTGTTGATACGGCCGATACCCCGGCTTTATGGGTAACCGATGTTCGACAATAGATCGGTCTAATCCGGGCATCTCATGGTATTCCCAAGCAAAGCAATCCTTAAATTCTCTTAATAAATTTGTCAATTTACATTTGTATTCCGGATCCAAATTTGCACTAATATATGTCGGCCTTGGTTTGGTGCCATCGCCTAAGTCTATCATTTCTAATGAATCGGCCGACGTGAACCCGTGTCCCAGCTTCCCATCTTCTCGGGCGAACTGATCCATTTAGTCCGAGTCTTCGGAGCCGACTGCTCAGATCGGCTGCAGGCCAAAATCGGACACCTTCAAGAAATCAGTGTCCCATATTCTCCCGGATATGCACTTGACGTTCTCGCAGCTCCACTGCTGCGTGTCGGCTGCCGCGACGCTGTATGCGGAATCGGTGGTGACCACCTCGATATTGTCGCCGACCCATTGCACGAGGCATTGGTGCATCGTAGACGGGATGCAGCAATTTGCATGTATCCAGTCTCGGCCGAGTAGCATGTTGTAGGACCCTTTGCCATTAATGATAAAGAAAGTAGTAGGAAGGGTCTTACTGCCGATGGTGAGGTCGACGCAGAGCGCGCCGCGAGCGGGGGATACATTGCCTTCGAAGTCCTTGAGCATCATATCTATCCTGGTCAGGTCGTCATTGCTCTTCCCTAGCTTCCGGAACATGGCGTACGGCATGATGTTAACTGCAGCTCCTCCGTCTACTAGTAATCTGGTGATGGGTCGGCCGTTGACATGCCCTTTAAGGAACAACGCCTTCAGGTGTTGTCGTTTGTCATCTTCGGGCTTCTTGAACGTGGCTGTCATTGGTTCCAAAGCCAATTGTGCCATCTGCTCTTCTATTGCCGACATGTTCTGTTGGTCGGCAGGAGTCATGAACTCCATCGGCAGTATGAAAACCATGCCGATGTCGGCTGCCAATTCGTCGTCTCCCCTGTCGCCACTTTTGGGGTGCCAGATCTGAGACCTGCTGTTTTCTCATCCGTCGTATGTCGTTGTTCTTCTTCCTGCTGTTCCCACTGGCGGAGACATTGGATTCTTCTTTTTTGAGACTTGGTCAATCCATCAGGGCACCACCTGGGGTTCACTGGTTTGGTCTGTGGCCTGGCGCGTTCCCATTTTGGTTCGCGTCCTAAAGGATTCTCGTCTGATACCCGAGCATCGGCCATCTCTTCAAGTCGATTGTGGATGCTAACCTTGTTTTCTGGCCGGTCATGTCGACCAAATTTGCCCCCCGACCTATCGTTCCGCTCGCGCCTGCCTTCCGACCGGTCATATCGGTCACTTCTGCCCCCCAGCCGATCACGTACTGGAGGGCGCCGGCCCTCTTGGTCGCGCCAGTTCCTGCTGATCGGCTCTGGTCTTCCATCTATGGAGTGAGACCTTCTGAACGGCCGATTGTCATGATACGGGCCGTTACACTCAGGGCAATTATCGGCCGATGGCAACCTGAGGTTGCTTTCCCAACAGTGGATGAAGAACGGACATCGCCAGTGATCTTCATGTCGCCGCATCGCCTCTTCCCGAGATCTTGAGCATTCATGTTGCCGTTGATATTTATTGAGCACAAATTGGGAAGTAATAGGCTTGCGTGGTTCTCCCAATCCGTTGTCATCATCCTCGATCCGCCATTTTCCCTTGATGTCTTCGGGTGTTTCTTGATTTCTGGGGTCCACGGCGCCGCTTTGCTTAGCCGATTCGGACGTTAGTACCTTGGTTTGGAGCGAATTTCTCCCCGTATCAACCATGTTGGTGGGGAAGGGGTGCTGGTCGATCTTCATCGGCTTGGCCGGTTTCGTTGGAACTTCAAATTTGAGTCTGCCTTGCTCGATGGCCAACTGTATCTGCTACCGGAAGATTTTGCATTCGTTTGTATCATGGGAGGTGGCGTTATGCCACTTGCAATATTTCATCTTCTTCAGCTGTTCGGCAGACGGAATCGTATGGTACGGCAAGAGCTTGATCTGTCCTTCCTGGAGGAGGAGGTCGAAGATTTTATCGGCCTTTGATGTGTCGAATCCGAATGTTTCCGGCTCCTTCTTTCCAAATGGACATGATATCGGCTTCTTCCCTTTAACCCATTCCGCAAGGTCGATCTCTGTGTCTTCTTCGGTTTCAACCTCTTCTAAGTATGCCACCTTCTTCTAGAAGTTCCTCCGTTGATCGAAAGGGCGTACTTCTTGACCAGACAATCGGTGGACGATTTGGCTTAAGCTCTCAAACTCCTACGAGGCGTATTTTTCTTTGATATGAGGTAGGAGACCCTGGAAGGCTATATCGGCCAATTGTGCATCGGTCAGGGCTAGGGAGTAGCACTTATTCCTGATCTCCCTGAACCTCTGCACATATGAGGATATCGGCTCGTCGCTTGTCTGCCTAAGGCTGGTTAAATCGGACAGCTTCATTTCATGTATCCCGGCGTAGAAGTATTTGTGAAACTGCCTTTCCAGATCAGCCCACGTAATTATCGAGTTGGGCGGTAATGTAGTGAACCACTGAAAGGCTGACCCAGACAGGGATGACGAGAAAAGGCGCACCCGTAGGGCATCCTGCGCCGCTGCTTCCCCGCATTGAATGATGAATCTGTTCACGTGTTCCATAGTTGAGGTGTCGTCCAGTCCCGAAAACTTAGTGAAATCGGGAACTTTATACCGATGGGGAAATGGTAGCGAGTCGTATGTAGGCGGGTATGGCGTGTTGTATGTGTAGGTCTGCAGCTTCGGTTTTAAGCCGAATTGCTCTTGAATCACCTCTGCTATGCACGCCGTCCAGTCTGGCTGTTGCTGGTGGACTGTCGGCTGGGGAACTGGTACGTGCTGGTACACTGGCGGCGGGATGACTTGGTGATGAGTGAAAGCGTGCGGCGTCTGATGTGTCATAGCCGGCTGCGTAGTCAGGGTCGGCTGTCTGAATGAGCCGCCCGCTTCGTCATACAGCACGAGCAGCGCAACGCCCCGAAGTACTTCCGTTGTTTCTGCCGCCCTGCTCATCTCCGGTGTGACTGGCTGATACTGTGGCATGGTTGGCCTAACGGCCGCCTGGAAAGATGCTTGGAGTTGAGGACTTCCATGGCTGGCCGGTTGATCCTAGGCGGCCGTCACTGATGGTGCCCCCTAAGGCGCTGAATTCAAAGGAGGAAACTGCGCGGAGGACAACTGAATGGGACGCAGCTGGAGATATTGCGCGCCATTAGACCCCATAGGGATCGATGATGAGGAAGCGCCAGGACTTCCAACTGGAATTTGGGTCGGCTGAGAAGCCGAATAAGGTGCATTTGAATAACTTTTGTTCGAAGCCGTAATTGGTGAAGCATATGCCGGCCCCTGGTACCCTTGAGATATGCCGCTAGCCAAGGAGCTGATGACGGCATTATACACCGTATTAGAAATCACCGGGGATTGATCAATGAAAGCTTGATAGACAGATTGTTGAACCATCTCAGACATCTTGTCTGAGTCCTCGGTGATTGTGATCTGGCGGGGAGTTGGAAACGGAATCTTTTTGACAGTTTCTCCGCTCCTGGTGCGACTGAAGGATTGCAGACATGTCTTCCGGTAGTATGCCATCTGCTTTTCCAATTCTTCCCTCTGGTCGTCCCTGAGGTCTGCTTCTGTCACTTCGATGATGTTATCTTCCGAGACTTCAGCAGCTTTCGACATAGTGGCGGTTGTATTGGTCCCACCGGACGTGCCAAAAGTGTGTTGGCGCTAGAAATCGGCTGATCAAATCTCCAGCGTCAGACACACGACCCGGGAGAATCTGCTTAGCTCCTGTTCAGGTGATTGCCCTGGTGCGGTTCGCGCGGTGTGCCAGCCAATCTGACCTGTTGATTGGCAAGGAGAGAAACGTGTCGAATCCCAGAGGTTGCGATCGGCTAAGGTTCCGATCTCGAGGAAGCTTATTAGCGAATCGGCCGATTTGCTGTAATAAGGAAATCGGCTACAATGTGACCGATTACCAGGCAACGTGGTAAAGAAAACCACTGAAGTAATCTAAACAACGCTACAGTAGAAACACTAGGAACAGATCTAATCGGCTATGCGTAAAATAAATAGATTAAATGACGAAGTACAAGAAAAGCCGAAATTGCCGATTCCTAGCTGGATAACTGGTGATAAAACCAGAACGATAGGTAAAACCTAGAATTCTAGTAAATATCAATAACTGGTGAATAAATCTAAACGAAACGACAGCGATGCGCCCGAAGTTAAAGCTTAGAATTTACTCGATAAACGGAACTTACAAGATCGGCCGGAGGTCAAATTGATGCAGCCCCGCCAACCCGTACGAACTCGTGAAAAAGGAGAAAAGTATTGGCGAGGTCGCCGGCTTGAAAGTAAATACGAGGAAATAGTAGTTTGTCGTATTGAGTTGATGATGATTACAGATCTACAAGGGTGGCTATTTATAGCCTGTTACAAACGACTTCTTATCCGATTAGAACTCTATCCCTAAATTTAAACAGAAAACGAATATTTACAAGTACGACTTGTACTAGGTTGATTATCGCGCTCTTCATGGGCTGATTCCCTCTTCATCTTCATAATCCTCTTTAGGCCCACACCGGCCCAATTATCCCGGCCTCCTAATCGGCCGATTTCTATTCACCTCATCGGCAAGGGACAACCGATTAGGACCCACATGTTGGGGGCTCTGACTAACTACTCCGACCCTGTGACCTAAGGTCGGGTGAGGCGGAGATCCTCCCTCGGAGGGTCGGGCACATCCGATCCCAGGCCTCAGGGGTCGGGCGAGGCGGAACTCCAAAGGTCAATCGACCGATCCATGATTGTAGCACCAATCGGCCGATTCCCAACCGCCACCCCTGTGTCTTGCCGCTCCTTCTGATTTCTTCCTTCCCTAACACCGATTACACACGTGTCAAAATCTGGCGTCAACAGATGTATATGGTGATGGTGGATGGTGAGCAAAACGTGATAGAACTCAAATCTCTAAAGGAATAGACACTAAGACCAGCAGTTTGATACAACCGATGCAACCGAAGATTTAACAAGCCCTAATTAAGCAACACTAGTAAAAGGCTCAAAAGGGTCTTTAGGAATAAGGGAAACTAATCTACTAATTTTTTAGGTTTTTTCCGAACTATAGAAAATTAAAAGTAGCAAAGAACTGGGGGTCTCTCACCAATTAACCTTGCTCTGATTACCAACTGATGTGGACCCGGTAGGGTTTGAATCCCGATCTTTCGATGAGAGAAAGTGGATAACTCGATATGGGAATGGAGACGACGTTCACAACCCAACTACAACCATCCAAGGATGTTGTGCCTTAGCAACCGATACACCACCTCCAATGGTCGCCGCGATCTTGTGGAGCAAGATCAACCAAACCACCAGGGTAATTTCTGCAAGCAATCGAGGAATTGAGTAGAACAAGCAACTCAATTGCAAATAGAGAGATAAAAACCAATATAAAATCACAAAGTTGGGGTTCTGAATCAAGTAGAATAGATGGTCTAGTCGACACATGCGTCTATAAGGAAGTAGCAATGGCTAAACATACATGTAAACAAAATCCAAGTGTTCCTGGTCGCAGCTGAGGGGTATAAGAACGTGGGAGGATGACCACATGGGTATTGGGGTCATGCTCCAACCCTAGGACATGTCCCTAATGGATCCAACTTGATACACGACCCATTGGGTCAAAATAATGCAACGCAACACCTTGGATAGACAAGGCTCTTCGTAGTAATTTGATTATTGCGGCCGATTTATAATAGATATGGATTTAAGTCTGGATCCATATAAAAATAGACTTCATAAGGATTCCTTGAAGTACTTGAACGCCCCAATCCGAGTCCATATGCGACCGTGGTGACCGTTACAAGTTGGTGTTGTTCTGCTGTCCGAATCTAGCCTGCGTGAATCCTTTTCCCTTTGGGTCTTCTCCCTTGTTCCTAAGCAAAACAAGAGTGCACGTGTCTCCATGGTCTAAATATGATAGATATGAACTCAAGAGTGTATTCACCTAATGGTTGAGTTGATGAGCACGAGCGCGAGTAATGGGACTGGAAATATGCACTTGTGTCGGCGTGGATGTATCGTTTGGTGTTGATGTTCTTGTCATCCAAACCAAAGCAACCAAAGGAGAAAGAACCGAGGAAGAAAACAAAGAAGTCTGAACCTATTAAGAAGCTAGTAGGCAATATGATTCCTGAGGAATTGGAGGAGGCATCGCAAGGATATGTAAGGGAGTGGTTTGAAAAAATTACTGCATAAAGAAAAGCGAAGGAGATGGAGCTTAAGATAGTAGATCCAGCCAAATTAAAGTTTTTTATTGGCATGAAAAAAAGTCAGGGAGTGGTTTGAAAAAATCACTGCAGAAAGAAAAACGAAGGAGATAGAGCCTAAGCTAGTAGGTCCAGCCAAATTAAACTTTTTTATTGGCATGAAAAAAGAAGTTAAGAAGATGTTACTATTGAACTAGGATCGTTCGTTAGTTAAGTCTTAGCGAAAGAAAAAACAAGGAGAGTCATCGTCCTGTCGTACTATCCCCAGCTCGGGCAGCAAGATCGGCAAGCAGATAAAGATGCTCTAGCTATAGCAGCTACGCCTTTAGACAACAAGTCTCCCGCTTGCTGAAGTTCTAGGGCGAGCCGAACCGCCACCTCCAGAAAAGACTGTATCTAAATGGCCCTTTGAGTTAGGCAAGCCTCTAGTCAGGCCTGAATTGGTACGGAAACTCTCAACTAAGATGTATAAATTCCATCAATGGTATAAATTCCATCAATGGTACATGGAGCAGTCGGCTAAGGAAAGGGTCATGTTCGCTCTTCTTGTTAAACCGATTGATTTTTTCGATGAAGGTGAGAAACTGTTGTGGTTGGAATTCAAGGATATTTATGAAGTGTACCATCAAGATGCCCTTGAAGTCTCTCTCATTAGTGTCTAGGTTCTGTAAGTGTGTGTTTATTAGATGTTAATTTTGGCTTAGATCATTATTTTATGTGTGTGTCACCCTACTAACTTTATCTTTCATTTTATGTAGGATGCAAATTCAGAGGTGCCATCGAGAATTGTACTTCAATGTTGGCTTCATGAATGCAATGCTTGTTAACCAAGATCAGATTCGGGATCACCCAAAGGATACATTGGACCGAATATACAAATTCTTGGAGCAACACAATTACAAGCAATACATAATACTGTCTTACAACTTTAAGTAAGTGTGGGTACTGTCTATTTTTATTTTCCTTTTTCTTACCTAATTAATGTTAGTTAGTTCTAATATGAACATTTATGTATGCAGTTTTCACTAGATTCTCCTCATAAATATGATTGATCAAAGCAACGTTATTGTGTTTGATTCGTTGAGGAAACAAAGGGCAAGTACTAAGACATTCAAGATATGCTTAACTTGTAATAATTCTGGACCTTTATCTCTATGCAAAAATTTGATTCCTAAATTTTTACCTAACACTGTATCATCCATTATTTTAATTCGCAGCGCATGGAAACGATTTCGTAAGACCGTGGTGATTTCAAAGAAAAACCTACATTCAGTTTGCGCATTTTGTACATTCTATAACACGAATATTTCATAACTTGTTTTGTTTTCTACTAAAGTTCTTGAGATAGGAACAAGGAAATAATTTATATGAATACTACGTCTGTGAGCACATGTACCATTTCGTGAGGGACAAGGTGATATCGGACAATATAACTGTATATAAAATAAACCTATTAATAATAATCATTTTCTAGCTCCTTATATTTAATTGTTGGTGTAAGATTCACATATTTTCAAATTACAAATGATGCATATTAGAGAAGAACTCTTGCAGAAGGAGAGGCATTTGACAATTCAAGAAGTTCTCATAGGATTTCTGGTGGAGGAGGTGATAAATCTCAATGGAGAATTTTATTACAATGGACATTCAATAGCTGAAGCGAGCAACAACACCATGACGGGAGGATCCTAAGAATTACGAGGACAAATTATTATATATATAGTAATTGTATAAATACTAGTTTGATGCGTATGAACTATTAAGAATTGTATGTATAGTAATTAAAATTAATATTATGCATATAATATCATGAAATATATATACGATATGCATATAATACAAGCGTATATATGTAAGTAGTATACGCTAAGGATGTATACGTATAGGTGTGTGTATATATATATGTATATGTATATAAGTGAAGCAACAATTAGCATTAATATGAAAAAAATCATGGTAAAAAGGAAAAAGTCTACCAACCGGAACTAAATGAGGTGTTTAGTCCGGGACTAGAGGGACCTTTAGTCTTCAAAGATTAATCCCAGTTGGATTTTCGAGATATATGAATCTATCCAACCGGAACTAATACCTATTTTTCCACCGGTGCTACCTGGCTTTCCACGGCACTCACGCGGAACGTCAGATGCAACTCAATCCGTTGGTTTCGGATAACGAACTCGCACCAGGTCGGATCGAATGGCATACTCTTGATCTCCCTGATATTCCAACTGATTAGATTGTTCCGCGACAAAGTAGTACACTTTCAGAGGCCGTCAGATCCACTGGATTTGTTTTGCTTTCGTGGAAAAGCAATGTGCGAAAGTGTATTTGGCCTGCATTGTTGTAGGATAACTGTTGGATTTGGCAAAGCAAGTTTTTGTATGTCTGCATGTCACGAGTAATGAAAGCGAAGTTGTCTTCAATCAATCTCCAATCCAAAAAAAAGGGGGACAGAGAAGAAGACGTCCTCAACCAGTTGGAGCCACGATACTTTTTTTCATTAGGATATGACCCTGTCCATCTGAGCTTAATCGATTGACCAGTATTTCAATGTGATATGACCTTGGCAACATGGGCTGACTGATGAAATAGAAATCTCGAAACCCATGCCTTGTTCCCCTGTTGTTCCATTGCAAATGCTTCAGGGCAAAGGGGAAACAGAAACAGGTTTTCTTGTCCAGTTTGCAACAAGAGAGAAAGGGTGGCTAAAAATGAATTTGGCTCATATAAATATTCCTAGCTGATGGGTTCAGATGTTAGTTCAGTTGTGAGACCAGGTGGTCAACGGTGATTGTAACCCATGGGGCGTGGTAACCATGTTGGTCCCCTAGTCAAATTTTGCAAGAAAACTGGCCACGGCAACGCTGCTGGATCATGATAGGAACCGAGGTTAGGATATGACGTCGACGCCACGAGCTTCGCCGACTGAAAGCGCCATGTCACGTACTCACGTGTCTGTTGGCTGCTGTGCTTGCATTTCGCGGTCAGAGAGAGTCACTGTCTGTGTGGTAATGGGAACTAGATTGGCAGGTCAGCTGATGGCGATGACTAACATGCTTGTTGTTCTCTCCCACTCTATACATCATGAAACCTATAGCACACGTTCAGCTTTACCATTTCGGCAACACCACGGCCGTCCAGTCAAAAGAAAGTAAAGAACAGGCGTGGACGCATGATTCGGCGCCCCTGTTCTGAATGAAGATGCTTTCACATGGCTTCGGTCTCACAAGCAGGCTGAATCAGTTCTTCCGGCGCGATCAGTCTCAAGATTCTGAACCAAAATGGAGGTGTGGGGGACTAGCTCAACTTGCTGATATTTTGGTGTTAAACATGGAATGAAACCAATAATCAAGCCTACCACTACCACTACCACGTCGCCTGCCTGGACACCTCTGCAGGGAATTTGTTCCGCGCACAATGTTTAGAGAAAGCTGGGGTGATGACCGCACTTCCTCGATCACGAGCATTTTGGATTAGGACACGGAACTGTGCCAAGCCATCGAGATATTCAGCATGGAAGCTTTCTACGACGACGGAGCAGGCGAAGTCTTTGAAGTGTCGCAGACATGTCTTGGCAGCTGGTTGTGAATGGCAAGTAATTGTGTACAACTCCCATGGCTCATGGCTTCCATTAACATTTTTCTCAAAAGCAAGGTGCCATACAAATACTGGATTTTTAGACCTGGGAAAGTATATTTCTTTTTGAGAGAACCGGGAAAGTATATTTCCTGTGATATTTAGTGCCTTCCAAGATTGGCAGAAAACAGTGTGGCATTTTGTTTTCGATGTGGCAACAACATTCCAAGTTTTGGGGTCATGTCGATGTTGGAATGTGCTCATTGAATTATGTCTGCCTCCCTGTAGCAGCTGCATCAGTTGTAGTTAAGCCCTTGTTTACTTCCCTCCAAACTCCCAACTTTGACACTATGCAAAAAGAAGATTCCCCATCACATCAAACTTGCGGTACATGCATGGAGTACTAAATGTAGACGAAATCAAAAACTAATTGCATAGTTTTGTTGTACTTTGCGAGACGAATCTTTTGAGCCTAATTAATCAATATTTGGACAATAATTCACAAATACAAACGAAACGTTACAGTGTCGCATTTATAGCAAAATGCCAATTTGGCACCTCCCAACTTGGAAAGTAAACAAGGGCTAAAGTTCCCACGACATTTCCTTTCCAGGGATATGTGCTGTAGATTCATATTTTGTTTTAATGAGATTTATTTACAGCCTTATAGGCCTACCCAGTTTAGCAGTGTTAACTCTATGGAGATCAGGAGGATTTTACCCAGGGATAAATTTACTTGGAAAATGATTAAAAAAAGGAGTTAAAGAAGAACCAGTGAAAAGTCCTCTGTGGCTCTGTTCAATATGCCTACTAGAGGTAATGAAAATTGATCCGGCTCATATGCATGCTCTGAATTTAACATCTCTACTATGTTCTGACCATCTGGTCATCGCCACGGAGCTGAGCTGAGATGATAGTGTCGCGTAATCCACCACTAACCAAATCCAGAAGGAAATCGGTGTCCCAACAATGCTTGACTACGACATGTCTTTGAGTAGAAGATGAGTCGATCGATTTCAGTTGTGGAACTATTCGATCGTTGTATGACCTCGTCGGCACGAGACCACCAAGACCTCCTGTCCAGTCACTGTCTGTCCGTCTGGTATACAATGGGAAGTTGGAAACATTGCTGCGTTGACTCAACTCGTGCTGCTCTGCACAGTGGTCGCCTGATGCGGTGGCACCAACCTGGTCCTTGTTTCTTCTACTCCACATCAAGAAATTGATAGAGCAGACGTGTCAAGATCAGCTTTTTACCGATTTGGCAACACCACAACCGTCCAGCCGAAAGAAAAGCGTGTTAGTTTGATCTCATCCGACTCGGTCCAACGACCGAGTCGGAGTCCTTGATCTCGTGCCCTAGGGCGCCCAACCGTACATAATTAGCGGACTCCCATCACGCAGCGCTATATAAAGAGAGGTGGGAGGTGGGGGCCGGAGGCACGAACACCAAGATTTGCCGTGCCTACCAAACCCACCGACAAACCTAGAACCCAATCTAACTTGCACTGTCAGCGGTGTTGGAATCAGAGGTATTTTATGATTCATTTTAATCCGAAATATAGAATAAAATATGACAGTTAAGATAGTGTAAATAGGAACATGATCTATTGCATTTGCAATGAAACATAAGAATTGAACGAGAAAGTTCAAAAGGAAATACCCAGAGACGGGCAGTTCTAGAGGAACCGAATGCACTGTTACCTGACATTGATAGTCAAGCCTGTTCGATGTAGCTGTTCAAGAGTTGACGCAGTGTAGTTGCGTCATCGGGAAATAGTCGTAGACGAACAGTGAGCAGTCGCGCAAACGCGCTCCTCAAAAAACTTGATCACCCTTCTACTCCTTGGGTGCAGGGGCAGCAGAAGACCTTTGGATGCCTAGGTTAATGCAGCAAACAGGCAGGCAGGCAGGCAGGCAGGCAGGCAGGCACGGCTCGACGAGCGAGCGCGCACGCGTGTGGCATCCTGCTATCCCTGTATCAACTTCTCAACAGGTGCAGCACAACTTCACCATATAAGTTGGTTAGGGACCCTCTCAACTTCCAAGTTGGTTTTATTCTTTTTGTAACTACCACCACTAATGGGCCTTAGGATTTATTTGATTAATTAAACAATTGGGCCTGCCCAATTATTCTAACAAGCGGCGGGAAGCTCCGCAACACCTTGCCGCACTGCCGCCGCCCTCACCGTCAACGCCACCGTCACCTTCATCGCCATGGCGAGCTCAAGCACCAAGACTGATGATTGTGACCCTTTCAGTCTCTCTCTCTTCCTCTCGGATGTCTCTGTTTAGATCTAAGGATCTGTTTTTCATCATAAGAATGAGTGGTTTACTCGCTAGTTTGTGCATCTAGTGATCCTAGAGGATTAATAAAGCGGCTTACGGGCATGCATCCACGAGGGACAATAAAAAGAAATTTTCAAATTGTAGGTCGTTTTGATTTTTCTAGGTTTATACATACATCTAGACATACACTATATTTAGGTGCACATATGCATATGGAAAAACCAAAACAATCTACAATTTGGATCTATAATTTGGAACGGAGGGAGTAGCATTCCGCTCTTCAAACGGAACGAAAAAGGAGCGTTTATCTGCTGTCCGTTTCAACGTTTGATCAGCATGTGGAAGGTCTCTGCTGTTGTAAGATGTTGTTAATTTTTCCTGAAGACATGAGGTTGAACCCAGCTGCTTAGTTAATTCCTCTGTTACATATGCATATGTGTTGTTCGTGATGAGTTCCATTCAGAGGAAATGAAGGTTGTCTAATTTTAAACAGAACAACTGAAGGCTGCTAAAAAATAATCTGGCTCATATGCTGTGTATTGAGGACATTGACAGAGGTGTCACATCAACGGTGAGAGTATCCCATGGAGATGAGGTGAAAAACCAACGTTAGCCAAGCTCATCCACAAATCAAATTTGTAAAGAAGAAAGTGTACGTGATAACATTGTTTGATTAGGATGTGTCCTTCAGTGTACATGAACTTTTAAACGAAATACAGTACAACATGAACTTGAACAATCACTTTCAACCACAGCATTATTCGATCAGGATATGACCCTGATGGGCTGATGGCACGGGGCCTTTCCTTATTGTAGGAAAATTTTATTCCGGCCACGTGGAAAATCTCATGTCGCGTTGTCTATTGTAGCACTTCACAGCCACAGTCTTTCCGGCAGCACTTCTCTTCTCCGTCCACCGTTGCAATGGTCGGGTGATACTATTAACATGGTGCCATTTTCCCCTTCTACTCCGTATCAAGAAATTTGTAGAAGAGGTGCACCAAGATTAGATTTTGCTGATTTGGCAATGTCGCAACCATTTATTCAGTTCTACTGAGTGACGAAGCTTTTATGGCTTATGTTTCGCTGAGAAAGTGAAGTTCTTTGAGCGCAATCAGTCTGAACCCAGAAATGAACTTTGGATCTACCGAAAAGTGGGAACAGCATTTTTTTTCCTTCCATTGACTCGCTACATAAATCAGAGTAGCACAACATAAAGAATGAATAAAAAATGAGTCCTGGAATCAAAAGATTTCAGATTCTGCAAGATGAGCGTCTGCACCAGCGTTGGAATATAACCTCGACATGAAGATCAACCACATGGAAAAACTTTACGTCTGGGCAGCGGTAGCAACAGCGTCGATGGATCCATACAGCTAGTGTGATATCGAACCGACCAAGCCTACCATTACCACGAGCTCTGCAACAAATTTCTAACAATCTAAGAAAGTCCTTAGCCTTCAAGCAAGCCCATGATTTGGATGACATACCAGGACAAGAAGCCTACTGCGCATGATATTCGCTGACACGGAGAATATGTTCTCCAGTATACGTGGAGAGCTGAGGTGACAACGGCATACATGGCAGATTTGGATGATCACGGTTATTCTTCTTACGGTTTGGCATTGGATAAGGAGTTGAAGGTGCATCGAATCAGAAAACAAGTGAGCATATGCTGAAATTCAAACTGATGACTAGAATGTTCATGCTATGTTGGATGACAAAGCAGTACACTTTCAACGGTTGTGTCAACTGATTTTATTTTCTTTTGTTAAAAGCAAAGTGCGAGAGAGTATTGGTTCTGCATTATCGTAGGATAATTGTTGATTTTTGGGAAAGCATATTTTTGTAGGATTGACAAGGAAATAAAGCTTTTGTTTGGATGTGCCAAGAGATTGAGCATCCCATTCTCTCATAGGAGGAATGCTAGGAGCAGAGAGGCCTTGTTTCAACTTCAAGGAGTCATGTCAGTGCACCTGCATCCGGGGCCATGCAGCACCTATGTTTCATTGCTTGTAGATAGTATTGCCAGCCCTACAACTTTGTCCCATCCTCTCCTGGGACTGGGATAATAGGTGTTGTTCACTTGTTCTGCCTTTTCTCTGTTTTCATGTTTGCTTTACTGGAGAAGCTTGTTTTTGCTGAAAACTACTGGGCCTGTTCGCTTCAGCTTATAAACCGGCTGAAAAGCTGAAACGGCTGATTTATTGTGAGAGAAAAATATTATTTGGTGGCTGATAAGCTGGCTGAATAAACTGAAACGAACAGGCCAACTGAACCAGCGCATGTATCTGCTCCTGAAGATGCTGTATATGCGCTGTGATCACAGGGACCTGCGGTCGTCGTCAGTGGCATCTGAACGTACACCACATTGATGTCATTTCTTTTGTGACTATTACTTGGATATAGGGGCACTGCTACTTGATTCAGACATTACGTGCATGGGATTCGGCGATAAAAATCTGGCTCAAATGCTCTGTATCCAACACACTAGTAACTGATGAGTCTCTATCAGGTGAAGGGTGTGAGGATCGAATGGAAATGAGATGGGATAACAATACAATGTCCCATACCTAGGGGCTGGTTGGCTATAGGATGTTAAAATTTAACCTGTCACATCAGGATGTTTGGATGCTAATTAGGAGTATTAAATATAGTATAAAACTAATTGCACAGATGGAGTGTAATTCGTAAGACGAATCTATTAAACCTAATTAGTCCATGATTTTGACAATGTGGCGCTACAGTAACCATTTGCTAATGATGAATTAATTAGGCTTAATAAATTTGTCTCGCGAATTAGCACAAGATTCTGCAATTAGTTTTATAATTAGCTCATATTTAGTTCTCCTAATTAGCATCCGAACATTCGATTTGACACTGTTAAAGTTTAGCACATCGTATCCAAATACTCCCTAGTCTACTCTAGGTCAAATTTGCAAGGAAGCTGGTCATCACAAGTTCACAACACTATTTGGTAGTGGTACGATCATACTGACAACAACATGAGATGAATTTATCGATCAGTTTCAACTTGGGGCACTGTTTCGATGAAGATATGACCTCGACGGTACGATCTTGCCGATCAGAAATCCCAAGGTCACGTGTCCACTGACTGTGCCGACATTTCCCATAGTCCAGCTCAGTCACTGTCTGATCTGATACGCAATAGAAGGACTGCGCATTGTACTGCACATTGGTCGGCTGATGGGGATGACAGAAAGTGGTGGTGCTTCTCTTCTACCCACATCAAGAAATTGATTGAACAGCCGTGTTGTGAAAAGGTTGGCGCTTTACCGATTTGGCAACACTTCGACCGTCCAGGCTAAAGATAACAGGACTGCATTCTGTTTCACTATCTGTGGAGAAGCTTCATGGAATTTGGTTCGCAAAGAAACTGAAGTTCTTTCAGTGCAATCAATCTGAACCCGGTCCGGAACGGAGCAGCGAGGCGCAACATGCAGGTTTTCCTCTGCTGTCTGTCTCTGGATTCGTTGGACATGGTAGCGTACAGACTGGAATGAGAGGGAGAGTGTTAGATACAAGTAGTGATTGTCTTGCTAAATTTGAGTGGCGAGACCAGTCCAACATTGGGAGCAAAATTGTTCCCTTGATGGATTTGTCAGTTGGGGTGGTTGGGGACAACTGACTTGTACGGTTGACGAATTCATATTTCTGTCCACTTCTGTGTTTGATTATCATTTGGAATTAAGGCTGAGTGGTACTATCTTTTCTGTTGAAAGCTGTGTCAAATCTTTCCTTTGGTTATATATTTAATAGCACACTGATTTTCCACAAACGAGGCTACAGAACATAGCAGCATGCACTTAGTTGACATCACATGCGGGAGAAATTAGAAGACAAGCATATGAGCCAGTGATGGAATACTCTCGTCTTTTTTTCTGCGACAGCCGACAGGTGAGGTAGGACATGACTTTTTCGACCGTGACTTAACGCGTTTTTCATTAGGAGGAGGGTAGCAAATTACAACGTCACCCCCTGGGGTAGGGCAGGGCATGCATGATCACAAAATCATGATTTCCATCCCTTTGGCATTCAATCAAGCAACAACGTTTGGTTGCAGCCGAAGACGACAACGAGCTGTACGCATACTATGCAACTCTAAGGCTCAAGCGATGTCCTCATCGTCGGATTGCACTTTTCTTCATCTTCATGATAGTAAAAACTTCTCAATTTCTTTCTTCCTTCTCCTATTATTTTTTTCCTTTTCTCAATACTTTAATTTATTTTCTTTCTTTCTTTCTTTCTTTCTTTATTTTTCATCTCTTCTCCGAGGACCATAAAAATTAGTTTTAGATCCTTTTAGAGACCTTCCAAGAATTTTCCGCGCATGAACCGAGGCGGAGGAGCCCCAGGCCAATCGGCCTGGCCACTCCTTTCCTCCCCTCTGGCCCTTCTTTCCGGTAAAGCTTTCTTATCTTGTATCTTTCCAAATTTTTCACAAAACTCGACCAGAAATGGAACAGATATGTGTATATTGGGTTGTGCTCAAGGAATAGGTAATAAATTTGAGAAATATTTAGTTTGGGTTGAGGAATTCTGTAGAAAATATGATTGTTCCAGTGAAGAACTCTCATTACTATTGACGAGGCTAGCAATCAGAGATGGTAAAAGGATACGATCAATGCTCAGAATTAAAACAAACCAAGAGAGAGCGATCCTAACTCAATTCAAAACATCAAATCTGCTTATGGTAGTATGAATAAATCTTTTTAGGCATTGGGTAGGATAAATAATAACTCAACCTGGTTAAAGAACTTGATCAATCTTGTTTTTACAGAGGTTTTAGATAAGCAACAAAATTTTAAATCACCTCCAATTCAAGCCTTACTCATAAAGCATAAATAAAACCGAAGTACTTGATTATCATAAAGCATGGGTATTGCATAAACAAATCAATTACTAAACTTCACAACTAAGATTTAGAATTCAGGACAATCCTCATGATCCAATATTGCAAAGGCAAAATAAAAGACAAGCAAGCTAAGGTAGACACTAAAAACACTCGCACAATCTTCGAATTTTATTCATGCTTCTTCTCACAAAGACGCTAAAGTAGCGATCTAGGCTTAAGTCTTCCCAGAAGCTTAAGAAGAGTACTAATTTATCTACTTTTGATTGAAATAAAAAATACTAATTTAGACTCTCACACGACTCGACTCAACCAAACTAGATCCACAAACTCCTTACAAGCGGCGATCTCCCCCCACACTTAAAATCTACGATGTCCGCGTCGTAACCATATGAAGTGCAAAGGGAGAGACACTCGTAAATACACTATTGACGCTGCCCGCACTGCTTGCACACGGGACGGTTGCTATTTCCTTTGCCATGAGCCTTGTTCTTTCTCATGTTGCGGCACATCTCGAAGAGCTTCCTCACGTTCCTTTGCAAGAACTTGAAGTCATCCTCCTGACGGCGATCATTATCTTCAACTCTTTGATCCAGAGCTTGCGAGGCTTGTATGATGTCGTTGATGGCGTCGAAGAGGTAGTGGATGGTGCAATACATATGATCATGCTCCTCCAGTTCTGGTCCGTCGTCTTCTAGACCCTTCTCATTTCCTTGTCTTGATGGCGGCCATATTGCTCCTTGCTCTCCTCCTTGCCTTCAGCCCAATCCCAGTACATGTTGTCATCTTCTTTGTCGTCATGACCTGCAGCACCCCATGTTGTCATCTTCTTTATCGTCCTCCCAATTGCTATCACCTCCGTAGTCAGCCGGCGAGTACTCGGGCACCTTTTCCACATAGTTCCTGCGCTTGATCCCAAGGAGCCTTACGGAACTCCTTGTTGGAGCGGCGACGGCCTCCTTCTTCTTCTTTGGCACTTCATCATCACTTGAGACGATAATGAACTTGTGATCCATGAGCTTTCCAGATGACGCCTTGCCACCAACACTGATGTGAGCATTACGAGCAGTCCTTGGCAGAGTTTTGGGACACAACTCACACCTCTTGGCTTCTATGTGAAGGGAGAAGGCAATGGCCAAGGGAGGGGGTGGTGCTGATCGGCCTAGGGAGGTCAGGCCGATCACCCTAGCCTCCTTCGGCACCGGTTGTTGCCCCCTCTCATCTCCCGAGCTCCTGGACGTTGCCATTGCACCTTTTTTTCTGGTTTGGTGGATCTGAATTGCTTGTGTAGACGCAAACTCGAGCTCCAGTTGGCCTCATTATATACTCTTGAAGTCTTGGCCAAGGATCCACACATTTTCAAAAACTTCCTCGCCCCTTCCCACAAAAATTCACTTCCATATTCCATCATTACCAAAGATGGGAAAGGGGGAACCGAATCAAAGGTGAGGCCGATCGGCCTGGGGTCTCTGGGCTGATCAACCTAGGGTGGTTTTTAGCCCCTTTGACCTCCATTTTTTTGTGGCAGCGTGTATGTCTAAAAATACATTTAATTTTTGGAGTCCCACACAAAATTTCAAAAGAAAATAATAGAATTTAAGATGGAGTATGTACAAGGTACCTATTTTAGTTTCATCAGGCTTGACATGTTCGTTCTTCCTCTATGGTATAGACGTCAACATAATTGATAGGGATGACATCAGGTTCAAAGAATACCTTTAACTGCTATCCATTCACAATATATTGATCTTCCTTGACATCCATGATTGTTACGGCTCCAGTAGGTGACACAAAATGAACCACATATGGTCCGTCCCACTTGCTCATCAATTTCCTTTTACTGAAGAGTTTGAACCTAGAGTTGAACAATAGCACTTTGTCTCCTTCTTTGAATTCCTGCTTATGAAGCCTTTTGTCGAACCATCTCTTTATTCTCTCCTTATAAATGCTTGCACTGTGGTAAGCTTTAAGCCTCATTTCTTCCAATTCACTGATCTAAATTCTTCCCTTTACTCTTGCAGCATCAAAATCAAGATTCATCTGTTTTATATCCCAATAAGCTTTATGTTCAAGTTCAATGGAAAAGTGGCATATTTTTCTATAGACGAATTGGTATGGGGTCATACCTATAGGTGTTTTGTGAGTTGTCCTGTATGCCCATAATGCTCTCTCTAGCTTCTTTGACCAATCATTCCTCTCTTTGATTAGGGTCTTTTTCAAGATATCCTTTAGCTGTTTATTAGAAGTTTTCGCTTGTCCATTTATTTGAGGATGATAGGCTGTAGATACTCTATGTTCGATCCCCAATTTTGATAGACATTTGCCAAAATCTTTACCCATGAAATGTGATCCTCCATCGCTGATCAAGATTCTTGACACTCCATACATGGGAAAAATAATGGTCTTAATCATATGAATTGACTCTTCTATTGACGCCTTCCGACATGGAATAGCTTCTACCCATTTAGACACGTAATCAACCATGACCAAGATGTGCTCATATCCATGTGAGTTTAAGAATGGTCCCATGAAATCTATACCACAAACATCAAATAAATCCACTTGCAAATTATAATTCAATGGCATCGAATTTCTAGCTGAAATATTTCCAGTTCTTTGGCATTCTGGGCAAGTAGCAACAAATCTCTTTGCATCTTCGTGCATCTCTGGCTAATAAAATTTGCGTGCCCAGATTTTTGCTTGAGTTCTAAAATGTTTATAATGTCCTCCATATTCTGATTACCGCTTCCCTTTCTTCTCTTAGGATGCATCTTCTCAATACTTTATCTACTCCTTATCTATATAGGTAAGGTGTCGACCAATAGTATTTCTTGCTTTCAGCAACCACTTTTCTCCTTTCATTCCCGTGTAAGTGATTCAAGGGAGCTCTTTTTATTGCTCTAATAATGTCATTCATCCAAATATCTTTGTCGATGATTCCATATAGATAATCATCCCTCATTCAATCTTCAATTGGCTCTTTTCCATCATCTTGTTCATACATTCTTGACAAATGGTCAGCCACCAAATTTTGTGGTCCCTTTTTATCTCTGATCTCCACATCGAATTCTTGTAGCAGTAATATCCAACGAATCAGACATGGTTTAGCATCTTTCTTGGATAAAAGATATTTAATCGCAGCATGGTCGGTGTAAACAATCACTTTGGAGTTCACAGTATAAGATCTGAATTTTTCAAAAGCGAACACTACTGCAAGCAATTCTTTCTTCATAGTTGCATAATTTATTTGATCCTCATTTAAATTCTTGCTAGCATAGTAAATTGCGTGTACCTTCCCTTCTTTCTTTTGTCCAAGGACTGCGCCAACAGTATAATCACTTGCATCACACATTATTTTGAAAGGTAGATTCCAATTTGGAGGTTGAATGATGGGTGCACTGATGAGTGATTGTTTTAAAGTACTGAAAGCTTGGAAGCATTCTTAATTAAACTCGAAATTCACATCTTTTTGCAGGAGCTGTGTCAATGGCTTGGTCATCTTTGAAAAATCCTTAATGAATCTCCTGTAAAATTCAGTGTGTCCAAGAAAGCTTCTCAATGACTTGATGTCTGTAGGTGGAGGCAACTTTTCCATAGTTTCGATCTTTGTTTTATCAACTTCTATCCCTCTTTCCAAGATGGCATGCCGAAGTACTTTTTCTTGCTTCACCATAAAGTGACACTTCTCCCAGTTTAGGACTAGATCAACTTCTCCACATTGTTTAAGAACTTTATCAAGATTTTCTAAGCAGTTATTGAAACTTGTACCACGAACTGAAAAATCATCCATAAATACCTCAATGATATTCTCAATGAAATCCGAGAATATAGCCATCATGCGGCATTGAAAAGACGCATGCACATTGCACAATCCGAAAGGCATTCTTCTATAAGCGAAAGTTCGATATGGACAAGTGAACGTGGTTTTATGCTCGTCATTTGGGTGTATAGGAATCTGAAAGAACCCGGAATATCCACCAAGATAGCAAAAGTGAGAATGCTTTGCTAACCTTTCAAGCATTTCATCGATGAAAGGCAAAGGGAACTCATCCTTCCTAGTTGCCTCGTTCAGCTTCCGGTAGTCAATGCACATCCTCGACCCTGCCATTGTCCTCTGAGGAATTAGATCATTCTTCTCATTTGTCATGACAGTAAGTCCACCTTTCTTCGGTACGTAATGCACTGGGCTTACCCATTCACTGTGTGATACTGGATAGATTATCCCAGCATTGAGAAATTTGATCACCTCTTTCTTCACTACGTCGCGCATGGCATGGCTTAGTCTTCTCTGTCCTTCCACAACTAGCTTATAATGATCATGTAATTGTATTCCATGAGTGTAGGAGGCTAGACTAATTCCTTTTAAGTCTTTGATCGTGTACCCAATTACTTTCTGGTGCTTCCTCAGTAAATTCAACAACTTCTCAGTTTCTTCTTTGCTCAACTCGTCGCTAATGATAGTTGGATACGTCTTGTTGTTCCCCAAATATTTATATTTTAATCCCTTGGGTAATGGCCTTTGCTCAACATCTGGTGCTTGTGGTTCTTTTTGCATAAATTCTCCAATATCTTCAAATTTTCCTTCTTCCAGAGTTCCATATTGAGGTGACAATGCATCAGTTGTTTCTCCCAATTCGTTATCTTGGTCGTCCTCAATATTTTCCATTGCTCTTAGTAGAGGATCTCTAAAATTTTCAGCAAACCATACACTTTCTACCTCCTCATTATCAGGAGATAGATGCAAATTTTTCCAAGATCAGGCAGAAAATCATAATTGCATTTGGCACCATCAAGATTAGTTATTACTTTGCCTTCTCCTGCATCAAGCACAACATTTACCAACTTGAGAAAAGGTATACCAAGGATTATATCATCATGTTTATCATGGCAAGCATCAATAACAAAGAAATCAGTTAGTATAGATTTATTGGAGATATTAACATTTAGATCTCTAAGCACACCCAAAGGTTTGGTTGTTTTACCATCTCCCATGATCAATTTAATTGGTGTTGGAGCAAGTTGCAAAGTTTTACTGAAAAGTTTATCATAAAGCTTTGAAGACATAACACTTACATGTGCTCCTATATCGCAGAGTGCTTTGTCGATAATCTTCCCACTGATCATGCAATCAATATCTGGGCTAGACTGGCGAACGGTGATGCTTCAGGCTTTACTACCGTGACTTTCTTTACTTCAGCAACTTAATCTGGGTCTACTTCTTCGCCGAAAAGTTTTTGAATAATTTCTCCAGCTGTTTCCTTATCAAGCACATACCCAGTGTGCCTCTCCGGTGGAAAATTTGTCTCTATGGCGCTGGTTGACCCCTTTTGATTTGGATATGGCCTATGTTTACCAAATATCTCGCTAAAATCAATAGGAATCCAACTCCCGCAGGGGTCTTGCATTTGTCAGGCTTCGAGCTTCTGATGTTTCTGGTATGTCGTCTTTGATCCATCGGGCAGGTTCCTCCTTTATGTGTGCTGGTTCTTCTTCTTTTTGCACCACTGGTTCTTCCTTCTCATCCTTTTGGAGTTCTTTTTTGAAAATTCCAGCAACTATATATCCTTGATTTCCTTGCTCTTTTTTGCACTGCCGTCGATGCCGCATCAAGGATGGGGGAGGGATCCAGCCATGGATCTCCTGTCCCGCAGGTAACACGCCGGCGGCGGATGGAAGGTGCGTCCGATTGGATCGGAGGCCGGAGACGAGGCGAGGGCAGGGAGCTGCTAGGTCCTTTGGTTGTCGACGGGATGGGTGGAGGTGCTGATCAAGCGAGGGGGGCGGATGAGGGGATGGGGAAGCGGCACCGCATCGAGGACGGGGAGGCGGCGACGGGGGTGGGCGGCAGTTTGAGAGAGAAAAAAAGGGAAACGGGAGGGGGAATAAAATGGAGGGCGGAGACGGCGCGATGCGGATCAGGTGGATAGGGATGGTCGAAAAAAATGGGGGCGTGGGAGGAGCCGGACCGAAAGGGTGGTACTGCCATGTTTTATCCCTTTTTACTTTTTTTTAGCTGTAGAGATTGATGCTTGTTTTCAGAAGTATAGCCGCATGGTTTCATAGTCCAGGGATAGCAGCAGGCAGTCGACCATCAGGATTTCCATGCTTGTAGGCAAAACAATGACATTTTGCCGAAACCATCACTTGTACAGGCCTAACTAGAGGCGGGTGTCATCAGTTTCACTGAAAACTTGTGCCCAAGTCGATTAATTCGACCGACAGTAGCAGCAAATAGCTAGACATGCATTGCAAAGTTAGTTGTAGGCTTGCAGTCATAACTTGTGATCTCGACTTGATCAATTGCAGTAATATCGAAAATCCCATCTTTCTACAGAAAATGTTCAGTAAGACAGTAACATTGGTTCATTAAGGTCAGTACCAGCTGCAAAAATAAATTTACTGATAGTTTGGTTACCCCAAGCTTCTGGATATGTGATCCGATGGACCTGTGTCGTTGTCATCAAGTCTCAAAGTTGCTGCATCTTTTCATCTGTAACAGACAAACTGTAAGGCGACCTTGGGTGGCTTTGCTCTATTGTCACAGCCATTGCAACATTAACAACACTGATGGAAATATGAGCAGTAGTTCCGGTTGGAGAGAGTCATATCTCTCAAATATCCAACTGGGACTAAAGGTCCCCTCTTTAGTACCGAGTCACTCATCCGGGACTAAAGGGGCTGCCATGCAAGCACATGCACGTGGCCGCTTTAGCCCCGGTTGGAACTACCAACCGATAAGACTTTTTTTTTACCCTAAATTCTTTTCCATATTAATGCTAATTGTTGCTTCACTTTTATATATACCTATACGTATACATTCTTAGCGTACACTACTTACACGCTCGTATTGTATGCATGTCATATATATATTTCATGATAGTATATGCATAATATTCAATATAACTACTATATATACAATTCTTAGTATATTATACACGTCAAACTAGTATTAATACAATTACTATATATACAATAATTTTGTCCTATTAATTCTTAGGATTCTCCCGTCGTGGTGTTACTTGGTTCGGCTATTGAATGTCCATCGTAATAAAATTCTCCTTAGGATTTATCACCTCATCCACCAGAAATCCTATGATGCCAAAAGCCTTTCCTTCTCCAAGAGTTTTTCGCGAATCCACCACATCTGTAATTTGGAAATATGTGAATGTTACACCAAAAATGGTTAATAATTAATAGGTTTATTTTACGCATAGTTATATCATCCGATAACACCTTGTCCCTCAAGAAATGGTGTATGTGCTCACACACATAGTATCCATATAAAGTATCTCCTTGTTCCTGTCTCATGCACTTTAGTGGAAAAAAATAAGTTATGAAATAATCGTGTTATAGAATGTACAAAATGTGCAAACTTCATACATATCGGAAAACTTGTACTGAATGTAAGTTTTCTTTGAAATTACCATGGTGATTCTTACAGAATCATTTCCATGCGCTGCGAATTAAAATAATGACTGATACAATGTTAGGTGAAAATTTAGAAAATAAACTTTTGCATAGAGATAAAGGTCTAGAATTATTACAAATTAAGCCGGTCTTGAATGTCTTGGTACTCGTCCTTTGGTTTCCTCAAGAAATCGAACATAATAACATTGCTTTTATCAATCATAATTATAAGGAGAATCCAGTGGAAACTGCGTACATAAATGTTTATATTATAACTAATGGTAAGGAAAGGAAAATGAAAATAGACGGTACCCACGCTTACTTAAAGTTGTAAGGCAGTAGTATGTATTGCTTGTAATTCTGTTGCTCCAACAATTTTTATATTTGGTCCAATGTATCCTTTGGGTGATCCTGTATCTGTTGTTGGTTAACAAGTGCTGGGTCCATGAAGCCAACGTTGAAGTACAATTCTCGACAGCATCTCTACATTTGCATCCTACATAAAATGAATGACAAAGTTAGTGGGACAACACACACAATAATGATCTGAGCAAAAATTAACATCTAATAAACATGCACTTATAGAACCCGGGCGCTGATAAGAGAGACATCAAAGGCATCTTGATGGTACACTTCATAAATATCCTTGAATTCCAACCACAGCAGTTTCTCACCTTCATCAAAAAAATCAATTGGTTTAACAAGAAGAGCAAACCTGGTCCTATCATTGGCCAACTGCTCCATGTACCACTGATGGAATTCATACATTTTAGTTGTGAGCTTCCGTACAAATTCAAGCCTGACTAGAGACTTGCCTAACTCAAAGGGCCATTTAGGTACAGTCTTTTCTGGAGGTGACAATTCGTCTTGCCCTAAAACTTCAGAAATCGAGAGACTTGTCTCTTCCATAAACTGAATGACCTTGATTTGTTGTTCTAAAGGCAAAGCTGCTATAGCTTGAGCATCTTCATCTACTAGCTGATATTGCTCCCCGAGCTGTGGGATAGTACAACCGGACGACGACTCTCCTCGATGTTTCTTCTGCCAAGACTTAAGTAACAAGCGATCGTAGTTCGATAGTAGTTTGTTCTTGACATCTTTTTGCATGCCAATAAAAAACTTTCATTTCGCTGAATCTACTAACTTTGGCTCCAGCTTCTTCGCTTTTCTTTTTTTAGCGCATGCTTCGAAGAACTCCCTCACCTGTGCTTGTGATACTACCTCACATTCCTCAAGAGTCATATTGCCTGCTAGCTTCTTAATAGGTTTAGACTTCTTTGGTTTCTTCCTCAATTCTTTTGCCTTTGGCTGCCTTGGCTTGGAAGGCGGTTGTCGTGACTTCTTGAGAGGTGTTGCAGGTGGTTCCTTGCTCGCACCAGACTTTAGTTCCAGCGTTGTAGACAGTGATCAAGGAGGGATGTTTTGGTCATCGTCGCTCCTACCTGCAGTATTTGATGGTGCTGGAGATGGTGATTGAGTAGGATGCAACGGTCTTGATGGCGACGACGGTCCTGGAGGTGGATGTGCTGGCGATGACGGTCTTGAGTTCTGAGGAGATGGTGGCTGCCGGGGATCTATGGGAAGAGATGATGCCTCCTGGCCGGAGATGATGATGTAACGTTTTCGCCATAGAATGATACCGTGAAGTGCATCTTCTAGTGTCCTTTCCCCATCACCTCCCGGGAGGTCGAGCTCTAGACCTTCATATTTACTATCACAAATCTGCTCCACCCCAACGGTGGAATTGCCTTGCCTACCCTAGCAGGATTGATAAAGCACTTCCGTACGACACCTGTACATTGTGGAGAATAAAGAAATAATTAAATTCCCGAGGTATGGATCAATTGAGATAATTGTATATATTATATATATGTATACCTTAATAGTGAGGTTGCTGAATGGTCTGTACAGCTCACATGAGGTGCGCTGAGTGATGTCATCTACAGGGTATCGTTGGTTCTCCTGCACAATCACGGGTAAGCTTGGCATGTTCTCATCAGGGACCCTTATGGAAGCACAGCTACTTCGGCGTTGAGAAGGGCTGACGACAACGTTGGGACCTGGCAGTGCTCCAGATTGGGCCATCTAAGTAACTGCCAGGGCCATCTTAGATTGAGTGTCCAGTCTTTCACATCTTTTTCATCAATGCCGTTAGAAAGTGTGAAGTGTTTCTTGACATCTGCCCACAACATATCTTTCTGTGTCTGCGAGAGCATGTATGGATCATCTTTTTTACTGGACTTCCATTCTTGAATGTTGATGTGCACGTTATCCCTGACAATAACCCCGCATTGACTCATGAACTTTCTAGCAACTTTTTCAGGAGCAATTGGCTGGCCCTCTTCTGTCACTTTGGTGATCTAAAGCCTTCCCTCTACTATCTTTGTACGACCTCGTGACTTCTTTCGTGTCATCAATCCAGAGGGCTAAAAGTTAAAGATTCCTACATAGTAACTAATGAATATGAAATTATAGATGGGGTAAAATAATGAAAATGATATATACCTCGTCGGAACCTTCCATCACGGCAATGTCTTATTCCGCATTGTCATCAACGCCGTGTGCTCATCATTGCCATCACCGGACATGTTGAGGTACATGTCCGCCTGGCTACCCTCATCCTCGGTGTAGGTTCTTGAAACATTTGAGCCACTACCACCAGCAATAATCTGCTCCATTATATACCATTCATCCTCATCGTCACCCATCTCAACTAATAATGACATTAGTTATACACACATATAATCATAGATATATTAATTTAAAGATTGTCTCAAGTAGTACAGTAAATGTATATACATGAAATCATACAACAACCATGAAATCATAAAAACTTACCATAGAATCATATATATACATAAACACATGATTGAAAATATACACTTAAAACCATACATTAAATTATAAATATATATACATAGAATCATATATACAATAAAACTTGTACAATTTATTACATGAAACTTACATGAAATTAAAGATTAAAAATATTTACATGAAATAAATACACATGAAACAATACATTGTACTAATTTTCTATAATTTCTAGGCATTATACTAATGTTCTATAATTTACTAAGCATTAATACTAAAACATCATACCAATGTTCTATAATTTCCTAATTTCTACTAAAATATACTAATTTCTACTAAATTATACAAATTTCCCAAGCATTTTGACTAATCTACTAATTTCCTACGCATTTATACTTAATTATACTAATTTCAAAACATTTCCACTAATCTACTAAATTGTACTAATTTCCTAAGAATTTAGACAAAATTTTACTAATTTCTACTAAATTATACTAACTTCCTAAGCATTTATACTAAATTATACTAATTTCTACTAAATTATACTAATTTCTACTAAATTATACTAATTTCTACTAAATTATACTAATTTCCTAAGCATTTCTACTAAATTATACTAATTTCTACTAAATGTACTATTTTTCAAAGCATTTCCACTAATCTACTAAATTATACTAAATTCTACAAATTTCCTAATTTGATATACTTATTTCCTAATTAAAAAAACCCAGCTTGAGTCAGCGCCGGATTGGCACCGCGCCGTACTTACCCGACAGCGGCAGGCAGGGGGTCGGGACAGTGGCACAGGGGGCCGTAGGCGTCGGTGGATGACAGGGGAGAGGGGTCGGGCGTCGTCGGGGCCGCGTGGGTGTCATGGAGGAAAAGGGGCGGCGGCGGCGGTGGCGGTGCGGTTGGGGCCAGCCCGGAGCGCTCTGAGAAGGAGGATGCCACCGGGAGAGGATGAGGGCACCGCTGAGGAGCTGCGGGGCGTGGAGGAGAAGGAGATCAAGGCCGGCAACATGTGGCATGAGGGGTCGGGCCGGGCCGGCAGGGGTGCCGCTTAGGGGGTTCACGCTAGGAAGCCAGGGTGCAGAGATGAAGTCTGCGGTGTGGCGGTCGGGGAGCGATGACGACATCAAGGGGGATGCCCGTGGGGAGATGACGATGGGCTGGTGGTGATGCAGTGGCAACCAAGGTGACGGAGGCGATGAGGACAATGAAAGGGCGTGAGCGATGAAAATGGCTAAGTCCCAAGGAGGGGAGAAGGGGTTGTGATATTTACATCCCCCTTTAGTCCCAGTTGGTAATACCAACTGGGACTAAAGGGGTTCCATGCACTGGAGATGAAACCGGACCCCTTTAGTCCCGGGTGGTATTATAAACTGGGACTAAAGGGTATTCTCCCTTTTCACTTCCCGCGCTATACTAACAGTTCGATTAAATTGATTTGGTCTTTTTTCATATATTCTAAATTTATTTGTGCTTCTATTATCCAAGAAAAATCGTAATATTCAATATTTTGAACATTCAAAAATATATTAAATTATCATTATTTTTGCACTTTATTGATATAAATGAGTTTTATACATCACTAAAATATAATAGAAAAGTTCTGATGACCATAGAGCATTACAATGTACCGTTAAAGACCTTCTTGACAAAAGTTTCTTGGTCATGATTGTGGCGTAAGAACAGAGCCTCTTCTTTGGCTAGCATGATGCTTGGGTCAACTTCGACAGCGAATGGAGGCATGCCATCAAACTGATCATAATCATCTGATTGGTCTATTTTGTCCTCAACTCCCACGATTACTCTTTTACCTAGAAGAACTATGTGTCGCTTTGGTTCCCATGGTTTTTTTTATCTTCTGAATTATTCTTGGATTTGCTAGACATGTCCTTCAGATAGAAAACTTGGCAAGGACAAATTTTTCATGTTTGTATCCAGTCTTGGTCAGCTCCACTATTGTCATTCCATACTGATCTTTCATTCCACCACCTCCAGTCAGCTTCACCCATTGGCAACAAAACAGAGGGATGTTTAGCGGTCTGTAGTCGAGTTCCTAGATCTCCTCTATGAAACCATAATACGAGTCCTTAATCCCATTGCTATCTAAGGCATCTATACGGTCAACACTATTTTGGTTGGTGCTTTTTTGGTCTTGGGCTCTTGTGTAAAATGTATAACCATTTATCTTGTAACCTTGTTATATGAACCCGCTAGGGTTGATTCCTGATCTTTCGATGAGAGAGGCATGGATAACTTGATTGGTGGATGGAGATGACGTTCACGGCCCGACTACAGCCTTCCAAGCTGTGCCTTAGCAACCGATACACCACCTCCAATGGCTACCGCGATCTTGTGGAGCGCGTCACCCGGCCACTAGGGCACTTGTCCTGCAAGCAATCGAAGAACTAGCAAGAACAAGTATAACAAGTACTAAATTTACTAGATGAAGATGAAGGTTTCCAACTCAATCTCAATAAGGTGGGGTTCCAAAGACAGCAAGACGGGCAGCTGATCCAGCACGCGCGCTTACAGACAAGTAGCGAGAGCTAAACTTGATCTAAACAAAACCCAATCTGTTTGTGGTGGCTCTAATCCTTATTAATACCTAGGAGGATGACCAGGGGGGTTTTGGGGTCGTGCTCCAACCCTAGGACATGTCGCTAATGGACCCAACTTGATACACGGCCCATTGGGCCAAAATAAGGTGCCACAGCACCTCTGGATAGAAAATCTCTCGGTAGTATTTCGATGATTGCGGCTGTCTCAGAATAGATATGGATATGAGTCCAGATCCATATGAAAATAGACTTTATAAGGATTCTAAGGAGTACTTGAACGTCTAAAACGGAGTTCGGATGAGGTCGTGGCGGTCATTGCAAGTTGGGCCAAAGCTGCAGTCCGAATCCAGCACCAAAACTTGTTGGATTGGATCTCTTTGTTCCTTGGGCCAAAAGTGACGTGGTGGCCTGGTGGAGGACATTGGGAATACTTGGACTTGGTCCCCAATCTACTTCTTTTGTCCTCTATGCCTTCCATGTGTGTTTAACACTATTTTTGATCCATGTATGTATTTCTGAAATGGACAACGAACACACATCATGGTGCAACATCGATTCATCAAATGTATCAAATACAATCATGGTAAAGAATTGTTTCACCTGTGAATCAAAAGTTACTAATGTGGTTGTATCCGAGCAGGTTATGTCCTCATCATTCTCCCCTTCTTTGATGCAAGGCGTCCTCGACTTGCTCCAATGGTATTCTAAGGTGGTGGCTTTGATGTTGGAGCACGGAGCGACGGCCATGCTTCATGGCCACAACCAGTAATGCTCCCCTTCTTTGGCCTTACCCTGTTGCATATGGGAAAAACTAGAAAAACTTTGCAACACATTATTAGTGTTAGTGCAGCCCTCTATTTGATCATGGTATTGTTGCCCAAAAGGATATTTCAGATTAGAGCAAATATAAACTTTATGCACCAAATATTCTCCTTTGCTGTCGTATTTGCCAATTGCATGAAGCGAACAATGATTAAAACTTGGGAAACCAAAATCAGATTTAACTTTCTCTTTTAGACAATTTAGATTACACAAAACATTAAATTCAATATAACCCAAAGTATTTAAAGAGGATAGCAATTCAGTTCATCTTGTGCACAACTAATAGGATGAAAAAGCTTTTCTTCAGCACATTTATATGTTTCCAAACGAAAAGTATCACACTTATTTGTTACTTGTGGCATAGGAGTAACAGAATCATCATCACACAAGTCTTCTTTATCACAAGGAACAGCAAGTAATTTATTTTCTGACAAAGGAAAATCAACAGTGGGTTCCACTATTTGTTGCTCGTCATTAGCATGCAAGGTGGAAAATTTTGAACATTATGGGTCACATCATTATTACAAGTATTCACAGATAATAGAATCTCTTTTTCAGCATTGAGAGCAAGACAATACAATTGAGCAAGATGCATGCATCATTTGTTAATTAACAAAGTTCGAATTTTAGAATTGAGCTCTCTCATGAACCTACTCATATCTTCCATGCATTCATCTAATCCACTATACATGATACAAATTTTAAAATGATGGAAGTATTCTTTCACAGTCCTACTACCTTGCTTCAAGTTATCTAATTTAGCAAGCAAATAATCAGCATAATACTCAGGAATGAATGCATCTCTAAAAACAAATTTAAAGTCCTCCCAAGATTCTAGAACTTTCTTACGCCTACAAATGTGTTTCCATTGTAGCAAGGCAAATTCAGTCAAAATATTAGAGGCAATATAAATCTTTTGTTTCTCGGACAGGTCATACTCATCAAATTCATTATCTACTTTTAGCTCCCAGTCAATGTAAGCTTTAGGATCAAACTTACCATCATATAATGGAAAGTGTTGAATGACATCTTGAATATGAGAGTCTAGTTTCAACAGCTCAAAAATCTCCGTATCACCTGCCATGATTAGTAGAAAACAAGAAACACAAAAATAATATGTATCCTCCTGTCAACTACTAGGATGTGTCGGTTGTAATTGTCTCAAACTCAACTTGTAAAAACAAGCCCTTACAAGTTCTTACCAAGTGAAACAGGAGATGACTGTAACCAACAAGTCTACAGCCGTGGAGTGAAGTGTATCGGTGCCGCAGCAACAAAAAACCTACCAAGCTGTAGTCGAATATGTGGAGCTATAGGTGGGCTTAAGCAAGGAAATATACTAGCACCATGTTAGTCACAAAAGCAAGTTGAGTAATCATTCCATGGTGGTACTCTGCTGGTCCTAGGCTAAACCATGCTAGAGACGTGAGCCTAGGCACAAAGTTAGTCACTGAAAAAGAGCAACTAGCACATCATGAAGAAAAACAATAGATTCACAGATTCAGGCCCTTCTTTCTTCTCCTTCTCTTATCCTTTTTCTTTCTTTTTTTCTTCTTTCTTTACCCTTTTTTTTGCAGGAGCCTAAAACTTTTGTGTGGTACTATAACAACCAAAATAATAAGGCTATCACACACAGCCTCTTTGAATGCAGATTTAACAACTCTTGTAAATACAGTAGATACAAAAATCTCTAGGAAGATTGCGGAGCGCTCGGAATGAATTTTGCTACAAGGTCAGATCCGTTGGAAAGAAGACAACTTTAGCTTTCTAGATTGTATTTAATCTCCCAAATCGAACATCATATGGATCCGTGGTGGTAGAAATGCAGCAATGATGTATATGGTGATGGTGGATGTCGTGGTGACCAAAACGTGATAGAACTCAAAACTCTAAAGGAAAAGACACTAAGACCAGCAACTCGACACAACCTATGCAACCAAAAACTCAATAAGCCCTAACTTAGCAGTGCTAGCAAAGGCTCAACAGGTTTATAGGATTACAGGTAAACTAATCTACTATCTTTTTTGTGCTTTTCTGGACTATAGGTAATTAAAAACAGCAAGGAACTGGAAGTCTCTCACCGATAAACCCTGCTCTGATTACCAACTGATCTGAACCCGCTAGGTTTGATTCCCGATCTTTCGATGAGAGAGGTGTGGATAACTCGATTGGTGGATGGAGACGACGTTCATGGCCCGACTACAGCCTTCCAAGCTGCGCCTTAGCAACCGATACACCACCTCTAATGGCTGTCGCGATCCTGTGGAGCGCGTCACCCGGCCACTAGGGCACTCGTCCTGCAAGCAATCGAAGAACTAGCAAGAACAAGTATAACAAGTACTGAATTTACTAGATGAAGATGAAGGTTTCCAACTCAATCTCAATAAGGTGGGGTTCCGAAGATAGCAAGACGGGCGACTGATCCAGCACGCGCGCTTACTGGTATGAACCCGCTAGGGTTGTTTCACCTCAGAGTCAAAAGATGCCAATATGGTTGTATCCGTGCATGTGATGTATTGGCATCTTTTGACTCCAAGGTGAAACAATTCTTTATCATAATTATATGTGATACATTTGATGAATTGATGTTGCACCATGATGTGTATTCGTTGTGAATTTCAGAAATACATACATGGATCAAAAATAGTGTTAAACACACATGAAAGGCATGGAGGACCAAATAAGTAGATTGGGGGCCAATTCCAAGTATTACCAACGTCCTCCACCAGGTCACCACGTCACTTTTGGCCCAAGGAACGAAAGAGTTCCAATCCAATACGTTTTGGATCTAGATTCGGACTGCAGCTCTGCGTCAACTTGCAACGACCGCCACGACCTCATTCGGACTCCGTTTTAGGTGTTCAAGTACTCCTTGGAATCCTTATGAAGTCTATATTCATATGGATCTAGAATCATATCCATAACTTCTCTGGAATCATACCCCTATCCTTTCGAAAAAAGTTTGTGTGGTGTGTGACTTTTGTGAAGTCCTTTTGTTCATATAATCAGATTTGAGGACCCCTGAAAAAAAATAGGAAGAAAAGGGGTTGTTCGTTGTGCTTCTCTATTGTTTTCTGGTGGTGTGTTGTGACTTCCTTTGTGTCCAGGCTCGCGTCTCTAGCACGGTCTAGGCTAGGACCAGCACCGTACCACCGTTGAGCGATTATTCAACTTGCTTTTGTGACTAACGTGCTGCTAGTATATTTCCTTGCATAAGCCTACCTACAGCTCCATATATTCGACTACAGCTTGACAGGTTTTTTGTGTTGTTGCGGCACCGATACACTTCACTCACGGTTGTAGACTTGTTGGTTGCCGTCACCTCCTGTTTGGCTTGGTAAGAACTTGTAAGGGTTTGTTTTAGCAAGTTGAGTTTGAGAGAAATTACAATCGAGAAATCCTAGTAGTTGATAGGAGGATAAATACTATTTTTGTGTTTCTTGTTTTCTACTAATCATGGCAGGTGATACGAAGATTTTTGAGCCATTGAAACTAGACCCTCATATTCAGGATGTCATTCAACACTTGCCGCTATATGATGGTAAGTTTGATCCTGAAGCTTATATTGATTGGGAGTTAAAAGTATATGATGAATTTGATGAGCATGGCCTATCTGAGAAACAAAAGATTTATATTGCCTCTAATATTTTGATTGAAATTGCCTTGCTACAATGGAAACACATTTGGAGGCGTAAGAAAGTTCTAGAATCTTGGGAAGACTTCAAATGTCTTTTTAGAGATGCATTCATTCCTGAATATTATGCTAATTATTTGCTTGCAAAATTAGACAACTTGAGACAAGGTAGTAGGACTGTGAAAGAATACTTCCATGATTTTAAAATTTGTATCATGTATGGTGGATTAGATGAGTGCATGGAAGATTTTATGTGTCGGTTCATGAGAGGGTTCAATTCTGAAATTGAAACCTTGTTAATTAGCAAATCATACAGACATATTGGTCAATTGTTTTGTCTTGCTCTCAATGTTGAAAAGGAGATTCTATTATCTATGAATACTTGCAAGAATGATGTGACCCATTATATCCAAAATTTGTCCACTCTCCATGCTAATGAAGAGCAACAAATAGTGGAACCCATTGCTGATTTTCCTTTGTCACAAAATGAATTACTTGCTGTTCCTTGTGATAAAGAGGACTTGTATGCTGATAATTCTTTTACTCCTATACCACAAGTAGCGAATAAGTGTGATACTTTTGTTTGGAACCATACAAATGTGCTGAAGATAAGCTTTTTCATCCTATTACTTGTGCACAAGATGAACTGAATTTGCTATCCTCTTTAAATACTTTGGATTATATTGAATTTGATGTTCTGTGTAATCTAAGTTGTCTAAAAGAGAAACTTAAATTTGATTTTGGTTTGCCAAGCTTTAATCATTTTTCGCTTCATCCAATTGGCAAATACGACAGCAAAGGAGAATATTTGGTGCATAAAGTTTATATTTGCTCTAATCTGAAATATCCTTTTGGGCAACGATACCATGATCAAATAGAGGGCTGCACTAACACTAATAATGTCTTGCAAAGTTTTTCTAGTTTTTCTCAGATGCAACAGGGTAAGGCCAAAAAAGGGGAGCATTATTGGTTGTGGCCATGCAGCATGGCCGTCACTACATGCTCCAACATCAAAACAAGCATTGGAGCAAGTCGAGGACGACTTGCAACCAAGAAGGGGAGAATGATGAGGACATCACATGCTCGGATACCAACTGATATGAATCCGCTAGGGTTGATTCCCGATCTTTCGATGAGAGAGGTGTGGATAACTAGATTGGTGGATGGAAACGACGTTCACGGCCCGACTACAGCCTTCCAAGCTGTGCCTTAGCAACCGATACACCACCTCCAATGGCTGCCGCGATCTTGTGGAGCGCGTCACCTGGCCACTAGGGCATTCGTCCTGCAAGCAATCGAAGAACTAGCAAGAACAAGTATAACAAGTACTGAATTTACTAGATGAAAATGAAGGTTTCCATCTCAATCTCAATAAGGTTGGGTTCCGAAGACAGCAAGACGGGCAGCTGATCCTGCACGCTCGCTTACAGGCAAGTAGCGAGAGCTAAACTTGATCTAAACAAAACCCAATCTGTTTGTGGTGGCTCTAATCCTTATTAATACCTAGGAGGATGACCAGGGGGGTGTTGGGGTCGTGCTCCAACCCTAGGACATGTCCCTAATGGACCTAACTTGATACACGGCCCATTAGGCCAAAATAAGGTGCCACAGCACCTCAGGATACAAAACCTCTCGGTAGTATTTCGATGATTGCGGCTTCCTCAGAATAGATATGGACATGAGTCCAGATCCATATTAAAATAGACTTCGTAAGGATTCCAAGAAGTACTTGAACATCTAAAACGGATTCCGGATGAGGTCGTGGCGGCCATTGCAAGTTGGGCCAAAGCTGCAGTCCGAATCCAGCACCAAAACGTGTTGGATTGGATCTCTTTCTTTCCTTGGGCCAAAAGTGATGTGGTGGCTTGGTGGAGGATGTTGGGAATACTTGGACTTGGCCCCCAATCTACTTCTTTTGTCCTCCATGCCTTCCATGTGTGTTTAACACTATTTTTGATCCATGTATGTATTTCTGAAATGGACAACGAACACACATCATGGTGCAACATTGATTCTTCAAATGTATCAAATACAATCATGGTAAAGAATTATTTCACTTGTGAATCAAAAGTTACTAATGTGGTTGTATCCGAACAGGTTATGTCCTCATCACCTTGGAATTTCACGATTGTTCTAGAAGGTCCCCTAGCTAACCAAATGAGTTGTTTGTGAATCGTGGAGTTACCCATAAGGTGTTGACATAACCAAGAGGGAAAAATATCCATGTGATGACGTATAATCCAGGCATCGGATTTGGTCGAGTATTGGAAAAATAGAATCTGCTTGTGGTTCTCGATATACGGAGCTGCCAAGGGTGATTGTTGCAGAACCATGAAGTGAGATTTATGGAACAAATCACTATCAGTGCTCAAACTTGATTTCCTTCCAATGATGCTCTTTCCCCGTAGCATCCCCTCGTGCCATGATACTGGAACCCTAATCGAATTAATTGAGTCAATGAAATCAACACAAAACTCAATGACCTCCTTCCATATCCCGTGGCGATGCTTTCTTCTGGATGGGCACGATTAAGAATATATTTTTCTAGAACTGACATGAACCTCTCGAAAGGCCACATATTGTGCAGGAATACTAGACCGAGAATAGTAATCTCTTTGACTAGGTAAACCAGGAGGTGCGTCATAATATTGATGAAGGATGGTGGAAATACCAACTCAAAATTGATAAGACATTGTACCACATCATTTTATAGTTTTAGTAGCTTGGTTGGATCGGTTGCCTTCTACGAAATCACATTGAGAAAAGTGCATAGTTTTACAAGCGTCAATCGTACATTCTCTAGTAGAACACCCCTCAGTGCAACCGGAAGCAACTGTGTCACCAACATGTGGCAGTCATGGGCCTTTAGATTTGTGAACTTCTTTTATTTCATACTTATTATTTCCTTTATATCTAAGGAGTACCTGGACGGAACCTTGATACCATTCATGCAATCAAACATGCTATCCTTCTCTTGCTTGCTGAGAGTGTAACTAGCAGGATGTAGGTAGTTCTATCCTTTATCTCTCTTTTTCGAATGTAGGTATTCCCGTTGCTTCATACGTTTCAAGTCCTGTTGTGCTTCCAATGTATCTTTTCAATTCCCATAACAACCCAGGAAGCCTAGCACGTTCACGCAAAGATTCTTCGTTAGGTGCATCACATCAATTGCGTTGTGGACCTCTAGCATTTCCAATAAAGTAGCTCCCAAAATATAGACTTCTTCTTCCACAAGGGTGCACGCCTGTTATCGTCGTTTGGAATAGGTTCTCTACCAAGACCCTTTCCAAAGACTACCCATACATTCTTTATCATCTCAAATACATGCTTTTCCATTACGATGTGCGGGCTTTTTATGATAGTCTACCACCCCATTGAAATGCATCCCTTTCTTTCTTAAGGGGTGGTTAGTAGGAGGAAATTGACGTTGACCCATATACATGAACTTACTACAGTGTTTCAAATACATGCTGTCTGTCCTAAAAGGTTACTCAGCGCAGGCCAATCATTGATGGCTATGAACAACAATGCTTGTAGGTCAAAGCTCTTTCATTTATCCTCATCCCAAACATGTACACCTTTTTCATTCCAAAGCAGTAAAAGTTCTTCAACCAATGGTCTTAGATACATATCATTGTTGTTGCTGGGTTGTTTTGGGCATTGGATAAGCACCAGCATCATAATGAACTTCCGCTTCATGCACAGCCAAGGAGGAAGGTTGAACATACATAGGGTCACAGGCCAAGTACTATGACCACTACTCAACTCACTGAATGGATTGAAACCATCCGTACTTAAACCAAACCTTATGTTCCTTGCATCCCTTTCAAAGTCCGGAAATTCTCTATCAACTGATCTCCACTAGGCCCCATCAGCAGGGTGTCTTAGCATGTCATCTTGCTTACGTTCTTCTTTGTGCCATCTCATCAACTTAGCATTCGCCTTGTTTCTAAGCAATCGCTTCAAACGTGGTATTATAGGGAAATACCACATCATCATAGCGGGAACTCTCTTCTTGGGAGGCTACCCCTCGACATCACTAGGATCTTCTCGCCTGATCTTATACCGCATCACGCTGCACACAGGATAAGCTTCCAATTTCTCGTATTCATTACCACGATAGAGGATAAAATTATTAGGACATGCATGTATCTTCTGAACCTCCAATCCTAGAGGGCAAAAAACTTCTTTTGCTTCATATGTTGTGGATAGCAATTCATTATTCTTGGGACGCATATTCTTTACAATTTTCAATATCCCCTGAAATGCCTTATCGGACACACCATTTTTTACCTTCCATTGCAGCATTTCCGATGTACTACCTGGCTTTTTATGCCCCTGCTTGCAATCTAGGTATAACAATTTTTTGTGGTCATCTATCATACGCTGTAACTTTTCTGATTCCTTTTTAGTTTCGCAGTCTTTCTGTGCATCCTATAGCACCTGACCAAGATCATCAAGAGGGCTATCTTCTTAAAACTTTTCTTGATCAACCTCGCCCATTGTAGTATCTGCAAAGGCTTGGCCTGGAGCCCAGTTCGGAATGTTGTTATCATCCTCCTCTTCTTCGCCATCTTCAATTATAACCCCTCTTTCACCATGCTTTGTCCAAACCAAATAGTTAGGCATGAAATCGTATCTAAACAAGTGGCTATGAAGAGTCCCCCTAGGAAGAGTAGTCCTTCTTGTTACTACATTGGAAGTATGGACAACATATGAATTCCTTCTTTGGCTTATTGGTTTTGGCCACTTCGAGAAAATAATGCAAGCCATCAACGAACTCCTTGGTCCATCTGTTCGCATTGTACATCCATTACCGGTCCATCTACATCGTATTACGTGAAAAAGGAACATAGGTCTTCATATTAGATTAAGAACTTGATCAATATTAGGTAGGGAAAAAATAGAGTAAAGGTATTTATAATATTTAGTCCATGCAATAAATATAAAAAAAATAAATTATTGGTCAAAGAAATAAATTTTTTGTTAAATTAGAGTGACATGAAAAATTACACCAATCAACCTTCATATCATTCACAGTTCGGCAAAAACAAAAATGCTGGAATCCTGGAACAAGATAATAAAGATACATTAAATACTACATACGTTCCCTAATGGACTTCATGGAGTCAAGAATCCTAAAATAATGGTACAATAGAGCAGAATGTTCGCCCTCCAAGCCATCACTGTAGTGACGGTTGCTCCCAGCCAAGTCTATATAGAGCCACCCCCGCTCCTCCAGTACCACATAATAGTTTAAGAACATTCATACCATGTGCAGACACCGTTCTCTGGTATTGAAGGAGCGGAGGTGGTACATCCATTGTCGATCCATCTGCATCATATTACATGAAAAATGGACATAGAGCTTCGTGTTTGATCAATATTAGGTAGGAAAAAATAGAGTAAATATGTTTATAATATTTAGTTCTTGCAATAAACATGAGATAAATAAATTATTGTTCAAAGAAATAGAATTATTGTTAAATTAAAGTGACATGAAAATTACATCAGTCAACATTCATATCATTCACTAGTTCAACAAAAATAAAAATGCTGGAATTCTAGAACAAGACAACAAAGATACAATAAAGACTACAGACGCTCCATAGTAAACTTCACGGAGTCAAGAATCCTAAAATAATGGTACAATAGAAGATCTTCAAGTCCACATACTCTAGCTGAATATTATAAAGGAATCTTGAAACAATTGTCCAAACGTCTTTTGGAGTAAGTGCCACTTTTTCATAATAGAAGTATGGTGGCCCAATAGCCTATTGAGGCAAAAGAGTTCACTGAGCGTGGCCCATTTTGGCAATCCAAAACCAACCAAAAGTTAATGGGTCAAGGTTAGTGAACAAATCTCTGCCTGACCAAGCTATTGGGCCACCATACTTCTATTATGACAATGTTGGCTCCAAAAGGTGTTTGGAGAACTATTTCATGATTCTTTTATGATATTCAGCTAGAGTTTATAGCCTTGAAGTTCTTTTGTTCTACCATTATTTTAGAATTCTTGACTCCCTAAAGTCCATATGGATCGTCTGTAGTCTTTAGTGTATCTTTTGTTGCCTTGTTGTAGAATTCTAGCATTTTCATTTTTATTGAACTAGTGAAGTATGTGAAGGTTGATTGGTGTAATTTTCATATCACTTGAATTTAAAATGCAAACTATCCATAAATTGTAGCAAAGGCCAAATTCCATTTCTTTGACCTACATTTTATTTACCTCGTTTTATTGCAAGGAATAAATATTATAAACACATTTACTTTATGTTTTCCCATATCTAATATTATAAGGTCTTTATCTAATACGAAACATATATAACAAGAAGCTATCCATGAAATTGTAGCTCAAAAACATGTATAAATAAAAAATCTCTCCATTCTCCCTAGCTCATTCTCAAAAACTCAATTCTCTATCCCTAAAGCATAAAACAAAGCATAATAACAATAAATGAAGGGAGGATGAAGTAGCAAAACTTTACAACACTTTGGATGAGTGAAATCCTCACGAAATTGATGAAAAAAAATTGGACAGCACCTCCCTAAGCTTGCCAAGTCGCCATGGAGAAGGAGCCCGAGCTCTCTGTTTGAGTGGCTCGGGCTCAAGGAGGAAGAAGGGGATTTTATAGGTGATCAGTTGGTACACCAACCAAGACTAAAGAGCATCATCTAGTCCTGGTTGGAACTACCAACCGAGTGTTACCACACCCCACCAGATTCCCTCGATGCTTCTAGCCATTGCAACCGGGACTAAAGGAGGCTCTTTAGTCCCGGTTGATATTACCAATTGGGATTAAAACTTCCGTCGGAGGTGGCCGTTTGACCCGGGACTAAAGCTCCTTTAGTCCCGGGTCCAGAAACAATGGAGACATATGTCCTAGATGGAAGGTCGTTTCTTTACTAGTGGAACTCCGTGTAACCTGATACCCAAATCAGCATTTCAACAGAGAACATTCCACCGGGTAATCTGATATTGTGTAGCTAGCTCACTCAGTACCATCGGCAAGTAACTGAAGTCCACTTTGTGCACATACTTAGATATTTATAAACCCTGTGCATGTTTGATTATATGTTGCTAAGATCAGGTTGTCCATAGTTATTAGGACTGCATTTTCTATAAATTCTGTCCAGCACTCCTCGGCCACCTCACAGTCTTCCATTGAAGTAGGAGAGTAACTCACAAGTGTATTCAGTGACAACACGATCAGGTACACCAGTAGCACATAGCACTACTCTGCACTAGAATGATCAACCAATCTGTTTGCAAATGGCAGCGCTACAAAACGTGCAATCTGAAGCAGAAGCTGTAGTCCTCACCGGAGGATGGCCTAGACCCCTGGAGGTTAAGATGTGAAGTTGGATTCGGAGTCCGACATTGACGTTTTGTATACGAGAAGTAGTCGGCTCGATACAGGAAGAGCGGAAGGAGAAACGGCCGGCTCGACTATTACGCGTTCACCCGACGCTTTGAGATCGAGGGGACCTTGTCTTGATCCGGACTGCACGGGTGTCCGACTGCATTGGCGGTGACGGTGGGTAGTCGGAGCCACGCGAAACAAGGCACGACGCGCGCGTAGCCGCCTCTACGCATCCGAGTCCGAACAGAGATCGACGACGAACTCATCGAGGCCTATAAGTCTTTGAGGGCAGGCATAACCCCAAGCCGCAGTACTCTCTCTCGCGTTCTCCACTTCATCAGCGCGCGCCTAGGGCTCGATCCGGCTCTGCTTTTCGATCATGGCAGCGGCGGCGCTCGCTTCACACAAGCGTCCGGCGCCGGAGGAGGCCTCCCCCGTGGAGGCTGGCAAGAACAAGCGGCCGCGCTACCAGTTGGAGGACATCGACGACTACGAGATGCTCGAGGAGATCGGAGAGGGCGTCTTCGGCGTGGTTGCAAAGGCGAGGGACCGCCGCACGCGAGAGATCGTCGCCGTCAAGTGGTTCCGCGGCGATGGCGAAGACCGCGCGACGGTCATGCTCCCCGCGGTCATGATCGAGGCTGGCTGCCTCGCCGCGTGCCGCGGCCACCCCGGCGTCGTGCAGTTAAGGAGCGTCGCTACAGACGAGGCGACCGGGGACCTCTACATCGTCATGGAGCTCGTTGCCGGCCCCAGCCTCCGCAGCCATCTCACGACGCGGCGGCCCTTCTCCGAGGACGAGACGCGCGACTCCATGAGGCAGCTCCTGCGGGTGGCGGAGAAGCTGCACGCCAAGGGGATGATCCACCGCAACATAAACCCCGACAACATCCTCGTCGGCCCCGACGGCGCGCTCAAGGTTTGTGGTTTCGGATGCACGACGCCGGCGAAGTGCGTCTGGAAGCTGTGCCCGGAGAAGCCCGCGTGGACGTTGCAGTACTGCGCGCCAGAGCAGCTGATAGGCTTCGGGTGCTACGGGCCCAAGGCGGACGTCTGGGCGCTTGGGTGCGTGATGGCCGAGCTACTCACCGGCGAGCCCCTGTTAACGGCCACCACGGAGGACGAGATGATCGAGCAGATGGAGGACGTGCATGACGAATTTGACAACATGGGAGTGGAAGAAGCGTTCGAAGAGATCGATCTGTCTCTGGCTGGGCGTGAGGTCCTTGCTGGCTTGCTGGCCTTCGACTCCGACGAGAGGCTCACCGCGGCGGATGCACTAAAGCACCGGTGGTTCACGGAGATGGATGTCGAGGCGAAGCCTCCTGCGGCCGTGGAAGAGGAGTCTTTGTGCCCTTGTTCTCAGAATCATAGCTAGGAGTCCAGTACCTTACTGTGGTGTCTGCGTTGCAGCAACGTTCTTGGTTGCTCATTGCTCTGTAGTTTCAGTAAAGTTGGCAGGAAGAGATACATTGTTGTAATGTTACCGATCCCAATGATGAAATTGTCGATTCAATTATGATGTGCGGTCGTGTGATTATGAGTGCTGATGTTGTGCATCACTGTACGATGGTGTTCTACTTTTTTCTTTTACTTCTGTTTCTTGTTGCAACGTGCAATAAAGCTTTTTGACGAGTCAGACTGTCAGCTTTTCACGCAATTCCTTTTATGGATCGATGCCTGTTTTAAGTTCATATATGCAGGGTGGCGGCCTAGCTCCAAGCCTAGTTTAGTGAGGTGTAGGCAAAAACATGCCTGTTTATATTTTTTTTAAAAATTGAATTGAATCCCGAAAACCGATAGTTTTGTGCTTCTTGGTTATTTACGAGTTCGTACTGCTACTTGCTTAAAGATGAAGTAAATGAATATGACATGATATTACAGACGAAGTACTATCATATTATAGAGAAAAACAAGACCGTACAATGCAATATCTTTGGAAAAAATGTCTAGGTACATTTTTTTTCTGAAATTAATCTTGTTCATGTGCGAAATACTTGTTGGGGATCCCAAAGTAGAGAATCAGTGTCAGCAACTTTTCCTCTGAAATTCTTCATCTTCATCCTTAAGGAACCCTTGTAAAAGATAATTGGAATAGATTAATTTTATAGCTAATGATAATATAACATTGCAATTTGATTTCAGAGAACTCATGAAATCTTTGTATCAAAATCATTGCACGGGTTACGAAGAAAAATTCACATGAACTTAGGATTAGCCTGGTGAATTTGATATGACATTGAATATAGAAAATACCAACCGTGTAAAATGCTTCCACAAACAGAATGAACCAAATTTTCAATCTAATGTTCACCGTTGGATCAATCAAAAATAAACGCGCACATGTATATATGGTCTATATAGTGGCACATACATCAGGAATGCACATGTGCTTTAAGTTAGTATTTTCTGTATTAATGATTGCAAAAGAAGATAATTTAGAATTGTAGAATGGTTTATTTTGAGATTGTTATAGATGCAGATTTATGACTTCTTTAGGTTATTTTAATAATAACTAGGATCGTGCCCGTGCGTTGCTACGGGCAACAAAACATTTATATTACAATACATATAGCATTCTACAGGATAATAATAATGTTAAAATAACAAAACAAAATATTAAATAAATTCATTGGATTATTTACACCATACATACCCATGTCACGGCACGAGTGCAAACTACAACGAGAAGCAAAAGGTAAAAAAAACTAAATGCTATCAGACTACTACTGCTGATAAAGATACATATTATTCATACATACATGGATCTTGGCAGCTCTAGCGCGCTTGACAAACTCATTGACCTGCAGTGACTGGATTGCACTGAACCATAAAGTAACAAAGAATAGCCATAAGTAATTACCCAATGTACACACGCACAACCTCAGGAGTATTTAGCACTTTTCCAAGAGACCACATCACTACGGGACACAAGATAATTGCCGAGTGCCCCCGGCACTCGGCGAAGAGCAAAAAACACTCGGCGAACCGTTTGCCGAGTGTAATACTCGGCAAACGGCACATGGCAAACTTTCAGTCGGCAAAGTTACTTTTTGCTGAGTGTTCTGGTCGGGCACTCGGCAAAGCTTTCGCCGAGTGCCAAAAAACACTCGGCAAACTTTATTTTCGAAAAAAATAAAAAAAAAGAGTAGCCAACACTCTACGGCCGCCGCCACCCTTTCCCGTCGCCACACAACCACGCCGCCGTCGCCACACCACCACGCAGCCTCCGCCACGCCCGTCGCCGCTACAACCACCACCACACAGCCTCCACCACGCTCGTCGTCGCCGGGAGCTTGCGGATCAGGAGCTCCGTGCTCTTCTTCACGCCGCCAGTCGTCGGCGCGAACTTCCTCGCCGCCTGCAAACCAAACTCGGCAAGAACAGAGCAGATCGAAAGGGAACAACGTGAGAAAGGAAGACAGGGACGAACCTTGATGGCGAGCTGCTTGCGGGGGGCCTTCCCTCCGGTGGACTTGCGGGCGGAACAGGGAGGGCAGCGGCTGCCAAATCCAGGAGGGGAGGCCTTCCGCAACCAGGCCACCGCCGCCGCCACCGCCCACACAGCCGCTGGAGCCCCAGGCCGAGCCCCAGGCTAGCCTCGACCGCGCTGCCGCCGGAGCCCTAGGCCGGAGAAGGGGAGGGTGGGGCCACGACAGATTGCGCCGGATCCGAAGAGGTGCGTAGCGGATCTGGCGGCGGCGGACCCGAGGAGGGGCGCCGGCGGGAGGAGGGAGGCCGGGGGAAGGCGGAGGTGGCGGGAGGAGGGGCGACCGGATTTGGAGAGAGGAGAAGGGGAGGGGCAGCGGGCGGCGCCGGAGAGGGAGTAGGGGAGGGGCGGCGGTTGCGCCGGAGAGGGAGGAGGGGAAGGGCGGCGGCCGGCGCCGGAGGGGGAGGGGCAGTGGCCGGAATCGGAGGGAGGAGGGGAGGGGCAGCCGGTTGCGGGAGGAGCGGGGGACGGGCCGGTGCAGGAGATGCGGGAGGGAGACGGGTGCGGGGGTGGGGTTCGGTGCGGAAGGCGGGTGTGGGATTTTAGGAGCGACGCGGATTATTTTTTCTTTTCTTTTTCCTTTTCCGAGTGTCTGGAGTATAACACTCGGCAAACTTCCTGTTTGCCGAGTGTTTCTTTTTTGACACTCGGCAAACTCCCTATTTGCCGAGTATTTTTTTTTGCCGAGTGTTTTTAGATATACACTCGGCAAAGAGATTGTTTGCCGAGTGTTCGAAGAAAAACACTCGGTAAACTAAAAACTCTCGGAAAATTTGAGATTTCCGGTAGTGCATCAGCACACCATACACTCTCATAAGCTGTAGCATGAATAGGAGGGAAAATTATTCATCATATGAGATTTTATTTTCAGCAAAGAAATCAAGCATAAGCATAACGGGCCATACAAATGCGAAATCATAGCACCCTAAACCGTGAAGTTACACCAGTGAAATCATAGTGTTAAATTGGATCCGTTGATTTTCACCCAAGATGAATATCAAGAAATAACAAACAGATTCTCTTAGACCATATACAGCTGTATCAAGAAAGAAGAAAAATGTATTGAGCATCCATACCCTGTGGTGCTTGCTGCTTCATCAATCTTGTGTCCACCACCACCATCAGCAGCAGCAGACTCTTCTAGCATCTTGACCATAACATCCAAGGTTCGGTACCGCACTATGCGGCTGTCCAGAAGCACCTCAGGTACGGGATTATCATTAAAATCAAGAAGCTTTCCATTTTCATCCATCCACCCACACATCATTTTGGCCTCCTTTGACATATCCTTCGATTGAAGCCACCCATCACTTTGGAGTTACAACAAAGCATATTTACTCACTTTTTCGATGTGCACGTTTCGAGCCGATTTTCTCGAAAGTTGGCTAGTTTATTTGCATATAGCTCTCCAGCTTCACTGAGCACCATTGTCAGGCATTTAAAAGAGGAATTATTAGCTCAATACAGCAAGATAATTCCTGTAAGATGAATACATTTACCATGGATTTTAATATTTTATTTGCCAAACTCAAAATGGCATACTAAGTGTGGAAAGTATCATATGAAGGAATCAGGTTGAAATTTAGGGAAAGCATACCTTAGGACTCAAAATGGCATACACAAGCACGTCACACGGGTGTGATTCCATACAAACAGCAGTACCTATAGTATTGACAACTGAAAAAGCATGAAGGAAAATTGGTGGATCACATTAACGACATTTGCTCAGCAATGTCGCCACCTTATTTCGAGCCCTTGTAGAGCGCATCAATCTCCACCTGAGAAACATGAACCAAAATAATTAGCCTGTGGAGATTTGTCTTACTTTCCGAACAAGAAGGTTATGAATAAAGAAACAAGAAGGTAAATCTAAATTTGGGAAGTGGAACAGTTAGATATGGATCTAACCTGGTAGTACTTGAGCATCTATGGTTGTTTCTTCTTGTATGTTGGGGTGATGAGGTCACGCTCGATATCAAACGGTAAAGGATCGAGATGTATAGATTTTATCAACTCAAAGCCTTTCAGCTGGCAAGGCAAAGTTTACACAGATATTGTTTAAATTACTATTTGCATAGTAGGAATTGAGATGCATCAAACAATAGTACTAATGTAATTAGGGTACTTTACCTTCTTTTCCTTCCCGATCTTTGTGAGTTCTGCAAGAATATGATCTTTGGGTCTTGGATTTTTGCATAGTTCAGCAAAACTTCCGGTAATACCGTTTTGTTCAACCCAATGCTCAAACACTTGTTGGTTCGGATTGACAACGGCAACAAGAAAAGATTCAAAACTATTCCCGTATACCCATATCTGAAATAGATTAATAGAATCATAAAAAAGTGGGGCATATGGTAAAATGGATACAAGAAATACAGAAGAATAAATTACTCCTTGGATGTCTAGCAAAATAACATGGGAGACAGGCACACAGGAGAATTATTTTCCCTCTTCACAGTTTTAGAACTCCACATTTGACATGGATGCCACAACAAACTACTGTTGTAGGACTGTATTTCAGTATAATTTCTTTTTTAGATACACATTATAGAACAATAACCAGAAAAAGCAAATATTTATAATGACCAGAAACTTATTTAAAATCATTATGTGCATTAGCAATTATTTGCCTAATAATGAGCTTAGTTCCAACCAAACAGCGTCGTTTAGTAGTTTCCCAACAATGTCCTAATCAGATAACCTTGACAAATATTTCAGCAAGTGCCAAAAACATAAAGAGAAAATCAAGATGTAAACTTCATCTCTTCATCATGTAAGAGAAAAAAATAAGGTGGTGCCTTTTTAAGAGATTAAGGGAGTAAGTTATTCACCGAATCTATCTCTTGAAGAACACCATACACATTCTCTAGATTTTCCACAGCAACGTACTCTCCCTGAGAAAGCTTGAATATATTCTTCTTTCTATCAATGACTTTCAAGGACCCATCTGGTTGCCACTCACCAATGTCCTAAACTTTCTGATATTCAATTACATAAAAGTTGTACCCATACCATTGACCCTTCTGCCACCTAGGGACGCAAAATTCCTAATGTTGAGTCATGTTTTGTACAATATGCAAAGGTATGGAAGAGCTTACCTGTAATTGACCACCCTGCCCCTTTACCATGTCAATCATTTTGATGTAAGAACCTTCCCCCACTGGCTCATAGACCTACAAAAGGAATGCTACTTCATTTAAGACCAAATAGTTCATAGAACTCAAGAATTCTACTTAGGCAGCACTTCAACAGAGCATAAATGGTTGAAACCTTCTCATAATTCATCAAGCATTCCTTGAAGTCCTGCAGTCCAGCTTCATAATCTGGCCTGCAAAATTTTAACAGTATTCAGGTTGAAATTTCATCCTAAATTGTCGGGGTGTTAGGGTTGAGTTTGTGTGAGTCTGGGTGTATGGTTGTAAATGTGTTTCTACAACATGTTATTACCAACAATGAATGCCAGATATCAGGAACAAAATAAGCAGAGAATGACCATATTGCAATACCTTTGGTGGCGATGGCGACTGAGGGTAGTGGCGGGGCGTCGATGGAAGATGGCGGCGGGACGGCGGGCAATCGCCCATGGCGGATAGGCGCGGCTCGGTGGCGGCTCAGGTATCCGAGGCAGGAGGGCCAGTGAGGCAGTGGCACGGCCGGTGGAGCGAGCGGTGGTGAGGCGGCGGCGCGCTAGAGGCGGCGGTGCAGGGCGAGGAGGAATGGACCGGAGGGGCGGCGCGAAAGTGGCGGCGAAGGACGTGCGTCCGGAGTCGGCGGCGTGCAGGAGGCGGTGCAGGGCGAGGAGGAGCGGACCGGAGGGGCGGCGCGGAAGGGGCGGTGAAAGAGGCGCATCTGGCGGTGGCGCTATGGTAGGAGGCGTAGGGCGACACGGGACCGGATGGCGCTCAGGGGGTGGCGGCTGTGGAAGGCGACGGAAGGGCTCGGGGATGGAGGCGACAGGAGCGAGAGGAAGGGCTCAGATTTGCGATTCGATTGTGGACGGTGGAAAAATGGTATAGCGCGGCAGACTCGGGGACGTGGGCGAGGAAGGGCTCTGATTTTTGCGATTCAACCACAGATGGCAGAAAAACAACAAAGCACAGGATGAAGGGTCGACGGAGGGCCCGACATACGAAAAAAATGTCTTGGTTTTGCTTTTTTTAGGAGTAGAGATATATATGGGCACGATGTAAATTTGTATGTCTAACTTAGATTTTTTTAATAGCATGGGTGGGTAATTTAAATGAAGATTAGAGGGATTAATTAGAATATTTTTCATAATACCAGATTTACCTTAGATGAAGGCTCCAAGCACATGTAAAAATCTATTCCATCTACTATCTAGATGTGCACTAGGTTTTTGTATGTGATGCTATCTATACAGCAAAAGATTTTTGCATCCCAAGTTCCAATCCTATAAACTACACATGGCAATTCTAGGAAAGGTAAACTTGGAATGTAAAGTGCAATATGAAATGCAGAAGGTAAATGAGGTAGATGAGGCAAACTCCCAGCACGGCGACACTCCCAAAATATCGGAAAGCAAAGCTTTCCACTAGTACTTGTTGTTGGAGCCCCTCTCAAAAGGAATGCCTGCGCAAGGGCATAAGCTCCTTGATCAAGTAACTCCGAAGGATAGTTGACGCCTTCCCCACGAGCAAGTGGGTCTCCGTTTAACCTCTCCAGAATGCTCCTCTTTGTGCACGAATATTGTGGATTACATATGTTCTCTTTTTATTATGTGCATTTTTTTAGTTTTTTGTTTTGCAGGATATAATATGCTAGTACTTATGATTATACTATTTTGTAACCACTTACTGCAAGTTGATATTTTGTTTTTAGTGTAAGTGATTTATCATTTGTCCTTTTTGCATTTGTTTCTCTCTAATGTTGTTTCTATTGCATTCTGTTATGGTACATAATGTAATAGCCAACGCTAGCCGTAGTGAACTTGATTGAAATGTATAGTATCTTGACCTACGTAAATTTTGTTTCTCTGAAGTCTGAACTATAAGTAGAATATGTTCAATGTTTTTTGCAACATCTGCTCCTATGTTATTTTAATGTAAAATTCACATATTGGTCTTATCTAGGAACTACAATATCCATTGTTGTTCGTATAATTATGATGCGAATAAATCCGCAAGCACACGGATACCGTTGTAGCTTTTACCTCAAAGTATTCCAAGGGTATTGAATCCAAGGGAACGTGCGTGTAACTACAACTCTAGTATCCAAGGACAACTAAAACAAGGGTAGCCGAATGGTAGAGAGGATTACTAGGGATAGGACTTGAGGTAAGTTAGAGGTTGATCTCTCGGTTATAGATACTTGCTTCGCGCACCGGGTTACACCTAGTCTGCCAGGCGACTCCGGCTAATGGCTCTATGCTATATCTAAACATGGAGATTACAATGGACCAATAGGGTTGTCACCATCTACGGCCTATCTCTAGTAATCCGTGGGATATAAGACAAACGAAGGATAACTTTTAGCCTAGACACCACATCTACACTACTAATTACTACTGCACCCTAACTACTTCTGTCCACCTATAGCAAACTACAGCACTCTGTATAAATACAGAGCGACGAACCCGCAAGTAAAGAGAACTGATCTTACTTAGATATAAGTACTAAACCGGAAGAAGGAATCACGAATACATACTTACTTTACTCAGAAGGAAGCCAGCATCGTAGAGATACATGACCGGAGCCGAGTGCTGATGAACTCAGCACTCCTCCAAGCTACCCCCTCTCTCTCTCTCTCTCCCTCTCTCTCTCTCTCTCCCCCCCTATTGTAAGCACTATCCTAAGCAGGGCTTCGCCATGGAGTGGAACACTAATTCTTCAAGTGGTAGTAGTAGGTGCATTTTGAGGTGAGCTCTCCACCTCCATATTTAGGCACTTAGGGTCGGTTCCCGAGGCATTACAACGTTAGTAACTGGTGACATGTGGCAGCTGGAGGCGAGAGGAGCTGACCATTGTTTAGCCGAACCAGGAGTTCGGTCGACCCATGGCAACCGCCTTTGGCTGGGTCGCTGCCTTGTGGGTCCACACCTGGGTATGGGTTACTTGCCGATGAATCTAGTTGGTTTCCACCCGTTTGTGGGCCCATGGATCCGCGTGCTTGCTCCTAATTGGTTGATAGTGTGTTTTCTTGCTCTTGCGATGTGCTTTCTCTCTTAATGGACCTGCATACAAATATTCACCAACACTTGTGGAATTCGTTAGTAATAACTCCTACCACTACTGTTGATGCTCATCTTTTATGTATTTATGCAGGAGTTGATGGTCTAAATTTGGTACTTAAGAGCCGTCAACAACACCTCCACACTAAGTCTTCACTCCTCCTCGAGTGAAGGAGAAAGGACTAAGGTGAAACATAACTTCCAAAGGTATGAAGTGAGCATAAGGGATATTCCAAGCTATACCTTGTGCCTGTGAACTTTGAAGTGTCTATCATGTCATCTTGGGTAGTTGAGGTATGGAACAATCTTGAATCAAGTCACCACTACTTGTTTTGTCAAGTAACTTGGGATTTTTTCAATAAGTTTTCAAAAACAAACCTTGCTTAGCTCCTCATTTGATTCTCTCAGATTGTTCAATGTATATATATCCTCACCAAGGCATTAGACTTGCCTTTCTTCATTCTACTTTTAATGATGGCTATATGTGGAGCTCAAGGTAGGGTATGACGGATAAGGCATACTTGTATCACATTTATTGCAAAGTCAAAAACCGGATCCAAGGAGAAAACAAGTCATATAATCAGATCAAGATTTGCACGTGTATGGATATAGTGGATGGTGAATGGTGGATGAAATGGAAACTTCTTTTTGTATGGTCTCTCTCCCTTTGTAAATTCTTTTGAGAACATGGCTATCTTTCTTTTTCTTTTTCTTTTTCTTGGACCTTCATGTATCCAACTGTTTTTTTCAATACTTGGACCTTCATGTGTCAATATAATTTTTTTCTTGATAGCCCATATCTCTTTTATAATAATAACTGAGAAGAGAGACCAACACATATTGGTGGAGCATTTATTTTGTGGAATGGATGGATGGTATAATGCTAACTTCTCATAGAAGCATAGCAAGGGGTATATGGTGTGCATGTGAATCTTGATCACGAAAGCATGTAAAGAATTCTCACGAGGGTCACAACAATTTGACATAGCTCAAAGCAATGATAAGAAGCATATGCATAGGGTTTTCAAGATATCTCATCATATGGCTTTGGTAGGACTTCAGCATAACAAAGAGGAGCTTGCAAAAGGCTTTTTAAATTTTCAAATAAATTTCATAAGCACTTAAACATGAAGAGCGAAGATCATGTCATCAAATCATATCACAAATATCAACTACTTAGGTGAGCATGTTGTCCTAAATATTTTTGTTCACAAGCATCACGATGATAAGTATGGAATAAAATATATGCAAGCCAACCATAGGAAGCATGTAGAGAAGCTGGAGCATATTGATTCATTTTATTTGAGTTTGATTTTTGTTAATCATATTTAAAATTCATTCAAACTCAAGACACAAACCGACATGGTGGACGAAGATGGGCCTGAGTGGGCCACCCCCGGGTCGGCGGAACCCTTGTGGGCTCGGCTATGGTTCCCCTTTCACGTACGTGCTGGTGCAATATGGTGTGCTCTGTTTGTGGGTGTTTGGTGCATCGTGTCAGTGCTGGAGAGTCCGTGGGTCTCCCCCACACTTGTTTGTACCTATGTGCTTCTTCCAACAAAGACAAGCAAGTGATGCAAAGGACTCTACCGGGTTGGATGACCAATGAGCCACAACTTTATTGATTTCAAAATTGAGGCACTTTACAAATATTATTGGAAAATAAACCAAACTAAAGCACCTAAGGGAAAGATACTAGGGGCACGTCTATGGTGCGGCATCGTAAAGATCATCGTGCCCCATGGTCTTGTACAAGCGCTTCATCTTAGTGCAAAGACCACGACAGAGGGTATGAAACTTATCCTTAAGTTCCTCCATTTCTAGCTTCCTCTCTGCTAACTTATCACTAAGCCTCCTATTTTCGAAGCGCAATTCTATGATCATGGAGGATAGCTACTTAACCATGGGGCCTTTAGAGATTTCTCATCAATACCTTGAAATTTGCCTTCCCCCTTGGCCTTCTGATTGGTGCCGGTGAAATGCTTGACCTTGCTGCCTCGCGGAGACGACCCGAAGAACCTGACCAGCTCCTTTTCCATAGATGTGAGAGTTGACTTGATTCCCTTCCCGCATCCACCGTTCGGGGTTCGCACCCAAAACACCTCAAAGCGAGATGCCGGAGGCGGTGTCTCCAGCGAGTAGGATGTTGATCCCGTGCTACTGCATCAGGTCTTCGACAGCCCCTGGATGTCAATCCCGTGGAACGGCTGGACGTTCGCTGGCTCCATTGGGCAAATATGGCCCATCATCGACCTTCTATAAGGACTCAACAATGCGCCTTCTCTTTCTACGTCTTCTTGGGCAAGGGTGTGCGCGCGGTCAAGCGGCAGGCCGAGGTGGCGCGGGCCAGGTTCGGCCAAACTAGGGGTTCGGCCGAACCCCAAGTGGCGCCTCTCGTGCCCCCGCTTCTCCTCTCGGTTAATAGGATGGCCAGGGGTTTGATGTCGATTGCCTGGACCTCCTCCATCGATAGATCACCAACGGGGATGATGGCATTCCCTGGTGTGATCTCCCCGTCGAGATCGAAGGTCGTGCCCAGCTTGAAGGGGACAAGGCCTTTGGCAGTCATAGTGGTGAGCAGGGTCTACTGGTGGAAGTGGATGTTCATGGGGTTGGATGAAGATGATAGTGGAGTGAAGAAGGAGAGGAGAAGGATGAGTTCTTAAAGAAGGAACTCCTCTCCCCCGATGTTCAAACCCAACTGGACGCTGAGAGACGAGTCAAGGAACGACCATGATCATCATCGCACGGCTCAATGAACTTTACCTTGCTTACCTTGGCGTCAAACGTCGTTACAGAAATGTAAATGACAGAAAGTAAATGTACTGGGAGTTAGTTAATATTTACATACTGCCATGAACTATAAATAACCTCATACCAGATAGGGCTCGCATTATACTTAAACATATAGTGCACCAAAATGGATTTTTGTCAAAACACAAGTTTTAGTTTAGAAAACTCAAAATTAGTCATGTTCGTACTATCCCCGGTGGATATCAGCTCTGATACAAGCTGTGGCGGAACCCCCCCTAAACAGTGATTAACTCTAATGGCCGTCATTTGAACACATCGGGCACATTAATTTCACCATTTAACTTGATAGTTTGTATCAAACCAATAAACCGATTGAAACCCACCAGTAGTTCACGTGAAAAGGTGAGCGCAGATACTACAAACATCATAGAGTTTGAATACAAGAATGGTATAGAGTTTAAAATAGCAATGCGGAAAGAAAACTGAACCTGGGATAAAATAAGATTGACTGAAGCTAGAAATGTCGACGACCTGAGGATAACACACTGAGCCCACTGATGTGCCATCAAAACGAAGCAACTCCACCTGAAATAGGGTCACAACCACAACCCTGAGTAGACTAATACTCAGCAAGGCTTACCGACTATGATATATACTTAGCCGACTCCTAGTATGCAAGGCTTTTTGGTTGTTGGGTTTATTTTGCCAAAGAGCAACTAAGAGTGAGTCCTTGCTTTTAGTATTTTAGCCAAATTTTAAATGAGGGAAACTATTCTCTAGATTTGCATAAACACAACAATTCAGTGTAGTAAACAATTTATTAGGTAAGTAACATTAATAACCATCATCATCATCATGTTCCACTTCTTTACTACGATGAGACAGAAAGATCAAGGCTCTCGTATCCACGAGTCACAATGAATCGATTCGATTTTATCCCTTGCAAGGTAAACCAAATCACACACACAGGCACCATAAAGGCCACCAACATCAGTCCGTTCCCAGCTTCGCCCTCGAACGTCTGAACTACCCCACCAAACCACAGCCAACTTGGGCCCTACGTAAGACCCCAGATGCACCTGTGCTTCGTGGTTACACCAACTGCCCAAAGGTGGTGGGTAGGAGTTCACACCCCGTAGCGAATCAAGTACTAAGCTTACCGGTTTCCACTACCTCCTACTCCCATCATGTGAATTACTATTGTTCAATCCCCGATTAGTGTGCCACAAAGGTACGGTCCTCAAACGACACGGACGGGGCAAACCACCAACATATCACGATCATTCAACAAGGCGTGGCCCTGCCCGATCTCCAATCCTTTCCATGTCAACCATTTTCCAGGATCCATCACAAGTGTAGAAAGATCCTATTGTTGCGAGTGACAGGAAATCACTCGACTTTTACCGGTCCTAATTAGCATGGCAGTGCTATCGACCTACACATACTAGTATAGACCAGGGAAGCCTAGGGATCATGCATCTATGGTTTCATACAACTCCTAAAAATGAAACGCACAATACTTAAATATAACATTGCATAATTTTGAAAGTAATGGTTATGCTCCGAGGCTTGCCTTTCTATAGTTTAGTGTCTTCTGACCTTGGGCCCTTCCGACCTTTGGCCAAGTCTTCTGGTGACTCCTGCTGCAATGGTTCCTCGGCAACCAACTCGAACACCACGTCCTCTGCTATGAGCTCTACATGAATGCAAGGATGTGATGCGATGACAAGTCAATGAATGCCATAAATTGCTAGGAAGGAACTTATTTCACAACAAAATGTGATGTACAAACTCAGAATAAAATTGACAAAACACATCTATATAATGTCATGTCTATAACTAATTTATTAGTCTTCGTTTTTTGCAAAGTTAAACCCTCAGGATTTTAATTGGCAAAAGACATATTGATATGCATTTATCCATAACATCTTTTATAAAGCTAGGAACAAATAAAACACTTAATTAATTTTGTGAACACATTCTGTTAGAGAGCAGAACCTATCATGACATTAGTACTGATAAAGTATCTTTCGTGATTTATCCAAAATTTATTGCTAACTGAATAATTTATTAAAGCATGAACTATGTAATAGAGAAACAAAATGATAATTAAATCTATCTATACAATCTGGACATGAAAATTGACAGAAGCTAATGAGGCATTTAAACTACCTACTGAAAAATTATCATGATTTTTCAATGCACATATTTATTTATAAAAACTAAACACCATTTTATATGCTCTGATTTTTACAAAGGGTAAAATAGTAATTTCACCAGATTTGATATTTTTATCCTGAAGGCCTATTTCCAACAGATCTAGCAAAATTAGTTTTGTATTTTTAGCAGGTTTCTACATTTTTCTACGAATTTTACAAGCTCTCAGCTGAAATAACCAATTTATAGAAAAACTAAACTCTTAAATCTCCCTCAACACCTATTCTCACCAGCCCTCTCCCAACCTCCTCACTGGATCTAGTGGACCCAGGCCCGTGCTGCACTGGTGGGATGGCCAAACCGCGGGTACACGGTTGTGACATCCCTAGTGATTAAAAGCATAAATAAAGAGAAATTAAGAAAGAGATTAGAAACAAACCAAATTTGCCAAGTGTCAAACTCAAAAACACTTCAAATTTTTCTAAGCGTTAAAAACACCCCCTAAATGGCACTCACTTGGGTAGGAAATAAAAATAGATTTTTATATAAGAACTTAAATTTTGGCCAATACAAAAGTGGTAGAACTCTTCAAATTGAACCACTTTCATAATTGCACTTTCTCTGATTTTGAGTGGAAGGCATTCAAAAACAGGATCAAAGTCGGGTCAAATTCAAGTCAAATTGAAATCAGCTTTGCCCGATGTTCTACCAAAGTTCGCACGATTCTATCTCCAAATTCGTTAAGTTTTTCACCCATTAGTCTTTATAAAAGTTGGAGTCTATAGTTTAGTCTATAGTTTGGTCTCAAACTTTTACTTTTGGAGTTTGCACCGTTTAGTTCAAAATTTGGAGAAAAAACGGCACAAAGGATCCACCCTCGCACAACACCTGGAACACCATGTGCGCCAGAGCGTGATCACCACTGCGCGGCGAACTCACCGTCGCCACGCAACGCCGCTCGCCTGGCTTCGCCGTCTCGCCCAACCCCCGGTTGTTGAGCAATAGCACGAGCGCCGCACTGCCCACTCAGCGCGCCGCGCTATCCCTCCCTCCACACGCCAGATCTTTGCCAGCCAACCGTGGCCTTGCGTTGCCACTCCCGGTGCACCGCGCGGGCTAGCAGCCAATCTTGGCGTGCCTTCGCTTGCCGCCAGCACCGAGCCACCGCTGTCCACGCTTATCCTCCCTTCGCTTTCCCGCTATAAAAGGGCGCTTGCCCGAGCTCTCCGGTGCCACCCTTCCACCCGCACCCAAGCTCCGCCGAGCGTCATTGAAGCCGCTCCATCGAGCTCCCATCTTCGAGCCACACCGCCGCCACCCAAGCCCTCCAGTGCACCACCCGAGTCTCACCGCACCTCCCTAGCTCCTTCCCCAGCCATCTTCGTGTAACAACTCTACCTTAATTAGGTATAGTTAAACTTAAGCAAGTCATTAGTCACTAAGTAAAAGAGGTGAAATGTCAAAATTGCCCCTAAAAAGCTCTTTTTGGGAGTTAAATAGAAAACTTGAGTTTTTATTTACAAACTTAAAATTTTGCCCAAATAGGAGTTGTAAAATTTTTTATTTCAAACAACTTTTATTAATAACACCTTGGATAATTCGGAGTGGGAGAAGGTCAAAAACAAGAATTTAATCAGGAGTACATTAAGACCCTACAAATGACCCAAGTCCTGGAATTCATGTTTTTCCTCAACTTTGCAACCTGTTATCTCACAATTCTATATCTAACCTCAAGTCAGACCTTTAATAGAAGTTGTAGTTTCTTGAGTGTGTTCCAACTTTGTTACAGTGACCCAGGTCCAAATAACAACTGAACCTGCTCAAAAATTTGGTCAAAATCGTGTAAAACAATCAACTCAGCCTTTTTGCATGTTCCTCCAAAAGTCTGGAAAACGTCCATAGCGCACATCTTGGCGAGCTTGTTCCTCCAAAATTCTGAGCTGAACTCAAGAAATGTCCTTAATAGAAGTTGGATTCCTAAAACTGAAGAACTTTTCCTTCAATTACACTTTAGCCTGATTAAAACGGGAAGCTACTCAAATATGAGCCAAAGTTGGCTAAAATGCTGAAAAACAGCAAAATTGAGATCTGCCTAAGTCCCGAGAGGCCGGCGTTCTGCCAAACTTTGCAACTCCATAGTTTCAAATTTGTCTTGTTTTCAAGCAAACTCTTTTGGTGAAGGTTGAAGCCGGATGTCAGGTCTACAAGTTTTACTTTTGGAGTTTCATGAGTTCTTTTGAAAAGTTTGGAGAAAAAGGCCCATAAAACCGGCCCTTTTGGCTGCCCCAAGGAGCACCCCGCCCAGCACGCACCCGGAATGCGCCCGGCATGTTCGCCCGAGCACCGCCCGCCACATGGCTCTCACCCACCGGCGAGCTCGTCGACAGCCAACCGACAGCCACGATGGGACAACTCGCTCGCCGGGACGCCCAATGACCGCTCGACCCTATCCTCCCTCTGCCCGAGCATCTCCCACGCCCAATGCCACGCCGCACCTCTGCCGCTCTCCTCTGCCACACCATGGCCGCTCGATGGCCGAGCTCCGCCTCCCCAATCCGCCGCTCGATGGCGACGGGACAACCCCCGGCTGGCCCAATCGCTCCGCCCAACAAAGAAGATCACGCATCCCTCCTATCTGTCACGCCCAATCGTCGGAAGATCTTCGCGTGTGCCTGCTCCATTCTTCCGCCAGTGGGTGCCGCCAGCCAATGGCGCCACCCCGTTCTCCTCCCCCGCTCACCTCCGACCATGTCCGCCGCCCGCATTGGCTCCGCCCTTGCCCTCCGCACCTTCCCGGCCCTATAAAAGGAGTCGATGCGCCGCCTGCGCAGCTCCCCACACCCGTAAAGCACCATCGCTCCCCTGTTCTCTGCGCCGCCGCACCACCCTCTCGTGGAGCCCCCCTCTCCGTGCCACCCTTTACCTCGTTGACACCACTGCTCGCCCCGCCGACCATCGCGCATGTCTCCGAGCGACTTGTTGCCCTCCCAGAGCCCCGCCACCGCTAGAACTTCGTTGGGACCCCGCCGCCAAAGCCACTTCCGTCCCCAAGCCGGTCCACCGCCGCCAAGCCTACTGCACCACCCTAACCACCGCCAATCGATCCTAGGTGAGCCCGCGCTCCTCCCAAGTCACTTGTTGCCCTCGCCCGAGCCTCACCTTGCTAGAATCGGGTGAAGATTGCCGTCGGCCTCCGCAAGGACCTATCTGTGTCGTTTACCTTCGTCCAGGGGCCTTAGCGCAAGAACTACGAACCCCTGTGCAAATAAACTGTAGACCCGAGGGCTAGTTTGTAAGTTGTTTTCGATTTATTGTTTTAAATCGACAGAAAATAGGATAAACTTTGTAAATGCACCATAAATTATAGAAAAATTAGAAAAATACCAAACCACTTTTGTTGACCTCAATGAACTGTCTAGTTTCATACAAAAATAATCTTGCCTATGTTACTGCTGGAAATAATACCCTATAGTTTTATTTCTTGCTTAGGCCTTTTAAAATCAAAGTAAATCAAAGAAAAATGCTAAATAGGTAAATCCAACTCTGTGGTGTTTGTTTCAGTGAGTAGGAGCCCAAAAAAATACTTAAATCTCTAGAGTAGAACTTTAAATCACTATTTTAACCTTACATTCAAAATCTAGGGTTAAATCCTTCTTTTGCATAAGTTTTAATCCAGAGCTGAGAAAAATATGAAACCACTTGGAGTAGCTTAGTTTTGAAGTGTAGTTTGTAGGGAAAATATGGAACCTGAACAGGAACAGAATGAAACCCACCTTCCTTCAGTGTAGTTTAATGGGAGAAACATATGGGAAATAGATGTCCTTTTCTGAAAAATCATGAAAAATTCACCAAAGTCTCTCTATCACGCCTCCAATCTAGTGTTAAAGTTTCACCCTTAGAATCATTGTAGGTTTTGAGATAAAAATGGTTATGTGCATGCTACCCTTGGTGGTAAAATACTTTTAATTCTTTTTGTGCTAATCCAATGGAACCCAAATTTCTACAGTAACCCATTGATAACATAAGTAAGGTGTTGTAATTTTCTCAGTGCCATTTGTTGTTGTTTGCTTGTGGAACCAAATTTTGGATAAGAAATCAGTTTAAGGGAATAAAGAAATATAAGTTCTAATACACCTAATTAATGGGTAATTTTTGGAAGAGATACAAAAAATATTCAGAAGTAAATAACTCTCCAAATGAACCCTGAACAACCCTAAAAATGATCCCTACCTTCTTTATGCAACTCTAAGTTGTACACAATCACCATCAAAGTCAACCTCGAGTTTAAACCACAACCCACCTTACTTTATGAAGTTAATGAAAGTTAGAACCTTGTTTAGGTGAATGTGGCCGAAATGCAAACTTCCTTCCAGTAATAAGTCATGCCTTGCATCATTCGTATAAAAGCATGGAAAATCTAAGCTTTTTGCATGTGCATGTCGTGTAGAAGCTAATATCACCGACGGAACCTACAAGCTCCACCCTACGCTGGAAGAGGAACCCGCCGCAGAGCTACATCACGCGGAAGTTGAGCCCGAGCTAGAGCAAGACCTCAAAGACCCGCTAACTTTCCCTGAAGGCAAGCCCCGGTGCATTTTTCCCTATTTTAAATTTATGCAATATGTTGATGCTTATGATTGTGCATGTACGTTCATAGGAGTTGATTGAAACCGTAGATGCATGAACTTAGAACCTTGTTTTGATCACTAGTTGCTAAGGTTGAGTAGTTGCTGTGCTAAATAGGGCTTGGTAAAAGTTGAGTGATTGTCTGTTACTCGTAAGTTATAGGAGTTGTGTGGTTGCTCTTTCTACAACCATAAGGATGACGGACGGGACCGATGTGTTTGAAAGTACTAATCTCATACCTAGTATGGGATAGAGAAGCCTAGTACCTAATTGAATTGGGGTGTGTCATACCCCCCTGCTGTCCTTCGAACGTCGTTCCCATGGTGCATCATGTGGGTGCAAGTGCGGTCACAGTACGGCAGTGGCCGGAACTATAGAGCATTGCATGCTAAAGGAAGTTTGGACCTAACACGTGCCTAAGAGATCGACAGGGACGGCTAACAAATGAAGCGACCCTTCACGGTGCGCGGATGTCGTGAGATTAGGTTCACCATGCATGGTTAATAAATTCGAATCGATTCGTCTGCCTCTCACAGTTTGGGACTACTTGATCACTATTCTGCACTGAGTAAAGATGAAACATGATGATGATGTTAATCTTGATGCTTATCTTTAATTGTTTGGAAACAATACTTGCTTAGTATAAGTTGCTAATCTAGAGAGGGCAATGAACTTAGATCTTGAGCTAAAATATTGAAAGTAAGGACCAACTTTAGACGTTTTGATAAAAACAAACCCACAGCAAAAAAGCCTTGCATGTCTAGGAGTCGGTGACGTAGTCATCACTCGTCGGGTCAGTCTTGCTGAGTATTAGTTGCTCAACCTTGTTTGTGGCTTAACTTTTCAGATAATGTCGATAGTGTGGTTGCTGGCACCACTTGGCCTACCCAACTCCCTCCGGGCTGGATAGTCGAGTGGGATCCCTCCTCGGACGGCGAGGGCAAGGATCATTGATATCATGGTCAGCTTTGCTATGGTATTGTGTATCGATGTGTAGCTTCCACTAGTTTTACTCTTTTGTTGTTCACAACCTTGCAAACTCGTTTGGATTTCGAAAACTCTAATGTAATAAATTATTGAACTATGTTAATGTGATGGGAATGTTGTAATCTCTGTGTCCACTCACCTTCGTTGTGAGCAATGCTTCTCGATCCTAAGTAAGTGGTTTATCGGATGAAATCCGACAGATGACTAAGTTGACTAGCTTAAAGTGCATGATCACGTGTCAGGCGACTTAAGTGCATTTTAGTTAGGTTAATTTGGGCAGTTCCGCCACACTCCGTTAACGCCCTCGCCGGAGACGGAGCCACCCCGCCACGCCCGAAGCTCCGCCGTTGAGCCACCTCACCGAACCTCCTTCGCCCCCAACCCCTACAGCAGGAAGATCACCATTGAGCCCCTCATCGCCTTCGTACCCCTAGCCCGCACCCCCATGACCGAACCTCACCGGATTTCACCACCTGCGCCACCGGCTAGCCCCCAAGGGCCACATTGCAAGGCCGTGTTTTCTTCCAGGATCTTAAGCGTAAAATGCAAGGGCCTCGTTGTGAGTGTTTGAAAAGTTCAAGGGCGTTCTGTAGAAGGTAAACTCAGATTTTGATTTAAAATCCATTTAAACCGCTGAACTTGGAAACGGCGTAGGAAATTGTAGAAAAATGAGAAAAATGTGAAACTTGTTTTGTCGAGTTCCTGGTGATGCCAAGTTTATTTCAAAAATATTTATGTGCTTGTTACTGTCCTGTGTCTAGCACTAGAATTTATTTTGTATAAAAGCCATTAAATACCTTATAAATCATATTGTGGTTTAAAAATGATGAAACCAATTTTGTTAGCTTCCTTTTAACATGCATGTTTCATATCTGCAACTTGTGTTAATGGAATCCATGATGTTCATCCTGTTTTAAATCTAAATGCCTAATTGTTGTCTTAATACTGTTAGTTACATGATAATTAGTGGAAAATCGATAAAAATACCAAATAAATTTTTTTAGATTCTTGATGCCAATGCGTGACTAGTAAAAATATTTATCGTTGTCAAATATGTATTTTTCGTTGCTTAATGAAATACATGTTGTTTAATCTCCTTTTTATGCAATAAAGAGATATCATGCTTATAAAATCCTGAGAAATTCCAAGTAGCATATGTTAGTGTTGGTAACCCTTTGTAAAATTTGTGGAACCAAACTGATGCTAGAACTCAGGTTAAAAATCATTCTTCATGATCTGCAATTTAAAACTGTTTGAATTTTAATAAATTCTGTAGTTGTCAAATTCATCTCAATTTTTTTACAGTAGATATCTTGTGTAGGGGAAAGATCCTATAAAAATTTCATGTCCATATCATGCTTCCTAAAACATTTATTCATGTTAAAAGCTAATTTGTTGAATAAAGGTAATTCTATTAGGACTTGTAGGCTCACAAGTAATCATTTGTGCTTTTCTTCGGTAATGTGATCACTCTTAAAATGATTGCTAAACAGTACCAACATGACATTACCTTCTGTCTTTTGAATGCTAAGTTTCTAAGAATCTTATATGTGTATACAATCACCATCAAAATTGTGGCCGAACCACCCAACTTAACCTAGCGAAAGTGTTCTCAATCAAGTCAATCTGGTAGTCTGTCGGGTTATACCCGATAAACCACTTGTCTTGGATCGAAACGAAAAGCATCTCACATGAAGGCGAGTCCGGAGATTACAACCTTCTAGTAGTTTAATACATAGGTCCCACTTTATTTATTACATCACAGCAGTTTGAAATCGCATAAAGTAAAATGTTTCAGAGTTTAAGCAGCGGAAAAAGGATGGCAACTAAACGTCGAAGCAGAAACATCATGGCGAAGCCAACCATGACGTTAGTTACCACGATCCTCACTGACCGAGGATGGGTCCCACTCGACCATCCAACCCGGAGGGAGCTGGGTCAGCTAAGTCATACTTTCAGCAAAGCACTAACATCCAAGTTACCTGAAAGTAAAGCCACAAGGAAGGGTGAGTATACTAATATTGAACAAGACTTACCCGTCGGGTGGCAACTACTCCACCGACTCCTAGACATGCAAGGCTTTTTGGCAGAGGGGTTTGTTTTTACCAAAAGCATCTAACTAGATATAGGGATCAATTTTAAATTAATTAAAATTAAAATTAAAATAGTGCCCTATGGCAGATTATAGGGATCAATTTTTAGCTCAAGCTCCAGTGATAGCTTGGCTCTGATATTTTTTAACAGGAGGTTACACTAGTGTGACAGAGGCTTCTATGATTTTTCCAAGATTTATGGTGAAGGACATCTATTATCCATATTTTTCTATGATTTAATCTTGTACGAAAATTTAAGCATGTTTCATCAAGCTTCATTCAGTGACTAATATTTTTCCATGTTTCATAAGTGATCCAACCTAGGTGGTTTCATATTTTGCTCTCCCATATTTTACTTATTATGCAAAATGTAAGATTTCACCCTAGGTTTCAAGGTTAAAACTAAAACAATGTACAAAACATCTAAACTAGGGTCACAACTATTTTTCTTAGCACAAGCTCATTGTACCAAGGCTAGCAGAGGTGGTTTTGTTATTTTACCATTTTTGGGTGATTTATTATGCATTTTATGCCTTAAACAAGAAATAACTACTACAAAACAATACACAATAGTGACATGTGTACAAATATTTTTCTGTGAAACTACACATCTCACTGATTCTAACAAAATTGGTTTCACATTTTTCTAAGTTTTCTACAATTAGTTATGCATTTTCAAAGTTCATGCCATTTAACCACATTTTAAATCAGAAAAGCTCTGGCAGTTTTCTACAATCAGTTGAACTATTGTCGATAAGCCCTTGGTTTCTTGCGGTAAGGCCCTTGGACAAAACTTAATCTCTAAAGAAAGGCCCCTATGGCGGCCGACGGCAAGGCGTGCATGATTCTGGCGAACTACGGCTTAATCGAGGGGGACAAGGGGCAGGGTGCGTGTGTGGGCTCACCGTGAGCGAATTTAGTGTAGGCAGCTGCAATGGAGAGGGCTCGGCGGTGAAGAATGGTGGAGGGGACAAAAAGCGGTGGGCGGCGGCGTTGAACTTGCTGTTCCGGCGCCGGCGGTGCCTTCCGGTAGGCAACAAGCGGAGAGGGAGCTTCACGGAGGTGTGCGGAGGCTACAGGGGGCAGTGGCGAGTGGTGGCACTATGCGGAGAGGGGCTCTCCATGGAGAGCTAGTACAGCGGCAGAGCTTTGCGGAGCAAAGGAGCGAGCGGGCGCGCGGGTGAGCTTCTCGAGCGTGCATCCACACCATTGATAGGGCCGGAGGGGCAAGGCGGAGCGAATGCTGGTGCTGGACATGGCTGGAGGCGAGCGGGGGAGGAAAGCTGGGCAGTGGGTGAGTGGCTGGCAGCGTTGAGTGACGAAAGGAGATGCGGGACGCGGGGTGATCTTTCGGCCATTGGGTGCGGGCGATTGCAAGCGCAAAGAAGCAGCTTTGCCGGGCGGACGGATTGGCGAAGCTGGCGCACGAGTTGTCGCGTCAAACGCTGGGGTTGGGCAGAGGGTGTCAGCTGGTAGGCGACAATGTCGTGACGGAGGGAGAAGCTCGCGGGATAGGGCGGAGGGGATCGTTTGTCAGGGGGAGGATAGGCTCGCGCGTTCACCGGTCAGGAGGGGCGTTGTTGGGTCTTGTCGCTGCCGCATGTTGGGCACGGCGAGCTCGCCAGGTGGCGAGCTGGAGCACAGGGCGCGTGCTCTGGTGAAAGGGGTGCGACGTGGTTCAAGGCGAAGGGGTGATGTTTGGGCAGGGTTTATTTAAAATTTTTCAACTAAACTTGAAATTTGGCCTTTCTATGATTTGTTGTTCACTGGTGAGGCTTTAACTTCTACAAAAGGATTGGGTCCAAAATCAAGCTAGATTTAAATTTATAAAGGCTCAAAGTTCGGTTGAAGGCACGAATTTCAGGCTTAGGCTGATTTGCAGTTTTGAGCTGAGTTGACTATTTTGGTCAACTTTGACCCGAGTTTTGAAGGGTTTTTGCTGAGATTTGGCCCTAGGTCGAATAAGTGAAATTGAAATAGACTTGTAGTACTCAAACTTTTATAAATTGGTTAACTCGAGTTTAGCTCAAATTTTGTGAGAAATCATTATGCCAAGCTATGGGTTTAAATGCTGACTTTGAGAATTGTATAATGCAATATCAATGACGCAATGTGCTCTGATGAAAATGCATATCATAAGTATATGTGAGTTAACACACGAGGATAATACATTTTTCACAATATCAATGACGCAATGTGAAACCGGCAATGGCACAAGCAATCGTGGATGGAAATGAAGCTAGAGAGAGGATAAAGGGGAAACGAGTGCTTGCAGCACAACTGATGTTTTCGAATGCATGGAGTATAGATATTGGAAAAATCACAGGTTAGCTTATACATCAACTAGAAATAGAAAAGTATGTGATTATTATATTTCAAGATGCTTTTGGCGGAGACAATGTGAGCAGCGTGATTGGGCCAAACATTCGACTAGACATGACAACTGAAGATAGAATAGTGCATGAAGAAGGTACAAACCACGGTGGCCAGGTTAGAGAAATTTGTATGGAAATATTAATGGAGGCATCATTGTGGCGTTAATTTGATAGTTCATGCAATTATCTTTGCGGGTTCATGCAACAAATGATAGACTGATAAGTCAGGGTCCCACTTCCGAGAGCCAAGCCTAAGGACGGAGCATACCTGCAACTGAAACGAAGGAAATCTCCCTGGGAGCCAGAGGGGAGAAAAAGGGCACAAGGAGATGCAGCGCTTGTGGTTACTACACAACACATAACTCGTGAACGTGCCTCAAATTCCGGCATAATAGGGAGCGCTTGGAAGCAATGCAGAACAGACAGATAGGCAGGCCACGAGGGGCACAGAATAAGAGTAGTGCAAACGAGCAAGATAGTGAAGGAGAAGCGCAAAACATGAGGCTCACAACACGACGCAAGGAAATGCAAAGAAAGACATTTTATGAATGCGACAAAGATGACGAGCACGTTGACGAGATGGATAGGGATGTGTGAGGACAAGTTATGCATTGGTAGTGATCACTATCAATGCTTACTAGTGAATAGGAAAGAATTGAAAATGGTGTGATGCTGTTGGAAACAATCTATTCATTTTGTACATAGGTATAAGGCTATGTTGTCATTTGCATCTTGAACTTTGTTGTGAATCCAAATTTAAATGATTCAGCTTCAAAAAGGTTGGATGGAAGAAGCCTGAGTGGTTATTAACGTACAAAATCTTTATAAATGTACGTCTAATAAGCCAATCTTGTGGACAACGGATAGAAGACATGTCATGTCTATATTAGCATACAGGGTGCTAGATTTGCATAATAAGTACTGCAGCATTAATTTTTGCTAAACTTCAAGATCTGGTATATATATAAAAAATAAGGATGACCCGCCCAAGCAACGATTATTGGATCGCCGATAGTAGATGGTTGGTAATGGTTGTAGGAAATGGTTGACCAATGAAAATCCTTAGTACGGCAAGCCTCATCAGTGCATGCTTTAATCGATGGAGATGTTTAACCAAGTGATAATCATTTGTGAGGCAACCCAACTATATTGCATGCCATAAACCCGGGAAAAAGGTTGACACAGCGTAAATCGTTTGTGTGGCAATCCTCCTACGCTCATTGTATATAAAGGGCATTGCGTTCATACTATTATATCTGCAACCCGCTCAGAAATATTTCCTATCATAGTGGAGAGTTCAGATATCCATGGACCAGATAACCAACACTCTCAGTAGTAGTTCCTCGATACACTCTTCCACAGATTAGTTTGCAACGATGCCTAAGTCAAGAGACATGTCTTTTGCAGAATACTGGGATTATTATTGCAACGAGCAGTCTTGAAGAATGTTCCTGGCATTTGTGAAAGCAGTGCCATGAAAAAAGAAGAACGTGGCAAAGGATTGGTAGCCAAGAAGAAAGATAAGAAGGTCAGATGTACTTACTTTTGTCAAGGCTTTTTTAAGTAATTGTATTTATTTGAGGACACATGGTTAATTAGCACATGCATCGTTGCATAGGAGGTGGCAAGACCCATTCAAAAGCGGAAGTCATACATCAAGAAACTCGAGGAATGGCTCAATGGAAGGCGAGATTAGCAGGGTGAGTTTCAAGACTTGCAGTCAATTTGAAGGAGAAGATAAACGATGATTATATTCAATAATTAACATAGTGTGATCTGAATTTATCCGATACTATTGCAGATTGGGGAGAAGACAAAGGCTGAGGTTTTGAATACGGTTAGAGGGTGAAAGCGCTATCAATGGAGCTGATAACGGCAGAAATCCTTTACTTAATAAACTAGTGGTGGTTTTTGTAATAATAATATTTCTGCTGTTCATGTTTTTAATAATTGAATAGCCTGGGCATCGAGTACATGCTTGAGTACCGACACAAGGCTGCGAATTCTAATCGTGGTGATAGTCATGTGGGAAGATGTAAGAATAAAAGATTTCTATACAGTTGAAAATGCAAGGCCATTTTATGAGAGATGCAAACCCAAATGTGCCCACGTGGTTGTTTGCAGCAGAGTCCCCTGGTGGGGTCAACCGAAGTCAAGGGGTTCGGCCAACCCTCACCTGAAGGGTTCGGCCCTCATCCTCCATCATGCTGCGTCTCTTGGTTGTATGCTGGGTTGCTGTGTTGTTAAGTTTTCGTGGAGTGCAGAAAGACTAGGTTGGACAAACCACAAGGGCCGGCCGAACCTATCCTGGCTCTGTATTTTCCCTGCAACTCACTTAGAAACTTACAAAACATATATGGTCGAGCAAGCCCCGGCTGGCTCAAATCACCAGATGGGGAATCAACGTGATAACTTTATTAATCAAAACCTAAAAAAGTACATTGATGAAAACAAAAGAAATGTTCAGCGCCTCCTGAACATGGAACTAAAGTGAATATGAAACTAAATGGCGCCAACTTATTAGGCGATGAGATGTCTATGGAATGGGTGGATCAAAAAGGTCCGGATGTCCCATCTCCTTAGCAATGCACTTGATCTAAGCTCTAGGACCGCAACGGAGGATATCTAATTTATCATCTACATCCATCCACTACAGTTCGCACAAAGCTACTTGTTCAGCCAAATTATTAAACTTGATCGTCATCTCATCTAGACGCTCGCGAAGGCTCTAAATGGTGTCTTCCTCGGACTCATCATCCGAATGCTCCATCTCAACGGGTGGTCTTCGGATCAAGGGCGGTGATCGGCGGCGCTTCACCCCCTCACATGCGGTAGATTGCACCAACTCCTCCAACTCAAGGTCCTCCCTCCGGAGCTTGGGGTACTCACCCCCCTGATCTCGTAGTGTATAGGAGCACCTTCCAGGCTGTACTCCAGTGTCTTCTCGTGCTTCGCCTCATACTCCATCATTGTAGAGGACTCCCCCATGTACCATGAGTCCTTGACCTTGGTCTTCATCTTGGGCGTAGGCGTTGGGGTACTCACCCCCCTGATCTCGTAGTGTATAGGAGCACCTTCCAGGCTGTACTCCAGTGTCTTCTCGTGCTTCGCCTCATACTCCATCATTGTAGAGGACTCCCCCATGTACCATGAGTCCTTGACCTTGGTCTTCATCTTGGGCGTAGGCGTTGGGAGCTCATTGTCATCGAACAACTTTTCCGCCAAGCTTGGCTTTGTCAGCCCCTTGAGCCTAAGTTGGCCTATGGTGGGACATGTAGGAGATTACTCACGGCCCTTGGCCTTGCTGATGGCCCTTCAGGTGGAGAGGGAGCACGTGTGCTGGCGGGCAGCCCCAGGTGTGGGTTCGGCCGACCTTGCCGTCTCCCAGCCTGGCCGCTTGAGGGGACACCACCATGTCCAACACGTCAGGGCTCTTCTCCGGGGATATCTCCTTTGGTCGATTAGGGACGCTCTTGGAAGGGGCTTCGCCTAGGGAGGACATGGGAGGGATCTGGTGGTGGAACAGGGATCTTGTCAGTCTTGGATGAGTGTGTGACGGCTTGATTTTTTCAAGGAGTGTTGGGAGAAGGGAGAATGTGTCCCTTTTAGATGGGATCTCCAATCTAATCAGGATGACCCTTCTATTGATTCAAACTCGTGGGCATTGGATAATGTAGGAAGGAGGAGAGGGTTTGAAATTTGAACCGAAGTGAGAACGGACTAAGGTGAGCTCCAGAGTGTACAATGTTTGAGAGGGAATAGGTGGTTGAAAAACATATAAATAAGTACATGCATCACCTATTGTGGACTAAGGAGGATACTAGTCGATGCTCACAAACTCGAGGACATCTAGATCCTTGCGCTTAGGCATCTCTGGTTCAAGGAAAACCTTAAGCCTTTGTCCATTCACCTTAAATATTTTCCCATCCTCATCTTGGAGTGTGACGGCTCCATGTGAGGCGGCATTGATAACTCTATTTGACTGTTCAATTCAGATTCAATTTATTTTTGTTCAAATAAATCTGTCATGAATGATGCCTTGGCTGGTGCATTGAGCTAGGCAGCCAGCTAGGGAATACTTGATTTCACAAGGTTTGCAACTTTCATAGTGGGTCGCAAGAAAAGAAGACGCAAGTCCTGGCCGGGATAGGTTCAAGACCTCCTTGGGTTCGGCCAACCTGGTATGCTTGGCACAAATCCTAAGGACCAGAGTAGTAGCAAAAACATCAAGGACCACAACTGCAATGACCAGAATTGGTCACCATCATATTGTGCCACCATCACTGCGCATTCCGCTCAAGGCATATCGCCAAAGCTGACGAAGCGGTTATTTGTTGGGGCCTAAAGCTGGCTCATGGAGTTCTTCTAGAGCAAGGTGTCTTTGCGGCGACATCTAGCCTTAGGGGCTGTGTCTCTAGTCACACCCGAGGGTATGCTTGACACAATTTTTTAGGACTAGAGTACTAGCGAGAATAGCCACGACAAAAGCAGCAATGACGAGAAGACCGCACACTCCACTCTAGGTTCCTCGCTGAAGATAGCGAAGGAGATACTAGATGAGGCCGAGCGCTGGTTCATGATGTTCCATTAGGCGGTCTTGGAGATTGGGCTAAAGAGGACCAGCTCGAAGCATGGGACTACCAAAAGGAGAGCAGATAGTGCGACTGATCACCAAAGTGGACGCGAAGCAAAACAATGGTGGTGGCAGTAATAAGCCTGCACACCCCAAGGCAAACATTTACTAAGCAATATGAAAAATGCTACTAGCCATCTGCCATACAAACATTTACTAAGTAACATGAAAAATGATTATCCTTATCACAACCACAATATGTTATCAATTTTTTACCAGACCTCAATTCTCTGAGAGTAAAAGAAACATATATACGATTCTAAAAAAATGGATGGATAATGGAAACAGTCCCATTTTATGGAAGAATCAGATTTTTAATTTCCACACTGCACATATTGTTTGACGTGGCCACCGTGTAATCACTAGCAAAAAATAATCATAGTAAGGGAATTCACTTGCCTTTGGAAACAGATGGTCATGGGCTTATTCCATCTCACCGTAGCATGATGGTCACCAACTCTCCATGATCCTTGCCTGCACTCAATTCAATAGTTGATCTTGAGCCGAACTAACCAAAAATTGTAGCACCATTACATTGTCCAATAATACACCTGTAAAGAACATAAATGCAACAATTTGCCACACAATACATCCTTTCATATTTTAATCCTTGAAAGTTCTTACCGTATGAAGTCACCTGGTAGAAAGCACAGTTCCATTTCTCAAATGTGTTTCCATAATCTGCAACTGAAGTGTCTGCAGTTCTTTTCCTCTTCATCTAGCTAAAGTCTTAAACCATTCTGTCCACCTAAATATGACCGATCAATTATATTACAGTATTAGCGTAGGAAAATGGCAGAAGAAAACTATAAGACTTTGTCAAAACTTCCTAGCTACACATTTTACCATCATTACTGGGTATAGATGATAATTGGTCAGTAAAATTTACAAAAGTTATATAATTTTTACATCATCAATATTATATTGTACATCAAAATCAAATGAATTCTGTCAATCTTATCACTTGTTTATGATTCAAACTGGTTACTGATGATAGGCTTGATAGAATATATAACAGAAAGGATACATGCAACATTAGGAAATAAGCAACCCAAATTATACATAATGGTTACTGTAGGTCAGCCTTTTCTCACCTACCAGCAGCTGTGACCACCCTTTGTAGCAAAAGGTGCAGGACCCCATACATCTGAATGAATAAGATCAAAAGGTCTAACAGAATGAGAAACAGTAGATGAATATGGGAGTTGTATTTGTTTTCCAAGCTTGCAACCCTTATAATGAAAACTAGACTCGAGAGATGTATGACATAAACATCCTTTATTTATTAATGTAGACAATCAAGATCCAGAAAGATGACCAAGACGATGATGCCACTTGGCGAAGGATGAGGTGGATGACGAAGCAGCGGATGACACACGAGCAGATGACTGAGGAAGACGCAGGGTGTCAAGAATATAAAGACAAGAAGAACCTCTACGGCGATGGCCTCGGTTCGACGATCCTGAATAAAACAAGATGAGTCATCAAATCCAACAAAACAATTATGATATGCTATTTGACCAACTGAAAGAAGAATCATGGACAACTGAGGTACAAAAGAGACATTAGGCACAGAAAAATTAGAAGTACAAAGAGAATCCTGATGAGTAATAGAGCAAGATGTACCATCTGCTGTCTGAATAGAAGCACCATCAGCAACTGCCTTGCTAGCAACAAGCTGAGACTGGTCAGAGGTCACATGAAAAGAAGCCCCTAAATCAAGAACCCAAGAAGACTGAGGAGCAGTGATAGGTGAAGCAGCAGCAACAGACACTCAGCCTCTAGGAGTACAACCGGTACCACGACCTCTAGCCGCACGAGCAGCATGATATGCATGAAAATCAGCCAATTTCTCTAGATGCTGAGAGAAACAGTTCTCTAAACTATGATTGATCTTGCCACAATACTTACATGGTTCTGAAGATGTACCTTTAGATGGTGCACTGTACTTTTGAGAAGCTGCCAATACATTGTGAGGCACTGACATAGGAGGAGCAGACATAGACCGAAGATGAGTCTCCTCAGCAAGAAGATCAGATAAAGCACGAGCCATGGTCAAATCAGATGAATCATGAAGCAGCTGTTTACGAATGCAATCAAATTCTTCCCTCACTCCCATGACAAAATGATATATAAAAACTTCTCAATAAATTGATGTGCTAGACAGTTATCTGCTGGATAGTCACCTATCATAGAAGTCAAAGAGCCCACAAGACAATCAAAAGCAGAGTAATACTCAACAATGGTCATATCATACTGCTCAATTGCATGTGTTTGCTTCATGAGAGTATGCAAAAGGGCACCACTATCCTGAACATAGCGTTCCTTCAAATGAGACCAAATAGCCTTGGCTGTTTTAAACTTCCTAAGACTCATAATCATAGATTGCTTAACACTATTAACCATAGCAGCCATCACTTTACCATCATTGATTTCCCAAGTTTGGATGGCATCAGAATTGCTAGGATCAGTCACAAGAGTAGGAGGATGATCAGTTAAGTGGAAGTATAGACCATAAGCCCTCAATGCAGTCTCAACACAAAAGGCCCACTCTGGGTAATTTTGGCCATCTAGAGTGATATTGATGACAATAGCGTTGATTTGCGGCATACTGGAAACTGCTACACTTGACAATAGAAAAAGATAGCAGAGATCAGTTACCACAGCATTGGTAGAAGAGGAGCAGCAACACGATGGTGCTGCAATTGAAGAAGGCTCACAGCAGAAGGTCACAACACGATTGGTCTTCCTCTATCCTCCTTCAGCCGGTGGCAACAGACAGCCCAAGGCTACGGACGAGGCGCAGAGGAGCGGCCACGTGATGACGATGGAAGCCACGACGTGGACCTGATCCACGATGGGCGGGCGTCAAGGATGAGCTGGCAGGCTGGAATCTCCGATCCGCGACGGGCGGATGTTGATGGTGGCGAGGAATCAGGGACGAATCAACGGGCGGCGGGGACAAGCCGCAACGGGGTGACATAGATGGGCCACGACGGGCGGCAGGATATAGGCCGCGACAAGCGGCGGATGGGCGCCGTGACAGGCGGCAGTCGCGACGGGCGACAGCCGCGGTGGTGCCGCAACAGCGGCAAAATAAAAAAAAAGGATCGTAGGTGAGAATTAGACTAATTCACATCCTAAACCATGCTCTGATTCCATGTTACTAATCTTGGAGATTTGAGAAGAGGAATACATCTATTTGTAGAGATGGCCATATATTTATAGAGAGCCATATAGGAATATAGAGAGTCTTCAAATATAGAGAGCCTTTATACATTTAATAGGGATAAGTACCTTTTCTGCATAGCTTCTCTCCATTACTTTATCAAAATTTTCTTTAGTTGAGAGGTGAATATGTCAATGCACCAGCAATTTTTATTGTGGAAGCAAGCAACGTCTAAGAAGCATGTTACCACTGCATATCATGTTTCCACGTAATGGTTATCAACAATAATAAAATTTTACGAACTAATAAAGGATTAGTTTCTATATTCCAGTACCAAAGACTGAAAATTGCCATAATACATAATGATAGTGGGTTTTGTTTGGTTATGACTTTATATTAGTATTTTTCTATCTATGAATGAATAGATGTTAAGAATTCTACTCAAGGATCATGATAGCTCCTGTGAAGACTTTCCTAGGCCTATAGATCAGATAATTCAAGTATGTGCTTCACGATCAATGGACACATGATAAACATGTGATTTATTTAGTATGAAATGATCACACAAAGTAGCTTAGTGAAACTCCCACACAGCAAATGCAAGCATAACAATCTCAAATCAAAGATGAATTGACATGAAATGGCCTTCTGAGCAGAGCTTATTCACTATCTCACTGCTTGTTTTCAAGGTGTGGATTGGATCATGGTGCGCTCCTGTATATCAGTATCTACAGCTCTGCATGCCAAACGGTGTGAAAATGGAGTTAAATATATTGTTAACTTTCTCTTCATCTTATCCAAAGCAACTGTTATGTATCAAGTTACTGGTGCAAGGAGTGCCCATGAGTATAGCATGAAAAGTGACTTTTAAAAGATCGAAAAATTGACTAGCATAAAAAATTGAATTTATTGTCCATTAAAGTTACTCACCTTATGGGTTTTGAGCTTGGTAGTCCTTTCTATTTGCAACAGTTTATGCAATGCTCATAACAATTCGAACATCATACTTAAATGTCTTGATGAAGTTGTGAACTTCATAAATACCTACAAAACCACTTAATCCATATATAAGTAAGAAAAATAAGTACCCTTTCTGTCCCAAATTACTATTTGTTGACGCCAGATTTCGTCACCAGTAGAATCGGCGCCAAGAAGAGAGTAAATTGGAAAAGTACAGTTGGGAATCGGCCGAATGATGCTACAGTACGAGATCGGCCGATGACTTCTGCCTCGCTTAACCCTTGGGGTTCGGATCGAACGCGCCGGGTTCCCGATCGGTTGCCTTTTGCCGATAAGGAATCGGCCGATTAGGAGGTTGGGATAATTGGGCCTGTATGGGCTTGGAAAGGAATAGAAGGATGGGGAGGAGATCAGCCCATGAAGCGTATAATAACCAACCTAGCACGAATCATACTTGTAAATATTCGTTTTCTATTTGGATTAGGGATAGAGTTATAGTCAGTTAAAGAGTCATCTGTGCGGGGCTATAAATAGCTACCTTTGTAAATCTATAATCATCAATAAATCAATACAACCAACTACTTTTTCCTCGTACTTACTTTCGAGCAGGCGACTTCGCCAAATATTTTCTCCTTTTTCACGAGTTCGTACGGGTTGGCAGGGCTGCATCAATTTGATCTCCGGCCGATCTAGTAAGTTCCGTTTACCGAGTAAATTCTAAGCTTTAACTTAGGGCGCATCGCTGTTGTTTCGTTTAGATTTATTCACTAGTTATCGATATTTACTAGAAACATAGTTTTACCTGCCTTTCTAGTTTTATCACCCGTTATCCAGCTAGGAATCGGTGGTTTCGGCTTTCTTTACATTTTGCTATTAAATTCGCTTATTTTTACATATTGCCGATTAGATCTATTCCTAGTGTTGTTATTATAAGCATTGTGTCGATTACTCTAGTAGTTTTCTGTCTACAAGGCTACAGTGATCGGCTGCTTTATAGCCGATTTCTTTATTACGGCAAATCGGCCGATTCGCTGATAAGCTCTCTCGAGATCGGAAACTTAGCCGATCGTGATTTCTGGACCTGACACGTATTCTTCCTTGCCAATCAACAGGTCAGATTGGCTGGCACGCCGCGCGAACTGCACCAGGGCAATCACCCGAACAGGAGTTAAGCAGATTCTCCCGGGTCGTGTGTCAGACGCTGGGGATTCGGTTGACCGATTTCTAGCGCCAACACTATTCATTTTGGCTTTTCTAGATATATAAATTTTGATATGCACCTAGATATATACTATGTCTAGAAAAGCCAAAACGAATAGTAATTTGGGATGGAGGGAGTAACCATCAACCAAGAGCAATCATGCAGATCATGCGACATAAACAAAGTTTACCAAGAGATAGTTACAAAGCTAGAGAAGAATCGAACTGAATGTAAATGTAGAAAACGGGATTATAATTACATAACAAATCATCCTGTAGCTACTTGTATATTATTTACAATGCCTAATCACCTATATTTGGAAATCACTACCCAAAACTCAAAGAAAGCTGCATTTCAACTTTCAGTGGTTGATTGGCCCAGCTTTCAATAGATAGTCTTGGCACAGTTACATCTTCAGAATTGCATCAAGAAAAAATGAAAAAAATTACTTATAAGCAAGTACAAGTAAATGCACCAGATATTCAGATGCTACTCCTATAATATGACTATATCTGTGTTGCCAACAGCATGGACTTTTAATCAGAGAAAAGGTGTTTCTACAACTTAAGCTCACAATTTTTTAACTGGTATACTATGAGCAGACTTTCAGGCAGGATAATGAAGCAGTGACAGACAAATAGTTTCTCATCAAATACTAAATTAGGGTTCCTAGACAAGATTTTTAACTGCAAAAATTTCATCCTAGAGTCATAGTACACTGAGCTAACCTTTCCAAACATGTACTAACAAAAGTTCAGATAAATGAACTTAACAGATTTTCAGCATTCAGGAAGCATGATGCTTTTCAGCATCATTATTACTGGCTAAAAAGTTCTAATTATCTCTAATCACCAGACTAGATGGAATACTTGGATTAGGGAAAAAACCTAATGTCAATCCTATGTACAATAGGCATAATATCAATCGATTAATCCAATTGCAGAATATTTGGTAAGAAAAACACATTAGATATTTGGTTGAACCAAAACAATAAGATTACCCCTGTTTATTGCAAAAAAAAAAAATGTTCTGCTGTTAACTTTGCGGGAAAACCATCGGTTTTGCAGAAAATAACTACTGGTGCGACAAAGGGATTTACATAGACCGTGCAGAGGTTTATGGGAAGTCATATGCAATGATCTTCCTGCATGACAGACCATTATTTCACACAAATTGCATACCTCTCATCATGCCAGAATGAATATTAATGTGTCCAACTCTAGCAGCACCAATGATTCGTGCAGAAACAGCATTACATATCTACAACATCAAACCAACAGTGATCTTATATTTCTGAACAATGCTTCCATGACTGACAAATTTGCACAATGAATCGTGCTGCTTTTGAGACAAAATTTCTGAAACAATGTTAACCGCATATGAGTTACGATGGATCGTATACCTCACTGGATTCGTGTGCCTTGGTCGATTGACCTCTCGTTCCTCTTGCTAGATCGCCTGACCATGACGCGGCTACGCGCACAGAACGCGGTCGTCACCAGCTAAGCGTGCACGAAGACACACGAACACCACCGTGACTCCGTGAGCATCACGCACAGATGCGCACCCACGTGGCCGAACACCAGAGAGCACGGAATGTACGAGCTCAACGCAGCCGGATCGGAGTCAAGTCGGGCGTCGACACATCACCGTGGACAGCCAGGACGGCCGGCAACACGAGCAGGCGAGCAGCCACACCAAGGTGCGGCGGCTTCCCCTGACACCGCGTTCCGACGGACGACGGCTGGGCGCAGGGCGATGGGCACACGGTCGACAAGGTGCATCAATGTCGCCACGAGCACCAGAACGCCGAGGTGGAAGCGCAGCTGCGGCCGTGTCACGGGAGAAGGAGTTCGCCGGAATCTAGCTAGTGGATCGGTGGCGGTGACGGAGAGGCGATGATTAGTTGTCGCATATTGCGGTGGACGGGAGGAGGTTTCTTCAGATGGGAATCTGGGGGGGCCTGGCGCTCCGATCCGTTTTTAACGAGGTGGACCAGGCACGGGCGAGCGCCGCTATGCCCGGCTAGGGCGGAGATAAGGCTTGCCCTTTTTGGGCCTGCTGGATTGCTCGGTGGAAAGGCTTTGCAGTGGCCCAGCCCGTAGCCCCTTTAGTGCTGGAAATTTTGTTATTCGATTTCGAAATGCTAAATTTCAAAATAGTAGAGCTAAAAATAATGTTCTTTCCAAGGAGTTAGTAATCGACATTGGGTGAGAGGTAAAATTGCTAAAGGTGTCTCTTTTGAAGCTGATTGGGTGAGAACCTCAAGTCAGTTATTCTCGAGTTCACGTTGTGAATTTCCCAATTCCTATTAAATTTAGTGCCATCTATTTTTACATTTTTGTTGCTAGTTCCTCACACCTTTTGTTGTGGGTGCTGACTGTTGAGTTACGTTGCTAAATCTGATTAGTTGCCCTTCAATTATCTACGACAAATGACTTTAACAAATAAATGAGGTTCTTCAAAAAAATAAATAACGGAGGTTCACGCTCACCCTAGTTCCATTAATACTCACTCTTCTTATTACATATGCATAAGCACCAAAGGACTGTACATTTGTTGTCATTGTTTATTTTGCATTGCAAACATCGTATAATTTGCATTGAAAAATCCCGGGGCGGAAATAATTGCTGCTACCCCATTTTGCAAACCGAGCTTATCTCGGTTGGTGTGCCTCCTAAGGGTTTGTTCGGTTATCCCGAAACGAGCTGTTCCGGGCCCCAATCCAGTTGGATTCGAACGGCCTGTTTTGAAGCCTCAGCTGAATTCGAACGTCGTTCGGTTTGGGCTCTCGGAAACTAAACAAGCCTAGAACAGCCTTTCCACCTCTCCCACGGCCCGGAAGAAAGCCACACCTAGCACCCTCTGGATCCCACGGGTATTTGGATACGAAGTCCTAAACTTTGGAAGGATCACATCAAATATTCGGATGCTAATTAGAAGGATTAAACATGAGCTAATTATAAAATTAACGCTAGAATCCCTATACTAATTCGCGAATAAATCTATTAAGTCTAATTAATCCATGGTTAGCACATATTTACTGTAGCAGCATATTGTCAAATCTTGGACTAATTAGGTTTAATAGATTCGTCTCACGAATTAGACTCCATTTGTACAATTAGTTTTGTAATTAGACTATATTTAATACTCTTAATTAGTATCCAAACATCTGATGTGACAGGTACTAAAGTTTAGGAACACCCTCTTATCCAGTCAGCCATGACGTGAGGCGAGGCGAGGCTGAAGTGCTTGTGGCGACAGCGCGACGGGGTGGCGGCTCAAGACGATGGCGCGCCGCCGCGACGGCGACGGCGGCGTGGGGGGATTGATTTTGCTTCCCCTTTCTTGGCGCATGGCGCCCTTGCTTTCTTTCCCTGCCTTCCGATTGGCGTCCTGCGCGCAATCTTGACGGGCTCGACGGTGGATCGGACGGTCGGTCGCTGGCGGTTGCCGGGTGTCCCGGGGCGACCGCGACGCCCTGGCAGCACGAGCCCATCCCGTGATCGCGTGGCGTGCGCGCACGGAGGAAAATTGGGGGTCTCCCGTCTGCACTTGTGCGGGCGGGCGGGGCGTGGCGACTGGCGAGAGGAGGCCGTCCGGTGAAAAGAGCGGCGATTGTCGAGGCGCTACAGAGCGAGCGAGTGATCCGCAGCGCGTCGCCGGTGGGCGGTGACGGGATGAGACTCGCGAGGGATGGCGTGTGGCGGCCTACTCGGCGGCGACTCCACGTGAAGCGTGGGGTTCCCGGCCGGCATCCCTCGTGCAAACCGGGATGAGACTAGCAGCTGTCTGCACCATGAATGTTCAGGCATCTGTCGGCGTTGCTTTGCTACAAATAGATTTCTGAGTGTGAATCTGTGATTAGTTTGTGGTAGAGGATTAGAAACATAGCAGGATTGAGTGAAAGAACGGATCTGCTCGATCCTGTCCCTGAACGGTTCCTGAGCAGGAACCGATCCTCTGTAACCGAACGAGCCTCGAACCCAGCTCCGTGCACGCTGCTCCTCTGCAGCTGTATCCTATATATGCCGCCACGGTGGCACCGGTGGACCCTTCTGCTAGCCTCACCTAGTGGTTAAAAACATGCACGACTCCACGGTACCGGTTCAGATATTCTCCGTATACATGCCGGGGCCAATTAGTCCCGGTTTAGATATTATCCATATACTGTTAAAGTAACTCGAGGCGATAAACCTTTTTGTGTCGACGAGTAGCAACGCACGATAGCGTACGTGGCAGAAATGATCCCTAGCTAGTAGTAGTGCTACTGCTAGTACCCAATTACAAGACATTTTGGTTGGTACACTGTCACCCGGCGTATACAATTTTACAGCCTGGGCGCTTTATTTGTCAGCATCCACCATCATGTATCAGTGATGGAATTGGAATGGGTGGGGATGGATCATTCAGTAGGGATTAGATTTGAGCTTGGATGCCAACTGCGCGCAGACGCGAAGGTAGGGAATTTGCGGCCCCGAAGTCCTCTTCAGATGCAGCACGTACTGATGCTGCTGCGAATTACTATTTCCGTTGCCTTCCCCGGCCTTCAACAGCTGGATCTCGAAGAAGACCGCCGCCGCCGATAAGCTCTCCACGGCGGCGGTGTCGTCGTCGGTTGCAGTCGCAGTTGCAGCCCCTGACGAGCTGCTGCTGCCACCGCAGTCCTTGTGGCGGCGGATGAAGCTGTGGATGATGGCGGCTGTCGGGACGCCGCCGCCGCCGGCAGCCCTGACGTGGGCGCAGACCATCCGGTGGCGGTGGCGGTGGCTGTGGTAGAAGAGGATGCGCACGCCCAGCTCCCCCAGCGCCTTGGCGACGCGCCGCATCGTCTCGCGCGGACACTCGCGGAGGACTAGTTCGCCGCCGTCCAGCGCCCACTGGTGCCGGCCGTGCGGCGGTGGCGGCGGCGGCATGGAGAGCTGGTAAAGGGTAGCTGCGTCGTGCTGCTTGCTCAGGACCAGCTGGTACGCGACCGCCTCCTGGCAATGCAAATTGTATATTTATTGTGTATTTAAAAAGGAAATGGTCGTCGATCGCAATGCAAAGAAGCAAAGACAGTATTAGCAGAGCAGACCGAACCGACCTCGGATCCGTCGTCGAGGCGGATCGACTGGAGAAGGCTGGTCCTCTCGAATCCATGGCGCGTCACTAGCAGCTCTACGGTGGCGGCATTGACGCCTTGCCGGGCGGCGGCGGCGGTGGCGTCGGGAGGGGGCATCGCCAGATGCGGCGGCATGTCCGGCTGAAGCCAGCGGTGCGCCGTCACCTCGGCCAAGGTCGCCCGCTTCTCGGGCCTGACAATGAGCATGCTGGAGATGAGGTCCCGGGCGTCGTCGGAGACCCACGACGGCAGCCGGAACTCGCCGCGCTGCATTGCATATATATTTGCATGTACTGATCAAATGAAATCCACGGATCCATGATCAGAAATTCAGAATAGTACCCTGATGTTCCTAGCCAGGTCTGACATGTCGGCGCCGTCGAAGGGGTAGCGTCCGCAGAGCATGGCGTAGAGGATGACGCCGCAGCTCCACACGTCGACCTCGGGGCCCCGGTACGAGCGGCCCTCCAGCAGCTCTGGCGCCGCGTACTCCGGGCTCCCCAGGCTCCTGCTCTGCATCTTCCCCGGGCTCCAGAGCTTGCTGAATCCGAAGTCGGCGATCTTGACGCTGCCCTCCGCGTCCAGCAGCACGTTCTCCATCTTGAGGTCCCGGTGCGCGACCCTGTTGCGGTGGCAGTAGGCCACGGCGGCGGCCAGCTGCTGGAAGATCCGGCGGGCCTCGGCCTCCGGCAGCCGCTCCCGGACGGCGACGTGGTCGTGGAGCTCCCCCGACTCGGCGAGCTCCATGACGATGTAGGTGTACTGATTGTCGCCGGCGGCGGCGGGGCGGATGGCCTCGTAGAAGCGGGCGACGTGCGGGTGGCGGCCGAGGCTGAGCAGGCGCATCACGCGGGGCTCGCGCTCCGGCTTGAGCTTGGCGGCTCTCATCTTGGCGTGGCAGAGGATCTTGATGGCCACCCGGAGGCCCGTGCGGAGGTGCCGGGCCTCCCACACCTCCGAGAAGCTGCCCTGGCCTCTCACGCTCACCAGCTCGTACCTCCCCCGCAGCGCCGCCAGGTGCGCCGGCGGCAGCGGCTTCATCGCCGTCCTCGGCCGCTTGCAGGAGCTAGCCGATGGTGGTGGGGAGCCCTGCCCCTGCTGCTGCTGCTGCGACCTCTGCATATGGAACGGATGGATCGATCGACCGATCAATATGGACTTATAATTAATTGATCAAGATCTTGGCGCCTGGAATCAGCTAGTATTATACTAGCGTGCAGCCATCGGATTGATAGAATCGGATGGCGGCCGCCGGAGAATGGAGATGGATCGTCGAGGAATGATTCTAGCTGCAGAAGGATCTGGCCCAGTATTGTATTAATCGGCGGGGGCGACGGAGAAGAAGAGAGTGGAGATGATGCAGATGGGTGATGGAAACTAGGAAGGGATTCCCTACTATAGTACCTGCTGTAAGGGCACCCACAACGGCTAAGAGCTCTCTACAAAAGATCCATGTCAGCCTTTGCGAATAAACAAATAAGAGAAGAGAGAAATCGTTGCTACCGCTAGCACGCAGTTCGACGTCGGGTGGACCCTACACCCCAACCCATGCGGTTTCCCCACATGAGAGAATAGGCGGCGTGGAGCATGCCGCCGAGGCCATTGGGGTGGTGAGGAAGTCGGGTGCGGAGCAGGGCCACCGGAGCATCACCGCCATCGCGGTCAGTATCCTCTGTCGGGGCGATGCGAGGAGGAGGCTTGGGCCCAGCTGCCGGCGCCCCACACGTGGAGGGGAGGGAGGTATACGACGCGGCGCACGGCCGAGCGTGGGCTAGGAGAGGGAGGTGCGCAGCACCCGGCATGGGAAGGGAGGGGGCTGGGGTCACGCTCGGTCACCGGGCGGTGGAGGTGTGGCTGCGTGCCTATCCTCCAGCGTGAGCACGGAGCGCGTACATGCGGGGACGGGGGGTGGAGGCTGGAGCGGCGCAGCAGACGGTGCAGGAGGAGGCGAGGAGTGCGGCGGCATAGGTGAGGAGGACCAATCCGCCAGCTCAGGGCGCGGACTGCCGGAGATCAAGGTAATAAATAGCGGTGGTAGCGGCCGCAATAGCGGTAGCGGCCTATTGCCGCTATCGCTATAAGCTAGCGCTCTGGTGGTAGCGGTCTGGAACTTTGCGGCCGCAATTGCATGTAGTAGGCCGCAATAGCGTGGAATCAACTAACCCTAACTAGCCCAGCGGCCCAGCCCGACTCAACAATCACACGGTCACACCCCTGACACACTCCACCCATCGGCCTCCAGATTCGGCGCTGGCGCGCTGCCACCCTTCACCTCCAGATTCGGCACCGCCGCCGCCTGCCGGTGTGCTGGCCGGCTGCCGCCAAGTTGCCGTTGTTAGAGGCGATTGGTCAATTTGGTCTAGGATTGAAGAAACGTTCTCCTAACCAACTTGGAACCCCTTTACTGAACAAACATGTCAATTTGATCCATGAATTTTTGCAAGTGCAAAAGGAGCAATGGTCTTTAAGTGGATGTTCTATTATGACAGATGCTTGGGCTTGGGCAGATGACTGGATGTTCAACAAGAGGCTGCAATGGAAGTATTCTCAAAAGGATAGGGACCCATTGGTTACGAAATTCATTGATGATGGTTCAACAAACGAATGGATTGTAGATCCTGATGCACTAGCACCACAATTAGAAGATGATGCTCACAGTGGTAGTGTGAGAGGTAAGCGAAGATTAATCCATAAAAGTTCATCAAGCAAAGCAAAGAAAGCACGAGATGGAGATGGTTCAAAGTGTTGCAGAAGATGAGTAGGAAGAATTTGATTCTTCTGAAAGTGAAGAGGAAGAGGAAGGGAACATCCCTTATGCAGATGGAGATGGTTCAAATGACCATGAGGCCAATGATGTTGCTTCTAACAATGACAACGAATGATAGTCTTGTGAACTATTTTATGGCTCATAATATGTTTCTTTGCAAACTATATGTGATGATTTAATGTGTGGAACACCGGAACGCCATGTTTGTTTTCTTAATTTAAGTATGTGAGACATGCAATTAAATATCTATTTATACTTATTATTCATGATATATATATAATTAAAATTATGTGAGATTATTAGGTGCCACTTTTGGAGCTTATCGTCCGCAATAGCGTCTGCTATCCGCAATCCGCTGCCTCGACGTTAATCCGCTACCAACCCGCTATTCGCTATTTATTACCTTGCCGAAAGATGCGCCCGCTTGGGTGAGATGGGGAAGAAGGGGTGGGAGGGAGAAAGTCCTGACACGTAGGACCCACACAATTTAGAAATAAATGTTATAGCCAGTGCACTCTCTATAACCGTTGTGGGTGCCCAAAGGCTAATCCTAGTGTGAGTTTCATAGAGGTTTCATGCATATTAAATACGGTGACACATCAGCATATGTGATGACATGGCAACACAATTATGAGGAGAGAGAGAGGGAAGGAGTTTCATCAGGATGAAACTGTGTATCCACTGTTTCTAAGACTATGAAACCTGATGAAACTGGCGTTGGGGGCTAGAGAGTTTCATTTCATCTGACCATGTCCAATCACATGCCTTACAATTAAATAGTATGTGCAGCCTATGAAATCGTGAAATGAAACTTTGCATTGGGAGAATCGGTTTCATTCGTCAACTCAAATTTCTTTTGGTGATATATCATTCTTAAAAATTGCAAGATGAAACTCACCGGTGGGAATAGCCTAATGTAATTCCCACTGGAAATAGCCTAATGTAATTAATTAAAAAAGCAAGGAATGAATTACTGCTGCTACACTGCACGTAGGTACAAGCAGTCTGCATCCATCTTTTGCAAGCAACGACGACAAGAAACCCAGCGGACAAAATGATGTGAAAGCAACTGCTAGCTAGTAGCTACTCCATAGGATACTAGCTATGCATGTAATTTCCTTTCCTTTTCGTTTCTATACTGCATAGAGAGATTCCAACCATGCAGCTTGGATCCTACTGATATCCTACCTACCCTATGGCAGGCTAACGTCAATGCCATGGGAGCAATTCTGGCAATAGTGGATCTTTTAGGGCCGGGATTTTGTTTACCATGTACCATCAGGCATGCTAGCTACTTTGGTTTTGTTCCTCCTATCTGTATTGATCCATCCATGTCATCCTGTCATGTCACCCACACTAGCTTATGATCTTGCTTGCTTCTAGTAATACAAGTCTCAACAACTCTCCATGCCATATGCAAATGCAATGCTTATTTCGGAATATAATAGCCCGACACTTCTCAACAACAACATAAGTATGTATCAATGTACGAAACCACCTCCACCGGCCAGTCATATTAGCATTGTGCTGCATGGGCACGTAATTCCAATCTCGTCTGTTCAATTTCTACGCTCAACTACCATGCTACCTTTGCTTACTTATGCTTTTCTTTGAAATATGCTACTTTAAAGTATCTCCTTTACTTTGTCCAGATAACCTCCTAAAGTCCCCCTCTCTCTCACACACACACACCATGCATATATAGGTAGACTTAGATGGCCGTTTTGCAGTTGTGCACACGCCACACTACTAGAGAACTAACTTTAGATCCCACCCCCTTTAGTCTCGGTTTAGTTTCGGCCCGGGAGAAAAGGGGGTGCGCCACGGTAGGCTGGAATGGGGCGCACCTTTACTCTCGGCTCTTCTTTTTGCAACCGGTGTCGGTGTTTTAAACCGGCAACCCGCCTAGGGGGTACCCTAGGTGGTCTTTTGTGTGGTAAGGGTCGTCGAGAATCAAGGAATCAATGGTGACGCAAGGAACACGATTTAGACAGGTTTGGGCTACTAGATCGCGTAATACCCTATGTCCTGTGTGTTGGTTTGTATTGATGAATTGGAGTTGTCCTTGAGGGAGGTCCCTGCCCGCCCTTATATACACAGGAGGGCAGGGTTACAAGTCTTGAGTCCTAGTCGGGTACTATTACAGAGTTCTACTCGGTAAGGCCCGAGTAGTTTTCCATAAGCATTCTTGACTAGTCCAAGCGGGATACGCCTATCCCTTGTTCTGATCATGTCCGAGTACGCCCCCGAGTGGGCCATCCAAGGTCTACTCGTGGGCCTAGGGTGTATGCCTGACAAGCCCTCGAGTACTTTGTAGTCATGCGCCACAGTCTTGGGCACTGCGGGCACCATTCGAGTAGCTAGTCGCAGAGGTTGCGAACCGAAGTGCTTGAGTACTATCGTGTGGCTTGAAGGTACTCTTTCTGCTCCTTCGAGTTGTTTCTGTCCCAAGAAATTTTATATGGTAGTGCGATGTCAATCCCACTCCATATGGAGTAGCCCCCGAGCCTAAGATTGAGTCGAAGAGTCAGGCTTAGGGTCAAAATCAGTCTTCTGTCTTTTTTACCCTTGGCAATCTTTGAAAAAGAAAAAACCGACCAACGGGTACGGTACCCGCAGCCCCCGAGCACTTAGGCAATCTCTGTCGTTGAAGTGGTCAGCAGTCCGTTGAAAAGAGTAGTCGTTTGAGTGTTTAAGGCGATTAATCTGCAATTAATCTGTCCGTTGTACCACCGACGCGTGGAAACCGGAGCTGGCGGAGATAAAGCTGGAAGGCCCCATTTCGGTTGCTTTTACGTCGCACGGTAATCAGATCTGATTATCTGCCTCCTCCGTTCTCCTGCTCCACACTTGCGCCGCCGCCAGTGCTGCTGCCGCCATTGCTACCCCTTGAGAGAGATCCGAGTGATAGTGTCATTCTAGCTTGGGGTTTAGTCCGTCGAATGCGCACCAAGAAGATGGGCAAAAAACCTGAGAAGATCCGGGGCAAGGCTCCGGCGATGGGCAAGGCGAAATCCAAGAAGGGGAAGGAGCTGGTGCTGCTGGCACCGAAGGTGGGGCCGACAAACCAGACTGCGCCGCTGCCGCTCGGGGCAACATGGCAACATTTGGTGATGAAGGAGGAAGCCGTCCAAGCACTAGTCGATGCAATGCTCCTGCAGCCGAAGGAGATTCTTGAGTGGCGCCCCGCATTTCCAAATGCGTGGCAATTTGAGGAACATCCAGGCGAGACAATGATGCTCGCACACTTTGTGGAGAGGGGGTTGGCGGTGCCCACCTCCGACTTCTTCAGAGGTATCCTCGAGTACTACAAACTCCAACTTGTCCATTTGAACCCCAATGGTGTACTGCATATGTCTATTTTCGTACAACTTTGTGAAGTTTATTTGGGAGTTCCTCCAAGCCTCGAGTTGTTTAGGAAGTTGTTCCGCTGCAAGCCTCAGCCGAGTGCCCAAAGGACAGAAGTATTTGGAGGCGTCGGGTTCCAACTCAGGAACTTGGGTGCATACATTGAGTACAACTTGACTGACTCCCATGGTGAGTGCGCCGCCGTCCAGCAAGCGGAAAGCTCCACGTCCCGGCGACATGGGCAAAATGCCAGTAGGGTAGCGCCCACCGCACCCCCTGAGAGGCGGGGGGATTCTATTCACCAGCCTCCTCCTAGGGTGAACCGGGCCGCGCTCGCTTGACGGACACCGCCGCCCGCAGGAGGCGAGGCTCAGTCTGTCCACCGGCGCGTCGGCCCCATCCGCGACGCCCGCGACACCCTGGACGCGTGGAGGCGCTCCCGCGCAGATAGGGAAAAGGGGGTGGATCGTGGCTACCACGTCCACTGCGGCGGCCGCTACGACAGCGAAGAAGACTAGGCGGGGCCTCGAGCCTTCTCCACGCGCATCCTGAACGCGCCGTTCCCACCGCACTTCAGGCAACCAACGAACGTGGCCAAGTACTCCGGGGAGACAAACCCCGGGCTATGGCTCAGCGACTACCGACTTGCATGTCAGGCCGGTGGGGTGGACGATGACCTATTCATCATCCACAACCTACCACTCTTTCTGGCTGATTCGGCATGAGCTTGGCTGGAATATATCCGTTCCGGTCGGATCCGCAGCTGGAATGACCTGAAGGAGATATTCATGGGAAACTTCCAGGGCACGTACACACGCCATGGCAATTCCTAGGACCTCCGAAGCTGCCGCCAGGGGGCAGATGAGTCCCTCCGGGAGTACATCCGACGCTTCTCCAGGAAGCGCACCGAGCTCTCCAATGTCACGGACGCCGACGTCATAGGAGCCTTCCTGGCAGGGACCTCCTGCCGGCCCCTCATCCACGAGCTGGGACGCCGGGGCCCGAGGACCACGGAGGAGCTCCTCAACATCGCCACCAGCTTCGCCTCTGGCGAGGAGGCCGTCGGAGCGATCTTCGACCGCTCCAAGGGCAAGGCGAAGCGAGAGGAGGACGCCGACGAAGGCACCTCCAACCGTCAGCAGAAGAAGAAGAACAAGCAGCGGCGTGAGGCTCCCCTCGTGGCTGTTGTTGAGCGCAAGTGGGGACAACCGCCCCCTGAGGGCACCCTCGGCTTCTTCGACAAGCTGCTCGAGGGACCATGCCCGGACCACGAGTTCCCCGCGAAGCACGCCTACAAAGACTGCAGCCTCATGAAGAGGTACTTTGTAGGCAACCCAGTGAAGGGCGACCGGAGACGGAAGCCCGACGAGGAGAAGAAGGACGGCGAAGAAAAGGAAGATGGCTTCCCCAAGGTGGACGGCTGCTTCATGATCTTCGGCGGCCCGACGGCTTACGACTCGAAGTGCCGCCAGAAGCTGGAGCACCGCGAGGTCTACGCGGCCGAGCCTGCTACACCGGCTTTCCTCGACTGGTCGGGATCCGCCATCACCTTCGACCGGTCCGACCACCCGGGGCGCGTGCTGCAGCCAGGACGCTACCCGCTCGTCATCGACCCCGTGGTCGACACCACGTGCCTCACCAAGGTGCTCATGGACGGAGGTAGCAACCTCAACATCCTCTACGCCAAGACCCTCGATGCCATAGGGATCGACCGCACCCGCCTCCGCCCCAGCAAGGCGCCATTCCACGGCGTCGTGCCGGGGAAATAGGCGATGCCTCTCGGGCAGATCGATCTGCCCGTCACTTTCGGGACCCCTTCCAACTACAGGAAGGAGGTCCTTACCTTCGAGGTGGTAGGTTTGCACGGAACCTACCACACCATCTTGGGGCGGTCATGCTACACCAAGTTCATGGCCATCCCCAACTACACCTACCTCAAGCTCAAGCTGCCGGGGCCCAACGGGGTCATCACCGTCGGTACGTCTTTCCAGAAGGTGTACGAATGCGACGTGGAGTGTTGCGAGTACGCCGCAGCCATAACCTTCACAGAGAATTCGGCGGTCCAGCTGGCGGAGAGCGCCGAGGATCAGCCTGACTCCAAGCAGTCGGCCACCTCTTTCGAGGCCACCGAAGGCGTCAAGGAGGTCCCCCTCGACCCCAGCAGCTCCGACGGCCAGACCGTGCAGATCGGCGCTACCCTATCTCCCAAATAGGAAAGCGCACTCGTCGGCTTCCTCCGTGCGAATAGCGACATCTTCGCGTGGAAACCCTTAGACATGCCCGGCATTCCGAGGGAAGTCGCCGAGCACTCCTTGAACATCAAGGCCGGCTCCAAGCCAGTGAAGCAGGGTCTGTGTCGTTTCGACGAGGAGAGGCGCAAGGCCATCGGCGAGGAGCTCCAGAAGCTTTTGGCAGCCGGATTCATCAAGGAAGTATACCACCCTGAGTGGCTAGCTAATCCTGTTCTTGTATGAAAAAAGAATGGGAAATGGAGGATGTGTGTTGACTATACCGGTCTCAACAAGGCGTGCCCAAAGGATCCGTTTCCTTTGCCGCGCATAGACCAGATAGTCGACTCAACCGCCAGGTGCGAAAACCCTTAGCTTCCTTGACGCATATTCCGACTACCATCAAATCGTGATGAAAGAGGCCAACCAGCTCGCAACCTCTTTCATCACCCCCTTCGGTCCCTATTGCTACGTAAAGATGCCTTTCGGCCTCAAAAACGCGGGGGCTACATTCCAGCGATGCATGCTCAAATGTTTCGGGGACCTCATCGGGTGAACCGTCGAGGCTTACGTCGACGACATCGTAGTTAAGTCCAATAAGGGCGACCAGCTCATTCCCGACCTCGAACTAGCCTTCGAAAGGCTAAGAGACAAGCGCATCAAGCTCAATCCTGAAAAGTGTGCTTCTGGGGTTCCGAGGGGCATGTTGCTGGGTTTCATCATCTTCGTACGTGGCATCGAAGCCAACCCGGAGAAGGTAGCGGCTATCAGCGATATGGGACCGATTCGGAACATAAAGGGAGTTCAACGCGTCACGGGATGCCTAGCGGCCCTAAGCCATTTTATCTCGCGCCTCGGCGAATGGGGGCTCCCTCTCTACCGACTCCTGAAGAAGACCGACCGCTTTGAGTGGACCGCCGAGGCCCAGGAGGCGCTTGACTAGCTCAAGGACCTCCTAACGAAGGCCCTAATCCTGGTCTTGCCAACCGGCGGGGAGCCTCTCCTCCTCTACATTGCGGCAACCACCCAGGTGGTTAGCGCAGCCCTGGTGGTGGAGCGAGAGGAGGAGGGACATGCCTTCAAGGTGCAGCGCCCGGTGTACTTCATCAGCGAAGTCTTGTCCGAGTACAAGGTGCGCTACCCGCAGATCCAGAAGCTCATCTACGCCATCCTCATCACGAAGAGGAAGCTGCGCCACTACTTCACCTCCCACCCAGTAACGGTTGTTTCGTCGTTCCCTCTCGGCGAAGTGATCCGAAACCAGGACGCCACGGGACGGATCGCGAAGTGGGTGCTCGAGCTCATGGACCAAGGCATCACCTATGCCCCCCGCACTGCCATCAAGTCCCAGGTACTCGCCGATTTTATAGCTGAGTGGACGGAGATCTAGACACCACCGGCGCCGGAGAAGCAGGAATACCGGACAATGTACCTCGACGGATCGTTGATGAGGGCCCGCGCCGGAGCGGGCCTCATCTTTGTCTCTCCCCTAGGCGTGCGCATAAGGTACATGATCCGCCTCCACTTTCCTGTGTCTAATATTGTCGCCGAGTACGAGGCCCTCCTCAACGGGCTTCGCATCGCCATTGAGCTGGGCATCCGGCGGCTGGATGTCCGGGGCGACTCTCAACTAGTCGTCGAACAAGTCATGAAGGAGTGGAGCTGCCACAACCCCAAGATGGCAGCCTACTGCAACGAAGTTCGCAATCTTGAAGACAAGTTCAATGGACTAGAGCTCAACCACGTCGCAAGGCGTTTCAACGAGGCAGCCGACGAGCTGGCAAAAGCAGCGTCCGGCCGAAAGCCCGTACCCGACGGTGTCTTCGTCAGCGACCAGTTCAAGCCCTCAATCCGTTGCCAAGAGCCAGGGAGGGTCGGCGACGCGCCACCTGCCCCGGACTCGAGCCCCGGCCCGGGAGGGGTCGGCAACGCGCCACCTGTCCTGGGCTCTAGCGTTGACCCCGACAGGGTCGGCGACGCTTCGCCTGCCTTAGACTCGGAGGCCGACCCCTCCGACCCTGAGGTCATGGAGATCGATCCAGACCCAGCAGTGGGGCCCGACCCCCCGCTCGATTGGAGAGCCCCGTACCTCGACTACCTCGTCCGCGACATGCTCCCGGCGAACAAGACGGAGGCACGTAGGATTGCGCGCCGCGCTAAATCCTTCGTCATCATCGACCAGGAGCTCTACAAGCGGAGTCACACCGGCATCCTCCAGCGCTGCATCCCGATCAAGCAGGGAAAGGCACTGATTCAGGACATCCACGCTGGAGCCTGCGGCCATCACGCCGTGCCAAGAACCCTTGTGGGAAACGCTTTCCGACAGGGTTTCTACTGGCCAACGGCGATCGCCGATGCTACCCACGTGGTCCGCACCTGTGAAGGGTGCCAATTCTTCGCGCGCCAAACCCATCTGTCCGCGCAGGCGCTCCAGACCATCCCCATCACGTGGCCCTTCGCGGTCTGGGGGCTGGACCTCGTCGGGCCCTTCAAGAAAGCGCCCGGGGGCTTCACCCACCTGCTCGTCGCCGTCGACAAGTTCTCCAAGTGGATCGAAGCACGATTGGTCGTGCAAATCAAGTCCGAGCAGGCGGTACAATTCTTCATTGACATCGTCCATTTCTTCGGAATCCCTAACTCCATCATCACGGACAACGGCACGTAGTTCACCGGGAAGAAATTTCTCCAGTTCTGCGATGACCACCACATCCGAGTGGACTGGTCAGCCGTGGCACATCCCCGCACGAATGGACAGGTTGAATGAGCCAACGACATGATACTCCAGGGTCTCAAGCCACGGATCTTCGACCGCCTCAAAAGGTTCGGCGGCCGGTGGGTCGCGGAGCTCCCTGCAGTCCTATGGAGTTTGAGGACAACCCCCAGTCGGGCGACCGGCTTCACCCCGTTCTTCATGGTCTACGGGTCCGAGGCAACCCTGCCCACTGACCTGGAGTACGGATCGCCGAGGGTCAAGGCATATGATGAACAAGGGAACCAGGCATCACTCAAAGACGCACAAGATCAGCTCGATGAAGCACGCGATGTGGCCCTGCTGCACTCGACCAAGTACCAGCAGGCCCTACGATGCTACCATAGCCACAAGGTGCAAGGCCGAGCCTTCAACGTCGGCGACCTAGTGCTCCGCCTCGTCCAGGACAACAGGGGTCGGCACAAGCTGACCCCTCCATGGGAAGGTCCCTTCATCGTCGTGCAAGTACTGCGACCAGGCACGTACAAGTTGGCGACCCCTGATGGACAAATCTTCGGCAACGCTGGGAACATAGAACAGCTAAGATGCTTCTACCCCTAGCTTTTGTTTCCAAGTTCTGTACATAGACACTTCTGTAAATTAAAAATTTACGGAAAAAAGAATTTTGAGTTGGTTTCATTCAAGTTTCACGTTGAACTCAAGGATATCCGACCCTAGCTCTGCCTCAGGGCCGCATATCCCTCAGGGGCTATCAGAGGCTCCGGCTTAAGCCACTTCTCTTTCCGAGCCAACCCTCTTTCTGAACTTTCGGGCATGAAAAGGAGAGAGTGCATGAACGGTGTTCAGGCAAGACTGATCGGACTACGAAAAAACCTACACCCCAGCGATTATGGTGCCTTCGCCCATCAATGCTTACTGACACGCCCGACAACGCGCTCTAAACTTTCCAAGTCCAAAAAGCAAGAAAGAGGATCGAAAACTTTTTCACGACAATTTATAGAAAAGGCCTCTATGGCCATCACAAAACAAGTCCAAAACTAATGTATTTACATCTGGGGTGCCAGCCCGATACAGCTAACTCGTCCGGGGATCTTCGGGTGGGACGGCTTCATCCTCCAGAAGCTTCGCCAAGGCCTCCCCCGGGTTGAGCACCGACGCATCGATCTCATCCAGCTCAGCCTCGGAGTAACCGACGGTGTACCCCCGCTCATCCCGGTGAAGTTGATGCCAGAGTAGTGGGAGCTGAAGACCCCAAAGGTTTGCCTCACGCCGGTGCGGAGCGCTCCCAGGGTGATCTCGCAGGACCGGCGGTATGTCCCGAGGACACGAGTCGCCAGCGAGCTCGTCCCCTCCCCCTGGACCACGCTGAGGCCGTCGCAGATGACGCGGACCGCATCCCGCAGGTTGCCGTGCTCGGCGCGCTCCGCGTCAAGGACCTCCCTCAGCCGGGTGAGTTCGTCTGCAAGGCTCGTCGAGAAAGACCCGCCAAATCAGAAACCACTGCAACACCACAATGACAAAGAAACGAAAAGAGCCTTACCCTCGGATTGGGCCTTCAGCTGGCGCTCCCGGTCAAGCCCCTAGGCCACGGAGGCCTGGAGCTCCTGCACTTGCACTTGGAGCTGATTGACCTCCGCCCCAAGGTCGGCCGCCACCTTCTCGGCCTCTTCCTTCCGGGCCGTCTCGGAGTCCCGGTCCTGCCAGGCCTTCTGCCACTCGCGCCGGATGCGCTCGACGGTCTTCTGAAGGGCTTCATGCTCCCCCTTCAGCCGTGCAAGCTCCTCAGCGTCATGGCGGGCCTTTTCAGCAGCGGCATGGAACTCCTCGCGATTGCAGCGAGCCTTCTCAGCGACGGATTGGAACTTGGCCTCCGCCCATCGCGCGTCCTCCCGCGCCGCCTGCTCGCGCCTCCGCAGATCAACGATGACCTGCTAGGCGGCGGCAACCTGCGCGGTCAACTCTACGGTCCGCTACTTCTCCAAAGTGAAGTGTTCCCAGAGCCCCCGCCCGAGCCGGAGGAAATCGAACTTTCCCCGGCTACATTCTTGGAGGGTCTACAAGACAATACACCATCAGGGACAGAGCAACGGGAGGAAAATAACCAACGAAGAAAACACCATACCCGGCCACCGGGGACGACAACGCCGTCCAGCTCCCCCAACGCCGAAGACAGGGTAGCACGGACGTTAGCAAGTCCGCCCTGCAGCGCGTGCCACTTGCCCCACTCCATGGTGTCATCCAGCGTGAAGAGGGGTCTCTGCGGGTCATCACGAGACGTCCAATGCAAGATAGACCCGTTCCGCACCTTGGGAACGGGATTGGCCGAGACAAGGGTGGAGGCCGCTCCGGCCGCCCCCGACACCGCCGTCCCTGACGCCGCCTTCGAGGTAGGCACCGCAACCCCGGAAGGCGTCGGCCTCACCGACAGTCCCGGCGCACGCGCCCCCACCCCCATCCAGGCCGCCACGGCCACCGCCGACGCCAAGGCGTGTCCCGACCCGTTCATCGGCGCCACTGCCTCCATCACCGATGCTGGAGTAAGTGTTCCCATGGCCGCCGCGCCCTCCGTCACGGCCACTAAGGCAGGTGTCCCCGCCCCCGTCGTGGCCTCTGGAGCAGGCACCTCCACCTCCACCGCCGCTACCCCCTCTACCGCGGCTCCCCGGGTGGAAATCCCCATCTCCGTCACCGCCGCCTCCTCCGTCGCAGCTACCGGGGTGGGCGTCCCTGCCTCCTCCACTGCCGCTGTCCTTGTCGTGGCCGCGGGGGCAGACTCTCCCTCCTCCGTCGCCACCGCCGTCCCCATCACAGCCGTTAGGGCAACCACTCCCGTCTCCGCCACCATCGTCGGAACCGCATGCTCCCCTCCGCCTCGTCGTCATTGAGGTCAATCACCTTCCCGGCCTGAGGGCCCCCAGGGGCAATGCTCTGCACCGTGGGGTTGGCCGAAGAGGCAGAGGGCAGAGCGGGGGTCAGACCCTGTCTCGTGCCCGGCGACGGTGCCACTCCACCGGTTGCCGCCACAGGACCCACCTCCGCGGTAGGACCCGTGGTCTCACCAGTAACACCGCCGCTTGCCGCCGGCGGGGTCGCGGTCCGCCCCGCAGAGGTGGATGACACCCGTAGCGCCTTCTTCGGCGCTAGCGGCGGGACAAGGCCTCAAGGGGCGGCGCTGCGAAACAACAAAGAACATCAGCGAAAACAAACCCAATGCCTGGAAAGAAACAAGACTCGCGAGGAAATTCCACTCACACTCCCCTAGCGTAAGGACGACGCGTGCATTTCGCCTCCGAGCCGGACGCCGACCCCGTGGCATCCGGCAACGGCCGCTTGCTGTCGCTCCTCTGCTCCTGGGCCGCAAGCGGAGGGACGGGGGTCAGCTCCGTTGACCCCCGGGGGGCGCTCCGTGCTGACCCTTAGGGCGCGGCCCCAGAGCTTTGCGGGACCAAGTCTCGGGTAGGCGGCCCGCCCGCTTCATCCCCTGCGGCTGTTTGGGAGCGCGACTCCCGGATAACAAGCGCGCCCGACTGGGGGGACAGGATGAACTCCTCCACCTCCTCCTCCTCGTCATCCTGCTCCTCTTCCTCCTCATCGTCGTCGTTGTCGTCGTCCAACATGACCTGTCCCTACTGCCGCCGTTGGAACTCCTTGGCGGCTTTCTTTCTCCTCTTCGCCGTCTCCTTATCCTTGCGCTGCTTCTGCTACTAGGCAAGGAGGCGGTTCTGCTGCCGCCGCTCGGCATCCTCTGGCACCGACGGATGCGAGTCGATGACACGGGTCATGTTGCCCTACGAACACAAAAGGCCCCGCATCAGAACAACAAACAAAGAAACACAGGGAAAAGAAACAGGCACACGGAGTCCCTACCAGATCGATGAAATTCTCGTTCGGGCGCATCGGAGGGTGGCCGGGCACCGGGTAATCGGCGTCCTTGTCCTCCAGCGCCTCCTGGACTCGCTGCCGGATCTCGGAGGCAGCGAGCGCACCCGTCACGAGGATGGTGCCCTTGGTCGGCGCACCGGGGGTCATCTTGGCGAGCGAACGAACCCGGAGCACCAGCGGCGCCACCCTCCGGGCGTGGTACGCCCCAATTACTCCAGCTCCGGTCAGCCCCCTCCCCTTCAAGTACTCGATGGCCTGCAGCAAGCCGGTGATCCGCTTCTTCTCCTTCTCCACCGAGCCGTACGACCACACCTCCGACGCCACTTCAATGACGCGGCCGGTGAACTCTGGCACGGCGGAGTTGGAGTAGTTCTTCACGCAGAACCACTGATGGTGCCACCCTTGTGGGGCACTGCGGTCTTCATCGCCATATACTCCTTGGCACGAGTATGGCGGAGGTGGATTCCGGCGCACCCTATCGGCACCGGGGTCGACCACTGCTGGTTCCCTCTCTTCTCGGCCTTCTAGTACAGGCTGACCGTGAAGAAGTACTTCCACAGCGAGAAATTGGGCTCAATGCCCAGGAACCCCTCGCACAGGACGACGAACACCGCGATGTGCTGGATCCCGTTGGGGTTGAGGTGCTGCAGCTCGAGCCCATAGTAGTGCAAGAGCTCGCGGAAGAAGAGACTTGGCGGAGTTGCGAACCCCCTCTCGTGAAAGTGGGCGAAGGACACGACATAGCCGGCGGGCGGATTCGGCACCTCTTCCATCTCGGGGAACCGCCATTCATCCCTCTCCATCCTCTCACAGAGGAGGCCCTTCCTCGTGAGGCCGTCGGCGCGCGAGGTGCCGAAGCTAGAACGCGCCCAGGATCCCATCGCCGGGGGAAGAAGAGCTCGGTGGAGGACAGGGAGAAAGGTTGCGGTGCTGGGCGGAGGAAGACGAAGCGGGCGCAGGGAAGCTAAGGGCGCATAAAGAGGCAAAAAGACTTGGGGGCAGATAGCGGGCAGAACCGGCAAGGCGTAATCCTCGTCTTATAGGGAAGGCGTGTGGAAAGCAGAACGGACGCCCCCGTTGCAATAAATGCGGCGCCAGGTACGTCCTATCACGCCCGCCCCTTTTTTGGAAACCGTGCACACGACCTGCAGCAGGAAACATCCCCTCCTTCCTCGATTCACGGGTCGGCGCCTTCCGCCACTTCATCTCCTAGAGAACACGCGCACGACATCTTCCACGTCCGGCCCAAGACACAACATCCTCCATGTCCGGCCCAAGGCACAACCTCCTCCACATCCGGCCCAAGGCGCGACCTCCTTCACGTCCGGCCCATGGCCCACCAAAAGGTAAAAAAGGGATACAGGACTGAAAAAGCCCCTACGGCCCATTACGATCAGGGGTTCGAAGGCTGGCCCGCCACGGGTTCGACAGCCGCCCAATGATACCCCCGAGAGAGGGGTGAGAGGAGATGGGTCCGCTAGCGGTCATCACCCGGGCGCACGACAACCCAAGGCGTCTCAATCTCACATTCGAGTTCGGACCAGCATCAGAGTTCATGGTTTTTCCCCGAGGAAAGGCAACGAGCCCCCGGATCCGACCGAACGGATTCAAGAACTATATGAACTGGCCGACTGGGGCCTGGGGTACGCCACCAGCTTGGCCCGAGCCGAACCCCCCCGAACGGGGACCGGGACCCCACTCGAATCAACCCGTCAGTAGCTCAATGAGCACCACGGTTCGTCCAACGAGGATAGCGTGGCATGGCTCACCCCTCCGTCTCAGCGAACGGACGCTTGAGGGGTAACGTACAAAAGTCGACCTAGCCTCCTGACTGGTCCCCTACAACACGCGGGGTTTCGGGGCTAGCCTCGCAACCGGTGACCACGCGGATGGTCGCGACTTGAGGCTCTCAGGCAGAGGGGAGCAACAAGAAACCCTCCCACGCCGAGTCGCCCGCAGGACGCGTCACCTGATCAACCTCCTCGGACAAGCGCACAAGTAACACTTCCCACCCTTGATTAATTGCGGCTTGCACGATGAACAGGGATCCCCTATGAAGGGCGATAACAGCCTATGGAGAAGCGTCCCCGCTCCACCACAGGCTCGGGGGCTACTGTTGGGGAGAAATATTAACGACCTCCTAAAGCCCATGAAAACAACAAATCATAAAGGCCCAAGCCCACCTAGGGCAATAAAGAAAGTCGTCGGCCCAACATGGGAGGTAAGAGCCACGCTCCGCCTCGCCCGACCCAATGTCCCGGGGTTGGGCATCCCCGACCCCTTGAAGACCAAGCTCCACCTCACCCGACCCGCGGGCCTGGGATCGGGAGCACCCGACCCCCCGCCGCAAGATTCCACCTCGCCCGACTCAAGGCACAGGGGGTCAGGCTAACCCGGGCCCACCAGACAAGTATCTGTCTTGGGCGCGGATCTCGTGGGTCCCCCTGTCGATCTCGCCATAAATGCGCCGCAGTTCTGATAGGCAGAAGGACATCCGTGTCCCCGACGCAATCCGCCACAAGTACCCATGCGCGGCCGCGCAGTACAAGCTACAGTGGCTGCAGCCTCCTCCGATTCGCTACAGGGCACTCATGGCCTGCGCTGCCCGGAGCAGGGGGAAGCCTCGCCCGTTCTCGCGCCCCGCGCGCCCGGTGGCAAGGATGCGACGTCCGCCTTCCGCGGGCCGTCAGCAAGATGGCGGGATCCAGCGCCTCCCCCAACGGACTTAGGTGCCACGACGAAACACCATCATCACGCCCGGCAGCGACAGCCGTCGAGGAGACCATCAACAGGACGCGACGGCGGCCGCCTTCCTCCGGCAGACGCGCCGGCAGGGGCCGAAGGCCGGCGAGGATGCCGGTGGCCTAGGGACTTGGTCCCTCCCCTTGTGTTGTATTTTACTTAGCTTTGTTTATCTCTTTTACCTCTCCTCACACCCAATCTCACCTGTAACCTCGGTGGCTTCCTTGCGCTATAAAAGAAGAACCGGGGGCGTGAGACAGAGGAGGCTTCCAAGCCAACAGAACACACTCATACCCACCTAGAGCATCAGTGCACACCCACGAGACCTGGGATCAGCTCCCTCTCTCGCCCTCCTGTAACCCCTACTACAGAACCCCGCGTGGGCAACATGAGCAGCTCCCGGTACTGGACGTCCTGTGTGTTGGTTTGTATTGATGAATTGGAGTTGTCCTTGAGGGGGGTCTCTGCCCGCCCTTATATACACGGGAGGGCAGGGTTACAAGTCTTGAGTCCTAGTCGGGTACTATTATAGAGTTCTACTCGGTAAGGCCCGAGTAGTTTTCCATAAGCATTCTTGACTAGTCCGAGCAGGATATGCCTATCCCTTGTTCTGATCATGTCCGAGTACGCCCCTGAGTGGGCCGTCCAAGGTCTACTCGTGGGCCTGGGGTGTATGCCCGACAACTGGGACTACATGCCACCCTTTAGTCTCAGTTAAAACGGCTAGTTTTCGGGCACCTACAGCGTCACCCTTTACCCCCGGTTGGATCCACCAACCGGGATAACCGGTTTACTCCCGGTTGGTAATTCAAACCGGGACAAAAGGTTGAATCTTTTGTCCCGGTCGGCGTTACCAACCGGGAGCAAACACCAACCAGGACAAAAGCTCTAATCTTTTGTCCCGGTTGGATTTACCAACCGGGATAAAATCTTATCTACAGGAATAAGAAATATGTATATTTCTTATTTTTTGCTTCCTGAAATCCAGTGAAAACATAAATTGAATAGATTTCCAAAAACCAGTCGGGAGATGAAAAACAGGAGAAGGCTCAGATTTATCCTGGTTATAAAGTAGAACCGATATAAAAGGGTACTTTTTGATTCCTGCCTGGAAGTACCCATTTATCCCGGTTGATGATAAACTGAGATAAAAGGGGGGTGCTTTTTATCGCGGGTGATCAGAAACTGAGATAAAAGGAGGTAAAAGGCCCCCCTTTTATCTCGGTTTGTATTAGAAACCGGGGTTAAATATCCTTTAATCCCAATTTCAGTTACAAACCGGGATACAAAGGGGGGTCCTGTATAAAAGTTATAGCGTCTTCTACAACCCCCGCGCCCAACACTTAGCGAATTTTTCACTCGTTCTCGTCGTCCTCATCCCTCCCGTCGCTGGCCTCCGCCGTCGCCGCTCCCCGATGCCACCATGGGACCATCCTATTCGCCGGCCTCCTCCTCCGTCTCCGTCACCGCCGCCATCAACTTCGCCCGCAATCATCGCCGGCCTCCTCCTCCGTCCCCGTCGCCGCTGCCGGCGCGTCCATCCCCGTCACCGCGACCTCCACGCGTGCCCCTCATCGTGCGCCGGCACCACCTCCTCCCTGTCGTCGTAGCCGTCCCCGTCGCCACAACCGCCGTCCCCATCGCCAGCCGGCCGGCCGCCTCCCCATCATCACCGCGCGTCCTCATCGCCGTCGCAGCCCCCTCCAACTCTGGCCGTCCCCCGAATTAACTTTTGAAATTTGGTAGATTACATACAAAATAAATTTTGTATACATTTAGGCCCCGTTTGGATCATTGCAATTGTTTGTGGAATATAGTTGTATACCTATAATTAATGCTTAGAAATTAATTGAACTTTGGTACAAATGTTTAGAAATTTTTGTTGAAATGCTTAGAAATTAGTTGAAATTGAGTACATTTTGTATATTACATTTTGTATGTTATATTTTTTATATTACATTTTGTATAGTACATTTTGTATATTACATTTTGTATGTTACATTTTTTATATTATATTTTGTATAGTACATTTTGTATATTACATTTTGCATATTTTACAAATTTAGTACATTTTGTATATTTCAAAAAAATCTGTTAAAATGAATTTTTTCCATGGTTGTTCTATATATGATTTCATGTACAAAGTAGTTGAGATCGATGGCAAACGACGAGGACAGAAGGTATCTAATGGAGCAGATTATTGCTGGTGATAGTAGTTTCAACCTTCCCATAGCGTACACCGATGAAGAGGGTAGCCAGGCAGACATGTTTCTCAACCTATCTGCCGATGGCAATGAAGAGCCCGAGCCCCAGCAAAACACTACCGTGGCAGAATGTTCCGATGAGGTATAGATCATATTTTAACCCTCTCTATATATAATATACGATCTTATTTATTATTACTATGTACTAATTAATTAATGAATCTTGAACTGTTAGCCCTCTGGATCGACGAACTGTCGTCCGAAGCCCCGAGGTCCTTCCAAGGTGAAGACTGGAACAAAAAAGGCTATCATCACGAAAGTTATAGAAGAGAGCAGGCCGGTTGCTCCCAAAAAAGTGGCAACACAGTACGTGAGTCAGATCGGAGCAATCATAAGGGAGAACGTGCCCATCAGCATAAGGGAATGGACGGGCAAGACGACTAATCCATACGTGCTCCAGGATACAGAAAAGAATATGCTGTGGGAAGAAGTTAAGAAACATTTCACATTTCCCGACGGATATATTGAAAATGATGTGAAAGCGTGAACACTGAAGAAGATGGCCACACAATTCCAGACATTCAAGAAGATGTTGGATACCACCTACATTAAGAAGGGTTGACCTCCAGATTTTACTATGTATCCACAATGTAAGGACCACTGGGAGACATTTGTACAATACAAGAGCACCGAAGACCGTAAGAACAAGGTCGCACAGAACACAGGCAATGCTGGGGGGAAGGAGTACCATCATAAGCTAGGGTGAGGTGGTTACGCCAAAGCAATTCCCAAATGGAATCAGATGGAAAAAGACCTGATTGAGCGGGGTATCGTACCAGGAACAATTGATTGGCTTGAACGATCGAAAAATTGGTATTACGCTCATGGAGGTGAGATAAACCCAAATGATGGGATGCTAGTCTTCAATGACCTATTACGTGAAGCGGCCACAAAGCTTGACAAGATTATTAAAGATGTTAAGGATGGGACGTTGACGGTGTGTCGAGAGAATGATGAGCTCACAATGGCCCTCGGGAATCCTGAACACCCAGGACGTACCCGAGGGTTCAGGCTTGTTCTGTGGAAGTTCGCATTCTGAGGCGACTTGGACATGTACACAAGCTAGAACCGAAGAAAGAAGCAAGAGGATCAGAGGTGGCGGCACACAATAGAATCCAAACTGCAATCTGTAGAAGTTAGAATGCAGAAGGGAGGCAGTAGTCGAATGGCCGACGCAGTTGCCAGCCTTTCTCAACACCTCGGGAGCAGTTGTGCGTCCAGGGCTCCCTGAGCCACATACGCCAGGATTACCCATGGAAGAGCAACTATTCCCTGTGGATGCCATCACGCAACGCACCGCATGTGAGCTGCATACACCGATCGGCAACCTCAGCATTAAGCTACATATATATACATAATATTTATGCACCGGAGCCTCAGGAGTGCTTTGGCAATTTAAAGCTTAAGAATTTTATTTCTTTTATATATCAAGTTGGCGTACGGGAGTGCCTTGCCAATCCTACCAAATCATGTATGCCATGGCATGGAGATTCCACCTGGCTATGCTAGTGTTGGTGTAGAGAGAATCGCTGATAGCCAATTTGAAGGCCTAGAGCTCGACATCCCGGCAGGCTACGGGTCAACAACACTAGGAGAAGCGGTTCATGGGGTCATTCTATGACGCAAACGCTACATCATCATCCCCGGCGTGGAGGCACCTCCTCAGAGCTCAAGACCACTCTCCGCAAATCCACAGCAGCAACATCCATACCATCATCTCCACAACATCCTGCTCATAGGAGACCATCATCAAGCCCCGATTTGCTAAAGAAGCTATCAACGAAGATGTACGAATTCCATCAATGGTACATGAAGGTGTCTGCCGATGAGAGGGAGATGTTGGGCCTTATGATAAAATTGATAGATTTTTACAGCGAAGGCAAGGCAGTCCTGTGGCTACGATTCAAGGATATATACGAAGTGTACCATTATGATGTCCTAGATGTCTCTCTGATGAGCGTGTGGACTCTGTAAGTGCCTGTTTATATCTACATGTAAATTTTGGCTCATATCATTTCTTTTGCATGCGTCGCCGTACTAATTAACTTCATCTTCCATTTTATGTAGGATGCTAATTCGGACGTGCCGACATGAAGCGTACCTCCATATTGGCTTCATGGATCCATCCGTAGTGAACCAAGCCCAGATACAAGATTTTCTAGACAAAACATTGCTAGCAGTATACAATTCCCTAGACAGACTAAAATTAAAGGATCACATACTACTTCCATACAACTTCAAGTAAGTGTGTGTATACCGTCTATTTTTATTTTCTTTTTCCTTACCTAATTAATATTAGTTACCTCTAATATATATGAACATTTACGTATGCAGCTTCCACAGGATCCTCATTATTATTGACATTGATCGAAGTCACGTCACTATTTTTGATTCGTTGAGGAGAGATCCAAAGGAGTAACAAGACGTGCAATACACGCTAGACATGTAATAATAATGCTGGACCTCTATCTCTATAAAAAATTTTGTTTCCTAAATTTTCACCTAACATAATATTATTAATTATTTTAATCCATAGACCATGGAGAGAATTCATCAGGGCAGACAAATCAGGTCAATTCAAAGAAAAACTTACATGGAGAACAGACTTCAAGGTACGTATGAAGTTTACACATTTTGTACATTCTACAGCGTGAATATTTAATAACTTAATTGTTTTTCCCCACTAAAGTGCTTAAGACAGGAAACTGGGAATGATAATCTATGTGGCTACTATGTCTGTGAGCACATGCATAATTTATTGGGACCCAAGACCATCAAGACCATGGAGCACGAATTTAAAGTACGTAAAATAAAACTATTAATAGTTATTTATTTTCTACAATTGTTCTTCGTGTAAAACTCACATATATGTATCCAAATTACAAATGTGGAATATTCAATTGGGGCTCTTCAAGAACGAAATAGTAGCGGCAATATGTGAAGGTCTCATTGGATTCTTGGTGGACGAGGTGGTAAATCCAAAAGAAGACTTTCATTACGACGGACGAAAATTAGACGCTCCCAGCACCTCGACGGGAAGATCATTGTAGATATATATATATATATATATTTTTTGATTTAGTTTGTATATATATATGTAATACGTACGCTAATTAGATTTGTATATACATAGTACGCTAAGAATTATAAAAAAAACTTCTCAACTACTAAAGGTTAACTAAAGGGGTACGTGATATGCACGAAATTATAGGCGTCATGCAGGTGCACGCACTTTAGTCCCGGTTTGTAAAAGGTGACCTTTAGTCCGGATTTGTAACACCAACCGGGACTAAAGGGGTCTGTCCAGCGCCTAGCGTGGCAGCCCCATTAGTCCCGGTTAGTTTTACAAACCGGGACTAAAAGAGGGTCTTATATCCCGGTTGAGGGACCCTTGATAAAATACCCCCTTTTATATCGACGGATTAATCCCGGATGCATTTTCAGAAGATATGCAGCCTACGAACCGGTACTAATACTAAGTTCTCTACGTGTCAACTGGTTCAATTTTGCGTGCCCTCCAGGAATGATGTGAACTGGTTCAATTTTGCGTGCCCTCCAGGAATGCTCACACATCTTGTTTTTTATATTTCCTTACGTATCCCACAGATCTCCACACTCACTAGTACTCCAGCCACAAGAAGATTCTACTTACATGCCAGCAACAATCTTAATTGCGTGCAATGGATGCTGCTCAAGGATCTTTTAATAATTTGTGGGCGTAGCAGATGCTGCTCAAGGACCCAATTTATTGCTCAGCATCCAATTTGTAACCTTGATACTCCCATTGATTAGAAATACAATGCTGTTTCAGCCTACTCAAATAGTAAAATAGATTACCCATATTTTATCACTACGTTACAGTGAAGAGGAACAACATCATTTATTCACTCTTTTTAATTAATTTTGCACAACTCTAAGGCTATTCCTAGTGGGAAGTTTCATCTTGCAGTTTCCAAAAATGACATGTTATAAAAAAATGTTTGAGTTGATGAATGAAACAATGCCCCTCAACGGAGAGTTTCATTTCACGATTTCATATGTTACCCATATCATTTAATTGCAAGACATGTGATTGGATATGGTCAGATGAGATGAAACTCTATAGCCTCCACTGCAAGTTTCAACAGGTTTCATAGTCTTGAAAATAATGCATACACAGTTTCATCCTGATGAAATTTCTTTTCCTCTCTCACTTCATAATTACCATGGTATCATGTCATGTCATCACATATGATGATATGTCACCGTATTTAATGTGCATCAAACCTGAAACTTCCACTAGGATTAGTCTAAAATATAATGTCACGCATATTAAATTTAAATTGGAGGGGGTAACTATTAAAAACGGGCAGGCATGCTCGGACGATGGATACGTGTGCCAACTCCTTGGTAATAACGTGGCAGATTGCGTGGGTGGGATCGCCACCATCATGAAGGAATATATGCATGCTCTCAGCCCCGTTGCAACCAGCATCGCTGATAAGCTCATCAGCTATTTCCAAAATGGTGGATGAAAACACAGCGTGGCAGAGCAGCTGAGATTTTTATTTCGTTATTACAAAACTCGTCAGCAGGACTTTCACTCAATTTCAGAAGATGGACAGGATTATTCTAGTTGATGAGTTGCATAAATAAACCCGGCCGTTCAACCTAAAATCTCGAGCTGCTAGGATAATATGGTTAACTTACTCAGGGCACGTACAATAGTTTACACAGCTGCTGTTTGTTAACCATGTCAGACATAGACAGCTAAAAAGACAGCTTGTACAGTGAGTTGTCTATTTAGCTGTCTGCAAGCTATTTAATCCATTCATAGAGTTGGTAATCAAGTATACATTTGATCTTTGTAGCCATTTTGGTGCTTGAATGAGAGAATGCACAAAAATGTATGAATTCCATGAATGGTACATGAAGTAGTCTACCAATGATAGGGAAATGTTGGGCCTTAAGGTAAAATCGATAGATTTTTTCGGTGAAGGCGAGAAAGTCCTGTGGCTGGAATTCAAGGATATATACGAAGTGTACCATCATGATGCTTTTGACATCTCTCTCATCACTGTCTGGGCTCTATAAGTGTCCGTTTATCTATATGTAAATTTTAACTCATCATTATTTTTTATGTGTGCGTCGCCCCACTAACTTCATCTTTCATTTTATGTAGGATGCTAATTCAGACATACCAATGAGAAGCGTACTTCCATGTTGGCTTCATAGATCCGTCCTTAGTTAACCAAAAACAGATATGGGATCAGCCAGAGAAAATGTTGGTGGAAGTATACAATTTTCTAGACAAACAAAATTATAAGGAATACATACTACTACCATACAACTTTGAGTAAGTGTATGTATACCATCTATTTTTGTTTTCTTTTTCCTTACTTGATTAATGTTAGTTAGCTCTAATATGAACATTTACGTATGAAGTTTTCACTGGATCCTCCTAATAACTGGGCCTGATAGAAGCCACGTCACTGTGTTCGATTCGTTGAGGAAAAAAACAACGAAGGACTAGGACATTCAAGACATGCTAAACTTGTAATAATTCTGGACCTTTATCTCTATGCAAAAGTTTCTTTCCTAAATTTTCACCTAACACTGTATCATTTATTATTTTAATCCACAGCGCATGAAGACAATTCCTCAAGAAAAATAAAGGTCCATTCAAAGAAAAACTTACATGGAATACAGACTTCCAGGTACGTATGAATTTTGCACAATTTGTACATTCTATAGCATGAATATTTCATAACTTATTTTTTTCCCACTGAAGTGCTTAAGATAGGAACCCGGGAATAATCTATGTGGCTACTACGTCTGTGAGCACATGTACAATTTTGTGTGACCTAAGGGCAAGATGACGCAGCATAACTATAAAGTACGTACAAATAAAACTATTAATAGTTAATTATTTTCTAGCTCCTTATATTTAATTGCTCATGTAACATTCACATATTTTCAAATTAGAGATGTATAATATTCAACCAAAACTCTTGGAGAAGGAAAGAATAGGGGCAATATGTGAAGGTCTCTTGGGATTCCTGGTGGACGAGATGGTAAATTCACAAGGAGAATTTTATTACGCTGGATGAAAATTAGATGAACCGAGCAACACCTCGATGGGAAGATCCTAGGAATGACCGGGACAAATTTTTTGTATATATATATACACTAATTATATAAATACTATAGTTTGATTTGTATAATATGCGAAGATTTGTATATATACTAAGAATTGTATATATAGTAATTATATAAATACTAGTTTGATTTGTATAAATACAAGTTTGATTTTATTATAAAAAAGTCTTAAATATTAAAGGGTAACTAAAGGGTTACGTGATGAATGAAATTACAGGTGCCATACAGGCGCCTGCATGGTGCGCGCTTGTACTTTTATGCATGCCCTTTAGTCCCGGTTGGACGACTCGGGATTAAAGACTCTCCCTTTCATCTCAAAAACTATATCCCGGATGGTTTTTAGAGGATTTGGACCCTACCAACCGGGACTACAGGTGAGTTTTCTACTAGTGTATAAGCTTTTCAATAACACAATTGTGTGGTTATACTCTCTAGAAGGACCTTTTAAATTTGAATAAGATGAGTTATACAAAAGGTTCTTCGTGATGATGAATTCTTACTTAGGACATTACGCCATATCACATGGCCTGTTTCTCATGGTTTCTCTTTAGTCGTTTTTGCTTAAATATCATGTTTGCTTAGTGCAACCTCGTTCAATCACGTATTGCTTGCCTGGATCTGCATGGGTGTTAAATTTGCATAACGTGTCCTAGTATTTGCATGTTGCGCTGCTATTTGTTCTGTGTGTACCATATACTCCCTCCATCCAGAATTACTATTCGTTTTAGCATTTCTGGACTTATAGTTTTTCTCTGTACCTCTAGATATATGTATGTCTAGATACGTAGCAAAAGCTATGTATCTAGAAAAGCTAAAATGAATAGTAATTTGGGCTGAAGGGAGTAGTTCTTTTTGCACAAATTGCTCCAACCTCATGTAACCGGAATGTTCTATATTAACGAGGTCAGCTATAACAGTCTTCATTCTATTAACAAGCTTCACGGCATGTTTTTAGTAGTTCATCCTTTTGCTGCTGGTTCTACCGTCCCTTTCTCGCTGCATAGGATCTGTGACTAGCGGAGGAAGCAAAGATGAGAATTTTTTTTATTTCTTTATTTTTTATTTTACGAATTTGCAGAAATAAATATGCGATCTAAAAATTTGCAGAAATGAACCCCAACATTACCGCTAGGTCATGGCAGTTGGAATGGTGGACCTAGCTACTGCCATTTGAAATGGCGGTAGCCGATTACCTCCGATTGAAAGGGCCGTAGCCGGCCACCGCCGTTTCAAGCGGTGGTAGCTAAGCACCCCCCCAACCGGCAGTTGCGTTGCGTTGAGCTAGCTATAGCCGGTTCAAACGCCTGTAACTGTTTCAACCGGCTATAACATGGTTTTTTTACGTATTTATATACATTTTTCTCGGAGTTAAAAAAATATCAAGTTACATTGGAAGCACTAAATATTCGGATATGTCACTATTGGTTACAATATGAAACTTCCTAATTTGAGAGTGGTAGAGCGCTTTGAGGAAATAATTAAAAATGAATTAACTCGTGGCCATTAGATACATAGCTGTTTCCAGTGAAATTACGATAAATATTATTTAAACGAAATTTGTGCACAACATACGAACAAGAACGACTCTAAAGTGAACAATTAATTATAGATTGCAGTGGCATGTGCGGCACGGATGCTATCCTAAACATGTGCCGTTGCTAAACCTAACATGACTTAGGTAATAGAAATAGCTAGGGATAGAGCCATCTCTAGTTTCTAGTAGAATTGGCTTTGCGAGAGCTGGGAGGGCCCAGCCTCATTGTAGCCAGCACCCCCAGAGGATGGTGGAGACGGGGGTGGTCCTTGTTGTGGTGGTAGGGGCATTGGCACCATGGATCCGTACAAATCAAGTCACCTGAGATGTTAACCGCCCAAGGATTTGCATCAACTTCGGATTGAAGATCCTCGACCTTACGCTTCAGGTCAAAGATCTTGCACTTGAGGTAGTGGATGTACTCTTGGGTTAGCTCAGGAAGTGGAGGATCGACCCACTTCGCATAGACATAGTTTCCTTCATCGAGATAAGACTGAATATGATGTTAGTTTGTAGCACAATAGGAAGAGTAAGGAAGTAATAAGTTGACTCACCAAACCATACGGGCATCAAAAGAAACGCCAACTTCCATCACCGTAGCCATCAAACAGCTAGACGACACAAGTCACGTCATGGTGACACATTAGCCACGCATCATGGCGATCGTCATAAGGCCTAAGGGAGTTTGGAGGGGCGTAGTTAGCCCTGTCATACAGAGGGAAGCTGTCGAGGAGTGCCTCATACTCCGTTGGGCCAAAAGAACCTGGCCAAGTGATAGTGGGAATAGGAGTATCCCCTCCTCCCACGACCTCTCTCTCTTGTGGATGCTATTGTTCTTGCTCTTGCTCAGTGGTGTGCACGGATACGGGAGAGGGAGGTCCAATATAAGAAGTGTTAAGATGGAGATGCACTGTGCCCCCCATGTGCTCAGTACCCCATCGTGTTCAATCATCCTGAAAAAGGCTAGATGTAGGCTTTGCAGGAGCAGGGGCGTAGGGCTCAGTGTCGAGTCCCATCTACCTGAGAATGCTCACGTTTAGGGTCCTTGCAGTGTATAGTTTAGGTTTTTCAGTGAGGGTTCACGTCAACAGTGGTCTAGACTATTTGAGTACTATACTGCCAGCAGAGCAGTATAATGGGAATAGGTACTCGAAGCATGGAGACAAAATGTTATCACAGTACAAATAACAGTTGAATGGCATCTGAGGCGCCCAATATGACAAACCTAAAGAGCACCTTCCCTAGGATAAAATGCCTTAGGTAATGTAAATTGGTGCAGCACAACTAATGTTCTACTAGGTGAACCGGGGTAGTTTGTCCTTCCTTGCTGTTTTGGAGGAGCATTCTGCCTCCTGCTTCTTCATCTTCTTCTGGCGCTCTTCTTCCTAGAGGAGTTGCGTTTGACGAGCTTCTAATTCTTCCTCCTGCCATTTCAGTGCTGCCTCTCGAGCATCTAACTAGTCGCACCGCCTTTGCAGTTCATCCTCCTTGCCCTTCAAACGGATCTGTGTTAGCGGATGCATCGCTCTTGCTCGAGCCGAGCAGCACATGCCATGTCTCGAGCCACTTCCAGCCTACCATAGTGTTGGGCTTTGGTCTCTAGCACCACTGGGATTATGGGCACCTCCCCTAAAGGCCTAGTGTTGATCCATTCCATAAATGTGCATGCCTGCATGTTCATTCCCGATTAGTTCAAGGTACCGGTATGTAGAAAACATATTTACAATATTTATGAACGGACTGACCTTGAAATCATCGTCAATGTCGGGACACTTCAAGTACCTACACCCCTTCTTCCCCATAGGTACTCGATCCTCCCATACTTGCAACCATGCACGAAAGCTGCAGTGGCATTTGGGGCGCTCATTCCATGGTGGAACCATTTTGCTCATCCCTCCACGACAACATTTCCTAGAGGGAGACACAACCTCACTACAAGCGTTGGATTGGGGTTGGGAAGTGTTAGTAGTGCATTTGAACATTGCCTGAAAATCTCATATATAGAATGCTATTGACATGGTCCATGGACCATGTCCATGATGGCAAAAGGAAAAGGACATGCATGGACATCAAAGTCTCTGCACCGGCTTGCATAATGTAGTCTGCAAAGGAGTCTATAGCATCGTACACATCATAGCTTGCACCAGCCTACAAAAGATAAAGGAGGCCCTATGGACTAAATGTATCCTCGCTTGTGATGCACAGCACTACGACCACGTCTCGTGGCCCGCTGCGCTACTCTGGTTTGCAGCCTATCGTACGTAAAGGGCTCTGGAGGGGCAACCTCATGAGCCGGACATCCTGGTGCGTTTGCAGCTGGTGTCGTGAACTGCGAAGGACCTATCTTGAACTCGTCCTCTGGATCTCATCCTCTATAGACTCCTCATCGGTCCCTCCATGGCCTGTATATGCTGTTATCGAACCAAGAAGTGTTATTGTCAATTTTGTTCCATATTTGTAATGGAATAGAATGCATGCATTGATGATGCACCTAAGTCGTCCACACGAACTGAATGTGAAGATGATCCTACTACATTGTAGCCTCTGTACTGCTGCGAAACTATGTCATGAAATTATAAGTTAGTACAATCAATTGGAGAACAATTGGTTAATGGAAAAAAAAGTAACGAACACATACTTCTGGGGTCAAATACTACGAACCCGGCACATAAGTGAAAGGACCTGATGCAGCAGCTTTCCAAGACGGTGGACGTGGAGTAGTCCACGCCCCGGGGGAGGGGCTGCATGTGCCTGTGGTGCACAAGATGCCGTGGGGTATGTCGGACGTGTGAGTGTAGGAGTAGATGAACCGGGGTGCTGCGTAGGTGATTGTGAAGACGACCTGGGGTAGGCATCTCATGGTGGAAGTAGAACGTCAGCGTAACCACCACGGCAACTGACGGCCCACTAGAACCTAGTAAAGAGGCGCTTTATCCTCTTGTACGTGGACTCATGCTCCTGCGGAGACATGGTCCAGCAGTGGTCCACGCTGGTCCTCAGCATCACCTGAACCACTACAATAACATCGTACTGTTGCCAATTACATAGTTCAAGTTAGGTACACCATATTTCGTACAAAGTGCAACATACTCCAAAGCAGTTTGAGTAGCAAATGATGCAGAAGCGTACTGTGATGTCGAAGTTCATGTCCCTGGAATGCGGGTAGGTCTGCATCAGTGGTGCGGTCTCCATCGGTGCCTACCTGGGAACGTGCATGATGTGTGTCCGTATCCGTGTCCTCAGGAAGTACCACTGCAAGTACACTGCAAAAACATCATCAGAGTGTAGACGGTCCTCCTACACTAAGTCCTCCAAAGTGGCCGCCCACATCTCGACATACAAAACCATCCTCGGACCCCAATGGGTCGCTAGCCTAGCACCACCCTGACATGTCCACCTAACATATGCATTGTGCAACGGGTTAGACTAACGCAAAATCTTTATTAGATGAAAAATGATTAGATGGGGTGTACCTGTGAATGTCGATCGGGATGATGTGAGTAACAGGAAGTGGGAAGTCCTGGTATCGGTGGAACTGTTTCATCAGACGGTGTACCGCGTAGTCCTCGATGTGGATGTTGTACACCAGTGGCTTCTTCGTCACCCAGTACTCCCGGTCTCGCAGGCACAAGGAAGACAGCCCATACGGGGCACGAGTGTGGATGTCCATTGCGATGTAGGGTGCCCACCTGACATCGATGTCGACAAGAGTGTTGAACTGACTAACAAAGTCTCGGTATGGCTTCTTCGTCTGAACTCGAACCCACGAGCCCTACAAAAAAATATTTCACAAATAGGTTTAGTAATCAAAATGTGAATGCATGTAACATATCAATTGAGTACGGAAAGTAATTGTAGGTATAGTACTGTAGCTTTCCCAAGCACCACAACAACCCTGTCATGGTTCTGTCGACGTCGTCATGGTCGAAAGGCAACTCTGGGTAGGGTGCCACATTAATGAGTGGCCAACCTATCACGAAGCGCTCATACAACCACAGGTAAAGAAGCAATGGGCAACCAACAAAGATGGGCTCCATCGACTTTACCTTACAGCAGCCCGTGCAAAGCCCAATGTAGGTCGCCACCAATATAGCTGAACCTCAGCTGTGCTGTGGAACCTCGTCAAGCGGGGCCTCTGCTATAGCCTTCGCGTAAGGAAAGAGGTGCTTAGGCACTGAGTTCCCCTAGGACATGCAGAACATGATCCACCCAAAGAGCCACAGTAAGTACGCCTGCAAGTACCTCGCAACTGTGGCGTCGTCGGCATCGGCTCTCATGTAGTCGGCTTGCACAACAATACAAGTTACTTGACACATTGAAAAAACTTAGCGATAACAAAATGAAAAGATAGGTAAATAAGTACTCACACTAAACTGCATGAGCCACTTCTTCGTGGGTCCGTGTTTGGAGCTGAAGGTGCAATACAGCTTGGCCCGATCGTTTTGCGGAACATGGGCAAACCGATCCGAAAGCTCCTCACGCCAGCTATGTAGAACGTCCTCCGCGCCAACAGCCCTGCCGGCACAAGGAAGTCCAAGAAGGAGCGACACATCCTGAAGTGTCGGGGCCATCTCACCCACTGTGAGGTGGAATGTGTGAGTCTCAGGTCACCAACGGTCAAGAAGAGCTGCTAGGAGTGACATGAAGTGGAAATGGGTCGCCTTGTCCGTGCGCTTCACTCCGTCGTCCATCATGTCTCCCTCAACCAACCTCGCTAGAGGGAGGAGCCTTGCAGCGTGTAACCTATACCATGGATAACATTTATTGTTTAGAAGAACACAATGTTAGAACTTGAAATTGAGTTAACTAAGTAAAATGTACCTCGGAATCCATCGAGCATCAATGGGCATCGTCGAAAGTGGGTCACGTGCGCGAAGCGTGCCGAGGTTGGCACCCCGTACGGCTGACATGAACAACATGTGAGCAGCATCCACAGAAGGGTCGAGCAACTCGGGGGTTCGATACCCCTCTGCAGGCTCCTCTGCCATACCGCAATATGTATAATATTAGTACGTGACAAATGAAATATATATGGCTGAAATGGAGATGAAATATATCAGTTATTTCAAAGAAATAGAATATACTAGACATGAGATATTCGAAACATAACATAAATGAAATATTATAGGATATGGAATTATGAAAATGTCTTACTATTACAACTTAGGTTACATTCCACAATGTAAGAATTACAGGAGTCTCTCGACATAGAACAAACATGATGAATTAAATTACATATGACTAAGTTGACAAAATGTAGGAGTTCATAAACATACAACACATATTACTACTACTGCATACATGAATCACAAGAGCCCGTCATTATTCCTACGTGCATGACGACCCCAACCACGTGCTGGAGCATTTGCGTCACCTGTTGATGGTCCAACTTGGTTACTCCTGCCTCCATAAGTTGTTGCAGGGCAGTTCTTGTATGTGTGACCTATTTCATGGCACTTCGAGCTGAGGCGAACATCAAGACCAGCTTAAGATTGATCCATGTTCTTCCAGATGTGTCTGTTCTTGCATCGTCCGACCCCTTGGAACATTTCTGGATCAGGGTCAGGAACATTTATGAAGTTTCCTAGTAAACGATAGCCATAAACCTCGCTCCTCCAAGTGGCCCATATAGTTTCTTTTAGGAAGTAATGTGGTATGAACCAACAAGGCTGAAGTCCCCCTACCTCAATGCATGCAGCAATGACATGGGTCCAAGGCCTGTGAAACAGTCGTGGCTTCTAGCATGAGCAAACACATCCTTCATTGGTAAGGATACACTCCTGTGTGTGCTTCTCGCGCCTCCCTCCCAATCGACCCTTGTCCCTACAAACAACCTCGAACAAGCGTTCAACGGCACCTACTTCAATAACACGATGCTTATGAGCCTTTTTAATCACCTCCTCCATGTACTCTGTCATCTTGTATCCATAAATTTTGAGATTATCGGCCATTGAGTTATTTGCCACCATGTACCATTCTCTGAAGTACTTCATGGTGTGGTATAAGAAGAATTCCATGATACCAACAAGGGGCAGTCCCCTAACACCACGCAGGACCCAGTTGTACACCTCAGCTAGGTTTGTAGTCATTATACCCCACCTAGCACCTCCCTCATTTTAGACTAATGCCCACTTTTCCTTTGGCTCATGCTCAATCCACTGTGAGAATGTCTTGATGTCCTACCCCGTCTTCTCCTGACATTTGGACCATCCAGTCCGACATCCTTCAAAGACATAGGGTGGTCGGCCTCACTGTTTATCATCCTCTTGCCTAGGTCTTTGGATCGTTTCTTTGTAAGGTCATCAAGTTTCTTCCACAGTAGATGGAATTTCCTCTCCTGATTTTGGGTACGTAGTCATTTAAACATTTTCATAAGGGTCTTATTTTTGAATTGACTATGGAAGTTTGCCCCCATATGCCTCATGCACCACCTACTTTTCAAGTCCAGCCACTATGCCATCTTGAAACGCTCCACAGTGCCATTCTGTAGGTCTTCGATTGCTTGTAGAATGCCTTTGTGCCGATCATGAATTAGACTAACACTCTCCACGTCCCTCACAATCATCTGCTTAACCCTCTCCAGGAACCAATACCAACTATTTGTAGAATCTTTCTCCACAAAGGCGATTACCAGTGGCAACACCTGGTTGTTACCATCGGACCCGATAGCTTTCAAGATTGTGCCTTTATACCTTCCAATTAAAAATCTTCCATCAATGCAAATGACTGGGCGACATCACTAAAAAGCCTCAATGCAAGGACCCAAGGCCAAGAATGACCGCTACAGAACCTGTTTGCTTGGAAACTGAGCACAGGGATAGGCTTTCAGATCGTAGTAGCTTCCTGGGTTCCTCTGGCACATGGTGTGCAACCGGGCAGGGAGGTTATCAGACGATGCTTCGTATGTACCCCACTTCATCTTCAACGCCTTCTGCTTGGCTTGGTAGGCTTTGTGGTAGCTAATATTGTACTTGAACTTCTCCTCTATGGCACAAATAATTGGCTTGGGCTCGTAGCTAGGATTCTCCACTATCTGAGGATACATGTATTGAGCAACAAAATCAGCAGTGAGGTTGCAGTGTTATCCTCCCAATTTATCCAGCAAGCATTGGTGCTCCACCACTATAGTCACCTCCCATTAATCTTTCCACTTTCCCTTGTTTGCGTGCACCCTAAACGGGCAATTGCTTCTGACAAAACACACATCATACACTGTCAGGTTGCTCTTCACGATCCTGAACTGCCGTTGCAAAGGTAAAGTGGACCATCGCTTCACAGCTACCTTCAACTCATCCCCACTAGGGTACAAAGCACCCACACAAACCTCATTCCCCCTGTACTCCCAAGGGAAATTTTCCCCTTCATTGACTTGTAGGTTGGAATTGTCATAAGTTGATCAGTTCCACAGGACAGGATTAGCATCATCCTCATCCGATGAGTCATCATCCATAGCACCATGATCCTCTTCTTCTTCCCTCTCTACCTGCTCAACTAACCCAGGGATGTCTTCCCCCTTATCAGCCTCACCATTTGGCTCACGGGGTGCCTCTTCATCCTTTGCATTTCCTTCTTCTATCCCATCTTCATTATATTCTTCAGTTTTCCCATCAGTACTCTCCACACCTTCCTTGCCTCTAACTTCCCTATCTCCCACTTTATGACATCCCTAGTAATTAATAACAAATCAAGAGAAATTAAGAAAGAGATTAGAAACAATCAAATTGTTAAGTGTTTAGATTCAAAAACACCCCTAAATGGTGCTCACTTGGGTAGGAAATAAAAATAGATTTTTATATAAAAACTCAAAATTTGGCCAATATAAAAGTTGTAGATCTTTTCAAATCAAACAACTTTCATAATTAGCACTTTTATGATTTTCAGTGGAAGGTGTTCAAAAATTGGGTTAATGTTTGGTCAAATTCAAAAACAGCCTTGACAGGCGTTCCACCAAAGTGCCAACAACTTTATCCCCAAATCCAGGTAGTTTTTCACCCATCAGCCTTTGTAGGAGTTGGAGCCTGTAGTTTGGTCTCAAACTTTTGAGTTTGGAGTTTTTGCTGCTCAGTTCAAAATTTTGGAGAAAAATCGCACCAAAGGCAGCGCCTTTGCACACCACACAGGAGCGTCATGTGCGCTAGAGCGCGGTAACGGTGCACGGCGAACTCGCCTGCACCACGCGGCGCCACTGCTCTGGCTCCACCCCGTCACCGAACCGTTGGCTATGCCGTGACAGCACGAGCGCCGCACTGCCCAACCGGTCGCGCGATCTCCCCCGGACACACCTTATCTTGCTCGGCCAATCACTGCCCGCGTGCCACGCCACGCCAGCGCACCGCGCGCCACCCGCAGCCACTTCCAACACGCCCCCTTCTGGCGCCACTGCCCAGCCACCGCCGGCCTGCCCAGTGGGCCCAAACCCAGTGTCTGGATGTCGCCCTCATCCCTCTCCTTTGCCGCTATAAAGGGCCTAACATCCATGCTTGCCAGCGCCACCTCTTCACGCCCACACTAAAGCTCCGCCATCGCCATTAGCGCCGCTCATCAAGCCCTCCCCTCCAAGCACTCCCGCCACCACCTAAGCATACCAGAGCCGTCTCCGACCACCACTGCACCTTCCCCACCCCACTCCCAGCCATCTCTGCCGACACCCTCGTCGGAGATGAAGCCCTAGCAGCCGCGCCGCCACTGCCACATTGAGCCCCCTCGCCGACCTTCCTCCGCCCTAAACCCCTACAATAGAAAGGTCACCGGTGAGCTCCTCGGCACTTCAGCACCTTTAGCTCACACCCCTGCGGCCGAACCTCGCCGGATTTCCACCGCCATGCCGCCGGCCGACCTAAGGGCCACATTGCAAAGCCAACTTTGTTTCCAGGGTCTTAGGTGCAAAAATGTAGGGGCCTCGTTGTGAGCGTTTGAAGACTTCAAGGGGCGTTCGGTAAAAGCGAAACTCAGATTTGATTAAAAATGCATTTAAACGGCTGAAACTTGGAAAATGCCTAGAAATTTGTAAAATGAGAAAAATATGAAACTTATTTTGTTGAGTTGCTGGTGATGTCTAGTTTATTTCAAAAATGTTCACGTGCATGTTACTGTCTTGCATATAGTGCTATGATTTATTTGTCTAAAAGACATTAAATGCTTGATAAATCATAGGATGCTCTAAAAATTATGAAACCAATTTTTTATCTTCTTTTTAACATGGATGTTCCAGATATGCAATTGGTGTTAGAAGAATCTATTGTGTTCATACTGTTTTAAATCTAATTGCCTATTTGCTATCTTAATAATGTTATTTGCATGATAATTAGTGGATAATTGATAAAAATGCAAAATAAATTTTGTTAGGTTCTTGATACTCATGCATGACTAGTAAAAATAGTTGTCTCTGTGAAATATGTGTTTTCCATTGCTTAATGAAATACATGTTGTTTAACCTCTTTATTATGCAATAAATAGATCTCATGCTTATAGAATCCTGAGAAACTCACAGCAGCATACGTTAGTGTTGGAAACCCTTATGTAAAATTTGAGGAACCAAAATGATGATAGAACCCTAGTTAGAAATCATTCTTCATGATCTGCAGTTTAACATTGTTTGATTTTTAATAAATTCTGTAGTTGCCAAATTCATCTCGAGCTTTTACAGTAAATATCTTGTGTACAGGGAAAGCTCCTGTAAATCTTTCATGTTCATATGTTAACAGATGCTTCCTGAAACATTTATTCATGACTGAAAGCTAGTTTAATTATTAATAATAATTACTATTAGGACTTATAGGCCCATGAGTAATTATTTGTGCTTGTCCTCAGTAATATGATCACTCTTAAAAGGGTTTTCAAACAGTACCAACACGACACCACCTATTGTCCTTGCAATGATGAGTTTCTACGAATTTTATATGTGCACACAATCACCATCAAATTAGAATCGATGTTTTCTTCCCAACCAACTTTGTTTTGCGAAGAAAAGAATTGTTACAAAATTATCTAGGTGAATGTGGCCAAAAAGAAAGAAAGGTCTATAAACTTATCTAGGTGAATATGGTCGAAAATGCACCCTATGCTTTTGCGATGATTAACGAAGTGCAACCCGCATCATGAAAGATTGTAAATGAAATCTTATGCATATGCATCTCGTGTATAAGCTAACCTTGCTGACGGCGCATACGAGTTGGTCCTGGAAGCTAAAGAGGAACACTCTCCTGCTGTATTGAACTTGATCGAGACAACCCAAGACCTGAACCTCGATTTGAAAGAGCCCAAGGCTAACTCAGGACAAGAAGGCAAGCCTCGGAGCATAACCCTGGTTTCCAAATTATGTAATACTTATGTTACTTATGTTTGTGCATTAAGTTCATAGGAGTTGCTTAAAACCCTAGTTGCATGCTCCTAGTACCCATGACTTGAATACTAGCATGTTAAGTCATGTAGTCGCTATGCTAAATAGGGACACGGAAAAAGTCGAGTGATTTCCGGTCACTCGCGAGCTGTAGGAGTTGCATGTTTACTTATGTTGGAATCATAAGGTTGATGGGTGGGACCTGGTACTATGTTCTGAAATGGTGGATGTCCCGTCTGTATAGAGAAAATACTGCTAAGGTTGAAACGTGTGGGAGTCTTGGTCAAGTTTTTGAACGTACTAAACACATGATGAGAGTATGGGGAATCAGCAAGCCTAGTACCTGATTGAACCGAGGCGTGGACTTTATCCCCGCTCTCTATGGAACCTGGTTCCCCTGATGCATCATGTGGGTACAAGTGTGGCCATGGCACGGCGTCGTTCCGGGGACCAGTGGAGCCTTGTATCCAAGGGAAGTGGGCCCTGGACACATGCCGGGGATTGATTGGAACCGTTGATATATGTGAACCCATCGTGGTACGCATATGTCATGTGTTTAGGTCCACTCACAAGGTTAAGAAATCCGATTCGAATCGTCTACTTCTCACAGTTTGGGACTGCTTGACCACCTTTCCTACATTGAGTAAGAAGATGCACAAGGATGATGTTTAATATCGATGCTTGATTAAATTGCTTGGTTAGAATAGGTTCTTACCTAGAATGGTTAATCAACTAGAACTTGATGCTAAAACTTGAAGCAAGGATCCACTTTAGAAGCTTTTGGCAAAAACAAACCCCTTAGTCAAAAAGCCTTGCATATCTAGGAGCTGGTGGATTAGGTACCACCTGACGGGTAAGTCTTGTGGAGTATTAGTATACTCAGCCTTGCTTATGGCTATGTTTTCAGGTAATTATGTTGATGATATGATTGCTAGTGTGACTTGGCCGTGCTAGCTCCCTCCGGGATGGACGGTTGAGTGGGACCCATCCTCGGTGGGCGAGGACCGTGGTGAGTGATATCATCGACGGCTTCACCATGGTATCGTGTATCGACATTAGAACTATCATCTATTTCCACTGCCTTTGAGCTCTAAACTGCTTTATGCTTTGAAACTCAGTTTGTAATAACTTAATTGAGACCTCTGTAATATTTTATCTGAATTGTTGTAATCTCTAGGGTTGTCTTCATACAAGTGTTGTATGCTTGTTTTGATCTGACTACCATTTTGATCTGATTCGAGTGTTTGTTCCCATTTGAGGCGATGTTTAGCACACTTTAGTCGGGTTAATTTGGGTGGTTCTGCCACACACTTCTTCCTGCATCTGACTGCTAGACCCAATCTTCCGGATGCGCTTAGTACAACCATTTACATAGGCCGTCCAATTCTGGGTTCCTTCAAGCGGCATCAACTTCCAAAATATTATGTCAGGCTGTAACTTCACTGCAGTCCTAACAGACAGGTCAACTTGATCTCTATCAAGATTGAAAGCCTCCAATAGCGAGTTGCATATTGAAGCCCAAGTCCTCTCTCCTGCTCTTGGTAATTGTTTGCATAATGACTGAAATTCGGACAAATCTACCCCTTCTAGACCATATCTAACCTCCCCCCGACCATAGAACACTTGGAAAAATAAACTTTCCGATATGCCTGTCCATATACACGACATGAACATATATTATTACTAAATGTTCCTAATTTAACTAACTCCAACAACACCTAAATTTCAACAACAATTGAAACATCTAACTCGAGCATTGCTAATAATATTTTAGAGTTATCTAAATATATAAACAAATTAATTTTAGTTTACCTTGTCAATATACACGATATTAACAGAGAGCATTACTAAACATTACTAAATTTTACTAACCCTAAACACCCCTACATTTCAAAAAACTATATAAAGGTATGCACGACATGAACAAAAATTATAACTAAATGTAATAATTTCAACTAACCCCTAAAACACCTACATTCTGAATACCTATATAAAATATAACTTGTGCATTCCAAATAATATTCATGTTAAATTTATCTAAATAAATCAACAAACTAATTTTACTATAACATAAATAACTAAGCTAAATCCACTATACTGACACCTAGATTTCATCTACTACTTAATACTACACCATTTATATAGCTACTATATCAACTACTACATCTACCAACTATGACTTAAGCTAAACTAGAGGATTTGTAATAATACATCAAACGAAGTGAAGATCCGAGCTTCAATCTCCACCCTACTCCCCTCCTCTCCTCTCCTCTCCTTCCTCCCTTTCTTTCTCTTCTCCTCCCTCCCTTTCTTCCTCTTCTCTCCCTTCCTCTCGGCTCCCTCCGCTTCCTCTAGAAACACCAGTGCACCGCCTCCCTTTCTTCGTGGCTTTTAAAGGTGGCCAGCTACCGCCGGATCAGGCGGCGGTAACAATCCCGCCCTCATCGTTTGAATCGGCAGCGCCGTTCACCGCCCCCTGATCCGGTGCAAACCGGATACCACCAAGCCATCCGGTAGAAACAACCTTGGCCAACGGGCCCCAGCAACCCGTGTGCCACCCGCCGAGTCAAGCGGCGGTTAGCGGATTTGGCAGCTGGCGTGGCGCATGCGCAGAGCTACCACCGTGTCACCCGGCGGTAACTTCTCTTACCGCTGGTTGAGATGGCAGGAGCCGTGTAACAACCCTAGTTTTAATTAGTCTTGTCAAAGCTTAAGTAGAGTGTTTAGGAGTTAATCTAGTGCTAAAAAGGACCAAAATGCCCTTAAAAGCTTAATTTGGAGGCAAATCATAAAATTAAAATTTTATATAACAACTTCAATTTTTGCCCATACAAAGTTGTAGAACTCACCAAAACAAACAACTCTGATTATTTGAACTTTTTCTAGTTTACATTGGAACCCTTCCAAAAAATGAGTCCAAGTTCAATTCAAATTCAAACTCAAATCTAAAATCTGTCTAGAATACAGCCTTTTTACCTTATTTTATCTACGTTTATCTTCAAATCTAAAACTATTTTCGACCTGAACCCTTTCTAAGAGTTTAAGTCTGAAGAATGGAAAACAACTTTTACATTTGGAATTGTCCAACTTTAGTTTGAAAATTTGGAGTAAATTCAATTTAAAGTTCAGCCAAGTCCATAGAAACTAGTTAATATGCTAAGTCCTTAAAACGTGTGTTCCTGAGAAGTTTGGCCTAACATAACTTCAAATTTAAAAGAGTGTTGAACCCAAGGTCTTTCTAGAAGTTGAAGTGTGAACCTAGGACTACAACTTTTAGATTTGAATATTTTCAAGTTTATTTGGAAAATTTTGAACAAAACACGCTTAAACCTAGCTACCCCGTACGCCATGACGTTTGCCCGGTACGCGGTCACCACGTCGCCGTGTCACGATGTACCGCGTGGCGCCGCCACACCGGCGAAGTGCCGCCAGCCAATCGACGGCAATGACGTGACACGACGAGTGCCCACGCTGCCCAACCTCCACCCTAGCGCACTTCCACCCCTTGCAGCATATTTTTCCCCGCCCAACAGTCGCGCCGCGATCACGTGCCATGGCCGCCGATCGCCGCCACGTTCGGCCACCACACCGGCGCTCGCACTCCGTCTCTCACCAATGAGACAAGACCATATGAGCTCCTCCGCTGGCCAATGCGTCCACGCGACAAAGAAGATCGCACACACTGCATCCGCCATGGCCAACACACCGGCGTCATCGCCTGCACGCCAATGCTTGCCAATGCACTGCTACACCTCCACGAGCATCCTTGGCACCCATCACACCCTCAACCGACTATAAAAAGCCTTACACCGAGCTCACCGTCGCACCCACACGCGCAATGCACCACCATCAGAGCTCTGCAGTGCCGCCGCACCCCCCTCACCATCCAGACCTATCCTCCGGCGCTCTCCACTGCCTCCCAGCCCCTCCAGCAGTTCCCTCGTGCCCCACTGCAGCTCACCGAGCGACTTTCCCACCACCAGCGCCGCCACCGGTGTCGGAATAGGAAGAGCTCCACCACCGCTGGTCATCCTCCGCCCTCAAGTCCCTAAGTGCGCATCACCTCGGTGAGGACCCCGCCACGCCTATGCCCTTTCCCGCCCGAATCCTCGCCGGAATCGGCCGGAGTCACCGCCAGCCGAGCAGGGGCCACATTGAGAGGATTTGATTCTTTGCAGGGTCCATAGTGCAAAGTGTAGGGACCGATTCGTGATTGTTTGAAAACTCAAGGGACCCCCACGTAAAAGTGTCTTTACCTTTTGTTATTTAAATTTGGTTTAAATGGCCTAAACTTTGAAAAGGCATAAGTAAATGTAGAAACTTGATAAAAATACCAAACTAACTTTCTTAGAATCAGTGAGTAGTGTAGTTTCACAGAAAAATACCTTTGCACATGTGACTATTGTATATTGTTCTCTAGGATTTATTTCTTGTTTAAATCATTAAATACATAGTAAATCACATAAAAATGGTAAAATAGCAAAACCACTTTTTTTAGATTTTTTTCAGAGGGCTTGTGCCTACAAAAATTGTTAGGACCCTGGTTTAGATGTTTATGCCACAGTTTGAGATTTATCCTTGAGAACTAGTGTAGAATCTTTATTTTTTCATAATAATTGGAATAGGTCAGAGACAAATATGAAACCACTTGGGTTGGATTGCATGTGAAACATACTTGCTAGGAAAAATATTTTTTCACTATATGAAACTTGATGAACCATGCTTAAATTTTTGTACAAGACTAAATGAAGGGAAGATATGGAAAATAGATGTCCTTCACCAAGAATCATAGAAAAATTACAGAAGCCTCTGTAACTTATTTGATTAGGAATATCAGAGCAAAAATGCTACTGGAACTTGAGTTAAAAATAGATCCCTATAATCTGCAATAGGCTACTGTTTTAATTTTTATTAATGTTGTAGAAGTTCAATGCATCCCAAAATTTTACAGTAGCTCACTTATGTGATTAGGAATCCTCTGTAAAATTTTCGGAACCATATATTATCAGAAGCTACCAGAAACATTTATGGAGGTTAAACCAAGAAAAAGGAATAAAAATAATTAGTTTATGAAAAGGGCAAAATGGTAAATCCACTAAAGTACAGAATAACATTCACAAACAGGATAACTTTTGAAATGAACCTTGAGCAACCCTAGAGTGACCCCCACCTTTCTTTGTGAAGTCTAAATTGTAAAGCCTTATATGTGTACACAATCACCATCAAAGTCAACCCCGGGTTTTATATCACAGCACACCTTACTGCATGAAGATAATGAAAGTTTAGAACCTTATTTAGGTGAATGTGATCAAAATGCAAATTTATACTTAAGTAATAATTCATGTTTACATCCTACATGTGAAAGCATGGAAACTTAAACTATTGCATATGCATCTCGTGTAGAAGCGAATCTCACAAACAGAACGTACGAACTACTCCCAACAACTGAGGAAGTACCTGCCGAGCTGCATCACATCGAGGCTGAGCAGGAGATCAGTGAAGCATCCAACGAGCTCGAGCTCCCCACTAACTTAGGATAAGAAGGCAAGCCCCGGAGCATAACCCTGGTTTCTAAAATTATGCACTACCTATGCTAGTTATGTTTGTGCATTAAGTTTATAGGAGTTGCTTGAAACCTTAGTTGCATGATCCTAGGTACCTATGTGCTGAATACTAGTATGTTAAGTCGTGTATTTGCTATGATAAATAGGGACACAGTAAAAGTCGAGTGATTTCCTATCACTCGCGAGCTTTAGGACTTGCCTGATTACTTATGTTGCAACCATAAGGATTAACGGGCGGGGCTAGGCTATATGTTCTATTTTGGTGGATGTTGGATTGCCCCATCTGTCTATTGGAAAACTGCTAAGGTCGAGATCTGTTAGAACAGTGGTCAAGTGTTTGAAAGTATAATATAATACCTAGTATGGGATGGGGAAGCTTAGTATATGATTGAACCAACATGGACCTTTACCCCCCTCTCTCTGGAACCAAGTTCCCATGAGGCCTCATGTGGGTACAAGTGCAGCCTCGGTACAACGTCATTCTGGACCGTTGGGGCATTGTATGCCAAGGGAAGTGGGCTCTGTACAAACGTCGTGAATTGATGGTGACAGCTAATATGTGTGAACCCGCCGTGGCAGTAGCAAGGTTAAAAACTCAATTCGAATCTTCTGCCTCTCACAGTTTGAGACTACTTGACTGCACTTCTGCACTAAGTAAGGAGTGGAACAAAGGATGATTATTTAATACTGATTCTTGAATTAATTGCTTGTTCACCATGCTTGTTTAGAATAGGTGCTTACCTAGAATGGTTAATCAACTAGAACCTAATGCTAAAACTTGAAAGTAAGGACCTAATTTAGATGCTTTTGGCAAAACAAACCCCTCAACCAAAAAGCCTTGCATGTCTAGAAGTCGGTGGAGTAGTTACCACCTGACGGGTAAGTCTTGTTGAGTATTAGTATACTCAGCCTTGCTTGTGGTTTTACTTTCTAGTAACTTAGATGTTGAGGAGTTTGCTGCTTGTGTAACTTGGTCGACCCAGCTACCTTTAGGTTGGATGGTCGAGTAGGACCCATCCTCGGTTAGCGAGGATCGCGGTAACTGATGTCATGGCAGGCTTCACCATAGCATTGTTGTATCGACGCTAGACTTCCGCTTTATTTTCCACTACTTGAACTCTGAAAACTTTACTTATATGCATTTTGAACTATTGTGGTGTAATCATTGAAGTTGGGACCTGTATTAATCTATCTGGATGGTTGTAATATCTGGACTCACCTTCATGTGAGTATGCTTTATTTCAATCTAACACAAATGGTTTATTGGGTATAACCAGATGGACTGCCGAATTGACTTGATTAAAGTGTGGTTCGCATATGAGGCGATGTTGAGAACACTTTAGCCAGGTTAATTTATGAGGAAAATAGCTTGTACCAGAGCTAGTATCTGATGCCACGGCTCAGACCTAGAAAAGCTTACTAGAGAAAACAACAGTCCCTAAACACTTTTTCCAAATAAAATTTGCAAGAAATTAATTTGAAAACATGTAAGTTCGTTAAGGATGAACTTAGCACGAGAAGCCCTAGGGAAATTTTTGGGTTATTTTTTGGTGGCTAATTAACTATTGGTTATTTATACTGACTCCCAGCACTTACATAGGGGTATGGTGATTCCTTAACATACCCCCGGCATCATACGAAAGTATGATGGCGGCACATAATGGTTGGACGCAGGGGTATGGCAACTCCTTAACATACCCTTGGCATCATATGCAAATTAATATGATGGTGGCACATAATGGTTGGACGCAGGGGTATGGCGATTCCATAACATGCCCCCAGCCTCATATGCAAATATGAGGGCAGCACATAATGGTTGGATAAATGTGAATACGCTTTCAAGCATATGAACGTTGCCCGTGCAGCGATAATCGTATGGGTGCTGTTCCTATAGTGGACAGTAATGATTGTGGAAGCTTTTGTGAGTGCTGGCACGAAAGGTTCAGGTTGGAAATTTTCTGCAGGTACACTAACCATGATTACATAAGTTAGCGACAAGTAGAAAAGATCGACTAGTTATTATAGAGAGAGCTGTAAATGTTGCCTTGCCACCGGCACTAACCACGTAAGTCCAAAGCTTTTTGGCAATTATTTTTGTTGAGAGGATGAATAGGATATGCTTGCATCATGAATTACAATTCACAACTTAAAAGTTGACAAACCGATCTTGCATAAGTATTAACTAAAAGCTTGTATGTGCTAAGGATTTTCTAGCTACCTCTTTCAGCAACGTCGGTTTTGTTATGTTCGAAACAACCCAAAGGAACATAGTTGTTTCATTAGTTTTGCTCCAGAAACACTCTATAGGGAAGTTGTGTAAAATTTTGTAAACAAGGTATTGGTAAAATTTCGTAAAAATTGACCAGGTAGATTGTGAGATACGTTCAGATTAGTAACCCCCTGTTTGCTGAGAAAACAGTTTGCACACCTGTTAGGGTTTTAATTTTTAGAGCCCCTTAAGGAAGTTTTCTGTTAGGCACCCCTAAACCAAAGGTTTTAATCACTGATCATAGAACCTTGAGGTAAAATTTCAGCTAAAATGGATCAATGGTTCAAGAGTTATGATCTGTTCATTCCTGCACTATCCCTGAAATTACAGAATGAACCACCTTGCGAGAATCTTAGTTTATTACCTTCTTAGCATCTGATTCAGCTAAAACCTTGAATACCAAAGTCATGCAAAGTTTCTTATTCTAACCTCTCGTAAAATTTCAGCCCTTTTAGGTCTGTCAAACTCAAGTTATGAGTAAAACTCCGCGACTCAGCTTGCTGAAAACAGCCAGGGTCAACTCGTCTTAAGTCGGATGTTCGACCATGTTAACCTTCGATTTGGTCTCGAAGTTGAATCCCGAAGATATAGTACATGAAACTTCCTACTTGCTAACCAAAGATGAAAGGATGTGGACATGGGAACCCAAGAGAATTGATTCTCTTTTAGAGCAGCCGTTGTGCCAAAATTTTGACTGCACAATGAACTTTTACTGTCCGCACATGATTTACCTTGTTTCACCTGATTATAAACAAGCTTTTAAGATTGTGTGGCTAATGGATGAAGTTCACCCTTACAGATGGCGCACGGTACTCGCCAAACTCCCGCTGGCTTCCCTTCCACTAGCGGCCAACAGACACCACCACCACCTTCCCCGCCTACTATGGAGGCTATCCTCGCCGCGCAGACTGAGTTGCTGCGCCACATCATTCAGGGCCAGCAGCAGCAGCAGCCGCCACACGGTGGGAGAGCTCACCAACCCCGCGTGGCCAGTTTTGAGGATTTTCTCAGCACCCACCCTCCTCTATTTCACAAGACGGAGGAGCCGCTAGATGGTGACACCTGGATTCGTACGATCGAGTCCAAGTTCACGCTTCTTACCTCGCCTTGCCCCGGCGAGAACAAAGCGAAGTTCACAGCCCAGCAACTTCAAGGCTCAACACATCTATGGTGGGATCATTATCATGCTATGCTCCTAGCCGATCACGTGGTTTCTTGAGACGAGTTCAAAGCTGCCTTCAAAGGTCATCATGTTCCAGAGGGTTTGATAGAGAGAATGTTGAATGAGTTCCTGGCACTGACTCAGGGCACGCACAATGTGCTCCAATATGCTCAGGCCTTTAATGATTTGTGTCAGTACTTGGCTTATGATGCTGACACAGATGAGAAGAAAATGGACCGTTTCCGTAGAGGTCTCAACACCAAGCTCAGGGAACGGCTGAATCCCATCAAGGTGAACAGTTATAACAAGTTGGTGAGCTTGGCGATCTCCCAAGAAGACTATATCTTGGCTCATCGTACAGACAAGAAGAGGAAGGCTCCAATGCCATCAGCTAGTGCACCAAATCCAAAGTTCCGGCTGGTCCAGAATGCTCCACCCCGAGTTCCTCAAGGAACCCAACAACCTGGACGTTGGGTAGTCAAGCCACCTCAGCAGCAATGAACCCCACATCTCCCTAACTTCCAGTAGCAAGGCCCTAGGCCAATTGCTCCGCAGCCAGCTCGCACTGGCAATGGGAATCGTTATTTCGTTTGTGGAAATACCAATCACCTTGCCAAAAAGTGCCCAAAGAGTAGGCCCCAGAACCAGGGACAAGGCTCAAATCAAAACAAGGGCAAGAAGCAGGAAGTTCAGGTCAAGCAAGGGAGAATTAATTTCACCACTCTCGCTGATCTTCCCAACGGTGCACCAGTAATGAGGGGCATTTTCTCTATCCATAACCGGCCTGTGGTGATATTATTTGATTCTGGTGCATTGCATAGCTTTATTGGGACAAAATTCAGTGCTAAATGTGGATTGGATTCTGTCACACAAAAGGGACTTACATGATTTCAACACCTGGTGGTAAAATTGCTTCCGACCAAATAACACGTCGTGTGCCACTCAAGTTGGATAGAAAAGTTTTCCAAACCGACCTTATTATTTTGGGACTGGAAGGCGTGGATATAATTTTTGGAATGAACAGGATTACTCAGCACCAAGTCACGCTAGACATTGCAGCACGGGGCATCCAAATAAATTCACCTACACATGGACCTTCAACACTTCACCAGCCAGCCTGAGAGTGCATAAATTCCTGTGCCTATCTAGTAATAGAGTCCTGACTGGAAGATATTCCAGTGGTATGCGAGTATGCCGATGTTTTTTCAGATGACTTGCCAAGAATGCCATCAGATAGGGACATTGAATTTGCCATTGAGCTGCAACCAGGAACGGCACCGATATCAAAGAGACCTTATCGAATGCTTCCTGTGAAACTGGCAGAGATGAAAACCTAGCTTCAAGAGCTATTAGAGAAGGGTTTCATTCGCCCAAGCACATCACCTTGGGGTTGCCCAGCTCTCTTCATGAAGAAGGACGATAGTCTGTGGATGTGTGTGGACTACTGACCTCTGAACGCGGTAACTATCAAAAACAAGTACCCCCTTCCCCGCAGTGATGTTCTCTTCGATCAGCTAGCTGGAGCTAGAGTGTTCTCTAAGATTGATCTCCGCTCTGGCTATCATCAGATCAAGATCTCGCCATGCGACATTCCAAAAGCCACCTTCTCTACGCGGTATGGATTATATGAGTTCTTGGTCATGTCTTTCGAGCTTACAAATGCTCCAGCCTATTTCATGTATCTCATGAATTCGGTATTTATGCCCGAGCTTGACAAGTTCATCATGGTTTTTATTGACGACATCCTTGTATACTCCAAGAATGAAGAAAAGCATGCTGAACACCTCCGCATCGTTCTTCAGCATCTCAGATATCATCAGCTATATGCCAAGTTCTCTAAATGTGAATCTGGCTGGATAGTGTGAAATTCTTGGGCCATACTATATCTAGCAAAGGCATAGCAGTTGACCCTAGCAAAGTGCAAGAAGTGATGGATTGGAAGTCACCTACTTCAGTTCATCAAATCAAAAGCTTCCTTGGTCTAGCAGGCTACTACCGGCGCTTCATTCCGGACTTCTCAAAGATAGCCAAGCCAATGACCGAGTTGTTAAAGAAAGGGGTCAAGTTTGTGTGGAGCCAGAAATGTGAAGAGGCTTTCCACACCTTACGCAAGTTATTGACTCAGCACCAGTCTTAACCCAACCAGACAACACCAAGCCTTTTGATGTCTACTAAGACGCCTCTGGCACTAGACTCGGATCTGTTCTCATGCAAGACAATTGAGTTATTGCCTATGCTTCACGAGCACTACGGCCTCATGAGCAGAATTACCCAACACATGATTTGGAGCTGGCAGCGGTGATTCATGCTCTGAAGATGTGGAGACATTACTTGTTGGGCACTCATTGCAACATCTACACTGACCATAAGAGCCTCAAGTATATCTTTACCCAAACTGATTTGAATATGTGCCAAAGAAAATGGTTGGAATTGATAAAAGGTTACGACCTGGAGGTGTATTATCATTCAGGAAAGGCCAATGTAGTTGCCGATGCTCTTAGTCACAAGGCTTATTGCAACTGTCTCTCTGCAGAAAAGCTTCACCAGACTTTGTGTCACGACATGAGGAAACTCAATTTGGAGATTGTTCCTCATGGCACATTGAACCACATATCTATCGAGCCCACCTTGGATGATCAAATCATCTTGGCATAGTTGAAAGATAAGGAGATAAAGCTTATCAAGAAAAGTTGGCACAAAAGGATGAGGGATATAAGCATTTCCGGCAGGATTGGAAAGGAGTTGTGCATTATGAGGACCGATTAGCTGTCCCCGCCAATCCCGATTCATGAAGTAAATTTTGGATGAGGCCCACCTCTCCAAATTTTCTATTCACCCCGGCAACACCAAAATGTAGCACGATCTTTGGCAGAATTTTTGGTGGTCTGGGATGAAGTCGAAGATTGCTAAGTACGTGTCAGAATGCGATACATGTCAAAGAGTGAAGGCTAGCCACTTGAAGGTAGCAGGTACACTCCAACCACTACCTATACCCTCTTGGAAGTGGGAGGATATCATTGTGGGCTTGCCACATACCTCTTAGAAGCACGATTCCATATGGGTCATCATAGACATTCTCATTCAGACAGCACACTTCCTGTACAAACCACTTACAAGATCAAGAAGTACGCTGAGTTGTACCTAGACCGTATTGTTTCCCTACATGGAGTGCCCAAAACGATCATCTCTGATCGAGGTATTCAATTTTTAGCACGCTTCTGGGAGTAGTTACAGTCTTCACTTGGCACCAAGATAATTCGTAGTTCAACATACCACCCTCAAACAGATGGGCAAACAGAGAGGGTAAATCAGATCTTAGAGGATATGCTACGAGCCCGTGTCATTCATTATGACAAGAACTGGGATAAGTGTCTACCATTAGTCGAGTTCTCATACAACAACAGCTACCAGGCTAGCATAAAGATGGCACCCTTTGAGGCCTTGTATGGTCGCAGGTGTCAAACTCTGCTAAGTTGGTCCCAAGCAGGAGAAAGAATGATATATGGACCAGACATGATAACTAAAGCGGAGGAGAAAGTGAGAATAACTTGAGAGAACCTTAAGACCGCTCAGTCTAGGCAAAAGAGTTACTTCGATAAGAAGAGAAAGTCCTTAAAGTTTGAAATTGGAGACCATGTGTACCTTCGAGTTTCACCAACCAACGGCGTACACAGGTTCAGAGTGGAGGGCAAGTTAGCACCTATATTGGTCCGTATGAAATCATCGAGACTTGTGGACAAGTTGCTTATCAGATTAAGCTTCCATCAAAACTCTCCAGTATCCACAATGTCTTTCACATGTCTCAACTAAAGAAGTGTGTGCGAGTCCCCACTGAAATTATTGAGCAAGAAGATGTATGGATCGAACCTGACCTATCATATGCGGACTACCCAGTTAAGATTCTTGATCGTAAGCAGAGGCAAACCCGGAGATAAGCAGTAGAAATGTTCAAAATTTAGTGGAGTAACCATACTGAGGATGAGGCTACATGGGAAATGGAAGAGTACCTTAACCAAAACTTCCGCGGTTTTCTTTAAGACCAGGGAGGTACGTACACAGCCACACCAGTCTCACTTCACCTAAATCTCATCATGAGATTCCTTTTAAGGGGGGTAGGCTGTAACAAGTCTAGTTTTAATTAGTCTAGTCAAAGCTTAAGTAGAGTGTTTAGGAGTTAATCTAGCGCTAAAAAGGACCAAATGCCCTTAAAAGCTTAATTTGGAGGCAAATCATAAATTTAAAATTTTATATAACAACTTCAATTTTTTCCCATACAAGAGTTGTAGAACTCACCAAAACAAACAAATTTGATTATTTAAACTTTTGCTAGTTTGCACTGGAACCCTTTCAAAAATCGAGCCCAAGTTCAGTTCAAATTCAAACTCAAATCTAAAATCTCTTTTACCTTAATTTATCTGTGTTTATCTTCAAATTTGAAACTATTTTGGACCTGAACCCTTTCTAAGAGTTGGAGCCTGAAGCATGGACAACAACTTTTACATTTGGTGTTGTCCAACTTTAGTTTGAAAATTTGGAGTAAATTCAATTTAAAGTCCGGCCAAATCCATAGAAACTGGTTAATATGCTAAGTCCTTAAAACGTGTGTTCGTGAGAAGATTGGCCTAACATAACTTCAAATTTAAAAGAGTATTGAACCTAAGGTATTTCTAGAAGTTGAAATGTGACCTAGGACTACAACTTTTAGATTCGAATATTTTCAAGTTTGTTTGGAAAATTTTGAACAAAATGTGCCTAAACCTAGCTACCCTGCACGCCACGACGTTCGCCCGGTACACGGTCACCACGTTGCCGCGTCACGACGTACCGCATGGCGCTGCCAGCCAATCGACACCAATGACGCGACCCGACGAGCGCCCACGCTGCCCAACCACCGCCCGAGCGCACCTCCACCCCCTGCAGCGTATTTTTCCCTACCCAACGGCCGCGCCGCGGTCACGTGCCATGGCCGCTGTTCGCTGCCACGTTCGGCCACCACACCGGCACTCGCGCTCTGCCTCTCACCAATGAGACAAGACCATACGAGCTCCTCCACTGGCTGTGCATCCGCGATGGCTAACCGCTGGCATCATCGCCTGCGTGCTAATGCTCGCCGGTGCCTGTGCTCGCCAATGCGCCGCTATGCCTCCATGAGCGCCCTTGGCACCCCTCACACCCTCAGCTGGCTATAAAAGCCTTAAACTGAGCTCACCGTCGCACCCACACACGCAACACACCGCCACCGAAGCTCTGCAGTGCCACCGCTCCCCCCTCACTGTCGAGACCTATCCTTCGACGCTCTCCACCACCTCCCAGCCCCTCCAGCAGTTCCCTCGTGCCCCACCGCAGCTCACCGAGCAACTTTCCTGCCACCAGCACCGTCGCCGGTGCCGGAATAGGAAGAGCTCCACCGCCGTTCGTTCCCTACCACGAACCATCATCGCTGGTCGTCCTCCGCCCTTGAGTCCCTAAGCGCCAGTCTCCCCGATGAGCACCCCGTCACGCCTATGCCCTTTCCCGCCCGAATCCTCACCGGAGTCGCCGCCGGCCGAGCAAAGTGTAGGGATTTGATTCTTTGCAGGGTCCTTAGTGCAAAGTGTAGGGACCGATTCATGATTGTTTGAAAACTCCAAGGACCCCCGCGTAAAAGTGTCTTTACCTTTTCTGATTTAAATTTTATTTAAATGGCCTAAACTTTGAAAAGGCATAAGTAAATGCAGAAACTTGATAAAAATACCAAACTAACTTTGTTAGAATCAGCGCGTAGTGTAGTTTCAAAGAAAAATACCTTTGCACATGTTACTATTGTATATTTTTCTCTATTATTTATTTCTTGTTTCAGCCATTAAATACATAGTAAATCACAGAAAAATAGTAAAATAGACAAACCACTTTTGTTAGCTTTGTTTCAGAGGTCTTGTGCCTACACAAATGGTTAGGACCCTGGTTTAGATGTTTATGCCATAGTTTGAGAATTATCCTTGAGAACTAGTGCATAATAAATGGAATAGGTCAGAGAAAAATATAAAACCACTTGGGTTCGATTGTATGTGAGACATACTTGCTAGGAAAAATATTTTTTCACTGTATGAAACTTGATGAAACATGCCTAAATTTTTGTACAATTCTAAATGAAGGGAAGATATGGAAAATAGATGTCCTTCACCAAAAATCATGGAAAAATCACAAAAGCCTCTTGCACACCAGTGTAACCTCCTGTACAAATATTAGAGACAAACTTCTAATGGAACTTGAGTCAAAAATAGATCCCTATAATCTGACATAGGGTATCTTTTTAATTTTAATTAATTTTGTAAAAGTTCAATGCATCCCACAATTTTACAGTAGCTCACTGATGTGATTAGGAAGCCTCTGTAAACTTTTCAGAACCATATCTTATTAGAAGCTACCAGAAACATTTATGGAGGTTAAACTAAGAAAAAGGAATAAAAACAATTAGTTAAAGAAAAGGGCAAAATGGTAAATGCACTAAGGTACACAAAAACATTCAGAAACAGGATAACATTCGAAATCAACCTTGAGCAACCCTAGAGTGACCCCCACCTTTTTTTGTGAAGTCTAAATTGTAAAACCTTATATGTGTACAGAATCACCATCAACGTCAACCCTGGGTTTTATATCACAGCACACCCTACTGCATGAAGATAATGAAAGTTTAGAATTTTGTTTAGGTGAATGTGGTCGAAATGCAGATTTACACTTCAGTAATAATTCATGGTTGCATCCTGCATGTGAAAGCTTGGAAACTTGAACTATTGCATATGCATCATGTGTAGAATCGAATCTTGCAGATGGAACGTACGAACTGCTCCCGACAACCGATGTAGTACCTGCCAAGCTGCAACACATTGAGGCTGAGTAGGAGATTAGCGAAGCATCCAACAAGCTCCCCACTAACTTAGGACAAGAAGGCAAGCCCCAGAGCATGACCCTGGTTTCTAAAATTGTGCACTACTTATGCTAGTTATGTTTGTGCATTAAGTTTATAGGAGTTGCTTGAAACCTTAGTCGCATGATCCTAGGTACCTATGTGCTGAATACTAGTATGTTAAGTCGTGTAGTTGCTATGCTAAATAGGGACACGGTAAAAGTCGAGTGATTTAATTTCATGTCACTCGCGAGCTATAGGAGTTGCTTGATTACTTATGTTGCAACAATAAGGATTGATGGGCGGGGCTGGGCTATATGTTCTATTTTTGTGGATGTTGGATTGCCCCGTCTGTCTAGTGGAAAACTGCTAAGGTCAAGATGTGTTAGAATAGTGGTCAAGTGTTTGAAAGTACTAATATCATACCTAGTATGGGATGGGGAAGCTTAGTACCTGATTGAACCAGCATGGACCTTTACCCCACTCTCCCTGGAACCGAGTTCCCATGAGGCCTCTTGTGGGTACAAGTGCAGCCTCGGTACGGCGTTGTTCCGGGACCGTTGGGGCATTGTATGCCAAGGGAATTGGGCTCTGGACAAATGCCGTCAATTGATGGTGACAGCTGATATGTGTGAACCCGGCGCGACAGTAGCATATATCGTGGGGTTAGGTTCACCTTGCAAGGTTAATAACTCGATTCGAATTATCAGCCTCTCACAGTTTGAGACTACTTGACTGCACTTCTACACTGAGTAAGAAGTGGAATAAAGGATGATTATTTAATACCAATGCTTGAATTAATTTCTTGTAAAAAATACTTGTTTAGAATAGGTGCTTACCTAGAATGGTTAATCAACTAGAACCTGGTGCTAAAATTTGAAAGTAAGGACCTACTTTAGATGCTTTTGGCAAAACAAACCCCTCAATCAAAAAGCCTTGCATGTCTAGTAGTCAGTGGAGTAGTTACCACCTGATGGGTAAATCTTGTTGAGACTCATCCTTGCTTGTGGCTTTACTTTCTGGTAACTTAGATGTTGAGGAGTTTGTTGCTTGTGTAACTTGGCCGACCCAGCTACCTTCGGGTCGGACGGTCGAGTGGGACCCATCCTCAGTCGGTGGGAATCGTGGTAACTGATGTCATGGTAGGCTTCACCATGCCATTGCTGTATCGACGCTAAACTTTCGCTTTATTTTCCGCTACTTGAACTCTGAAAACTTTACTTATATGCATTATGAACTACTGTGGTCTAATCATTGAAGTAGGGACCTGTATTAATCTATCTAGATAGTTGTAATATCTGGACTCACCTTCGTGTGAGTATGCTTTATTTTGATCCAAGACAAGTGGTTTATCGGGTACAACCCGACAGACTGCCGAATTGACTTGATTAAAGTGTGGTTCGCATATGAGGAGATGTTGAGAATACTTTAGACGGGTTAATTTGGGTGGTTCTGCCACAAGCTGTTTATCGCCGTTTGATCTGGTAGTAGGGGTCCATTTCTGCAAATTTTTGGATCATCTATTTATTTCTACAAATTTATAAAATAAAAAATAAAAAAATAAAAAAATTCCAAAGATGAAGAGGGAGGTATTGGGTACAGCCTTACGGGCCTTTTGCTCTTGGGCCGCTTGGGTGAGCTGCTGCGGATTTCCTATCCATCTTTAGGTAGATAGATAACCAAATATCTATAACCAAGCAGTAGCCCAATAATTACCCCATAACAGCTCGACGAATTATCTCAACATTTTAGATGAACTATATCAACATTTTTACATAAAAAAGTTGCTGAATGTCAAAAAAATGTTCGTCAATAAAAAAAGGTTGGTGTTAGTGTTTTATACTCGGCAATCTATCGAGGGGTATCCCGAGGTAGTAGATTGGTTGGTGGGGGATCGCCGAACCTGGAACTCGAAGGTAAAAGTGAGGACACAAGACACAAATTTATATAGGTTCAGGCTGCTAGAGTAGCGTAAATACCCTACGTCCTATTTGGAATATTGTATATTGCGCCCTGCGCTTGGGTGTTTCGGTGTTGAGGATTTGGTCCTCTATTGTGATTTTATGAGGTCTTCGCCTACCGATCTAGGGAACCCTACGACCCTCCTTTATATACTCTGGGGGTAGGATTACTAGTTGGTTACAAGGAGGAATCCTAGCATGATTACATGGTATGAGTTCTTGTAGGATTACAGAGGAATCCTAGTAGGAGTCTGTCTTCTTCCTTCCTTGTGGGTACTGGGGATCTATCCCCGACAAGGCCCCGAGTGCTTCATAGTCTGAGTGTAGCCTTTTCAAATCCTCGCCGAGTTGTTTTGGTGCTCTTCAAATACTTTGTCTAGCTGAATCTTCAAAGTTCCTCAAAGATGCCATGAGGGTATGGTGTGCTCAAGCCCTTGATACTCTTGATTTTGTAATCTTCATCTTTGGGATGTGATACGGAGGGTGACGGAAGTTGCACTCCATATGGACTAGCCCCTGAGCCTTAGGTTGAATCGAGGAATCAGGCTGAGGGTCAATAAAATCTTGAATCTTCTTCTTTCATCCTGAACAACTGTTGGGTGTAGCTTATCAGCCCACGAGCCTTGGAATGATTAAATAATCAATCCGAGGGTCTTTATTCTTCACACAAATCATCATCCGAGTTGTATTGCGGCATCACGTCCCCGAGCTTACGCGCCAGGTGAGCCGTAGAAGCCACGTCGAGTAGTTATTGGTGCTTAGCTCCCGAGCTTGGAACCTACTTAGCCATTGGAAATATTCGGAGTAGTAATTGGCACTTAGCCCCCAAGCCTGGGAGCTACCGGAGCCATTGTAGGTACACTGAGCGTCCTGGAGAGTCATCGCTGAAGCTTGACCTACAAAAAGAAACGAATAGGTTATGTAGAATAATTATAGAATTTGGAACTGCTGAAATTTATTCAGTGATGAATATAAATGTTGTGTGTCATGCTCTTGTTTCTACCATATTTATCTTGAGTAGTTAGCCTGTTACGTTTAGGCTCTTAGTCCTTGTTTAGCCATTGCCACTGCGTGTGAGATCTTTGTCTCATGTACGCGTACTGGCACCGATGCTATGGAGATCTTTGTCTCACGTCCTAGCGTTTAGGCATGACAAAAGATCCGAGGCTTTCACGAATTGAGGCATGTTTTGCTCGAGTAGATTAACAACCACTAAGAGAAGACTTTTAAAATAAGTAGTCGGCATTGCGACAAAAAGAGTGCACGATTGCGCTTAAAGTAGTCATTGAGACTTTTCAGCCTTTTGGCGAAGAGAGCGTGTGTTGCCACGCAAAGGATTTATACCTCCTTAGGGTGTAGCCGTTATGAGCCTCCAGCACTCAGTGCACCAAACTCGTGGTCCTAGCCTCCAAAATTCGATGTACCAAGCCTGTTGTTGGAGCTTCCGGAACGCAGTGCACAAAACTCGTGGCTATAGCCTCCGTAATTCGGTGTACCAAGTGAAAGTGCATCTAGGCCCCTAAGTGGGTTTTGGTGAATTGAATGACAAAATGATTAAAGGACTAACTTGTTTACTTAAGATTGTGAGCAGGATTTTATTTTCATATTTATGATATGATATTGTCTCTTAAGATAAATGTGTATTATATGGCTCACAACAAAGAAAAGAAAGCAAATGTGTGATCCCGTGATGAAAGTGTATGATCAATGACAAGCAAAGGTGAAGTAAAACTTGGGGATATGCTTGATGGTTGATCTATTAGTTTCCAAATCATGTGATAGCATGATTGACAAGTAAAAGGATCATCAAGAAAAGAATAGTGATATTCCCAAATGGATATTGCAAGACTTCAAGAGTATATGAGAAAAAGACATGAGTTTATGTGCTATATATTGGTCTTACTATGGGAAGCTTGCAAATCATGAGATATTCTTTATCAATCAAGAACAAGCATTTGAAGAGGATTTCAAATGGGATTTCATTGTTGATGTCAAAGCAAAGCTAAACTCAAAGTGGCAAGAATAGGTGAAGAAATCAAGCGAGATACTAGAGCGAGGGACTAAGCAAGCTTTGGACAAGTGACAGCTTGGGCCATGTGCATTTTTCTAAGGTGAAGTGGCTAGTATCCGGGGGGTTTCGAAGTATCATATCTAGGCCTTACTGAGGGAAGCAATGCAATGCATTCAATCTAGCGTGATTGGTAAAATGGAGTGACTAAAGGATTCAAGTATATCTTATCATGAACAAGGGAAAATCCTAAGTCACTAGCTCAAGATGGATGTTCTCAAGATGATAGCTATGTTAAGAGCCCTCAAATGACTATTGATCGAAGTATGGCATGGATGAAGACTTTCAAGCTCAAGTGGAGGATATAGAGTTTATATTTATTCTTGAGTATAGGTATGCCGTACTATCAAGAGGGATGCAACATTAGCTAATTGACAACACCAAAAGTGATGTTAGTTCACCTATGTGAGATTGGCCTTAAGAAAACCCTTGAATGAGCTAAATGTCCCCACTCAACTAACAATAGATGTTTCAACTAGTAGATGAACTTTAAGTGAGTGTTTGAGTATTTTGGGGCTAACTTAGCCAAACCAGTCTACCTAGTTTGGCAGACCAGTCCTACCGGTCTGGGGATCAGAGAGCAAATAGCTAACTCAGGCAAACCGGCCTGACCGGTTTGAGGGCAACGGCTAGTTTTCAAACTAGACCGGTCTGACCGGTCTAGCAACCGGTCTGACCGGTTTGACCTGCCCCAACGGCTAGTTTCTGGTTTGTGGGGTTATATATACCCCTTAGCCTCCTCCTTGAGGAGCTGCTAGTTCCACACGACTTGAACGCCATCTAGTGACGAGAAGAGCTCTCCCCAACCTCTCTTTGTGAGACTTGAGTGATTCTTGAGAAATCTTTGAGTTGGGTTGAAAGAGTGATCTTGTGTGAGCATTAGTGAGTTGAAAAGAGCAATCCATAGCTTAAGCACTTGTGGTTCCTATTGAGAAAGCCTTTGAAGCATTTGTTACTCTTGGAGGTGTGCCTCCTAGACGGCTAGGTGTCGCTGGCTAGCTCCCAAGATGTGGTGAGCAGCGGCAAGTTTGTGAGGGCTGCGATCTTGTCTCCGTAAGGAAAAAGATCAACTAGTAGAGACGAGTAAAGTGGTTGAAAGAGACCTGGCTTGTTGGAAGGGAGTTGAAATAGACTCGTATTCCAATAGGTTCCTCAACAGAGACGTAGGATTCATTGAGTTGAATCTGAACTTCAGATAAACAAATCCTCGTGTCTTCATTTTGATTTGCTTCACTTCTTGATTTCTAGCAATTTACTTGTGCTTCCGCTTCGATCTACTTGGGTGTGCTTTTCTTATGTGCAGGGACTATTTTTCCCTGTTGGAAATCATCTATAAAAGCCACCCTCTAAGTTTTGTTGCTGCTAGAAGTCAAGGAGGGACTCGAGCAGCACTTGAGTATCACCCTGCCTGGACCAGTCTGACCGGTCTGGTAAACCGGTCTAACCGGTTTAGCCTGGGCAGTGCTGCTGAGTGGGTTGAAGTTTTATAAATTGATCATCTCACCTATTCACCCCCCCTCTAGGCGACATCTTGGTCCTTTCAATTGGTATCAGAGCTTGGACTCACTTTCAAGCTTAACTGGCATGAGAAAAGATGTCGAAACCATATGAGGTATCATGTGAGCCACTTGCTTGCGATGGTTGAAACTACGCTTCTTGGTCTGCTCATATACTTAATGCATTTAGGACCATGGGTCCATCTGTTGAGCAAATTTTAGTTGCTAGCATTCTTCCTCCGAATTTTGACATTGACTATATTGATTAGTCCAAAATCACTCAAGAGGAGTTAGATTGCACGCAACTCAATGCTTGTTATACTAACCTCTTGCGTAGCAATATTTGTGAAGATCTTCAGGATATTATCTTTAATATTTAAGAAGTTCATAATGATTCACATCTCATTTGGGCACTTCTCATAGAGACATATGCAACACCCGAATGTGATGATGAAGAGCAAGTAGAGGAGAAGCCACTTGAAGAGTGCACTACATCACTAGAAATGAGCACTGATTCTCAAGTGTCACTTCTCATTGTAGAAGGCCAAAGAAGTCAAGACACAATTCCTCTAGAGGAACCGGTCAAACCAGTTGGGACATTCGGTCAGACCGGTTCAACTAGGGAAACTGAAGCCGTGGGTGCCATAGGTGTTTGTCAAGGTTCAAGCCAAGCTTCATCTCTTCCAGAATCCATTTCATCAAATGATAAAGTTGAATTGTGCTTGATGGCCAAGGAAAAGAAGAAGAAGGACAACAAGGGGGAAAGGCAAAAGATTGAGTTGCCAAGTTCTTTGGTTAAAGAACTTCAGCTCCTCAAATCCGAACATGCCTCCTTGGTCTGTAAGTATGATTCATTGGCAAACGATTATGCATGTGCTACTGAATCTCTATCTTTTGTAGCATCTTTAGAAAAAGCTAATGAAGTGCTCATAGCTCAACTTGAGAAGCTCACTAGTGAACATATGGATTTGAAAGCTATTCACAAGGAACTTGAGTGTTCCCATGAAAAGCTTGTGGAATCATATGCTATACTACATATAGCTCATGAGGTTATTATAACATCGGTAAAATCTATTCAAACTCTCTCACACACATGCTCATGCTCACAAGTCAATGTCGATTTATCTTGCACTAAACTTTGTTGTTCTCAAGCAACCCAATCTAGTATTGAGCATGTATTTGTAGAATCTTGTAATGACCTCATTGCTCAAGAAAAAGATGAACTCATCCAAGAGGCTGAAAGGCTCAAGAAAGACTTGAGTGAGTTGAAAGGGAAGAGTCAAGTGCAACCTTCTCATGATAACTGTGAAATTATGGTGAAGAAGCTTGAGAAGGGATCAACCGTCACTTACTCAGCTCCTCAACTACATCTCAAAATCAGCAAGAGCAAGATTCAAGAAAAGAACAAATTTGAGCATGTCAAATGCTTCAATTGTTCAAAAATGGGGCACTTTGCATCCACATGCTCCACCAAGCTCAAGGGTAAGGAAGCTCTCTCCAAGAGGCAAAGAAGTCTTGCCAAGAAGAGGGTATGTTATGGATGCAATGAGAGGGGATATATTGGTGTTACATGAACTATTGCTACAGGTGATGGTGGCTCTGACCTAGACCGATCAGACTGGTTCCCCAAACTAGTCAGACCAGTTAGGACCAAGGCAGTCTCTCCTCACTGCAGTAAGAAGAAGGAACTCACCTCTTCAACCAACATGCCCAGAAGCAAGCATAGGTAAGAAAAGCAAGAAGATACAATTAGGAACAAAAATCGTATTTGCTACACTTGCCAACAAAAGGGTCACATGGGTAAGGATTGTACAAATGGTAACACTTTCAAGTCAAACCTTGTCCATTACAATTTTAGTAAACTTAGGAATCACAAAGTTGGTACTTATGCTATAAGAGTGACTGGTTCACCTTGAACTAGCATAAGGTCCATTTGGGTTCCTAAGCATCTTGTGGCTAACCTTGATCGACCCAATAAGGTTTGGGTACCAGAGAATGCTTGCTGAACTTGGAGGACAGTCGGGATGCATTGGACACTTGGCTAAGATAAAGGAAATCAAAGATGTATCAAATGGCCAAGTGAAAAGCTTTCATGTTAAATTTACATAACCAATGCCATCCCAGTAACTAGTGCTTAATGTCATGCCTTAGTCACTCTCATCTTCTTGTGAACATTTGTGTGTTACAACTTACAATCATTGAGCTAGTAAAACTCATGAAAGTGACTTTGACACATTTATGAAATTTATTCTCTCATACCATATGATGGTTTTAATGGCTCTCTGGGAGAGCATATGTCTTGTCCTCATGCAGAAATCTATACAATGACCGATTCTTTAATTCTTGGAGCAAGACATAATCAAGGTCATCAGACCAGCCAATTCCTAGCTAGGCCACTCTGACTGGTTTGACTAATCGGTCGGCCTTGAGTAGAAAAAACCCAAGCTAGCGGAACTTCTAACCCAAGGATGGAACTTCAGATAACCACCGGAAGTTTCAGCAAACTTCTGGCGGAGGGTGCTCAGGAAGTTGGATTTATTTTCATCAGAACTTCCGACTCACCATAGGAACTTTTGACAAACTGCTCAAACCTCAACTTAGGTAATGATGACCATGCATTGTTGGTAATAAAAATCTTTGGCACAGTTTCACTTGATAAAAACTATCTATGTGCCTTGACCAAGATTGTGAATAATCTCCTCTATGTCTGTCAAAGGATTCAAATATCTCTTGCACTAATTGAGGGGGAGCTTATTCAAATGCTTGTGTCACTTGTGGGACTAACAATTTCTTCTAGTGATCTTGTAGTCTCGTATACTTGTGCACTTTATGCTATCTCATATTTTCATGCTATGGCTAAGAAAAATCCAATGAGAGCTAGCATCCTGGCTAAAATTAAATATTCACAAGAATGGATGGCTAAAGCAAAAGGTATGCTCTCATGTACTCTTATTTCTACCTTTATGCATCTAGGCCTTTTTCTCAACCTAGTGTGTGCACTTGCATGTAATCATTTCAAGTTATCCTTTGTGTACCACTTTTAGATACTTAGTTCATACCTTCCTTAAAATTGACCTTGTGTCATGTGCTTTCATCTAGTGTAAGGTATGAGCTAAATATACTAAAATTGATTATTGACTTGAATTGGTTGCATGATCTTTGTGGCATAGGATAGAATTTTGGAAAACTCAACTAGCATGTATAGGAAGTGTGATTATTTTGAAAATATTTGGCTCTTGGTTTCTGTGACTCAATTGACCTACTTGTGACTATTATTTACTTTGATTGATTGATGGCTAGTCACAAGTGGTGAGATTTTATCAAGTCTATAAATCTTTCTCTATGTCTCACATCTCTCTTGGAAGAATCAAGAAGTGATGGCATACTTGGATTATCAAAAACTTCTTCTAAGACACGTCAACTTTGGACCAGTATCTATCTAAAATTTTATGTCCAATCTTGTGAGAAAGAGTGGGACCAAGATCTCTCAAAGCTCAACCCTTCTTTGGCCGGTTACCTAGACCGGTTTGACTGGTTGACCCCAGGAGTTATCACTTTTACCCTCCTTCGAGGTTTTAACTGTAAAATTTTATCCTCTCATACCCTTTCACCACTAACACCTTCTCCTTTTACCCGTGCTCTCTCTCCTGAGCGCCCCTTCACCGACCTCTCTTTCCTCTTGGAGATTTGAGGAATCAACTAAGAATTGCTCGCCCCTTTGAAGGATTCAAGTCTCCCAAGGCAGCCTAACTGGTTCCCCAACCGGTTATTTGGATATCCCTTGAGTTCTTCTCTCTAAAGGTATTCAAACCTCGTTCTTTCCTGATCTATCAACTCCATGAGTAGATTTGAAATTCCTTTGGTGAATCATGTCCTAGCAACCCTTAGAAGCTATTCCTAGAATATCTCTCAAATCCGTTGGCTACATTGTTGGGATTCACATTTTAGGGTTGGACTGGCAAGACCGGTTGGACCGGTCAGGCAGACCGGTCTGCATAGTCAAACCCTAAATCGTGTTTTTCATGTGTATGTTCAACTTATCTGCATAGGAATGCCTCTAGAACTTAAATTTACACTTCTTAGTTGATCTGGCTGCTAAGGATTGGTGATTAGAGCCATTGGCTCATTTCTAGATGCAACCGGTCTGACCGGTTGCTCAAGCCGGTCTAACCGCTTTGGCCAAAAAATGCCCCAATTGTTCTGGTTCATGACTCTTTCAACCATTTATCCATCCAATCTTTTTTCTTGTGTCTTATGCAATCTTTGTCATATATTTGTGACTCAGGATAAGCAGCTATGCCTAAGGGACCTCATGCTAAAAGAGTCAAAAAGAGAAGAGAAGAGGAACCGGTTGTCAATGGAAACAGTTCTAGATCTTTGAGGCTGAGAGGATAGAAAAGGGCCCCTGTTGATGATGAGATTGAAGAAATTGAGGAAAGTGAGAGGGAGGCAAGTAGTGATGACAGTGAGGAAGAGAAATATATTGTCAAACACCACCATGATAGGGATCCAGCTAGTAGTGATGACGATGGCAATGATGGTGGAAATGGGAATAATGATGATGATGGAGAGGATCAGGAGGAGGAGGATGTGGGTGAAATAGATATGCCCACTATTCATACTATCCCATTCATAGAGGGCCTACTAATTATTTTGGGGATGGTATGACCGAGATAGCAAAGAAGCTAAGGAGGGAGGATCCCTATAGTGTGTCTAGGACTGCTCATGATTATAGATTTTGGAATTCTTTTCAGCAGGACTTCTATACCACAGTTATTCTAAAGCACTCTAAGATCACTCATGAGGCACAGTTGGTAGATTGGGATTATATGAGCTAGAAAAATTACCCAATCTTCAATGAAACCATAGAAGCTTGTGCAAACAAAAGAATCAAACATCTCATGGGTTTCAAGCATAGTTGGAATAGGGAGATCATTACACAGTTCTATGCCACTGTCTACTTTGGATATGTTGCAAATGAGCGGGCTATGTTTTGGATGACAGAGGGTGAGAAGTACCATATTACTTATCCTGCTTTTGCATCAATGTTCAAAGTTGGAGATGATGATGCTCATCCTAAGCTCCATGATGAGGGTGTTCTTGAGACATTAAAGATGCACTTCATGTATCCCAAGAACAAGAGAGAAGATTGGGGGAAGGTAAAGAGCCTATACACCTTTTATACTATCCTAAACCAGCTGCTTAGAAAGACCCTCACTCCTAGAGATGGAAATCCCTCAGATATCACTCTCTTCGAAAGGAACTTGATGGTGGCTTTGAAACCAGGTGAGCCTCAATTCAGTGTGGGTGACTTTATTTGGCAAGAATGGAAGAATTTATCAGAAAATCCTCAGAATATTTGCAGCTATGGTCCCTACATTATGTAAATGATTGAGAAGGTGGCAAAGGCAAAATTCCCTAGTGATGTGCAGCACAAGCCATTGAGACCTCCTTTGAGTAAGACTCCTAGGATTCCATCTCCTCCACTAGAGGAACCTGAAATACAATAACAAGGGGCACAAGGGCTTGAGCAACAGCAGGATCATCAGCCAGCTGGTGCCCAGGCAGGGACCGGTCTGATTGGTTCTCCTGACCGGTCCAACCGGTTGGCACCTGGGCAGCGCAGCCACTTGCAATGGCAGCATGAGAAGCCCTCCTCTCCTATGAAAAAGTTCATAAACTTTCTGGTGGGCATGTGTAAAAATCAGAGAGACATTGAGGTAGAACAATGAAGGCAATGGAGAGGTACTAAGAAAGAAAGAGATTCAATTAAGATGATGCATAACCATATGAATCTTCAGCCTCCTCACTCTCCTATTTCTCCATCACCTCTAGAAGTTGAAATCCCATCAGTTGAGGCAAGAATTGGAGAATACATGACATCCGGATACTTTGATCAGTAAGGCAGCATGTTCTATCCGGATGTGGGAGGTTCATCCTCAGCTCCTCCACCTTCTTAGCCTCACACAGCAGAAGGATTAGAGGCTTTTGTCACAGATCAGAGTCTGAGTGCTCATGGAGGTGTCTATCCATGTTATCGGGGATCCACCTTTGGTCCATTTGCAGTAGCTTCATCTTCAGCACCTCCTACAGACACAGTTGGGTATGCAGCACAGGCTATCTTTAGTGCTCCTCCTCCTCCTCCTCCTCCTCATTCATCGGCCCAATGACTTTGTTGGCCTGAGGACTCGCCTGAGGATCAGTGACTACAGCTACATCTTCTCCAGGCCCTTTAATGGACGCTTGATGACAAAGGGGGTGAAGAAATGGATTAAAGCTTTATCTTTAGAGGATTAAAAGTGCATCTAGGTCCCTAAGTGAGTTTTGGTGAATTGATGACAAAACGATTAAAGGACTAACTTGTTTGTTTAAGATTACAAGTAGGATTTTATTCTAATATTTATGATATGATATCGTCTCTTAAGATAAATGTGTATTATATGGCTCACAACAAAGAAAAGAAAGCAAGGTGTGATCCCATGATGAAAGTGTATGATCAATGACAAGCAAAGGTGAAGTAAAACTTGGGGATATGCTTGATCTATTAGTCTCCAAATCATGTGATAGCTTGATTGACAAGTAAAAGGATCATCAAGAAAATAATAGTGACATTCACAAATGGATATTGCAAGACTTCATGAGTATATGAGAAAAAGACATGAGTTTATGTGCTACATATTGGTCTTGCTATTGGAAGCTCACAAATCATGAGATATTCTTTATCAATCAAGAACAAGCATTTGAAGAGAATTTCAAATGAGATTTCATTATTGATGTCAAAGCAAAGCTAAACTCAGAGTGGCAAGAATAGGTGAAAAAATTAAGCGAGATACTAGAGCAAGGGACTAAGCAAGCTTTGGACAAGCGACAGCTTGGGCCATGTGCGTTTTGCTAAGGTGAAGTGGCTAGTATCTGGGGGGGAGGGTTTCGAAGTATTATATCTAGGCCTTACCGAGGGAAGTAATGCAATGCATTCAATCTATTGTAATTGGTAAAATGGAGTGACTAAAGGATTCAAGTATATCTTATCATGAACAAGGGAGAATCCTAAGTCACTAGCTCAAGATGGATGTTCTCAAGATGATAGCTATGTTAAGAGCCCTCAAATGACTATTGATCGAACTATGGCATAGATGATGACTTTCAAGCTCAAGTGGAGGATATAGAGTTTATATTTATTCTTGAGTATAGGTATGTGGTACTATCAAGAGGGATGCAACATTAGCTAAGTGACAACATCAAAAGTACTCTTAGATCACCTATGTGAGTGTCGGTGTTTTAGACCGGCAACCCGCCTAGGTGGTACCCTAGGTGGTCTTTTGTGCAGCGGGTGTCGTCGAGAATCAAGGAGTCGATGATCACGCAAGGAACATGATTTAGACAGGTTTGGGCTGCTAGATCGCATAATACCATACATCCTATGTGTTGGTTGTATTGAACTTCTTTGTCGTGTCTAGAGGGGGTCCCTGCCCACCCTTATATAGTCGGGGGAGCAGGGTTATAGGGTGGAGTCCTAGTCGAACACGGTTATAGAGTTCTACTCCAAATCGGTAGAGTAGTTTCCTTGTGCATTTTGACTAGTCTTCAGGAGTCCGTGCAGGCTTAATTACCCTACGGTGTAGCCTCCATGTCCTGATCATGTCCGAGTACATCCCTGAGTGGGCCGTACAAGGCCTACTCGTGGGCCCGGGGATGTATGCCCGACAAGCTCCCGAGTACTTTGTAGTCGAGAGGAACAGCTCTGAGTACTTGAGGACGCCACCCGAGTTCCCCTTGGTGCTAAGTTCTAGACGCGTCCAATCCCTCGAGTACTGGTGCTGTTGCATGACTGGAAGGTACTCCCAGTAGTCCCTGATGTTTGCTTCGAGTAACTTTCACCTTGAAACTTTTTTTATATAGTAGTGCGATGACAATCGCACTCCATATGGAGTAGCCCCCAAACCTTAGGTTGAATCGAAGAATCAGGCTGAGGGTCAAATTTGTGATTTCACTCTGACTTATGTAGTCTTCAGAAAAAATAAAACTTTATCCAACGGGTACGGTATACGCAGCCCCCGAGCACTTGGGCGATTACTTGTAGTCGATGAACAGGTCAGACTTTTGGCCAAAGTATCCGTTGGACATTATGGTAGTAAACTGATTTATATCTGACCGTTGCTTGATTGACGCTTGGAATCTGGAGATGTTGCTGATATAATAGCGGGGCCCAGCGGTGATTAGCGGTACGTCATTTTTAGCAGATCTGTAATTTGTGCCCCTTTCCTGTGCATCCAATGCCGCCACTCTTCCCTGCGCCGCCGCCACCATTGTTGCTCTTGCCTGGCCTCGGAGAGAGAGATCTATTGCAGCTCCTTCCCTCCATCTTTCTAGGGATCGACTGATGCGCGTCAAGAAGATGGGGAAGAAACCCGAGAAGACCCAGGGGGAAGCCGCGGCAACTAGTAAGTTGAGATCTAGATCCAAGAAGGGCAAAGAGCTTACGCTGCCGGCGCCAAAGTGTGGCCCAGTAAATCAGACTCCACCGTCGCCCCCTGGGATCACCTGGTAGCACTCCGTGATGAAGGAGCCTGCGATCCAGGCTTTGGTCGACGTGAAGCTTCTTCAACCAAAGGTTGAACTTGAGTGGAGGCTTGCATATGGGAATGCATGGCAGTTTGAAGAGCACCCAAAGGAGACAGTCATGCTTGCTCATTTCGTCGAGAGAGGGCTAGCAGTGCCCACTTCCGACTTCTTCAGAGGCATTCTTGGGTACTACAACCTTTAGTTAGTTCACTTGAATCCGAATGGTGTGCTTCATATGGCTATCTTTGTACACTTGTGTAAAGTGTACCTGGGTGTTCTGCCTAGTCTTGATCTTTTTAGGAAGTTGTTTTGCTGTAAACCGCAACCTAGTATGACTAGGATAGAGGTGTTTGGAGGGGTTGGGTTTCAGCTGAGGAACTCGAGTGCTTATCTTGAGTATGACCTGTCCGACTCCCATGGCGACTGGAAGAAGAGATGGTTTTATATTGGTAATCATGATCCTGTCTTGCCAGTAGTCACCGACCATGCTTCAAAGCATGCGGACAATTGGGTGAGCGAGCCCGAGGACACCCCTGAGATTACTGACCTGCTGACTCAGATTGCCGAGTTGAGGTCTTTGGGTTTAACTGGCATCAATGTGACGGCCAGTTTTCTCAAGTGGAGAGTTCAGCCCTTGCAACAACGAGCTCACTCAGGCTCCGAGTACTTGAATTTTGATGACCTATCACAAATGTCCCTTGAAGACGTATCTGATGACGATGTGGAGGCATTGTTGGGCAAGTTATTTAAGAACTATCAAGGGGTACCAGTACTTCCGGGAGTTCTTCATTAGTTTGATGGTTGGTATGGACCAACAAAGGTATGTTCCTTCCTTTGCTTAATTTGGGTAGTCGAGGGCATAGTAACACTTTTTCGAGTAACAATTGTTGGCTTGCAGTCCTGGGTGCTTTCCGGCTTCTTGCCATCATCTGAGGGTAGAGAGATTGCTGTGGTTGACACTGACAATGCTCCTTCTCCTCCTGCTAAGAAACAGCGAGTAGTGCAAAAAAGGCTGCTGCTAAGCCTATTTCATCTTCGTCGAGTTTGACCCCCGAGGGGTCACATAGTACCAAGGTACTTAGTCGTGTGTTGTATTCGAGTACTTTTTGGAAAGTCATTATTTTGCGGAACACTAATGATATTAGTCAGATGGAAAGGCCGACGACTTGACCATCGGCGGTGATGAGGCTACTTTTGATGAAGCAGTCGCAATTGCCAAAGACGCCATTATCAGTGTCGGCGCTGTTGAAGAGCTGCCTGTGGGGGTGCCACTTTTGAACTTAGAAACAGCAGCCTCCGAGTAGGTAGCGTCGGCGTCGGCAGCCCCCGAGTCAGTAGCCCCCATTCAGGCAGCGTCTGCGCCGGCAGCCCTTGAGTTGGTAGCCCCCGAGCAGGTTACTGAGTCATCAGTTGCGTCTTCTAAGCTGGCAGATGCCGTGAAGACACCGGTGGTGGCTGCTGGTGCCTTGTTGTCTGATGTTATCACCAATGGTGAGTACTCGATCTATTCTAGTAGTCGTGCATACGTAGTCTCAACCTTGGTTCCTTCAGGACTCGACGAAGGAGTGGAGATCGTTCCTCCCATGGCCCCTATAGTGCCGAGTATCCAACCAGCGGTAGCCGAGAAGAAACGTGTTCGATTGCCGCCGTGATCATCCCGGTGAGTTTTTATGTAATCTTTTCTTTTGATTGTTTTTGAACTCTGAAAAACAGATGATGATCTCGTGTTTTGATCCAGGGATGCTGAAGATACTATTCCTGTGGAGACAGGGGTGGAGGCTGGTCTACTGACTACGCTCTCTGGCCCCTTAGTCAATTTGTCAATGGATGATGCACCTGAGGTTGAAGACACAAGTCCTCTTGGTGCCACTATATCCATGCTGCAAGAGGTCATCCGCTCAGTGGAGGGCCCATCAGTTCCCTTGAGTTCTAGAGGTGTGCCGTCTTCAACGACTGCTGGTGGCACCTTGGCTTTGGTTGATGCAACTGAAGTGGGTGAAGTCGGCGCATCGGGTATGTTGCTGGAGTATGAACGCTTTTGAAGGGGAATTCCTTTGTATCCAATAATTACCCATGATTTTTTATTGTCAGGGGCTGTTGTGGGTGAAAATCCGAAGCCTCAAGTTGCTAAGAATACTGGGAGTCCAGTACTCGAGCTGCCATCAGAGTCGGAGTTTCGAAGAGCTATCCAAAGCTTTCAGGTGTGTATGAGCTATTTTCTTTGACTAATTATGTTTTGACAAGTCTTGACAACTTGTTTTGTGTTGCTTGCAGGACCTATATGATAGAGCCCAAAGAAATACTCTGGCTCTCCAGGAGCGCAGTGAAACCATGCAACGGGTGGCGCAATTGGAGCAAGAATGTAGCCGCCTTACAGAGTCCTTGAGAGTTCATGAGGAGGCTACAAAGTCTTTTGTAGTTGAGCGGAATGATCATGAAGTCCTCCAGGAGCGATTGGAGAATCGCTATAAATCTTTGAATAGGAAATATCAGGGCGAGTACTCATAATCTTTTGAGTATGTTTGACTATAGTGGTAGATTCTGATATGTGATGCTTGGCGCAGAGCTCAAGAGAAAAGAGGCTGCTGCGAGCAACCAACTACTTGATTGGAGAAACGCTCATGACCGGGTAGCTGATGAGGCTGCCCATCTCAGGGCATCACTGGCTGAGGCTTAGGCTGCCTATGAGCATGAGAGGAGCAGGAAGAACCAACATGGAGTAATGCTTGCTATCGCAATGGTGGCGTGTAGGGATCATGGTAGAAATATAGGCACACTTCAAAGTGAGCTCCAAGAGTTGACTAGTGCCGCCCAGGACGCAGTAAACGCCCTTGCTCCACTCGAAGGCTTAGCAATGCTGAGCCACGCTAATTAGTCAAGAGACTAAGATCTGTCCCAGGTAGAATTGCTGGACTTTGTAAGATTGTCTGCAAGCAAGTCCTTGCAGTAGTCAAATCATATTACCCTAGGGCAGACTTGTCGGCGGCTGGTGATGAGGTTGCTCGGAATTGCACGAAAGATGCTTATGCGCAGTATCTTGAGGAGGCTGAACCTATTGCCGCAAAGATGACCGAGTTTCTATCTTTGGAGGAGTCATAGTTCGAGTTGTAGTTTTGTTGAGTACTTTTGGGTGTACTTCAAACAATTCTCTATTAAATATTTTATTGCGAAGTCTGGATTCTGATTGTGATCAATGGTTTTGGCTGACTTTGTAGTCAGAAAATGCTTGAGTAGTCATAGCATCCGGTGTAGTCTTTAATTATTGGTGTTGTTGTTGACTACTCTGACCTTTTATTACTTTGTACTTTGAGAGGATGCATGGGCGAACTGTTCACTTTTGTCCGTTGTGGTTGAGTGCTTTCACGTGAGTGGAATAAAAAAAGCATCTGTCTGACCCTTGTCAGCATTTCAGGCTAGTCATCACAAACGAGCAGTCAGTAACTTCTGAGTAGTTGGTGGTTGTGGCCTTTGGCTATAAATAGGCCCCTGGGCGCTCAACCAAGGTCATGCTTCTTCGGTGTAGCGATGAATTGCTTTAGGTTGCTGTTGTTTGATAGTAGAAAGGCTTCAATGAGTGCCCCGATGCTAGAAGATTCCTCATAGATTAGATCCACTTTCCCTCCACATACTCTTGCGCTCGCAGGGATAGCCGCGATGCTAAAAGAATCCTCGTAGGATGGTTTGCCGCCTAGCTCATCTTGCAGCTCGTGATCCAGCCGAGTTCATGCTGGAACTTGTGAGTGATGTGTGATGAGTGCCACGGTATTTATCTGGCTCTCTGATCAGAGGTGGAGGTGTAGCATGCAGTGTGGATCTGTGCACTGAAGCTATCAAGGGAGCAGCTCAGGTAGTGCACTCCATCGTCTTGGTATTTTTCTCCCTTACGCTGCGTTGGGGATTCATCATTGCCGCCGTCGAGGGAGCGGCGGTGAAATTGTTCCTGGGGTTGTTAGGGAGGAGGACCAGGATATGGCTCCATATTGCGTAGCTTGTTGGAGGTATGCCCTAGAGGCAATCATAGAGATGATGATATTCCATTTGTATCCATGATTTGTATGTTGTGTTCATTGAATATCCATTGAAGGCTACTTGAATTGATTTGCAATTATGTGAATTGTATGTGAAACTCTTTACTTGTATGGTTATTCTAAAGTTGTCCCTAGTCGGAGTTCATGTGAGGACACACATGAATATTAGACTAGCACATGTATTAGTTGATGACTATGTTTCACAAGTCATGGATATGGAGATGTTGAACTAATAATGTGGACACATGTGGAGACATGTGCTAGGACTGACCCAACACGAGAAGTAGTTCTCTCTTTAAACAACATATACGCTTTGTCCTTAGACCTGAGATTGTCGCATGTATTCTAGATGTGGATCGACCTACTTAGGGGCTATCAAACGCTACGCCGTAACAGGGTAGTTATAAAGGTAGCTTTCGGGTTTGTCAAGAAGCATGCTATGAGACATGGTCAATCAAGATGGGATTTGCCCCTCTCTGATTGAGAGTGATATCTCTGGACCCCTCGAGTGATCGGATCCGAAAATGCATGGCCATGCTACGTACGGTTAAGAGTTAACCTACAAAGGGATTCCGAATCACAGAATCGAGAAAGAGCGGTCGGCTTGAAGCTAGACCAAATATCGTGAGGCAAAGGGAATAGCATGTATATTATGTTGTGATGGTTCGTCTGATATGATCTTCGTGTGCGTATAGGAGTTGGCACGTCTTGCTAGAGGCCGCTACCGACTATTGGGCCGAGTAGGAGTATTCGGGCCATGTCTATACGTATTCGAACCCATAGAGTCACACACTTAAGGGGCTGGAAGCCCAATTTGGATCTGATCTGAGTTGGATTAGGTTTAGAAGTACTAATGGGCCTCGGACCCAGAGGCCCGTCAGGAACCTCTATAAATAGAGGGGTGGGGGCGCCCTAGGGTTTACACCTTTTTGGCGAAACACACCTGCCGCGCCTCCCACGCCCTCGCCTGTTGCAACTCCCGGATCTAGCAGTCCGGCTTGCGACGCTTCCTCCCTGCACGTGTGGATACCTTGGAGGTGTTGCGCCTGCAGCACTTGGACGAGCCACGACGAGCCGACGACGAGCCGCGGCACCGGAGGCGATCTTGCTGCACGTGGACGAGCTGCTGAGGAGCTGCTGGACGTGATCGACTACGTACGACGACGTGATCGACTACGTACGACTACGTGATCGTCTTCACTGCATCGACGCATATCTACATCTTCCGCACCAGTAGTGCGTCGAGTGGTAATCCCGTGATCCTTATACGGCAGTTATTCCTGGTTATACGCGGTAGATTTTTTGAATTGCGCTAGTGTAGCCTACCTCGTATCACAACAGTGGTATCAGAGCCGTAGCTGCTTAGTTTTGGATTCGGGATGTGTGCATATGGAGATATGCGAGTTTTCCGTTTGATCTATGTCCTGATTTCGTTCCCTTGCTGCAATGGTAGTGTAACGACATACTCCTACCGGTCGGTTTCCGCCATCGGAGTTAAGTGATACACGTAAATCCAGTTGCAGTGAGCGAAGATCAATATGATTGGTCGAATCGAGATCCAGGGTCATACGCCAGGTGCATTAGATGTGCAATAGTAGATGAGATCTACTGCCGGGGTCGGGATTTTTGCCGTATGCGTATGCTTCGGTAAATCAGCCGTAACTTTTCAGTACGATCTCGGATCGGGGCGAATTTTATATGAAAATTGATCTACAGAAAAAGTTACACATGAAATTCAACCGCTTTGCTGTTTTCGGCGAAATTAGATTTCCCAAATTCGGCTTGGAAGATGGAGTTTCGGGCATCCGAAGTTTGGAACATTAGGACGCCTAACTCTGTTTTGCAGGATGTATGTATGTATCTTGTGATCAGTATGGCCCCCTTGTGTATGTGATGCATGTGTGTAACTCATTCGTGACCTGCGTGTCGCGCGTACGGCAACACGGCAGGAGCCATATGTGTTGTCACCTTATTGTATTTAATGGTCTGCGTACCAATCTGTGATGATCCAAGCAACTATGTAATCTTCATTACTAGATTCTTCACTAGCTATTAGGCGTAATAGCATGCTCTAGTTCTTGGAGGACTCATCACCAGGAGGATGGCGCACATGGAACATGGAGATGGAGATCACCATGGTGAACAGGTTCTATGGAGATGGAGATCACCATATGAAAACGGGCCATACTATGTCACAGCTGTGTGAATGCTATTCTGTTTATGTTTTACTTTCTGCATGCTGTGATGTTAGAAGTAGAACGATCCCTCACAAAGTTTAAGTTAATATGCCCTCCCAACTAAAACTTGCACCGTCCCATGTCTTGTACAGTTAGTGGTGGGTCTATGAAATTAGGGTGCCACTAGTTTTCCTTGACTAGACGGGTTTGTGTCGGACACTTACACGCATAAGGGTTGGTTTGCTTAACAAGGTTATCTTAACGGTTAAGGACCTTGGGGCATAAAGGTTGGGCGCCGAGACATAGAGATGTCACCCAACAACAGGAGTCATATGTGATATGATTAGCAAAAGTTGCTTACCGATCTACCTTGTTTGCTAGCGGTGATGCTAAAGCTCACTAGTAGACTTGTTAGTTGTGGATCCTGAATCACTAAGTTTCAATAGAGGGATATTGATTTTAGTGGGAGTAGATTCTGTTAAAATAGTTTAATGTAATTTGCTCTATTATGGATACGTTTGTCTTAGTGTATTTTGCATTACTTTTGTTGTAGATTAAATGGCACCTAGCAACACCACCACATCGTTTGCTTTGCGTTCGGTCCTTGAGAAGGACAAGTTGAATGGAACAAACTACTCGGATTGGATCCGTAACCTGAGAATTGTTCTCAGGGCCGATAAAAAGGAAGATGTTCTAGACACCCCACTACCATCAGTACCTGCTGATGATGCATCTGCTGCCGTTAAGGCTGCTTACAAGAAGGCATTTGATGCTAATCTTGAGGTAAGCTGCCTTATGCTTGCTTGCATGGAACCCGAGCTGCAGATGCAGTTCGAAACAAATCATGAGGCACACGATATGATCGTGGCGCTCAAGGACATGTTCCAGACACAGGCTAGGACCGAAAGGTTCAATGTGTCCAAAGCCTTTCTGGAGTGCAAGTTAGCAGAAGGCGCAGCAGTAGGACCACATGTAATCAAGATGGTTGGTTACACTCAGCGATTGGAGAAGCTGGGCTTCCCAATGGGCAAAGAGTTGGCCACTGACTTCATTCTTTCATCTCTTCCGCCTAGCTATGGGAACTTCATCTCGAACTACCATATGCATGGGACGGAGAAGGGTTTGAATGAACTGTGTGGTATGCTCAAGACAGCAGAGGTAGACATCAAGAAAAGCGCTAGTACCAGCCATGTGATGGCTATACAGAACAAGCCTAGCTTTAAGAAGAAGGGCAATTCTTGGAAGAAGAAGGGCAAGGCTGGAACGTCCAAGCCAAACCCAGCGCCCAAGGTTAAAGCTGGACCTGGACCTGCTCCAGACAAAGAGTGCTTTTACTGTCATGAACTTGGTCACTGGAAGAGAAACTGCAAGCAATACCTAGCTTCCTTGAAGAATGGCGGAAGTAAGAGTACTTCTACCTCAGGTACGCTTGTTGTTAATATTATAGACAACATATTTCTCGCTGATACAATTATTAATTCTTGGGTATTTGATACCGGATCGGTTGCTCATATTTGCAATTCGATGCAAGGAATGATAAGAAGTAGAAGCGTGGAAAGAGGAGAAGTTGATTTCCGCGTGGGCATTAATGCAAGAGTTGCTGCGTTGACCGTCGGGACGATGCAACTCCACCTCCCGTCAGGATTTATTATGGAGTTGAATAATTGTTATTTTGTTCCTAGTTTAAGTCGAAACATTTTATCTCCTTCATGCTTGATGAAGGATGGTTATTCATTTGCGAGTGAAAACAATGGTTGTGTGATCTCTAAGAATAATATGTTTATGGCTTTTGCACCCATTGTGAATGGATTATTTGTTTTAAATCTTGATGGTTCACCTGTCTGTAATGTAAGTGCTAAAAGGCCTCGGCCTAATGATTTGAGTCCTACCTACTTGTGGCATTGTCGTTTGGGTCATATAAGTGAAAAGCGCATGAAGAAGCTCCATTCTGATGGACTTCTAACTTCGTTTGATTTTGAATCATACGAGACATGTGAGGCTTGCTTGCTAGGCAAGATGACCAAGACGCCTTTCACAGGATTTCTGAGAGAGCAGTAGACTTGTTGGAACTCGTACATAGTGATGTATGCGGACCAATGAGCACGATGGCTAGAGGAGGATTCCAATACTTCATAACTTTCACTGATGATTTTAGTAGATATGGCTATGTCTACTTGATGAGGCACAAGTCTGAAACCTTTGAAAAGTTCAAGGAATTTCAGAATGAAGTTGAAAATCAGCGTGGCAAGAAAATTAAGGCCTTACGATCTGATTGTGGAGGCAAGTATTTGAGCCACGAGTTTAGCAATCATCTAAAGAGTTGCGGAATTGTTCCACAACTTACGCCGCCTGGAACACCTCAGAGAAACGGTGTGTCCGAGCGACGTAATCGAACTTTGTTAGACATGGTTCGATCAATGATGAGCCAGTCGGACCTACCGTTGTCATTTTGGGGATACGCTCTAGAAACAGCAGCTTTCACACTTAATAGGGTACCATCTAAATCCGTAGTTAAGACACCATATGAGGTATGGACTGGAAAGGTTCCCAGTTTGTCTTTTCTAAAGATTTGGGGATGTGAAGTCTTCTTCAAGCGACTTCAGTCGGACAAGATCACACCCAAGTCGGATAAGTGCATTTTCGTGGGATATCCAAAGGAAACTTTGGGATATTATTTCTACAACCGATCAGAAGGCAAAGTGTTTGTCGCTCGGAACGGGGTTTTCCTAGAGAAAGAGTTTCTCAAAGGAGAAAAGAGTGGAAAAACAGTGCATCTTGAAGAAGTTCAAGATGAGCCGATCGGGCAAGAACCAATGAGTGATGCTAATGTAGCAGAACAAGTTGAGATACCCATGGCAAGAGAAGCACCGCCACAACCACGAAGGTCAGCAAGGCTCCGCGAAATGCGAGAAATATTATTGTTGGACAATGATGAGCCTGCGACATATGCAGAAGCAATAATGGACCCAGACTCCGAAAAATGGCAGAGTGCCATGCAATCCGAAATAGAGTCCATGGGAGACAATCAAGTTTGGAACTTGGTTGACCCGCCTGATGGTGTTAAAGCCATAGAGTGCAAGTGGATCTATAAGAAGAAAAAGGACATGGATGGAAATGTTCACATCTATAAAGCACGACTTGTCGCAAAAGGTTTTCGACAAGTTCAAGGAGTTGACTACGACGAGACCTTCTCGCCCGTAGTGATGCTTAAGTCCATTCGGATTATTATAGCTATAGCTGCATATTTCGATTATGAGATATGGCAGATGGATGTCAAGACAACTTTCCTGAATGGAAACATAGCTGAGGACGTGTATATGATACAGCCCGAGGGTTTTGTCGATCCGAAAAATGCTGGAAAGGTATGCAAGCTTCAGAGATCCATTTATGGATTGAAGCAAGCATCTAGGAGTTGGAACATTCGTTTTGATGAAGTGGTCAAAGGGTTTGACTTCACCAAGAACGAAGAAGAGTCTTGTATTTACAAGAAGGTTAGTGGGAGCTCTGTAGTATTTCTAATCTTATATGTGGATGACATATTACTGATTGGAAATAACATTCCTATGCTTGAGTCCGTAAAGACTTCACTGAAAAATAGTTTTTCGATAAAGGACTTAGGGGAAGCGGCATATATTCTAGGCATTAAGATCTATAGAGATAGATCGAGAAGGCTTATAGGTTTAAGCCAAGATACTTACATTGACAAAGTGTTGAAGCGGTTCAGCATGGAAGAGGCAAAGAAAGGGTTCTTGCCTATGTCACATGGCATACATCTCAGCAAGACTCAGTGTCCTTCGACTGCTGATGAGCGGGATCGCATGAGTAGAGTGCCATATGCCTCGGCTATTGGATCTATCATGTATGAAATGATAAGTACTCGCCCAGATGTTTCATATGCGCTAAGTATGACAAGCAGGCACCAATCTGATCCAGGTGAGAGTCACCGGACAGCGGTGAAAAATATTCTTAAGTACTTGAGAAGGACTAAAGATATGTTCCTCGTCTATGGAGGTGAGGAGGAGCTCGTTGTAACAGGTTACACCGATGCTAGTTTCCAAACCGACAGAGATGATTCAAAGTCACAATCAGGATTTGTGTTCACGCTAAATGGTGGTGCTGTTAGTTGGAAGAGTTCCAAGCAGGAGACGGTGGCCAATTCTACGACAGAAGCCGAGTACATCGCGGCTTCGGAAGCCGCGAAGGAAGGTGTTTGGATAAGGAATTTCCTCATTGAGCTTGGTGTGTTCCCGAATGCGTCCAGCCCATTGAATCTCTACTGTGATAACAATGGGGCAATTGCGCAAGCAAAGGAGCCAAGGAACCACCAGAAGAACAAACACGTAATGCGGCGATTTCATCTCATTCGAGACTTCGTTAACCGGGGTGAGATCAAGATATGCAAAATACACACGGATCTGAACATTTCTGATCCGTTGACAAAACCACTCCCGCAGGCTAAGCATGATGCGCATGTAAGAGCTATGGGTATTAGGTACCTTCTAGATTGACTCTAGTGCAAGTGGGAGACTGTTGGAGGTATGCCCTAGAGGCAATCATAGAGATGATGATATTCCATTTGTATCCATGATTTGTATGTTGTGTTCATTGAATATCCATTGAAGGCTACTTGAATTGATTTGCAATTATGTGAATTGTGTGTGAAACTCTTTACTTGTATGGTTATTCTAAAGTTGTCCCTAGTCGGAGTTCATGTGAGGACACACATGAATATTAGACTAGCACATGTATTAGTTGATGACTATGTTTCACAAGTCATGGACATGGAGATGTTGAACTAATAATGTGGACACATGTGGAGACATGTGCTAGGACTGACCCAACACGAGAAGTAGTTCTCTCTTTAAACAACATATACGCTTTGTCCTTAGACCTGAGATTGTCGCATGTATTCTAGATGTGGATCGACCTACTTAGGGGCTATCAAACGCTACGCCGTAACAGGGTAGTTATAAAGGTAGCTTTCGGGTTTGTCAAGAAGCATGCTATGAGACATGGTCAATCAAGATGGGATTTGCCCCTCTCTGATTGAGAGTGATATCTCTGGGCCCCTCGAGTGATCGGATCCGAAAATGCATGGCCATGCTACGTACGGTTAAGAGTTAACCTACAAAGGGATTCCGAATCACAGAATCGAGAAAGAGCGGTCGGCTTGAAGCTAGACCAAATATCGTGAGGCAAAGGGAATAGCATGTATATTATGTTATGATGGTTCGTCTGATATGATCTTCGTGTGCGTATAGGAGTTGGCACGTCTTGCTAGAGGCCGCTACCGACTATTGGGCCGAGTAGGAGTATTCGGGCCATGTCTATACGTATCCGAACCCATAGGGTCACACACTTAAGGGGCTGGAAGCCCAATTCGGATCTGATCCGAGTTGGATTAGGTTTAGAAGTACTAATGGGCCTCGGACCCAGAGGCCCGTCAGGAACCTCTATAAATAGAGGGGTGGGGGCGCCCTAGGGTTTACACCTTTTTGGAGAAACACACCTGCCGCGCCTCCCACGCCCTCGCCTGTTGCAACTCGCGGATCTAGCAGTCTGGCTTGTGACGCTTCCTTCCTGCACGTGTGGATACCTTGGAGGTGTTGCGCCTGCAGCACTTGGACGAGCCGCCGACGAGCCGCCGACGAGTCGTGGCACCGGAGGCGATCTTGCTGCACGTGGATGAGCTGCTGAGGAGCTACTGGACGTGATCGACTACGTACGACTACGTGATCGACTACGTACGACTACGTGATCGTATTCACTGCATCGACGCATATCTACATCTTCCGCACCAGTAGTGCGTCGAGTGGTAATCCCGTGATCCTTATACGGCAGTTATTCCTGGTTATACGCGGTAGATTTTTTGAATTGCGCTAGTGTAGCCTACCTCGTATCACAACATAGCTTCCTCGTGTGCAGGTCCTGCCTTTTGACACTGCTTGCACCTTGGTGATCTAGTAGTCGCCAGGCCTGTGTATCCTTGTGATACAGTAAAAGCCTGGGACTTCTGTGCAGACTACCAGTAGGCAGTTGCTTGTAGTCGTTATTGTGTCATTGTGTTGTATTTTGTATATCCTGATTTCATTGAGTAGTCAGATGTAACACTGAAGTTTTTTGAATGCGAAGTATGCAATCTTGAGTACTCCTTGTCTGATGGTTGCGTCAATCTTGTGCCTTTTAGCAAATGATAGTGCTGTAGTCATATCTAAGTGAAATGATTTGAGTCATGGCTTTGAGAGACTGCTTGGTTTTGTAGAGATGAGTTTGGCGCAAAATTTATGAAATACTTGAGCTAAGAAGCACGAGTGGCTGAGTAGCCAATGAGTTGCGGTAACTCAGAAACTTGATGGAATCAAGTCAAACAGAATGCTTGAGACTCGGAGAGCTAGAGAGCTCGAGTGGCTATGGATAGCCGACGAGTTGTGATAACTCGAAGAGACTTGATGGAATCAAGTCAAACGGAGCACTAAGGCTCGGAGAGCTAGAGAGCTCGAGTGGCTGTGGATAGCCAAACAGAGGCAAAGATGGGAGTTTTGCCAAAGAACTTTGTTGTTTTTAATTAACTGGCTGAAAGCCCGAGTGTATATCTTGTAGTTTGCTATGGGTAGCGACACAGGTGTTCTATATTCCAAGAGGTTGGTATTTCTTCTCCTGAGAGGTCTTGTAGTCGATACGATCCAGGCCCTGTGACCTTGGATATGATATAGGGACCTTCCCATGGCGAGTTGAGCTTGTGCAGCCCTGATGTGTCTTGGATGCGTTTAAGGACCATGTCTCTCAAGTTGAAGGAACGCTCTTTGGCATTGCGGTCATGGTAGCGTCATAGTCCATTGAGATATCTAGCTGACTAAATTAGTGCTGCACATCTTGTTTCTTTCAAACTATCGAGGTCCAGGCATCTTATTTCTCCTGCTACTCCTTCGTCATATTGTTCGAGTGCAGGAGACTGCCACATGACGTCTGCAGGGAGGATGGCCTCTGACCCATATATGAGGAAGTAGGGAGAGTGCCCGGTAGAATTCCAAGGTTGAGTACGTAGTCCCCAAAGAAGATTGGGTAGTTCCTTGAGCCATTTGCCTCCTTTTGTGTTGCCGATGTCGTGCAACCTTTTCTTAAGAGCTTTGAGTAACATGCCGTTGGCACGTTTGACTTTGCCGTTGGCCCTTGGATGAGCGACAGAGACGTATCGTACGTCAATTCCGTTGTTCTCACAGTATTCCCAGAAGTCGTGATTGTTGAAGTTGGATCCCAGGTCGGTGATGATCCTGTTGGGGAAGTCATAGTGATGTACAATTTTGTCTAGGAAGTTGAGGACTCGGTCTGTCGTGGGGCAAGTAACAAGTTTGACTTCAATCCATTTGGTGAATTTGTCGATGGCTACGAGTACTCGATTGAACCCTCCTGGCGTAGTTGGTAGTAGTCCTATCATATCAAGCCCCCAGCAAGCGAAAGGCCATGTTGGAGGTATCGTTATGAGCTTGTAGGTGGGGACATGCTATTGCTTAGTGAAGAACTAACAGCCTTGGCATCTACGGACTAGTTATTTTGTATCGGCCAGTGCCACGGGCCAGTGAAAACCTGCTCTGAAGGCTTTGCCAACCATTGTTCGCAAAGACGCGTGGTTACCATAGATTCCTTTGTGTATTTCTTCTAAGATTGCTTGATCTTCTTCTCGAGTAACGCATTTCATCAATATCCCTAAAGATGCGCTTCTTTTGTAAAGTTTGTCACCGACTAGAACATAATTCTTTCCTCGTCGTGAGACTTGTTTGGCTTGGTTTTTGTCAGATGGTAGCTTTTGTTCTTTGATGTAGTCGATGAACGGAGATCTCCAGTCAACATCAATCATCATGACCTCACAGTTGGGATTTGGAGGTTTGGTATTGGTAGTTGCTGGAGTAACTTGTTCTGGTATGGAGGGTTTGTGAAGCTCGTGTACGAAAATCCCTGCTGGAACTTCTGCGCGTGTTGAGCCCATTTTTTATAACACATCAGCGGCTACGTTGTTGTGGCGGATGACATGATGGAATTCTAGGCCTGAAAACTTATTTTCTAACTTGCGGACTTCCTTATAGTAGGCATCCATGTTTTCCTTATTGCGATCCCAATCATTATTGACTTGGTTAATGACGACTAGTGAGTCGCCATATACCAGTAGTCGTTTGATTCCGAGTGATATTGCGAGATAAAGACCATGTAGTAGTGCCTCGTACTCAGCTTTGTTGTTTGAAACTTCTCAAAACATTTGGAGAACGTATTTGAGTTGTTCACCTTTTTGGGGAAATCAAGAGTACTCCTGCGCCGGCTCCTTCAAGCTTGAGGGAACTGTCGAAGTACATGACCTAGTGTTCTAACCTTTCGACTGGTGTTGGTACTTGATTTTCCTTCCATTCAGCCATGAAGTCGACCAGAGCTTGGGATTTGATAGCTGTTCTGGGTTTGAAGTCCAAAGATAGGGCTACGAGTTCAACCGCCCATTTGGAGATTCTTCCCGTTGCATCCCTGTTCTGAAGGATTTCACCAAGCGAGAAGTCGGTGATGACGGATATGGTGTGTTCTTGAAAGTAATGGCGCAGCTTCCACGAGGTAAGCAGGATTGCGTAAAGTAGTTTCTGCACCAGTGGGTATTGAGTTTTGGAGTCCGAGAGTACTTCACTGATGAAGTAGATAGGCCTCTAGACTTTGTAGATATGGCCTGGTTCAAATTTTTTGACTACTATAGCTGTGGTGACGACATGAATGGTGACTACTATAGGAGCAAGTCTTCATCTGGAGATGGAGCCGTGAGGATTGGTGGTTTCGACAAGAAGTCCTTGAGCTGCGTTAAGGCTCTGTCAGCCTCTTCTGTTCACTAGAACTTGTCCTGTCATTTGAGTAGCTTGAAGAAGGGTAATCCGCATTCTCCAAGTCTTGAGATGAATCGATTAAGGGCTGCCATGCAACCTGTAAGCTTCTACACATCCTTGATGCCAGCTGAGGCTTGCATATTTGTGATGGCAGGTATTTTTTCCGGGTTGGCCTCAATGCCACGGTGGCTAATGATGAATCCAAGTAATTTTCCGGAAGGTACACCAAAAACGCATTTGGTAGGGTTGAGTTTCCACCGGAATGCTCGTAGACTTGAGAAAGTTTCTTCTAAATCGGCGATTAGATCATCCGGGTCTCTTGTTTTGATGACTACATCATCTACATAAGCTTCTATGTTGCGGTGTAGTTATTTCTCGAAACACATCTGGATGGTGCGTTGATAGGTTGCCCCTGCATTTTTTAGTCCAAAAGACATTGTTTTGTAGCAAAATGCACCAAACGGGGTGATGAAGCTGTTTTGGCTTGATCTTCTTCTTTGAGGGCTATTTGGTGATAGCCTGAGTAGCAATCGAGAAAACAGAGCAAAGCGCACCCAGCTGTGGAGTCAATTACTTGGTCGATCCCGGGTAGTCCAAAGGGATCCTTTGGGCAATGTTTATTGAGATCTGTGTAGTCGACGCACATCCTCCACTCATTATTTTTTTTCGAACGAGTACAGGGTTAGCTAGCCAATCAAGATGGAAGACTTCTTTGATAAACCCTGCCGCGAGTAATTTGGCTAGCTCTTATCTGATTGTATCTCTTCTGTCCTGAGCGAACCATCGTAATCGTTGTCTTTTTGGGATGGCTTTAGGGTCGACGTTTAATGAGTGCTCAATCAGCTCCTTGGGCACACCAGGCATGTCAGCTGGCTTCCAAGCATAGATGTGATGGTTAGCCCGAAGAAAGTTGACGAGCACGCTTTCCTATTTAGGACTTAGCCCTGTTCCAATCAGGGCTGTCTTGGATGAGTCCCCAGTCTAAGATCGATGGTTTTGAAGTCGTTCTCGCTTGCTGGTTTTACTTTCGATGAACCTGACATGTTTTCAGGGATTTCGAGTTCTGTGGGATTGAGTTTCTTTGAAGCTGAGAAGACTTGTTGCATGGGGCTGGGTGCTAGAGAAGTTGCTGCGATTTCTACAGCTTTGGTGTCACACTCATATGATCGCCTTAGGTCTCCTTGTAGCGTTAACTCGCCTTTAGGTCCTGACATCTTGAGTGCCAGGTAAACGTAGTGTGGTATTGCCATAAACTTGGCCAAGGCTGGCCTCCCGAGTATGGCATGGTAAGAGGTTTCGAAGTGGGCGACTTCGAACCTGATGTACTCGATTCGGTAATGTTCCTTGGTGCCGAAAGTTATTGGTAGGATAACTTGACCTAGCGGTATGGCTGCATTTCCGGAGACAATCCCATAAAACGGTGAGTCCGTTGGAGTGAGCATGTATGTGATGTCGAGGCACATTTTCCTTAGTGTTTTGGCGAAAATGACGTTGAGTCCGCTTCCACTATCAATGAGTACTTTGGTCAATCTTGAGCCTGCAACGACAGGGTCGAGTACTAGAGGGAATCAGCCTGGTCCTAAAAAACTTATCCATTGATCCTTTCTGCCAAAAGTTATAGGTACCTCAGACCATTTGAGCAGTGTGGGAGCAGCTAGCTTGATAGCCATAATTTCTCTGAGTACTAGCTTGTTGGACTACTTGTACACGGTACCCGGGATTTCGCCAAAAATGATGTTAATTGTTTTAGAGGCGGTCTGGAATTCTCCTTCACCTTGTTCACCTTTATTGATTTTGCCTTCACACTTGTCTTTTTTTGACCAAAGTCTTCGGGAGGTGGTGGTGCGGGTAGGTCTTGCATTACTCGGCGCATGCTGTAGCAATCTATCGCCGAGTGTTTGCTGTTTGGATGCCATGGGCATTATTTCTTGAGTAACTCGGTGAAGGTGGGCCCTTCGTCACGTTTGCAGGATCCTTTCTTTCTTGAGTTGGTCATAGTAGCAACTCTGTTATCGGGTTTGCGCTTGCGGTTCGGATTACCTGAGTAGTTGTTTCGAGTATTAGTATTTTGGTTTCTATCTTGTTCATGACTGTTGTTATTGTTGTCGCAATTGCGGTTGCGATGGGAGCCGAATCGCTCATGCTCTTTATCTTCTTCGTCTGCCCATTGTTGTACCATGACGTTGAGATCTTTGATGGTGACTGGACGATGTCTACCAAAGTCTTGGTATGTTCGACGATCGTAGAGGCCATTTTGAAAGCACTCAATGACGTCTGTTTCTAAGATGTCGACTATTGTAGCTTTCTTTTTGAAGAAACGGTGTAGATAGTCACGGAGTGTCTCGCCTTCTTTCTGTTTAACTTGGCTTAGATCGATTTTATTGCCTGGTCGGGACATGGAGCCCGCGTAATTATTAGTAAAAGCTTTTGTCAAATCTTCCCAAGAGTCAATGGTTCTAGGATTGAGTGACTCAAGCCATGTTAATGGCGTGGGTTCCATGCATATGGGAAAAAGAATGACCTTTGTATCATCGTTGCCTCCGGCTGCTTGAACTGCCAGTCAGTAGCACCGTAGCCATTGAACTGGGTCTTGCTTGCCATCGTACTTGGTGATCCCTGCTGGCTTGAACTTCTCAGGTAATCTAGTCCTCATTACCCATGCGGTGAAGGCAGGAAAATGGTTATTGTTATCGACTTCGCATTCGCATTCGTGGCGACTATTGATTATTTCCCTTAGATCACTAAAAATTAATGCTTCGCGATCCTTTATGCAGTGGTGAGGGCTTTTTACGGAATTGGTGCAGCTGGAATCTCCAGCATCCTTATTTCGTCTTGAGGCCTCGCGTTCATCTTTATTTTGTCCCTAGCTATGTTGACTTGGCTGGTTGACTACTTCGTTGCTTTTTCTTTGAGCCTCACAATGGCCACCGTGGACCGCGATGTCTCTACTGCTATTTTGATGGACCAAGTTGCAAGGAATAGATGGGAATGGGGATTCTTTATCGAGTAGTTTGTAAGCTTGCTCTGCGAGTTGTGCGATTAACCCGTTGCCCCGCTGCACGAGTTGAGTTGTTAATTCGTTGTCTCTGTCATAAGGTATGAGAGTTGATATAAGATTGATTGAGGCAATTGCTGCAAGTGGAGTGTTGTGTTCTCGAGCTTGCACTATGTCGAATGCTCTTTCGAGGTTCATGATAGGGATGTTTGTAGCTAGTAGTCGGCGACGATCTGCTCGGACAGCATTGCGTTCTCTTTGTTGATTCCTTTGTTCAGAGGTTTCATCTTGTGCGGCGTTAGCTGATGACTCGTCGTCCGAAATATTATCGGGATGTATAACTTGTCGAGGGGTTCTCTAAAAACTAGTACCAACGTCATTGTTTCGTGGTGTGATGACAAAGATTTCCCTGTCCGGGTAGTATTTTCCAGAGCTTGACGTTGCAATCTCTGTGGTGCTTCTTTCATTGTAGGTTGAAGTGAGTGGAGTATCTGCTTGATATAGGAGGTTGTCTATGTGAGCGACAAGGCGTGACTCGTAATCTTGAGCCAAGAAAGATGGCTTCATTCCAGGCCAATAAACGAATCTTCCTTGTGGAGTTGAAGTAGTTACCAAACATTGAGCTGGACCTGATAAAGGAAACTCTTGGACGTAGTCCGAGTCGTAGTCATAGTCTTTGACTGACTCGAGTTCGGATTGGTTTCGGGTAAGGAAACTTTGGTGGACTACGGTTGCATTGCGGAGTCCGTGCGGCAATCGACTCCGACTTGAAATCGACCTGCGGCGTAACTTGGGCTTCAGCCTGTGCGGACTAGTCCGAGTCGAGGTCAAGTCCAAGCCATAGTCGAACTCGTTGTTGTTGACGTTGAAATCTTTGTTTTTCTTGGCGAAATTTTCCATTTCTTAATGAAAAAAGCTTTCGCTGAGATGTTCCTTCTCCCGGTCGTTAATGATGCGGCGCTGAAATGATCCAGCACCGTCGGCGATGCAAAGCTAGATCTGAAGACAAAGGTTGCGCCTGCCTCAAAGGTGAAAGCAAGCTTGATGATGACTGGTGCCATCCATCTCGCGCGAAGAAACTCGGCAACAACCCCTAACTGGCGCGCCAGCTGTCGGTGTTTTAGACCGGCAACCCGCCTAGGGGGTACCCTAGGTGGTCTTTTGTGCGGCGGGTGTCGTCGAGAATCAAGGAGTTGATGGTGATGCAAGGAACATGATTTAGACAGGTTCGGGCCACTAGATCACGTCATACCCTACGTCCTGTGTGTTGGTTGTATTGATGTTCTTTGTTGTTGTCTAGAGGGGGTCCCTGCCCGCCCTCATATAGTAGGGGGAGCAGGGTTACAGGGTGGAGTCCTAGTCGAACACGGTTACAGAGTTCTACTCCAAATCGGTAGAGTAGTTTCCTTGTGCATTTTGACTAGTCTTCAGGAGTTTGTGCAGTCTACGTTACCCTGCGGCGTAGCCTCCATGTCTTGATCACGTTCGAGTGCATCCCTGAGTGGGCCGTACAAGGCCTGCTCGTGGGCCCGGGGATGTATGCCCGATAGTGAGATTGGCCTTAAGAAAACCCTTGAATGAGCTAAATGTCCCCACTCAACTAATAATAGTTGTTTCAACCAGTAGATGAACTGTATGTAAGTGTTTGAGTGTTTTGGGGCTAACTCAGGGGCCAGCACAGTGCGCGCCCCAAGAGCTGGCGCGGGCCGCCCCCTAGGGGTCGGCGCGGGACGTCCCCCCGGAGCAGGTGCAGGACGCCTCCCAGGGGTCGGCGCAAGGCGTCCCCCAGGATTGGGCGCGGGACGCTGCCCCGGGGTCGGCAAGGGGTGCCCCCCCGGTGTTGACACGGGGCGCCCCTCAGGAGTCTTTGGATCCTGCCCCCGCCGCGGCTTTGGGTCCGGCGCAGGACGCTCCCCAGGAGTCTGCTCGGGGCGCTCCTCGGGGGTCTGTGGAGCCCGCCTCCGCCGCCGTGCCCGCTGCCGGAGAGCAGCGAGGTGGCGACAAGCGGCCATTGCCGGATGCCCCGGGGTCGGCGTCCGGCTCCGAGTCGAAGCGCGCGCGCCGCCCTTGCGCTTTGAGGACGTAAGTTGGCCTTCCCTGCGTGTCATTCCTCTCCTCTTTTTCCGTTCGTTTCTGCTGACGTCTGGTCGTCGATGTGTAGCACTTCTCCCCGTGGCCTCACCCTGCAGCTGGCGCCCAAGAAGGCGCTGCGGTTGTCGGCCTCCTCCGGGGGGCGGGCCACGGCCCCGCCCGCGGCGAGCGGCGGGGTTCCTGGTGCGGCCGCGGATCCCCCCGCGGAGGTGGCCCCTGCGGTGGCGGCTGGCGGAGCGACGGCGGTGTCAGCCGCGGGAGAGGGAGCGGATTCTACTCCACCTTCGGTTCCTCCGGTCGCCCCTTCAGCTCAGGGCGCGATCCTCCCGAGCTCTCAGGCCGGGGAGGTGATCGACCTCGATGCCGACGAGGCAGAGGAGGCGGCGGCAACGGGAGGTAGGGCGGATACCCCCGCAGCCGTGGCGGGATCAGAGGCGGAGGGAGCGCCTGCTCCTGGAGGCGCGGCGGTGGCTGAGGCAGTGGTGACGGAGGCAGGGGCCTCCACCCCGATCACCCCCGTGGGAGTGGCTCCGGCGGCTGAGGCGGAGGTGCCCACCGGGATACCGTTGGCGGCCTCGGCGGCGACGAGCGTGCAGGTGCCGGGGCCGTCGGCGGATCCGGCGGCTTCTAGCGCCATGGTGCCGACCTCGACGGCAGCGTCAGGGTCGGCCCCTGTCTCAGCCTCGGCTTCCTCCGTTCCCAGGGCGTGGAGGGGGTCCGTCCTTCGCTGGTCATCCCGCGATGACCCGCCGAGGCATCTCTTCGCGCTGGACGACGCCGCCGAGTGGCACAAGTGGCAGGCGGTGCAGGGCGGCATTGCCCAGGTCCAGGCGGCTCTGTCTTCGACGCTGGGAGTTCTGGGCAACACCGTCCTCCCCGGCAGTCAGGTATGTTGTTGCTCCTACTGTTGGTGATGAGTACCTCCCTTCTACCTTTTGCCTTAACGGCGTGTTGCTTTGCAGGCTCTCCAAGAGGGCAATCGGGGGAAATCCGATTTCCTCCGGCGGCAGCAGGGTCTCTGGGATCGCTTCAATACCGAAAGGGAGCGCACCAGGGACCTGTCCCTGCAACTCGGCGCCGCCCAGGGGGTCATTCGCGACCTGCAAGGGCGTGAGCGGGCGGCGTCGGAGGAGGCGCGGCGTGCGGGGGCCAGGCTCCAGCCGTCACCGAGAAGGCCCGACTCGACCTCGAGGAGTTCGAGGCCGTCGCCGAAAGGGCCCGCCGCGATGCCGAGGGGCTTCAAGCTGCTGCTGAGCGGGCCCGCCGCGACGTCGAGGAGCTCGCGCAGCTGAGGGGGGGAGCGTGACGCCCTCCGCACGGAGACCGGCCAACTTTGCTCGCAGGTGCAGGGACTTCAATCCGCCGTGTCCCGAGGGGCCGAACGGGAGCGTGAGTTGAAGACCCAGGCCGACGGTGAGGTTTCTTCCATTCCTGCGTTCCCGTGTTGTTTATGTTCTGTTCTCTGACTTGGTGGGATTTTCTGGGTGGCTTCTGCAGGTGAAATCGCCAAGTTGCGGGGTCTGCTCGACGAGGAGCGCGGTGAGCACAGCGCCCTGCGAGATGCGGCCCGCGTCGTCTGCGACGACTTTGGCGTAGCTCCGGAGGAGGGGTCGAGCTCTCTGCCGGCTCGTGTCCTCGGGGTACGCCGTCGCCGTCGCGAGATCGCCGTGGACGCGCTTCACCATGGCGTGCGGCGAGCCTTCGGGGTCTTCGGCTCTCACTATTCTGGCATCAATTTTGCCGGGATGAGTGAAGGGTACGCCGCGGGCTACACCGAAGCTGAGCTGGACGAGATCGATGCCGCGGTGACCGCGCCAGCGGAGGCCCTCGCAAAGCTCCTGGAGGATGAGGCCGCCCCTCCTGCCGACCCCTCGTCAAGTTAGCTGTGCCGGGCTTGCGCCCCAAAAAAGTTTGTAATTATGTCAGTCTTTGAACTCGTTTTGCGTTGGCCATATGGGCCTGTTCTATGACTTTTGTTGCGTGAAAAACCCGATTCCCTTTGTTGTTTTCTTTGGGCTCGAAAGCTTAGAATGCGTTTGCCGGGTGCGTCAGTAAGTTTTGATGAGCGAAGGTGCCGTAGCCGTTGGGGCGTAGGTTTTTTCGCAGTCCGATCAAAACTTGCCTGAGCACCGTTCACGCATCCTTCTCTTTTTGCGTCCAAAGGTCTAGAAAGGGAGTGTTCGGTTTGAAAAAGAAAAAACGTTCTCTTTTTAGATGGCGCCAGGCGGCTGGGGTCGGGACCCCTGATAGCCCCCGAGGGGTATGCGGTCCTGGAGCAAGGCCAGGGTCGGATACCCCTGAGCTTAAAGAAAAAGGCCTGAGCCGAGGTGGCTCGGGGTTTCTTTTTTCGCAGAAGAACAAAACTGGTAGCCCCCGAGGGGTATGCGGCCCTGGGACGAGGCCAGGGTCGGATACCCCTGAGCTTAAACGAAAGAACGGAAATGACGGCAAGTTTATGCAGAACTTGAAAATAAAAGCTATGGGTAAAAGCGCCTTAGCTGTTCTATGTTCCAGGCGTTGCTGAAGATCTACCCGTCGGGAGTTGCCAGCTTGTAGGTGCCTAGTCGTAGTACTTGTACGACGATGAACGGGCCTTCCCATGGGGGAGTCAACTTGTGCCGACCCCTGTTGTCCTGGATGAGGCGGAGCACTAAATCACTGACGTTGAAGGCGCGGCCTTGTACTTTGCGGCTGTGGTAACGCCGTAGGGCCTGCTGGTATTTAGCCGAGTATAGTAGGGCTACATCTCGCGCCTCGTCGAGTTGATCTTGTGCGTCCTCGAGTGATGCCTGGTTTCCCTGTTCGTCGTATGCCTTGACCCTTGGCGACCCGTACTCTAGGTCGGTGGGCAAAATGGCCTCTGACCCATAGATCATGAAGAACGGGGTGAATCCCGTCGCCCGGCTGGGGGTCGTCCTCAAGCTCCAGAGGACTGCTGGAAGCTCCGCAACCCACTGTCCGCCGAACTTTTTAAGGCGGTCGAAGATCCGTGGCTTGAGACCCTGGAGTATCATGCCGTTGGCTCGCTCGACCTGCCCGTTCGTGCGGGGTGCGCCACTGCCGTCCAATCCACCCGAATGTGGTGGTTGTCGCAGAACTGGAGAAATCTCTTCCCGGTGAACTGCGTGCCGTTGTCGGTGATGATGGAATTTGGGTTCCCGAAGCGGTGGATGATGTCGGTGAAGAACTGTACCGCTTGCTCGGACCTGATTTGCGCCACTGGTCTTGCTTCGATCCATTTGGAGAACTTGTCGACAGCGACGAGCAGATGGGTGAAGCCCCCGGGCGCCCTTTTGAAGGGTCCGACGAGGTCCAGCCCCCAGACCGCAAATGGCCATGTGATGGGGATGGTTTGCAACGCCTACGCGGGCAGGTGAGTTTGGTGGCCAAAGAACTGGCATCCTTCATAGGTGCGGACTACCTGGGTAGCATCCGCGACCGCGGTTGGCCAGTAAAAACCTTGTCGGAAGGCGTTGCCAACAAGTTTCCTTGGCGCGGCGTGGTGACCACAAGCCCCGGCGTGGATATCCTGGATCAGCGCCTTTCCCTGCTCGATCGGGACGCAGCGCTGGAGGATCCCAGTGTGACTTCTCTTGTAGAGCTCCTGGTCGATGATGGTGAAGGATTTTGCACGGCGTGCGATCCTGCGGGCTTCTGTTTTGTCTGCCGGGAGCGTGCCGCGGACAAGGTAGTTGAGGTACGGGGCTCTCCAGTCGATTGGGGGGTCGGCCCCTGCCGCGGGGTCTGCCGTGATTTCCATGACCATGGGGTCGGATGGCTTGGCTTCCAGGGCCGAGTCGGGTAAGGCAGCGTTGATTCCCTCGGGACCGATGCTCGGGTCCGGGACAGGTGGCGCGTTGCCGACCTCCCCCGGCTCGGGTCCCGACCCCGGGGCTGGGAGGGCTTCGCCGACCCCTGCCGGCTCCAGATAATGGATTGAAGGCTTCAACTGGTCGCTAACGAAAACGCCGTCGGGGACGGGCATCCGGCCGGACGCCGCCTTCGCCAGCTCGTCAGCGGCTTCGTTGAAGCGCCTTGCGACGTGGTTGAGCTCAAACCCGTCGAACTTGTCCTCGAGCTTACGGACCTCGTTGCAGTAGGCTGCCATTTTGGGGTCGTGGCAGCTCCACTCCTTCATGACTTGTTCGACGACCAACTGGGAATCGCCCCGGACGTCTAGCCGACGGATACCCAGCTCGATGGCGATGCGGAGCCCGTTGAGTAGGGCTTCGTACTCGGCGACATTATTGGATGCAGGGAAATGGAGGCGGATCATGTACCTGATGCGCACGCCCAATGGAGAGACGAAGACGAGGCCTGCTTCGGCGCGGGCCCTCATCAGTGACCCGTCGAAGTACATCGTCCAGTACTCCTGCTCCTCTGGCACCGACGGTGCTTGTACCTCCGTCCACTCGGCCACGAAGTCGGCAAGTACTTGGGACTTGATGGCGGTGCGGGGGACGTAGGTGATACCCTGGTCCATAAGCTCAAGCGCCCACTTCGCGATCCTTCCTGTAGCATTTGGGTTCCGATTACTTCACCAAGCGGGAATGATGAAACGACCGTTACCGGGTGGGAGGTGAAGTAGTGACGCAGCTTCCTCTTCATGATAAGGATGGCGTAGACGAGCTTCTGGATCTGTGGATATCGTGTCTTGGACTCGGACAAGACTTCGCTGATGAAGTACACCGGGCGTTGCACCTTAAGAGCGTGTCCCTCCTCCTCCCGCTCCACCACTAGGGCCGCGCTGACCACCTGGGTGGTCGCCGCGACGTAGAGCAGGAGTGACTCGCCGTTTGCGGGCGGGACTAGGATTGGGGCCTTCGTTAGGAGGTCCTTGAGTCGGTCAAGTGCCTCCTGGGTCTCGCTGGTCCATTCGAAGCGGTCAGACTTCTTCAAGAGCCGATAGAGAGGAAGACCTCGCTCGCCGAGGCGCGAGATGAAGCGGCTTAGAGCTGCTAAGCATCCCATGACGCGCTGTACCCCCTTTATGTTCCGGATTGGCCCTATGTCGTTGATGGCCGCTATCTTCTCCGGATTTGCCTCGATGCCGCGCACAGAGACGACGAAGCCTAACAGCATGCCCCTCGGGACACCGAAAACACATTTCTCAGGATTGAACTTAATACACTTATCCCTCAGCCTTTCGAAGGCTAGCTCCAGGTCGGGAACGAGCTGGTCACCCTTCCTGGATTTAACCACGATGTCGTCGACGTAGGCCTCAACGGTCCACCCGATCAGATCTCCGAAGCACTTCAGCATGCATCGCTGGAAGGTAGCCCCCGCGTTTTTGAGGCCGAACGGCATCTTAACGTAGCAGTAGGGACCAAAGGGGGTGATGAAGGAGGTAGCGAGCTGGTCGGCCTCCTTCATCGCGATCTGGTGGTAGCCAGAATATGCGTCGAGGAAGCTGAGGGTCTCGCACCCAGCGGTTGAGTCGACTATTTGATCTATGCGTGGCAAAGGAAACGGATCCTTTGGACACGCTTTGTTGAGACCGGTATAATCGACACACATCCTCCATTTCCCGTTCTTTTTTAGTACAAGGACAGAATTGGCCAGCCACTCGGGGTGGCGCACTTCCTTGATGAACCCGGCCGCCAGGAGCTTCTGGACCTCTTCACCAATGGCCCTGCGCCTTTCCTCATCAAAACGGCGCAAGCCTTGCTTCACCGGTTTGGAGCCAGCCCTGATGTTCAAGGAATGCTCGGCGACTTCTCTCGGGATGTCAGGCATGTCCAAGGGCTTCCACGCGAAAACGTCGCTATTCACGCGGAGGAAGTCGACGAGCACGCTTTCCTATTTGGGGGATAGAGCCGCGCTGATCCGCACAACTCCCCCATTGGAACAGCCGGGATCGAGAGGGACTTCCTTGATACCTTCGGTGGGCTCAAAGGAGGTACTCGACTGCTTGGCGTCGGGCTGATCTTCGATCACCTCCGCAAGCTGGACCGCCACGCCGCTCGTGACAGTGATGGCCGCGGCGTACTCGCAACACTCCACGTCGCACTCATATGCCTTCTGAAAGGTCGTGCCGACGGTGATGACCCCGTTGGGCCCTGGCAGCTTGAGCTTGAGGTAGGTGTAGTTGGGGATTGCCATGAACTTCGCGTAGCACGGCCGTCCTAAGATGGCATGGTAGGTTCCGCGAAACCCCACCACCTCGAAGGTGAGGACCTCCTTCCTATAGTTGGAAGGGGTCCCAAACGTAACGGGCAGGTCGATTTGCCCGAGGGGCGTCGCCTGCTTCCCTGGCACGACGCCATGGAAGGGTGCCTTGCTGGGACGGAGGCGGGAGCGGTCGATCCCCATAGCGTCGAGAGTCTCGGCGTAGAGGAGGTTGAGGCTGCTGCCCCCATCCATGAGTACCTTGGTGAGGCGCGTCGTGCCGACGATGGGGTCGACGACGAGAGGGTAACGCCCCGGATGTCGGACGCGTCCAGGGTGGTCGGACCTATCGAAGGTGATGGCCGGCTCGGACCAGTCGAGGAAGGCCGGAGTCGCAGGCTCGGCCGCGTAGACCTCCCGGCGCTCCAGCTTTTGCTGGCGCTTGGTGTTGTACGCTGCGGAGCCGCCGAAGATCATGAAGCAGCCGTCGACTTTAGGGAAGCCGTCTTCCTTCTCTTCGTCGCCCTTCTTTTCCTCATCGGGCTTCCGCTTCCGGTCGCCCTTCACTGGATTGCCCACGAAGTACCTCTTCATGAGGTTACAGTCTTTGTAGGCGTGCTTGACGGGGAACTCGTGGTTCGGGCACGGTCCCTCGAGTAACTCGTCGAAGAAGCCGGGAGCGCCTTCGGGGGGCGGCTGCCCCCGCTTGCGCTCGACCGCGGCCACGAGGGGGGCCTCGCGCTGCTGCTTGCCCTTCTTCTTCTGCTGGCGGTTGGAAGTGCCTTCGTCGGCGTCCTCCTCTCGTTTCGCCTTGCCTTTGGAACGATCGAAGATCGCTCCGACGGCCTCTTCGCCTGAGGCGTAGCTAGTGGCGATATTGAGGAGCTCTTCCGTGGTTCGCGGGCCTCGGCGCCCCAGCTCGTGGACGAGGGGTCGGCAAGAGGTCCCTGCTAGGAAGGCTCCTATGACGTCGGCGTCCGCGACGTTGGAGAGCTCGGTGCGCTTTCTGGAGAAGCGCCGGATGTAATCCCGGAGGGACTCGTCCGCCCCCTGACGACAGCTCCGGAGATCCCAGGAGTTGCCGGGGCGCGTGTACGTCCCTTGGAAGTTTCCTATGAAAACCTCTTTCAGGTCGTTCCAGTTGCGAACGCGTCCCGAAGGGATATGTTCTAGCCAAGCTCGCGTGGAGTCTGCCAGAAAAAGGGGTAGGTTGCGGATGATAAACAGGTCATCATCCGCCCCGCCGGCTTGCATCGCTGAGCCACAGTCCAGGATTTGTCTCCCCTGAGTATTTGGCTACACTCGTGGGTTGCCTGAAGCGCGGCGGAAAGGGCGCATTTAGGATGCGCGCGGAAAAGGCCTGAGGCCCAGCCGTTCCTGGGCTCGGGCTGCGGTCTTCCCCGCTGTCGTAGCGCTCGCCACGGTGAACGTGGTAGCCTCGATCTGCTCCGTCCCCCCTGTCCGCGCGGGAGCGTCTCCGCGCGTTCAGGGTGTCGCGGGCGTCGCGGATGAGGCTGACGCGCTGGTGGACGGATCGAGCCTCGCCTCCCGCGGGTGGCGGGGTTCGTCGGGCGGACGCGGCCTGATTCGCCCCCGGAGGGGGTTGATGGACAGATTCCCCCCGCCGTTCTGGGGGTGCGTCAGGCGTCGCCCGGCTGGCGTTCTGCCCGCGTCGCCGGGACGCCGAACTTTCCGCCTGCTGGACGGCGGCGCACTCGAGCAGGTTGCGCATCTCTTGGCGTGCCCGTCACTCCTCGGGCGTCGCCGGTTCGGGGAGCTGTCGGAGCAACACCGTCGCGGCTGCGACGTTTTGGCTAGCGCGGGCGAAGAGCGGCGGACGCTCTCCGTCCGCGCAGATGCGTTGCTGGACGTCGCGCGCCCGTTGTCGCGCTCCCCCCTCGTGGTGGGGGTGCTCTACTTCTTGGCGAGCGCCCACGCGCGCTTCTGGTTGCCGAGAGCACTCTGGGGCCCTGGGTAAGGCTCCAGTTGTAGCAGCGGCGCGCGAGGGGGGAGCCTGTCGTCTCCCCTCGGCATCATCGCCGTTGGACCCCTCGGAGTGCGTGTCGACCACAAGGCACTCGTGCGAGGGGTGGGGACTCCCGCTGCTGGAGCCAGCGTCGGAGATTGTCCTCCCCACGCCTACGAGCTCGCTGCTCGCGGGCGACGTGGTCAAGGACCGCGCTAGGAGGCGTCCGTAAGCCCCCGTGGCGTTGCGTAGCCCGAAGGGCTGTCCCCTTGATGAGGTCCTTCTGGCAGGCAACCGGCCGCTCGCCGCTGTCCTGGCAGCGGGGCCGAGGGCAGCAGGACGAGCGGGCAAGACGAGGACAGGGATCAGCTCGATCCCTTCCCCGGTGGCGAGGAAGTCCAGGCTCCCGAAACGGATCAGGGAGCCCGGAGCAAAGCTGCCATCGTAACTGGCCATCTGAGGCTGGAGATGTACGCGCAAAGGTCCCCTACCTGGCGCGCCAACTGTCGTTGTCAAGATCAGCGGATCAATACTTAGACTAGTAAATTTCTTTTATGCTCGTAAGCCTCAGGTGGTTGCGTGGGAGACACGGGTTTAGACTGGTTCGGGCAAGGGAAGCCCTACGTCCAGTATCGAGGATGTTCGTGTTGCCCACGCGGGGTTCTGTAGTAGGGGTTACAGGTGGACGAGAGAGGGACTGGTCCCAAGTCTCTTTAGTGATTGCGCTCTCAGGAAGAGTCGCTGTGTGCTATGGCTTGTGGGAGAAGAAGCCGATCCCCCCTCCGGCCCTGGGTTCCGCCTTTTATATCGCAAGGGGGTGGCTGGAGTTACAGTTGGGATCGGGTAAAGAGGACTGTAAAGAGTAAAGCGTAGAATGGTAAAAAATACCGCAGGAACGAGGAGCAAGATCCTAGGCGTCCGACACCTCTGCCGGCCCTGGTCGAACGCCGGCGCGCATGCCGGAGGGGGAGGCCGCCGTATGCCAAGTGTTGTTGCACCCTACAGATAGCTCCTTCGATACTCGTAGGCGTCAGGTCATGATGAGGGCGTTCCGTCGTTATCCCAGCGTCCGTTAGGGAGGACGGTGGATGCTGTTGCTCAGGCGATGGCTGCTGGAGGGAGGGCGTCACATCCTTGTTGTGCGGGACCCGAGGGCGCGCGGGGCCCGAGGACAGGCCGGTCTCTCCTTTGCTCCGGCCGGCGCAGGCCATGAGCACCCTGCGGCGAATGGGAGTCGGCCGCCGGCACTGTAGCCTGCACAGAGGGGTCGTGCACGGGTACTTGTGACGGGTTGCGTGAGGAGCGCGGTCGTCCTTCCCTCCGCCAGGCCTGCGGCGCATTTATGGCGAGGCCGTCGGGGGGACCCACAGGATTTGTCTGTCTCACCCATCTGGACCGTATTCGAGGGGGATGCCTACCCCGGGGGCCCCAGCGCGCCCGACCCCTTCGCTTGGGGTCGGATGAGGCGGAACTCCGTGACGGGGGGTCGGGCGCCCTCGACCCCGGGGCCGCAGTCGGGCGAGGCGGAAACTTTGTGGAGGGGGGTCGGACGTCCCCGACCCTGGCGTCTTGGTCGGGCGAGGCGGAGCTTTGATCACGTCTAGGTGGGCCCGGGCCTCCGTGTCTGCTTCCTTAAGTGGCATATTCAGGGGATCGTTAATATTTCCCCCCAACACAACTCTAATCGGATTTGCATCTGCCTCGATGAGCCGCATGCAATAGCCGACGGTGGAAACCGACTTGGTCTTCGACTGGAACGAGAAGCGCATCGATTCTGTCTCAGCGTAGATTTGTTTGCTCGGAACTCCAACTCGATGACTTGCTTCTTGTCGAGTAGATTATCTTTATGATGAGGTCCTTGAAGCTCGCCTGACGATCTCGACAATCTCCCCTACCTGGCGCGCCGATGTCTATGTTTTATACCCGGCAACCTACCGAGGGTATCCTGAGGTAGTAGATTGTTTGGTGGGGGATCGCGGGACTTGGAACTCGAAGGTAAAAGCGAGGACACAAGATACGGATTTATACAGGTTCGAGCCACCAGAGTAGCATAATACCATACATCCTATTTGGGGTGTTGTATATTGCGCCCTACGCTTGGGTGTTGTTTAGAGTTGAGGACTTGATCCTCTGTTGTGGTTCTATAAGGTCTTCGCCTACCGATTTAGGGACCCTGCCCTTCTTTATATACTCCAAGGGGCGGGATTACTAGTCGGTTACAAGGAGGAGTCCTAGCAGGATTACATGGTATGAATCCTAGTCGGATTACTGAGGAATTTCAGTACGAGTCCGTCTTCTCCCTTCCTTGCGGGTACTGGGAATCTATACGACGGTTGGTGCATGTAAAAAATTATTAAGCAATAATGTTTGTGCGTGTAAAAAAGTTAAATAAAAATATCAATACATATAAAAATAGCCAACATCAAGAAATGTTGGTAACAATTTTTAAAAAAATATTCATAAATGTCAACAAATAATGATCGATGTTAAAAAATATGGTACATGGGTTTAATATGGTTTCTAAAGATAAGTTGTTTATTGTGCGTTGTTTAGAACACTGTTTAAAATTGACCGTGTTTGAAAATAGGGATCTTAGTTCTTACAAAAATATCATTATTGTTACAAGGGCCCTGCTGCTCTGCTCAAAATCGTCTAGGGAGAAATGGTTTTTGGTAAGCAACTTTGAACGTCATTAGCGGTTTGTTGGCCAAAAATATAAAATTTCACTTTTTGAAAAATATAAAGTTTCCATGCAAAATAGACAAAATCATTATTTGGCACCCTGATAGTTTATCTCTTTCTCTCTGAAATTTGTAGCTCATCTTCACACAGTTCAAATTAAATGTGGTGCCGCATTCACTAGTTTAGGCCGAATAACTTGAATCTCAGCTAGATGCCACCTCAACCACTGGCACGTTCTAGGCGACACAACTGACCGGACAGGAAGCATCCACAGTCAGCAACCAGGTAGCATCATGCTATATATGCTTGAATTATTGACATGCAGTATAGAGACGTGAGAATATTAAAAGGAAGGGCAACGCCGAAAGGATCCATGTGCGACCGGCATTTTCTTCAAAATGAACAAAGAATCGTCCTATCAAATTAACCGGGACATGAAACAGAAAGAAAGAAAAAACAGGAATCGCAAAAGCCTTGATATCAGAAGGCATTTGCTTCTCCGATCAACTAAGGGGATGTTTGAATAGCAGGGGTTAAAGTTTAGCCCTGTCACATCGGATATTCGGATGCTAATTAGGAGGATTAAACATGAGCTAATTATAAAACTAATAGCAGAACCCCTAGCCTAAATCGCGAGACGAATCTATTAAGCCTAATTAATTCATCATTAGTGAATGGTTACTGTAGCATCACATTGTCAAATCATGGACTAATTGAGCTTAATAGATTCGTCTCGCGATTTAGCCTAAGGTTTGTGTAATTAATTTTGTAATTAGCTTATGTTTAATACTCCTAATTAGTATCAAACATCCGACGTAACAGGGACTAAAATTTAGCCATGCCTCCCAAACACCCCTAAGCAAAAATACGACTGCGGTACATTTGGTGGTCAAAAGTTAGGCCTTCAATTCTCACCCATCTGGAACAGAAATAATAGAAGTCCAAATCATGACGTACACAAAAGCATATAGTTCCTGAGAATATAGCAGAAAGGATTTATTCGAATCAAATAATCACAAATACGACATGACGTGGTATGTACTGCTACTTCAAATAAATCAAACCATGTTAAACTTGAAAAGATTCATTGGAGGGTTTATGCGCGACCAGAGATCCAGTAATCAAATGAAGGGTTCTGAATTCCACTTCCAAACCAAAAGCGAATGCAAAGATAGGGGCATAGAAACAAAACCATTGGTCCATTACGCCTCCATATCATTCTTTATCAGTCTGAAGCAAACAAACATAAGCCTCAATACTACTAATATATTCCATCCATTTCTTCCCATTTTACAACTCTTTCCTACAGTAATCCAGTTATTTAATTGCAATTCCACCTGGTGAAAAATGTGTATCTAAGGCCAGTCTTATCAAGAGTTTCATGAACATTAAATAGACATCAACAATTTTGCTAACATGGCTGGATTATTATGAAGAGAGAGGAAAGGGAGTTCCATCATATGTGAGAGGAGTTTCATCACCATGAAATCCAGCAGGCACAGTTACCAAGTTTTCAGCCTTGGTAACTGTGCCATGAAACTGTGCACTGAGGCTAGTCTTAGTGGAGGTTTTATCAAGAGTTTCATGATCATTAAATAACATGCCACATCAACAATTTTGCTGACGTGACAAGATCACTAGGCCATTCTCAGTGCAAGGTTTCGTTAAGTGACTTCCAAGAGTGCCATGTCATCTAATGATCATTGAGATGATGACTGAAACTAAGGTTGTGTTTAGATTGAGGGTCGAAGTAGGTTGGGATGGGTTCGACCCACTTCGACCCATGTTTGGTTGAATTCCCATCTAGGTTGGGTTCAACCCAGATGGGAATATTCCCACGAGATCCAGGTCGAGCGCATCCCACCAAATCGGAGGGACCACGCAGACCTAGCCCGACGTCGTCTCCGCGCTCCGTCTCCGCACTTGCTTGCGTGCTGGGGAGGAGCCGGGACGCCGAGCGGTTGCGAGCACGGGGAGGTGGCAGGGGAGGTCGGCGGCGTGGGGAGGTGGCAAGACGCCAGGCAGTGGCAGGCGCGGGGAGGTCGCGGGGGAGGTTGCCGGCACGAGGAGGGGCGCGAGGCGGTGGCGGGCGCGGGAAGGTGGCTGGTGAGGTCGTCGGTGCAGGAAGGAGCCGAGACGCCGGGCGGTGGCGGGCGTGGGGAGGTGGCGGGGGAGGTCGCTGGCACGGCGGAGGCAGGCCCCGGAGGCGGGGAGGCAGGGGCTGGCACGACGAGGTAGGCCAGTGAGGCAGGGGCGCTGGGGAGTCCGCCGGTACGGCGGAGGAAGGGGCCAGTGGCGGCGAAGGAGAGCAGGGAGCGCGCGGGAGGAGCTAGGAGAGGAGCCGTGCGGGGAAGAGGAAGAAGGTAGAAGTGGAAGGGAGGAAAAAAAAGAGAGGCTGACAGGTGGGCCCCGTAGCTGACAGGTGGGGTTCACAACTAACGGTGTTAAAAAGACATTCATCCTAAGCCTCTCAACCTCTTCAACCAAACAAAAGCCTAGATCGGTTCCAACCCACTCATCCAAACACGAGATGGGTCAGCTCCAACCCCACAAAAATGGGTTGGCTCCAACCCAACCCACATCGTCCCAAAACCAAACCAAACACTACCTAAGTCTCTCAATTCAAAGTTTCACTTCACGGTTTCATACATTAGCATATCATTTAAATGTTTCATCTAAGTGACCAATGGGAGTTGATGAATGTGTGCAGATGAAACTCAAATCCTCTCAATGAAGTTTCATGGCTCTTGGTATATGTGTACACCTAGTTTCATCCACATGAAACCCAATTCTTCTCTAACCTCATAAATTTCATACCATGTCATCACTTTTGCTTATATGGCATGTCACTTAATGAGAATGAAACTCAAGTGAAACTTGCATTGAGAATGGCCTTATAGAGAGGAGAGAGCATTTCATCATATGTGAGAGGAGTTTCATCATCATGAAACCCAACAGGCACAGTTACCAAATTCTCAATCTTGGTAGCTGTGCTGTGAAACTGTCCACTGAGACTAGCCTCATGTCCACATTTTTCTAGTTGTTTATTACACTGGAATCGAAGGAATGAAATAAAACTTTATGTCATTTAACTAGTATCATTAAGACATTAACAGATATGGCATAAAGGAGCACTGATGCAGATGGCAAATACACTGAATCGCCAAAAGAGAGACCATTAGGAAACATGAAGGATCTTAATGAATCATCAACCAATGGCAAGCAAAATCAGTTCCATTTCTGTTACTAATATAACAGCACACAAAGGTGTAGGAGAAATAGATTGCGTATAATAGATGGATTGTATTGCATAGAGACCTCAGCCGGTATATATAGAGTATAGAGACTTGGGGGCACCTTAAGGTGTAGGAGAAATAGATTGCGTATAATGGATGGATTGTATTGCATAGAGACCTCAGCCGGTATATATAGAGTATAGAGACTTAGTGCCCCCGGATACGTATAGCAGCAGTCTATGATAATAAACAAAACGTAATCATAAAGACTCAAAGAGTGCGTGAGGCAGATGGTAGCAATAATCAGTTAATGACAGAATGGTGTTTAACTCTAATCAAATATTCAATTGTGCTGATGAAGGTTAAAGCTTAGCATAGAAGAATTGCCCACACCATTGCCTCACAGTACTGAACTCGTAAGTAGGACGGCAAAGAGTGTGTCAATGTTGCAACATAGAGCACAGGTAGCTGAACCAGAGGAATGCAAATTGAACTGAACATCTGTGTTTTCATAAGTGCAGCCTTGTATGAAAGCACTAGAGTATAATGAGAAAGAAGTGATGCGCAATATTCAGTACATACAAAATTGCATTGAAATACTATTACTGTGCAAACTGGCAAGAGGCTATCCGTGCTATCAAATATGATTGAGATACCAGCGAAAACCAAACCAAAAGACAGACGTCTCTCTTATCCCTCTCATGCCATTACTATAAGCAAGGCACACATATCCCAAATTGAGCAACCCGGTTACTTCAATAAAGAGAACAGCATGAATGAGTTGAACACAAGAGACAAGGAGATCATCAAACCCAATATATATTACAAAGAGAGAGGAATCTGATTCAATTCCATCCTTGTCATATCACCATATGGACTCCCCAGTGATTATTGGGCAGAGCAGTCCCCAAATCCTTGCACAGAGGACAGAGGAGGACTGACCGCCCGTGTCACACAACATAATTCACAGCAACAACGGCTGCCGTCGCAAGTATCCTTTCAGGTCCGTCGAAAGGCCAAGAATAGCATAATTATCACGGCAACAGAAACAGAGTAGCAGTCACTGTTGGTTTGGTTGGTTGCGTACCGATCGATTGCCACGGCCGGCACCATCGGTCAGATCTTGTCGATGTCCTCGTCCTCGAACTGTATGTAGTCGTCCTGCGCGCCGGTGTCCTCCTCGTCGACGACGCCCTCGTTGAGCCTGACGTTGTCGGGGATCTCGCCGTAGGCCTTGAGCAGTCGGGCCTCGTCGTTCATGTACTTGAGGATGACGTCGGCCTTGTCGTCCTGGTAGTCGCGGAGGCCGACGAGGACGATGTCCCCCGCCGCGATCCACACCTTCTTGTGCATCTTGCCCCGGATGTGGCAGAGGCGCTTGGTGCCGTCGATGCAGAGCGCCTCGCAGCGGCCGTTGCCCAGCATCCGCGTCACCTGCGCGTACTCCTGCCCGTCCTCCTTGAACACCAGCTCCCGCTTCTCGTCGTCCGCCTCGTTCTTGCCCCGCTTCCGGTTCTTGCCTCCCTTCCCCTTGTTCTTCGGCATCGCGGGAGGCGAGAGCCGAGAGGAAACCCTAGCGTGGATTGATCGGGGGCAGGGTAGGGAAGGGGTGGGGAATTTGGTCGCGAAAGGTTTGTGCGCTGCAGCTAAGCTTCGTCGGGTTGAGGGGGCAGGCGGTTTTCTGATTTGATTTTATAGAGAAAAGGCGGCGGGGAGCATAGGAAGGGATCAGAGCCGTTCGATCCACGGTGGTGATGGATCGTTGGGGTCACCGACGCGGGGTCTTGTGGGCCCACGCGCCGGGGCGGGACCCGACGACGACCGGATGGGGAATCCGGGTTCTTTCCTTTTTCTTTCGGTTGCTTGGAGAACCAGATACGCGTCAGCCGCGCCACGAAAGCTTGGCCGGCTGACCTGGATCTGACCGGGTCTTCGAGAGGTAGACTGTACTACTGTACAGCATCGTTGAGGCATGGAGGTCTGTAGGTGGACCACCATGTCAGAAATTTGCAACTGTTAAGTAGATTGTCTACTTACAGTGCTAACTCATCAACCAACTTCAGTGTTAATATCCAACAGTGATAAACTTGCTACTTATGTACCGCAAAAAAAAAAACTTGCTAGTTAGGACTTACTAGGAGTATAAGACCGTTAATCTCATCAATAATCAATATTTGCTGTGACCTTTTAAGAGTATATATGTAAATTTAGGCAATCACATTCACATGTCAAAGAAGTTGTCTTTGACGTTTGTGCTACTGTTAAAATATAGCAAGATACGGCAATGATACGTAAATGAAGCCATGTGCCAATGCCCAATTAGGGCGCGCTCGGTTCGGCCGGTATGCAGCCCAATCCATGTGGATTGGAACGGCACGGAACAGAGTCAAGTATGGCTTAGATTCGCTGTTCGGTTAGATCTGACTCGAAATGGAAACAGGCTTGGTTCGGTCTCCCCCCCTTCTACTCACGGTCCCGGAATCATTTCCCCACCTCCTCCCCTTCGGAACAGAGCCTAGCCACGCTCGACTCGGTCTCCTCTCGGTCCTCCCTCTCGTTCCCGATAGAACACAGAGGCGCGGCGGCGCCCTAGCGACCCACTCAACCGAGACCTCCCGTCAGCGCCGTCCCGCGACCTCGCCGGCGCGAGCTCCACCACGGCCTCACCCTCTCCTTCCCGGCCACACGGGCGAGCCCCAGGCCGCGTGCGCGAAGGCTCTGCCGTCGCCACGATGCGATGGGGAGAGTGCAGAGCATTCTTCACAGCGTGGTTAGGCAAAGCAAGCGGCGGGGAGAAAAGAAGATGGAACAGCGGCCGCAGCGATGGTGTATGCCTGTAGGAATAGTGTGGCCGGCTGGTGGTACTTCACCAGGGCCTGCCCGGAGCCCAGCTCCACGAGCACCGCGAGTGCGCCGTTGAGTCGCTCGCTGTAGGTGGTGAAGCTGAACTCCACGGGCACGCCGAGCGCCGACCGGGGCTCCCACAGCGCCACAGGCAGCAGCGTCACAACGTTCGCGGACGCCTTGGCCTTCTTCTTGCGTGCGCCGCGCTTCCTAGGCCCGGTGTGGGACTTGATCCGCAGGACGTGCTCCTCAAAGTCGTTGTCCACGGTGGCCGTCTTGGTGGTGGCCGGGCCCTCTTGGTCGGCTGCTGCTTCCGCGGTGTCCTTACTGGAGGAGACCGCGCAGGGAGGGAACGGCAGCAGCAGCGCACGATGCCAGAGCGAGGAGCGGAGGATGGTGGTGGGGGCGAAGGGGCTGGAAAGCGGCATCGCCATGGCTCCTCCCTTGGCCGCGTGCACACACCAGCACTTCATGGCGCGAGCGGCGGGCTGCAGGCTTGCAGCGTGCGGCTCGTCGAAGCTTTGGCTTGGCTTGCCTCTGGTTTTGGATAGGGTCTTGGTTGGTAGGCGAGTGACTCTGATGGCTGCACGGTGCGTTGAAAACTGCCTCATGACCCGTTTGTTTTGAGTGGATTGGTAGGATTAAATTCTGACCTAGATCGTACCAAAAAGTTACGGCTGATTTACCGAAGCATACGCACACGGCAAAATCCCGACCCCGGTAGTAGATCCCATCTACTATTGCACATCTCATGCGCCTGGCGTATGAACCTGGATTTCGATTCGACCAATCACATTGATCTTCGCTCACTGCAACTGGAATTACGTGTATCACTTAACTCCGATGGCGGAAACCGACCGGTAGGAGTATGTCGTTACACTACCATTGTAGCAAAAACACGAAACCAGGACATAGATCAAACTGAAAACTCGCATATCTCCATATGCACACATCCCGAATCCAAAACAAAGCAGCTACGGCTCTGATACCACTGTTGGGATACGAGGTAGGCTACACTAGCGCAAATCAAAATTTCTACCGCGTAAAACCAGGAAGAACTGCCGTATAAGGATCACGGGATTACCACTCGACGCACTACTGGTGCGGAAGATGTAGATTTGCGTCGATGCAGCGAAGTCGATCAACGTAGTCGTACGTAGTCGATCATGTCAACGTCCAGCAACTCCTCAGCAGCTCGTCCACGTGGAGCAAGATCGCCCTCGTGCCGCGGCTCGTCGTCGGCTCGTCGTGGCTCGTCGGCAGCTTGTCATGGCTTGTTGGCGGCTCGTACAAGTGCTGCAGGCGCAACACCTCCAAGGTATCCACACGTGCAGGGAGGAAGCGTCGCAAGTCGGACTGCTAGATCCGTGAGTTGCAACAAGCGAGGGCGTTGGAGGCGCAACAGATGTGTTTCGCCAAAAAGGTGTAAACCCTAGGGCGCCCCCACCCCTCTATTTATAGAGGTTCCTGACGGGCCTCTGGGTCCGAGGCCCATTAGTACTTCTAAACCTAATCCAACTCGGATCACATCCGAATTGGGCTTCCAACCCCTTAAGTGTGTGACCCTATGGGTTCGGATACGTATAGACATGGCCCGAGTACTCCTACTCGGCCCAATAGTCGGTAGCGGCCTCTAGCAAGACGTGCCAACTCCTATAGGCACATGAAGATCATATCAGACGAACCATCACAACATTATATACATGCTATTCCCTTTGCCTCATGATATTTGGTCTAGCTTCGAGCCGACCGCTCTTTCTCGATCCTGTGATTCGGAATCCCTTTGTAGGTTAACTCTTAACCGTACGTAGTATGGCCATGCATTTTGGGATCCGATCACTCGAGGGGCCTAGAGATATCACTCTCAATCAGAGAGGGGCAAATCCCATCTTGATTGACCATGTCTCATAGCATGCTTCTTGACAAACCCGAAAGCTACCTTTATAACTACCCTGTTACGGCGTAGCGTTTAATAGCCCCTAAGTAGGTCGAGCCACATCTTGAATACATGCGACAATCTCAGGTCTAAGGACAAAGCGTATATGTTGTTTAAAGAGAGAACTACTTCTCGTGTTGGGTCAGTCCTACCACATGTCTCCACATGTACCCACATTATTAGTTTAACATCTCCATGTCCATGACTTGTGAAACATAGTCATCAACTAATACATGTGCTAGTCTAATATTCATGTGTGTCCTCACATGAACTCCGACTAGGGACAACTTTAGAATAACCATACAAGTAAAGAGTTTCACCCACAATTCACATAATTGCAAATCAATTCAAGTAGCCTTTAATGGATATTCAAGGAACACAATATAAATCATGGATACAAATGGAATATCATCATCTCTATGATTGCCTCTAGGGCATACCTCCAACAATATGGGTCATGGTTATACGCTCAATGGATATTGCAACGACGAGAAAGCGTCGTTATATGCTTACAAGGTATCACAATGAGATACGTGCCGTCGTTATATGCTTCAACCATATCGCAACGAAATTTGTCGTGGTTATATGTGTACAGGGTAGTGCAACACAATACGGGTCGTGGTTCTACGCTCAATGGATATCGCAACGGAAAATATGTCGTCGTATATGCTTGTGGGTTAGTGCATAGGCTTAGTTTTTAATACCATGGAAGATCCAAAATAAAAATTGGTGCCACATATATATCATTAATTAAATCAATCTATCATTCATGGACACCATTCCTGATAAAACAGAATATTCGACATATGAAAATACTCTTGTCCATTCATCCACATGACACCTAATAATAAAGTATGTAGAACACCTATATTATTTGTACGCATCTATAATCTTGATCACTAACTTTGCTTGAAGGTCTGCTTGTAACCTGTAGGCAACCTTGAGTCTTATTGCCCCTCCGTAGCTTCACTGGCCTGCTGAAACAAAGAGAAACAAACAAGTGAATTAAAACTTGTGAAGCTACTTTGTCTTGGAATCAATATGTAGCAATAATGAAAGCACAATTCCAATTTGTACCTGATGTACTTTCTTTTTACCTGCTCGAGTTTTAGCACCACATATAAGTTGTTGTGTACTAATGATCCTGCAACAGCCTGCACCTTTACCGCAATTCTCCAACATCTTGGCTGCAATGGGCTCCGCCTCCTCGAGGTACTGCGCATATGCTTCATCTGTGCAGTTGCGAGCCACGCCATCTCCAGCTGCCGCCAAATCTGCCCTCGGGTAATAGGACTTCACAACTGCAAGAACCTATTTGCAAACAGTCTTGCAGAGTCCCGCCACCTTACTCGGGGCGGCTCTTAGTCGCTCCACTAGTGATTGCGGCTCTACGCCTTCCTCCACGGGGGCTATAGCACTCACCAAATCTTCGGCAGCCCCAGACAAGTCTTGGAGTTCACCCCAAAGTCGTCCCAAGGTCTGGGCATGATCTCTACACGCCACCATGGCCATGGCAAGCATCACGCCGTTCTGCATCTTTCGGTCCCGCTGGTGCTCGCATGCAGCTTCTACTTCAGCGAGCGCGGCCCGAAGATGTTCGGCTTCATTTGCCACTCGGTCGTGAGCGTTCCTCCAATCAATGACTTGGTTTCTTGCAGACACCTCCTGTTTCCTGAGCTCTACAAAGAAAAAGAACTTAGGCCACAGCCAATTACAGTTGGACACACCCAAAGTAATCGCAATGCTTACCTTGATACTTCTTGTTCAAGGATTTATAGCGGCTCTCCAGTTTCTCCTGCAGAATGGCGTGATCCGCGCGTTCCACGGCAAAGGATTTCGCCCCGACTTCATGAACCCGAAGCGCTTCTCTCAGTCGGGCGCACTCCTGCTCCAGCTGGTGGTTTCTTTCCTGAAAAGGTCCGAGTACGTTGTGGTAAGTTTCACGCCTCACAACTACTCGGGTTCTGCAGTAACATCAGCAATATATACCTGGACGCCCCGGAACACATCCATGGCCCTCTGAAGCTCCGAGTCAGAAGGCGGGCTAAGTACTGGCCTTTAGGTACTCTCCACAAGAGGAACTGTACCCAGAGCAGCACCTACAACATTCACCATATCAGCTACCGACCACGACTACAATAACTAAATACAGGCATTTACCTGGAGCAGTCGCTCACTTGGATTTCTCAACTACAGCTAGCACTCTGCCAGAGGACGAGGATAGGCCGGCACTCCCCGAGCCTGATGCAGCAGTAGGCTCCTCTACCGAGCGAATCACGTCTTGAAGCATCGACATCGTAGCTCCAAGATGACCTGGGTCAACCTCGGGTACTTCTTCAACAATCATGTCCTCAAAAGGAACAAATGTTGTAGTCAAAGGATCTAGCACTACCCCTGTTTCTACAGGGATAGTTTCCTCTGCATCCCTGCATCACCAAAGTGTCACTACACGATTTTTAGAAAATCCAATGGAATCCAACAAGACAAGGAGGCTCACCGGGTTGAGCGTGGCGGCAGTCGCACACGTTTTTTCTCGACGACAGGCGGTCGAGTATTTGGAGCCGCGGGGACAACTGCCGGCGCCATCTTCTCACCAAGACCTACAAAACCGAAGTCAAGACTACAATACTACTAAAATGACTACAATTGAAAAGGACAGCGCTCACCACTAGTGATCACATTTGACAGCAAGGTGCCAGTAGCAAGTACTGGTGACACCTCCTTTGCTACTCCAGCAGGTAGCCCCAGCACCGCCTGATCAGCAGTGGGCGGCACGACAGCTGATGGAGCTGGCACGGTTAACTCGGGGGCTACCACAGCTGTTGACGGCATTTCCTCCGGCAATGTGTCGACGGCCGCATCACCGACTTTAGGGTTGGACGCGGCTATCTCTTCAGAGACAGTCTCATCTACAGCCTTCATGAACCAAGAAATTCACCACATCAATAATGCATCTCGAGTTCATCAGTGAAATACAAGTCATCGACTACATACCGTGGTACCCCGAGACTTTTCAGTGGTGGCAACAGACTTAGCCGCAGCCATCTTGCGGACTACTCTGCGCCTCTTGACAGGACGAGAAGGTTCGTCCTCTGACTCCTCGGCGGCGGCCTCTAACTCTTCTTCCGACTGTGCCACATAGCCGTCAAGTACTCGGGACTTCTAAACAGCAAATCGGTGTCAGCAACAAGAATCACAAGTCAAAAGAAAACAAGTCAGGAAGGAAATACTTACCACCTCTGGCTCGTACCAGGATTCATACTGGCGAAGGGCCGCAGGGATCACTGGAACTCCCTGATAGTTCCTAAAGAATTTCGCCAGCAGCGCCTCCACGTCATCGTCAGATATGTCCTCCTCAGACGTACGCGAAGGATCTTTCAGACCTTTGTACTCACTTCCCGGGTGAGCGCGTTTTTGAAGTGGCTGGACCCTTCTTTTCAGAAAGCTGGCTGCCACATTGATCCCAGTCAGACCGAGTGCTTTCAACTCGGTGATCTGCTGCATCTGAAGATCAAGCTCCGGGGTATGCTCAGGCTCGCTTACCCAATTTTCCGCATGCTTGGGCGCGTGACCACTCACCACAGGGAGGCGAGGATCATGGTTCCCGATGTAGAACCACCTTTTCTTCCAGTCCCCATAGGAGTCGGTCAGATTATACTCAATATATGCATTCGAGTTCCTGAGTTGGAACCCGGCGCCTCCAAAAACCTCCGTCCACTGGGCACTCGGCTGAGGCTTGCAACGGAACAATTTCCTGAATAGCTTGAGACTTGGAGGTACTCCCAGGAAAACTTCACACAAATGTACAAATATAGCCATGTGCAGTACTCCATTGGGATTCAAGTGGACGAGCTGAAGATTGTAGTACTCGAGAATACCTCTAAAGAAGTCGGAGGTAGGCACGGCCAGTCCCCTTTCCACGAAGTGAGCAAGCATCACCGTCTCCGCCGGGTGCTCCTCGAACTGCCACGCATTGGGAAATGCGGGGCGCCACTGCATGATTTCCTTCGGGTGAAGAAGCTTGGCATCAACAAGTGCTTGGACTCCCTCTTCCTTCATCACTGAGTGTTGCCAAGTTGCCCCAGGTGGTGGCGGAGCAGTTTGGTTCGTCGGCCCCACTTTCGGTGCCGGCAGCACCAACTCCTTCCCCTTCTTGGATCTAACCTTGCTCGTCGCCAGAACCTTGCCTTGGATCTTATCGGTTTTCTTGCCCATCTTCTTGGAGCGCATTCGATGGATTCAACCTCGCCCTAGGGAAGAGGTTTCCACTCGGATCTATGTCGCAAAAGCGGCAGTGGCAGAGGCAGCAGCACTGGTGGCGGTGGCACAACGAACGAAAGCACAGAGGAGGAAGACAAAAAACAGATATAATGCCCGTACGGCGTCACGGCAACTGCAAAGGGGGCTGTTCCAGATTTATCTTTGCCAGCTCCGGATTTGATGCGTTAGTTGCGCAACGGACAGATAAAATCGCGTATTAATCACCATAAACACCCAACGGCTATACAGTCAACGGATTGATGACCACTTCAACGACAGGAATCGCCTAAGTGCTTGGGGGCTGCGGGTACCGTACCCGTTGGTCAGTTTTTTCTTTTTCAAAATCTCCGAGGGTAAAATGGGCAAAAGTTGGTTTGACCCTAAGCCTGAGTCTTCGACTCAACCTAAGGCTCGGGGGCTACTCCATATGGAGTGCGATTGACATCGCACTACCATATAAAAAACTACTCGGGACGGATACAACTCGAAACTGCAGAAAGAGTACCTTCCAGCCACGCGACAGTACTCGGGCACTTCAGTCCGCGAAACTACTCAGGTAGTGCCTGCAGCACCCAAGACTATGGCGCACGACTACAAAGTACTCGGGGGCTTGTCGGGACTACTCCCCGGACCCATGAGTAGGCCTTGAACGGCCCACTAAGGGGCGTACTCGGACGTGATCAGAACAAGGATGGGCGTATCCTACTCGGACTAGTCTTGTATGTTTATGGAAAACTACTCGGGACGATACCGAGTAGAACTCTGTAATAGTACCCGACTAGGACTCAGACTTGTAACCCTCCCCTCCCGGGTATATAAGGCTGGGCAGGGACCCCCCCCTAAAAATAGATCCCTCAGGACCAGAACATACATCAATACAAACCAACACACAGGACGTAGGGTATTACGCGATCTAGCGGCCCGAACCTGTCTAAATCGTGTTCCTTGCGTCACCATTGATTCCTTGATTCTCGACGACCCTTACCGCATAAAAGACCACCTAGGGTACCCCCTAGGCGGGTTGCCGGTCTAAAACACCGACACAGACTCTTTGCAACGTTGGCAGTTTTAGCATTTCTAGTTGGTGCCAAAGTCCTTTTTCGGTTGTGACAATGGTGTTTGGAGCATTCTGGATCATAATAAAGTTCTTGGAACAATGTTAGCTAAAATTTAATTAAAAAAACCATCATGATTGGAATGCGTGTTCGATATTGTTACCTGGTTTGATGTTTCTTGACTATGCACTACTTGTGTTGCAGCAAGGTTTTCCTTAGTGCTCCTAGCTTCATCGTCAATTGTATTATTGTTGGTTTGAGGGGTATGCTGCACAATTTAAAAGCAGGTAGGCAAGAGATTAGCGACATATGTATGTATATTTTCAATCACAGCCAATTATTGTCAATACCTGGTTCCTTGTTTCTTGGCTGTGCAGTACTAGCCTTGCATCAATGTTATCCTCGGTGGTCCTAGCATCAACTTTAGTTGTATTATTGTTGTTCGCCAGGGTAGCTGTGGATTTTAAAAGAGGGGAGGCTAGATATTAGTGACGTTATGCAAATTTAGAACACAACAGAAATAAACATGCAAAATTATATTCTGGTTACCTCTCGCAGTAAAGCCTGACGATAAGGCACGATCATTGTTGCAATTTCCCCTGTCAATTCTTGTCTAAGTGCGGCTTTAAGTTGTTCTCTCTCTAATTTCTTTTCAGCTTCATGCTTCTGCATTTTTTCCTGTAACTGACGTTCTTGTTCTTCGAGCCTCTCTATTCTGTCCTGAAGGGCTTCCTGCTTTTGTTTTGGATTCGACAAGTAACTATGGCCACATGACCTGCTATATTTGGCTCCTGTTGTTTCCCTATACGTTTCTTGGAAAAAACTTGATCTTCCTTAGCAGGTCCAGAAGTGTGACTTGTTGGTTCTTCTTCATCTGATTGTGTTTGTGATAATTTTCTAGATGTATTAGTCTGATGGCAAGAAACAATTAATTGTAACATTAATTTGGTCATGCTTTCAAACCAAAAAATAGCTTGTAATGCCGAATCAATGTTATGATGAAATTAGCACTCAGTACTCACATAAATACTCTCAGCCAAGTGATTTGTCCATCTTCCTTCCCTAGTGTGAGTAGTCTTCCAAAGTTCCAAAAGGGGTGGCTCAGCACCAGTTACTGGATCTCTCTATGATTGCAACATTAAACATGATTAATATATCATTGTGTAATGTACTGAAAGTTGAGAACAGGTAAACAAATCTTTACCTTTTCCCAACTCCACTGCGAGAAAGGTTTGGAACCCCCCGAGTGATTTGTTCTCAGTTGGCTACGATTCGAAGAGTTCGTGCTGCTCCTACTCTGCGTAGTCATCTCGTAAAGTAATGGTTAGCTATGAAAAGTTGAACTCATGATTGTGTTCTTTTACTTACAAAAGAGGGCGTACCTTCAAGTCCTTAGTTCCAAAGTACATGTTCAAATAGTGCCACTCCACAATGTCTATGTCTTCAGGCTTATGTTTCATTCTCTCATCATAACTATCGTATACCTTGTATGTAGAATGCAAAACAGATCGCCAACTTTTGTAGCGTTCATTGGCAACCTTCCATATCTTTTTGTTCAAACTCTCAGTGGTCTCATGGTCCCAATGATCCTAGTTGGAAAGAAAACTTGTTATGTATGCTACATTCATAATATATGTTTCCAAGAAAATAGAGGGAACAAGACTAATATATAACATTATAATGCAGCATGAGGTGGCCATTGACATACCATTACAGATACTACGATATCATCCTTGACATGCTGACACACATCTTTCCAATTTCTAACTCCAATTAATGGAGCTTTCTGCTTTGTAAACAGAACAACCTCATTTACAAAGGTACGTCTATTATCTCCACAGGGACCACCCACATTTTCGGAAAATTTGATTTTCAGTATCTGTGAGCCAGTCTTCGATCTCTTGGCCACCGCAGCTAGCCCTTTCAAGCATCCTCGGCCGTTTTTCTTGCCACCTACTTACATTAAGTCGTGCACAATAAGAGCATAAAAAAACTGTAGAAGATGTGAAGCTTTTAGAACCTTTTGTCTCCTTTGGTTTCCTAGCATGAGTTGGCCATTGTGATGGCGGCGTAGCACTACTACCAGTGCTCTCATCATGTACTTCTGTAGGCTTTGCTTGACCTCTATTATAAGCCACTGAACAAATGAAAAAAAGTGCACTTAGAGGATTGTACAATTTTCATCAAAAATAAGAATTAGTTCAGAGGAAAAAGGACTTACAAATATCTCTCATAAGGCCTTTCTACCTTAACCATTTAGAGTATGTTTTTACTATTTCTTCCCTGTAGTCATTGTATAGATCTACAAGTTACCAACACAATTATGTGAGTACATTGTACAATTATAGACACATGTGCATAGTGTAGTACAAACAACATACATACCACAAACTGGGTCTTGGTCTTGAAGCCAATCTTTGTATTCATCAAGTGATTCATCATTACTAGTATCATCATCAGCATCAGTAACATCATCAGACTCATTCACCCTTGGTCATTTTAGGGGTGTAATGTTGACAGCTCCAACCAGTTCTTGTTTTGATAGTATCAACCTTAGTGTTGACGCCAGATTTTGACACGTGTAAAATCGGCGTTGGGAGAAGAGAAGATGCGGCGAGATACAAGGGCGACGATTGGAAATCGGCCGATTGGTGCTACAGTCAAGGATCGGCCAAATGATGCTACAGTCGAGGATCGGCTGATTGATCCTTGGAGTTCTGCCTCGCCCGACCCATGAGGCTTGGGATCGGACGCGCCCGACCCCCAAGGGAGGATCTCCGCCTCGCCCGACCCCTGAGGCTTGGGATCGGACGCGCCCGACCCCCAAGGGAGGATCTCCACCTCGCCCGACCCCTGAGGCTTGGGATCGGACGCGCCCGACCCCACAAGAGAGGATCTCCGCCTCGCCCGACCCCTAGGGTTTGGGGTCGGACGCACCCGACCCTCCGAGGGAGGATCTCCGCCTCGTCCGACCTTAGTCCCCAGGTTCGGGATGAGTCTGAGCCCTCAACGTGTGGGTCCTGATCAGTTGCCCCTATGTCAAGGAGATGATCGGTCGATTAGAAGGTTGGAATAGTTGGGCCGATGTGGGTTTAAAAAAGATTATGAAGATGAAGAAGAGGTCAACCCATGAAGCGCGTGAAAATAGTACGAATCGTACTTGTAAATATTCGTTTTCTATTTAGATTTAGGGATAGAGTTCTAGTCAGATAAGAGGTTTTTCTGTTTAGATTTAGGGAAAGAGTTCTAGTCGGATAAGGAGTCGTCTGTACGGGGCTATAAATAGCCACCTTTGTAGATCTGTAATCAACAATCAACTCAATACAACAAACTACTTTTTCCTCGTACTTACTTTCAAGAAGGCGACTTCGCCAACACTTTTTCCCCTTTTTCACGAGTTCGTACAGATTGGCGGGGCTGCATCAACTTGACCTCCGGCTGATCTTGTAAGTTCCGTTTATCGAGTAATTTCTAAGCTTTAACTTCGGGCGCATCGCTGTCGTTTCGTTTATATTTATTCACCAGCTATCGATATTTACTAGAATTCTAGGTTTTACCTGTTGTTCTAGTTTTATCACCAGTTATCCAGCTTGGAATTAGAACTTTTGGCTTTCTTATATTTTGTTACTCAATTTATCGCTTTCCACATAGCCGATTTAGATCTATTCCTAGTGTTGCTACTGTAGCGTTGTTTAGATTACTCTAGTAGTTTTCTTTACAAACATTGCTTGGTAATCGGTTGCCCCATAGCCCATCCCGTTATTACTGCAAATCGGCCGACTCGCTGATAAGCTTTTCTCAAGATCGGAACTTTAGCCGATCGCAACCCCTGGGAACTGATACGTTTATTTCCTTGCCAATCAACAGGTCAGATTGGCTGGCACGCCGCGCGAACCGTACTAGGGCGATCACCCGAACAGGAGCGAAGCAGATTCTCCCGGGTCGTGTGTCCGACGCTGGGAATACGATCAGTGATTTCTAGCGCCAACACACTTTTGGCACGCCCAGTGGGACCATACAACCGCCACCATGTCGAAAGCTGCTGAAGTCTCCGAAGATAACGTCATCGAAGTGACAGAGGCAGATCTCAGGGACGACCAGAAGGAAGAACTGGAGAGGCAGACGGCATACTACCGGAAGGCATGCCTGCAGTCCTTCAGTCGCACCAGGAGCGGGGAGACTATCAAAAAGACTCCGTTTCCAACTCCCCGCCAGATCACAATCACCGAGGACTCAGACAAGATGTCCGAGATGGTTCAGCAGTCCGTTTATCAAGCTTTCATCGATCAATCCCCGGTGCTTGCGAATACGGTGTACAATGCTGTCATCAGCTCCTTGGCTAGCGGAGTATCTCAAGGGTACAAGGGACCGGCATATGCTCCGCCGATTACACCAAACAAGAGTTATCCGAATTCGGCTTCTCAGTCGATCCAATTTCCAGTTGGGGGTTCAGGCGCTTCCTCATCATCGATCCCTATGGGGTTTACTGGCACGCAACACCTCCAGCCTCATCCCGTTCAGTTGTCCTCTGTGCAGTTTCCTCTGGTTAATCCAGCGCCTTGGGGGGCACCATCAGCGACGGCCGTTCAGGATCAATCGGCCAATCAGGGAAGCCCCCGATTCCAGGCGTCTTTCTAGGCAGCCACTCGACCAACTATGCCGCCGTACCAGCCTGTCGCACCAGAGATGGGCAAAGCAGCAGAGCTCGTACTATATGATGAAATGAGTGGTTCATTCAAGCAGCCGACCCTGAATACGTAGCCGGCCATAACACATCAAATGCCACATACTTTCACTCAACATCAAGTCATCCCGCCGCCGATATACCAGCACGTACCAGTCCCTCAGCCGACGGTTTACCAGCAACAGCCGGACTGGTCGGCACGTATAGCGGAGGTGATTCAGGAACAATTCGGCTTGAAGCCGAAGGCGCAGACCTACACCTACAGGACGCCGTACCCATCTACATACGACTTACTGCCGTTTCCCCATCGGTATAAAGTTCCTAACTTCACCAAGTTTTCGGGGATGGACGACACTCCGTAGAACACGTGAACAGATTCATCATCCAGTGCGGAGAGGCAGCGGCGCAAGATGCTCTACGGGTGCGGCTTTTCTTGTCGTCCTTGTCTGGGTCGGCCTTCCAGTGGTTCACAACCTTACCGCCCAACTCGATAATTACATGGGCCGATCTGGAGAGGCAGTTTCATAAATACTTCTACGCCGGGGTACATGAGATGAAGCTGTCCGATTTGACCAGCCTCAGGCAGAGAAGCGACAAGCCGATATCCTCATATGTGCAGAGGTTTCGGGAAATCAGGAACAAATGCTATTCTCTAGCTCTGACTGATGCACAGCTGGCTGACATAGCCTTTCAAGGTCTCCTGCCTCACATCAAAGAAAAGTACGCCTCACAGGAGTTTGAGAGCTTGAGCCAAATCGTCCACCGATTGTCTGGTCAAGAGGTACGTTCTTTCGATCCACGGAGAAACTTCCAAAAGAAGGTGGCATACTTAGAAGAGGTTGAGGCCGAAGAAGATGCAGAAATTGGTCTTGCAGAATGGGTTAAAGGGAAGAAGCCGATATCATGTCCGTTCGGCAAGAAGGAGCCAGAAACGTTCGGCTTTGACACATCAAAAGCCGATAAAATCTTCGACCTCCTCCTCCAGGAAGGACAGATCAAGCTCTCGCCATACCATACTATTCCTTCTGCCGAATAGCTAAAGAAGATGAAATATTGTAAGTGGCACAATGCTACCTCCCATGACACTAATGAGTGCAAAATCTTCCGGCAGCAGATACAGAAGGCCATTGAGCAGGGCAGACTTAAATTTGAAGTGCCAACAAAACCAGCCAAGCCGATGAAGATCGATCAGCACCCCTTCCCCACCAACATGGTTGACACAGGAAAGAACTCGCTCCAAACCAAGGTGCTGACATCCGAATCGGCTAAAAAGAGTGGCGCCGTAGACCCTAGAAATCAAGCGGCGCCTGAAGACGTCAAGGGGAAGCGGCGGATGGAGGACGATGATGGTGGATCAGGAGAACCACGCGTTACTTCCCAACTCTTGCTCAACAAATATCAGCGGCAACATGAACGCTCAAGATCCCGGGAAGAAGCAATGCGGCGACATGAAGATCACTGGAGATGCCCGTTCTTCATCCACTGTTGGGAAAGCAACCTCAGGTTGCCTTCGGCCGATAATTGCCCAGAGTGCAACGGCCCGTATCGTAACAATCGGCCGTTCAGCAGGTCTCGCTCCAGAGATGGGAGATCAGAGCCGATCAGCAGGAACTGGCGCGACCAAGACGACCGGCGCCCTCCAGTACGTGATCGGCTGGGGGGCAGAAGTGACCGATATGACTGGTCGGAAGGCAGGTGCCATGATGGGCCGGGGGGCAGATTTGATCGACATGACCGGCCAGAAAACAGGGCCAGCGTCCACAGTCGGCTTGAAGAGATGGCCGATGCTCGAGTGTCAGACGAGAACCCTTTAGGACGCAAACCAGAATGGGAACGCGCCAGGCCACGAACCAAACCAGTGAACCCCAGGTGGTGTCCCGATGGATTGACCAAGTCTCAAAAACGAAGAATCCAGCGTGTCCGCCAGTGGGAACAGCAGGAGGAATTACAACAGTACACGACGGACAAGAGGGAAGGCAGGTCTCAGGTATGGCGCCCCAAAAGAAACGACAGAGGAGGCGATGAATCGGCAGGCGAAGAATCGGCAGCCGACATCGGCATGGTTTTTATACTGCCGATGGAGTTCATGACTCCTGCCGACCGACAGGACATATCGGCGATGGAAGAACAGATGGCACAATTGGCTTTGGAGCCAATGACAGCCACATTCGAGAAGCCCGAAGATGACAAACGGCAACACCTGAAAGCGTTGTTTCTTAAAGGGCATGTCAACGGCCGACCCCTCACCAGATTACTGGTAGACGGAGGGGCTGCAGTCAACATCATGCCGTACGCCGTGCTCCGGAAGCTTGGGAAGAGCGATGATGACCTGACCAAGACAGATATGATGCTCAAGGACTTCGAGGGCAACGTATCTCCCGCTCGCGGCGCCCTCTGCGTCGACCTCACCATCGGCAGTAAGACCCTTCCTACTACTTTCTTTATTATTAATGGCAAGGGGTCCTACAACATGCTACTCGGCCGAGACTAGATACATGCAAATTGCTGCATCCCATCGACAATGCATCAATGCCTCGTACAATGGGTCGGCGACAACATCGAGGTGGTCACCGCCGATTCCGCATACAGCATCGCAGCAGCCGACACGCAGCAGTGGAGCTGCGAAACCGTCAGGTGCATATCCGGGAGAGTATGGGATACTGACTACTTGAAGGTGTCCGATTTTGGCCTACAGCCGATCCGAGCAGTCGGCTCCGAGGACTCAGATTAAATGGATCAGTTCGCCCGAGAAGATGGGAAGCTGGGACACGGGTTCACGTCGGCCGATTCATTAGAGATGATAGACTTAGGCGATGGCACCAAACCAAGGCCGACATATATTAGTGCAAATTTAGATCCGGAATACAAATGTAAACTGACAAGTTTGTTAAGAGAATTTAAGGATTGCTTTGCTTGGGAGTATCATGAGATGCCCGGATTAGACCGATCTATTGTTGAACATCGGCTACCCATAAAACCAGGGTATCGGCCGTATCAACAGCCTGCACGGTGGTGCAATCCTAAAATCCTACCAGATATAAAAGCCGAAATAACACGGCTAATCGAAGCAAAATTTATTCGGCAATGCCGTTATGCCGAGTGGATCTCCAACATTGTACCAATATACAAGAAGAACGGAAAGCTACGCGTGTGCGTCGATTTCAGGAACCTTAATCAGGCCACACCAATGGACGGATACCCCATGCCGATGGCCGATGTGCTGATAGATGCCGCCCACAAGGTTATTAGTTTCATGGATGGAAACGCTGGGTACAATCAGATACTTATGGCCGAAGAAGACATACCCAAAACGGCCTTCAGATGCCTAGGTCACCTTGGTTTATTCGAGTGGGTGGTAATGACTTTCGGTTTAAAAAACACCGGCGCTACCTATCAGAGAGCCATGAACTACATATTTCACAAACTCATCGGCATACTGGTAGAAATCTACATCGATGACGTCGTAGTCAAGTCAAAAGGACACGAGGAGCATCTAGCCGATTTGTGAAAAGTGTTGGAGTGCACTAAGAAACATGGGCTGAAGATGAACCCGAATAAGTGTGCATTCGGCGTATCCGCCGGAAAATTCTTAGGATTCATGGTGCACGAGCGAGGAATAGAAATCAATCAGAAGACTATAACGGCCATCAACAAAGTCGTGGCCCCGCAGAATAAAACTGAGTTGCAATCTCTAATCGGCAAGGTGAATTTCATCAGAAGATTCATATCTAATCTGTCTGGGCAAATCCAAGCTTTCACACCACTATTAAAGTTGAAGCCCGACCAGGAGTTCATATGGGGGGAAGAGCAACGCAAGGCACTGGAAGATATCAAGCAGTACTTGGTCTCACCACCGGTATTGGTCCCTCCTCAAACTGGTAAGCTGTTTAAACTATATTTATCAGCCGATGAAAAAGCTATTGGGTCGGCTCTGGTCCAGGAGTTCGAGGGAAAGGAACGAGTAATTTATTATATCAGTAGAAGACTTCTTGACGCCGAAACAAGGTATCCTCCAGTGGAGCGGTTGTGCCTATGCCTTTACTTCTCATGCACCAAACTCAGGCACTATTTGCTGTCGGCGGAATGTGTGGTCGTATGCAAAGACGACGTGGTAAAATACATGCTGTCACTGCCGATTTTGAAAGGACGAATCGGCAAATGGATCTTGGCGTTGTCAGAGTTTGACCTTCGATATGAATTGGCAAAAGCCGTCAAGGGTCAGGTCATGGCCGATTTCGTCGCCCAACACTGCGGACCAGAGGCTACCTTCGTGGAACCGGTACCTTGGACTTTATATTTTGATGGATCGTCATGTGGGGTCGGATCAGGAATCGGCATCATCCTCATATCGCCTCGGGGGGCAAGCTATGATTTTTCTCTGCCGATAGAAGCGACCGCCACTAACAATCAAGCAGAGTACCGAGCTGTACTGAAGGGATTACAATTGCTAAGAGAAGTCAAGGCCGATTCTATCGAAATTTTTGGAGATTCCATGCTTATTGTGGATCAATTAAGAGGGAAGTCCGAATGCAAGGACGATGTATTGAGGATTTATTACGAAGATTGCCTGCAGCTTTTGAAAGAGTTCAAATCGGGCAGTTATTGAACACATCCCAAGGAATCACAATGAGGATGCCAACAAGCTCGCACAACACGCATCTGGGTATCGGCCGATTCAAGGCGCTATGGCTCTAGAGCTCGCGGCCGATGACTGGCGAAAAGAAATTGCTGATTACCTGAAAGATCCATCTAAGAAAGTGGATCGGCGGGTGCGTTTCCATGCTACCAAATACGTACTACTGGAAGACGACTTGTTCTACCGAACAATTGATGGCGTCCTACTCAAGTGTCTCGGAACGGAGGAGGCTAAGACTCTGATGGGAGAAATCCATGAAGGAGTGTGTGGAGCCCACCAGTCGGCACATAAGATGAAATGGATGATCAGGAATAATGGGTATTACTGGCCGACGATTCTCGAGGATTGCTTCAAATATTATAAGGGATGCCAGGATTGTCAGAAATTCGGGAATGTCCAACGTGCGCCTGCGTCGGCCATGAATCCCATTATCAAACCATGGCCGTTCAGAGGATGGGGGATAGACCTCATCGCCCAAATTTATCCTCCATCAAGCAAAGGGCACAAGTTCATTCTGGTGGCCACTGATTATTTCACCAAATGGGTGGAGGCAATTCCGTTAAGGGCCGTAACATCGGCTGCCATGGTTGACTTCGTAAGAGACCATATCGTCTACCGCTTCGGCATCCCCCAGACTATCACAACCGATCAAGGGACGATGTTTACGTCAGGAGAATTCGAGGAGTTCACGGCCGATATGGGAATCAAATTGTTAAATTCCTCTCCGTATTATGCCCAAGCTAACGGCCAGGACGAATCCTCCAACAAAGGGATAATAAAGTTAATCAAGAGGAAGATTGAGGAGCAGCCGAAAAAATAGCATCTATGTTTGACTGAAGCCCTATGGGCGTACAGGATGGCTTGCCATGGGGCCACCAAGTTGTCCCCTTATCAGTTGGTGTACGGTCACGATGCAGTGCTACCATGGGAATTGAGGGCGGGGTCGAGACGCGCTTCGCTCCAGGATCAGTTGACGACCGACGAATACTCCTCACTCATGAAAAGGGAGCTTGATGACTTAGGGCGGGGTCGAGACGCGCTTCGCTCCAGGATCAGTTGACGACCGACGAATACTCCTCACTCATGAAAAGGGAGCTTGATGACTTGGCTAGCCAACGATTGAGAGCTTTGATAAGCATCGAAGAAAACAAGAAGAAAGTGGCCAGGTGGTATGACAAGAAAGTCAAAGTCAAACAATTCTCTCCGGGAGACCTGGTTTGGAAGTTAGTGTTGCCGATTGGGTCGAAAGATCCTAAATTCGGTAAGTGGTCCCCTACATGGGAAGGGCCGTATAAAATCGGCAGATGTGCTCCAGGAAACGCTTATATTCTAGAAACAATCGAAGGAGAAGAGTTTACTAGGGCTCTGAACGGAAGATACTTGAAAAGGTACTACCCTAGTATATGGGTCGGAGCATAAAGGAACGACCACGATAAACAACAGCCGATACAAAAGGATTCGTCTAGAGAAAACATGTAATCGTCCAAATCGGCCGATGTGTTTCATTAGGTACGGACGGTGGGTTACACGGCCGACCAGGTACAAGTCGCCCTCAGAATAAAAAATAATTAATCACGCTTTTTCTTACGCTCTCTCTCAGCCCGACCTAGTTCTATCAGAAGACGGATGTACTCTTCTTCTATCTCTTTCACTGCAGCCTCAGCTTCGACTTGACGGGGGAGAGGGTGGCTCCGGTCCATTGCCGGGCATGATGTTCCTGCTGCTGCATCTTCAAGGACGATTTGTTGAGGAAGCAGATGACTTCTGTCGGCTTGAGGTCGCCGGCGGGCGTTGCCGTCCAGAAAATCCCAGATCCGTCGGATGTCAACAAGAACGTGCTCTTGGATTTCGTCACGATGAGCCCTGATTAAGTCCTTGTCTTCTTGCGACAACGGTTCGTCGGAGTGCATGAGTTCGATGGCTCGTTCGAGTTCAGAGCTAAGGTGCCGTGGCTGTGGAAAGTAACGATAAAAAAGGTGATTCCCTTCAGAAGATCTAAACTAAGAAAAAGGATGAAGGCAAAACTTTCACCTGATTAACAGAGGAAGAGGAAGAGGATAAAGAAGACATGACTGAAAGGCGCACCGACAAATGCAGGTTGGGAAGATGAAGTCGAGCTAGACTGGTACTCTCGGAACGGGGGCCTAGGCCGGCATTTATAAGAAAGGGAGGCGTGGATGTTTGGTAAGACGCGTCCTATCGGAAGTGAAAAAGGTAATAAATAAAGGGGCGCCGCGAAGGACGGTCAAAGGGGGTATTAAATGTTTGTACAAGAACTGCCAGTACTTTTACAGGCCACCCAGAAGGGCATCAATAGCCGCGATCGCTCGGCGCCGGATCTAATCGGCAGAGTCCAGGACGCGTTGGTCATCTTCTGCCGATCCGGGGACTTCTGACGTATTGCGGTGGAGTTTGAGGGCTTCGTGAGCCAGGTGCTGCCTCTCCCACTTCAGATCGGCGATGACAGAGGGGAGTTCCTGGAGCCTCTTCTCTTCGGCGTCTATTGCCTTGGTCACCTGCTCCATCTCCTTGGCAATTTCCGCCCTTCGGCGTTTGAGGCGATCTATCGTGCCGACGATCCCCGGGCGAGAGTCCTCCAGAAAGTGAATCCGTTGATGCACCTCTTGAGCTTGACGCTTGTATGTGTCTTCTTCTTCACGAGTCTTGGTCAACTTGGCGCGATCAGCCATGTGGCGCAGGGCCCTAAAGACCGGAATCCTCATTGACTCAATATATGCGGCTGGCGCCAAGGCCTCTTCTGCTTCTTCTGGTACTCGCTCGCTGACGTCACCAAAAAGTTGCCGAATCGGCGAGGCGTCTTCTACCAATCGGCCGATGTCCTCTTGGAGAAGGGATCGGATGCTTGCGAGTTTGGCACGAACGTCATCAGGAACAGAGCTCAAGGTGACCTGGCGAGAAGCGACTTCCTTGTCATCGGAGAGTGCAACCACAAACGAGAAAAGGCTATTGTTGGGAGTGTCTTGTTCCTGGAAAATAACAAGACAAGAAGAAGAATAAGTCAGCCAATGATGATAGCAAATCGGCCAAGTAAGGGGGAGAAGTCTTTTACCTCCATAAAATGAATTTCTTCAAGCTGCGTTCGGGAGGCTGTTATCCTCGATTCAGGGGCTGGCTCCATTGGTTCGTCATGAGTAGAAGATTCCACCATGATTGGTGCTTTGCTCGGGCCGGCTTCCTAAAAGATGACCGGTTGGGTTGCTGCCGATTGTTGCGAATCCGCAGGAGTGATTTGTGCAGTCTAAAATAAAATGAGTCAGTATGAGGATGGCAATCGGCAGAATGAGACAACAAGTTTGCCTGCATAACCTCCACTAGTAATGATGCAGCGGCTGCTCCAGCTTGCGTGATGACTTGAGTATCCACTTCTCCAGCAGCTGGAAGGGGCAATACGGCCAAAGTTCCTGCCGATGTGGTCATAGGAGGGTCGGCCGATTCTATACGGATTCGTACTCGGCGACTGGTCTTCTTTGTGACCTTCTTCCGTGCCTGCTTCGATCGGCCGGCAATCACATCCACGGAAGGAGCGTCATAACCGATAAGGGGAAAGATGGTGTATGGGTGATGATCCTCTATCGGCTGACCACTCCGACTGTGTGTTGGGGGAATACGGTTTTCAGACTGGAATAATAGCAAGATGTTAGTATACATATTTAAATGCATTAATAAAGGAATGAAGATCGGTTAGGGGAAAATACCTTGGCGTTCGGATCGATGTTGGCTGGATCCAAGAGGTTGCAGTATGTTGATGCGGAGGCACAGAACAGGTATTGTTTCCATTCGGCCCACCATAACTTGAATTGTTGGACAGCAAAGGGAGCTACTATCCAGTCATTCAGATCTATGGTGCTAGAGTCTGGTATCCGATCTCGCAGCCGACTGTAGTCAAGGCCCTTGGTGAGCTCATCTCTGAACTTTGCTCGGCCGATGAAGTATGCCTGAATCGGCAGTTGACCCATGCCGAATTGCCGTGCTGCAATAGAAGGATTGTAGAATTCATATGTAGGGGCATCTTTTCCTGAGAAGAAGTTGGCCGGTAAGATCCCCGGTTTAATTAACTCATCTGTGAGATCTTTGTCGAATCGGCCGGTGGTTGAGTCGAAACAAGGAGGGAGTTCGAAGATTGAGTCATCTCTCCGATAAGGAAACCAGACGGTTGCATCTTCATTAAAGCCATTATAAAAACACCGGAAGTATTCGGCCACCTTGGTCGCAGAATACGAGCAACCAGAGAAGGCCGATGCCGCTTCGCCAAAGGACATACACCGGCGTCGGACAGTAAGGTTCTCTTCCGATTCGACGCTGGGGAAAGTCATATTTTCCACTCGCTGCTGAGAGATCTCGCTCATATACAAGTTCAGCAACAAGTTAATGAACCACCAGGGCCCACATGGATTTCCAATCGGCTCCCCTTGGGATAGCTTGATGCCGATTTGATGAAGCATATGGTAGACTGATCCCCGTAAGTGCTTTCCAAGAGGAACAGAAGTCCCTATTGATAATGCTTCGGCTAGAGCTTGGGTATTGGTAGATGGACCAGCTACTCTCCCACAGAAGAAGTGCTTCTCTAGACACATCATCAGGAAGGCTGTATACTCTCTGTTCTCAACAGACCCGGCCCTTTTGTTGCATTTAATGAAGCCTTTCCACCCGCCGATTCCCCTTGTGTCCAGCCGATGTGATGTTGCGGCTATAAGGCGGAAAGGAGTGTCCGGGGAAGTGATGTCCAGGCCGGTCAGCAAGACTACATCGGCCAATGTGGGAGTCATGGGTCCGTGTCCAAACAAGAATGCATTGAGAGCATCAGACCAAAAGTAAGAAGCTGCCATCACTAACGGCTCATTCCGTTCCATTTGAGACAAGGATAGGTCGATGCATTGGCCAATTTTGAGCTTGTCCCATTGGAGCTTCTTGGAGGCGGCTATCCGCTGGTACCATTCCCTCCAACCAGGAGTTTCATTCAGCCAAGACCTAAAGGTACCTGACCAGTGATCTAGGTCCATGGTTGATTGTTTGAAGGGGATCCTATGGGTTTTCAAGTTGATCAGGTCGGTTGGATCTGGGTTCCCCATGGGTCCGAGGCAGATAAGGCCGAGGCTTTCTGTAAGGCGAATGGTGATGCGATGCCTAACTTCCTAAAAAGGAAAAGGGGGTGCGAAGGTAAGAAATAGATCTAAGGTAAATGCACTACTGATAACGGAAGGTTTCGGTAATAACCTCCGGGATGAAGCTCCTCGTAATCGGCGGAGTCGCCGGTGCAGCTGCAGATGATGAAGCCGCCAATGGGATCTCGGATGAGGCTTCAGCTTTCGCCGATGGAGCTCCTTCTTCCGTCAATGGAGTCACCGTTGTCGCTACTGGAATCTCCGCCGAAGGCGCCATTTCTGGAGCTTCGCGCGTTTGCGAGGTGCCCGAAGGTGCTGCCATTGGAAAAGTAGGAGAGAATGCGAAGGGAAGGAGGCGCTGGAGAATTGGAGGATTGAGGAAAGTGTTGGAGGAAGAAGAAAGCCTGTGCGCTGGAGAAGAAGGACGTGAGCTCGTAAGGAGTACGGGGATGTGCTGATATTTAAAGACGGTCTGAGAAGGGGTAAAAGTGGAATTTTTACCGCGCCGGCGTTTCAAGTTTTTCGGGAGTAGTGGTTGTCGTGGGCGCCCGTTTCGAAAAGATTGCAATCAACAGGTTGGAGACCGCGAAACGGAAGGATGTTTTCGTGGCGTCTGTTTCGGATGGGAAGTTGAAAAGAATTTCGAAGTAAAGACTATGTTTTACTCCGAAACTGGGGGGCATGTGTTGACGCCAGATTTTGACACGTGTAAAATCGGCATTGGGAGAAGAGAAGATGCGGCGAGATACAAGGGCGACGATTGGAAATTGGCCGATTGGTGCTACAGTCAAGGATCGGCCAAATGATGCTACAGTCGAGGATCGGCCGATTGATCCTTGGAGTTCCGCCTCGCCCGACCCTTGAGGCTTGGGATCGGACGCGCCCGACCCCCAAGGGAGGATCTCCGCCTCGCCCGACCCCTGAGGCTTGGGATCGGACGCGCCCGACCCCCTAAGGGAGGATCTCCGCCTCGCTCGACCCCTAGGGTTTGGGGTCGGACGCACCCGACCCTCCGAGGGAGGATCTCCGCCTCGTCCGGCCTTAGTCCCCAGGGTCGGGATGAGTCTGAGCCCTCGACGTGTGGGTCCTGATCGGTTGCCCCTATGCCAAGGAGATGATCGGTCGATTAGGAGGTTGGAATAGTTGGGCCGATGTGGGTTTAAAAAAGATTATGAAGATGAAGAAGAGGTCAGCCCATGAAGCGCGTGAAAATAGTACGAATCGTACTTGTAAATATTCGTTTTCTGTTTAGATTTAGGGATAGAGTTCTAGTCGGATAAGAGGTTTTTCTGTTTAGATTTAGGGAAAGAGTTCTAGTCGGATAAGGAGTCGTCTGTACGGGGCTATAAATAGCCACCTTTGTAGATCTGTAATCAACAATCAACTCAATACAACAAACTACTTTTTCCTCGTACTTACTTTCAAGCAGGCGACTTCGCCAACACTTTTTCCCCTTTTTCACGAGTTCGTACAGATTGGCGGGACTGCATCAACTTGACCTCCAGCTGATCTTGTAAGTTCCGTTTATCGAGTAATTTCTAAGCTTTAACTTCGGGCGCATCGTTGTCGTTTCGTTTAGATTTATTCACCAGTTATCGATATTTACTAGAATTCTAGGTTTTACCTGTTGTTCTAGTTTTATCACCAGTTATCCAGCTTGGAATTAGAACTTTCGGCTTTCTTATATTTTGTTACTCAATTTATCGCTTTCCACATAGCCGATTTAGATCTATTCCTAGTGTTGCTACTGTAGCGTTGTTTAGATTACTCTAGTAGTTTTCTTTACAAACGTTGCTTGGTAATCGGTTGCTCCATAGCCGATCCCGTTATTACTGCAAATCAGCCGACTCGCTGATAAGCTTTTCTCAAGATCGGAACTTTAGCCGATCGCAACCCCTGGGAACTGATACGTTTATTTCCTTGCCAATCAACAAGTCAGATTGGCTGGCACGCCGCGCGAACCGTACTAGGGCGATCACCCGAACAGGAGCGAAGCAGATTCTCCCGGGTCGTGTGTCCGACGCTGGGAATACGATCAGTGATTTCTAGCGCCAACACTTAGTTTCCTTTCTTCAGATGAATCCATGTACTGAAGCATGCGCTCTACATCTTTGGTGTAACCAATTGACTCAACAGATGCATCACATTTCCTATTCTCTTCTTGTAGTAGTATTAGTCCCGTGCACCATATCCAAGTTGATTTTTGAAATGCCACAAGCTAACAAAGTCTAATTGTGCCCTGTCAATATTAGCCTGAACCAGGCGCACATCTTGTCCTTCTGCCCCCAAGCACTGTACCATTACCTACCACATCTCACCTGTCAACTTGACTAATATGTATGTGCACATAGATATCAAAACCCGTGCATCAATGAATGAAGATGTAGTACTACTAGTGCTATGCGAAAAACTAATCAGTAGTAATCAGATCTGTGATTTATAAAAGCATGCGCCAATGAGCCAGCATCAAATCGATTGTACGCAATTATTGTGCAAAAATTTTCTGCCCTAACCCTAAAAGGCATTAAAGGTGGATGCGAACCTGTAACATTCATCTTCAATATCGGCTTCCTCGACTCTGACCGTACTTGGTCGTGTGCTGGGTTCTCCATCGCCGGCCATGGAAGGAGTCGCCATGGATGGAGTCGCTTGGGCAGAGAGGAACCGTCGCCCCCCTGATGCAGCCAGCGCAGTTTTGGGGGCAAGTGGGGAGGAGGCTGAGATATTTGAGGGTTTAGGAAAAAATAATGGAGGGAACATTGCACTAATACTAAAAATTTGAGGCACAACCTGGCGGGATGTAGTGGGTCCTACCTGTCATAGGCATGCGAGAACGTGTGGCAGCGAAAACTTTTTTGGTGGTGAATACGTTTTCTCGTGGTGTCTTCTATGGGTCCCACTAGTCGGTTTTATCTAAATTTGTGTAGTTATTATTCATGAATGTGGGTTGGAGGATGCATGACTATCTCACCATGTACCTATGATCCCTCAATTGAAATCCAAGGAGAAATGAATGTACCCAAGTGTGGGTTCTTTTTATAGGTGCATCATAACACCTATATGCAGGGAGGTGTAAGGTGTGCTTAGACACAAAAGCATATTGTGAAAATACAACTCCATTGGATAGACAAAACCTTGTAGTGACTACAAGTTGAGCCAAATTAACCACAAACATAGTTCCAGCACTACAAGTTGAGCCAACCAGTCATGGACATCATCAGGCAAAAGCAAAAGAAACGCTAAAGCTACGCTACTTCACAGCTGCATACAAAGAGAGAATTAATTATCGATCCCCATTCTCCTTTCAAACGCCACAATTTCATGGTGTATCCTGCAATCTTCATTGCAAAACAGCGTAGCTTGTTCCCAGCCCTTAACCTTGCCGCAGTCGCCTCCAGCGCCTGGGAAGTCGCCGCGAACTGGTGTCGGTGGAAGTGGATCACCATGCCCGTGCCACGTAACTCTGTTGACTAGGTAGGCGGCCTCCTCGCGGCACACCTGGCATCCATCGTTGCACAACTTCTTTGGGCCTGCGCTCCCGCTCGCCGTCGAACATCCTCGTATTCAAAGCGACGGATGTACATCTTCGCGATGTCGTCGTCCGCGCCGCCGCCGTTGTTCCTGTACATCATCAGGGCATACAGATAGACCCCAACATCGTGCCCACCCATCGTGGTGTGGGAGAGCTCATGGAGGGATGGCTGGAGGGTAGTGAAGAAATCTACAATCCCTTTGAGGGTGCAGGCCTCCGGGTTCCCCACACCAACCAGCAGAGCGAGGAGGGCGTAGTACCTGTGCGGCTCGTTCCACTGCATATCCTCCCAGTACGTTCTGAGCAATGCCACGCGCCGTCTGACGGATGGGTCGCTGCACGCACGGTGCATGACCCTGCAGACCGCCCGTAGCTTACGGAGGTCGTCCATGGGCTGGAAGGAGGTCGCAGCAACGTGGCCGATGCTGTCATTGAGAACCTCCATAGGGAGGTATGTGAGCAATTGGCATTGCCTCCCTGACGCCATGAACGTGGAGAGGTGGCGGGTCACAAAATCTAAGGGGGAACGGTGGAAAGGGGCGACGGCGGGCTACAGGCCGAGTTCTTGAAAAGCTCTTTTTGTGATATGGCGAGGAGACTGCGGAGAGGGGGTAGGGTATAGGAGGAGTTATAGATATTCCCCGCTGTCGGTGCCTTGGGAACTGCCGAAGAACAAGCGGAGGAGATGAGGAGACAGGGAGATCAGGCGGCACCGCCTTTTCTTAGGTATGGCAGGCGACCGCTGGAACAGGCCCCGCAATAACTTCCCACGTTCCGTCCCGTCCCGTCCCATCCCGCTGCATAACGCAGTAACTTCCCACATCCCGTCCCACAGGCCTAGTACTCAAAAACTCTGTTGACTACGACTGACATTACACGGTGATGCAACAAAACATGACACACGCCGAGATGGTAGATGGTGGACATGACAAATCAGTCTTAATTATGAAGATAGCTTTCGCACGCTTTCGTACCTAGCATGAAATCATCTACATCTCGGTATCAATCCCCTTCCCCCTCAATATTCTTTTCAAGTTTCCCTGGGTAAAGGGCGGCTCTTCATGGGGAAGTGGTGCGACCAGGCTATGGACCGGGTAAACGACATAGATCAAACATGACGCTAGGACATAGATCAAACACAATACTACCATTACATAAACACTAGTAATTCCAATATATATTTTCTTAAGTCCTAACACAATGTGCATGAGTGAACGCTATCACAAATACAAATATAAGTGTATCACTAGCTTGGTGTATCACTAGCTTGGTGTATCACAAATACAAATACAAAGATAAGTGTATCTTGGTGTCACGAACCCAAACCTTGGTAAAGATGTCACGCTGCAAAAAGAACAAGTACCTCAATGGTTTGTGTGATAAATCATGTCCTTGAGGAGATCGATTATCAATTTGCACTGAAACATTGTCTTAGCTCCCACATGAAATCACCTCAAGGTAAAGAAGGTGTGACATTGAACATGATACACCTATATGATATGCCATATATATGATACACCTATATGATACACATTCAACCATAAAAGATTCCAACTTTCCTATTCATAAGCCCCTGGTACATTGGACACATTCAAAAAAGGTCCGTTCATTGTAGAGTAAGTAAATAGTGAAGCAAATGATAAAATGTTAATGCAAGGGGTCAGGTAACACAATGTAAATAAAACCACGTGAAAGGGAAAAGTTGTCCAAGAAATTGGAAAAAAGAATCAACGGATTTGGACAACAAATGCAAAATCTAAACACGTTTAACGTTTTCACAATGAATCAAAATAAAAAAAGAAGAACACCATGAACCAAACTAGAGCAGCATATGAACCTGGCGCCGACAAGTGGGTCCCTCATGTCAATCACTCAATGGTGTCTACGACATTGATATAAATCGATGATCCAGGTTCGATCTCCACCCTCCACCCTTTTTCCATTTTTTTATTTTTGCTGAAAATTGGGTTGGCGCTGGCATGCAGCCATTTACCACCTAATAACCCGCCCATTACGCGAACAAATCGAATCTTAACCTCCCCACTTCCTCATTATCCTCCCTATCTCCTCCAATTCTTTCCTTTCCCTCCTCCAACTCCGAACGCGCGCGCGAGGAATATGCTACCTCGTCAGCGCGCATGGGGAGCTGGACCCACTATGTCATATACACGTGGGAACTGCATATCACTGGCTCTTGCTATGAAAAGTACTCTACACTTTTAGAAACAAAATCTACTCATTGTCCCCTCCCATTCCTGGATGCGCCTCTTCTGTAGGGTGACTCGTGTCACTGCCGAGTGGGCCCCATTGCTACCAGGCCCACACGTCAGTGATATCTGGCCTACATAACTGAAGGCGTGGACTCCGCTCCAGAGTACGCTTCCATAACTGAATGGCCCTTCATCTCCGCCCCCTTTCAATGCCCACCTATCTCCCCCAACACGTCCCTTCACAATCCCGCACGCGCGCCTTGCTCGCTCTGCTCCACTTCCCTTCCCACCATGGCTGACCGCAAGAAGATGCACAGCTCTAGTTGGCAGCTATGCGACAAAGCCACCAGGCGATTCAAGAAGATGATCCTGGGGACAGCTTCCAAGAAGAGTGTCGTCCCCAAATCCACCATGGCCATCGGGGAGAAGAAGGGACTTGGCACCTCCACCAAGTGTCGGCCGAGGCGTTCGATCCCTAAGGAGGTGATGCTAGAAAATTAGATTTAGTATACCACATATTTAATTTCTTGATTCGATGACATGTTAAACTTTGTGATCTCATGATAGGCGCGAGTAAGTAGTCTGCACGACCCGGTCCGAGCCCACCACATCTACAGCAAGTCTTCTCCCTCCAAGGATGAGCCATATGTCCAATATGACTGGCTGGACATGCCAGCAAGTCTCAAACCAGTATGTGTTCTTTATTTTGAATAAGTTCTAACACTATGTGTTGCCATGTCATGATCCTATTAAAACTGAGCTACACTTTATTTAGTTTTGTGACCCTATTTTCCCTGTAATGAAGCTCGCCGGAGATACGTACGAGGTCGTTTTCCCAAAGATGTCATGTACAATGATACTCACTCAGGGGAGCGATGATGAGCTCTCTGATGGACCTGAGCTGTCTGGTAGGCAGGTGATGTTCCTACCCTTTAAGTTAATCATCAATTGGTTTCTATTATTTACTATTTTGGTTCATCTAGTCAGTTTATCTTTTTCACATGCTAAGTAACCCTCTTCTAAAATGTCAGGTGCGAGAGAGTTAGAAGATGTTCACATTGCTATCAAGCGCAAGCTGCGGAAGGGCCATTTCTACACTGTGGAAGGCAAGGACGACTAATGTTGAGGAGGGAGTAGTATTTGTTGATGTAGAAGTATCAGTACTCTTAGTTATAAGAGTTATGTTAGTTGATCATGTCGTGGATGCCTCTTCTTTATTTTTGTAACATGAGAGGCATGAACCATATTTATTTTGGTAACATGTTAGTTGATGTACAAGTAATGGATGCCTCTGCTTTATTTTGGTAACATGAGAGGCATGCACCTACTATATCAAACTAGATGCAGTTCGTATGAATTAAGTAATTTTTATGTATGGGAGCTCTATCTCGTCCGGTATGGCATTTGATAAAGTTCATCGTTCATGGTATATATAATATCTTAATGTTTTCCAGAAATCAAATGCACATTAGTTCACGAAGTAAACTTTGCAACTCCAAATTACACAAAGAAAATATCTTCGTCGTCTCCAGGTATATTGACTGGAGTAACAACTCCATCACCAATGTAGGTGTCATCAGAATCATCTTTGTCTTCTGATATGTCCGCACGATCCGGTTCAGGCATGGGCACCACCTTTTGAAGTACAGATGCATCACTAGTTAACCCTTGCATGTCTGGCCTAATCCAGTTTGTCAAAGCCTCCTGCTGGTCCTCAACATTAATTTGTTCCACTCCTATGATAACTGAGTCCACATTGGTATCACCAACACTGTCCTCTACTTCTGGCATGGCAAACAGCGTCCTAGGTTTCATTTTGAGGACACTGCACCATTTAGTACCTTTCTTCCCACCTTTCACATAACACGCTTGCTCCGCTTGTGTTGACAGGATGTATGGATCAACTGAGTAGCGAAATTGAGTGGTATCAATATCGATAATCCCAAATTTATCTTTACTGTACCCTCTGGATTTGCTCTTAGTTGGTGCAGGAACATCATACCAGTCACACTCGAACAATGTGACTTTATGCTAGTTAGGAAAATCAAGGATGATGATTTTTTAATCACTCCATACCATTCCATGTCATCATTGCCCTTGACGACAACACCATTGTTCTGTGTTGATAGATTTTTCTCTACATCTGATGTCCGGAAGAAAAACCGATTGATGGAACACCTGTTCCTCACACTAACTATTTGTTCTGGACCACGAGACAGAGAATAAATCATTTCATCTATTTTTCCCTCTGCATCTAGGTTCCTGATCTACACTCAAAAATATTTGGAAAATATGTTACAAACATATATATTCAAGTGTGATGAATAAAATTGAACAGAAATATATATGACTCACTTTACGCTCGAACCATGTACAAATTCAGCCTTGTGCCTTCTATCAACATTATGCGAGTTGGTGTTCCTCAATTCGTCCATGTGCTCACTGATGAAACAATAAACTTATGTCAGTTAGACAGTGAACACAATATAAAAAAACACATAGGATTATATGTAGCTTACTTTATCCATGGAGTGGCCTCATCACAATTGGATATTATGTAGTGCCTCATCCTGCGCAAGTCATCAGGAGAAGGTATCTCCATATTGTGCCTATGACTACTTTTCTTTCTAGTGAAGTCCATGCTCGCAAATACAATTAGACTAGCAGGTGGTTCACTAACAGTGCTCCTTTCTTGATGCTCTGGCTGATCCAGTTTTGTACTAACACCTTCAAAGAACCGAGAACAGAATGTAAGGCACTCCTCCGAGATATACCCCTCTACTATTGAACCCTCTGGGCACGCTTTGTTCCTCACATAGCCTTTGAGGGTACGTAGGTACCTCTCAACTGGATACATCCATCTATAGGAAACAGGGCCCCTGAGTTCAGCCTCCCAAGCAATATGAACCGGTAAGTGCATCATAATATCAAAAAAATGCTGGAGGAAATATCATCTCAAGCCGACAAAGGGTCTCTCCAATCAATTTGGTAAGTTCTTTCATCTTAGTTTCCTCAAGCTCCTTTGAACATACCGAACTAAAAAAACCTGCTGAGCTCGATCAATGGGATCACTACTTCTTTAGGCAATATTTGGCGCACCACCAAGGGTAAAAGTTTTTGTAATATAACATGGTAGTCATGACTTTTAAGTCCAGCAATCTTAAAACCATTGACATCAACATATCTCTTAATATTTGAGGCACAAGCATTAGGCATCTTAACACCTTGAAGAAAATTGCACAGAATTTCCTTCTAATCATCACCTAACTTGTACAACACTAGTGGCAAAGTGTATTTTCCTTTATCGTCGAACAATAGTTGTTGATCCTACCTTATACCCAATTCTTGCATATCGAGTCTAGCCTTCTCACCGTCCTTACTTTTACCAGCTAAATTAAGCATAGTCCCTAGCAAGCTCTCACATATATTCTTCTCAATATGCATCACATCGAGATTATGGCGTATAAGCAGATAGTCCCAGTAAGGAAGGTCAAAGAAAATACTCTTCTTCCTCCAGTTGTGCCATCTATTATCTTCATCGCGCTGCTTCCTCTTCCTCAAAGTAGTCGCTACAAAAGTGACTTGCTCGAAACTCTTGTACTGCTCCACTACTTGTGCACCACTGAGGGGCACTGGAGTCTCCCTCATTTCTACCTTGTTATTGAAGCTGACCTTGTTCCTCCGCCACCTGTGGTTCGTAGGCAAGAAACAACGATGGCCCATGTAGCAATGCTTTGAACCATATTTTAACCACAAGTAATCAGTATCCTTGTGACAATAAGGACAAGCAAACCTGCCTTTTGTGCTCCAACCGGACAACATTGCATATGCAGGAAAATCATTAATTGTCCAAAGTAGCATTGCACACAGATTAAAATTTTCCTTTTTTTTCCTCATCCCAAGTATAAACTCCATTGTCCCATAGCTCTTTAAGCTCATCGATCAGATGCTGCAAATATACATCAATGTTAATTCCTGGAGATTTAGGCCCAAGAATTAGCATCAACATCATCCAATAGGATTTTTTGAAGCACAACCAAGGAGGCAAGTTATAAGGAATTAGGATCACTGGTCATGTAGTGTAAGTCACATTCAACATCCCAAATGGATTGAAGCCATCCGATGCAAGTCTCACCCTAACATTACGTGGATCACTTGCAAATGCACTATACTTGGCATCTACGTGCCTCTATGCCTTTGGGTTAGCTAGGTGCCGCACTTTCTCATCTTCAACCAATTATTCCTTGTGCCAACGCATATGCGCCGATGTGGTCTCGTTCATATATAATCTCTGCAGTTGAGGAATAAGTAGAAAATACCTCAGTATCTTACGAGGTAAGAGCTTCTTCTTTACTCCACCAGTACCATCACCAACACACTCTAAATATGTATCTTTCCACCTACTCTCCCCATATTTTGGACATGCGTTCAGCTTCTCATACTCTTCTCCATGGAATAACACATAGTCATTAACACAAGCATGAATCTTTTGGTAGTCCAAGCCAAGATCTTGAACTACATTTTGAACTTTGTCCAAGGTATCTGAGATACAATGGTCCTTGGGGAGCACATGGCAGAACAGTACTTGCTCTAGAGTATTGTTGCTAATATCGAACATTCACTTAATCTGATATAGCCTCACAATAAAATATATTTGGATAGCTTCCTTGCAACCTGGGTACAGTTCTTTCCTAGCTTCTTCCATTAAGTTAAAAAATTTCTTGCTGACTCATTTGGCTCCTCAATATTACCACCTCTAATTTCACCATGTATGGCACCACTAATTAGCGATGAAAGCAGTATAGTGGATGAGATGCCATCATCATGATCACATTCTTCACCTTCACAAACGTCCTGATCATCATCGTCCACAACAATACGTTTAGCAGATCTGCTAGTATGATGTTGTTTTTCGTAATACGGATCAAACCCTCTGGTATTCAAGTGCAACTCAACAACTTCTTTATTTTGATATGCCATGCGACGACATCCTCTACATGGACAGGGTACAGTTTCTCCTGGAAAGGTGCCATCAAAGGTATCTTCAATGAATTTAGCAACTCCATTTTGCCATGCAGCATCTGTATGTGACAATTCCATCCAACTACGATCCTCATGATCATGTGCCATATTGCAAAAAATCCAACTAATAATTTAAGCACAGGTTTGTACTACTATACAACTCCTAAATAACATGCATAAAATATAGATTCCTCCATCGGTATTATTACTATCAACAAATATTATAAATACTGAATGAATATATATACTAATTGAATAACTCAAGTTTATCAGCATGCACATTAATTGCGATAGGTCTGGATCGATTTTATACCTTGCATTGAGAGGATGGAATCGGACAATGCCCGTGGCGTCCCACGTCGAGAGATTGTGGAGGACTAACAAGGGGACTCTTCCTTGGCACTCGACAACTCGCGTGCTAGGGAAGACGACGGCAGGCGGCGATTGCACGATGAAGGCAGCATCACACGAAGAAGGGAAGGAGTTGTGCGAAGAAGGAGGGGAGGCAACGAGATCATGGAGGACTAACAAGGGGACTCTTCCTTGGCACTCAGCAACTCGTGCGCTAGGGAAGACCACGGCAGGCGGTGATCGCGCGACCAAGGCAGCATCACGTGAAGAAGGGGAGGAGTCGTGCAAAGGAGGAGGGGAAGCGACGCTAGGAGATAGATCCGGATTAGGCCTCTCAGCTCATGAAAGAAAGGCCTGCCATATGTGTGGGTCACAATAAAGACCCACCAACATAACCAAGCTGGCGGCACCCACAAACTCATCTATTGCAACCATATGTTCCCCTACATTGCAACGACTATATATTATTGCAATAGCACCTTCTCTCTAGCAACAATTCGAGTATTTGTTGTTATAACCAAGATTTTTTTTGCAACAATACCATTTTTGTTGCTATATCTAATACTAGTTGCAACGATTCATATTAGCGTTGCACTATCTAAGACTCATTTGCAACATTGTATATTTTCATTGCAATAACCAAGATTTCTTTTGCAACCACACTATTTTCGTTGTAATAACCAAGATATCTTTTGTAACAACACCGGGTTCGTTGCTATATCTAAGACTCTTTTGCAACGCACGATAGTACTTATCACAACGTGTTATAACGTCGCCGCAATTACAACCAACATATATTCGTTGCGATATAGCGTACCTATTACAACCATTAAAATTGTAATCGCAACGCTACAAAAATGGTAGCAATATGGCACCCTATTACAACCAACAAGGACTATTGTCGTAATAACCCTTATTGCAACGAAAATCGTCTGTTGCAAAAAAAAAACCGTGATATTAGTGACAAAACCTTGTAGTGCTAGATAGATGGGATAGGAAAGGTAGCAATGGAATGTTTCGCAGGAAGAAAACAAAAATCATGGTTCTTAAGGCGACAAGGTGTCCTGTGGTGCCTTGAGTACTCTTTATTGCCCAGGCAACGCCTTAAGAACACTGTCTGATTTCTGATTTCTGTGAAGTGGCTTAGTTATTTTCTTTCTGTTTGTCTGGAAGTACGCTCAATCTAGTGCTACTACATCATCAAATCATTCATATAGATTTGTGCGAAGTCTACTTGTTTGCCTTTCAGTTTCTTTGAAGAAGTACATTTAATTTGTTCAACATTTTTTACTAGCTTTCAAATTAAGCTATTTTTACTAGCTTTATTTTTGATCTCGACAATTTTAGCTAAGTTCATGATGTTTGTTATGGCAGGACATATATCTGTACTTACTTTGTGAGAGTTGTTGGACCATCTGAACACTCCCAGCACAATGAATATTAAGTATATGAGGTTGTTTGCCAGTATGTCATGCTTACCCAAATTTCCCTTTATTATAAAAAGAAATTTGTCTAACCACTAGTCTGATTACTTTAGGACTTTGGACCATTAATGCTAGCTTGTAATGGATTGAGTACTGTGCTATACAGGCTTTCTGCACTAAACATGGTGAAATTAACCACGAAACAGAACATTCTTGTCTCGATAAATTGTTGTGGATCAGTAGCCTGGCTTGTATTTCAACAGGCTAGTATGAATTGAAAGAAGAGGAATAGCAGTACAAATTTTTGTTTGACTAGGGTGTGAGCAAAAATTGCCACACTTTAGTCTAATTAGCTTGATGTTTATGAGGTTCTGATGTATGAAATATACTTGTACCTGACAGGAAAAGGTTATCTTTGGTATTTATAATGATGGTTGTGGTATGTAAGCCATCTCACTCACCTGCATTGCAGAGAAGCAGCTGATGCTCCAGGTTGCAGAGTTGGTTCCTAAGCACCTTGGGAGGACTAGGAAGCAGGAACCTTCTACCAGTTCTTCATCTACAGCCCCATTCAAGCCGTCAAAGGGAAGGAAGAAAAAGTAACCGCATTATTGCATTCATCATTTGTTGATAGGACAAACATGACTAAACTCTGCTGAGTTGCTCTCGAGGCGTGAGAGAAATCATAATCTTATGGAACTAGGAGCAAAAGACAAGGGTCGGTTACTGAACTTTCAGTGGAACTGATTTCTGCTTACTGATCAGCTTAGCATGTCCTGCTTACTGATTCAACTGGTGGATGTGATCATGTAAAGTTGTTTTGATTGAATGATTGGATTCTGAATATGCAAAACCATGAGATGGTGGGAACTTAAGCGCTGGATGAATCTTATTTCTGCTTTTATCATTACCCCTGTGGAATTCTTTCTCTTTTCCCCCTCAGCTTGCTAACGAACTTCTTTACCCTACTACACAGCAATCAGCATGTTGGAATGACGAGATGGTGTGAACTGTGAACGGAAATAATCAGTGTTTGATTTGCATACAACTATCGCGAGACGGATGCGGAGCAATTGTTTCCTTTTTATTTTAAACATCCTAAATCTGATTTCCTTTTGTGAGCCAGCTCGATCAACGAACGGCAGAATGATTGAACTCTTGCGAAATGGCGGCTCGTAATTGGATCCTGTGGTTTCCAATCACGGTGCATGGTTGCTTATTGCTGTATGTGGAGCAATTTTTTTCTTTTACGTTTTTTTGACCGGATGTGGAATTCTACGAGGTAAAATGACCTCGATTGTCCTTATTTTTTACTATTTTATTTAGTGCTACATGTCAAATTCAGTATAATGATTTATTTTTTAAATAATTTTTTAAATCAAAGAACGATTTGTTTTTCTAGGATAGAGGGAGTATAGCTGAACGATCCTAATCCAAGATCGCACTCAGCCTTCTCTCAGTGTTGAAATGTGGAAATTTGAGTATGATGTAACTATTTATTTATGCTCATGGAGGTTCAAACTCAAGACATATGATCCTGAGACAAGGTATGCATCAATAGTTCTACCCAAAAATTTAAGCTAAACAGAAAACTATCTGCAAATTACTTATATTTAACATTTTCGCTCCCACTTTATTGTGTTATCATCACATTATTTTTAGATTATTCTTCTTAATTGCCATGCTTTAGGCCGAAAAGAGTCAGGTTAGATATACAACATAAAAGTTAACAAATTTAAGATGCACATGAGTTAACCATTGACGGTGAGGTGTTTCCCTTTTTAGTTTTTCTTAATGCTCTTTCGTTTCAGATTTTTTTTTTAAAAAAAAGCAGAGCCAGTGCCAGAATGCCAACACAGAGGCACGATTCCGACCGTCCGATCTAGTAGAGTTCTACTAGATTCCAAGAAAAGCACGCCCGAACAGAAGAAAGGGAGAAAATAATTCCGCGAACGCCGCTTTCCTTGCTCCGTTCCTTGTCCCCGCCGAGGTGCGACCGCCGCCGCAACCGCGTATTCCGCCTGAGCCTCCACTACCCCCTTTCGGCGTCCGCTTCGATCTCTTCGCGGGACACCCATGGTAACGCTACCGAACCTCTTTCTCCATCTGAGCCTTACCTGCTTTTGGATTCCTTAGTCCTGTTCTTACTTTTACGCATGGTGTCTGCGGCGGCGGTGTTGTTGGTGGATGCAGTCGGCGCTGTTCAACTTCCACTCGTTCGTGACGGTGGTGCTGCTGCTGATCTGCACCTGCACCTACCTGAAGATGCACTTCCCCTCCCTCCTCATCCGCCGGACAGGGTGCGCCATCGTCTTGCCCCTCCCCTTCATACTCATACATTCTTTTTTGGAAAAAGTCCAAATTACTCCCCTCAAGTATAACTAAAGTCTGGATAACCCCCAAAGTATTTCTTGATTCAGTTTACCCCCTAAATTATGCCATTTAGTTCAATTTACCCCTTAACACAATTTGTCTTTTTTGTTTCTCCATGCACAAGTGGAGTTTTAAGTTCAAATTTTGCAAGATGATAGCAGACATCATAAGACATGTTAAAAAAATATATCATGAACTTTTTATCATTATTTTGATAGGGTAGGATATTTAATAATAAAATTTATCCTTGAGATACAAAATTATATAAAAACTAATGATGAAAAATTCGTACAATATTTTTTAAATATAGATTATGATGTCCACTACCATCCTGCAAAGTCTCAAATTAAAATTCAACTTGTACATGGAGAAACAAAAATGACAAATTGCATTATGGGGTAAGTTGAACCAAATAGTATAGTTTAGGGGGTAAATTGAACCAAAACATAGTTTAGGGGTTATCTGGACTTTCGCTATACTTGAAGGGAGTAATTTGGACTTTTTCCTTCTTTTTTCCTCTTCAATCTCAAAATTGACTGTGCACATGTTTGCTTATATACTTCTCAGACTTTGTTTTTTTTCATCCCTGCATTATAGGTTAAACATATGTGTATCTTACTATCTTGTTAATGGGACATTAATAATTCTTAACTGTCAATTGAGTAGATCAAATGATGGGACTCAGAGAGGGAAAAGGGTAGGATCGATTTTGGGCTATGAGAGTAATGAATCCAACCTGTATGCTAGTCCGCTGGCCCGGTGGTTTTTAGATCCTTTTTGGTGCTTTCGTTTGAGAAATTTTCTTTACAGACTGTTTGGATGGGGTTTTTTATCCTTAGGATTGGATTCAAATTCTAAATAATTCCTGCCATCATCCTGTTATCCATACATCCCCTTTTCAGGTAAATAGGTACCACAGCATTTGTTTCTCTTATATTTAACTCATATGCATAGTAACTGTCCCTATTACAGGAATTTGAAATTTTAATTCATAATAATGGGAATACCAAAGGTAGGTTGTTCTTATCATGAGATGTAGAAAAGGATAATATCCAATTGCAAAAAGAAATGGAAAAAAATCTAGTGCCATTACTGTTTTGGTGACTGTTTGGAATTCTTAAAGTGATAAATTTATCAGCATAATGTTATGAGGAATCTGTCTATCAAGTATAATAATGTGATTCATGATATTTGACTTCTCAGTCAATTTCATTCCAATGTACGCATTTAGTAATATATGATGTTGCAATCAAAGAATAGCATATAACAGCTAATGTAAGCATTGCTGAACGGTGGTGCTCCCATCTAACTAAATACAGCATGTCCCATCTTTTCAACCTTGTACCACCTTCTTACCCCATCTCTCTGCCGTAACAGAGGCAAGTTAATGCCATAAAAATATTCAACGACATTTTTTTTGCCTTTTAGCTCACAAACATGTTCATTGACATTTTCATATGCAGAAATTCTGTATTGTTGAATACAATTCTTGTTTTGTATGTTGGCCTGAACTTCATAGCTTGTACTTTCTACTCCAGATGATCTACTTTTCACTATTCATCCTACATGTTTCTTGTTCACAGGTTCCGTGGTTTCTTCTGGAAGGCGGCTAGGATAGGTACCCAATTTCTCATCGTTCTAATGAAAATGACAATTATATCCAGTACTGTGTCAGCACATACAATTTGCTCCTCATGTATGAGCATCCTGCTTTCCACATAGCAAGAGTTTGCGGTTTTGCATTTAACATTGAATTAGGTGTTGATTGACTGCTTATAATATATAAAGGTTCCTATTAAATTGAGCATTCCTAGTGTGATATGTATATGCAATGCAGGGCAAAATAGAAACATTTGAAAAAGCAGAGAATTGCCTAGGCCCTAGGGCCAGAAAGACGCTAAACTGAATGGGAGGTATCATTAAGAAAATAGTCTATATACGAATAGTAATTGACACTTTACAGATAATTTGGTTGGTGGTTTTTTCTTTTACTGCAATGGGAGATGAGTACGAAGATGCAAGTTTGATGTTGTGGTCCACATAGCATTTACAAGTTCTATCCTTTTGATAGATGAAGAACTGAATGATAAGGGACTAAAAAAAGGAAGAACTGATTGATACGAGTTTCAATTCTTATATTGACCTATACTTTGGTATAAGTGTGAATACTGTGTCAAATATGCGTAGAATGCACTATATGCAAGAATTGATATTAAAGAAAAAAACAAAAGTGAAAAGTTTGCTTGCTCGTGGATGGCAGTTACCGTTATTAAATGCACTATATGCAAGAATTTTGCTTGCTCTTGAAATGACATATGAGCTATATATTAGATGAATTTGTGTGGAGATAAATCAGCATGTGGATGGCTGTTACCTTCATTTTCTACTATACCGAATCTTGATATAATAATCTGTCATTTCTACGCTTTAAGCACTTGAATCATCTTGATAACCTTTATGGTGCTTGACATATCTCATAGATATCTAATGGAAGTTTCAAATGATGTTTAACCACTTGATAATCATAGAATGTGAGTTAAAAATACCCACAAGAATAACATGCATAGAATGCATGTAGTTGATATGATCCATGGTATGGGGGAGACAGGCCCATTCAATGGGTGTTTTTACGTTCATGTCTGTTTAGCAAGTTTACACATGGGAACAATCTTGTTGCAGTGACTACTTAGTGGGTGTGTTAAATTATTTTCTGAGTTAGGTTCTATTCACTTCTATGTCAAGCTGAGACAGCATTTTTATATAATTATGTCTTACAGGGCCAAAGCTTTTATATGTATTGTTTCCATCTGGAGACTATCTTTTTCTTTTATGAAGTCACAGTTGAAATATGTCTTATACTTTTCCTGCATGTTATGTTAACATTTGTTTGTAGCTTATCAAAGAATTAACTAATATTTCACCATTTGCCTTTCAGGTGAACGCCTTAGCCCCTGGGTAGCCATTGGGTGCTCTGTGATGGGCATATCAATTTTGTTTTGGTGAGATTAGAAGATAGTTTGGCCTTCTTTGTTGTCATTGACGTCACTGTAGATAGCAAGAACCTGCTAGCCGTGTCGCTTCACATATAAGCATGTAATGACCTGCCCCAAACACCTCTCTCATCTGATTTCCTCTTCTGAAAAGAAGCATGTGATTTGTTTCTTGCAGAGTGATGAGTTTGTTATTTGAAATCCCTGTAACTCTGCAAACTGTATGTGCATTTTGAGGACTTCCTATTGTGTTATTTTTGTTGGGATTTGTCCATCTGTAAATGATCTTATGACTGCTAACATATCCGGCTTGGATTATGGTCGGTGGGGGTTCTGCAGTTCAAAAGAAATATCAGGTGATGGCAAAAATCTTTCTTTTGATGTACATGTTGCAGGGATTTGGATTTGGAGCATGTTTCAGTAGAATGTTTCTTTAGCGTTGTTCATCCGCTCCCGTTCCATTCTGAATTCGTTTAAAGCGTTATTTTAGAAGCATCCATTGTTTCACGCCATTATGATTGCTGATAAATAATTTCCACTCGCTTTGTCCAGTTTCTCAAAATTTAAGGCGAAGGTTGAACCACATTATATCGACTTAGATGTTTGAATATTGTGTTATTTATTTTATTTTGGAAAAATTGTAAAATCTAAAGGCAACTCACATGTCACTTGGAGCTTTAGATTGCTCCACATAAGCCATTTGTTTCAAATGCAAGCTCCTGAACAGCTCTGCAGCAAAAACAAATGCTTAGATTAGCCTCCTTTTGTAAATAGCAAAATTTTGTACGACAACATTTAAGCTCCTGTTGGGTATTCATTTAGCGAAATCCGTGGAAAGTGTTAGGATTATATATTCCTAAAAATATCTAACTTAAATATTGATTATATTTGCTGCGACACAGCCTAGACTCGTACGGGAGGCAATAGCTGGGAAGTTTTGGCAATGGGTGAAAGGTTGACGGAGCAATGCCACGTGGCGGTGGTCGTCAAATCCTTTTCTCAATGAAGAAACAATTATGGTATATGAGAAATAAGGCACCTAAAAAGAGCAGAGGATTTAGTAGCATAATCTGCAATAGGATCTCATCATCATTATGTTAATAAAAAGTGGTTCAGTGGTATGTTAATGAGTTGTCGATTATCTAGAAAAGTTAAAATGAATAATAATTTGATACGGAGGTAGTAAGTTGCAACAAAAATCATGTAGGGGATGGCCATTGCAATAACTTAAAATTACTTGTGGGGAAATCAAAATCTGTATATATACAGGTATGGTTCTTATAGTTTTTCCTTTTTGTTTTGGTGAAACCTATACCATAAACTGATTATAGTTCGTATTCACCTATTTTAATCCCTCCGGATTGATTATATATAAAAAATAATACTACTAGATTTGTCTTTGATATTAAAAGTAAAGTATGATAATGCTGTCAAAAGTTAGTAGCCATATCGAACACTTCAAAAACGAGCAGGAGTACGTATCACAATTACCAGTATAATTGGTGTAACATATTTTCTTTAATCTAGATCTAGGAGTGCCTGAACCTTCCTATTCCTCGCTTCCGTTTCTGCTCTCGCAAATGGCAGATCGCAATGCATGCACGCGGCTTCGATCGGATCTTGTTCAACGAGTGTGGACATTGGCTGCTCGCATCGCCGGCGTCAGCCGTCAAGTAACTGCGTCTGTGCTCGCCGCTGCGTGCAGCTACGCAAGGCTGGGACGTGCAAAATTTCCCCTATATATCTTCGTTACGTTTTCCTTGGTCGAGACGTGCCAAGCCAAATGCGGCACTCCAGAGCTGCCAACGCAGATCGACGAGTTTTCATCGCCAACGGCTGACGCAAATGAAAATTCATGTTTCTGGCGATGAGGCTTTAGGGGTAATCTACTACTACATGCCTAGTAGCTTAATGATCAAACCAGAGGAATGCACGAATTTCCATGAAGCACATGATTTTTCTAACCATCGGTTGTCAGTTGGACCATCTGCTGATTTTTCTTTCGATTGATTAGTAATTGTTGCAAATTCTAGTTATTACGAGCTAGAAAGAAAAAAAAATATTCATCAAAGCGGAGCAGTTGGTGAAATGAAGGCCTTGGGTTGCTCAATGCTCCACCCACATGCCTTGGATTGAGCTAACTTTTATTATAGTTGGGTGGGCGGAAAGAAAGGACAAGATTCCTGCATCTGCTCGGCAAAGTGTCAGCTGGAACAATCCAACCAGTGAAAGTACCCTCACTTCCTTTCAGTTCACGCTCTGAACCTGCTGTCATGTGTGACATTAACCGGCACATACATTTATGCACGATAGTATCGATCCTGCGGGGAGTGCGTTTAGTGACACTGCAATCTTGTGGCATGAATTGCTGTATATTCTCATATAGGAAGGGCACTACTTTGCTCTCCAAAGGGTTTGATTTTTTTTAAAAAAGATTAACTCATATGCGGGGTAAATGCCAATAATAGACTAAGTTTAATCCAAAGGTTGACAATGTAATGACTTTTTTTTTAAACAGAATGTAACGACTTGTTACCTCGGAGGAGGTAACGAGCCATCCACCCATACCTCAATGATAGCTTCCAATGCTTATTTATTCCATCCGTCCTGAAATACAAGATATTTTGATTTTTTTTCTCAGTTAAATTAGTCTAATTTGACTAGATTTCAGGATAGTGGCCCGACAGGCCATTTGCCACCAAAGGCTGTGACGCTGAGATAGAAAACAATCATGCAGCATATTGTCCTACCGCAAATTAAATTGCGCTGTAAAACTAAACTTACACACATGCATAGTATAATATATTCATGTTGTACCACTACCATAAGAATGCGGCCATTTGGTCTCCGCGGTCACGAACAGCTCTTGGTTTTGTTATTAGGTCAGTGTTGGATGATGAGTGGGAGAACACTAAGCAGAGAACTGACCTTCCATCCACTTTTTTTTATCCCAATTAATATTAGATCCGTGACTAAAGTGACGTGCCATCGAAAATCACGAGGGGGGCTGGGGAGGCTTTAGTTCCGGTTGTAAATACCAACCGTGACTAAAGCCTCCCCTTTACTCCCGGTTGTAACGATCGAAAAAATCGCACCGACGCCAAGGCCTACCCTTTTGTTCTGGTTGGAGTTACCAACTGGGACAAAAGAGTTAGTCCTGGTTGGTAATTCCAACCTGGACAAAAGGGTATGTCTTTTGTCCCGGTTCCAACCGGGAAAAAACCACCAACCGGGACAGAAGGGGTTGTATTTTGTCCCGGTTGAAATTTCGAACCAGGAAAAAATCCCCTTCCCTATAAAATTGTCACACAGAGAGCTCCTCTTCCTCCTTCAGCCCGAGCCACTCCACTCCACCGGCCTCCTCTCCATGGTGACGAAGCAACCTAGGGGAGGTGTTGCCCGAATTTTTTTCCTCATTTTCATGGGGATTTCAGTCATCCAAAGTGTTATGAAGGTTAGCTACTTCATCCTCCCTTCATTTATTGTTATTACACTTTGTTTTATGCTTTAGAGAGGCAGGAAAATGAGTTTTTTTAGAATGAGGGAGAATGGAGAGGATTTTTATTTATACATATTTTTTAGCTAGAATTTGATGATAGCTTGCTTGTTATATACGATTCGTATTAGTTAAAAGAACTTGATCAATATTAGGTACGAGAAAAAATAGAGTAAATATATTTTTAATATTTAGTCATTGCAATAAAATTAATGTAAATAAATTGTAGGTGTAAGAAAATAGAATTTGGTCATTGCTACAATTTTTCATGTCAATGTAATTTAACAATAATTGTATTTCTTTGACCAATAATTTATTTATCTCATGTTTAATGCAAGAACTAAATATTATCAACAATAATCCTATACGAAGCTCTGTGTTCATTTTTCATGTAATACGATGCAGATGGATCGGCAGTGGATGTATAACGCGGACAGATGGACCAAGAAGTTTGTTGATGGCTTGAATTATTTTTCTCGAAGTGGCCAAAGCGAACAAGCCAGAGAACGGGTTTATACATTGTCCATGCTTCCAATGCAGTAGCAAGGACTACTCTTCTTGGGGGATTGTTCACAGCCACTTGTTTAGGATAGGTTTCATGCCTAACTATTTGGTTTCAACCAAGCACGGTGAAAGAGGGGTTGTAATGGAAGACGACAAAAAAGAGGAGGATGATAACAATATTCCGGACTGGGCTGCTGGCTAAGCTTTAACAGATACTACAATGGGCGAGGCTGATGAAGATGAGTTTTGTGGCGGAACCGCCCAACTTAAACTGGTTTAAATGCGCCTAATCGCTGTCGGAACAGCAATTATCCGAAATGCACTTAAAACAGTATAAGTCCGGTAGTCCGTCGAGTGTCCCTAGGACTCCTTGAAAGATCCACGTCACGTCTCATAGCCATACACCAGGATCGTTTCCACGATGGGAAAGCATTAACATCTATTACATTTTTACATACATACAGGGGTACGAATTATTACAGAACATAGTTTCAAATAAACTTAACAGTGCAGGTTAGAGGGATTCGAGGAGTTTAAAACATAAACTGGTCCAGGTGAGAGATGAACATTTAAGTTTTTCTTCTTAGGGTATTGCGAGACTCGTGACAATACCCTAGTTTTTGGGGCTTCCTCCTCTGCGGATTCCTGCTGTGCTTCTGAAACAGCCACAAGGGATAACCCTGAGTACGGGGTACTCAGCAAAGCTTACCCGACTAACCAATATAATAGTTTTTCTGGAACTACATGATAGCTGTTTAGTGTACTGGCTAACTCACCTTTAGCCAAAAGAGCTTACTAAAAAGTGAGGCCTTAACTTTATCTTTTAACTTAATTAAGTCATTACCTAACCAATCTAGATGATGACAAAGAGATACTTTTTGCAGGCAATAGGAAATTAAGTCATACAACAAATTAATTTCAATGAGACATTGTATTCATGAGATTGTACTACAATCATACTAGGATGCTCAACAGTGATCAAGTGCATTCATAACCGAGAATTGCGGCGATCCGTATCAATTAACATCCTGCAAGAGAGCACCTTGATCACCAGCTATGTACGACTGTCCGGGTCGTACGTAACGACCTTTCGATTAGTAAACCCAAGGATTGGGAATAAGACTACCCGAACCCAGGGACGCACCCCCACATGGGACCCCATGTCTGGCCTGATCTCCATGTGAGTTTCAGGCTACGCCCCTACCAATCTCCAGCACGTCAAGCACGGGTACGAAATATTCCCGATCAGAGAGTCTACTAACCTACCGGGCTTTACTGGTCCCATACCCAGTAAGCAACCAGGTGACAATCACTTGATCAAAGGTTAAGACAACGATCGGGCCTTAACTGAATTAATCTAGCAGACAGAACTAACATCTCTAACTTCTGTCTGCCTTTCAAACTTCCAAGCTACCTTTCCATAATTAGCATGTATGACCCAACATTTCACCTTAAGGTTCGGTAACTAAGCTACTTTAAGAATCTAAGCATTTCTAAACTTGGGTTACTTACTAATTGTTTGAACAAGTGGCAAAGATGTCCTTAAAACAAGGTAAGATCATGCACAAGAATGGGTTTCAATCAACTCCTAGACTTAATGCATTCACGTAGAAATTAATCAATAATTGGACACATGAAATAATAACTCCAAAGTAGATAGGTATAAATGCACCGGGGCTTGCCTTGATCTATAAAATTGTTAGCACTGTCCGACGGATTGGTTTCGCAGGGGATCAATTCAACGATCTCCTCAAACTCCGAAGATCCTTCTGATAATTCCAAGAATTCCTCTTCAGGTGCTTCGGTGTCTACGGTAGCATATGCATGGGTTAGTGATGCAACTTTTTGAATACAAGACTATACAACTTGCCTCAATGATAAAGTTGCAAGCCAACAAGTGAGTACACAATTTATCATGATAAAGTTGCAAGCCAACACACAAAAACCCGAAAAGATTAACCCATCACTTTTATTTTCTTTACTAATCCTACTTTAGGCTTTTTCTTTTATTTTTAGAAAATATTATAAATATTTTCTAGTCTCAAAACCTAACTCCTATGGGTTAATGATAATTTGTGAATATGAAAATATTATCCCATATTTTATGCATTTAATAAAGGTTAAGTATTTATTGAAATGCCTTAATGAAAAGGCATTAAACAAATACCTAAATTTTATTATTTTTCCTAAGGTATAAGAATTTTAATGCATAAAGGAAAATAAAATAATCCTAACAAAATTGGTTTCACTAATTTTGGACACTCCTAGAAATTTCTATGATTTAAAAGGTGATACACGAATTTAATCTATTATTCTAACAAAAGAAAATCTAAATTTTATCCCAAAACCCCCGGCCCAACTTTTCTCACACGCCTCCTCTCTACCCTCTCTCACTCGCGCTGGGCCCGCGGCTCGGGTCCACCTCCGCCTCCTATTCCTTTTACCCGCCGGCCACTAGGCCCACTGGGCCGATTCCTCTTCTCTCCTCCTTTCTTTACTTCCCTGCCGGCCCAACGGCCCAGCTTCCTTTTTCTTTCTTTTTCGCGGCACCCGGCCTGCCACACCAGCCCATCGGCCTCTTTCTTTACCGGACTCCGCACCAGCACCTGGGCCTGCTGGACCCCGACCCACCTCACTTCCGCTGCGCTGGCCGGCCCTTCTTCTTCTGACGCGCGGCCCCCCCGACGCCAGCACCTTCTTCTCCCTCGCGCCAAAATAGAGCGCGGCAGGGGACGGCACGGCTAGCCGGCCGGCGCCCCACTGGCGATGGGGCTCGGTTGGGGAGGCATCCCCAAGCCACAACGCACCCGTGGGCGGCGGCGGCTCCCCGGGAGATGGCCGGAGCTACCCTCTCCACGGCAGCGGGCGGCCTGACCGACGGCCGGCCGTGGCCAAGCACGGCAACGGCTCAACTCGGTCCCCCAACTACTCCTATAGCTTCCTAGTACCCCAAAAGCTTACCTACGGCTTACCACAAGGAAGGAGAGTGGCGGCAAGGTGAAGCTCACCGTGAGCAGGAGGTCTGGCGGCGGCGGGTGGAAACGACGACAGCTAGGAGCTCGCCGGCGGAAAAAGCAGGACAACAAGTAGGCACGGCTGTTGGTAAGGTGTGAACGGAGGTGTGGACGAAAGGAATCGACGGGGAAGGCGTCGTGGCGGGGAAATTGATCGGTGGCGGCAGCTTGATAGAGAGTCACGGGTGGCGGTAAAAAGGCGGCACGGTAAGAAGCGGCGGCGGGAGCGGTAGTTATACGAAAGATTCACCGCACGCATGGACGACACCGTGGCCTAGTCGTAGGCTTGCGTGGTGAAGAGGTGTACCTAGATGTTGAGCTAGACGACAGGTGAAGGCGCCGGCGGTGACACATCCCTGTTCTGCTGACTGCCATTCCCTTTTTCTTTTCTGTCACCCGAAACTTCATACTTCTCCCACGGTCGATTTTAATTCCGACGGTCCACAAGTTGCTTAAGCAAAGTTGAAGATAAACTTGAGCTCTTTGATTTATATTTAAACTTCCTCTCGAGATAAACATCCTAAGGTTGCCAATTTTTAATTCCTTTCTCGGGCAAACTGAAATGCCCTGAATTTTTGATTCAGTTCGACAGTCATTGTGCATGGCCATTTACCCTTCTTTTGATTCATTTTCAGTGGCCCAAACTCATTCCTCTTAGTCCAACTACTAACCATTCATGCTCTACAACTAACAGAGATCCCATTTTGCTCATAAATACCTATACCTCTTGCACTACATCTCTCTAATTCTCGCTCCAAACATAGGCACTTGCTGCTGTTTCAGACTTAGAGAGACAGGCAGTTTCAGTACTTAGGCCAAAATTGGCAAGGTGCTGACTTTGAGCCTCAATTTGAATTTGATCCCTTTACTATTCTTGACCAACAACACCCTATTATACTTGTCCAAAGATTATACTGCATTGTTGTGTAGTTGTTTTTGTCCACTTATTTGGAAAATTTGGCAGAAATTTATTTCCAAGTTGGATACTTGTGCTGTTTTTCTGAAGTTGCTATTTTCGGACAGTGAATAGTACTTCCCTGATTTCATTTTTCAATTGCATTTCTTGAGAGGTTTAGGACTAGGGTTAGTCTCCAATCTTAATCCCTGAAGTTTTAAACACTCTCAAGCCTTCATTTCATATTTTTGCCAACTTTTTCTGAATTTAGATTCAAAAATTCAAATTTTGGTCAAATTTGACTTGAATTTGACTTTTAGTCAATTTTTTTCTCTTTTTCTCCACAATGCATCTTTAACCTTTTTTGGTTATCTTTGATTATTGAACACCAGGTGTTACAAGTTTGCAGAAGATGGTCCTGCTGATGGTCTTGTTCAGGTGCTATAGGATGCACACAGAGATTGCGAAACTGAGAAGGAATCATAAAAGTTGCACCGCATGATAGATAATCTCAAAAAATTGTTGTACCCACATTGCAAGCAGGGCATAAAAAACTGAGTACCACACTAGAATTTCTGCAATGGAAGGCAAAAAATGTATGTCCGATAAACCATTTCAGGGGATATTGAAAATTGTCAAGAACATTTTTCCCGAGAATAATGAATTGCCATCAACAACATATGAACCTAAATAGGTTGTTTGCCCTCTGGGATTGGAGGTTCAGAAGATACACGCATGCCCTAATGATTGTATCCTTTATCGTGGTGATGAATACGAGAAATTGGATGCTTGTCCTATGTGCGGAGCACTGCGGTATAAGATCAGGTGAGATGATCCTGGTGATATCGAGGGCTAGCCTCCCAAGAAGAGAGTTCCCGTGAAGGTGATGTGGTATTTCCCTATAATACCACGTTTGAAGCATTTGTTCAGAAACAAAGCGAATGCTAAGTTAATATTTTGTTCAGAAACAAGGCGAATGCTAAGTTAATACCACATTTGAAGCATTTAAAGTTAATATTTTGGGAGCTACCTTATTAGGAAATCCTAGAGGTCCGCAACGCAATAGATGTGATGCATCTTATGAAGAATCTTTGTGTGAACATGCTAGGCTTCATGGGTGTTTATGGGAACTCAAAAGATACATTGGAAGCACGACAGGACCTAAAACGTATGAAGCAACAAGATGACCTACATCCAGAAAAGAGAGATAATGGACAACACTACTTACATCCTGCTAGTTACACTTTCAGCAAGGAAGAGAAGGATAGCATGTTTGAATGCATGAATAGTATCAAAGTTCTATCCGGGTACTCGAATATAAAGGGATTAATAAATATGAAAGAAAAGAAGTTCACAAATCTCAAGGCTCATGACTGCCACATGTTGATGATCTAGTTGCTTCCGGTTGCACTGAGGGGTATTCTACCATAGAATGTCCGATTGGCGCTCGTAAAGCTATGCGCGCTTGTCAATGCGATTTCGCAGAAGGCAATCGATCCAACCAAGCTAGTAAAGCTACAAAATGATGTGGTACAATGTCTTGTCAGGTTTGAGTTGGTATTTCCACCATCCTTCTTTAATATTATGACGTACCTCCTAGTTCATCTAGTCAAAAAGATTACTAATCTCGGTCCAGTATTCCTGCACAATATGTGGCCTTTCGAGAGGTTCATGTTAGTCTTAAAAAACTATGTTTTTAATCGTGCCCGTCCAGAATGAAGCATCACCAAGGGATATGGAACAGAGGAGGTCTTTGAGTTTTGTGTTGATTTTATTAACTCAATTAATTCGATTGGGGTTCCAACTTCACGCCACGAGGGGAGGCTGCGGGGAACGAGTACCCTTGGAAGGAAATCAAGATTGAGAAATAATACTGATTTGTTCCACAAATCACACTTCACTATTCTGCAACAATCATCCTTTGTGGCTCCGTATATCGAGGAACACAAGCAGATTCTATTGTCCCAATACCCGATGAAATCCGATGCCTAGATTATACGTCATCATATGGATACTTTTCCCTCTTGGTTGCGTCAACACCTTATGGGTAACTCCATGATTCACGAACAACTCGCTTGGTTAGCTAGGGGACCTTCTAGCACAATCGTGAAACTCCAAGGTTACGAGATAAATGGTTATACATTTTACATAAGAGCCCAAGACTAGAAAAGCACGAACCACAATAGTGGTGTCCACATAGATGTCATAGACATCAACAGGAGCAAGGACTCATATTATGGTTTCATAGAGGAGATCTGGGAACTCGAATACGGATCGCTGAACATCCATCTGTTTTATTGCCAATGGGTGAAGCTACCTGGAGATGGCATAATGAAAGATCAGTACGGAATGACAATAGTGGGCCAGACTAAGACTAGATACAATGATGAATCATTCGTCCTTGCCAATGATGTGCATCAGGTTTTCTATGTGAATGACATGTCTAGCAAGCCTAAGAAAAATTCAGAAGAGCCATGGGAGCCAAAGCGCCATATAGTTTTTCCAGGGAAAAGAAAAATTGTAGGAGTCGAGGATAAAATAGACCAGTTAGATGATTATGATCAGTTCGATGGCATGCCTCCATTCACTATCGAAGTTGACCCAAGCATCATACTAGTCAAAGAAGAGGCTCCGTACTTATGCCGCGATCATGACCAAGGAACTTTCATCAAGAAGAAGTTTTTTAATGTTACATTGTAATGCACTAAATATGGTTCACCTTTATGTAATTCTCTATAGCCATCAGAATCTTTGAATTATATTGTAATGCTCTATGGTGAATTATATTGTAATGTTCTATAATTTCATGGTTATACATTAATTGTACTACTTGATAAAATTTTTAATTTAACGTATCTATGATTTCATGTGTGTTTAAATTAGTTGACGTGAAGATTTATTCGATCAATATAAACAATGTTAACCACATATATTTAATTGAATAGTTTGTTGATGATAGTGATGCATTAAAATAATTATTTTAGAAACTTAAACAAGTAGTATAGAATTAATGATTGATTCAAACTTATTTTAAATATACTTGCTAATTTAATATATTTTTCATGTTCGAAATATGTAAAGTTTTTATTTTTTTTAACAAAACCAGTGGGGAACATATATAAATTTGTGTGTATAAATTAGTTGAGGTGAAGATTTATTCGAACAATATAAACAATGTTAACCACATACATCAATTGAATTTTTTGCGCTTTAAAATTATTTAATTGAATAGTTTGTTGATGATAGTGATGCATTAAAATAATTATTTTAGAAACTAAAAGAACTAGTATAGAATTAATGACAGATTCAAACTTATTTTAAATATACTTGCTAATTTAATATATTTTTGCATGTTCGAAATATGTAAAGTTCTTAATTTTTTCTTTCCGGTGAAGATGGAGACCTTGATCGAGCAGGAAGCGATGGTCCTGGAGCAAGTTCTGGTGGAGATGGCGGTCTTGATGTTTGAGGAGATGGTCGCTGCTAGGGATTTGCGGGGAGCGGTCTTGAGCTCTGAGGAGATGCCTCCGCGTCAGGGATGATGATGTAGCATATGCGCCATAGAATGACACCGTGAAACGCTTCTCCTAGTGTTGTTATCCCATCGATTAGCGGGATGTCGAGCTCTAGGTCTTCATATTTGCTATCAGCGATCTGCTCTAGCCCAACGCTAGCATAGCCGGGTGGAATCTCCAGGACATGGCTTGTCTACCCTAGCAGGATTGGTAAGGCACTCCCGTATGCAACCTGTACATATAGAAGAGATGAAGACAAGCATTAAACTCTGATCCCGTGGATTGATGGATTAAGATTGTCGTCCGGTGCATAAATATTATGTATAAGTATACCTTAATGCTGAGGTTGCTGACCGGTGTATGCAACTCACATGTGGTGCGATTCGTGATGGTATCCATAGGGAACCGTTGCACATCCACGGGTAATCTTGGCGTCTGTGGATCAGGGAGCCCTGTGGACGCATAGCTGCTCCCAAGGTGTTGAGAAGGGCTGGCAACTGCGTCGGCCATTCGACGACTGACTTCTTCCTGCATTCTTACTTCAACAGATTGCACTTTGGCTTCTATCGTGCGCTGCCAGCTCTCATCCTCTTGTTCCTTTCTTCGCTTCTCGCTTCTGTACGTGTCCAAGTTGCCTCGGAATGCGAACTTCCACGGAACAAACCCGAACCCTCGAATATGTCCTGGGTTTTTAGGATTCCCGAGGGCCCATGTGAGCTCATCATTCTCTCGGAACACCTTCAACCTCCTTGCCTTAACAACTTCAATGGTCTCGACAAGCTTTTTGGCCGTCTCACGTATTATCTCAGTGAAGATCAGTGTCCCATCTTCTTCGCTCAGGGAGCCTCCATGAGCACAATACCAATTTTTCGATCGATCAGGCTAGTCAAAAGTTGCTGGTACGATACCCCAAATGATCAGGCCTGCTTCCATCTTCTTCCATTTTGGAATTGCTTTGCCATAACCACCTCTCCCTAGACGATGATGGTACTCCTTATGACCAGCATTCCCTGTGTTGGTGACGACCTTTTGAATGCCGTCATTGCTCCTCTTGTATTGTACAAATACCTCCCAGTGGTCCCTCAACTTTGGTCACTTAGTAAAATTCGGAGTTCGTTCCTTCTTACGGTACTTTGCATCTAGCATCTTCTTGAATGTCTGCAATTGTGTGGCCATCTTCTTCAGCGTCCACGCTTTCACATCATTTTCATTATATCCATCGGAAAATGTGAAATGTGTCTTGACATTTTCCCACAGCATATTCTTTTCTATATCCTGGAGTGCATATGGATTATTTCTTTTGCCCTTCCATTCCCTGATGCTGATGGGCACTTTGTCCCTTACGATTGCCCCGATTTGACTCACGTACTGTGTTGCCGCTTTTTCGGGAGAAACTGGCCTGCCCTCTTTTGTGACTTCCATGATGATAAGATTCATATTATCCTTCACCTTGGAAGGGCCTCGGGGCTTCTGACGGTTCGTCAATCCCGAGGGCTAATAGTTCAAGTTTCAGTAAATAGTACATAGTAATAATGAATTAGTCTATGTGCATATAGGGTGGCTAAGCAGAATGATCTTGATTTTGACACCGACTATGCTTTGATGATGGATAAAATTGACGAGGTGACCGACAAGCGGATGGAGGTTTTGGTGAAAATTGAAAAAGACAAAATTCAGGTAGCAAGAGCATACAACAAGAAGGTCAAAGCCAAAACATTTCAGGTAGGGGATCTGGTTTGGAAGATGATTCTACCTATAGGAACCAAGGGCAACAAATTTGGAAAGTGGTCTCCAAATTGGGAAGGGCCATACAAGATTACAACTGTGCTCCATGAAAATTCCTATATGGTGGAGACTTTAAGTGGATTTCAGCTACCGAGAGCTCTGAATAGGAAGTACTTGAAGAAGTATCATCTAAGTGTTTGGCAAGACGCTTAAAACAATATGGCTGATATTTTGAAATATCGTCCTTAGAAGTAAATGGCCGGTGGAATTCATTGCCCTTAGGTTTATTTCTTGGCACGCAAGCTTTGCCAAGAAACGGGGGGGTGTTGGAGCCCAAAAGTGGCAGTAATGCCGACCAGGCTGGACCAGCCAGTCAAACCGGTTTCTCCGAGCGGTCTGACCGGTCTGGTTGCTATAGCTGGTCTTGCACGAGCCAGCCGGTCTGACCGGTTGCCCTAGCCGGTCAGACCGGTCAGCCCGAATTCGAGGCAAAATTAGGAATCGTGGTTGAATTGGAGTTGAAATGGGATTTCCTTGCGGGAAAAAGCCTCCCACCCTATAAATATAAAGGGCCCTGGCCAATTGAGGGCTAATACCCAATCGTCAAACAAATATGTTTACCTTTTATCTCCAAACCCTAACTTTTCTAACCCCTTGCTTTCCTCCTTCGTCTCGACAGCGTTTGAGGAAACTCTGAGTGGCCTGACCGATCTCAAAGCAACCCTAGACATGCCATCTTCGACGGGGCCCCTCCCGAGGTGGTGATTCTAGGCTTTCCCGGTGACTCTGCGAGGACCGGTCTGACCGGCCCCTCTGACCGGTCTGACCGACCAGTGCAGCGGTGCTGACGAGGTGATCTTCTGGTGTACACGCGAGCTAGTGTATTCGTGTGTTGACCGAAAAAAGCGTCAACAGAAAGTAAGCCGCAAAGGATCCATCAAAACCAAAATCGAAAGAAAAGACGAACAAGGAACCTCCGGCAGGACGAACTTCGCCGGAGAAGACGAAATAATCGACTTCACTCAACCAAGTAGTATCCGTCTAAACTGCGAACATACACTATGCCCGGCGTCTCGATCTAACCACTGTGCGCATGCAATTTTTTTTTTGAAAACCTTATCATGATAAGTAGAAGAAGCAATAAGGTTGATACATAGGTCATATTACATAATTAAAATCGAACTCTTCAACTCAAAGGAATTAGGATACAATAATAACATTAGAACCAAGTTATTCCCGGCGAGCCGCATGCTTGTCTGCGCTGCTCCATTCATTTGATTCCTGTTTGATGAACAACACCACAGGAACTAAGTCTAGCTCAACTAATTAGAGTGGAAAGTGTGGTCGTGCACTCTAACCATCTAGATTCGAGTCCCCTATAGCTCGAATTTGGATACCTATTTCTTGTAATTAATGAAAAATTGCCTACCCCTCCTAGGTTGATCTAAATTTTTTTGAACGACACCACTTGCAAATGGTGATTCCTTTCTTCCTTCAAATATTCTTCGATTTCTCTCCTTCCAGATATTCCACACCATGTACATCATTATTGCAGCTTTCAGTCTCCGAGTTTGTTGTGGCAGCGATTGAAGCTCATCAGTCCGTCATCACATGCCCACCACATCGATCCCCGTAGCATGCAAAATTATGTAATTAGTAAACGCGACCAGTAGCTAGCTAGAGTTAGCCCAAAGTGTTGAAGACCGACCGAGTACTAGTCACATAATCAAATAGCAGTATACTTGTATATGACACAAGGTGGTAGGTACGTAATACACGTCGACGGGTCACGTTTGACACGCTAACGTCGTAGCGAGCACGCAGTAATGTTTAGGATTATCCTCCAATCCACCGCAACACGGTGAGGCGTCTTGGCTGATCAGGCCGCGCCATCGGGGCGTACGTGTACGGCTTCCATCACTTACTACCGGAAATCTTTAATTTGTGGAGTGCTTTTTTATTTACCGAGTGGCGATGAGCTTGCCGGCATCTTTGTTTTTTTTAATTTTTTTAAAAAATATTTGCTGAGTGTTTTTTCGCACTCGGTAAAAGTTTTGTCAAGTGTTCGACAAAAAACACTCGGTAAAGATTGTTTGCTGGTAAGATTTTTCCCGAGTGTCGGTTATTAAGCGCAACACTCGGTAAATAATGTTGCCGAGTATTTTTAGACCTTTGTCGAGTGACACGGCAGACGACCTGAATCCCGTAGTGACTACCTCCCGACCCGTGCCAGTAGGAACATGTGTATCATGCGTAAAGGTAGCAAACAATCTACTGCACAGCATGTTCGTCACACTCACATGCGTACGATCGATGGCCTGATGATCGATCGTCAATTGGTCAGGAAACCAATGCAATCGAGATGTCAGTGGTCCTGTCTGTACTGTCGTTTCCGCCTTCTACGATCATCAGTCAGCAGTCTCTGGGTCGCTTTTCTTTTCTCCCTCCGGGATCAACAGGAGATTGCCATCACATGCAGAGATCGGTGATGGATGGAATAGTCACACTTGCCATCCTACGGACACATACGTGTACTCTGCTTAGCAAAAATTGTTTCCATTAGGCACCAACACACACGTTATTCACGTACGAGACCGCTGGCCTCCAGCCTGCAGGGTAGTGCGTGTGAACACATGATCGATGCTCCATGTTCAAGTAAAGCTCGGACCTTGACGAGAGAGTTTGCGTCACCATCGTGACGACATGGGGGCAATAATGCATGCATATGGCCGGTGCCCTACTTACTTGCGCTATATATACGAGCCCAAACCAAGGCAGTGAACCATCAACCACAGTCCACACACTCACACAGCAAGCAAACTCAGCAGCTAGCTACTAGCAAACCTTCTGCAGCGGTCATGGACGACTACTTCTACCAGTCGCTCCTCCTCTCCGTGGCCGCCGTCGCGCTGCTCCAGCTCGTGAAGCTCGCCCTGAGGCCGAGGCCGCGGCTGCCGCCGGGGCCGTGGAAGCTGCCGGTGATCGGCAGCATGCACCACCTCGTGAACGTGCTGCCCCACCGCGCGCTCCGGGACCTGGCCGCCGCGCACGGCCCGCTCATGATGCTGCGGCTCGGGGAGACGCCGCTCGTGGTGGCCTCGTCCAAGGAGACGGCGCGCGCGGTGCTCAAGACCCACGACACCAACTTCGCCACCCGGCCCAAGCTCCTCGCTGGCGAGATCGTCGGGTACGACTGGGCCGACATCCTCTTCTCCCCCTCCGGCGACTACTGGCGCAAGCTCCGACAACTCTGCGCCGCCGAGATCCTCAGCCCCAAGCGCGTGCTCTCCTTCCGCCACATCAGGGAGGACGAGGTGAGCGCAACGCCGGGCGCCGTCCATGGCAACTCTCCTGAACAGTTAATAACACAAACATGACAAATAAAGACTGTTGACGTGACGGACTTTGTACTAATACAGGTGGCGCTGAAGCTGGCGGAGATCCGCGCGGCGGGGCCGTCAGCGCCGGTGAACCTGAGCGTGATGTTCCACAGCCTGACCAACAGCATCGTGTCGCGGGCGGCGTTCGGCAAGAAGCGGAAGAACGCGCCGGAGTTCATGGCGGCCATCAAGGCCGGCGTCGGGCTGTCGAGCGGCTTCAGCATCCCGGACCTGTTCCCGACGTGGACCACCGTGCTGGCCAAGATCACGGGCATGAAGCGCAGCCTCCAGGACATCCACAGGACGGTGGACTCCATCCTGCAGGAGATCATCGACGAGAGGAAGGCCATCCTCGACGAGAAGGTCAAGAGCGGCGCTGAGAACGCCGAGGAAAACCTCGTCGACGTGCTCATCGGCCTGCAGGAGAAAGGTGGCTTCGGCTTCCACCTCAACAACAGCAGAATCAAGGCCATCATACTGGTATATATGCCCTAGCATTTCCTTGCCCCTAGTCTCATAGCTCGATCGATAGGTCTGTGCCATTGAGCCAGAGTACACACGCAGGACATGTTCGCCGGCGGGACGGGGACGTCGGCGTCGGCAATGGAGTGGGGGATGTCGGAGCTGATGCGGAACCCGTCGGTGATGAAGAAGCTGCAGGGCCAGATCCGGGAGGCGTTCCATGGGAAGTCAGTGGTGACGGAGGCCGACCTGCAGGCGAGCAACCTCCGCTACCTGAAGCTGGTTATCAAGGAGGCGCTGCGGCTGCACCCGCCGGCGCCGCTGCTGGTACCCCGAGAGAGCATCGAGCCCTGCGAGCTCGACGGGTACACGATCCCGGCCAAGTCCCGCGTCGTCATCAACGCATTCGCCATCGGCCGGGACCCCAAGTACTGGGACGACGCCGAGGAGTTCAAGCCGGAGCGGTTCGAGGATGGCGGCGTCGACTTCATGGGCAGCAGCTACGAGTTCCTGCCGTTCGGCTCGGGGCGGAGGATGTGCCCCGGCTTCAACTATGGGCTCGCCAGCATGGAGCTCGCGCTCGTCGGGATGCTCTACCACTTCGACTGGTCGCTGCCGGAGGGGGTAGCCGAGGTCGACATGGAGGAGGCGCCCGGCCTCGGCGTGCGCCGCCGCTCGCCGCTGATGCTGTGCGCCACCCCGTTCGTTCCGGTGGTCGCTGTCTCAACGAAGTAGCCTTGGTCGAGGAGGACATCTCGCCGCGTAGGTTGCATGCATGCAAACAGGCGCTACCGCCCGGCCTCGTGCTGGCCACGTGCCGCCCGAGCTCCGTATATGTACATGTATGCTGTACGCATCGCCGTATCTGTCCGCGCTGCAAGTATTCTATACTGTATATGGTGTGTTACGTGTATATGCTGCACATTGTGGGGTGTGTGCTGCGTTTAAGTTTGTACTGGTATGTATCGCGACATTATGCGACCCAAAATAATTGAGGCCTCTTGTGGTGTGGCCAATAATTCACCTGAACTGAACAAAGATGTAATATGTATCCCCGCATTCTGGCTGCATTGTGAACACAGGTTCTCTCTTTTGGTTTGGCTAGAATTTCGTTCCCCGGAGAAATTAACACAATTCGCGATTTTGCTAAAAGTTTCGGTCAAAATTTATCGGAGGCGTTGAAATTTTGAAACCATTAATTGGTTAAATGCGATCGTTTTGCTTTATGTTCACAAGTTTTGCTACATCATATTGGAGACTGGAGAGTATATTATTTTCAGATACCGCGTTTAACTTGAAAGATAAAAACGGGAGATGATGAAATGGATGCGAACGTGATAAGTAAAATTAGTTCGTGGAAGCTGCCATGGATCCAACCAAGCAAACGAAACCAATCTTTCTAGGCCCAGAGACAGGTCCAGGCCTTAAGGGCCCACTTGTATGGTCTGGATTGTTTATTAGCAGGCCCAACATTTTTTGCTAGTGACGCGTGCTTGTTTGATGAACTCCGGACCGTCTCCGTCTACCGCAGGATGACATGATACGAGTGGTGCTCACGATGTGAGCTATATGGTTTGCCATACGAAAAGCGATTCATGAAAATATTTTTCAGAGCCCGTTATCCACCCACTGCTTCGTGGAGGTGGTCAAAGTACGTCGGAGAAAAAGATGAGCGAGAAGAGGAATGTGTCTAAATGGATTCCTCCTCCGACGGGTTTTGTTAAGAACAACGTCGATGCAGCCATATCAAAAAACTCAAGGCGAGGTTCAGTGGCAGCAGTGGCACGCGACATAACTGGAGCTTTCCTGGGAGCTTCGGCTGTGATCACGGAAGGGACAACGGAGCCAGAAACGATGGAGGCTGTGGATACGAATATCATGACCGTGTCCTCTTTTTTTAGAATCGAACCTCTTCCATGACGAAGTGTGGTGCCGCCCAGTTGAGAACATGCTTGTCAGATGATCACGGTCTTCAAGTTCAACAAGTTCTGCAGACATACCGTGTTCATCTCGGTAAGCATGTTCTCCGTGGAGCAGCAACGGATGTTAAGGAGGAGCTTCAATTTTAAGAAAAAGCGGCAACAAACATCGTGGAAGACTGTGTCCCCTTTCTCATAAAATTGAAGCTCTTCCATGACGAAGTACGGTGGTGCCCAGTTGAGAACATACTTGCCGAGATGATCATGATCTTCAAGTTCAACAAATTCTGCAGTGCTAAGGTAAGAATTTTTGTACATAGATGGCTTCTGCTACCGGGACAAGCCTGAATCTCACTCTTTTCATAAAGCAGGTTATAACTAATCAATGGGAGATTTAACTATGTGAGCTCTTGATCGAGAGCCTCAACTATTTGAATAGTTTTATAACTTTGCGTAGAGGTGTACACTTTACCCGCACGTTCGATCAGCCCATACCTTGTATGGAGGTGGTATTGACCCACAAGACCCGTACCCACCCGTATCTATTCCTAGACAACATTCCCTAACTCTGCCCACAGATATGGCTGGGGTAGGTCACACTATGTCCACTTGTGGACTCTGTCCCGGGAAAAGATGCATCATAACTTGACATACAATGTCAACAGGTCCTACGGACCTCAACTCATGACCCATGCTGACCAGACCTGGGACTCTGCGAAGGTCCTGCTCCAGTCTATCTGTTGCCCACTGTGGCCCCTTGGGATGGTTTATTAGGTTTAGTTGTTGGGGTGTGAATCTAGGTCTCACATGTTTAGGCACTCTTGAAGGGTGTACCTTTTTATCACGCGCGGCTGTACTGTCCACTAGAAAGACTTTCCCATGAGCCGGTCCTCATATGACTAAAGTAAGCTTTTAGGATACGATCCTCTACCGAGGCTACCCTCTTACTCGCGGGTCTAGCCTTAACTGGTTGCTAGACTCACTTTAGTTGCATTTATGCCATTTCTAAAAGTACTCTCACTCTTCCTTAGGATTTGTGAGTCATGATATGACCTAGTGTATATGGGGTTCATGATATCAAGGAGGGCTCAAAATTATTAGGATGAGCTAAGCAAGGAAATAAAGAAAATATGTAAAGCTTATAAAGTAAATTAGTTATTATCTTAGTTTATTTTGTTAATAAAGCTTGGGATCAAAAGATGATGATGATTTGTGGTACTTGCCTTCCTTGAAGTCCGGATCGTTCAAAGCTTCTTCCTCATAATCCGGGTCATCAAAAGTGTTTCCGGCATCGTTGTTTTCTACATAATTGTAGTTATACGTAAGAAATCAAGCAAGCAATCATAGAAATACATAAACATGGGTTAAAAGAGTATAATTGGGGTTTGGAGTAAAAGGGAAATTGGCTCCCCGTTACATTGACTCTTATGAGATTGTGGAAATTTGCGGACCCGTCGCGTACCGAATCCAGCTACCCGAACAGCTCTCAGTCATTCATGATGTTTTCCATGTCTCCCAACTGAGGAAATGTGTCCAAGTCTCGACTGAAATCTTGGAACAGGAGCAACTTCAAGTTGAACCCGACCTGACCTATGCCGAGTACCCGGCCAAAGTCCTCGACCGTAAGGAGAGACACACCCAACGACAAATGGTGAAAATATACAAGATTCTATGGAGTAACCACACAGAGGATGAAGTAACATGGGAAACAGAGGAGTATCTGAACAAGCACTTTAGAGGCTTTCTTTTTAGCCAAGGAGGTAAGCATCGCACACCCCCAGTGGTTGCCCTTACACCCGAATCTTGGGACGAGATTCTTTTTAAGGGGGGTAGGCTGTAACGACTTAGGTTTTATTAGCCGAGTTAATCTTAAGACAAGTCCCTAATCCAGTTGACTCAGCTTTTCTCGAGCCATATCCGCTAAAGTCCAGTTATCAGCCCGACCCCTGAAACCCAACAAATAGCAGCTTTTCTCTAAGTCCCGAAACCAGTGTCTTCCCAACTTTGGGAGAACCAAAGACCGGAGGATGGACCCAGAAATAGATCCCATGGATCTCTCGGGTCAGGCGCGTCAGAGCAAGCGTGCGCCTTGTTTCAGAGCCTCTCCGCCGCGTGGCTCAGCCTCCCCAACGAGCGCCGCCTCGCCCAGTCGCCAGCTGCGACAAGATGGATCAGCGCGCCTCGTCCCCAATCACGTGCGGAAGCGCCCAGCAGCCCTTTCCATCTCGTCTCATCTCACCCGCAACCTCGCCGGCCGTGCCAGGCGCCCTGTCGCCGCTACAACCAAGGATTGGCCGCTGCCGTGCCACACAGCCTCGCCTCCCGCGCGCATCTCCTCACCAGATCCCCGGCCGCGTCCCAATGCCTTCCAACTTTTCCGTCACCCCCTCAGTTGCGCTGCCCACGCATGCGCCCCGCGACGATACCGCCTTCGCCAACCACGGCTCCGGCAGTGATAACTCCTTTTTCCGCCTCGCCAGTAGCGTGCCCCAGCAAAGCCGCTGGTCTATGCCTGCTAGCGTCGCCGCTCGCCCTGTCACCTCGCCTGCAGCGCCCTCACCTGCAGTGCCCCTTCCTTCCTTCCTACCGCACGCTAGCCGAGCCGCCGCCCCCAACCCGCCGCTTGACACGACCAGACCCGCGCTCGCTATCGCCAATCCTTCCTTCCGGCAAAACCGTGCCTGCACAAGCTCTGTATCTAGTGCCCAATGACCGAAGACCCTATCCCCGAAGCTCCGCTTCGCCGGCCAATGGAGGTGTCGACCAATCGCCACCATGGCAGAGCACTTCATCCTCTTCCGGCCTGATCCTCGCACTGCCCGGACTCCTTCTCTTCCGCGCAGCTATAAAAGGGAGTACCAGAGCCTCTACCAGAGTCCCCGTCGCCATCGTTGCCTTGCTGCACCTTTCTCTGTTTCGCACTCAAGCGCTACCGCATAAACTCTTAAGGAACCCCCCCTCTCCGCTTAACGCTCGCTTTTTCCAACCCACCAGCCGTTTGTGTCCTCCGCACGGTGCTAGAGCTTACTTGTTGTCCACAAGAAGCACCGCCGCCGCCGGAGCACCGCCAGACCCTATCGCCGCCTATGCCTTAGCACCTTAAACCTTTCCGCCTTAGTCTGTTCCTTCCCAACCCCAAGACTTCACCAGTAGGCCCAAAAGGTAAGCTGTCGACCCCTATCCGGTTCGCCCGACCCCTTTTCCGTCTCGCCCAACCCTATCTGTTTCGCCCGACCTTTGTCCGCCTCGCCCAGGGCTCGGTTGTATCCTTTTCTTTTGACCAAGGGTATCTGTGTAAAATTCGGGAACTTCTCTGTGTTAAGTCTGAGGACCCCGGTACAGTTATTCCTTAGGTCTGAGGGTCAGATCATAAGTTTTTCCCCAATCCGACTCTTTTACCTTATTCTCTATCAACAGAAGCTGGGATTTCCACACTTTTCGTGTAGTTTTGCTACATTTTCTAGTCTAAAGCTTGCAAGTGTTGTTGAATTAACTGTCTAAATGTTTAACCCCTGCATTTGCATTTCCGTGTAGAACTAAACCTCACCGACGGCACCTACGAGCTGCACCCGGTGCCAAAAGACAGAGTGGTAGCCGAGCTGCCAACCCCAGGAGCTGAAGTAGAGCATGCCAAAGACCAGTTTGCTTCCGCCCCGCTCGAAGGCAAGCCCGGGAGCATAACCCAATCTTTCTAAACTTGCGCATGCCTTCTTTTGTATGTATGTGCATTTACGTTATAGGAGTGGTTTGAAACCATAGATGTATGACTCAGTTCCCTTGATCTGAACACTAGTCTGATAAGTCCGAGTAGTTGCAATGCTTAACAGGACTCGGTAAAAGTCAAGTGGTTCCCTGTGACTCGCAAGTTATAGGAGTTGCTTGTTCTCCTTCTAGTTACAACTATAAGGACGGTGGATGGGGCAGAGCCTTGTGAACTCTTTTTGGTAGTTGGTGGATTGCCCCGTCTGTCTACATGAATCTGTTAAGGTCAGAAAGTGATGGTGTTCGTGATTAAGTGTTTGAAGGTACTAATCTCATACCTAGTATGGGATGGGGAAGCCTAGTACCTGATTGAACCTGGACGTGAGCGGTTCGATCCACTGTCTCTGGAACAGAGTTTCCCTTGCGGCTGCATGTGGTGACAAGTGTGGTCACAGAACGGCAGAGGCCGGGTCTGTGGAACATTGCACCAAGAGAAGTGGGCCTGACATGGGTCAGGGGATCCATGGGGACGGCCGACACAGGAAGCGACCCTCGGTGGTGCGCGGATGTCGTGAGATTAGGTTCGCCATGCATGGTTAAGAAACTCAAATCGATTCGTCTGCCTCTCACAGTTTGAGACTGCTTGATCGCTATGCTACACTGAGTAAAGATGGAACATGAGGATGATATGAACTTGATGCACGTTCTATATACATATTGTTTGGAACGATGTTTGTTTAGCATAAGCTGCTAATGTAGACTGGTTAATAAACTTAGAATCGGAGCTAAAATATTGAAAGTAAGGACCTACTGTAGTTGCTTTTGACAAAACAAACCCCTCAGCCAAAGAGCCTTGCATGTCTAGAAGTTGGAGGAGTAGTATTTCCCACCGGTCCGTTAAGTCTTGTTGAGCTTAGTAGCTCAGCCTTGCTTGTGGCATCTCTTTCAGGTGAAGTTGAAGCTTCTGAGTGTGCTGCTGTTGGCACTTGGCCTCCCCAGCTTCCTCCTGGGTGGACGGTCGAGTGGGATCCCTCCTCGGATGGCGAGGAAAGAGATCACTGATGTCCTAATCGGCCTCATCAGGGACACCAAACCCAGCGCTAGCTTCTGCGATTTATCTTTCCGCTGCTTTTGAACCTTGTTAAAACTCTGATTTTCGAACCAGTGTTGTAATAAAATTTGTACTTGTTTAAGAGGTTGATCTGTTGTATTCTCTGGAACCACTCACCTTCGTGTGAGCTATGCTAACTCGGTCCTGTAAAGTGGTTTATCGGATGAAATCCGACGGATCGCGAGTTAACTTGATTAAAGCATGTGGATCGCGTGTTAGGCGACTTAAATGTGCTTTAGTTAAGTTAATCCGAGGTGTTCCGCCACACGTACTTTCCGGCGATGGCTAGTGAGGTAGCAATGAAGGGTGCAAGAAGGCTTTTATAGGCGGCCAGGGCTGCCAGCGGGGCTCGGGGAGGCCACAGCAAGACCCCGGGACAGGTAGCATGGTGTGGCGGTGGCTTGGCGACGTGTGGCTCCAGCGACGGGGGTGGATAAGGCCGAGGAGGCATGCACTGGCATGGGTTGAGGAACGCATTGAATGCGCCTGGTGTAGGCGCATGTGGTGCTCTTGACGAGGAGGCAAATCTGGCTGGGGATGTGGAGATTGGGGTGGCCATGCCACCGGTCGTGTGCTCCGGTGCGCGCGTGGGTGGAGGGGATAGCCGGGTTCCAGGCCGGAGGGGGCGCTCTGGCTCACTGTAACGACCGACCCCTAATCCTTCCAAGTTAGGCTTGATCTCAGCCCTTAACCTTAGTCAGCTGTTTTGCTTAACCGCACCTAGGTGCCCAGTCTTCCGCCAAGTCCCGACCCCTGAGATCCGACCCCTTCTTGCTTCGCTCCTCTCCCGACCCCGGCGAGCTCAGTCCCCCGTCGGATCCTGCTGATCTCCCTCACCCGTCCGATCTACCCACCGGTGGACCCGCGAGATCCTTTCCAGATCCCCCGCGCCAGCCGCACTCGAGTTGCATGGCCGCCTCAGAGTCTTCCTGCCGCGTGGCTCGTCTTCTCCGACGCCATCGCCCAGTTTTGTCTCTAGCAAGCAACAGGGTGGGTTCCCGCGCCCCTTTTTCCCCAATAGCAGCGGAAACCCTCTGCACCCTTTCTGCAGAACCTCGTCTCCCGCGCCCATCATCACGCCACCAGATCCCGGCCCCAGAGCCCGATGTCGCCCGTCTTTTCCGTCCCTTCCAGCCACAGTTGCGCCACCCGGTCGTCGCTACACGACGATTCCTCCACCGCCAACCCCGACCGCGGCCGCGACAGTTCTTTTCCCCACTCTGTCAGACGCCGCCCGACAATCTGTTGTTCCGTGCTCTCCCCCGCGCCCGCGTCCGCCTGTCTTCTCACCTGTGCGCCCTCGATTCTAGCGCCGTTTAACCGGTCGCTTCCATCGCCTCTTCCGCACGACGACGCCCGCTCTCCGCCAAATCTCAACCACCAATCTACCCGCCCCTACGCCGCCCTGACGGCAGAACGCAATGATCGCTGGCGTCACCCCCGGAGTTCTGCAGCACCACCCTGGTTGCTCAATCGCCGCCACGGCAGAGCACTCCATTGCTTCTCCCCGGCCTTCGCGCCGCACCCCTTCTCTCTTTCCGCGACGTTTCCGTTCCTCTGCTCCAGCAGCTATAAAAGGAATGCCCCCGTCGCCGGAGTTCCCTCCGCCTCTGTTGCCTTCAGCTTCTCCATCCCTCTGCTCAAGCTCCTAGCGCCATCCACCCAGTTCTTGAGGAGTTCTTCTCCCGGTTCCCTCTCAGTTCCTCCAGTCACCCAGCAGCTTGCTCCCCCATGCTGCGTAAGAGCTCTCTTGTGTTCCGCAAGAAGCAGCGTCGCCGCCGGAGTATTGCCAGTCTCAGCCCTTGCTCGAAGCTTTAGTCCCTCCGCCCAAGTCTGCCTCTTCCCGACCCCAAGCCTTCCTTTCAGGAAGAAGGTGAGTTGCCGACCCCAAGTCCGCCTCGCCCGACCCCTCCTATCCACCCGACCCCAGTTCCGTCTCGCCCGACCCTGTCTGTTCTGCCGACCCTTATCCGCCTCGCCCGAGGGCTTGGCTGTGATCTTTTTCTTCAACTCGAGGGTGTATGTGTAAAACTTGGGAACCCTTCAGCGCTTGCGTCTAAGGACCCCTAGTTTCTCACATCCTCTAGTGCAAGGATCAGACCACTAGTTCCTTCTACCCTTACCTTTTGATCACCATCAGCTCTTGAACCACCATCACCACCTGCTCGTTGTCGCGAGTTTCTGGGCTCAGGCGAGCCAGTGTTGCTGTTGAACTAACCGTCTAAGCTAACCCTTGCATTACATTCGTGTAGAGCTGCACCTCGCCGACGGTTTCTACGAGCTTCATCCGGCGCCCGAAGAAGAAGCTGTAGCCGAGCTTCTGCCCTCCGAAGCCGAAGTCGCCCCCGAAGCCGAGCAGTTTCCGTCCTCCTTGCTTGAAGGCAAGCCCCGGTTGCATCAAAGTCCTACGTGTTTTACCAGTCTTGCGCATGCCTTCTGTAACATGCTTGTGCATTTACGTATAGGAGTTGTGTGAAACCCTAGATGCATGACTCAGTGACCCATGATCTGAGCACTAGCTGTTGGACCGAGTAGCTGCATTGCTTAACTAGGAAAACGGTAAAAGCCGAGTGATTTCCTGTCACTCGCGAGTTATAGGAGTTGCATGTTTACTCTCCTGTTATAACCATAAGGACGATGGACGGGGCAGGTTTTGGGTAACTCTTTGGTGGTTGGATGGTCGCCCCGTCTGTCTATGAAAATTTTGCTAAGGCCCGACAGTGGTGGTGTTCGTGATCAAGTGTTTGAAAGTACTAGCCTCATACTTAGTATGGGATGAGGAAGCCTAGTACCGGATTGAACCTAGACGTGAGCGGTCGCCCCATTGTTCTTGGAACGGAGTTTCCCCTGCTGGTTGTCACACGTGGTGGCAATGTGTGGTCACAGGACGGCAGAGGCCGAGTCTGTGGGACCTTGCACCAAAGGAAATGGGCCCGACATGGGTTAGGGGATTGATGGGGAAGGCCGACACAGGAAGCGACCTCCAGGTGCGCGGATGTCGTGAGGCTAGGTTCACCATGCATGGTTAAAGAACTCGAATCGATTCGTCTGCCTCTCACAGTTTGAGATTGCTTGATCGCTATGTCACCCTAAGTAAGTAAGGAATCTGATGATGGCAATGTTGTTGTTATGTTTACACATCATGTTTGGCTCTATGATTGCTTAGAATAGGTTGCACAACCTAGAATGGTAAGTGAACCTAGAACTGGAGCTAAAACTTGAAATAGGGTTACTTAGTGCTTTTGGCAAACAAACCCCTCAGCCAAGAAGCCTTGCATGTCTAGAAGGAGGAGTAGTCCTTACTCCTATCGGTTAAGTCTTGTTCAGCTTAGTAGCTCAGCCTTGTTGTGGCTTCTGTTTCAGGTGAAGTTGCCGCGTCTGACCCCTCTCTGGTTGGTGCTTGGTCGCCCCAGCTCCCGCCAGGCTGGACGATCGAGTGGGACCCCTCCTCGGACGGCGAGGAGAGGACTCAGTGATGTTCTGGCTGGCCTCGCCCGGACATCCGACCCCGACGAAGTCTTCCGCTAGTGTTTCCTCTGTTGTTCTTTTGTTTCATAAAACTCTGATGTTGGAATTTAGGATTGAACTAAAATAGGTGAAACCTGTTTAACTCAGTGGACTTGTTGTATTCTCTGTAACCACTCACCTTCGTGTGGGTTTGCTAAACTCGATCCTGTTAAGTGGTTAAATCGGATGAAATTCGACGGCACCCCGTGTTAGCTCGGTTTAAGCAGGAGTGTCGCATGTTAGGCGACTTAACCTTGCTTAATCAAGCTAATCCGAGGTGGTTCCGCCACAGCTGGTATCAGAGCCGTGTTTAGCATTCAGAGAACCCGATGAGCCCTAAACACTTCTTTGAAAGGGATAAAAGTTGCAAGAAACTTTTGAAAACCTCATACGATCGTTAAGGATGACTTAGTGCGAGAGGCCCTAGGGGATTTTGGGGGGTTGTTTTAGGTGACTAATAAGTACTTGGTTATCTTGCTAACTCTTCCAGCACTTCGCCACGTCTATCATACGTGTGCCGGATTTCGCATCACGAGTATGCGAGGGTTGATAGGGAGCTCCATTCGAAGGACCCTATCTTCGCGGTTGTTTTCGCCCACGTCTATTACACGTGCGCAGGTTCCGTATGTGCTCCATACGAAGGTTGGTACGGTTCGATTCTAACGAACCTATCGGCACGGTTGTTTCGCCACGTCTATCATACGTGTGCCGATTCCGCATCACGAGTATGCGAAGGGTTATATGGATCCATTCAAAGGGAGCCTATTTCCACGGTTGAGTGCTGTCCATGCAGCCTTAAACGCATGGGTGCCGTTCCTATAGTGAGCGGTAATGTTTGGGAACGCTTTCGTGGGTGCTGGCACGGAAGGTTCGTGTGTGGTGTTTTCTGCAGGTTGCTAACCGCGCTCGTTAAGACGTTGCTAGAACCGACTAGTTATTATAGGGAGAGACGTATTGTTGCCTTGTCACCGGCGCTGACTGCGTAAGACCCAAGGTTTGGGCAGTTGTTTTGGTTAAGAGTACGGTAGGCCGTGCATGCGTCATATCTAAAAAGGGTGTACGGTCCCTTTTCTCAGCAGCAACCCTGTCCGAAAGAGTTCTTTTGGTCTAAGGATTTCTAGTTTCTCTTAGTTGCTCTCGGTGAAACCCGTCTGCTTTTCTATCCGACCCCTGATCCTTCAATCTATCTCACGTGGTTTTCGGTTTTTCTTGGTTCCAGATGGCTGTTCCCGGACATGTGGTTTTTGGAGCAGACGGTACCTTCCAGTCAACGTGCCTGCATTTCGAGGGGTTTCCCGCGATTTTGTGGGATACGCTGCAGTGGTTTGGGTATCAGTCCCCACCCTTGTATGCCGGGCGGTTATATATGGAACAGGGCATTCAGACGTGCCAGGTGCAAGCGTTGGTACCACCTCCCCTTGCGCAGCCCGACTGGCCCTCTCTGGGCATAATAGCCTATGGTCTTGCTCCGGAAGACACATGGGAATCCGCCGCCCTCCAGTTGCTCACCCAGTTCTGTCAGTTGCACCCCGTGGAGATCACGCTAGACCCGATCGGTCTCTTCCCCATCAGGAGTCGGCTGGACCCGGCCTGGCTGGACCGCATCGGAAACATTGAGGTGTTGGCCACTACCTGTGCTATGGTTACCATCTCCACCAACGTCCGATGCATGGCCGCCCTCTACAGGTTGATAGAGCTCCAGGGAAGAGCCATGACCCTCTTCGCCCGGACGGCTGCAGATACCCACGGTTACCTCTAGGCAGCAAGAAGGGACATGGTAGGCCAAACCTACCAGCTAATCCAGCGTGGTATCCAGATCCACGATATGCAAGATCGTATCTCCGAGCTAGAAGGAGAAGTCGCCGACCTCGTGGACGGCATGATAGAGCTCTCGGAGAAAAAGATGGAGGTGGAAATGGAGCTAGCAGTCGCCAATGCCCACCTGGAGGAGCACCAAGCCGAGCTCAAGGATATGCATGCCCTTAACATGCAGCTCGAAGCTCAGGAGGACCCTGAGGAAGACGAGGGAGCGTCCAGCATGGACATAGAAGAAGATGGCGCCCCTTCTCCGACTCATAGTGTCCAGTGGTAGTTTAAGGGTTCTCAGGGAACCTTCTTTCTTTTTGTTGTACTCCTCGGCAGCCTAGATTTTGGAAAGTTGTAATAGGTTAGCCTTGAGTTGAGTACTCCCTGTGTTGAACCATCGTTGTCTATAAAGTCAACCGGTACATAGTTTTATCCTTTTCGTATGGTGTGGATGCTAGGGTGGAGTAAGTTGTGTCGTAACCCTAGGCTGTTTTCGGGGAGCCTGTTCAGTTGGCCGACCCTAGTTTGCGAGCCAGAGTGCGCCAACCGTTGAGGCAGTCTCCGCCTCGTCCGACCCTTTCCGAAGTATGGACCGTGTCCGACCCCTTGGTTTGAGTGGATCAGATTCTAGGAGTCGGTATGTGGCATGTGTGCCTGAAGTGGAGTACCAGGATAAGTAGAGGTTATCTATGCTGAAAATGGGAGGAATGTGCTTCCTCTATGAGGACGTGTGATGCACCATTGGCAAGAGTCGCATTAAAGGATTTAATTCATACGTTCCCATTTGTTGGAGTACACCTAAGGTTATGAAACTAATGGGGCATTAACTCTTGCAGATGGCGCACCGCACTAGGTCTGGATCTATGCCCAGTGGTAGTGATCAGCGACAGGATCTTCCCCCGTCCCCGCCCCCATCGCCGTTGGAGGCAATCCTAGCAACTCAAACTGAGCTGCTAAGGCATCTGGTGCAAGGACAACAGCAATAGCCACAGGGTGGAAGAGCACAGCAGCAGCCGCATATCGCGCGGTACGAGGACTTTCTGGGGACACAGCCCCAGCTGTTCCAAAAGACACAAGAACCGCTCGACGCTGATGCATGGGTTCGTACGATCGAATCCAAGTTCGAGCTCCTCACCGCTCCATGCCCCGACAACAACAAGGCGCGGTTCGCAGCTCAGCAGCTGCGTGGCTTCGCACGGCTTTGGTGGGACCACTACCATGCCATGCTGCCGGCTGGCCACGAGGTCAGCTGGAACGAGTTCAAGACGGCGTTCAAGGCGCATCACATTCCCGAAGGTCTCCTGGAGCGTAAGCTCAACGAGTTTCTGGCCCTCACCCAAGGAACTCAGGATGTGCTGCATTACGCCCAAGCGTTCAATGACCTATGCCGTTATGCTGGCTATCATGCGGACACCGATGAGAAGAAGCGGGACAGATTCCGCCGAGGACTGAGCTTGGAGCTCAGGGAAAGGCTGAACCCCATCAGGGTGGACACCTACAACGAGTTGGTCAACCTGGCCATCTCTCAGGAGGACTGCATGCAAGCTCTCAAGGACGACTAGAAGAGAAAGGCCTCTGTGGCATTTCCGAGTCCGCCGACTCGAAGGTTCCGGATGATTCCTCCACAAACCCCTGGCCGACCCCAGCAGTCAGGGAAATGGATCGCCCGACCCCCACCAGCAACAACGCCTCGTTTTCCAGGCTTCCAGCCGCAAGTGCCCCGGCCGACCCTGCCAACGCCACCTCGCCCGACAGCCAGTAATCGGTGTTTTACCTGCGGCAATGAAGGACATTTTGCAAAGGACTGCCCCAGGAATAAGAATCAGCAGCAAGGCCAGAACCCCATGGCAACCAGAGGAAGAAGGCCCAAGGTGCAAGTCCGACAAGGCCGACTCAACTACACCAGCTTGACCGAACTTCCCGAAGGTGCGTCAGTAATGACGGGTACTTTCCTCATTTTAAATCAAGCTGTTGTTGTGTTGTTTGATTCGGGAGCTTCTCATAGCTTTATCGGGAATAAGGCAAGGGAAAGATGTGGGCTAAGTGTCGGTCACACTAAGGAACCCTACGTGATCGCCACTCCTGGAGGAAGGATAACGTCGGATCAGGTCGTTATTCTTGTACCTCTCCAGCTAGGCCCCACCCTCTTCAAGGAAAACCTTATCATCCTTGACCTAAAGGGCATAGATGTCATCCTTGGTATGGACTGGATGGCCCGACATCATGCTGTTCTAGATACATCAGCCCGATCTCTTTACATCAGTTCACCCTCTCATGGCAGTTTTACCCTATCCTTGACCCATCTTGAGTCTCCGACTCCTTGTGCTTACCCTCTCTTGGGAGCCCGTCTAGAAGACCTCCCTGCTATCTGTGAGTACCCTGATGTGTTTCCAGAAGATTTGCCGGGTATGCCCCCTGATAGAGAAGTGGAGTTTTCCATAGAGTTGATTCCTGGCACAACCCCGATATCTAAGAGACCCTATCGGATGCCACCCGCTGAGTTAGCCGTGTTGAAGACCCAGTTGCATGATCTGTTGGAAAAGGGCTTCATTCGACCCAGTACATCATCTTGGGGTTGCCCCGCCCTGTTTGTGAAGAAGAAAGACGGCAGTTTACGGATGTGTGTGGACTACCGACCCCTCAATGCGGTAACAGTCAAGAACAAGTACCCACTGCCACGCATTGATGTCTTGTTCGATCAGTTAGCCGGAGCAAAAATGTTCTCCAAGATCGATCTTCATTCTGGTTATCACCAAATCAAGATTCGACCTTGCGACATACCCAAGACAGCCTTCTCTACCAGATATGGACTGTACGAGTACCTAGTCATGTCCTTTGGACTCACCAATGCACCCGCTTATTTCATGTACCTTATGAACTCGGTGTTTATGCCCGAGCTGGACAAGTTTGTCGTGGTGTTCATTGATGATATCCTAGTGTACTCGAAGAACGAGGAAGAGCATGCCGACCATCTTCACATAGTTCTCCAACGTCTGAGAGATCACCAGCTCTATGCCAAGTTCTCCAAGTGTGAGTTTTGGTTAGATAGTGTCAAGTTTTTGGGACACACTATCTCCAAAGATGGTATCGCCGTTGATCCCAGTAAGGTGCAAGAAGTCATGGAATGGAAGTCTCCTGCCTCGGTACACTAGATCAGGAGTTTCCTTGGACTGGCAGGTTACTATCGGCGTTTCATACCGGATTTCTCCAAGATAGCTAAGCCGATGACCGAGTTGCTGAAGAAGGAGGTCAAGTTTGTGTGGGACACCAAGTGTGAAGAGGCCTTCAAGACCCTGAAGCACTTGCTGACCACCGCCCCAGTTTTGGCTCAACCCGACCCCTCTAGGCCGTATGACGTATACTGTGACGCCTTTGGTACTGGACTCGGATGTGTTCTTATGCAAGACAGCCGAGTCATTGCCTATGCCTCACGTGCGTTATGACCTCATGAGCTAAACTACCCGACACATGACCTTGAGTTGGCAGCAGTGATACATGCCTTAAAGATATGGAGGCACTACCTAATGGGAGCTCACTGCAACATCTACACCGACCACAAGAGCCTCAAGTACATCTTCACTCAAGCCGACCTCAACATGCGTCAGAGAAGATGGCTAGAGTTGATAAAGGATTATGAGTTGGAAGTGCACTATCATCCTGGCAAGGCCAATGTGGTGGCCGATGCCCTCAGTCGCAAACCCCATTGCAACTGCTTGCTGTCAGCAGCCTTCACCAAAACCCTATGTCACGAGATGGGAAAACTAAGTTTGGAGATTATTCCTCATGGAACCCTTGGTCACATCATCCTTGACTCAATTTTGGAGGACCAAATTCGATCGGCACAAGTTAAGGATGAAGAAATAAAACGGATCATCAGTAAGATCTCAGTAAAGGATAAAGGATATAAGCAATTCCGTCAGGACGAAACAGGAGGTGTGTATTATGGAAACCGACTAGTAGTGCCCGCCGACCCTGAGTTGAGGAAGCAAATCCTAGACGAAGCTCATCTCTCCAAGTTCTCGATCCATCCTGGCAGCAATAAGATGTACCATGATCTTCGTCAAACCTTTTGGTGGAGTGGAATGAAACCAGAGATAGCTCATTATGTTTCGGAATGTGACACCTGTCAACGTGTCAAGGCCAGTCACTTGAAGGTAGCAGGAACCTTGCAGCCGCTACCTATCCCCTCTTGGAAATGGGAAGACATCAGCATGGACTTCATAGTTGGATTACCCATTACAACTCAACGGTATGATTCCATCTGGGTTATAGTGGACCGTCTGACCAAGACGGCACATTTCCTTCCCGTTCGTACCACCTATACGGTCAAGCAATATGCAGAGTTGTACCTCGACCGTATCGTTTCCCTACATGGTATACCCAAGACCATCATCTCTGATCGAGGAGTTCAGTTTGTGGCCCGTTTTTGGGAGCAACTACAAGCATCTATGGGCACCAAGCTCATCCGAAGCTCGACGTATCATCCTCAAACCGATGGCCAAACCAAGAGAGTTAACCAGATTCTTGAAGATATGCTAAGAGCCTGTGTTATCCACTACGATAAAAGCTGGGACAAGTGTCTGCCCTTAGCAGAATTCTCCTACAATAACAGCTATCAGGCCAGTTTGAAGATGGCACCGTTCGAAGCCCTGTATGGCCGGAGATGCAGGACACCCTTGAACTGGTCCCAACCAGGAGAAAGACAGGTTTACGGCCCCGACTTAGTGGCAGAAGCCGAAGAGCAAGGGAAGGTAATTCAAGCAAATGTCAAGGCTGCCCAATCTCGACAGAAGAGTTACTCCGACCAGCGGAGGAGACCCCTGCAGTTCGACCTTGGTGATCATGTGTACCTTAGAGTATCCCCGACCAAAGGAGTGCAGCGGTTTGGAATAAAGGGCAAGTTAGCTCCCCGCTATGTTGGCCCTTATGAGATTGTGGAGAGATGTGGACCCGTTGCTTACCGGATCCAACTCCCAGAACAGCTATCAGCCATACATGATGTTTTTCATGTGTCTCAACTGAAGAAGTGTGTCCGAGTTCCAACAGAGATCTTAGAACAAGAACCGCTTCAGATAGAGCCCGACCTGACCTACGCCGAGTACCCAGATCGAGTTCTTGACCAAAAGGAAAGGCACACCCGATGCCAAGTGGTAAAGATGTACAAGATCCTCTGGAGAAACCACACCGAAGATGAAGCAACATGGGAAACGGACGAGTATCTGAACAAGCGTTTCCCAGGTTTTCTGTCCCATCAAGGAGGTAAGAACAGCACACCCTTGATCCTTGAATCTCGGGACGAGATTCTTTTTAAGAGGGGTAGGCTGTAACGACCGACCCCTAATCCTTCCCAGTTAGGCTTGATCTCAGCCCTTAACCTTAGTCAGTTGTTTTGCTTAACCGCACCTAGGTGCCCAGTCTTCCGCCAAGTCCCGACCCCTGAGATCCGACCCCTTCTTGCTTCGCTCCTCTCCCGACCCCGGCGAGCTCAGTTCCCCGTCGGATCCTGCTGATCTCCCTCACCCGTCCAATCTACCCACCGGTGGACCCGCGAGATCCTTTCCAGATCCCCCACGCCAGCCGCACTCGAGTTGCATGGCCGCCTCAGAGTCTTCCTGCCGCGTGGCTCGTCTTCTCCGACGCCATCGCCCAGTTTTGTCTCTAGCAAGCAACAGGGTGGGTTCCCGCGCCCCTTTTTCCCCAATAGCAGCGGAAACCCTCTGCACCCTTTCTGCAGAACCTCGTCTCCCGCGCCCATCATCACGCCACCAGATCCCGGCCCCAGAGCCCGATGTTGCCCGTCTTTTCCGTCCCTTCCAGCCACAGTTGCGCCGCCCGGTCGTCGCTACACGACGATTCCTCCACCGCCAACCCCGACCGCGGCCGCGACAGTTCTTTTCCTCGCTCTGTCAGACGCCGCCCGACAATCTGTTGTTCCGTGCTCTCCCCCGTGCCCGCGTCCGCCTGTCTTCTCACCTGTGCGCCCTCGATTCTAGCGCCATTTAACCGGTCGCTTCCATCGCCTCTTCCGCACGACGACGCCCGCTCTCCGCCAAATCTCAACCACCAATCTACCCGCCCCTACGCCGCCCTGACGGCAGAACGCAATGATCGCTGGCGTCACCCCCGGAGGTCTGCAGCACCGCCCTGGTTGCTCAATCGCCGCCACGGCAGAGCACTCCATTGCTTCTCCCCGGCCTTCGCGCCGCTCCCCTTCTCTCTCTCCGTGACGTTTCCGTTCCTCTGCTCCAGCAGCTATAAAAGGAATGCCCCCGTCGCCGGAGTTCCCTCCGCCTCTGTTGCCTTCAGCTTCTCCATCCCTCTGCTCAAGCTCCTAGCGCCATCCACCCAGTTCTTGAGGAGTTCTTCTCCCGGTTCCCTCTCAGTTCCTCCAGTCACCCAGCAGCTTGCTCCCCCGTGCTGCGTAAGAGCTCTCTTGTGTTCCGCAAGAAGCAGCGTTGCCGCCGGAGTATTGCCAGTCTCAGCCCTTGCTCGAAGCTTTAGTCCCTCCGCCCAAGTCTGCCTCTTCCCGACCCCAAGCCTTCCTTTCAGGAAGAAGGTGAGTTGCCGACCCCAAGTCCGCCTCGCCCGACCCCTCCTATCCACCCGACCTCAGTTCCGTCTCGCCCGACCCTGTCTGTTCTGCCGACCCTTATCCGCCTCGCCCGAGGGCTTGGCTGTGATCTTTTTCTTCAACTCGAGGGTGTATGTGTAAAACTTGGGAACCCTTCAGCGCTTGCGTCTAAGGACCCCTAGTTTCTCACATCCTCTAGTGCAAGGATCAGACCACTAGTTCCTTCTACCCTTACCTTTTGATCACCATCAGCTCTTGAACCACCATCACCACCTGCTCGTTGTCGCGAGTTTCTGGGCTCAGGCGAGCCAGTGTTGCTGTTGAACTAACCGTCTAAGCTAACACTTGCATTACATTCGTGTAGAGCTGCACCTCGCCGACGGTTTCTACGAGCTTCATCCGGCGCCCGAAGAAGAAGCTGTAGCCGAGCTTCTGCCCTCCGAAGCCGAAGTCGCCCCCGAAGCCGAGCAGTTTCCGTCCTCCTTGCTTGAAGGCAAGCCCCGGTTGCATCAAAGTCCTACGTGTTTTACCAGTCTTGCGCATGCCTTCTGTAACATGCTTGTGCATTTACGTATAGGAGTTATGTGAAACCCTAGATGCATGACTCAGTGACCCATGATCTGAGCACTAGCTGTTGGACCGAGTAGCTGCATTGCTTAACTAGGAAAACGGTAAAAGCCGAGTGATTTCCTGTCACTCGCGAGTTATAGGAGTTGCATGTTTACTCTCCTGTTATAACCATAAGGACGATGGACGGGGCACGTTTTGGGTAACTCTTTGGTGGTCGGATGGTCGCCCCGTCTGTCTATGAAAATTTTGCTAAGGCCCGACAGTGGTGGTGTTCGTGATCAAGTGTTTGAAAGTACTAGCCTCATACTTAGTATGGGATGAGGAAGCCTAGTACCGGATTGAACCTAGACGTGAGCGGTCGCCCCATTGTTCTTGGAACGGAGTTTCCCCTGCTGGTTGTCGCACGTGGTGGCAATGTGTGGTCACAGGACGGCAGAGGCCGAGTCTGTGGGACCTTGCACCAAAGGAAATGGGCCCGACACGGGTTAGGGGATTGATGGGGAAGGCCGACACAGGAAGCGACCTCCGGGTGCGCGGATGTCGTGAGGCTAGGTTCACCATGCATGGTTAAAGAACTCGAATCGATTCGTCTGCCTCTCACAGTTTGAGATTGCTTGATCGCTATGTCACCCTGAGTAAGTAAGGAATCTGATGATGGCAATGTTGTTGTTATGTTTACACATCATGTTTGGCTCTATGATTGCTTAGAATAGGTTGCACAACCTAGAATGGTAAGTGAACCTAGAACTGGAGCTAAAACTTGAAATAGGGTTACTTAGTGCTTTTGGCAAACAAACCCCTCAGCTAAGAAGCCTTGCATGTCTAGAAGGAGGAGTAGTCCTTACTCCTATCGGTTAAGTCTTGTTCAGCTTAGTAGCTCAGCCTTGTTGTGGCTTCTGTTTCAAGTGAAGTTGCCGCGTCCGACCCCTCTCTGGTTGGTGCTTGGTCGCCCCAGCTCCCGCCAGGCTGGACGGTCGAGTGGGACCCCTCCTCGGACGGCGAGGAGAGGACTCAGTGATGTTCTGGCTGGCCTCGCCCGGACATCCGACCCCGACGAAGTCTTCCGCTAGTGTTTCCTCTGTTGTTCTTTTGTTTCATAAAACTCTGATGTTGGAATTTAGGATTGAACTAAAATAGGTGAAACCTGTTTAACTCAGTGGACTTGTTGTATTCTCTGTAACCACTCACCTTCGTGTGGGTTTGCTAAACTCGATCCTGTTAAGTGGTTAAATCGGATGAAATTCGACGGCACCCCGTGTTAGCTCGGTTTAAGCAGGAGTGTCGCATGTTAGGCGACTTAACCTTGCTTAATCAAGCTAATCCGAGGTGGTTCCGCCACACTCACGAAGGGGACAAAGGGGGTGTAGGCGATAGCGGCGCGCTCTAGGGCAAGTGGGGAAGGTGGCCAGAGGGTCGGGTGCGTTGCACAGCCGACGTGATGTCGCGCACGGGCGAGGGAGAGGGAAGGGGGGAGGAACCGAACGTAGGGGATGATGGGGTTGCTAGCTTGGCCGGTTGATGGGCCTTCGTGTGTGCATTTGAGGAAGGAGGGGCGGGACAAGCTGGGCCAGAAAGGGAAAGGGGGGCTGGTTCCGAGGTTGCCGGCCAAGTAGGTTTAAATGGCCTTTCCTTTTAGTTGGTGAGGTGTTTTAAGTTCAAATTTGAAATGCAATTTTAAATTTGAATTGGTTTTGATGTAAGGGCTTGGAACGAATGTTAAGGTGAATTATTTTGGAGCAGAGGGAATAGTTAGCTCAAACATATGCACATGAGTTCATGAAAATTATATTTCAATGCATAATTTCAAATACAAGGCTCTAGGGTTTGAATTGCTAGGTAAATTTTAAGAAAAAATTTTGGGGTTCATATTTTAAATGCATATGAAAATTAGGATGTTACAGACCTACCCCACATAAAATAAATCTTGTTCTCGAGATTCGACTGGTCTTTCGAATAGGTAGGAGAATTCTTTCCTAAGGTTTTCTTCTCTTTCCCAGGTGGCTTCTACTTGTGTGTGATTGCTCTACTGTACTCTACATAACCTTGATGTTGTCCTCCTTGTTTGCCGTATTGTTGTATCCAAAATACATATGGGCCTTTCTTGGTATTGTAGGTCAGGTTGTAGATCCATTACTTCTAGGGGTGTTTGTTCTTCTGGTATTCTCAGGCATTTCTTGGGTTGAGACACATGGAACACATGATGTACGTCTCCTAGATCATCTGGTAGATCCAAGAGATAGGCCAGTCTGGGCGGCACCGTCCGTCCCCGCGGTGGCTGCGCCTCCAGGCGTGTCCTCGGTGCGCTAGGAGGCAATCCTGCAGCCGCAAAGAGCACACCTAGGGGGCCATCAGCAGGCCTTCCTACCACACGAACAGGGTGCCGCTAGTCCCTCCGTTGGTCGTATCTTGGAGCTCACCACCAGATCCACCCCTTTCAGCCACCGGAACCCCTTTTCGGCCGGCAGAGCCACCTTCCCTTCATCCATTTCACCCACTGCTACCTGACCGTGATAGGGAGAGAAGCGGATAGAGATGAACGGTTCATGGGATGAAAATGTTGTACTGATTCAGGGAGGCGGTGGCAATTTAGGTGTAATTTACAACAAAGTTCAGGGGTAGTTTCGTAACGATTGGTGGACATACGAGGAGGGAGCTGCAGAGAGCTAGTTTTTTCGGCTTCGCCTCGTTAGTACAAATTGGAGACCGGCTACTTGGGTGCTCCGCCTCCGAAGCTGTTTTTTGAAAGAGCGTTTGGTACAACTTCAACAGAAATTGTCCGTTGAGCCGCAGCAAAAGCCCTGTCAAAGGGGGTCTTAATGCTTGGAGAGGAGGATAAGCCGGTGAAACCACTTTTTTGGCTCCTTCTCTTTAGTGTAAGCCGTTTTGCAGCTTCTCCCTAGCTTCAATTGTAGAGCCGTTTTGAATTTGGCTCTTTGGTAGGACTTCACCAAAAATCGGTGGAGAAGCTGTTTGAGAATCCCTACCAAAACGGCTCTTTATGTGTAATTTGTCCAGATAACTTCTTATAGGATAACTTTATTTCTTGAGAAATCTGTTTAGCACGCGTATCATAGAAATGTTTTTAGGAGATTTTTTTCCTCAAAAAATGGGTGTGTTGGTGGGTGCAGCATGGGCATTTTGGAATTATAACCTTTCTTGTCTCCTAAAAATTGGGAACTGCTTTTCTGGTGTACATTCTTGTTGTTGACTATTTGTACATAATTCTCTTTTTAATTGTTAAGGATGTAAACTTAACATGCAAGTATTTCCCCGGCAAACTACAAATTTTGTTAGTGTAGATTTTCACAGAGCTAATCCCAACCAAATAGGTAGATTGTTCATCTATATTAAAAAGGGTAGATTGTTTACTTGGCCGCTCCGAGAACAGAACGGGCACGTCAGGCTTGACTTGAACCACTCTCCACTCTGCCTTGGCCCACGTCCCAGAGGCAGAGAGGATCCTGGAAGGGGACCCACCAGGCCACCACAGCTCCCGCGTTATCTCTGTGGCGCCCGCACGCGGTCAAACTATGGTTTGACTGAGCATCCCGATCGATTGTTTTATTTCGGAGTCGAGTACGTCGTCGTCTTCGTTCGTGTTCCCCTCTCCTTTCGTTCCCGCTTCCGCCAACCCTCTCCTCCTCCGTCTCCGTGTCGGCTTCGTCAAGATAAACCTTTCCACGCCTCCGCCTCGTCCTGGAATCTGTGCTTCGATCCGCCAAGTCGGCCGGACGGATCGTTATTACAGACATAATCTTGTCTTGTCCCTCCCTCCGATTCGGAGTATTTGGTTGTTGATGGTGATATAGGCGAAGTGACCGAGGAGGCGAGCGAGAGCTCCTGCTGCTCTTCTTGTAGTCTTGTTCTTGGCGGGAGCGAGGAGGGAGGATGCCGTACTGCGTGTTGACCGCGGCGGCGGCGGCCGTTGCCGGCGGCGCCCACACGCCGGAGGAGGAAGTGCGGATCTTCTACCAGCGGTACGGCCATGGCGCCACCAAGGTCCTTCTCATCATCGGTATGGCTTGCACATTTTCCTCCTCGTTTTCTGCTTCGTTTCTGCAATAGCTCTTGGTTTGTTTCGTTTGTCACCGACCAAGAAACACGGAGCAACTTTCCTAAGATTTTTCCCCAATTGGAACGCAGGATTCGCGGGCACGTACGAGTCGTGGGGCCCGCAGGTGAAGGGCCTGACCGGCGCCGTGGAGCCCGTCGACGAGGAGGCCCCGGCCGACGACGACTCCGGCGCGGCGGAGGGCGTCGAGGTCTGCTGCTTCGACAACCGCGGCATGGGCCGGAGCTCCGTGCCGGCACAAAAGTCGCAGTACACGTGCGTGCATCGCGATGATTTCCCTCTTCACACTCTTCTCCACTCGTTTCCGTTCGCTTTACCGACGGCGACACAGATTCTTGCAGCCTCAATGTTCCTGACGATATTGTTCATGCTGTTGCTCAATTTCTTGGCAGGACGGCGACCATGGCGAAGGATGCATTGGCACTCCTGGATCATCTGGGATGGCGAAAAGTGCATGTCTTCGGCCACTCCATGGGTGAGGCACATGTTCTTCATTGGTCTTGCAGAAGATTTTGTGTTTATGAGCGTCGCCTGACAAACTGTATCTGAAACAGGGGCAATGATAGCTTCGAAATTGGCCGCAATGGCGCCGGACCGGGTCGCGTCGCTGGCGCTGCTCAACACCACCGGAGGAGGCTACCAGTGCATCCCAAAGGTAGGTGTGGTCGCCCAGCAATTCAGATACTGCAAATCATGTCACTTTTTAGCATTTCTTTTCAACCGGTTCAGAAAAAAAACTCCATTTGTCTGAGACTTCAGTCACGATCAGATGGAGGATATTTTCCGTGGGTTTTTGTTGTGTCTCCACCGTTGCTTTCTGCTATCCATTCTCCGGCTTCTGGATTGCTCATTATTGGGTTGGAAAAATCGACCGAAACATGATACGTAAATTCGACGGTAAAATCGAAAATCTGCCAGCCGACATTGACTAGCACGGGGAGGAAGAGTCAGAATTGGCTAGAATCAACAATTGGTAATGACTTTGTCACGCCAAATTGAGGGAAGCATGGGTGTGAAGCATCTAGTTGGTCGCATTGAATTCAGTGTTACAATGTGGACATCTCTTATGTGCAAACATCAAAACTGATTTAGTTTTTCTTGGATAAGGAAAAATCAATTTACCTCTAGATTTCGTGATAGTGATTTGCTTGAAAGCTAGGATCTTTTGCAACATGATCACGACCTCCTTACTTATATGCACTATATTTCAGAAAGCTAGAGTTTTGAAGTTTTGGACTATTTTGTAGCATATGGATAAATCTCCTTGGACAGATATATCAACACATCGACTTTTGTAGCATATAGATTTTTTGGATACCTTTAGCTGGTTACGATTTAGAACACTTCAAACATTCCATTTTTAAAAAAAAGAAAAAAAAAGCACTACATACTTGAACACAATCTTGCCCCCTTTATCATTTTGCCCCAAGTTAGAGTGGCCACATAGACATGGAAAAGGTTTGACGCCGTGTATTTTTCGTTTTACTAATAAACAAATGCACTCACGTTCTTCGCAAAAGGTCCATTGAACTCTTCAATGGGTTGGTCAGCCAGACTCTGTTTTTGTTTAGCCATCGTCAGCTGTTGTGTTTGGTAAACTATTTCTTTGTTGTTGTCGCTGCACTTGCACTTGCCTGGTTATTAAGAGGATAAAAAATAAACTTGATCCTGATGTCAATTACGTTTTCCTTTCCAGGTTGATTGGCACACGATATCTCTCGCCTATCGTTTTCTACGGGCAAGAACTCCTGAGCAGAGAGCGATTCTTGATCTTGAAGTCCATTATACAACGGTTCGTGGTCACTTATTTTTCTTCTATCAATATTACGACCAGCTTATTATATGCAAAAGAAAACCAATTTACGAATCATATCACATTGCAGGAATACCTTGAGGAAGCTATTGGATCATGTACCAGAAGACAAATGCTTTATAAGGTAACAAATTTTGATGCATTGTAGGACAATGTTGCATGACATTCATAAGAAATTGGTGACACAGTGAAGGAAGTGAACTCTAATGCATATCTGTAGATATACTAAATTTTCTCCAGTACATAATGAACCTGACATCGTTTACATGTTCTATGAAACTAGATTAGGTCGTAACAAAGATGACACGACACTTACGATATCTAAAGTACAAGAATGCATCAAAGCTAAAGATGCAAAACAACCTGTTAGCTCTTGCACATGCCACTTGTCATATACCCATATCTGATTAAGTATGTTTTTTTTAATTTTTAGGAATATGTTAAAGGTTTGTCATCTGGTGGCATGCAATCCAGACATGGATTCGAGGGGCAAATGAATGCTTGCTGGACACATAAGCTCTCAACGAAAGAATTAGACAGGATTCGCTTAGCAGGTTTCCTTGTTCTAATTATTCATGGCAGGTAACCGAAATCTCTGGCAATCCCGTTATGGTCCACTAATCCACACAATACTGATCACCTATATGGTGACATTCCGACAGGGATGATGTTGTTGCTCAGCTGTATTATGCAAGGAGGCTTGCAGAAAAGCTACAGCCTGCTGCCAAGCTAACTGAGCTCCATGGAGGCCACCTAGTGAGCCATGAAAGACCAGCTGAGGTAAACATAGCATTTGTCAGACTTCTGAATTTTGTTGATTTTCTCACTATTCTTCTCCAGATAATCATGAAAATAAGCGATTCAAGTTTTTTCAACTGACAAGTTCGCTTGCAGGTTAATATGTCCCTCATGGAGATGATCAAGGCTTCAAAATCGAGTACAGGCCTAGAGGACTGGTCAAACCTTCCAAAGAAGTCCGATGGTATGTACTTACTGCCAAATCGCAATTTGAATGACTCTGATATGAACGTAAAAACATCAAAATAAATATTTTTCTTAAACTAGATAACCGAAGTGATTTCTGGTGTTTGCTGGATCAGCTGGTTTTCTCCGTAAACGAGATGGTGACATGGTGAATTACCTCAGAGTTACACACAATCTACTCGGAAAGCTCCAACTTATCTTGCTCTTCTTGTTTGGAGTGTTCTACTTTATTCTTGAGCACGCGAGGAGGGTCCTAAGAGTTTTGAAGCCTGTCAGAGTTTCTGCTTCCACGCTATAGGTAAATACTGTTTGACTGACTCCTTTCCTGTCCTAAATATGCTTTTGGTAGACTAGAAATTGACAAGAAATTTATCTTGCAGAGTAATTAGCCAGCGAACGGTTGCAGTTGTTCTTCGTTCTTCGGACAAGTGTGAATTCAGAGAGATAAAGCCATATAGTGCTTCCAGCAAAAATGTAGTTGCAGAGGCTGGACATTACAGACTGGTCCTCCAGGGAATTGTTTTGTAACTTGCCCCCTTAGGTTTTGTTAGTGGGAGGCAAGTCATTTTCTGCAATCCAGTGAGGATGTGCATTTTATTTTATTTCCTCTAACATGCAGGGTGTGTATTGTATTGCTGTTCAACATGAATAAAGTACACATTTTTCTCATTTTTCCGATAAATGAAGTTTTATTAATTTCAACACATTTTCCTCATCAGAACGCTTTTTGCTTCCGACTTGCTCGTGCATAAGCTATAACAACTGAAAGCAGTATGGATTCAGAGGACACAACTTTGTTCTCCAAATATTATTCAGAAGTCAAAAAATCTGCTTTGGGGCCAAGAAAGAAACAAACTAGTACGATATAAACGACAGAATCATCGTTTGGAAGAAGATAAACAAAAGCTTCGATCTCAATTCATCCATAATAACCACTCATTTAGAATTCTCGAGTTTTTGTTCGCAATCCTTTAGCCAAGTATTCAGGCTCAGGCGTTTACAGAGGCACGAGGCACCGGCGCAAACACATCAAGCTATACATAGTAGTTACATACGTCGCGAACAACAAAAACATTCAAAAATGAGTCGCGAACACGTCCCAAAGACTCATGACGACGCAATGGGTTTTGTCTTGAAGGCCAGGCTCAAGTCGAGCTCAAGTATAGGCCACCCTGCTCGGGCGCGTGCTGACGCCGAGCCGCGGCGGCGTCCAGTCCCCCGTGCAGCTCGAGTCCGGGCTGTATCCGGCGAGTGCGCTGCCGTTCTGGCCCGAACTCGACGTGTCCCCGGCGAGCCCGCCGCCGGAGCGGCTCCTGCCGTGCGTCGGCGTGGTCGGCATCGGCGGCGCGGGTCGCGCCTTGGCGCGTGCCGACCTCGTCGCGGCCATGTAGCCCGGGATCGCCGGCGGCCGCCGCCCGTGCGCGGCCTGGTTGAGCTGGCTCCGGAGCGACGTGTCCACCTCCGCCGTCTTCTCCGGCACGCCGCCGGAGAAAGCACTGGCCGCCGTCACGTAGGCGTAGGACGCCGTCGTCCTGGTGGCGGCGCCCTGGTGCGTCGTCATTGCGTGGTCCGGCGCGTCCGGCTGCCGCTGCGTGGCGGCCATCCAGCGCTCGAGCCAGTGGAAGCCCAGGCCGGCCTTCTCGTCCTCCTGCCGCTGCCACTGCCGCTGCTGGTACGCGTAGGCGTAGGCAAGCGCCCGTTCTCGGCGCGCGGCGGCGTCGTGGCGGCGGGCGCCCTCGGCCCTGGCGTCCTCCAGGGTGCGGCTGCTCCCGTCCCAGCCGCCGGCGGAAGAAGGGCTCCTCCCTCCGCCGCCGTTGACGTCGTCGCCGCGGCCGAGCCTGCCCCTGCTCCTGCTCCGCTGCTGCAGAAGCAGCAGGTCCGCTGCCACCTCGCCGTCGTCGCTGGCGTCGTGGTCACCGCCGCCCACCGACGCCAGGTCGAGGCACGGCTGGTGGTGATGGCGTGCTGCTCCCGGCAGGGACAGGGAGGGGCGGCTGGCCGTGGCTGGAGGGGTCGGCGGCGGGAGGAGGAGCGGGAGGTCGGTGAGGCGGCGCGCCCGGACGCGGGCCTGGGCGCGGACGAGGGCCTGCATGCAGCGCATGGTGAGGTGGACCTGCCGCCGCACCTGGTGGCCGCGCACCAGCGCCTGCAGCCGCACTAGGCCGCGCAGCGCGCGCAGGGCTCGACGGGCCTGAAACAAAACAGAATGTGGAGAGATGAAATCTTTGAGGATGAAATCACTGCTGCTTATTTGCTTAACAAATCTAAATTTCAACTGATTTGGTTTAAACATCTTTTAAAACTAATTCTCCGCTGCGTATTTGTTGGATGAAAACATTGGTATGCTCCAAACGGAAACAGATTTTCAACTCTCTGGCAAGATCAAATAACAAGTTTGTAGTAGAGAAAATTAAATTTCTTGAATGTCACTGGAAATTTTAGCGATCCCTTTATTCGCTTTCTTTTCATGGGCATTATTTAAAAATTTTGTTCCCTTACATGCCACTATTGTCGCACAACGGTATGTGAGACTAGTTTATACTAACCTCTCTCCTCGCTCCAATACAGAGTACTTAGCATTTTGGAGAGACCCCAACACTACAAGGTTTTGTCACTAATGCGACCAATCTTTTTTGCAACAGGCGACTTTCATTGCAATATATAGGGGTTATTACGACAATAGTCCGTTTTGTTTGCAATAGGTGTGTCATAATGCCACCATTTGTGTAGCCTTGCGATAACAACTTAGTCGTTGCAATAGGCACGCTATATCGCAACAAATATTTGTTGGTTGTAATTGCGGCGACGTATTGCCACGCTATTTTATAGTGGTGGCAATTAGTTGTCCATATTGCAACGATTATAACACGTTGCGATAAGTACTATCGTGCGTTGCAAAAGAGTCTTAGATATAGCAACGAACCTAGTGTTGTTACAAAAGATATCTTGGTTATTACAACGAAAATAGTGTGGTTGCAAAAGAAATCTTGGTTATTGCAATGAAAATATAGAATGTTGCAAATGAGTCTTAGATATTGTAGCGCTAATATGAATCGTTGCAACTAGTATTAGATATAGCAACGAAAATGGTATTGTTGCAAAAGAAATCTTGGTTATGGCAACAAATACTGAAACCGTTGCTGTACAGGAGGTGCTATTGCAATAATATATAGTCGTTGCAACATAGGGGAACGCATAGTTGCAATAGATGAGTTTGTGGGTGCCGCTAGCTTGGTTATGTTCGTGGGCCTTTATTTTGGCCCACACATATGGCAGGCCTTTCTTTCACAAGCTGAGAGGTCTAATCTTGGTCTATGTCGTCCTAGCGTCGCCTCCCCTCCTTCTTCGCACGACTCCTCTCCTCCGCTTCTCCTCGCGTGATGCTACCGCGCGACCGCCGCCTACCATCGTCTTCCCTAGCATGTGAGTTTCCGAGTGCCAAGGAAGAGTCCCCTTGTTAGTCCTCCACGTTCTCGTCGCCTCCCCTCCTTCTTCGCACGACTCCTTCCCTTCATCGCGCGGTCGCTGCCTGCCATACGTCGTCTTCCGATCCCTAGCTCGCGAGTTGTCGAGTGCCAAGGAATTGAAGGGTCCCCTTGTTAGTCCTCTACGATTTCTCGACGCGCGGGATGACACGGGCATTGTCCGATTCCATCCTCTCAATGCAAGGTATAAAATCAATCCAGACCTATCGCAATTAATTAATTAATTAATATGCATGCTGAAAAACTTGAGTTATTCAATTATTAGTACATATATTGATTCAGTTTTTATAATACTAGTTGATAGTAATAATATGAACCTATATTTTTTTTAGGTTATTCAGGAGGTTATTCATGTGTCGAATATTCTGTTTTATCATGAATGGTGTGCATGAACGATGGATTGATTTAATTAATGATATATATGTGGCATCAATTATTGTTTTGGATTTTCCGTTTTAGCCGACGACCAACAAGCATATGACGACGACATATTTTCCGTTGCGATATTCATTAAGCGTATAACCACATCCCATATTGTGTGGCAATACCCTGTACGCATATAACCACGACATACTCCGTTGCGATATGGTTGAAGCATATCACGACGGCACGTACATCGTTGCGATACCTTGTACCCCTATTGCAACGATTTCACGTCGTTGCTATATCCATTGAGCGTATAACCACAGCATATGTCGTTGCGATATGGTTGAAACATATAACCACTGTTAAACATCGTTACGATACCTTGTACCACCTATTGCAACGATTTTACGTCGTTGCTATATCCATTGAGCGTATAACCACGACACATTTTGTGACGATATGGTTGAAGCATATAACGACAGCACGCACATCGTTGCGATACCTTGTACGCCTATTACGACGCTTTCTCGCCGTTGCGATATCCATTGAGTATATAGCGACGACCCATATTTCGTTGGGATACGGTTGACGCATATAGCCACGACTAGTATTTCGTTGAGATAGCCTGTTAGCATATTGCAACAGCATAGATCTCGTATTGCAATAAACATCCTTACGTTGCATTATCGCTTGTTTGCAACAGCGCAATGTCGTTGCAATAGCCTCTATAGTAACGACACCTACCGTTGCAATAGCCACTATTGCAATAACAATGGGCGTTGTAATATCCACTTATTGCGATGACACACGTCGTCGCAATAATGCAACCTTATTGCGACGGCTGCCTGTGTCATTGTAATAGCATATTGCAACGCCTTTTTACACGATGACATGATTTTTAGTGCCACGACACGAAATCGTTGCAATAGACCCCTATTGCAACGAAATGACCCCTATTGCAACGATTTCGTGCCGTTGCGCTAGTAACAAAACCTTGTAGTGCAACCAATCTTTTTAGAATTCGAGTTCAAATAAAATTTTTAAAGTATTTTGTTTTGAAATACAGAAGTTTAAATGCCAATTTGTCTTGGAAAACATTTTCTTAGGCTCATAAATTCATTGGATTTTGAAGTAGGACACATAAAGTAATATATACATGCACGCATCGTCCTACCTCCATGAACACATCCAAGAGAAACACCCTTATTACAACAAACAAAAACACACATGGTGGAGGAACAATGGTGCCTATTCAATAGAAAAGCTAGAATCTAAGTACATGCAGGGTTTACAATTTCAGTTTCGGATTTTTTCAATCACCTCCGAAATTCACGAAATCAACTGAAATTTTGCTGAAACGTTTTTAGAATCTTTACCAAACTTTTTTGGATCTGAACAAATGATTAGTATGATTTATGGATATACACGGAAGAATATGCAACATAAATAATAATAGAAAATATGAATCTAGAGTACTATGTTTACAATAAAGCGTATGGACAAGTCAAATAGTAAATTTCGGAATTTTCTTTCGGTCGCCACTGAAATTATCGAAATTCATAAAATTTCAGCGGGAAATTTGGAACCCTGAGTACATGCATGCTATCAATGTAGTTTCTATGGTTATGCTCCCGATATTAGAACTTCATACGATGGTAGCTAGAGTGAGCCCAGTCTTATGCGATGCAGAGTTTCTTCTAGAAGATCTATATATGGAGCTGGAAGCAGATCGATATAGCTTGGAAAATTACTGTATACCCTTAATTTAATTGAGGAGGACAGGACACAATGAGCACTGCACCTACTTGGCCATTCATTTCCGTAATTACACCCTCAATAATGGATTGGGGGCAGGTGTAGAAATCATTGTTCACCACTGCGCTACAACATGTATAGTAGCTAGCGTAGTATCAGCAGATTTATTAGCACAATAAAGCCGTACACCGAGAGCACCACAGCACATCCTTTCATCGGTACATATGCAGTACGGTTTGCCATGATAAAATCAAGGCTTCTTCGTTCAGCTATGTTTGGTTACTGCTACTATTCTAATTTAACCTAACTCTTTAGCCTGTAAGTCCACTTGTTGTAATGCAAGTACGTTTGGTAAACTTAATCTAGGATTAACTAAAAACCAATATACACAGCACTAGAATTCGTTGCAGACAAAAAAAAAACATGCATGTGAGCCAGAGAGCAAAGTTGCGGTGCTGCACGGTGGCGTTCTGTCACTGTTAGTTGCCGGCGGCGGCAGCCATCTACCCCAAAGAAGAAAGAAGGAACCGGCCGTGCGCCCCCATAACTGAGCTCGGTTGGGCTGGTCCGGTAGGTGTGCGCGTGTGGTCGGGATCATTGGTTTTGGATCCCAACAAGCAACAGAGCATTAGTACACGCAGGACCTGCACCTAATCACCACCCACGGAATTGATACGATGCATGATTGCATCCCGCACCAAGTGAGTCACCATGTCATTCTCGCCAAATCTCACTGCTTGCGCTGTAAGCAACAACCACGATCTTGATGTGCTTTGGTCCTCGATGCTTCTCTCCGGTTTCTCTCTCTGCTCTCTCTCTGTTCTGGCCGGCGACCGGCCACCTTAAAAATGTCACCGGCTGATTTTAACGCCGGATCTCTTGCCCATCATTGGGTGAAAAACAAGGGCTCGCCACCTACCGCGACGCGACTCACTGACCACTCAACTTTTCTTTTACCCTTTAATTACTACCTGGTTTGGTTGTATACGGAATTTGTTTTTGGTTATTACGGTGACTGTAGGTGATTTGGCCTATCGACGGTGTAAGGAGTTTCACGGTGGTACGTACTGATCGAATTAGTGCAAGGAGGTTAGTGATTACTAACTGGGGGGCCTTAATTACATGCAATCCAGATGGAATGATGAGGACCAAACATAATCCATTTTCAGCATTCATGTCGACGATTGAGAAATTGAAATTTATACCGACAAGTTCATGTATATGCATAGGGCGTCCGGACGACCTATGGGAATTTTTCCGTCGGATGCTCCGTGCAACATTAAAACTAAATATCTACAACATCGAAAATCTATAATTGAAACATTGAAAATTATGCGAAAAAAATGACTAAGTCGTTCGACTCTGGGATAGAAAATTCCTGCCGCAATATGAACCTATGTTTCATGCAATATTCACTATGAAACGTGCAAAAACAAGCAATATATACCGGAGCGTCCGATTTTTTAAAGATTCCGGACGTTCAGCTCTTAGTATTATCGATATGTATATATATGCATATATGCAAAGAAAAAAAAAGTCTGAATCCGTTTGACCAGAATGAATATGCTTGCACTCATATCAACTCTACATGATGCATATGATCGGTGGTAATAATTGCGCAAGGTTTTCCACGTGATGCATATGATCGGTGCTAATAATTGCGCAAGGTTTTGGAAAGATATACTTATGTAGTACTCCCACCGTTCCAAACTATAGGTATCTAGACAATGCATAATAATATTCGTATATTTGGAAAAGTCAAAATGATTCACAATTTGAAAGGAGTGAGTAGTAAATGTTACTGCGAGCTTAATTCTGATTTAGTAGGGGAGACATGAAGACGTACACGGGTAGCTGGTTGGTTAGTTGGGCATGGGAACGTACGTACCAGGTACCCGCGGTAGTAGGCCTGGATGCGCACGGCCGCGCGCTCCTCCCGGGACAGGCGCCGGAGCGCTGCCAACCGGACCACCCTGGCCGCCGCCTCCGCCGCGGCCACGGCGGCCTCGGCAGCGGCGGCCAGCGCCCGAGCGCGCTCCATGTCGTCGGCCTCCTCGTCGTCCTCATCATCAGCCGCCTCCCGGCCGTCCTTCCGCCGCACCGGCGCCACCTGCAGCTCCCCGCCATCGCCGCCCTCGTTGCTCGCCTCCGCCGACGTCTCGGACGCCGGGAAGTGCTCCAGCAGCAGCACCTCCGGCTCCTCGCCTCCTCCGCCGGTCACAGCCTCCTCTTCGCCGGCACCGTCCTGCATGCCATGACCGCATCATCAACTCGCCATGAAGGTTCGATCGCCGGATCACCATGCCATGCCGATCGAGATGCATGTCAAGAACTACGACTGCTGATGCCTACCTGTTTCCCGTGCTGCACGGAGTTCTTGTCCTTGTCTTTGGAGGAGGTGGCAGAGGAGGAGTACGACGACGACGGCCGGAACACCTTCCTGACGGCGGCGAACCAGCCGCCGCCGCCGCCGCCACCACCACCTGTGGCGTGCTTCTTTCCCATGGCTGCCTGCCCGCGCGCGCGATCACCCGGCCGGCTGGCGACAAGCTGGTAAAATCTGCGAATCTGAGGAGCGGCGGGGAAGGAGGCGGCAGTAATGGAGGTGGACGCCACGCAATGGCGCCAATTTAACGTCGCTCACGGGGGGTTGGGGGACCCCCAGCCGCGCGTGCCTGTGCTAGACTGCTATGGGGCCGGGAGTGGCATCGTGTCTCTGCATGTGGACCCGGTCTAGCTTCGCGGTCGGAAGGACAGACCAGTGGGTGCTACCAGATTTCCCTAACGTCGTCCGTCTTATCGCTTTAGTAATTTTACCGTCTGTTTGGCTCTTGGGATTTTCGTTCTAAACTTTTCAACTCCAACTGAATTAAAAAAAAAAGATCTTCGTTTCTTAAAGGCCTCGAAATCGCGACAAAGCGATGTGTGGACGGAACAGTGTGTAGCTGTAGCAGCACAGTACTATGCAATAGAAGTGTAGTCGTGTAGAGACCTTCAGTAGAAAATAGTCATGGAAGCAGAATTAATTCTTCACATAGTATGTAGTATATAGCTCTGTGCTGAGTTGGTAGGTGCAGAGCCAGTACAGGGGTCGGGGGAGGAGCTCGCATGCAGGTGGAGTGACTGACCTCTGCAAGCCTGGACGGGGCTTGCTGAGTAGGATGGACACGGCTGCCGATCTTGAGCCCCGAGGGATGGTGTGAGGCGCAAACCTGTGTCTAGATGAGTAGCTTGGCTTGGAGTCCACACAAAAATAATAAGGGAACTAACTACAGACAAACCTTTTCTTAGGACAAACATGTCTTATTATCTACTAGTAGAAACCATCATGCATCCCGTAAGTGGTGCGATATGATTGAGTTCCAATAAGATCTACTTGCACGTACTCCCTCCGTCCCAAATTATTAGTCATTTTGCCTTTTCTAGATTTATAGATTTGCTATGCATCTAGATACATACTTAAATACATAATAAAATAATAATTTAAGATAGAAGCAATATTTTTTTGAGGGGGCAATATCTACTAGGTACGACATCGATCACCATGGTGCAGCCTAAGAATTTGCCAGCCCATGTAACAGAATGTAGCTCGATAGGCATGTGCAAATGCAGTCCCTCTACGGCCCAATTTAGACTTGTTGGTTTTAAGACTGTATGATTTTATAATTTATTTCACTATGCCGCCAAAAAGGATCGATACCAAACAAAATGTTCCAACGGTATTGCTCGGCCAGCTTGTGCAACATATTCATGACAAGTGCGTGTATTATTTGTAGGTTCATATTCACGTGGTATATTATGTTAATGAAAACATGCGGATGAACCAAGTCGTCGCATGGAACTGAATTTATCGTCTAAGTTATGTATACCTATAATATTTTTTAAAAACACCATTTGGATAAATTAGGCTCTTAGTTGTGGCCCTTGTATTGCCCATTGCAAAGCTCCGCCTCAACTTCTAAGCCCATTGAGTAGCCCACTAAGCACCAAGCGCTAAATCAAATCGCGGCCGCTAAGTCATAGCCTGCTACGTCCGGCCTGCTACCTCTTAGCAGTAGCACTGATGGCCCGCTACCGCAATTGCGACCGCTATAGCGGCCGCTACGAACGCTATTTAGTTCCTTGGCACCAAGCGTGGCGCTTCTATAGTTCTACTTATATGGTTGTGCGTGTGCTGTACTACCTGAAATAGATAGCATTTTTCGGACCAGATCGAAAAACTGTTGGTTCATTTTGAGTTGAAAATTTATACAAGTGATCATCTCATGGGCATTAGGACTTCCCATTTTTTTTCCAAACAGTAAATAAAATAAATTGTTTTGATGGACTCGAACCAGCCTGAACCTTTTTCGAGCTTGGTTTCTGCTGATCAAGCCCAGCTCTAAAAATGCTGAGAACCTCTTGTACGGCCTTACCAGTACGAAAGTACGCCACTTCCACAAGCTCACGACCACCAAAGCCCTTGTCCATGGATGTTCATCAGTAAAGATGGCAACGAGCAAAATGCCCGCGAATACAACCTTCATATGCCCGCGCTCACCAGCTAAATCTCTCGCCCGCACCCACGCCCTCCACCCACCACGGGCAACAAACCATGCCCGAGCCCTCCATCCGCAGGACGGGCACGCCCGTGTGCCCACCAAGTTCACATTTACATAAACAACCATAGTGCATTATAAGATGGATGAAGATACAGATTCACAGCAAATCACATTGATAACGTTAAACGTAGTGCTTGCACTCTAGGTGTAACATTTTGTCCAATTCAACATTTTCATCTAGAGCAGTTTTCTCAAACTTTTCATACAACCCAATAAGCAATACTCTATCGGATGTTTGTAACTGATGTTCCAATGACTTCCATACCATCTTTGACAATGAGATTCAAAATGTGTGCACAGCACTTTATATGCAGCCATTTTCCTTTCAACAACATATTAGGTGCACCAAGCCATGTCTCCATTATGCCAATCATGCTATAATTGGTAGTGCAATTGTCAAGGGTCACAATTGATACCCTCCAATCAAGATCCCAACTCTAGAGATATTTGTGAAATGCATCATAGATAGCCTCTCCGGTACGAAGCATCCACAACCAAGCAAAGTCTAAGTACTTTGGAGGTATCTGATCACCAAGCCTGAGGCTCTCTTCACGCACCAGTTGGGCCCCTCGGACCTGGAAGAAGTTGCGCATGATGTTCTTCGCGATGTTCTTGGGAAGGGGAGGCATGCGTTCTGGAGTCAAGTCAGCATCCGAGGGCTAGAAGTATGAAGCCTCACGCAATTGGTGAAGGTCAGTTTTGTTGATGCTTTTCTCAGAGGTAGCACAATCCGAGGGATCAGCGAACACACGGAGTGGGCCAGGGCCCAAACACCGACAGTCGTGCACAACTCGCCAAACATCTTGCTCCCTGTACCAAGCAGTTCAGTGCAAATAGAGAGCCACTTGCAAAACTCCTATACGGAGCAAGAGCCAAAGCTCAGAAGCGTAGTTGATATTCCAAAGGAGCAAGAGCATGAAGCATATCTTCACGCTTGCTTCTCATCAACCTCTTTCTTAAGACCGTCGGTTTCCTATCTGAAGGCTTCACAGGAGCCAGCAGCTTGGCGTTGAGCGTCAAGCTCGTCACAGAGGCCATTCATGCCCTCGCGTAGCTTCGCAGCTTCATCAACAGCTCTCTCTTTCTCTAAGGCAAGGGCAGCCGCTTGCGCCTTTTTCGAAGCTAGCTCTTGCTCCAGGGCAGCAAGTCGGGAAGTGAGGGCAATAAAAATTTTCAATGCAAGATCCTCGCAAGCTTCAAACATAGCCTCAGTCCCCAGCTGTGAGAACCTTTCCTCCTCAGGCGAAAGACTGAAGGTATTGCCAGCCTCGGACAAAAATTTCCTTTCATGACCACCACTTAGGAGACCACCTTGCCACCAATAAGGACTGTACCCTTCGGAACCCAAGATGGGTGATGTGGATATTCTAGCCATACGTAATCCAGATGCCTTGGTTACACCGGATGTTACACAAAGTCCACCTCCAGTTACACATCGAGAATCAAGTGCAAGACCGGTTACACAAGACCATGCATCGGATACTCAAGCACATGTGTATGAAGGACCGGTTACGCGCAGCCATGCTACGAAACTCCAACAAGAGGTGCATGCTTTCCTCTCTGAGTTACATTTGAATATTGATGAGAATAATATCCTACCTAAGTCTTGTACTTTACTCCTACTGAGGTTTACACAAGAGGCTTCTCTATTGGGTTACATGGAGGGCATAGAAGGTTACATGGAGGATACCAAGAATGCTGTCCAAGCTGAGAAGGCTTACGCACACAAGACTCAGGGTTACATGACATATGCCTCATCTTCATGTCCAATCCCATACCATCTCAAAACGATACAGGGGCCAAGTTACACATGGTTGGAAGCTCCTTCAAGTCTAGTTTCCAATGCAACAAACGGAGCATCATTTGGACTTTCCAGCTAGGAGTTATGACCATTTTACTGAAGACTGCGTAGAAGCTGAGAAGATGGCGTGAACCGAAGAAAACTCCACGAATGATTCCACTAGTTGGCCTTCCACCTCCCAACATGGTGATCTCATTTCATACTTATTCTACACCCATCTAGGAGGGTTGTGCCTAATATAAATACCCCCTATGTACTACTAAAAACTCAACTTTGATCAATATGAACTGTTAGCCTCTATGGTTTCGCAGCTGAGTTGCTAAGTGCCTTGCACACCTTTGTTCTTCCCTATTATTCGAGGACTTATGAAGAGATCTCTCTGAGGTCCCCTAATTCGTACTCTATGGCTTCGAGTTAGGCTACACCATTTTGTGTGGATTAGTTCCGGATTGTAGTTCTACGGTCATTCGATGATTGAGTCGAAGTCTTCAAGGTTTTGGCGCCTCTCACCCTGTTGCTTGGTCGCATCCAACCTTGGCTAGTATAAAGATACCTTGGATTGTGGTTCTGTGGTCATTCGGAGATTGAGCCATAGTTCTCTTTGAGACCTCCTTTCCCGTCACTTGGTCGCATCCAACCTTTGTTAGGTATAAAGCTACTTACCCGCTGTTTGCAGCAAGTTATTCTTGTTACCAAACCTACTGCCGTGAAGATCGAGGCATCCAACGGACCTTTCTTGTAACGGTCCATACCATGTGGTAATCATTTTCATGGTAGGTTTTGATATCACCCTCATATTTATTCTTTACTTTACCATCTGATTTTGTTCATGTCCTACGGTCCACTAAAAAGCTAAAAAAAATCCCATAGCCTTTTCGTGGTACTGTTGCTTTGTGTGTTACGTTCATCTATGTAATAACTCTACCTTAAATTGGTGTACTTAAACTTAAACCAGTTGTTAGACGCTAAGCAAAAGAGGTGAAATGTCCTTGACCCAAAAGAGCTCTTCTTGGAGTTTAAAATAAAACTTGAGATTTTTGTGCAAACTTAAAGTTTTGTCCAAATAAGAGTTGTAAAACTTTTTATTTCAAGCAACTTTTGTCAAAGACGCCTTGGTCTAATTCTACTCAGAAGCTGCCCCAAAAGTCGAGTCAAAGCTAGCCCAACTTCAGAAATCTCACCCACTCGGCTGAAATTCCTAAGTCTGAGAACTGTGGTTTTGGGCAAACTTGGCTTGAGTTATCCCCGAATCCTTTCAAAATCTGAGCTTAGGCCTTCAATAAAAGTTGATCTACGGCCAAAGTTCTACAAGTTTGCTTAAGAGGTTTTGAAAGTTCAGTTCAAAAATCTTGAGAGAAGAGCCCCCAAGGCCAGTCAAGTTGCTGCCTCAACGCTAGCGCGCCCGAGCATGTTCGCCCGCGCGTCGCGTGCCGCGTGGCCGCCAGCCACCGGTAGCTCATCGACGCCCTATCCTCGACAAAGAAGCGACAAGACGGAAGCCTCGACGCTCAACCCATGCCTGCGACAGGACGGAGCGAGCACCGTGCTGACCAAACGCCGGCCGAGCACATCCTTGCCCCTGCCGCGCATCCACGCCCGCCAACCAGAGCTTTGCCCGCTCACCGGAAAAGCTTCCACGCTACCGTCGTCCCACGCCTCCGCCCGTTCACCCAACCAGAGCCTTGGCGCTCCGCTTCGCCCGCCCAGCAGATAGGATGCACGAGCTACGCTTCGCCCGTGGCCAACCATGGCAAGAGCGCGCCTGGAACTCCGCTTCCAAGGGCCAATGGCGCTACTGGCCAATGTCCGCCTCGCCCGCGCACCCTCCTTCCCCAGCCCTATCCTGCCGCACACCGACCGAGCTGCCACCCCCAATCCGGCGCGTGACGCGACCAGATGCGCGCTCGACCTCACCAATCCTTCCGCCCGGCAAAAAATCGCACTTTCCAAACGATATGTCCTTTGCCCAATGCCGGAGGATCCTATCCCCGGAGCTCCACTTCTCTGGCCAATGAAGACGTCTCCCAATCGCCGCTGCAGCAGAGCACTTCCTTCTTCCCCAATCTTATCCTCTGGCTGCTTGAGCTCGTTCCTTCCCCCGAACCCTTCCGCACAGCTATAAAAGGGGTACCGAAGCCTCTTACCGGAGTTCCCTTCGCCACCATCGCCCTTGCCACATTGCTTGCTTGTTCTTCTCCAGTGCACTCGCCACCGCCTGAGCTCTCTGTGGAGCTCCCCCTTCTGCCCAACACCACGCTTGGCCGATACCACCCACCGTTTCACCCTCCTCTCGTACCGCTCTAGAGCTTGCTTGTTGCCCACGAGAAGCCCACCGTCGCCGGAGCACCACCGGACCTCGCCACCGTCTGAAGCTTACCGTCTTCCGCCGTTCCGCTTCGACTTGTATCTTTCCCGACCCCAAGACCTCGTCTGTAGGACCAGAGGTAAGTTGCCGACCCTTGTCCGTCTCATCCGACTCTATCCGCCTCGCCCGAGTGCTGTCTGTCTCGCCCGAGGGCTTGGCTGTATCTTTTTATTTTGACCGAGGGTATCTGTGTAAAATTCCAGGAACTTCTCTGTGTTGAATCTGAGGATCCCGGTACAGTCTTTCTTTAAAGTCTAAGGGTCAGATCGTAAGCTTTCCCCAACCTGACTCTTTTAACTTGTTCTAAATCAACAGAAGCTTGGAAGTTACATCTTAAATCGAGGAAAAAGCGGAAAAATGAGATATCACTTTTGATGAAATTCTTGTTCTGCCCAGTTCCTTGCAAAATAAGTAATTTTTGGAAGAGGTACATAAAAACATTCAGAAGTTAATAACTCGCCTTCTGCACTTGAGCCGCCCAAATGCAACCTCCTTTCTAACAAATCCACACCTTACATCGTTTGTGTGCAACATGAGTACAGCTGACCTCCTGCATGTGCATGTCGTGTAGAAGCAAATCTCGCCGACGGCACCTACGAGGTCCACCCTGCGCCGGAGGAAGAACCCTCCGCAGAGCTTCATCACTTGGAGGGCGAGCCCGAGCAAGACCAAGACCCCAAAGAACAGCTAACTTTTCCTGAAGGCAAGCTCCGGCACATGAATCCCCTGTTTTAAATTTATGCAAGTGGTTGATGCTTATGATTGTGCATTTACATTTGTAGGAGTTCATTGAAACCATAGATGCATGAACTTAGTACCTTGATCTGAATACTAGTTGCTAAGGTCGAGTAGCTGCAATGCTTAATAGGTCACGGTAAAAGTTGAGTGATCTTCTGTCACTCACGAGTTATAGTAATTGAATGTTTTACTTATGCTACAACTATAAGGACGATGGACGGGGCAGGGCTTATGTTCGGTACTTGGTGGTTTGCCCCATCTGTCTAAATGAAATTGGACTAAGGTCGAAACGTGTCGGCGTTCATGATCAAGTGTTTGAAAGTACTAATCTGATACCTAGTATGGGATGGGGAAGCCTAGTACCTGATTGAACTGGGACGTGGCTTATACTCCTGCTGACCTTGGAACGAGGTTCCCATGGTGCATCATGTGGCTGCAAGTGCGGTCACAGTGCAGCATTAGGCCGGGACTGTGGAGCATTGCACGCCAAAGGCAGTTTGGCCCTGACACGTGCCTAAGGGATCGATGGGGACGGCTGACAAATGAAGCGACTATTCATGGTGCGCGGATGTCGTGAGATTATGTACGCCATGCATAGTTAAGAAATTCGAATCGATTCATCTGCCTCTCATAGTTTGGGATTGCTTAATCGCTATTCTGCACTGAGTAAAGATGGAACATGATGATGATATTAATCTTGATGCTTATTCTTTAATTGTTTGGAAATTATGCTTAGTATAGGTTGCTAATTTAGACGGGTTAAAGAACGTAGAACTTGAGCTAAAATATCAAAAGTAAGGACCTACTATAGATATTTTTAGCAAAACAAACCCCTCAACCAAAAAGCCTTGCATGTCTAGGTTCTGGTGAAATTAGTTATCACCCGACGGGTGAGTCTTGCTAAGTATTAGTTGCTCAGCCTTGTTGTGGCTTAACTTTTTAGGTGATGTTACTACCTTGGCTACTGGCACCACTTGGCCGACCCAGTTGGTAATATGCGGACATACACACCGTATAATCTAAATTCATCAAACTGCAATCATACGGCTTCCTCTGTTGCATTTAGTACGTGGAAACATGGCCGCAGCCAAATTAGTGCTGATATCCACAGATTAGTGCAACTCCAACAACACCATACTGGTGGGAGTCAAAAACAGATATCCACATATATCTAAATGGTACTAAAAAGTCTTGATTTATTATTTTGAGGCATGACAAAGTAGGATATCAAGATGCTGGCTAACTGATTCCCATATTGCCAGATCATAGACCGATACAGATAATGAAGTTTTCATATGAGTCATCAAAATAGACTCTAATAGCAACTTTTTTCTATCATTCTGAAGCTATCACATGCAATGTGCAACTTCAGTGAATGATAAAATGTGATTCTATCTAATCACTCACATTATCCATAAATGATAATGTAACTTGTATTGCTTTGATGAAACGAAGGTACATATGAGCAATACATTAACTTATTGCCTAAAATGTTTAATCCTCATTTTTACAAAGTGAGGGAATAAACATCTTGCAAAATATACTCACTGATGTACTTATCCCCCACTACATCGTAGAATGATGTGTATGGTAAGTGGTGAGTAACAGCTTTAGATTTTGCAAGGCTCAGGGGGAACTCTTCTGAAATTCTAACATCATATTGTACTCTTTCACCTATATGAATTTTTCCTTACAAAGGTTTCTCATAAAAGGTTTTAATGAGGCAATATCAATACAAGAATATATGTCATATCACCTATTTTCCCCATCAGGGTTTTTAAAGGTTATTCAAGACATATTACATGTCATATCTTCTATTTTTTCTACAAGAGTTTTTTAAGGAGGTATAAAAGACATACAATTCCTTCTCATATTTTCCAATTGGATTTTGGGGAAGGTTATTCGAATATGATCATCAGAACATAATATTATTGATCTCCAAACTTACTTATGAGTTTTCCTTCTCAAGGTTTTTCTCATATGAGTTTGCAATGAGATAATAATGTAAATATGCTATATCATTTCTCCTTATATTTTTCCACAGGGTTTTAAAGGAGTTTTAATAGCATATGGACATACAAGTTGGTTTCTCCTCAATATTTTTCCCATAAGATTTTTGGAAGAGTTTTCCCATATGATAATCAAAGATGATTGAATGATGATTACATGAAGCTTACAAGGCTAATTGATCAAGGGCGAGTGTTGTGAAACACTTTATGTTAGTGATGAATTAGGTAGATAATTTTGACCCTTTCATGAAGGGGCCAACCCTTGAAAGGGCCAACCCTCGAAGGGGCCAACCCCTCTGAAGGGACATCTAGCCCTTTGGGCATGTCCTTTCACCATGTATCTAGAGCGAGGTAGAGGGGGTGTGCCTCTTTAGCTTTATGATTGATTGGAAGTTTGGAACCCCTTGTGCTCGGAACGGCCATACTATAGAAGCAGAAAATACTTCATACAAATAGAAGTCCTATTGTAGTGCTGTGGTTGAGCAATGGATGTTCCTACATCTAGGCCAGGATTCAAATCACCACTTTTGCACCATATTCACCTTATATTTTATTTTCCCAACTTATTTTTTAGGATGATTTTCCTAAGTTATTGTATATCGCTCTCAGCCAGCAAGGATGGACTTCAAACATGGCCCAATAATACATGGCCGGGGCATAGTTCTTTAGGCCATAAAGAACTACATAGAAGAACTGTCAGGCCGTCGGGCCTAAACACACATCGTATGGGCTTAGTTACTTCTTGTTGCTTTATGGGCTTTAGTATGGACCTTTTCTTTCTTTTTCTATATATAGGAATTAAAGGAGGGTTTGGGGCCTGTCCGGGGGATAACATTGCCTCCGCGGGTCTGCTTAATGTAAGGCCCCGCCCTTGACATTTTTGAACGAGAACCATGATGACAAGAATTATATATAATTGCCATGGAAATGTAAAAGCATAAATCAAACTAGTTACCTGAAATCAATTTATTTCTCTAAATTTAAACCCTAACCCTTGGATAATTCAGATGCTAGGTAATGGTGAGTCCGTGAGGCAATCTTTGATCGTGGTCAGTCCCCTCTAGGCTGCAGCGACCGGCACAGGGGCCACGAGAGGTGAGCGTTAGCAGTGGTGAGCAGGATATTGATAGTGGTGGGTGAAAGTGTTTCTACATGCTTCCCAACAGTTAAAAGTGTGTCTAAGTTTATGTCATTTTGAGATGTACAAAATCGTATAAAAAAATTGTCTCATGGTGCCTATGTGCGGCTATTTAATATGCTTTACTATATGTCTAGATACTATACACAGTTAAAAGCATGTCTAAATTTGTATCAATTTGATATGTTTTTAGTATCATGTCAAAAAACATCTTTAGGTGGCTATACACGACTGCCTAATACACTTTATGACATGTTTATAGGTTACTGACGGTTAAAAGCATGTATAACTCCATGTCATTTTAAGACGACCTCAATAGCATGTTAAAAAGTGTCTTTATACATCTATTAACATTGAAATCATGTCAAATAGCATGTCAATTTGACTCGTTCTCAAAATCATGTCAAAAAGCGTCATTACATTCCGATGTAGAGACGCTATTAGCCGGCGTTACTACCACAGCGTAGCAACAAGGGGGCTTTTCTAGTAATGGGAGAAGTATGGTCACTCGAGATATAGCTTATTACAAGCATCCGTGGAAATAGGGGGAGACATCCTCCAAGATAGTAAATGCAAATCAACATCATGCATGTTGTTACACACTTTATAGATATTGAAATCCAAAGCCTACGAATGTTCAACATTCAAAAGCCCAGTACATGTGCACATAAATTAAGGCACTGGGTCATTGGAACACCCTAACTCTATCATCATGGGAAATGAGATAGGAGTTCTAAAGAGTTAATATTTTACATGCTATATTGGTTCCATTGAATCAATCATACAAAGATTACAAATTGTCGACATATGCTCCTCAAAATTAACATACACCTTAAATTGGATCCACACCAAAAGTTCTAGGCAGAGTGTATTGTAACACCTAGTGTTATTAAAAGACTAAGAAGATAATTTAGATGTTAATGATGAAATTTGGATGCAACAGAGGTATTATGGACCAAAGTCAAATTTGGGTCAAATTTGACCAAAGATTCAAATTTAAGATTCAAGATTTAAAAATTCAAAGGACTCCCACAACCAAGAGTTGGGCAACAACTTGAGAAATGGAATCTTTAATCCATGGTTAACCATTCCAGAAGTTCTTGGCCCAAGAAACATGAATTTAAATTCCCGAATTAGAACTCAAAGAGGGGAAACAAGTTACTATCGAGCTATCTGTCGAGAACTGAATGGCAGAGCACTCGGGGTGTTAAAAACACTCAAGAATGGCCAAGAGTAGGATATGACAAAGATTTGGAGGTTAATGAGCTTTTATGGCCAAAGTCAACTTTTGGTCAAATTTTAGACAAAAATGGCAAATAAGAGCTTCAAATTCAGAAAAAGTTGACTAAAGTATGAATTTGGACCTTATGGATATTTGAAACTTAAAGAGACCATTTGAGAAGCAAATGGACTTTAAATTGTCCAAAAATCAGAAATGGAGGATGTTGCTATTCACTAACTGGATATAGGCATACTGGATATAGGCATAAATGCCTTTGAAAAACAGTACTAAATGGAATGAACTTTGATTCAAGAGATTTTGGAGAAATGCTATATGAGCCTTTAGTTTTATGGGCAAAATCGAACTTTCATGTCAAGCTTAGCATGATCTCCAAATTTGGCATGAAACAAATGTCATTTGAAGTATTAAATGGAAATTCAAAGTTAAATGGAGGATTTTGGTACTGTTCTGTCGAGATTGAAGCCATTCAGTGCAATTTCAATTCAGTAAAAAGCAAGAATTGGCAGCCAGCTTCAGGACCAACTTTGGAAGGGAAAAAGAGAGATTTGGCTTTTGAGATGAATAAGAGAAATGTAGAGAAATAGGTTCTCTACCACTTCTATAAAGGAAGTTTTGAGAGTTTAAGTTAAAAAATGGAGTAAACACAATCTGAACCTTCAGCTCAGAAAAATTGACAATTCTGTCAATACTGGAGGATGAACAGTATCAGTTGGTTTTGGAAGCAAATTTCGAACCCTTAGAGTCAAAATCAGCAGAAACTCCAAATGTATCAAAGATAGTCACAAACATTTCCTACAACTTTGTTTAAGGGCTCTAAGCAAGCCTCTGTTGAATTTTAGCCACAAAAATCAATCTAAAGATAATCTGTCAAAGGCTTAGCTGTTAAAAAGGGAAAAGTAGCAGTCAGATTCAGAAGGAAATTTCGCTCAATTGGTTGGGAATCTGAAGGAGGTGTAGTAAGATGAATTGAAATTCAGCAAATTTCCTACAACTTTTATAAAGGGACTTTTGAAAGAGCAGTTTGGATTTTTGTCGTAATTGTCTATTGAAGTTTCTGACAGCAAGGTTCAAAAGGAGAAAATTCAGTTAAGTTGAAGTTCAATGTCCAAAAAAGTTCAGAGACATTTTTCACGAGGAAGGAGCGAGATTCAGCCAAAAGTCCAAACCTATGAAAGGTAGAACTTTGGATTTCCTCCAACTTTGATAAAGGAAGTTTTGGATGTGTTGCGGGCTAGAGAAAGTGGAGGATCCAAATTTATAATGGAGCCCAAAGATTTCAAGTTGAGCTGATTTCAGACGAGAAGCTGAAATAAATTTCTAAGTCTGAAAATCACAGCGATTAGCAATGTTTGGAGCAAATTTCGGAGAAAATTAGTGCAAAAGGTATATGGGTCCTTGTGCAAAATGGAATCTTTGTTAGTTGTAGAACATATATAGATGAGGGTTGAACCCCATGGAACAAGTTTGAGCTATTCAAATTGAGCCTAAAGTAGGGCAAATGGCCCTGTTCGTAACTTGACGAAACTGAATCGCACAGGTTCAGTTACACAGTGATTTTGCCCGAACTTTGGGCTTAAAAATCTTGGTCCTAGAGTACTTATCTCGGCTTGGGGTCAATCTAGAAAATGAAGAGTGTTGATTCCTCTACGAGTTTGCTTAAGGGATATTTGAACGTTTGGATTCCAAACTGGTCGATTTTGAGGTCTGAACTTTGGAGAAAAGAAAGAAGAAGAAAGGGGGGAAACGAGCAGAGAGCAGAGACGTGCCGCCGCCGGCACTCCTGCCCGTCGGCCAGCGCGACGGCCACGTCCGCGCCCACGCAGGCCTGCAGGTCCTCGAGGTGGCACACATGCGCGGTAAAAGTTTCGTATCACTACCGCCCCGCCCTCATCCAATTAACCATCCGCCATTTTTACTGCCGCGAGTCGAACTCGGGCAAGCAGTGCTGCGCTGGCCGATTCACTCACGCCGCCATTCCTCTTCGCGGTTTCCTCCGCCCACAGCTCCGCCAGCTCCTCCTCAATGCCCCACGCCCCTCCGTTCATCAGCTCCCCGCCAACGAGCTCCACTCGCCGCCGTTTCTGTCCGTCGGCCGCCACCACCGGCCCCTCCGGTGAGCTCTCCGCTCTTGTGCTCGGGTCTAGAGGTTTCTTGGGTCACGTAAAGGCCGTAGGTCACGTCGAAGGCCGTTTTTGCGCCGTCGTCGTGCCTAGCACCGGCCAGCCGCCGGCCAAGTCGCCGCCGCCCGTGGAGGGGCCAACTTCGGTTGCCTCCAAGGGGGCCGCCGCCACCCACGGGTGCGCCGCGGCTTGGGGATGCCCCCAGCCCGGCCACGCCGCCGGGGAGGTGCCGCCGGCGAGCCCCGCCCCCTGCCTGTCGCGCCCCTATTTTTGGCGCAGGGAGGAAGAAGGCCCTGACCGCAGGGGCCCGCCTGTCAGCGGCTTGGGATAGGAGAGGGGGCTGGTCTAAGGGGACCCGCGGGTTAGTCGTAGGGGGTAGATAAGGGGTGAGTGAGAAAGGTTTTTCCAAGGGGGTTTCGGATAATCATAGATTTTTCTTTTGCAGATAATAGTTTAAATTCGTTTATCACTTTTTAATTCATTAGAAATTCTAGATTTGACAAAAATAGTGAAACCAATTTTATTAGGATTGTTTATTTTCCTTTATGCATTAAAAATTCTTAAACCCTAGGAAAAATAAAAAAATTAGGTATTTATTTAATGCCTTTTTACTAAGGTATTTAAATAAATACTTAACCTTTATTAAATGCATAAAATTTTAAATAATGTTTTCATATTCACAAATTATTATTAATCCATAGGAATTAAGTTTTGAGATTAGAAAATTATTATAATACTTTTCTAAAATAAAAGAAAAGGCTTAGGTAGGTTAGTAAAGAAATTAAAATTGTGGGTTAATTTTATGGGTAATTTAGTGTTGGCTTGCAACTTTATCATGAAGATAAGTTGTATAGTCACTTGTTGGCTTGGAAATTTATCATGAAGGAAAGTTGTATAGTCATGTGTTCAAAAGTTTGCATCTCTAACTCTTGCATGTACTAAATCGTAGACGTCGAAGCTCCTGAAGTGGAATTCGTGGAATTCATCTGAAGATTGTCAGAGTCCGAGAAGTGTTGAAGTGCTTCTTTTACTAAAGGGGTTTTCCGAAGGACTAGCATTTGTTGATCCCAGGCAAGCTCCGGTGCATCTATGCCTATCTATTTTGGAGTTATTATTTCATGTGTCCAATTATTGGTTATTTTCTTTATGAGTACATTAAGTCTAGGAGTTGATTGAAACCTTCTCTTATGCATGATCCTACCTTGTTTAGAGGACATCTTTGCCACTTGTTCACTAATTAGTAACTATCATATGCTTAGCAATGCTTAGATACTTCAAGCAACTTGGTTGCTTAGCTCTAAGGTAAATTTTGGTCATACATGTTAGTCAAGGAAAAATAGCCTGGAAATTGGAAATGCAGATAGAAGTTAGAGATGGTAGTTCTGTCTGCTAAGTTAATTTGGTTAAGGCCCAATCGTTGTCTTAACCTTTGATCAAGTGAGTTTTACCTGGTTGCTTATTGGGTATGGGACCAGTAAAGCCCGGTAGGTTAGTTGGCTCCCTGATCGGGAATATTTCGTACCCGTGCTTGATGTGACGGAGAATGGCAGGGACGTAGCCTGAAACTCACATGGAGATTAGGCCAGACGTGGGGTCCCATGTGGGGGTGCGTCACTAGGTTCGGGTAGTCATATTCCCAATCTTTGAGTGCAACTAATCGAAAGGTCGTTATGTGCAACCTGGACAGCTGTACATACCTGGTGGTCGGGTATCTCCTGTAGGATGTAAATTGATCCGGATCGCTGCAATTCTCGGTTATGAATGTACTTGATCACTGTTAAGCATCGTAGTGTAATCCAGTTGAATGCAATGTTTTTCCGAAATTAAATATGTTGTATGACTTAGTTTTCAACTGGTTGCTAAAATATTTTTTCGCCATCTAGACTGGTCAGGTAATAAACTCAATCTGAAATAAAATAACAAAACTAAGGTTCCACTTATAGTAAGCTATTTCTGCAAAAATGTGAGTCAGCCAATACATTAAACAACTATCATTTAGTTTTGGAAAAACTATCTATATTGGTTAGTTGGGTCAGACTTGCTGAGTACTTCGTACTCAGGGGATCCTTTGTTGCTATTTTCAGAAACCCAGGAGGGACCCACCGAGGAGGAAGCTCTGAAGAACTAGGGTATCTCATGAGTCTCATGATACCCTAGAATAAAACTTAGACGTTTAATTACTTGCCCCGGACTGGTTTATATTTTAAACTCTTAGTAATGGTTTAACTTGCACTGTTAAGTTTCTTTCAATCTATGGTTTGTAATAAATCGTACCTCTGTTATGTACATAAAAATGTAATATTTGTTGATGATATCCCATCGTGGAAGTGATCCTGATGTATGGCTATGGAATACACCGTGGAGGTTTTCGAGGAGTTATGTGAACCCTCGACGGACTACCGGACTTACACTGTTTTAAGTGTGTTTTGGATAATTGCTGTTTTGTTAGTAATTAGGCGCACTTAAGCTAGTTTAAGTTGGGCGGTTCCGCCACATGTATCAACACTCAAATTGGGTCATATCAAAGGTGGCAATTACAAAGAATTTTTCTTGCTCAATGATGAGAAGTATTTACCACAGTAATATCTTTTTCTCACAAATGCATTCTTTATGAAAGTAAGGTGGTGAGATAACGAGAGCATGTAGCAATGGTTTCACGCAGAGACTGAGCAACATACCCTTGTGGTATATGTGAAAATTATGTTCCCATATTTAATCATTGGCAGATCAAATAGCTTTGATAGATTTGGATATACAAGTCCTTAATAGACTTCACACTCTAAATTTTTAAATACAAATTGCAACATATATTGTGTATAATTCAATTCACTCCATGACTTGAAATAGTCAAGTTGATTGTGGTACAACTGACTAAGTGAGTATCTTCTGTAGAAGGATTACTCTAATCACTATGATTGCATGTGTGTTCATAAACAAATCTGACTTGGATTTTCCATCATCTCAATACGCAAACAAACAAGCAATCATTTTATGATGGAATTTGAGATGAAATTTGGGTAAAACTAAATTATTCTTAAGTTTACAACTTATGCAAATATATCAGTTTACCAATATTCAATTGTATTAGTATTAGACAAGCATATCCATCAACACTTGTGGTTATTCAATCCCTAATGATGGATCAATATTCATTTAGACCTTGGGATGATGAACTTAGTGCCAGCAAAGCACTTATGTGTTATACAAAATGCAACATGCCTGATAATGCATTTGTACATATCTTGCTATAGTGCAAACGAGTGCAACTCCAACAACACCATACTGGTGGGAGTCAAAAATAGATATCCACATATATCTAAATGGTATCAAAAAAATATTAATTAATTTCAAGACACGACAAAGTGGGATATCAAGATATTGGCTAACTGATCCCTATATTGCCAGATCATAGACTGATACAGATAATAAAGTTTTCTTGTGAGTCATCAAAATAAACTCTAATAGCAACTTTTATCTGTCATTCTGAAGCTATCACATGCATATGTGCAACTTCAGTGAACGATAAAATGTGATTCTATCTAATCACTCATATTATCCATAAATGATAATGCAACTTGTAGCTTGGATGAAATGAAGTTACATATGAACAATATCATCAACTTATTGTCCAAAATGTTTAATCCTCATTTTTACAAAGTGAAGGAATAAACATCTTGCAAAATATACTCACTAATGTACTTATCCACTACTACATCGTAGAATGGTGTTCATGGTAAGTGGTGAGTGACAACTTAAATTTGGCAAGGCTCACGGGGAGACTCTCCTGAAATTCTAATCTATTCAAACATCATATTGTACTCTTTTACCTAAATGAGTTTTCCCTCACAAAGGTTTCTCATAAAAGGTTTTAATGAGGCACTATCAATACAAGAATATATGTCATATCACCTGTTTTAAAGGTGGTATTCAAGACGTATTATATGGCATATTTTCTATTTTCTCTACAAGAGTTTTTAAGGAGATATAAAAGACATACAATTCCTTCTCATATTTTCCCATTGGATTTTGGGGAAGGTTATTCGAATATAATTCTCAAATCATAATATTATTGATCTCCAAACTTACTTATGAGTTTTCCTTTTCAAGGTTTTTTCTCATGTGAGTTTACAATGAGACAGTAATCTAAATATGCCATATCATTTCTCCTTATCTATTCCTACTGGGTTTTAAAGGAGTTTTAATGGTATATGGATATATAAGTTGGTTTCTCCTTAATATTTTTCCCATAGGATTTTTGGAGGAGTTTTTCCAATATGATAATAAAAGATGATTGAACAAGGATTACATGAAGCTTACATGATCAAGAAGGAGTGTTGTGAAACATTTGAATTAGTGATCAAGTAATATTAAATAATTGTAGAGGATCTTTCATGAAAGGGTGTGGACATTTCGTGAAGGGGCCAACCCCTTGTATAAATATGTAATCAGAACATCCATTCAATTAATGAAGAGAATTCTCAGATTCATTCTTTCAGTCTATTTTTCTACTCTCGACAATTTGGAGTTCCTCTCCATGGAGAATCTCCAACCAGTGGATGCGAGGCTGGGGCAATTGAGATGACGAGCTCATGGGGGTTGAGGGGGGAGGGTTCTGGGCCCTATGTTTCATACACCCTATCATGCCACACAAATTTACACCATATATTTGAATGAAAATTCTGAATTTGTACTCACCTGTATTCCTTTTCTAGCTTCGTGCCTAAAGGAGCGTATGAGTGATTAGGGGAAGAAGATAGATGGTGTTGGGCATTTGCATATTAGTCTTTGGAAGAAGGAACCCATTTACGGGTTAGTCCCTACAAATTTGTAGATATCTAATGTTAGGTATGGTGTCAGAGAAGAAGAGAAGAGTGTGAAAGTTTCTCACCGTATGCTGTGTAGAAAACAGAAATTGTCCATTTGGAATTTCTCTCCATGGTATGTGTCATGCTAAGTTGCTAACCGCATCTAGTTGCAGCCTAAGGTCACATAAATTTTTTAATTGAGACTCATAACTGATACAGGGCGCATAGCACATCGGCAGAAGCCCACCCAGCCGCACGAGGGGAATGCTAGTTGGGCCTGGCCCAGTTATGGCATGGAATTTTCGACGCATCGGCCTTCATAAGCCCCCACCTGTTCCACGGATAGGGAAGCCCTAACCAAGCCGCCCTCCCAACTCCTCCAGCCCCCAGACGAACACACACCGGCGCCACCGCTCCAAAGCCCAGCCACGGTGCGCATGGCGGCGGCGGCGGCGGCGGCGGCGGCGCTCCGCTGCTGCTTCCCCGGCTCCGCTATCGGTAGCAGCTTCGTCAGACCCTCTTCCTGCAGGCGGGGCCGACACGCAGCAGCCGTGGCGTCGTCGTCGAGGGAGGCGGAGCCGGCCGCTTCGCTGGGGCACCTTACCCGCGTCGACTTCCCCATCCTCCACCAGGTCGCTCCGCCCTCCTATCTCCGTTCCATCCGGCGTTGCCCGGGATACTTGTTCAAGCTCAATCAATCCTTAACCGGAGGTTTATATAGCATTGCACATAATTCCTGAGCTTCTAATTGTTTACTACAAGCCGTTAGTTTTTTTTTCTGGGTGAAAATGCAACAATGTTTACAGCTTGGGAATAAATTTAACAGTTTGCATTTCTGGCTACTACTAGTATATCATAAGTTTTTGTTTTCATTTGGTGGATTAGTGTCATAGGAGGTTTTGGTATCCATCCACTCCAGCTGCGAAATTGCATGGAGTCCCACTAGTTATAAGGAACGTTTCTGAGTTAGATTCAGGTTATCTTTGTTCTAGATGAAATCCCATCAAAACCTCTTGTTGGTTTCTGTGCCTTGGAACGGTGTAAGTGAATTTCTTATGTTTGTTAAGTTTTGATACTGAATGATGCTTTGGCATATCTTGGTTTAGGTTAAGGTTAGGGCTTGCAAACTTTGCTGATTTAGTAGATAATATGAACTGATCTTTATTTGTGCCTTGCAATTCGCAGCCTTTCCACTATTCTCTATTATGCATCTGTTTTCAATGCTGCTTGTCTGATCATCAGTGTCCCATGAAAGCTGAATTAGCTCAACCGTTGTGGTTGAGTTGGGTGCTAAGATCTTAATGAGTGCATTAAGCTATCTTGATTGTAATATATGTCTATTTGCTACGGCCTAGAACCATTCCATTTTCTTATAAAGATGTGGGTATCTGTACCACATTGCTTGTCTGCTGCATATATTAATCTAATGTTGGTGTGTGGATTTCTATCAGATTGGTCCTATTTCTATGATTGCTTACGTTACTCTTAACCTGATTACATGTTATTCTTTGAAGCACAAGTGAGGGCCCATTTTTAATTGCTTGTTCCCTTTGACAGTTTTCTGTCAATACGTCCGAGGAAGCACCAATGATTCTCTGTTGCACTGTTGGATCCTTTCATTCATATTGCAAATCATAGCCTTACAATCTGTTTAATACTAGCTTATGTTAGTTAGTAGACTGTGATTGAAACTCACAGGAATTTTACTTTGCCAAGTTAATTTTCTTTTTTTGAATCATCAGTATCATAGCAGGTTTTTGAAACAAATGTGTTTCCGACAGTGCTTCCCCCTGTATCCAGGAAGTCCAGCAGAATTTCGAAGAGGCTCATCTCTGGTGACTTGCTGTTGCTGGTGCTAGAGGGTTAATGAGCCCAGGTCTTGGATAATTGGGTGGACTTGGTTGTTCTGTTCAAGTTTGGTCCTTTTTTTATTTATTATCTGGTGATGTGTTCTGAGTTTCTTGCAACTTGCTCAGACCTCATTTGTTTAGGTGAGACCGTTGCTTTTGTAAGGGCTTTTCTCTCTTTAATACAAAGATACGTGGATCTCCTGCGTGTTTTGAAAAAAAAAGTATCATAGCAGGTTTTGGTATTCATCCATGCCAGCTAAGAAGTTAATCATGGAGTGCCACAATTTATTGAGGGCTGTTTCTGAGTTAGATTCAGGTCCTGTTTGTAGAGATGAAATCTCATTAGAACTCTTGTTGCTTGTTGTCTCTGCTTAGAAAAAAATTATTTTCTCATGTTTGTTGAGCTTTGACAATAAATGATGCCTTGGCACAATTTGGTTTGGGTTAAGATTAGGGCATGGAATTTTACTTATTGAGTAGTCAATATGATTTGATCTTTGTTTATGCCTTACAATTTGCAGCCTTTCACCAGTCTGTATTTGGTTTTGCTGCTGCTTCTTTGATCATCGTTGCCCCATGGACATGCGGATACTGCTGTGTTTGTTGTTAAAGAGCTAAATCGATTTTTATCTCAATCATTGTCCTTCAGTTGGGTGCTGAAAGCTTAATGAATGAACTTAGCTATCTGGATTGTAATATGTTTTATTTGCTATGGCCTAAAACCATCTCCATTTGCTATAATGAAGATGTGGGTTTCTGTAGCGCATTGCTTTTCTGGTGCATGTATCAATGTTGCTGTGTGGATTTCGAACTGATTGATCCCATTTCGAAGCCTAGCTATATTTCTCTTAATTTGATTACAATTTATTCTTTAAAGCACAAGTGGGGTCCATTTTCAATTGCTTCTTCTCTTTGAGTTATTTCTGTCAATGCGGCTGAAGAATTGCAACAATGATTTTCTGTTGTATTGTTGGATCCTATCATTTCATATTGTAAATCATAGCCTTACAATCTGTTTAATACTTGCTTCTGTTAGTAGACCGTGGCCTCATTTATTACCACTGAAACTTGCAGGAATTTGATGGTGCCAAATTAGTTTACTTCGACAATGGTGCAACATCACAGAAACCTTTTAGTGTAATGAAAACATTAGATGAGTACTACCGATCATACAACTCGAATGTTCATCGTGGTATTCATGCTCTCAGGTAATAGATACAACTGTATGTTATTTATTGATGCTTTGTATCAAAACTATGAAGTCCATGCTAATACTATCTTAGAATGTGCGTTCACTATTTCCAAGTGTCGGAGCCAGGCTCTAGCTATGCAGGACTGTGTTTTTGTTTCATTTTGTTAACCTCTTCCATGTGTATGATATAGAATCATGTGATATTTGATGATGTTGGCTTTTCAGTAATATGTGAAAAATAATCCAACTTGTACACTGTCAATAGGAAGATATATTAAATATGTCTGTTCATAGTATCATTTGTTTAATGTTCTTGCGTTCATCTTGTGTTTTCAGTTTTTGGTGTTTTTCTTTTGTTTGTGTACACAAGTTGTACCATATCTGACATGCTTGATTCATTGGCATCAGCGCAAAAGCTACTGATGCATATGAAGGTGCAAGAAGAAAAGTTGCAAATTTTGTCAATGCAGCTGATAGCAGAGAGATAATTTTCACACGTAATGCTACAGAAGCTATCAATTTGGTAGCCTATTCATGGGGCCTATCTAACATAAAACAAGGAGATGAGGCAAGTCCTCTATTTCTTATCTGCCGATACAATGTTTTACAGTTTATCATACCTGCTGCTTGTGTTCCTAACTTTCTGTCTGATTCACTTTATTGTGAAAATAGTGCTTCTATCAGTTTTTGGCTTTTCACAACCATCTAATAAATGCCAGAGAATAATGTTTTGTGGTCTGTTTTTTTAAGTAAAGTGTCCATCTAATGAATGCCAGAGAATAATGCTAGTTTGTTGACTTCTTATTTTGTCAAGCAGTATATCTGATTTATGTTCTTGGAAACTATGCAATCTTTTAAACTTCTTGATAAGAAAATTTTCTCCTATTTTGTTTGTCAGATTCTTCTTACAGTTGCGGAGCATCATAGTTCTATTGTTCCATGGCAAATTGTTTCCCAGAAGACTGGTGCCACTTTAAAGTATGTTGGGTTGACTAAAGAAGAGGTTCCGGACATTGAGCAGTTAAAAGGGCTTCTGTCAAACAAGACAAAGATGGTTGTTGTCCATCATGTCTCAAATGTACTCGGTAAGTTGATGTCTTATTTGGGACGGACTTAAAGGCCATGTCAATTATACTGGAAGAAAGTCTTTGTCAAAATCCTTCAATATATTGTAGTAATGATAAAATTGTGGTTCGAATTGCTGCATTAGACCCTTATATCATAGGGGCCTTTTGGTTCCGATTGCTTATTTTTAGCACCTATCACATTGAATGTTTAGATACTAATTAGGAGTATTAAACGTAGACTATTTACAAAACCCATTATACAAATGGAGGCTAAACGGTGAGACGAATCTATTAAGCCTAATTAGTCCATGATTTGACAATGTGCTGCTACAGTAAACATTTGCTAATGATGGATTAATTAGGCTTAATAGATTCGTCTCGTTGTTTAGCCTCCATCTGTGCAATTAGTTTTATAATTAACTCATATTTAGTCCTCCTAATTAGCCTCCGAATATTCGATGTGACACGGACTAAACTTTAGCTCGAGGAACCAAACGCCCCCATAATTTATATTTTTCTTAATACCCAATCAAGCTGAAATTAAGCATATTATGATGATGATTATGTTGTAAGCTAAGCTTCTGGCAAATGTTCCGTGATTTTATCATACTATTTAAGTTTGATTTCATGCTATTCCTCTCAATTTATCTTGATGGCACAATCACTGATGTGTCTTTTCCCACATTTCTTCACTTACAGGTTCAATGCTTCCTATTGAGGAGATTGTAACATGGTCAAAAAGAGTTGGAGCTAAGGTTCTCGTGGATGCTTGTCAAAGTGTTCCCCATATGCCAGTTGATGTTCAGAAACTTGGCGCTGACTTTCTTGTAGCATCATCACATAAGGTTTTATTATTAACAATCTGAAACTAATTAAATTTATAGTCATGTTGGAATAGAGCATTAATTGACCTTCACAAACTATGGGCTAAACTTCTCAGATGTGTGGCCCTACAGGCGTTGGATTTATGCACGGCACATTTGAAATGTTGTCATCTATGGAGCCTTTCTTAGGTATTGTACTGCAGGGTGTAAGGAGTTTGTTCAGTCTGTGTCAGAGGATAAATTCAGTACTTAACACTTACAGTAGCGACACACTGATGTGATAAGGCAGTTTTGTATTTGCATCTGATTTCACTGCAGGTGGTGGCGAAATGATTGCAGATGTGTTCTATGAGAAATCCACATATGCTGAGCCTCCCTCTAGGTGAGGAATTGCTTTGATCTTTCTAGATATTCCATTGATTAGTATCGTAGTTCTGGAGAAGGTCAGTACAGGCTATAGAATATCTGATAAAGTGATAAAAAGTTACTATAACAGGGCTAATAATACTGCATTTACTATGATGGCCATGGCATAATCTCCTTGAATGGCCTTCAAACAGACACAGTCACAAGCACTAAACATCAAATCTCTTAGAAGTTCCTAATCGAAAATTTCTTCTGCTTTCTTCTGCAGCTAATGTTCTTCTGGTATCGAACTTGAATATTTCATTTTGATATGGCACACTTTGAATGTTACAGGATATTAACCTTTAATTATTGCAAGTGACACGTCATTACTGTAATGTTCTTGTTTTATATCTCCCTTGTTTACTTACATTTGTTGTTTCATCTCTTACTGTATGGTCATCCGAAAAGATTCGAGGCTGGAACTCCTGCAATTGGAGAAGCTATAGGATTTGGAGCAGCAATTGACTATTTATCATGCATTGGCATGGATCAGATCCATGAATATGAGGTCAATACAAGATCTGTATCTTTGTGTCATATCGTTTTCTGAAACATTTGTTTTACAGAGGCTTATTGCACTCCAGAAAGAGTAAGGAAGCAAATTCTTGTGATAACATGCTCACTTCTGCTATTTTCTGCTGTCCAGAAAGAGTTGGCGATGTATCTCTATGAAAGCCTACTTTCTGTTCCAAATGTCCGGATATACGGTCCGGCACCTTCCCAAACAGATCACCGTGCTCCTTTATGCTCTTTCAATGTTGAGAATGTTCATCCTACAGATATTGCTGGAATTCTTGATCTTCAGGTATGCTGAAGCATCAACCATTTGTTTTATATGTAAACATAATTTTGTTTTTTTAATCAACAGTTATTCAGATTGCGTAAATAGAACTTTTACAATAACTTCATAACTCTGTGTTCCCATTTTGTAATGCTGATCTTTTATCTTTCTAAAGTCTGTTCTTGCTCTGCTGCATTGCTTAGCTATTACTGTAATTTGAGGAGCTACAGCTTTTTAGATATTCTGAAATTTATCAGAAGCAGAAGCTATAAATTTAAGCATCCAGCAGTAGCTTCTATGTGATGCGAATTTTTTTCCCTGTTTGTTCTTTGTCTCTCTGACTGTATTGTCTACTTGTTTTGCACTGAAATATTGTGTACCAGTACCAGATTTTTGGGTTAACCATTTTCTATATGCTTCTTTTGCCTACTTCAAGTGAATGATTTTTCATCAGCACTGCTAATTCAGTATTGTTTGCTGACCCTTTGTTTCAGCATAACGTAGCAATTCGATCGGGGCACCATTGTGCACAGATTTTGCATAGGACCCTTGGTATCGATGCAAGTGCTCGTGCAAGTCTTCACTTTTACAATACAAAAGAGGAAGTGGATATTTTCATCCATGCACTTAAAGATACTATTGACTTACTTACATCTCAACACTAGTGCAGTTGAATTAGTAAGTCCTCCCCTTTTCCAGTTTCCTCATTTTCTTGTTTGGGCCGCTGTTTGATATGGTTGGAAAAAGGAAAACATCCAAAGGCTATGCCTACATAAACTGTCAACTCCCTTTTTGACTGCTCTTGTAAAATGAAGTGCAGAATGCAAACTACCTTTCTAATCTCCATCGATATGAGAAATGAAGTTCTGGGTCAGCATTATGCAGGTTCTATTTGCTTGTTGGATGTGGATCTGTCTCAACTAGTTCTAGCTAATGAACACTCTTTCTGTGATGGTGTTGATAAATGATATGTGGTTAATTACTTCTGCAGTAACGTGTTTATGTGTATAATTACCTGCAATTTGGACCAGAGTAGAATGACCTGAGGGCCAATAAAGGACAGGTATATGTGCATGATTTGCGGGGCATATGGAGTTCCAATTCAGAGAAGCTGCGCAGCTGCCTCCTTGTGTCCTTTAGGACCTCTGGGTTGACATACTTTGCTGATACAATGACTGGTAAAAGATAAAATGGGCAAGAACAGTAGTTTCTTTTGCTTGGATCTGCTGTTGATACCCATTATCAGCGGGTACTAGATTGGTTCCAATGCCATTGCTGAGCAAAGCATGGCAGATTAATACTGGATCTGAATGACTGATCTCGATGTTTCCAGATTGTATTGTACATACTGTTGCTGAATTGCCAAATTGGAGACCGCAGATAGATTGTTTGAAGTTTATTATAGTCATGCTACATAGATTCAGGTTTTCTTTACTTAAATTTGCATCAGAAGACAGTTAAGTATGCTTATTGTTATTGTAACTCAGACTCGATACAGCAGGCATTGAATATGACGCACTGCAGCAGCATCTTTCTTTCGCCTGTATTGCCTTGCCTTGGAATAATTGCCCAGAAGAGGCCCATTCTGGACCGAGTGTCATCAGAATGCTGCCTTTTGAGCTGCCTGCATGTTTGACCTTTTTCGTTTATCAATTCCCGCCGCAGAAGATTTGTAGGATTTAGGATTGGGTTCCCTCTTTTGATCTGTAACCTTTTCAGGCGGCAACTCAGCGTGTCGAAAACAAGCAGCAAAGGAAGCTGAGGCAACGGTAAATTGTCGTCTCAATGATTTCTACTATGCTGACTTCTCAGTGGCGATCTGTACGCTAACTGTATAAAGGATTCCAGGCTAGTACTAGATGCATCTTGACGGTGGTCGGACAATAAGCTGACATCTTCGATGCGAGGCCTCAAGGACAGAGATACCCTGCTGTTGAAATTGATCTAGCAGGGAGACAGACTTTCAGTTTTTGGCACTGGCAATGGCAGAGCATCGATCTGGTACTTAATTAATGAAGATTAAGACAGGGATTAAGCTGGATAATGTTGTGTATATACTATCTTTTGAATACCCTGTTTCGTTTGGATAGAGGACGGAAAATGAGGTGGGAATAATTGGATAAAGTTTTAATTGACTAAAATACCCTTGTTCATGAACCAATTAGGAAAACACTTGTCACAGTTAGAGGGGGAAAAACCACTTGGCACTGTTAGAGACATACTTGCATACGTGCAACTATTGTTGGACAAAGCAAGTTCTTGAAGCTTCAGTTCATGAAGCCGAACATGCATACAGTCATCCAACCTTAGCAAGAGGTTTACACACAGTAGAATTCTAAACTCAAACATCACAGAAAAATAAACAACTTGCCGGTAGCAAATGTAGGATGTACTTTTCGGTTAACCATGGACGAATGTTCACCAGTGACCTTTGATACCATCGTATGCTATTTGTGCTTCACAGAAGGCAGCACTAGAGCTCTAGCACTTCGAAGTCATCTGAAGTAATTAAGGAAATATTCGATGTTGCTTCGCCCCTTTACCGGTCACGATTAACCAGATCGAAATTAGGATGCATAAATGGGCACTGAAACTGCTGGTCACATACAAACCGTGTACTGTCCAGTGTTTATGGATGCGAGTATAAAAGGATGTCTTTTCCTTGTTAAAGTCAGTTATGCTATATATTAGGCAGCAAGAAATTTTGTCGAAATCATTTTCAATTTTGTCAGTATCGTAATTTTGAAAGAGCAAGGAACAAGAGATCGAGTTCAGTGTAATACTCGCAATCAGACAAGCAAGAATCATGTACAATAAATTATTTGCTCGTGTGCGAGAAAAGTTCTAGTACTCCCGGTGCTTGGGGTGCGTGGAAAGGTAAAGTGGAATTGCCTTACAATAATTATGTTAAAGTGGATGATTACTACTATTTTTTTTCGAACGGCACGAGACTGTACGCCATTTCTATTAGAAAAGAAGGAATTTACAGGTGGGCCGAGCGGGCCACTGACGGAGGGAGAGCTTACATATTACACTCCAGATACAAGTTGCACCAAAAACTTCGCACCAGCCAAACCCCAAGCACGGACCTCTTCTTTAATCTTATCGAGCAGCCCTAAAGTGGTTAACTCCTTATTGTTGTACCGATTGGATGCGGCAGCGCGAGACGGCTGCTGGGGTGAGGATGAGGAGGAGACGTCGCCTCGCTGGGGTGAGGATGAGGAGGAGACGATCGTGATCGACTACTTCCTCTACTTCGACACGCATGTACATTGGACCGGCTGCTCCAACTCTTCTTATGTTGCGCTATGCGTCTAGTGGTAACGATCTGTAACCCCTTTGTTTGCAAGCTTCCTGGGTGATGTGGTAGATGTAATGCTAGAGTAGCCTACCCATTTCCCTACAGTGGTAGATTCTCGCATTTCGCTCTTTCCAGATTTCCCAAACCACAAGCAAAATCAGGGATCAAAGGCTCTTCTAATATGAACCCGCTAGGGTTGATTCCCGATCGTTTGATAAGAGAAGGTGGATAACTCAATTTGGGGATGGAGATGATGTTCACGGCCCGACTACAACCATCCAAGGATGCTGCATCTTTGCAACCAATACACCACTTCCAATGGTCGTCGCGATCTTGTGGAGCATGATCAACCAAACTACTAGGGTAATTCCTGCAAGCAATCAAGGAACAAGCAAGAACAAGTATAACAACTCAATTGTAAATGCAGAGATAAAAACCAATCTGAACTCACAAAGTTGGGGTTCTGAATCGAGTAGAATGGATGGTCTAGTCGGCACACGCGTCTACAAGAAAGTAGCAATGACTAAACTTTCAACAAAACAAAAACCCGATCTGTTTGTGGCAGCTCTAATCCTTATTAATACCTAGGAGGACGACCAGGGGGTCCTGGTATCGTGCTCCAACCCTAGGACACGTACTTATTGGACCTCACTTGATACAAGGCCCATCAAGCCTAAATAGGGTGATGCAGCACTGTAGGTAGAAAATGTCTCTGGAACAATTCGATGATTGCAGCCGCCTCAGAAAATATATATCCATGAGTCTGGATCCATACAAAAATAGACTTCATAAGGATTCCAAGGAGTACTTGAACGCTCAAAACGGAGTCCGGATGAGGTTGTGGCGGCCATCGCAAGTTGGAGCAGTGCTGCAGTCCGAATCTAGCCCAAAAACATGTTGGATTTGATCTCTTTCTTTCCTTGGGCCAAAGAAGACGTGATGGCCTAGTGGAGAACGTTAGGAATAGTTGGACTTGTCCCTAATCAACTTCTTTGGTCCTTCATACCTTCCATGTGTGTTTAACACTCTTTTTGATCCACATACGTATTTATGAAAATGACAATGAATACAAATCATGGTGCAGCATCAATTCATCAAATATATCAAATACAATCATGATAAAAGAATTATTTCATCTTTGAATCAAAAGTTGCCAATATGGTTGTATCTGAGCAGGTGATGTCCTCATCACCTTCCTCGGTACGCCAGGACACGCCCCTAGCATTTTCCACCACTCTGCTACAGTACACTACCGCTTTGGCTCCCACTCGTTCGAGTTCAGTTGGGGGTACTAGACCCATGCAACGATCAAATCCGTCTTGAGTAACAGCAACTGGCCAACAGGTGCAGCATTGTCTCTTGGGTCTAGTGGCAAAGTGGACATGACCCACATGTCGGCCATCCTCGTGTCGCTAAACGGTCTGATGTCCAGACCTGGTTCTGGATGATGAGCCACTCAAAAAACTTGCACTTTGGTGGTGCCCATGGCTTCCAGATTAGCGGAATTGGGTTAGCTCCTGCATTTCCAAAGAATTGGGCATGGTAAGCCGATGATGCCATGTACTTCCCTCACTGTGTGAACTTCTAGGAGATTTTGTACTCCTCTCCTTATGCGAGATTGACCGCCTGCACCTGGCTCCAAAGTTCAACAAATTGCTGGAGGTGTGTAACTATCAGGTTCGTGGCGATGTTGAGAACATGCACCCAGGTGTTATTCCCTATAGCCTCGCGCAGCTTCCTATTTTTCTTTCCTGGAAATTCGAAAGACCGTAGGGGCAATGTCCTTGGGTCTGCGTCCTTGCACCCAAGCTGAATGCCAGAAGGAGGTTTCTGCTCCGTCTCCTATTTGCATCGTTGTGGCAGCTGTGAAGAGCAGTTTGTCTTTCTCATTGCAGGGTGTTCCCAAACCCACACATGGTTTTTTAGGCTCCGCCCACTCTTACCACAACGAATATCCAATGCCCTTGTAAACTTTTCCAGATTGAGGACCCTGAGTCCCCCATATCCTTAGGTCCGCTGACCATTAGCCAATTGACTTTACACTTTCCTGCTGTGAGCGCCTCATCTCCTGCCTAGAGGAAAAGCTTCTTGAATCTATCAAGCTCATCGAGCACCTCTTGTGTGGTATTAAGGGACTGAGAAGATACACCGGCTACAATGGGAGGACCAATTTGATCAGGATGACCCACCCGACTTGAGTGAGATTGCGCCCCCACCACCCTGTTAGGAATGCAGCCACCTTGTCGACAAGGAGTTGAAAATTTACCCTTCGAAGGCGCATGATTGTTAGTGGTAGCCCGAGATATTTGATTGGGAAGCTAGTCCTATCGGATTTAGTAGTTTGGCAGTCCATCAGGGGGTTACCCAAGTGGTTGATTTGTAGGTAGAGAGGATCGCGAGATCAAGAACTTGAAGATGATCATGAGAACACGAGGGTTTAGATAGGTTCAGACCTTCAGAGAGTAACACCCTACGTCCTGTATTCTGGTGATTTTTATTACTTTGCGCTGGTGCGTGGAATAGTGTATCTGTTGGGATTGAATAGGTCGACGACCTAGGGTTACAAGTCAGTTTGAATCTAATCTAGTCGGTTGTTACATGGAAGGTAACCTGAGTCGGATTACAATATGTATCCCGCAATATCCAAGCTAATTTGAATCGCCCGCCCTTCTTGACTTATGCTCCAAGTATCTTTATGTCCTTAGCTCGCACGCTTTGGTGAGGTGAGCCCACTTATCGAGACTGGCTAGTATCCTGGTCGGTGGGAACCCATGGGGTACCCGTATCCCTCAAGCTCCCAAGTGATGTGTAGGCAAATAGGAACCTGTGGTCATCGCAACGAAGCTTGGAATGTGGTCGGGTGAAGCTGTGATGGCGTCATAGTGATAGAGAGGCTGCGCAGTGCTCAAAAAAGAAGAAAGTCCAAGTGAACACAGAGCCATATGCACAGAGCGAAGTCGAGTGCCAAGTTGGTGGATGTCGGGCATCCAGTAAGTCGAAGCGAAGGACATGGAGGGCGTCGCAAGATGCACTCAATATGGAGTAGCCCGCGAGCATTGAAGCGATTAGTATAATCAGTCCAATGGTCAAAAAGGAAGAAAAAATTGATCCCAGAAGCAGATCCTAGTGCTAGAGCACAAGGATAGATGAAGACATGGAGGCTCGTCGACCAGAAGTAAGCACCCAGCCCCCGTGTACGAGGACTGGCGAAGCCACGGAGGCGTGCCAACCTGAAATAGGCGCTCAGCCTCCGAGTACAAGGACTGGCAGAGCCATGGAGGAACGCCAACCTAAAGTAGGTGCCCAACCTCCGAGTACGAGGACTGACGGAGCCACGGAGGCACGCCGACCAGAAATAGGTGCTCAGCCCCCGAGGACGAGGACTAGCCAAGCCGTAGAGGCATGCCAACCATAAATAGGCGTCCAGCCCCCAAGGTGAGGACTGACAGAGCCGCGGAAGAATGCCGACCAGAAATAGGCGCCCACCCCCCAAGGACGAGGACTGGCAGAGCTGTGGAGGCACGCTGACCTGAAATAGGCGCCCAGCCCCTGAGCGTGAGCGCGAGGATTGGCGAAGCCACGGAGGCACGCCATGAAAAAATATAATGGAAAACCCACGGATTCCATCCAGCGTGGGTGCCACAATAACGGAAAACTCTTAGATTCCGTCACTAGGGTTACGCCATCACGTCCATCAAAAGCCCAAGGGGCACGGTTCCATTTTCATTTCCATCTGCCACATTTGCACCACTACCTCCGTAGTCCACAGAGCACATCGCTACTGCATCCATGAACCCTAGGCCGCGCCACCGCGCTTTCCATTCTGCTCACGCGCATTCCTTCACCACCACCCAAGGCAGCCACCGCGCCGCCGTATGCGAATCAAAACCCTTGTGGTTATTAGATCCAAATCGCAAGGAGTAGAAACCGAGGAGATGGCCCAAGGACAGGTACCAGATCCATCCACATACTGGATGAAATCGTTGATGACGGAGGAGTGCATCCAGGTGCTCGTTGATCGGGGCCTCCTCAGGCCCAAGGCGCTGCTTGACTGGAAGGTGACTGCCGGACAAGAGTTCCCCACTGGGGACAAGATGGAGATGGTGGTCTTCGCATCATTCTTTGAATGTGGACTTGGGATCCCTTGCGGGGACTTCTTCCGTGGATTACTGCACTACTACAAGATCGAGCTGGTACACTTGAATCCCAACTCCATTCTCGATATTGCAGTTTTCATTCATCTGTGCGAGGCATACTTGGGCATTCCCCCGCATTTCAATCTGTGGAAGTATCTGTATAAACTGAAAGTTGTGTCGACCAAGGGGAAACCAAAAGTGATTGGGGGATGTGGGTTTTCACTGTGACCGAAGAGAGTGAAGGAGTACTTCGACCTCCAGTTGAAGGAATCCAACAAGGGCTGACACAAGGAATGGTTCATGGTCGCCAATCAAAAGCCGAGCTCCCGCTGCGTATCAGATATGCGCTAGTTACCATGCCTGAGTGGTCGAACCAGCCGACCTCGGAGGAGCAGGTGCAGGTGAAGCAGCTACTGGAGAAGATCCCCGACTTGAAGGCATGTGGACTCACAGCCAGGGCTGTAAGTATCAATTTCTATCGGAGATTGATACAGCCGAACAAGAATAGGGTCCATCCGGCATATGAATATACAGGGCCACTGGATCCGACCTGGGAGATTCAGCGAAAGGTGACCAAGGAAGAAGTCGCCAATCGGGTAAGCGAGTTTTTTAGTGGTATCATCAAGAACAAGAGTTGCCCCAAAGCATATTCCCTCAAGAGGCTGGCCGACCCAGTATGATTTTAACTGCATTTATTTGGCATCCCCATTTTGCTGTTGTGTTGTCTCTCAATATTCTTGTTGCTTGACCACAACGACGAATTTGAGTTCTTTTGCCCGGCGCCACTTCCTGAAGGGGCCGAGCAACAGCGACCCAAAGTCCGCCCGACCACCGAGTCTGACTAGCCGTCTGCCAGCCTTGATTGGGAGTCAGACTCCTCCATTAGGTCGGACGAAGACATGCCAAAAGAGGTCGGCCGGGGCGAGGGCTCTACGCTAGTTGGACGTTGAACACGGTGGGCCATGCATAAACTTCCCACCTCCAAATCGCAAAAGCCAAGTGGCAAGAGGAAGAAGATGGCCGGCAAAAGGGAGAATGCTGGCCCGAGCACGGCCTCTGTGGCTAGTTCGGCCAGCGAAGCGGACAAGGAGTTAGACACGCCGAGCCTAGCCGCCAAAAACAAAAAGTTCGAGCTCCTTGAGACGACCGCAGCCGACGCGGAGCGGGTCAAGGAGACATTGAAGGCAAAGATCCGCGGGGGGTCTAATGGGGATGTGTCGACGCCACCACCGCCCTTGCGCCCCAAGTTCCGAGTGAAGCAGAGCACCATGTAAGTGCGGTCTGGTTATGTTATCTGTCTTGTGGCTCTTTTATTGCTTGTCTTGCTTAAATTGCTTCTCGCACTGACGATGCAGGAATGCTGTGCTAGATGATGAATCTGGTACACAGCTGACAGGTTGCTTGCTCCATGCCAAAGGGGCGAGCGGCCGCACCGTTGAACAATCGCCATCTCTAGAGGCTAGAAGGGATCAGGATAGCCGCGCTGGAGGAGGAGCTGTACCGGCCCCACACCGCAGCAAGGAGTAGCCGGGGACATTGCAGCTTCAAGCGAAGTTGTTGCGGACACTGCTGTGGTCAGCTTCAGGGCCGAGCAGTTGTCTGGTGAGGGAGCCAGAGCCGAGCCTCACCCGGAAGAATTGCTCTGGGATGATCCGCTGCCGTAGAGGTCCGCCAGGGATGCTGAAGATGATCCTGATACCATGGACTTCTCCGGGATTAACCTTACTGGGGACGCGGCACAGGACAAGAATGATCTTGCCAAGCTGCGGCAGTCATCCTCAGAGGTTTCCAAGTTGTTATTTGTAAGTATGCCGACCATCTCGGAGAACCTATATCTTAATTCCCGTTTTTTTGCAGTGCTCTAATTTTTAGACTATAAAAAGGGTCTGGCCACTTGTGCTCATAAGAGGGCAGATGCGATCCAACGAGCTGGGCAATATCACCTGAAGGTAGAGCAACTTGAGGCCGATCTCAAGAAGGCCAAAGAGGACGCCGTGCAGAAAGACCTGGATCATGCTTTGCAGCAACAGATTCTTGCTGCACACTTGAAAGGTACGTTGTGCTGACCTGTCAACTCAGTTCTATCCTTGAAGTCTTGGTGTTGATGTATACTTGTTCGAATGAGCACACCTCAAAGAATACGAGGATTCAAATGCTCATCTCCAGCAAGAGCACGACGTGGCAGTTCACCGTGAGTATGCTGTGTCGCAAAAGTTGGCTTACGAGGCTAGCTTGTGCAAAGATATTGAGCACTGCTTAGAAGCTACAATGCAAAGTCTTCAGCATGACCAATTGGTGATTGTAAGGCTAGAGGTAGAGCTGGAGGATCTGTGCAGGGCGGCCGGCTATGTGATGGACATGATCCAACCGGAGATTGACCCGACCGCGCCAATGCCATTAATCGATTGTCTCAAAGCCGTGCCTGGTTGGCTAAAGGAGCTGTTGAAGGACACTGCGGTGGACTGCGTCAAAAATGTTTTGGCAGTGTTGAAGACACACTTCCCGCGACCGATTTCAGTGTGGAGAAATTTCCAGAACTGGCCGACCAGTTTAATGATGTAGCAAAAAACATTGTTATTGATCTGGACCTGTAAAATGAAACTTGCAGTGTATCAAACTATGTGATAAGACATGTGATGTAATTGACTTAACGTATGTGGGAAGAAAGGGGCTCCATCCCTACCTTGGTGTATACGACAGGGCAACGTGTAGCTGAGGCTTGTAGCTGCTAAGCGCCTAACCTTGCCTGACCAGCGTCTTGCTGAGAGCGGATCTTGAGCTTGTAGGAGGGATGAATGCAAGGTTGTCTAGGTTTCGCGAGCTAGAATGCCAACCACATTATTTAGTCGTATTGCCTTGAGAGAGGGGGAGCAGGATGCGAGACCCAGAGGTCGGTGCCCGGGGGAAGCCTCCGAGCTTGAGAGCGAGTGGTTTGTCAAATAGGTCGGACAGTCCTCGAGCGTCAAGAACAGCTCGGATAGAGGAACAGTAAGGCAGTAGGTACGCAAAGAACCTCAGAGGTTTTATTCATTTAATAAAAGAGGGAAAATAGAATACATAGCTTTTAAGTCCTAAGGGTAGAAGCGCCGCAGGTGCTCGATGTTCCACGGATTGGGGACACCTGAGCCATCCGCCCATTGGAGTCGATAGGTGCCTTGCTGGATGACTTCTTTGATGATGAAGGGGGCCTTCCAGGGAGCAGCCAGCTTGTGCATGTCCTTGGTGGACTGGATTTGACGAAGCACCAAATCGCCGATGTTGAATGAGCGTTCTCTAACGTTTCGATCATGGTAGCACCGTATCTGTTGCTCGTGGCATGCATGCTGGATGAGAGCTGCCACTCGATGCTCCTCGAGGCTGTCGATGTCAACCCGCCGACTTGTTTCTACCTCGCCTTCCTCAAAGTACTAGATGTGTGGGGCGCCAAAGGCTACGTCGGATGGCAGGACGACCTCTGAGCCATACACCATGAAGAAAGGGGTGTAGCCGGTAGCCCGGCTTTTCTGGGTCCGTAGGCCCCGATGACATGGGGTAGCTCGCATAGCCACTTGGTGGCGTACTTGGACACGTCGTCGAAGATGCAAGACTTGAGGGTCTGCAGGACCATCCCATTCACATGTTTGACTTGTCCGCTGCAGCGCGGGTGCGCTACTGAGGAGTAGTACACATCGATGAGGTTGTCATGGCAAAAGTCCTAGAACTCAAAGCCTGTGAACTGCTTGCCAAGGTTAGTGATGATTCTGTTTGGAACTCCAAAGCGGTGTGTGATTTCCTTCATGAACTGCATGGCTTTAGCCGACTCGATGCTGGTGACAGCCTTGACCTCAATACACTTGGTGAATTTGTCAAAAGCCAGATGTGAGTGTAGCCGCCCAGAGCGGTCTTGAAGGGTCCAACCATATCCAGCCCCCAGCATGCGAAGGGCCATGATGATGGGATGGTGCATAGGGCTTGGGCTAGTAGGTGTTGTTGCTTGAAGAAGAACTGACATCCTTTGCACCTTTGGATGAGCTCCTTTGCATCGGCTACCGCTGTTGGCCAATAGAAGCTAGAGCAAAACACTTTGCCGACCAAAGTTCCTGAAGCAGCGTGGTTCCCGTATGTGCCTGAATGGATCTCGTGAAGGAGGTCAATGCCCTCACTGCGCAGAATGCACTTCATCAAGATGCCTCTGGATGCAGCCTTTCTATAGAGTTCCTTTCCGATGACGACGTAGTTTGCACTGCATCGAGCTAGTTTTTTGTGTTCTATCTTGTCCTCTGGCACCATCTGGTCAGTGATCAAGGCTATGAATGGAGCACACCAGCCTTCTTCTGCCTCAATCCTCATAACATCAGTAGGAGCTAGGTCGGCCGGAGCCTCAGCACTATCGTTGACTTGGTCCGGGTCCAGAATCTTGATGGAAGGTTTCCGGAGATCTTGTACAAAGACGCCGACTGGGACTTGTGCACGCTTGGTGCTGAGCTTGGACATGACATTGGCGGCGACATTGTGTTCCCTAGGGACATGATGGAACTCGAGACCATCAAAGTGGGCCTCAAGTTTGCGGATTTCCATGCAGTAAGCATCCATGGTCTCCTTGGTGCAGTCCCAGTTCTTGTTGACCTGCTCGATGATGACCTTGAAGTCGCCGTACGCAAGGATGCGCTTGATCCTGAGGGAAACGGCAATGCAGAGGCCGTGGATGAGAGTCTCCTACTCGGCGCCATTGTTGGTGGCCTTGTAGTGGATCTGGAGAATGTAGTTGAGTTGCTCCCCTTTGGAGGATATGAAGAGGACCCCCACACTGGCTCCTTCAAGGGTGAGGGCACCGTTAAAGTACATTGTCTAGTGTTCCGACCTCTCCAGGGAGGGCGGCTTCTGGATCTCTATCCACTTGGCCATGAAGTTAGCTAGGATCTGCAACTTGATCGCATGACGTGGGCAGAAATTGAGGTCGAACTCGCTGAGCTCTACAGACCACTTGACAACTTGGCTGTTGACATCCCTATTGTGGAGATTTTGCCGATTGGGTACGAGGATACCACGTGGATCTTGTGCACCTGAAAATAATGGCACTGCTTTCTGGACGAGATCAGAACTGCGTAGAACAATTTTAGAACTTGTGGGTAGTGAATCTTGGAGTCGCTGAGGACCTCGCTAACGTAGTACACCGGTCGTTGCACCATGTGTGCATGGCCGGGCTCTTCACGTTCCACAACTAGCACGATGCTAACAACGTGCATCGTTGCAGAGATGTAGAGGTGTAGCCTTTCTTGGTTGGCCAGGGCTGTCATGATGGGAGGAGTGGTAAGGAAGGCTTTGAGCTCTTCGAGTGCCTTGCCAGCCTCGTCATCCAACTCGAACTTCTCTGCTTTTTTGAGCAGCTTGAAGAAGGGCAGACCCTTTTCACCGAGTTTGCTGATGAAGCGGTTAAGGGCCGCCATCATGCCAGTAAGCTTCATGACGTCTTTCTTGTTAGCTGGTTTCACCATGTTATCGATTACGTCAACCTTGATGGGGTTCGCTTCGATGCCGCGCTGGCTGACTATGAAGCCCAGGAGCTTTCCAGATGGGACACCGAAGACACATTTGCTCGGATTAAGTTTCCAGTGGTAGGCTTGGAGGCTGTTGAAGGTTTTTGTGAGGTCAGCTATGAAGCTCTCCTCATCCTTAGCCTTGACAACCACATCGTCAACGTAGACCTCGATGTTCTTGTGTAGCTGTGTCACGAGGCAACCCTGGATTGCCTTTTGGTAGGTGGTGTTGGCATTTTTTAACCCAAAGGTCATGGTGTTGTAGCAGTAGATGCCAAAGGGCATTATGAACGTCGTCTTTTCTTGGTCGGTAGGATTGAGGGCGATCTGGTGATAGCTTGAGTAACAGTCAAGGAAGCACAACAGAGTGCTCCCAGCCGTAGAGTCTACGACATAGTTGATACGCGGAAGAGGGAAGCGATCCTTAGGGAAGTGCTTGTTGAGGTCAATGTAATCGATACACATTTTTCATTCACCGGTTTTCTTACTTACAAGGACTGGATTTGCTAACCAGTCGGGGTGCTTGCATTCACGGATGAATCTAGCAACTAAGAGCTTATTGAGTTCTACCCTAATGGCCTCCTTGTGATCTTGGGTGGAACGGCGAAGCTTTTGCTTGACTGGTCTTGCTGTCTTGCTCAAGTCCAAGCAGTGCTCAGCCAACTCCCGTGGAAGACCGGGCATATCGGATGGCTTCCATGTGAATATGTTCGAGTTTTACCTATTTGGTGGAGAGGTCGGACCCTATGAGGACCGTCTTGGAGGGGTCTTCCAGGCCAAGGCAAATCTTCTTGACCTTGGGGTCGGGCTGCAGTGCTGTGAACGTTGGCTCTATCTCTGGGATCGTGAGCTGGGTCTGGTCCACCTTCTGGGCCTCGACGAGCATGGCGGTGGTCTTGGTCGAGTACTCCAGGGCTTTAGCGAGCTGCACCGCCTCCATGTCGCACTTGTACGATGTCTCGACGTCGCCGTACATGGAGAGGACACTATTTGGAGCCGGCATCTTTAGGACGAGGTAGGGGTGATGCGAAATCGCCATAAACCTTGCTAGCATGTGCCTACCAAAGATGGCATGATAGAAGTCTTGAAGTTCACCACCTCAAAGGTGAGGTGCTCCGTACGGTAGTTGTCAGGTGTGCCAAAGGTGACTGGCAAAACAACTCGGCCAATAGGATAGGATCCTTTTCCTGGCACGATGCTGAAGAAGGGGTCTTCACAGGGCTAGATCCACTCAAAATTGAAGTCCATGCACTTTAGGGTTTTGGTGAAGATGATGTTGAGCCCGCTGCTGTCATCAATCAGTACTTTGGGGAGGAGGGCCCGGTCTATGGTCGGGCAGACCACCAGCAGGTAGGACTCGAGATCTGGAATGTGTACCCAGTGATCTTCCCTGAAGAAGATTATGGGCATCTCTGACCAGTGCAGATACTAGATTGGCCGTATTGAGACAAAGTGCACCTCTCACTAGTGCAGCTTGTGCTAGCGATTGCTGCAGAAAGCCTTAGGGCCGCCCATGATGATGTTGACCTCACGGTTCGGCCGCTGGAACTCCCCATTCTGGTCGGCGCCGGGCCGGTGGGCATCTGGGTTTGGCTGGTCGTGACGCTCCTCTCCGTGTTGGTCATTGCGATCGTCATGGTCATCGCAGTCATCATGGCAGCAGTCGCGATCATCACGATCATCACGGCGGTGGTCGCGGTCGTCGTGACAACGGTTGTCGCGGTCGTCACGGTCATCGCAACGATGGTAGTCGTCCCTGCGGTAGTTGTTGCGGCGAGGTCGCTTGTACTCCACCGGGGTGCCGTGCTCTTTCTTGAGGACTGTGTAGTCCTGAAGATTGTGACGTGCGTCCTTGTGGTAGGGGCTCGGAGCGTTCAGCGTGTCATCAAACTCTTTCCAGAGGAAGGTGGTCGGCCCAGCAGGGTTGGCTTCAGCAATGAGGACCTCGGAGGCCCTTTTTTGAAGTTGAAAGGACTCCGATCGTGCTTGGTGCTCCTCGTAGGTCAGCGCTTCATGGTCGTCATTCTGGCGATGCTTGCCGCCCTGGAACTATACTTGTGCCGCCTCCTCCATGTCGCACTGAACGTTGACAAGCTGCATCATCTGCCCGACCGTCTTGGGGGCAGTCTCATACAGCTTGCAAAACATGTTGCGGTTCATCAAGCCCGAGTGGAAGTACCAGATGATGTCGCGGTCCTCGACGCCAGCCAGCTTGGTAGGTAGCCTGGTAGTTAGCCTGGTAGGTAGCCTATTGTGGGACTTGAAGAAGCGGTTCATGTACTCTCGAAGAGTTTTGTTCTTCCGCTGGCGGACTTGCCCAAGGTTCTTCGTGTTCCCAGGTCGGATGTAGGTAGCCTGGTAGTTTTGGGTGAAAGCCCTAGCGAGCTGACCCTAGCTGTCAATGCTGCTCGGCGGGAGGTTCTCTAACCATTAGCCATAGGAGAGGGGCAGGACCCATCACCACCGGGAAGTAGGTAGCCATCTGGTCGTAGGTGCCATTGGCAGCTTTCACCGCGGTGATGTACGTCTTGAGCCATATGGTGGGGTCGGAGTGGCCATCATACTTTTTGTTGATAGCCGGCTTGAACGAGGCTAGCCACTCAACAGTCCTAAGGCGGGGAGTGAAGGCGGCGAAGCCATCAATCGTCGTGTTGTTGTCATCCTCAAGGTTGTATACGACGGCTGGTGCCCTGGGGCATCCACCGTTGTTGCGCCTGGGCGGGACGTAGGCATCTTCAAGGACGTCATACATGCGGTCGTAGTTGGCGCGGCGACGCATCTCATCTTCTTGTCATCGACGGTCATCCCGTTCCACGTCGCGGTTGTGTCCAGGAGCGCCGTAGTCGCGGTCGTACTCGATGTAGCGGCGGATCTCGACCTCTTCCCGCTCATGGTGGTGGTTGTTGAGGTTGGCGCGTAGGTCATGATGGTCGCGTAACTCCTCACGGTGGTCATGTTGCCAACCTTGTTTGCTGTGGTTCTCACCATCACCTCTCCTGCCACCGTGGCGGTTGTCGTGGTTGTCGGGTTGATGGGCTTTGTTGGCCGGTGGGTTGGCGAGCTGCTCCACCTCTTCTTCACGGATAGGCTCCAGCCGACCTCCGGTGCGATTACCGTGATTGCCTCGGTGGTGTCCCGATCTGCTGTGCCCGGATCGGCTTTGAGAATGCCAGGTAGCTGTGGACCAGGAGTATGCTGACCGGCTGTGGGCCTGCTCTTCGATCTGGGCGTTGGCGATGCGAATATGTACTCAGATCCGCCGGAGTGGCTCCGAGTCTGGAAGGTTTTCCAGGTCAGCGAAGGCAGCCCCCAGGTTAGCCTGGGGTGTGGTGAATATGTTGTGGCCAGCTTCCTCGAGGTTGGCTTGTAGATTGCGGCGCGTGGAGGGCGCCTGCGTCTGCCCCTGGCACCGTCCTGGTCGGCGTTGTCACCGTCGTTGGCACGCGATGGGTTGGCGTTGACGACAGGCGGAGGTCGGCGCTAGTCATCTGCTGCCTCAACTCCCATGTTAGTAGCAGGTTGCTGGCGTTGATGGGCATCAGCTTGCTCCCGTGGGCGCCGTACGGCATAGTCCTGATTCTTGGCGTTACAACCTGCTTCATGAGAAGAGGTTTCGCCATCCTTGGGCGGATCGTTAGTAGAGACCACATAGGATTCACGATCTGGTGTGGAGGAGTTGCTCTCGTCGTCGCTTCCATAGGAGTTCGAAGTCAGGATGATGTGGGGGACCTGGAACTCACCACAGTCCGAAAACTGGGCGGGTGCAAGTGGGTCTCCAGATTGGATCTGAAGGCATTGCGTGAGTTTTGCAGAAAACACGGTAGCCAAGTTCCTTAGACCAAAGGGGGCAAGGGAAGGATCCTGCGCTGACCTTGTTGAGCTTAGCGCTACCTCGGAGAGATCGATGCACTCAGCGATGGTGTTGCTGATGTGATCTAGCCCCGTGATTAGGTCGAAAGGCGTGGGTGGGCAGGTTGCAACAAGGATTTTCGGAATCCTCTCGGAGAGAGAGAGAGAGAGAGAGAGAGAGAGAGAGATTGCCGACCTGCTAGGCAAGCGGCGTGATGATCCTCGGGTGAAGACCTTGCTCCGTCGAAGTAGATCCGACAGATGCTAAGCTAGCGGCGGATGCCGAGTCGGTGGAGGAGGTGGTGGAGTTAGAATCCACTAGCATATTCCCGAAGCGGAGCTGGATCGGGTTGGCGAGGAAGTCCTTCATGCTCTCGGGAAAGATGATGCCAGGGCGAGATGTCATCGAGCTCACTTGGGAGGATCTCACAATCACGCCTACCTGGCGCGCCAACTATCGGATTTAGTAGCCTGCCTATAGGTTACCCAAGTGGTTGATTTGTAGGTAGAGAGGATCGTGAGACCAAGAACTCGAAGGTGATCATGAGAACATGAGGGTTTAGACAGGTTCGGGCCTCCGGAGAGTAACACCCTACGTCCTGTATTCTGGTGATTTGTATTGCTTTGCGCTAGTGCGTGGAATAGTTGATGTGTTCGGATTGGATGCCCTCGAGAGGCGCCCTTGGCCGCTTTATATAGGCTGACGACCTAGGGTTACAAGTCGGTTTGAATCTAATCTAGTCGGTTGTTACATGAAAGGTAATCTAAGTCGGATTACAATACGTATTTCCGCAATATCCGGGCTGATTTGAATCGCCCGACCTCCTTGACTTGTGTTCCAAGTATCTTCATGTCCTTGGCCAGCACGCTCTGGTGGGACAGGTCCACTTGTCGGGACCGACAAGTATGCTAGTCGGTGGGGACCCATGGGGTACCTATATCCCTCAGGTCTGTTTCGTTGGGAAATAACTAAGGAAAAGATGTCATCGAGATCCAGGTTCTCATATTTAATCAGCACAAGTAATGATTTTTGCAGGTTTGTTTTAAGACCGGTTAGCTCGCCGAAAAGTGTGGTCGCGGCCTTAAAAAGAAGAGGTTTCGGCGAGCTAACCATGGAAGAAATAACGCAATACTACAAAACTATGGAAGAAGAGCACAGGACAGCAGAAGAAGAGAGCCTTGCAAGTTCTGCATCACCGCATATATAATAGTAGTATCAAGCTCGATATCTCCAAGACCTTCGACTTGGTTCGTTGGGATTATCTACTGACCCTGCTTTAGCACTTAGCTTTTCCAACAAAGTGGAGAGATTGGGTGACAGCGATTCTCTCTACATCCTCTTCGCAAGTCCTACTAAATGGCATTCCGAGTCAACCGATCGCGCACGGCAGAGGGATCCGCTGTCCCCCTTGCTTTTTTATTCTGGCCATTGACCCACTACAACGCTTGCTACATATCGCAACGGCCAACGGAGGCAGGCATCCAAAGTAAAGTGGGAAGAAATCGCTTCAGGCTGCGTACTCCATGTACGACAGATGATGTGGCCATCTTCATCAAGCCAATCAAAGAAGAGAACGCACCAATAATTCTGATCAGGTATGCATCAAAGAATATGATGCCAACGAGCTTTCTGCCCTGATGTTGATAATGATGGTTGGTTCGACTACCATCGTGAGGATCCATGGAGCTGCGGCCTAACAGTCGGCACCTACGGCGCCACTGATGACACTAAGCACCAGGCCCAGAACCCATCGTCAACTTCCTGCAGTCCAGACGAGGCCATGCATGCCATCAGTCATAAAGAAGCAGTAGCCGGTGAAGGGGGATACAAACCCACGTTGATGACGAGGTCGACGACCTCGAATTCGACAAAGAGATTGTTGACTTGTTAGGAGAAGATATCACCGACGAGGAGGCCAAGATTTACCTGTGCCAAATGACTTTAGAACGTTCCCCAGCACAGTTTTGGGTCAGTCGCAATCTCGGTGACTATCAGGAGGCTGAGCCTGACGAGCTTGACGAGGTAAATAGAAGCCTCGCGCTGCATCGCATCAGAGCTCATGAGGTAGTGTTGTTGCATGCTACTACTTCACCACATATGTGTATATAATGCTACTTTTATCCATATATGTAACAACTATTGTATCTGATGCTCGTGGTTTATCGACGCGTGACTACATGTGTAGCTGTCCTAAGGGATTCTAATTGAGGACCTCGAGGACAACAGACTCAAGCAAGAGTACCCTCCTGAAATATTTGCGGAAAGGCAATACTTTGTGAACTACGAGAAAGATTTTGATTGGATTTTCCATCCTGAACACGGCAAACTTACATTATTTATGTGTCCCAAGCTACAACAGGTATTTATGTGTCCGTGTATTGATTTAGGCCTCACATTTATGTAGGGATTTTAACTTCAGTGTTAAGTTTCTAATTTGATAGATAAATTTCAGTTTAAGATCCATGATGTTATGAGCAATTTTGTTTGTTGTATACCATGTTTTCAGATTTCCATATTTAAGTTGTTCATGTTCCTTACTGTTATTGTTCACGGCTTACTATTTAATTGGGTTTTTCAGCGTCTTTACATTCATGCAGTTCTTCCATTATCATAGAGCTTACTCTTAGCATGTCGACAGAGCTCAGATGTATTTTTTTAATGGTTGTCACTTTAGATTTCATCTTAAGGCATCCCCATAACGATTGCTCTCCTGTTTTGACTCAGATTAATGCTATCTTTGCTCATTAAATTTAGCTTTCTTTAATTTGTCTGTCCTGGTGGGTTTTCCCCAACCATGATCATTCAATATATTTGTTAGCAGCTTCATGTCCAAACTCCTGAACTTAATTCTGTAGCCTATTGATGAAATTAATCATTTGCTTTCCTATTTCCCTATTTCTTTATGCAGCCTTCTGACTACAATAGTTGGGATGAGTACCGTAAAATATTTAGTGATTATGCCAGTGACAAGGAATATGTGGAGTACTATAAGGAAATGTCGAAGAAAATGAAGGTATGCGTCAACAAAACTAATTTCACGGAAAAATACCATAAGGTATATAATAATGCACTGTCAACTTTATGATACAGTGGCTCAAAGATTATATCGGCCATTTGCACTCAGAATCACGTAAGGTATGCAAGGCATGCTCATGGCCCCTTGGAAAGGCACTATGCAATGTAACCATGTACTAAGTGCTTCTCTGTTGTTTAGTGGAGGAAACTGTATAACAAGACTTTTATACAAGCACTGAAGATTGCAACAGGTTATCCGCATATATTTCCCTTTTTAGTGTGGACCGCATACAAGGTCAGAATCTTACCCTTCTTATTTTGGTATAGTCAACGTTGATGATGGTCGTATTTGACATTTACTTTGTACAGGAGTATATATGACGCTTCCGTACAGATAATGAATTACGTATTATCTTGCATGTCGTATATTTTGAGATTTGGAAGCGGTTTGCTAAGGAAAAGGTTAGCACGATTAACCTTTTCTGTGCACAGTGAAGTCACTGATTTCGTTTTCTCGTCTTATGTGTTAGATATATAAGCACTTTCAGTTTTAATTTAATTTAGAAATAAATCATGAATACGATGAACAGATAGCAGATTAAACTAGATATGTCTACGCAAGATCTAGACAAGTCTATCATTGCAAATAGAATCACACATTCTACCATACTATCCAGTGCTATCAGACTGCAACAGATCATAGTAGCTAGTATGGAAGACATAATTTGAGATAAGAGATCGTACGTTTCTTTCTTGATGAAGACCGGCTCCTGGACGACTACCGGGTACAGTAGGCGACGACGATCAGCAACCTGACATTGTTCGTGACGACGAGTGACGCCCGAGCGACGAAGAGGTAGACGAGCCGTGGTGAAGGAGTCGACGAAGAAATTGACGAAGCGGAGGAAGCGATCGAGTAGTCGCGCAGAGCGCTTCCCAAAAACCTTATTCGCCCTCTCCAGGTGCAGGATCGCTGAAGACGACGGTTCCGGAGACCTGCTCTCCCAATCGCCTGTGCACGCCGACAATCGGGATGGAGTAGACTATGGTGGCGGCGCAGCAGCGAGAGGAGGCAAAAACCCTAGCTCGAATAGATCTATTTTTGGTAGAGGCCGGTAGGTCGCATATATAGGAGAGCCCACGATTCTCACATCGCGATCGTGATCTAAACCGGTTAGGATTCCATATATCTCGCTGACTTAAAGACCAAGTAACCAAAAAATAAAACGGCAAAAGGAAGCCGCGCCCCCACAAGGTGAGGGGCCGTATTTCGGCGGACCATTCACGCAGGTGCCGCGCGCCCGCGCCCTTCGCCCCGCTCCGCCCCGCCCGACGAGGTGAGGCGAGGCGTGGTGAGCGAGCGCGCGCGTGTGGAGCTCTCCTTCTCTCCCCACACACATAGCTTGGAGGAGTGGAGACAACTTCCATATTTAAGTTGGTCATCCCTCCCCTCCACTAACAATGTAGGACTAAAGACTTGCACCACTCTACCTCTTGCCCACATGGGCCTTTGAGATTTATTTGAAATTCTGAAATTACTATGGGCTAGGCCCATTATTTCAACAATCCCCCACCAGATCTCAAATGCCCATCAGAGATTTTGCCTGTTTCTCACTGCTGTTTATATACTAGTGTTTCAGCGAGAACTATTAAGTTGAACTCTCGCCTAGAGCTTCAAGCTACATTCATCCACAACTTGAACAATGGACTAAGCCTTGAATTGCAAGTTTTGTGCGGACAAGTTTCACTCAAAGTCGGGACTAGTACCAGGCTGCCTGTAGCCTACCCCGCGGGTGGGGTATATAGGTCGTACCCCCTGGTCTCTTCATGAGCTTAATAGAGATCACCAAAGTCTCCCAGACTGCGACCTTACAACAGTCGGGCTCATATAGGTATATTTTTTCAAGATGTTCTGCAGGGCAACATCTTTGCTAATTAAAGCCAACAAAATATATTAAGGCAGTAGCCAGCTTGCCATGCAGTGGTTTGAGAGTGTTGCATCATTTCTCGAGTGGGTTAGTAGGATACTCTCATGCTATCCAATGGCTTGTTCTTCCCAGATCCTACTTCACAGGATCTCCGATCACATAGGTTGGGTTACCACCATGGTGTAGCTCATATGGGTCTCATACCCATTTCCTTTGATGCACTGTCTATCACATTACGTGACAGCCTCTTAGTGAACTGATCTGCCAAGTTCTTATCAGTTGAGATGTAATCCACTGATATTACTCCGGAGTTTCTCATTTTCCTAACAGATTTCAGACATCTCTTAACGTGTCTTGATAACTTCATATTGTCCTTAGAATTGTTCACTTTGACTATCACCGTTTGATTTGTCACAATTCATAAGTATTGCCGGCATAGGTTTCTCGACAATAGGCAAGTCCATCAAGAGTTCACGTAGCCAATCAGCCTCAACTGTGGCTGTATCTAATGCTGCAAGTTCTGCTTCCATGGTAGATCTCGTTAAGATACTCTGTTTGGATGACCTCCATGAAACAGCACCACCACCAAGAGTGAAGACGTATCCACTTGTGGCATACAGTTCATCAGCATCAGATATCCAATTTGAATCACTATAGCCTTCCAGTACCGCAGGATACCCGGAGTAGTGAATTCCGTAATCCATAGTACCAACTAAATAGTGCATGTGTGGCGGATCCACCTCGGATTAGCCAAATCGAGGCACGGTTAAGTCGCCTAACACGCGACACCAGCCTTAATCAGGCTAACTCGAGATGCCGTCGGATTTCATCCGATTTAACCACTTGAATAGGACCGAGTTAGCAAACTCACACGAAGGTGAGCGGTTTCAGAGAATACAGCAAGTCCACTAATTTAACCAACTTAACCATTTAGTTCGACCATAAAGCACACATCAGAGTTTTACAACGTTTAGAAGAAAACAACAGAAGGTGAACAAGCGGAAGCTAAACGCAGGGGTCGGACGTCCTTGGTGAGGCCTGCCAAGAAGTTAGTGATCCCTCTCCTCGCCGTCCGAGGAGGGATCCCACTCAACCGTCCAACCCGGAGGGAGTTGGGGCGGCCAAGTGCCAACAGAAGAAGGCTCGGGAGTAGCAACTTCACCTGAAAAGAAAAGCCACAACAAGGCTGAGCTACTAAGCTCAACAAGACTTAACCGACCGGGAGTAACTACTCCACCACTTCTAGACATGCAAGGCTCTTTGGCTGAGGGGTTTATTTGCCAAGAAGCACTAAGTAGATCCTGATTTTCAAAGTTTTAGCTCCGGTTCTAAGTTCATTATCCGGTCTAAGTTAGCAACTTACTCTAAGCAAACATAGAACCAACCAAAAGGTATATATATATCATCATCAAGACCATGTCATCATCAGATTCCTTTATTACTCAGTGTAGCATAGTGATCAAGCAGTCTCAAACTGTGAGAGGCAGACGAATTGATTCGAGTTCTTTAACCATGCATGGTGAACCTAACCTCACGACATCCGCGCACCACCGAGGGTCGCTTCCTGTGTCGGCCTTCCCCATCAATTCCCCAACCCGTGTCGGGCCCATTTCCTTTGGTGCAATGTTCCACAGACCCGGCCTCTGCCGTTCTGTGACCACACTTGCCACCACGTGCGGCCGCAGGGGAACTCCGTTCCAAGGATAATGGGGCGACCGCTCACGTCTAGGTTCAATCCGGTACTCGGTTTCCTCATCCCATAATAAGTATGAGGTTAGTACTTTCAAACACTTGATCACGAACACCACCACTATCGGGCCTTAACAAGTTCCATAGACAGACGGGGCGATTAGCTGTCCACCAAAGAGTTAACCAAAACCTTGCCCCGTCCATCGTCCTTATAGTTGTAACAGGAAGGAAAACAACCAACTCCTACAACTCGCGAGTGACAGGAGATCACTCGGCTTTTACCGCTTCCTATCTAAGCATAGCAAATACTCGGTCCAACAGCTAGTGTTCAGATCAGGGAACTAAGTCATGCAATCTACGGTTTCAAACAACTCCTATACGTAAATGCACAAACAAGATGCAGAAGGAATGCGCAAGTTTGGGAAACTGGGGTTCATGCTCCGGGGCTTGCCTTCAAACGAGGAGGAAGGGAAGGGGTCTTCTGCGGGGGCGGCTTCGGCTTCTGGAAGCGGGAGCTCTGCTGCAGCTTCGTCTTCGGGCGCCGGGTACAACTCGTAGACACCGTCGGCAAGATGCAACTCTACACGAAATGCAAGTGCAAGGGTTAGCACTTTAGACGGTTATTTCAACAGCAACACTTGCAAGTTTTTAGCCTAGAAAGTTGTAGCAAAGCTACGGATAAAGTGAGGAAGTTCACTTGAGTTGGAGAAGAACAAGGTAAAAGGGTCGGATGGGAAGAAGCTTATGATCTAACCCTTAGACTAGAGGAATAGATGTGCTGGGGGTCCTCAGACTTAACGCAGAGAAGTCTCCAATCTTTACACATATACCCACGGGTTAAGGAAAAAGATACAGCCGAGCCCTCGGGCGAGGCGGAGAAAGGTCGGCGAAATAGATAGGGTCTGGCGAGACGGAACAGGGGTCGGGCGGATAGAAGGGGTCAAACGAGGTGGAAAAAGGGTCGGCAGCTTACCTTCGTCTTACAGGTGAAGCTTGGGGTCGGAAAAGAGCAAACTTGGGCGGAAGGACTAAGGCTTGGACAGCGGCGAGGTCCGGCGGTGCTCCGACGGCGGCGGTGCTTCTTGTGGACCACAAGCAAGCTTTGCGCAGCGCGGAGGAGCAAGCGGCTGGGTGGATTGGAAGGGCGGGCGTGGAGCGGAGAGGAGAAGGGACTTAGGCGGTAGCGCTTTGAGCACGAACAGAGAGCAAGGCGGGAGGGCAGCGATGGCGAAGGGGACTCCGGCGGAGCTTTGGCATTCCCTTTTATAGCTGCGCGGAAGAGAGAAGGTTGGAGCGGCGCGAAGACCGGGAAGAAACGATCGAGTGCTCTGCCGGGGTAGAGATTGAGCAGCGGTGCGGCGGAGCAGGACTTCGGGGATGACACCGGCGGTCATTGGGCACCAGAGACGGGGCGGCGCAGGCGCGGTTTTGCTGGTGGTTCAGATTTGGTGGAGGCGGGCGTCGTCATGCGGTGGATCTGATGGAAGTGACCGGGGAAACAGCGCTAGAAGCGAGGGCGCACAGGTGAGAAGACAGGCGGGCTGTGGTCACGCGGGCGAGCGCGAAGCAATAGATTGTCGGGGCGCTGCTCTGACAAGGCGGGAAAGGGACTGTCGCGGCCGGGGTCTGGATTGGCGACGGAGGAATCGTCGCGTAGCGCAGTCCGGGCAGCGCGACTGTGGAGGAGCGGCGGAAAAGGCGGGAGGCATCGGGCTCCGCAGCCGGGGGTCCGGCGGGGTGATGATGGGCGCGGGCGGCAAGGTGCTGCAGAAAGGGTTGCAGAGGGCTTTCGCTACTATTGGGGAAGGGGGCGCGGATATCCAGCCGGTCGCGGCCGGCGACGGGGCGGAGCAGCGGGGGTCGGAAGAGTTGAGCCACGCGGCGGGGGAACACTGAAGCGGGCATGCTACTCGAGTGCGTCTGTCATGGGAGATCTGGGAAAAGATTTTGTGGGTCCACCGGTCAGGCTCGGTTGGTCCACTGCTCAGATTGAGAGAGAGGCGTTGTGGGAAGACTTAGAAGGATCCGGCGGGTGAGTTGGGGTCGGCGGGGTCGGAACGGGGAACCAGCTGAGAGGGGTCGGGTCTCAGGGGTCGGGACTAGACTGGAGGTTGAGCATTTCAACTCGGGGAGCTGAGGTGGGGGATTAGGGACTCGGATTAAGATTAACTCATGAGATTTGGGGTCGGTCGTCACAGCATGACTTGCTCAATATAACTCCCTCACCCCCACCATGGTGGTAGTACACACATCAGCCTCATTGACAGAAAAGCCTGCTGATATTCAGAATTACATCAGCCTCTCCCAGATCTTTCATGTCAAAATTTTAGCACAGAAATGACTTGACCTCTTTAATCACGTCAAGATTTGTACCAAAGATCGGTATGTCATCGACATACAAGCACAATATAACTCCCTCACCCCCACCATGGTGGTAGTACACACATCTATCAGCCTCATTGACAGAAAAGCCTGCTGATATGAGGGTAGTATCAAATTTCTCATGCCACTGCTTAGGTGCTTGTTTCAGGCCATACGAAGATTTCAGCAATTTACACACCTTGTTCTCTTGACCCTTTATTACAAACACATCAGGTTGATTCATATAAATTTCCTCATCCAACTCTCCATTAAAGAAAGCTGTCTTAACATCCATCTGATGGACGAGAAGACCATGTGTGGCAGCAAGGGAAAGTAATGCTCGAATACCGGTCAATCTCGCAACAGGTGAGTAAGTGTCGAAGAAATCTTCATCTTCTTTCTGGGTATGACCCTTAGCCACAAGTCGAGCCTTGTACTTATCAATAGTACCATCAGGCCTAAGCTTCTTTTTGAACACGCACTTGCAACCCACAGGTTTACAACCATACGGTCGATCAACAACCTCCCAAGTTCCATTAGAAAGAATAGAGTCCATCTCACTATGGATAGCTTCTTTCCAATCATCTGCATCTGGAGATGCAAATGCCTCTGAAATAGTCTTAGGAGTATTGTCTACGAGATAGACAGTGAAATCATCACCAAAGGACTTTGCAGTTCTTTGTCTCTTGCTCCTCTTAGGAGCTTCACTGTTAACCTCCTCATGAACTGGCTCAAGTGTTTGTTCAGCATGATCAGGAAGCACAATAGGTTCAGGAGTTGTCTCAGCAATCATATTAGAAGATAGTCTAGACATACTATGCAATTGTTTCATAGGAAATATATTCTCAAAGAAAGTAACATCACAAGACTCCATCAAGGTATTAACATGAACATCAGGCACCTCTGATTTAACCACTAAAAATCTATAGGCTATGCTATGATGAGCATAACCCAAAAAGACACAATCCACAGTTTTAGGTCCCAACTTACGTTTCTTGTTGATTAGCACACTAACTTTGGCCAAGCAACCCCAAGTGCGTAAGTATAAAAGTGATGGTTTTCTTCCAATCCATTCTTCATAGGGAGTTTTCTCCTTATTCTTCATGGGTACTTTATTCAGAACATGACATGAAGTCAATACAGCCTCCCCCACCATCCCTTAGATAATCCACTGGTGTCTAACATGGCGTTCACCAAGTCAATCAAAGTGCGATTCTTTCTTTCGGCAACCCCGTTTGATTGGGGCGAATAGGGAGGCGTCCTCTCATGTATAATACCATGTTCTTCACAGAACAAGTCGAAATCATTAGAGAAATACTCGCCACCACGATCAGACATAATTCTCTTGATCTTTTTCTCAAGTTGATTCTCAACTTCAGCCTTATAGATTTTAAAGTAGTTAAGAGCCTCATCTTTCATTTTCAATAAATATACATAGCAATATCTAGACGCATCATCTATCAAAGTCATGAAATATCTTTTTCCACCTTTGGTCAACACACCATTCATCTCGCATATATCAGAATGAATTAGTTCAAGTGGTGCCAAGTGTCTCTCCTCGGCCACCTTGTGAGGTTTTCGAGGTTGCTTAGATTGCACACAACTATGACACTTAGAACTTTTGACAATGGAAAAATTCGGAATTAAACACAGGCTGGAAAGTCGAGATATAGAACTAAAATTCAGATGACATAAATGTGAATGCCAAACACTAGCATCACTCTCATTAATACCATCACAAATATAGTTCACAGACTTATTGCAATAATCTGAAAGGGAAAAGCGGAACAAGCCTCCGCACTCATAGCCTTTACCAATAAATTGTCCACTCTTAGACACGACAATTTTATTAGACTCAAGCACTACCTTAAAACCATCCCTACACAAAAGGGAGCCACTAACTAGATTCTTCCTGATAGAAGGGACATGCTGCACGTTCTTCAGTTGCATGATCTTTCCCAAAGTAAACTTCAGATCTACCGTACCAACACAATGAACAGAAGCATGTGACCCATTCCCCATTAGGACAGAGGAATCCCGAGCGACCTGGTAAGATAAAAATAAGGAGGCATCAGCACACACATGAACATTAGCACCAGTATCAAGCCACCAAGTATTAGTAGACTGAAACACTGAAAAAACAGAAGGTAAATTACCATACCCACTATTTTCATCTCCAGCGCTGGTCACCCATTCTCACAGACTTCTACTGTGGAGGTTTTCTTCCTTTGCGGTTTGGGCACTTCTTTGCCCAATGGTCAGTAGAACCGCACACGAAGCATCCCTCGTTCTTCTTGTTCTTCTTCTTCTTGAAGGTAGTGGACTGCTTAGGCTTATTGTTCTTGCCCTTGCCCTTGCCACCATTGCCATTGTGATGTGATTGGTGCACCATATTGGCACTGGTCTGACCCTCAACAGCTTTAGATCGTCCATCTTTAGCCCGAGCTTTCTCCTCAACATCAAGAGACGCAATCAAGTCTGAAATAGAAATTTTTGTCCTCTTGTGTTTGAGAGAAGTGGCGAAATCCCTCCAGGATGGAGGTAACTTGGCAATAATACCCCCAGCCACAAACTTGTCGGACACGACAATCTTTAGCAGATCGAGTTCCTTCACCATGCACTGTAATTCATGAGCCTGAGCGACTACAAATTTTCCGTCAACTATCTTATAGTCATGATACTGCTCAATGATGTACAGTTCAGTGCCAGTATCTGAGCCACCGTAGTTGGCAGTCAGATCGTCTCACAACTCCTTTGCGATCGTGTGATGAAGGTACACATCCTACAGATGTTCTGCAAGTGCACCAATCACAGTGCCCAAGAAGATTGTGTTGGCTTCCGAATATTCTTTCTCCTTTTCAGGAGAGAGAACTCCTTCCGGCTTGCCATTGGACACCCAGAACACCTTCATGGCAGTAAGCCACAGCGTGACTTTCACCTGCCACCTCTTGAAGTGCACGCCAGCAAACGGTGCTGGCCTCAGTGCATCAAGAAATCCAGCCATAAAATTAAAGTGCCTACAATAAGGTTTTTGGATTGTTGGATATATAAGCACTTTTAGTTTTAATTTAATCCAGAAATAAATCATGAATACGATGAGCAGATAGCAGATTAAACTAGACATGTCTACACAAGATCTAGACAAGTCTATCATTGCAAATAGAATCACATATTCTACCATACTATCCAGTGCTATCAGACTGCAACAGATCATAATAGCTAGTATGGAAGACATAATTTGAGATAAGAGATTGTACGTTTCTTTCTTGATGAAGACCGGCTCCTGGACGACTACCGAGACAGCAGGCGACGACGATCAGCAGCCTGACGTTGTTCGTGACGACGAGTGACGCCTGAGCGACGAAGAGGTAGATGAGCCGTGGTGAAGGAGTCAACGAAGAACTTGACGAAGCGGAGGAAGCGATCGAGCAGTCGCGCAGAGCGCTTCCCAAAAATCTTATTCGCCCTCTTCCGGTGCAGGATCGCTTAAGACGACGATTCCGGAGACCTGCTCTCCCAATCGCCGGTGCACGCCGACAATCGGGATGGAGTAGACTACGGTGGCGGCGCAGCAGCGAGAGGAGTAGAGGCCGGTAGGTCGCATATATAGGAGAGCCCACGAGCTCTCCTTCTCTCCCCACACATATAGCTTGGAGGAGTGGAGACAACTTCCATATTTAAGTTGGTCATCCCTCCCCTCCACTAGCAATGTGGGACTAAAGACTTGCACCACTCCACCTCTTGCCCACATGAGCCTTTGAGATTTATTTGAAATTCTGAAATTACTATGGGCTAGGCCCATTATTTCAACATTATGCATGCCTTTAGTGTCTACCGATGAATATTTTTTTCAGAAGAGTTTTAGAGATGCTTTGAATGAAGTCCATGAGGAAATATTTCGTTTATACAGCGATAGGCTGTATGTAAAGGTAGGGCAAGAAAGTGGTGACAGTATAGAACATCAGGTAGGTTCATTACTTTATTTACAAGATGATTTTTTTTTTTGCAATTTTATCCACTCCTGTCTCTTGGTCATCGTAAACTAATCTATTTCATCTATTTCCCATATAGTTCAACACTAATATAGCGAGTACCCATGAGACGGTAAGTGATATTTATCCTTTTTTGTTGGGAATTTGTCATTCTCTACATCAAGGACTTGACATAATGTTTCTGTGGGGTTTAGGCTCTAGATGATGAAGTTCATGAGAAGATCAAGAAGGATATCAAAAATTTGGTAGTTCTTAAACTTCAGTTCTCTTTCAGTATATCTTTGAGCTAGAAATTAGTTTCTTCTGAAATGGAATTCAATTTTCCCTTTTCAGGTGCTGAAAACAGAAGGTTATGCTTATGTGCAGTATGCAGAACTGAAGATAACTATTGCAGAAAGAATTGGACTTGTCCCACCTGTGAGCTAGCCAACACATTGTTTCTTGTACCAGATGCTTATGCATCATCAAAATATCATCAAATATTCGCACCTGCATGAACTCTATTCAGCACTAGTGCTTGGCATTTCACCTACTACAGGAAATTGCCGTTTAATTCAAAGGAGGTTTCACAAATATTTTACAGCTCAAATATCAGGCAACTTGCTACTTTAGCAGCACTAAGGGTCTGTTTGCCGGGCTCTAGCCCCTGCCAAAATATGGCTGTGGCTCTTGTTCCTCCGGTAAATTAGTTTTTCCGGTGGAGTTGAAACTCGTTGAGAAAAACATTTGTAGCAATAATGTGGATAATTTTTTGGAACATTGAATGATTAGGAAGGGGGGAGAAGCCGTAAAAGTAACATTTTTGTATTTTACATTCTACAAAACAGCTTCCTTTTGGAGTGCTTCTTATGTCAATCCCTTTTTATTTTTACTGTTTGGCGAGGCTTAGTATAAGCTGCTGGAGAAGCCCTGCCAAACAGGTCCTAAGCTAGAGGCTTCATCTAAGGGGGTGTTTGGGAGGCATGGGCTAAATTTTAGCCCCTGTCACATCGGATGTTTGGACACTAATTAGGAGTATTAAACATAGACTAATTACAAAACTAATTGCACAACCCCTAGGCTAAATCGCGAGACGAATCTATTAAGCCTAATTAGTCCATGATTTGACAATGTGGTGCTACAGTAACCATTCACTAATGATGGATTAATTAGGCTTAATAGATTCGTCTCGCGATTTAGCCCAGGGGTTCTGCTATTAGTTTTATAATTAGCTCATGTTTAGTCATCCTAATTAGCATCCGAACATCCGATGTGATGGGGCTAAACTTTAGTCCTTGCTATCCAAACACCCCTAAGGGAGGAAATCGTTCCTCAAATTCCTACATCTAATATATCCTTCAAATTTGTGCCTGCCAGAGATAGTAAGCTACAGCCACCTAACAATTTGTGAGGAAAAGGGCTAAAGCTTGTCCTTTTAATTTGAACAGACCAGGCTACATAAGCCATAGCTTCAAGTGTGCATCATATTAGTGGAACAATAATGCGTTATGTTCCCTGAGATTACTCAACCTTCATAACACAGAAATTTGAGGTTACTCACTGTGACAAAATTATGCTGTGAGACCTTTAATTTTTCCTACCTATATAAACACTTGAACATCTTGCACACAAGAAAAGCTTCTCCAGCAGGACCAAGTCTCCAAACAGCCGGCGGCTTGATGACCTGCGCGTTAGTGCAGAATCATGCATCAAAGCGAGGTGGCTTGGCAACGGTGCAGACCAGGAATCGATCACATGCTTCTGACTTGTGCAGGCGTTGTCCGTGTTGATTTTTAATCTTTGGTTACCATTTATGGTACTGTGCTTTATTGAGTCTGTGGATCTCATGGCTTTATTAGTCCTATCGCTTGTAGCGGGAGATGCATTCCGTATCTGTACTCTTTCGATCAATTAATACAAAGGTGCGTGGTGAATGGTGATTCTCCTTATTTCATCTTGCTGTTTTTCCACTAATCCTGTGGATTTGTAGTAGAAGATTCGATTTTTGCTGCCATGCTGAAATTTGCATTCGAGTCAGATAAATCCCAGTACAAGTACACTTGTCACCAAAGAGTAGGAAAATTTTATAAAAAAAAAACAAGCAAAGTGACTAATTCTACTCTGTCTGTATTAGCTTCTGTACATCATGATGTGATGAATAAGAATAAACTCCAACAAAATCTTGGTTCGATAGAAACGAACAACACACTGCCCTTGTCATCTCCCTCTTGACAGGCTAGTGTCAAAGCTCCTCACAGACGCCGATGACGACGAGGAGTTGGCCATGACAAACGAGTCGAGCCCCTGGTTCTGCAGCAGCGCCAGCATGCTCATGCCCATGTGCGCCGGCGTCAGCTCCGGAAGCGGCGTGTCCCCGGCGAGGTACTGCATGACCTGTCTCATGCTCGGCCTCACACCGGCCAGCGGATGCGAGCACATCAACCCCACCCTCAACGCCAAGCTCACCTCGTCCACGTCGTAGCCTCCCTGAATCCTGGGGTCCACCGCCTCAGCCAGTGACTCGTTACGCCAGTGCTCGAGCACCCAGTCCACCAGCATGACCCTGTGGCCATCCGTGGAGTCCTCGACCGGTCTTCTCCCGGTTACAACCTCGAGGAGGAAGGCGCCGAAGGCGAAGACGTCGGTGAGAGGGGACGCCTTGCCGGTGAGCGCCAGCTCCGGCGCTATGTACCCGAAGGTGCCGGCGACGACCGTGGTGTGCAGCTCGGCGTCGTGGTTCTGCAGCCTCGCGAGCCCGAAGTCGCCAAGGCGGGCGTTCATCTCGCTGTCGAGGAGGATGTTGCTGGCCTTGACGTCGCGGTGGACGACGGCCTGCTCCCACTCCTCGTGGAGGTAGAGCAGGCCGGAGGCGACGCCCTTGATCACCTGGAACCTCTGGGCCCAGATCAGTGTAGGGCCAGGTTCGCCGCCGACGCCGTAGAGGTGCTTCTCGAGGCTGCCGTTGGCCATGTACTCGTAGGCGAGGAGGAGCTCGTCGTTGCGGCGGCAGTAGCCGAGCAGCTGCACGAGGTTGCGGTGCCGGAGACGGCCGACGGTGGCGACCTCGGCGACGAACTCCTTCATCCCCTGCTGCGATCCATGAGCTACCCGCTTCACGGCGACCTCCGTGCCGGAGGCGGCGAGCGTCCCCCTGTACACCGTCCCGAACCCTCCGGCGCCGAGCAGGTTCTTGCTCTTGAACCCGTCGGTGGCGTGGAACAGGTCCTTGTACGAGAGCCGGTGCGCTCCGAACTCGATCTCCCAGTCCTCGCGCAGCTCGACGTACCTGTACCGGCGCCGGACGAGGAGAAGAACGCAGGCGACCGTGGCGAGGGTGAGCCCGCCGGCGACTACAGGAAGAGCAATTACTAAGGCCTTCGATGGAGATTCGGAGCTCCGTTGAGGTAGCTTGGGCAGCCTGGACATGTCGATGGCCGGAGCCGGCTCGCCCACGGCGAAGCTCCAGCCGAGCACGTAGTGGCGGCTGGTCAGCGTACCCGTGGACGACGAGAAGCCGACGTACGCTTCCTCTCCGATTACCGTCGAGAGGTTGACCTCCGTCGAAACCAGCGGCTTCCTCGGCTTCCCTGTCCTGATCGGAGCCAGCCTCACGTCGACCCGGCCGGCGTCGCTGTCGTAGTCCACCCATGCCTGCATGGCCTCGCCGCTGATCAGGGTTAGGCTCGTGAACTCGCCGGTCCTGTCGTCGTAGTAGCCGGCGCTGGCGGCGGCAGCGGACACGAGAGTGTCGACGTCGACGCCGACGTGGTTGTTGTCCTTGTCGTGGAACTCAGTGCTCATGACGGTGTCGAGCTCCACGGCGAAGAATTTGGTGCCGTTGAGGAAGCCCAGGTACGAGGTGGCCATCCCGGAGGAGAGGTCCTTGGTCGGAGAGACCACGAGCGCGAGGCCGTGGCCGGCGCCCACGCCCGGGGCTGCCGGCGGCACGATGCCGAAGACGAAGGTGGCCGAGAAGGACCGGATCGCCGCCGCTGCCTTCTTCTTCTTATCACTGCCACCGTCGTCCGGCTCGCGGAGGCGCAGCGGCGTCGGGTGGAACGCGTGGCCTTTGCTATGCGCCGTGCCGTTGGTCAGCTCGAGCAGGCCGGTCGGCGTGACCTTGGCCGTGCCATCAAGGGTCAGGTGGGTCAGGTTGGAGCCGCCAGCAGCGAAGCCGGAGTAGACGAACTCGTCGTCGTCACCGCCGCTGCCGCCGGAGACAGCGACGGCTGCGAGGTGGATACCGTAGAAGAAGAGGAGAGGGAACACGCGCTTGGCTTCAAGCATGTCCGAGTGTGATCAGAATACAGATAACTGCTTTGGCTTGCGGGCTTGAATTCAGAGCGGCTGATGTGTGTGTATCAAGCTACCGGCAAGGTTGCAGTCTTGCTCAGCAATTGCTAGCTAACGGTATTCAATGAGTGATGGGATTTATCATCAGAAAAGAATCTCTAGGTGTGAGTTAATGAGTGATGGGAACGCGGAATCGGTAGTCTCCATAGATCGATCTTGGCCCTTGTTTACTTCGCGAATTTGGGAGGTGCTAAATTACTGTAGCAACATTGTAGCGTTTCGTTTGTATTTGTGAATTGTTGTCCAAATATTGACTAATTAGGCTCAAAAGATTCGTCTCGCAAAGTACAACAAAACTGTGCAAATAGTTTTTGATTTCGTCTACATTTAGTACTCCATGCATGTACCGCAAGTTTGATGTGATAGGGAATCTTCTTTTTGCATAGTGTCAAAGTTGGGAGTTTGGAGGTAAGAGAACAAGGGCTTGGACCCGGTATAGTACAGAGGCTGCTTTCGGAATTCAGGTTGTAGAACGAACTGGCCGACCTGCTGATGAAGTGTTGATATAGGAACTTGTGGAGAAAATGGAGCCAATTGATCGAGACCTCGCACAGGAATCAATTCAATGCCATCCGTAAAGGTGATCGTTCATCCATTTTCAGATGTTCGACAAGGCTGGTTCAGAAGAAAGTCAGCAAAAGAAACTCTGCACGCTGCATTTTCACAAATAAATGAAGGCGTGCATATCCATAAGGCTAGCAAAATAGCAATCGTTGCAAGTTGAAACCGCCTCCTGAGGTGCCAATCAGATTGACACACTAAAAAAATTAGGAAAAAAAATGATGTCATATTCTTTGATGTTGTGACGCCCTTAAGATCTGTGCGTGAAACTTAAAATGGTTAGAAAAAACTAAAAAGATATGTTTAGGGGATACTCCATTTTGAGTTTTTCTTCATTATCTGAGTTGTTCAGAGAATATACTTACCACGTGTATCATTAAGACAGAATGGGCGAGTTCGATAGAACAACAACCATTTTCTCTCACCCAAACCATCATGGAGGTCGCAAGGGTTTGGGCCCTGGCAGGTTTCAAGGACCTTGACTCCGGCCCTGGCATTCTAGTCTACGTTAGTGGTTGTTTCTTTTTTTTTTCCTCTTTCTTTTTATTTCTTTATCTGGGTTGTTTTTTTTCAACTTCATTTGTTCAATTCTCCCAGTTTGAAGCAGAGTTTTTTCTCTTGCATTTGATTTGTCATTAAACATACAAGAATTGTTGGTTTTAACATACCACAGAATTAGGGCTTGAAATTTACAGGTACATTTATCTTTTTTTTTGTGGTTTTCATATCACGATTCACAAACGGTGATTGCACATGATACTGAAAAAAAAATCAAGATGATGGCAAACTATTTGTTAGAAGAATAACATACTGAAAGAAAAGCCAAGATGAACAAGAATGAAAGGGCCAAACTATCTTAAATGTTGGTCAATCAGGACTTCTGAATATCTACATTGACCTAGCATATGGTACATTTATCTTCTACCGATGTACTAGACAGAAATTAGTGGTCAAAATTTATAGAATCAGACAACAGCTATATCTGAGACACTAGCTTTTCCTAAGGCCCTGTTTGGGTCCCTTCATTTTGAAGGAATTGGAATCTATTTAATGGAGTAGGCTAATTTATGTTGGAATGTGGCATTCCACAACTTTCCAAAGTTTAGATATAAGCCTATCTTAAATTCATGGGGTGGGAGATGGAAATTGATTCTATAGATTATGGTTATTAGAATGGAATTCAATTCTTATAGCACGCTCTTAGACTCGCTTCTCTATAGTAGAAGTGCAGCATATAAGTATCTCTCCCATATCACCAACTATAATATACAACTATATTCCACATACAATTATATTAGCTTAATTAATTTGTGTCTAAATTATGATTATTAGGATGGAATTCAATTCCAATGATCCAAACGGGGCCTAAGAGTTTATAAGATAACTACAACCACTCAAAACAACAATAACAAAAAAAAATCTACTTTCCAAAATTTCAACAGACCATAGTACCAAAGCCAGCTCTCCAGCTGGTACACTTAAAGAACCTTCCCTGGGACTGGGAGGCGTCATCTTTCACAATCCACACCCCGGGGCCCGGTCACGGATATTTAAGGCTCGACGAAGAGTCCCTGACAAGCTAAGCTGTTGTGTGTGAAGCTTGGAAATTTCCTTTGGAACGTACCTGACATAGTTTTCACTCAAGTCTTTCAACAAAACCTTGCAGTCACCAATTCATTAGGGCCTTGTTTAGTTAGTCAAATTGGGAGATGCAAAATTACTGTGCCAGCACTGTAGTACACTGTAGCGTTTCGTTTGTATTTATGAATTATTGTTCAAATGTTGACTAATTAGGCTCAAAAGATTCGTCTCGCAAAGTACAACAAAACTGTGCAATTAGTTTTTAATTTCGTCTACATTTAGTACTCCATGCATGTACCGCAAGTTTGATGTGATGGGGAATCTTCTTTTTGCATAGTGTCAAAGTTGGAAGTTGGGAGGTAACTAAACATGGCCTAGATCCTCATCCTCGTTGAAGGTCCACAAGAATCTTCAATGAACCTGCGTTTATTTTGAGACTGAATTGGACCAGTCAGCCATAATTTAGTCAGATGTCACGCAGGTCTTACTCTTGACTTCCAGTTCTTCGAAAATTTTGCTTTCATTTCGAGTTCAGGAAACCTTGATAGTTCCTCAACTGGACTAGATCAACGTAATATGGGTTGCGCACAAGAACTGCTCTGGAGCAAACAATATGCATACCAAGATGAGGTAAAGGATTGTCGATATAGATATCGCATAACGTTATTAATACACAAACGAGTATCGTCATGGTCCCTGCTATATCTCCTACTTACATCGCAGCTAGTCTCACTTTCACTAACCAAAAAATAACATTAAAACCAAGTGGGGGCGACACTAAGATTAATCATGCTGATTCATGGGTGCTCTCATGTACAAATATGGATGGCCCTGGGTTGCAGCTGCTTCGATGAATACGGCAGTAGGCATGGACCAGGATCCCGCAACAGAAACCTTGCCATGGCATGTATTCATCTAAACTGCTGTTGAATTCGGGGGCGTGATGCCACGTTCCAAGTAATATGCCTTCTCCGCATCAGCCAACCTTGTTTGAAATATTCCCCATTCTTTTCTGCAGCGTGCTCTTACCTGTGGTGCATATCCAAGTTAAACAGTAAGAACGAATCCTTATGCATAGATAATAGATGCTATTCAGCCCCAAAATTCATGCATCCGTAAATGATGTCTTACCCCTTCCCATGGTGCTCTTCCATTATCTGACTTGCCCTGGTTCCCAAGTGAAGGAACTGCTTGATGAACAATCCATTGAGCATCAACAACTCCAATTTTCTCATGAGCTGGCTGTTTAAATAAAAATTAAAATAAAAGAGTCCCAGCTCAGTAACATGTGCATAGCTCCAAATAGCATGTAAAGTGGAAGGCACATTAATTCAGGCATCATGTAGATGTTGATGATGCTATCCCAAGAACATGGGGAGCATGAACTGCATGGCTAATCCTTGGAATTTAAAAGAAACTGAGGTAAAGTATTATGCATGATGGCAGGGAATACCTCCACACATTTCCTAAGAGCAAAGTCAAGACCCCATCCATGGACCAAGTCATTCTGCATAAAACATTGTGTTAGCATACCACTTTAGACAAACTAATGACTTATACTGTAATGTCACTTCACCTGAATCATATGCCACACACAGCGCCATGCATTTCTGGAGAACACTGTCGCCATAATTTCAACAAATCTGCACGTAAAATTGAACGTGAAGGAATAAGGATGATAGTTGGACAATGAAAATTAAATACACAACAAATGTTTGCTCCTACGCTGCACATGGTGGGAGATGTGGATCAGTGCACCAGCCTGGTCTCTCCTCAGTTACTCTGTGTAAGGAAAAACATTACTAAGAAAAGTGACCTATCATTACGGATTTGAAACAAAATATTGAATCCGCAGCTCACTTGTGAACTTCTTGGTCACCACGACGCTTAGTCATTTGCCATGTTAGTCCTCTATCAGGTTGCAAACCAGGCTGAGAGATTTCCAACCCATGCTTTCTCACAAGCTCAATGTACCTGGAAATTAGCATAGATATGATCTTAATCAAAACGAACACCAGAAGATCAGAAAGAAACAAGAATATAAATATATGATGCTTACTTCTCTGCATTAAAATGCTCAACACCTAGATCCTCATCCCAGATGAAAATGTAATCATATCTGGCAACAATGTCGGGATGCAAAAATCGCTTTGCATACCACCTTAAATAAACAAGACAAGCACATCATCAAAATGTTGCAATCAAACATACCATTGAGAAGGACATGCAAAAGCACTGGGGTATTTTAGCAATAACGTACCATTTAGTCTGCTTCATGACACTAACATGGATGGCTCTTTTAGACCACTCAAACTCATCCCATTCAGTAGTCCGACCATCATAATGGAACAACATAATGGTGAATTTATCTGAAAACTATACAAGAAAACTATGAGTTCAGAAGAAATGACAACATGCTCATTTCAAATAAAAGTGACTACAACTTCATTCAGATGCATGATCTAGTATACACCAGTTTTAGGGTAGAAAAATGTGATCCACCGAGTTTAAGCAGGTAAGCTGTCAGTCTGTCAATTACCTTTTTTACCGCTGCATCAATATTTGCCTTTTGCCCAATCCCAACAGTAAAAGTAACAAGATACCTCGGCTCGCTAGTAAGGTCCTGATGAATAAACATATTTTAGGAATGTAAATCATTTGAAAGAGGTGAAGAAAACCTCCAACCGCAGGAAGCAATGAACAGTTACAACAGTAGCAACCACCAACCTCACTAGGATCACCCCATAATCTTCGAGGATAAAGATCTGATTCAGACACAACAATGCCTGGTGGAAGTCTTTCAGCACCTTTTGGGTTTGTAGGAACATAGATCTGCACACAGAATTGTGCAATCCTTTTAAGAAAATTGGAAAGTAAGAGCAGAAACCATATTATTAGGCCAAATATGTCAGATGTAGGACTGAATGTCAACAATCAGTTGCAGGTTGTATTGAGGTCCAAAATTGAGCCACCAACTTCCATTGAAGGCAATTGCTAATCTACCTTCAACTTCAACAAAGACAAAACACCCTACATTTACAGCCTTGGCATACTTGTGGAGCTTAAGTTTTTAAATATATATGAGAAATATAGTAGCAATATAAGTATACAACAGAACAAACAGGTGTGGGCTACAAAATAACAAAATAGAAGACCTAACTGAAGCAATGCCAATAAAACCCGTACAGCGTATGACCATACCGAAAAAATATTTAGTTCTAGTGTGTCGAAGTACCTTGGGAATTTCATCAGAGTTCGAATCAGAGTTGTTCTTTTTACGATTATTTGCAGATGCCCATGCATGGTTCAACAATGTTTGAGTTGTGATGCCAGAGTTCCTATCTTCAATGTAGGAGATGATACTCGAAGGGAAGTGAAGCTGCAAGGCAGTCAATTCAGAATATATTTCTTCTAAACAAAGTGAATGAGAGAATAATACAAGAGAGGCAAGTGGACCACTTTACCTTGGTTATGTTGACTGTAGGGAAGGAGATCCCAAACAAGTAGCCCAGCATGACACCTACAACTGCTGAAAATATGAGCCGCATGCCCTCATTTGACCTTGGCATGCTGCTGCTGACAAACATTGAGCACGGAAAGTTGCTTGACATTAGACATACTCGTAGTTAAATCTACAGGTTAAACAAGTACTCAAAAGGAAGTTTGTAGATGTTGTACTGAACATACCTACGGCCAATGCCATTAGGAGGCTTTGCCATATGAGCTCTCCTTTTGGTGGGAGCACGAACTTATTTGCTGGCTAGTACAAGTAGTAATGAGGAAATTTGCGCACTGCAGCTGCTGACCCAAAAGGAGAAAAAAGAAGAACAAATCAGGGTGTCTTGATTAGAACATGGTGATCTGAACATTGCAAGATTGCAAAGAAGTAATTATCAAGCAGGTTGTTTCCCCAGACAGAACAATCAAGCAGGCTATGATGCGCAAAAGCAAACATTTTCTTTTGTCATTGTCAGTCATTAAGCGGGTGATCTCAAAACGCGGGGACTAACTAAGCGACTTGGTCCAAGAATAGACCGCGTTAAGACTTGAGACGACCGGGACGGAATCTCGCAGCAAAGATTTGAATTTGAATCCGGCCGCGAGGAAAGATTTGGATTTGCACGCGCCTAGAAGGATTACGGAACGGCAGAATCAACTCAATCTTACCAATCAGACCAAGAAATCCGCCGGGAAGCGGCTGGATCTCCGCTCCTCTCTCCGCCGCAGAAGGTCGGCAGGGGCTGACCGAAGAGGACCAGGACGGCTGCCCGCGTCGGGCGGCGGCAAGGAAGACGGCGCCAAGGCTTCAAGCTGGGGAGGCGGCCCACGGCGAGACGGCGCGGCGGAGGCGGACGGTGAGGCGGCGGCGGCGGCGCGCTTGACGCGGGCGATGCGAGTCTTGCGACGGGGGTGGGTCGACTAGAGGAGGACTAGTAGTTTGCTACAGCGAGGACGGAGGAGATGGGCAGTAATGGGAATTGGGGGATTGTTGTTGGGCTGGGCAGCGCTGTCCCACACATGGCAAGCAATCATTCACAAATCACCAGCAAGAGCCCAGCTGAGCTAATCCCTGCTTACCAAGATGCTTTTCCGCGACTTATTCTATGCCTTGGGTCACTGCCGACTGGGCCCCGCAGTGCCGTCTCTCCTCGCTGTCCCTGTGTCCGCGTCCTGTGCTGTGTGGATTTTTCCAAGATGCGTGTTCTCGAGCCCATTGCATTGACCAGGAATTTATACGATCACATCAGGAAAAGATTAGGTATTTATGCTTGTTCAGGAAAATAATATACCCATGTCTAATGTTAAGGATAATAACATGAATGCGAGATTTTTAAATTGTGTGATTTTAAAAATCTGATCAATCGAGCTACTTGTGAAGAGGGAGCGAATGCTGATTCACAACCCAGTAAGAGAGTGACAATCCCATCTTTTAGCCTAGCCAGAGGTGCATTACAATATGCGCAATAATACCATATCAACAGATTTATTTGGATTATCAAAAATTCTTCTAAGACATGTCAACTTTGCATCAATATCTATCTAAATCTTATATCCAATCTAGTGAGAAAGTGTGGGACCAAAATTTCTCAAATTCAACCTTTCTCTGGTTTCCTGGTGGAAACCGGTCTGACCAGTTCCCCTGAGCAGTCTGACCGGTTGACCCCGGGAGTTACCATTTTTACCCCTCTGGAATTTTAACTGCAAAAGCTTATTCTCCCATACCCTTTCACCACCAACACCTTCTCCTTTCACCCGTGCCCTCTCTCCCGAGCACCCCTACACCGACCTCTCTCTCCCCTTGGCGATTTGAAGTTTCAACCAAGGATTAGCTCGCCCCTTTGAAGGATTCAAGTCTCCTAAGGCGGCCAAACCAGTCCCCAACCGGTTGTTTGGAGTCCTCTTGAGTTCTTCTCAAAGGTATTCAAATCTTGTTCTTTCCTGATCTATCAACTCCATGAATAGATTTGAAATTCCATTGGTGAATCATCTCCTGGCAACCCTTAGAAGCTATTGCTAGAGTATCATTCAATTTCGTTGGTTACATTGTTGGGATTCACATTTTAGCGCTGGATTGCCTGGACCGGTCTGCACAGTCAACCCCTAAATCGTGCTTTTCTGGTGTATATACAACTTATCAGCATAGGAATGCCTCAAGAACCTAAATTTCCATATATTAATTGATCTGGCTACTAGGATTGGTGTCTAGAACCATTGATTCATTTCTGGGTATAATCGGTCTGACCAGTTTGGCCCAGAAATACCCCAATTGTTCTAGTTCATGATTTTTCATCTCTTTATCCATCCAATCTTTATCTTGGTGTGTCTTATGCACTCTTTGTCATATATTTGTGACCTAGGATCAGCAGCTATGCCTAAGAGACCTCATGCCGAAAGAATCAACAAGAGAAGAGAAAAGGAGCCAGTTGTCGAAGGAAGCAGTTCTAGCAAACCTACCAAGGTTTATAGCAGATCCTTGAGACCGAGAGGACAGAAAAGGGCTCTTGTTGATGATGATGTTGAAGAAGTTGAGGAAAGTGATAGAGAAACAAGCAGCAATGATAGTGAGGAAAAGGAACACATTGTCAAGCACCGCAATGACAGGGAGCCAGCTAGCAGTGATGAAGGAGATGGTGATGGTGATGGGAATGATGATGATGATGGAGAGGATGATGATGATGAGGGAAGCGATGATGAGGATGTGGGTGACATAGCTATGCCCACTATTCGTAGGCCAACAAATCCAATTCATAGAGGACCTACGAATTATTTTAGGGATGGGATGACCGAGACAGTGAAGTGGTTGAGAAGAGAGGATCCATACAGTGGTCCTAAGAGCGCTCAAGAATACAGATTTTGGACTACTTTTTAGCAGGATTTTTGTACCACTTTCATTCTGAAGAAGTCATCTTTGGAATGCCACAAAATCCTCCTCCTTATTTTGGTGGCCCAAGTGGAAATGATGGAGATGGTATGCCCCATGTTGATCCTACAAATGACTAGAAGGTGCACAAGAAGCCCCCTAGGATCCTTTGTGGTGATGGATGACAAAGAGGGAGAAGAAGTGAAGATTAAAGCTTCTATATAGTGTCTGTCTGGCAAAACTGGAAGTTCCAGTTTCTGGCTGTTGGATGCAACAGGCCCTTGTAATAAATTCTATCTTAGCTCTTGTGACTTGAGAATTTATGTAATGTGCGCTACTATGTGTGTTGAATTCATTTAACTTTGTAAGACTCTATTGTATGTTAGTGTGAATTAATTTGGATGGTGTTTGCTTTGGTCTATGCTGTCAAGCAGAAACCAAAAGTTCCGATTTCCAAAACCGAAGGTTCCAGTTTTGGTCCTAGCAGACAACACCATCTTCTCTCATTTTATTTGTTTGGTGAATTATTTGTTGCATGCATCACATGTTATTTATTCACAAACTGGTTTTGCACCCCATGGATGCTGAGATTTAGAGGGAGCTCCACGTTTGCCTTGAAAATGTGCAAAATGGCATTTTTAGGCCATAAATGTTGAATTCCATCCAATGCACATATTGAGGGGGAGGTCTGTCCAAATCTAAACTTTTAAAAGCTTTATTATTATATCTTTTGTAAGTTTTAATCAAGGTTGTCATCAATCACAAAAAAGGGAGAGATTGAAAAAGCATCTAGTTTGATAGAGTCGGAGTGCCCGATCTTTCGGTGAGTGGAGATAAATTCGACTTGGTGGAAGTAGACCCTCACGATCCGACTACGACGAGCTAACCCGAAGTGCCAATGCAATCGCTGAACCAACTCCCTATGGTTACCAACCTTGCCAGTGCAAAATCAGCCTGATCACGAAGATCGATTCTTGTCCGCAATCGAAGAACGAACAAGAAAAAGAGGCGAGCAATCTAAATATCACTCGAAGGTGGAGTTCTGAATCACATAAGGACAGCGCGTATTTGCGCATGTTCGAGAGTAGCTAAAGCTAGATGTAAAACAAAACTCAAGTCGTAAACAAAAGGGACTCCGACTAAATAAAGGGGGTGCAGCCCCTTGAGTCCGGAGGAGGCGCCACGGCAGGAGGGGGGCGCGACCAGGGGGAGGGCCGCGGCTCCCAACCCTAGGTGCCCCACCTGGGCTGCCCTGTTGGGCCATCTTCTTATTTCGCTGGGCCTTCGTTCCTTAACAGCATGATGAAGTTTAATTCTCTCGCACGGGCCCGAGTGATTGGCCCAACTGGATGATCAACTGGAGACGCCTGAGGTGGAGGGGCAACTGGAGGCGCCTGAGGTGCTGCTGGTGTAGATTTACTCGTGGTGTCCTCATCATCCTCCCCTTCTTGAACTGAAGTCGTCCTCGACGGTAACTCCTCATCTTCGCCCGCATACGGTTTCAAATCTGCAACATTAAAACTCGTGGAAACACCAAACTCCGTAGGTAGGTCAAGGATATAAGCATTATCATTAATCTTGGTTAGCACTTTAAAAGGACCAGCAGCACGTGGCATCAATTTAGAACGACGTAAAGTAGGAAAACGATCCTTTCTCAAATGCAACCAAACCAGATCACCCGGTTCAAAAGTAACATGTTTTCTCCCTTTACTACCCGCAACCTGATATTTAGCATTAGCAGCAGCAATGTTTTGTTGAGTTTGCTCATGCAAGCTAATCATTTGATCAACATGTGCAGCGGCATCTATGTGTGGGGCGTCCTCGGCATCAAGCGCAAACAAATCAATAGGCGCCCAAGGAATATAACCATAAACAACCTGAAAGGGACACATCTTTGTAGAAGAATGCGTTGCATGATTATAAGCAAACTCAACATGAGGCAAGCAATCTTCCCAACGTTTCAAGTGTTTATCTAAAACAGCCCTAAGCATGGTGGACAAGGTTCGATTAACCACCTCAGTTTGTCCATCAATCTGAGGGTGACAAGTGGTGCTAAACAGCAATTTAGTTCCCATTTTATTCCACAGTGATCTCCAAACATGACTGAGAAACTTAGCATCACGATCAGAGACTATTGTATTTGGAATACCATGCAAACGAATAATCTCGCGAAAGAACAATTCAGCAACATTGCTAGCATCATCAATCTTATGACAAGGTATAAAATGAGCCATTTTGGAAAAACGATCAACAACCACAAAAATATTGTCCCTCCCCTTCTTAGTTCTAGGCAATCCCAAAACAAAGTCCATAGAAATATCAAGCCAAGGGGCAGTAGGAACAGGCAAAGGCATGTACAAACCATGGTTGTTCAATCGTGACTTAGCTTTCTGGCAAGTAGTGCAGCGTGCAACAAGGCGCTCAACATCAACGCGCATCCGGGGCCAAAAGAAGTGGGCAGCCAGCACTTCATGCGTCTTGTAGACGCTAAAGTGCCCCATGAGACCGCCTCCATGCGCTTCCTGTAACAACAAACGACGAACCGAGCTAGCTGGAACACACAGCTTGTTAGCGAGAAACAGGAACCTGTCCTGTATGTGAAATTTGCCCCATGGTTTGCCATGAATACAATGGGTGAAAGCATCTTTAAAATCAGCATCGTCCACATATTGATCCTTCACAGTTTGCAAGCCAAAGATTTTAAAATCTAACTGTGATAGCATGGTATAGCGACGAGACAAAGCATCAGCAATGACATTTTCCTTCCCGCTCTTGTGTTTAATAATGTAAGGGAAAGACTCAATGAATTCTACCCATTTAGCATGATGACAGTTCAGGTTTGTTTGGGTACGAATATGTTTTAAAGCCTCATGATCAGAATGAATTATAAACTCGCGATGCCAAAGGTAGTGCTGCCAAGTATGCAAAGTACGCACTAAAGCATAAAGCTCCTTATCATAAGTAGAATAATTCAAGCTAGCACCACTTAATTTCTCGCTAAAGTAAGCAACCGGTTTTCCTTCTTGTAACAAAACAGCACCTAGCCCAATACCGCTAGCATCGCATTCAAGCTCAAACACTTTAGTAAAATCAGGCAACTGCAAGAGAGGAGCATTGGTTAACTTATCTTTCAAGGTGCTGAACGCAACCTCTTGCGAATCACTCCAAGCAAAGGGAACATCCTTCTTTGTAAGCTCATGTAGAGGTGCTGCAATGGAGCTAAAATCACGAACAAACCGGTGGTAGAAACCTGCAAGGCTAAGAAAGCTTCGAATTTGTGTGACCGTCATCCGTGTAGGCCATGCCCGAATGGCATCGATCTTGCTGCTATCCACCTCAATGCCCTGTGGAGTAACAACATAGCCAAGAAACGAGACATGTTGTGTGCAAAACATGCATTTTTCGAGGTTAGCAAATAGATGGGCCGCACGCAACGCATCAAAAATAGCACGCAAATGATCTAAATGCTCTTCCATAGACTTGCTGTAAATGAGAATATCATCAAAATAGACAACTACAAACAATCCTATGAAGGGCCTCAGAACTTCATTCATCAAACGCATAAATGTGCTGGGAGCATTTGTCAAACCAAACGGCATAACCAACCATTCATATAACCCAAATTTCATTTTAAAAGCCATTTTCCATTCATCACCTAATTTCATGCGAATCTGATGGTAGCCACTACGCAAATCAATCTTAGTGAAAATAATGGCACCACTAAGCTCATCTAGCATATCATCAAGGCGTGGTATAAGGTATCGGTAGCGAATGGTAATGTTATTAATAGCACGACAGTCTACACACATACGCCATGAGCCATCTTTCTTTGGAACAAGTAACACGAGAACGGAGCAAGGGCTAAGAGACTCACGAATATAACCCTTGTCAAGCAACGCCTGTACCTGGCGCTGGATTTCCTTCGTCTCATCCGGATTTGTACGGTACGGTGCGCGGTTCGAAAGCTGTGCGCCAGGAATGAGGTCGATTTGGTGCTCAATGCCACAAAGTGGTGGGAGTCCCGGTGGCAAATCTTTTGGAAAGACATCAGCGTACTCCTGCAAAATGTTAGCAACCGCAGGGGGAATATCCAAAGATGGTGCATCATCAAGTGAAACGAGCACACTAGAGCATATAAGGGCATAGCATGGCAAAGGAGCATCACGTAATTCATCAAAATCAGCACGTGTAGCAAGCAAAACAGGAGCATTCAACTTGATTTCTGAATTAACAGAGGTTGATGGTTCAAGTTGTTTAGCAGTTTTAGCAGCTCTAGGAAGATCATCTTTAAGAATTTGTTCAGGTGTCATTGGATGTATAATTATTTTCTGACCCTTAAACATGAAAGAATAGTGATTTGAACGACCATGATGCAAGCTATCAGTATCATATTGCCAAGGTCGCCCAAGTAACAGAGAGCATGCTTCCATGGGAATAACATCACAATCGACAAAATCAGAATAAACACCTATGGAGAAAGGAACACGGACTGATCGAGTAATTCTAATTTTCTCACCATCATTAAGCCATTGAATGTGATATGGATTTGGATGCTTACGAGTGGGTAAGGACAACTTTTCAACCAGCATGGTACTCGCCAAATTGTTGCAGCTGCCGCTGTCGATGATGATGCGAATCGACCGCTCCTGCACAACACCCTTGGTATGGAAAAGAGTGTGTCGCTGATTCTTCTCGGACGGAGCGACCTGTGTACTAAGAACACGCTGCACAACAAGACTTTCATACCTATCGGCGTCGCCCGGGTTGACATGGACCTCCATAGCTGCATGGTCAGTGGCAAGCATTGCATGTTGAGTATCTTCAGAATCACTAGCGGAAGAGTACTCACCATCGTCACGAAGAAGCAAAGTGCGCTTGTTCGGACAGTCCCGAAACACGTGGCCAAATCCTTTGCAACGATGACACTGAATATCCCATGTACGGCCTGTGGGAGGGGCGGCGCCTGTGGAAGGGGCAGCGCTTGCAGGTTTGGCCGTTCTCTCGCGCGGTGTAGTGGTGGGCGCGGGTGGCGCAGGGAGAGCGGGTGCGGAGTTGGATGTTGAGCTTCTTCCTGCAAAAGAGTTAGAATCTGTCTTCGAGTGGCGTCCCTGCACTTCACGTTCAGCTTTGCAAGCATATTCAAATAATGTTGTCATATCTGTGTAGTCCTTAGAATCAAGTATATCCTGAATTTCGCGGTTCAAACCACCATGAAAACGTGCCATAGCAGCGTCATTTTCCTCCAATAACCCACAACGAATCATGCCTATTTGTAATTCCTGGAAATATTCCTCAACAGATTTGGAACCTTGCTGAAAACGTTGCATTTTATTAAGCAAATCTCGGGCATAATAAGAAGGCACAAATCTGTGGCGCATAGCAGCTTTTAATTGATCCCAAGTGGTTGGAATGGTATTGGGATGTTTGTGTTTATATTCACGCCACCAAATTAAAGCAAAATCAGTAAATTCACTAATAGCAGCTTTAACTTGAGAATTAGCACGAATATCATGGCATGAAAATTTCTGTTCAACTTCTAATTCCCAATCAAGATATGCAGCAGGATCATATTTGCCATTAAAAGGTGGAATTTTAAATTTAATCTTGGAAAAGGAATCATTACCGGGACGGCGTGACACGCGGTGAGCACGGCCTCGGCGGTCGCCATCATCCTGGTCCGAGTCACCACCATAACCCTGCAGCAACTCAGCGACTGTTGTGTGCGATGCATTGAGTCGTGCCACAACTGTGTCGAGTGTGGACTTAGCGGCCATCTGTGCAAGGTCTAGCTGATCGCACCGCTCGGTCGTCGAGGAGATCGTCGAGTCCAGCCGTTCATGAATCGTCTGAATGTCCGTGACAAGCCCGTCAACTTGTGCCCATATGCCCTGCAGCTAGTTAGCCCCCGCATCGACATCATCTGCCATGGTTAGCGCAAAGACAAGAACAAAACCGACGACAAAACAGGGGTGTAACGGCTCACAAGGCACTCACACTAGTGCTGTTATCAAATTCTTATCCGTTCTTACCACGCACACAGGGGCAAACTGCAACCAACCGGTGGAACTCGCGAAAGATTGGAGGAGCGATTGCCAGGAGAAACAGAATATGCTCGTCGTAGAACTATGTGGAGTTCTGGGAAGGCTGCACTCAATGGAAGGATTAGCACAATCAAACAATAATGCAAAGTTGAATTATAGTGCCAAACACGTAACAAAAGTTGCTGGTAACAAGTGAAACCGGAAGGAATAGAGGCAAAGAAACGGCCAAGGTGGGGAGGGCGCACCTCTATTGTTTTGCTGTTTTGATTCTTTTTTTTTCAGGGTGCCCCAAAACTGAGAAATAGGGGTAAAATGACTCGGAAACAGCAAGGCACCACACACACTTTTACTCTCTCTTTCTCTCTCTCAAGAGTAGGATGGTGCGCGCGGCGTACCCGCGTGATCGGATCAGTGTCCTTCTCCCGTGCGGACTGGACTCTTTCTTTCTTTCTTTTTTTTTGATTGTTGTCTTTCCTTTTTTTTGACTTGCCAAACACCAAGGCAGGGAGGAGAAGGCGATCATTGGAATACGGCACGGCTGCCTCGCGATTCGGGAAAGGGCGGCGACGTGCTAGGGTTCAAGACAACGGAAGGGAAAAACAAAAGATGAGAAAAACACAAAGTAACCAGCAACAATTGATTCGGAAAGCACACAAATTCAACAATGCAAATTATTGAAAGAAGGTGCAAGGCTCAAAAAGGGTTGCTGGGACAAAGATCTAACCTGAAAAGAAATTTTTGTTTGGTTTTTGTGGACTGTAGGAAAGGGAAAAACACTCGATAAACTCACCGATCAACCTTGAAAACTGATACCACTTGATAGATTTGGAGTGCCCGATCTTTCGGTGAGTGGAGATAAATTCGACTTGGTGGAAGTAGACCCTCACGATCCGACTACGACGAGCGAACCCGAAGCGCCAATGCAATCGCTGAACCAACTCCCTATGGTTACCAACCTTGCCAGTGCAAAATCAGCCTGATCACGAAGATCGATTCCTGTCCGCAATCGAAGAACGAACAAGAAAAAGAGGCGAGCAATCTAAATATCACTCGAAGGTGGAGTTCTGAATCACACAAGGACAGCGCGTATTTGCGCGTGTTCGAGAGTAGCTAAAGCTAGATGTAAAACAAAACTCAAGTCGTAAACAAAAGGGACTCCGACTAAATAAAGGGGGCGCAGCCCCTGGAGTCCGGAGGAGGCGCCACGGCAGGAGGGGGGCGCGCGCGACCAGGGGAAGGGCCGCGGCTCCCAACCCTAGGCGTCCCACCTGGGCTGCCCTGTTGGGCCATCTTCTTATTCCGCTGGGCCTTCGTTCCTTAACAGCATGATGAAGTTTAATTCTCTCGCACGGGCCCGAGTGATTGGCCCAACTGGATGATCAACTGTAGGCACCTGAGGTGGAGGGGCAACTGGAGGCGCCTGAGGTGCTGCTGGTGTAGATGTACTCGTGGTGTCCTCATCATAGTCCCCTACTGGGTTTTTGTGTGTTGAATGACAACTAGATTAAAGGTCTAATGAACTTGTTAAGCATGTGAGTAGGTGTAAAGTTATAGATGAATAATCTTTTTGACGAAGATTGTGTTAATGGCTCATATGGTGAAAATAACAAGTGTGACACATGACATTGTTCATCTAAATATGAAAGCAAGCAATGGTGGATGAAATGAGTTAAGGCTTGGATAAGTAGCTTTATATTTCAAGATCGCTTGAAATGAAGATAAATGTCAATGGAAACAATATGGTGTGATCCCATGATACTAATGCATGATATATGACAAGCAAATTAAGGTAAAGCTAGAGGCATGATGTCATTGGGATATTCTTCGATTTCTAAATAAAGTGAGAAGCTTGTTAGCAACAAATGGGATATAAAAGTCAAAAGAAGATATGATCTCAAATGGGTTTCATTCTTAATGTCAAAACAAAGCTAGACTCAATATGACAGCAATTGGATGAAGAAATCAAGCAAGAGGTTAGCAACGAGGTACTAAGCGAGGTTTGGTCAAGTGGTGGCTTGAGCCATGAGCTTTGCTAGAGTGAAGTGGCTAGTGCATGGGCGATTTCAAAGTATCAAGTCAAGCCTTATAAAGTATAGCAACAGGATGCATCAAATGTTTATTGAGTTATATGAAGGGGTATTGGATTTAGTAGCCCGGCAGTCCATCAGGGGGTTACCCAAGTGGTTGATTTGTAGGTGAGGACGGTTGGAAACCAAGAACTTGAAGGTGATCGCGAGAACACAAAGGGGACACGAGGGTTTTAGATAGGTTCGGGCCTCCGGAGAGTAATACCCTACGTCCTGTATTTTGGTGGATTATATTGCTCAATGTTTGGATACCCCCGGGAGGCTCCCTTGGCCGCCTTATATAGGCTGACGACCTAGGGTTACAAGTCGGTTTGAATCTAATCTAGTCGGTTGTTACATGGAAGGTAATCTGAGTCGGATTACAACAAGTATCCCACAATATCCCGGTAGATTTGAACTGTCTTGTTGCCTTGATGTGTACTCCAAGTATCTTCATATCCTCGGTTCGCACGCCCTGGTCGGGTGGGCCCACTTGTCAGGTCTGGCCAGTATCTTGGTCGATAGAGACCATAGGGTACCCAGATCCCTCAAGCCCCCGAGCGATGTGTAGGCAAACAAGAACTTGAGGTCATCACAACGAGGCTTGAAATGAAGTCGGCTGACGCTACGAGGCGTCATGGTGATGGAGAGGCTGCGCAGTGCTCAAAAGAGAAGAAAACCTGAGCGAACATAGAGCCAACGTGCAAAGTGAAGACAAGTACCGAGTTGATGGATGCTGGCATCCAGCAGGTCAAAGCGAAGGTTCCAGAGGGCGTCACAAGACACACTCCGTAGGAGTAGCCCCCGAGCATTGAAGCAATTAGTATAATCGGTCCAATGGTCAAAAAAGAAGGAAAAATTCATCCCAGAAGAAAATCCTAGTGCCCGATCACAAGGATAGGTGAAGCCACGGAGGCCCACCAACCAGAAGTAGATGCCCAACCCCCGAGTACGACACTGATGGAGCCACAGAGGCACACCAAACAGAAATATGCACCCAGCCCCCGAGTACGAGGGCTAGCGAAGCCATGGAGGCACGCCGAGTTGTGTCTCGCCCCGAGCCAAAGGGGTCAGCCGGGTGATAGGAGGTACGCCGAGTCATCTGCAGCACTCAGCCCCCGATCCTGGGAGCCGGATGAGTCACGGAAGCACATCGAGTCACCTCCCACCCCGAGCCAGAGAGGTTGGCCGGGCGATGGGAGTCATGCCGAGTTGTCTGCAATGCCCAGCCCCCGAGCCTGGGAGCCGGACAAGTCGAGGAAGCACGTCCAGTCACCTCCCACCCCGAGCCAGAGAGGTTGGTCGAGCGATGGGAGGCACGCCGAGTCGTCTACGGCGCCCAGCCCCCGAGCCTGGGAGCCGGACGAGTCACGGAAGCACGTCAAATCGCCTCCCAGCTCGAGCTAGAGAGGTCGACCCGGCGACGAAGGCACGCCGAGTCATTTGCAGCGCCCAGCCCCCGAGCCTAAGAGCCGGACGAGCCGTAGAAGTACACCGAGTCACCTCCCGCCCTGAGCCAAAGAGGTCACGTCGAGTCACCTCCTGCCCGGAGCCAGAGAGGTCAGCCGGGCGATGGGAGGCACGCCGAGTAGTTTTTAAGCTGTAAATGAACAATACAAACATTAAGTAGCATAGTGTAGATCATTTAATAATTGAACAACTGTGAAGTTTAATTTACTGTAGAAGCAAATTCTTGCACGTCCTGCTCTTGTAGGTCATGTAATTTCCCTAGGTAGTTAGCCTGTTATGTTTAAGCACCTAGTCCTGCTGCTCACGAAGAGGACAGCTTATCTCAGGCTATAGCATTGGGGCTGACCCGATGCTCGCATATAGGAGACGCGCAGGATGAGTCAAGGTTTCACGAATTAAGGCGTGTGCTACCCGAGTATTGTAGCAATAATTAAGAGAAGAAGGAGATCGCAAAGCAGTTAGAACTATGCGAAAAAGTTAGTGTGTGCACGGGCACTCATAGATCGCAGTCCCAACTACCCGTGTAGTGGACGGACCAAGTTGTATGAGCAATTGGGGTGTGACCAAGGTGGTCACGGAAGTCACAGAGACATAGGAGAGCTGAGGCAGTCGGCAAAAGTTACGGGGACATGGAGGAGCTGAGGCGTATGTAGGTATACGGAAGCCGTAAAATATCTAATTGTAAATAAAACTTAGTTTGATTCGTGGATGATTGTCGATGAAGCCGTGGCGGTCGTCGATAGAGCCGTGATGGTTTGTTGATGAAGCTGACTAGTTGGAATTGATTTCGACTAGTTGCCGATGGAGTGCCCCGACTAGTTTCTAGTCAAGGTGAGTAGTCGAAGTAGTCGTCGGTGAGTTGATGCAGCCAGTCGTCGGTGTTGCCGTAGAGCACATACAGTCTTTTGGTTCCTTCTTTGGTTTGGTGTACATGTAGCGAAGAGCTTATTGTGATTTTAATGGTCTTCATGTGCGCGTGCAGCACAACACCTTAATAATTATTTCCTGCTTATGAGATGAAGCGAATTTGACTTACCCTCTGATCCTGCGAATCGGAGGTCGACTTTTTAATCTCTGTCTCTCTCTAATCGGACTTGGATTGAGCTGCGGTTTTCTTTTTCGGATGCAGGGACAGAGCAGTTGACTCGGCTTCGATCTCCACACCAGACTCGAGTTCGCAACTGGATTCGAGTTTGCATGGTGCGTATCGCTAGAGAACGATTTGGTTGCGGATGTCACTGAGTTGAAAATTCGCCGACTTGGGTGAGTGGGTGAGCGCGAGGAAGTCCTTCATGCTCTCTAGGAAGATGACGCCGGGGCGGGATGCCATCGAGCTCGCTGGGGAGGATCTCGCAATCACCCCTACATGGCGCGCCAACTGTCGGATTTAGTAGCCTGGCAGTCCACCAGGGGGTTGCCCAAGTTGTTGATTTGTAGGTGAGGGTGGTTGCGAAACCAAGAACTCAAAGGTGATCACGAGAACACAAACGGGACATGAGAATTTTAGACAAGTTCGGATCTCCGGAGAGTAATACCCTACCTTCTGTATTTTGGTGGATTCTATTGCTCAATATTCGGATACCCGCTGGGGGGCTCCCTTGGCCGCCTTATATAGGCTAACGACCTAGGGTTACAAGTCGGTTTGAATCTAATCTAGTCGGTTGTTACTTGAAAGATAATTTGAGTCGGATTGCAACAAGTATCACGCAATATCCGGGTAGATTTGAACTGTCTTGTTGCCTTGACGTGTACTCCAAGTATCTTCATGTCCTCAGTCCATACGCCCTGGTCAGGTGGGCTCACTTGTCAGGTCTGGCCAGTATCCTGATCGGTAGGGACCCATGGGGTACCCATATCCCTTAAGGGGTGACTTCTGATCTAAAATTGGATTTTATTCATATGTGTTGAATATTGGTCCAAGTCACTAGCTCAAGGTTGAAGTGCTCAAATCAAAGAGACAAAGTTGGATGCAGCTCTCATGTGGACATATTGATCAAGTATGGCATGATTCATGATGATGAAACTCAAGTGAATGAATATTATATTTATGTTTCATCTTGAGTCTAAGTATGACGTACTATCAAGAGGGATGCATCACATGGTCATTTGACAAAGTCTCAGTGCTCAAATATCATATGTGAGTTGATGAGAGATACAAAAGTCACACATACACACTCTAACAAGTTTGGCAATGGCACAATCGGAAAGTCTAGTTTTAGGAGCTAGATGTTCCGATTTTGGGTGCCACGTGTGTCTACCGTCTATATGGTTTGAATCTAAAGGTTCCTATTTTGAAAACCGAGTACACACTCTAACAAGTTTGGCATTGGCAAAATTAGAAGGACCAGTTTTAGGAACCAGATATTCCAGTTTTGGGTGCCACATGTCTATAACGACTATATGCTTTGAAAACCGGAGGTTCCAGTTTTTGGTGACTGGAAGTTCCGGTTTTGATCTGCCATGTGTAATGGCTAGTTTTGAGGGGTGGAATATTTATACCCCACACCCTCCCCAGTTGCTGGTTGCTATTTTTGAGGTTGCTGGTGTGCTTCCTGCCTATTCTAAGCTAAACAAAAGTAAAGTTAGCTCTCTCCTCAACCCCTCTTTGTGAGGTTGTATGATCTTTGCTAGATCTTGTCAGTTGGGTAGAAGAGAGGAGCTATTTGTGAGCACTAGAAGAACACTCATACACTTGAGCACTGGTTTGCCTTGTCAAGTTTCGAAGTGAAGCATTTGTTACTCTTGGAGGTGTGCCTCCTAGATGGCTAGACGTCGCCCGGGAGCTCCCAAGGTGTGGTGAGCCATGGGACAGTTTGTGCAGGTCGAGCTTCACCTCCAAAAGAGAAGAAGCTAACTAGTGAGACGAGGAAAGCGGTTGAAAGAGACCCGGCTTATTAGAAGGAAGTTGAAATAGACTCGTATTTTAATGGGCTCCTCAACGGAGATGTAGGATTTATAGTGGTGAATCTGAACTTCGAAGAAACAAAATCCCTATGTCTCCTCACTAATTTTTTTCTCATTGCATTCATTGTTGAATTTGTGAATTTGGTTGATCTACTTGGGTGTTTGTGTTTGTGAAGTGCAGAAACTTTGTGAGACTGCTAAAAAACATCCTCTGAGCTTACATTCCAAGTTTGGTTTGATCTCGAGCTCAGTTTTATCTCGTAGTTTTAGGGGTAGCAAAATCGAAGGTTTTGGTTTTGTAAACCAGAAGTTCCGATTTCTGGCAGAGAGAGTTGTAATCCGCTGCATAAGTATAGTTTCAGGTTACGTCTACTCACCCCCCTCTAGGTGACATCAAGGTCCTTTCAAACTGGTGCTAGGCAAGCTTAGATTTTTTTTAGTTGAAGAGCTTAGGGCCTGTTTGGCATAGCTTTGGCTTTGGCTTCTCTGGTAAAGTGGCTTTTTCTGGCTTTGCTGGCTTGTTTGACTGGAATTTTTTTTTTGGTAAAATGACTTCTCTTAGATTTTATAATGTATAGCAAAGGTTAAATGTCTTTAATATCCTTGTATCTTCTGTTTCCCTTTCTTTTCCTTTGTTTCTCATCCGCATTTTCTTCTCCGAGACTCCATGCCTGATTCCATGGCCACCAACTCTACCACGCATCCGCCTCCCTCCTCCCACGCGCCTTCGGGCCCATCTGGCCACCTCCCACTTTCTCCGCGCCTCTGGCCCCATTCACCCGCGACGTCTAGAGTTGTGCTGCTCTCCTCGTGGCCACTCCACGTCGAGATGGACCCATGGCGGCTCTATGCCAAGGCAGCTCCACCATCCCGTGCCACGCTTCATGCGGTCGCTACCCGCCGTGGTGGCCTCGCAAGCCCCGCCATGCTGAGCTGCAGGAGTCAGCCTCTCGCACAGCCACCACCAGCTACCAACACACGAGGATAAAATCAGTGGCAAACTCAGGTAACTTTTGCAATAGCTGATGGGCACATGCATGTTTACATGAGGGAAGATGGGATGAGCCGCAATAAGCCTGAAAAAATACCTCATGCTGTTTAGTGCAAGCCGACCTTCGTGTTTTGCGGGGCTTTTATCCGTGAGCTATTTTGATCGACACCGTTTTGGCATGGCTTACCCATAAGCTGCTCATGAAGCTGATGCATCACTCACGTTCCTTTGTTGGACTTGGATTGTGTTTTTATAAGAAGTTTCTGATGCCCGATAAATTGGAGGCACCGGAGCCACTGGGTGGGTGGGCCCTACCAGACCTTGGGTTTTCTAATCACCTCCACGCTGACCCTGTGACCGGCCGTTCTCTTGCCGCCACCCACCCTCAGCTCGTGGCCTACTTTCCTGGTGGGGCCCATCGCCCCATCGCCGCCGTCTTCGTCGGGGCCCCCGTCGGCGACGAGCATCCACCAAATGAGCCTCTTCTCTTCCCGCTGCACGAAACCAAGCTCCCTAAACCCTAGCATGTATCCGCCCCCTGCAGAAAAGGAACACCTCTTATAGCAGGATAGAGCAGCTGCCCCAGCTACCCGCGGCGCAGAGATCCATCTTCTTATTTCTATATCTAATATTGAAGTGCGGTTGTTTCTTCCAAACGTCATGGTTGTTTTGCAAAAAAGTTCCTCAATATTTTTGTAATCAACCTGCGGTCCTGTAGTTAAACGGGTCGTACTCCATTCTTCCTCGCCTACCGCTCACGTTCTGCGTCTCTGATCTAATATGTACGCGTGAAGACAGCCAGGTCTGAGTAGATACGCATACACGCCGCGCGTAGGTTCTCCTATCTTTCATATTGATTAATCTGAACCCAACTACTAAACCTAAGAACAATGTTAGATACAATGGGCGTCGGAGATTATGGCGGAGGAAGCAAAGGACATCCGGTAGGCCATGTCGGTGCTATCGCATTGGTCGGATGAAAAGTCATTCGTGGCAGCGTCGCGCAGCGTGTTTGGTTGGACCGTGAGACTGAATCGTCACTCGAGTTGCTGGCCGTTGCTGCCCCTGCTGGAGGCCGCCGCTCTGCGGATGGAGGGGGCTGGTTTTTCTGGCCAGCAGGTTCAGGCGCGGTGCAGCAGAGCTCGTGGCGAGGCCCAACGAGGAGGCGCTCGTGGACGTGCTGCACGGGCAGGCTACCAGCGGGGAAGTGGCTGCAACCCCGTTGATGGGTCGAGGCGCATCATGATGTGAGGGAGGGTAGGCACCTGTATTCAGCTTCAGAGATTTGAGAGCTATGTGCCAATGATTCATGATCACCGGATAACTGATGTGCATGGATTGTTGCATTATGAACATCACATGGTAATTTGGTTGCCAAATCTCGGCTCGAAGCAGCACTCTTGTCTGGCAATTAGCAACTTAATTTGCAAATGCATCTGAATTGAGTCAACTAGCACTACAAAAGTGCAGATGCATCTTTCAATTAACAAATACTCCGTCATCTGGACTTGTGTGCCGTTCTTCGATAAATTGCATGCCCATAAGCTAAAAAACGTACACGTATGCGTTTTACACTCTCCTAAATCCTAATCATATCAAATTGCTTATGCATTCTTTAATCTTTATGTGCCGCTTCCGTGATGTGCATTCTTGATCGAATCTTCTTTCTTCTCATTAATTTGCAGAATTATTGATTACCAATACGATCTTGGTCATACAGAACCGATAATGCTTACAAATATACTCCCTCCATCCCAAATTACTATTCGTTTTGGCTTTTGCTATATATCTATATATCTAGGTATAATATATATCTAGGTGCATGTAAAAAAGTATGTACTTAGAAAAGCTAAAATAAATAGTAACTTGGGACGGAGGGAGTATATTTGTATGTATATAGATTTGTGTGGTAGTATGTTAATTGGAAGAACAAACGGACGCTCATGGTTTTACAACGAAGGATTGGTAATCAGTACTACAACTCTCAATTCTATAGAGCTGTTTTAAATTATCTAGGATTTTTCTTGCTAAAATTAGAAAAACCATGCAATGGGTGCTGAAATAAAAGAGAGTATATTAAGTCCAAATTTTATATGTTTCATAGCTAATATGTAGATATCAATTAAGTGCAATTAAAATAATAATGACAAATAAAAAATAGAATAAGATAATGCCTGAGCTCTTATCAAGCAAATCAAGCAAGTACTTTCTATGTTTCTCATTCCCAAGAGAATCATTAATACTTTATTAACTTTCTTTTAAAGTAGCAATACAACATATATCATGAAATACAAATTTCTATACAAATTATTGATTATAACATAACTGGTAACCTATGACACTTAAAGGATCTTATATTTTAGAGTTATCGGTAGCCACGTTCGTCACCCGTAGTATCGTACTGGCATATTTGCTAGTTCTTTCTAATTTAATTTCGTTGAATTGTAACATCGTCTTTATTACTTTATGGGAAGACGTAAATTGTCAACCCGTAGACGTTTATGTCTCCGCATGGCGCAGGCGCAAATCCCCCACCCCTGCGGCCCTACCGGCCAGAGTTCATATCTCCACAGCCAGACTTGTCCGTCCGTGCTCTCGAGAGCTCTCTTCTCTCCTCCGACGATTCGTGCTTGTCCAACTGTGGTCGGTGGTGGTAGACGGCCGGCGACGAGGTGGGTCTTCCTGCTCCTGCTCCTCGTTGCTCTCTCGGATTGAGGCATGGTGGTGGCTGGGTTAGGGTTTCCGGTTCGGGGTCGTCGGGGGAGGGCTCCATGGCCAGCGGGCTTAGAGGGTCTGGCAGCGGCAGTAGGCACGGCGGCGGGGGCGGATCGAGGGTGGCGAGGTGAGGTGCCGCGGGTGGCGGACGACAACCGGCGGGAAGGGCCGACGGCGGGGGCGAGCGACTTCCTCAGTTAGCGAATGCTGGGGTGGTGGGCGGTTTGTGGGTGGCGCGGCCGGCGGCGCCATTGCCGGCGGTGGCAGGGGCATCCAGTTCATTGAATCTGGACTGTGGATGCCGTCGCCCCAAATGTTGCATGTGCAGGCGTTAGTAAACTCCTTGATTTATTTCCGTGTCGAAGCTGCGCATCATGGCGGGCACGCCTTTCTCCTTCACCTTTTTGTCATGTGATGATTTATTTTAGCAACAGGAAAATAGGAATTAACTTATTTGTCTTTGAAATCGAAAGGTTTGGTTCGTTTAGCTCTTGGATCCTGGTTTGTGTTGAATTAATGAATTTTTATGGCATTAAAGACTTTGCTACCTTTTTATAGGAGGTACCATCTTCAATATTTAAACATAATTTATTAATCGTTTGTACTCTTATTTGTGTGATTTCAATGAGAATGTGTGGCATGGGTACACGCCCCACCTAAAATTTAGAGTGTGCTCCGCCACTGGCCCCCTGATTATACAGTACTAATGTCTAATACCAGTTTTCCACCCCCACGGAATCTGGGTTTTACCTGAACTCGGTCCCCTGCTATGCACCCGGCTTCAGTCTCCTTGCAGCCCTTTACTGCAACTCCGGCAAGCATACTTATCCCTAGGTAACCTGCATTCCATTTCTCGCCCACCAATGAAGAAATTATGCGGTCTGCTATACCTCCTCTGTTGCTGCTTGTAATAACAAACATCTCTTTATTTCATGACACTAGGCGTGCAGCTGCGAGGAATTCCATTGATTTCACCGAGCTGCGGAGAGCTGGAAGGTCTAGTGGAAACCTTGTAATGAGTTCCATGCCAAATCCTGTCAGTGGGTCAGAAACGTCCGGAAGGGAGGATTTCAATGTTGGGGATAAGGATGCAGTGGTCATTGTCGACCATGGGTCACGGCGACAAGAATCCAATCTCATGCTAAGTAATAAGCCTGATTCTGTTTGCACGATGTATCTTTTGCATTGATGCTGTTTTTACTGTGTCTTGATTCAGTTATCGAAAAAATGCAGATGACTTTGTTGAGATGTTCAGGACGAGGACTGGTTATAAGATCGTTGAGCCTGCTCATATGGTATTGTTCATTGCCCCAGCATTTTTATGCCTTACTTTTTCCTGACAAATGGAACCTGCTAGTTTACTAAGCAGTAAGCACTTGAAGGCAAGACATGCTGTAAATGAGTAGTGTGCCTCTCTGCCATTTTCTTAGATACAATCAGGAAATTAACTTGTAGTTTGAGTTCCAAGTTTCCCACAGAATGTTTGGATATGGAAAGTTTGGCTTGTCAGTGAGCATGTTTTGGTCAGGAGCTTTTGTTTATATCTCTAAAATTGTGCACTTCTATGTTTTGCTCAAGTCTGACTCTGCGTTGAACTCATTGCAAGCTTATTCATTCAGAATCTGTGCATTCAGTGCAGTTTGTTTGTATACTTAATTGCTGAAATTGTACTTTACACTGCATATCCTGTACTGCACTCACAGAGTCACAGGACAATACAAGGCTAATTCCACCTTATCTAGTCAAATGCATAGAGTGGTTATGGAATATAGGATATGTCCCCTCTTCACTTGTATTGCAATTTTGTTGCCTTCGCTAGATGTATATGATGCCTATTCTGGATTCCTATTCTGTAAATACAGGATCATATCCAGTGTGCTCTATTATTTGTTCCTCATCACCATTTTACTGTTATTGCAAAAATGCCATTTCACTTCTCTAAATGGCCTTGTCTTAGAACAGGAAAATAGCAATTTACCATTTTTAATAGGCCAAATATAGCACAAGATGCTGGGGAATTATTAAAAGTAGACATTAATTTTATCTATAAAATGAGTTTGTTTTCCTCTGGATGATCTTTTACATAGTAGCCACATGTCCATAAAAGTCAAACCAACAGGACTAGACTAGGAGCTGGGGTGCTTTTGTGGTGTCCTAGGACACCGATAGATTCGGTAATCTCTACAGAAAATGAAAGTTTATTGGTGCTAATTAGGTAAGATGACACCATGATGCCATAGAGGTGATACCAATGGCCCTTTTGCAGTTTTGCCTGGATCTGCCCCTCTAGATGCTATGTCCTTTTTTTAGAGCATATGTGTCCTTTTTTTCGTTCTTTACTTCTATGTTGTCTCCTTTTAAAGTCTCACTCAGTAAGTTCAGAAGCCTGACAAGCATATAACACAACTCTATATTTGATTTTGAGTTAGATTAAGCTGTAACTCTCTAGACCATATATTTTCTGTTCAGAGAATAACATAGCTAAACTAGTGCAAGAATTCTGCACCCTATTCAGCTATTGTCTATCATTAATCTCCATGTACAATTGGTTAGCTTGGAAATTTAGGTTTAGTTCCCTTTGGGTGTTTAAAATACATGTATTTGTTCAGGTCCTCTTAGTATAAATATACTGCAGAGTGCAGATACTCAGCTGGCTTTCTGGTTTGAGTAGAGTAAAAGATTACAGGCTCTCATTTTGTTATGAATTTAATATATACATAGCATATTCTTGGATAATCAGGGAAATAAGCTCCAAAAAGATGTAGTAAGCCTAATGCAAATATCCACATAATCCGTCCTACCGAAATTAATTTATTGGCAGTGATAGCTGGAAACTATTAGAGATGTGGCCTGGCTTAATGTCTCCAAGAAGCTAACTTGGGGCTCATGGCTTCTGTTCTGAGTTCTGATACCCAAAAAAGCTGTATGGAATTTAAGCTTATACAGGAGGTGTGAGCATGTGATAGAGACTTGAGAACCAAAAAAAGGAAAACACAAATATACACATGAATAAATAAAACAGCTGTCTGTTTGGCTTTGGCCTGGCTTGTGCTTTTAGTCTGGAGAAGCTGATACTTCTGTTAGGTTATAGGAGCTCAAAAAACACACTTGCAGTATGCAGTAATTGACACTACATGCTAGTCCAATCTTGGAATTTCCAGTTATGAAGTTCAAACTGATACAGATTATGTTGCCAATTTCCACTAAGATACAGTTCAGGTTAATGTCACAGTGTATTAGAAGGCAGAATTGAAAACATCAAACATCAGCCACTGAAATTCTCTGGCCAAGAGCGCCACTATCAGTGCTCCTCAGCTTGAAATTTCCAATGCATTGTATGTGACATTTAGGTGCTTTGAACTCCTTTCCAAGAAGTGTTGTAATTTTAAACTATATCTGAACATGTTGTTGATTGAAATCATTGCATAGAGCCATTTCACTGAATATTGGTGATAATATTATAGTGCCACTATAGTAAAGTTTGGTGTCGTATTCCCTTTGTTCTCCATAACAATTGAACCTTTGTCTATTGATCTTAAATAATATATCCAGCTGTGTTCATCAGCTTGGTAGAATTAATGCTGCTGATTAGTGTCAGTTAAATACAATATCAAGTAATTTGAATGAAAGGTGACGTGGCATGTGGTAAGGTTCATGTTAGCAGATAGCACCATAGTTACTCGCATCAGATTTTCATGTTTATTGTACTCAGCGTCTACATTGAGCTTATTTATTATTCAACGTTGGATGAACAGAGGGCTCTGTTTAGTCAACTTATCTGATTTTGTGTTATTCTGTATGTCTTTTCCTGCTAAAAAGAAGTATTGCCTAATCTTTCTTGGTGCCATACTCTTTGTTTCCCAACTTTGTAATATTAATTTTTATTGGCTGAGACTACTTGGGTCCATTTATCATACTATTCTTAAGTTTTTCGTGTTGTTATGTTCACTATATTTTGTTGCTTTAACTTGCAGTTTTCACAAAATACAGGAGCTGGCTGAGCCTACTATTAAGGATGCTTTTGGAAAATGTGTGCAACAAGGAGCATCCCGTATTATTGTTAGTCCATATTTCCTTTCCCCTGGACGGCACTGGAAACAAGTACGTTATCTTATTTATGTAAGATTGATACTGTTTATCGTTTTTATGGAGGATAATGCTTATTTTTAAAGGCCTGACTTGTTAAAGGCATGGTATTTCATTGCATGTGCATCTACTTTGTACATACTACATACAGTTTCATGTAGTAGTTATATTACAATATGGATTTTCATACATGCTGGACCCTTTTTCTCAGGATATCCCTGCTTTAGCAGCAGAAGCATCCAAGGAGCACTCAAATGTACCCTATATTGTCACTGCCCCTCTTGGACTGCATGAGCTTATGGTGGTATGTGCTCATTGAGTTCCCTCTGGATTATTTATATTCAGCACTAGTTAAGCATGTGAGTCTGATTTGGAGTTATTAATACTTAATAGTTATTCCAGAATTTTGTGACAAAGGAATTTTGTTGACAACATAGATCAGTAGAACTGCTATCCTCTTGATGAATTTCTGAGTTACAATAATTTGGAAAGGAATGCTAACATTTCCTATAAATAAAATCACGGTGTTGTAAATACTAAATAGTGGTGGCGTTATGATTTGTGCATACTGATCTATTTTAATTAAAGGTCTAGTGGGTGTTGAAACACTCTGAAACACAGTTATAGTCGATTGGAATTCTTGCATATCTCATGTTTTGTTTGTTTGGGACAGTCTGAATAGGGAAAATGCTGTAGTCAGGAAATTCTGGTATAGTTGCGAAAAAAGCTGGCATTCTTCACATGCTTAACCGTCAACCTATACAACCCCTGGTTGTACTGCTCCTTCACTCCTATGATCTGGAACTGGATTGATTTTTCCTTAATGCAAGAGACAACTTTTTTGTTAGCAATTTAGGATAAGGACCGTCGATGAGCTGACCCCTTCACTCAGTAACATGATGTCTAACGCTGCGCGGAACATTGTTTTGCAGGATATCATGAATGATCGCATCAAGTACTGCCTCCAGCACGTTGGGGGTGATGTTGATGAGTGTACAGTATGCGCTGGAACTGGAAAGTGCCGCCTCTACTCCTGATGGGAGTACCTGGGAGGCTACTTATTCTCAGTATATGACTATCCATACTGCAGCTTAGAATCTGAATAGCTGTCGCAATGGCATCTCAATGCCACTTGTTTTTTTACCATTTACCAGGTCTGGGCCAATACTTTTCTCGTCTGTACGAGGTCTGACGAGTGTATATCCTGGTCCGGTGCCCCAACCAAAAGTTACCATTGCAACTGTGCTTGCTCCGTCCGATCGCCGCCACTGTGCTCTGATTTTAACCTCAGAGGAGCCTTGCTCCGTCCCCTAACGTGCTGCTTGCTGCGGCTCACCAAGGCCCAGTTAGCCACATCCTCATCTTTCGAGCACCTGCGAGAACAATCTCACAATTTCCACCACCCCCGTGCTCCTCTATTCATGGTACCTTTTATGAATGTCTTCGAGAGATTAGTTCATCGTTGTCTGTCTAGTTGATGGTATTGTGTATCTCTAAAAAAACAATTAGCTAAGAGTACGGCTGTACGAGCACTCATCAATCATGATGAGTTGGAGGGCCATGTTTAGTTCACCCCAAATTCCAATTTTGACACTATGCAAAAAGAAGATTTCCCATCACATCAAACTTGGGGTACATGCATGGAGTACTAAATGTAGACGAAATCAAAAATTAATTGCACAGTTTTGTTGTACTTTGCAAGATGAATCTTTTGAGCCTAATTAGTCAATATTTGGATAATAATTCATAAATACAAACGAAATGATCGCTACAGTATTTTTGGTTGTCCCAATTTGGACAACTAAACAAGGCCCGAATATGTTACACTATAAGAAACAAACCAATGAGCTTCACATACTCATCATCTTTTGAGTTACAACATTAAGTTGTTGGGAGAACGTATTCCCTTTTTTATATTAAAAATAATATTCCCTCTTTTGATGTTAATGGTCACTGCAGCACACACTAACTGCGTGATTGAGATAGCTAGTGCAACCGTCGGTCTCTTGGTATTCTTTTGCTTTCCCTCCCTCTTCCTATTTTCATAATGATGGGTAACTTGGCAAAGTCGATGGTAGAAATGTATGTTGAATATGGATCTAGTAGCATCATTTTTATGCCATTAATAAAGTCAGTAGATCCCAACTAGAACCTCCAGAATGGTTTTTGGTGTTTTCGAAAAAAATGGTTTTTGGAGAGGTTAAAAGCTAGCTAAATGCAAGGTCTAGCATCATTTTTATGTCGTTAAAGTCAATAGATCCCAACTAGAACCTCCAAAATGGTTTTCGGACGTTAAGAGCTAAATACAAGGTCCAACAAAGCTCCTACTTGAACATCTCAAAATAGGAAGCTCCTCCAAATCTCATCCAACAGCCCCTAGTCATGTCGGCTCTTTGTATAGCTCCCATCCAAGGTGTTTTCTCCATAATTCTAAATAGCCCGCTATAGTCTCGCATAGAGGGCTGCCACTACACTATTGCCAACTATTCCACTATGGCCTTTAAGGATGCTTTAGATCCGCTAAACACTATTTGGCTTAGCCATGAAATCTTTCTAACACGGCTAATCCTATTTTCCGCTACGCGGGCTGATGATGCTTCATTATCTTCACACTATAGGATCAAAGCTCATTAGTTGCTAAAAAAAACTATGTTAGCAGCATAAAACTCTAACTGTAATATTTGATTTTCAAGTAATTGTCTTGAAAACATATTCTCCTATCGCTCTGGACATGCATTGTATTCATAAATTTTCCTTACTTCCATGTTTATGTGCATGATTAGCTGAAAACTTTCATATTTTATAAAACCGCTAAATAAAATAGCTTTTTTTTATAGTTTTTGGACGAGGCCGCTGTTAAATGGCTTAGCCCTCTATTTAAAGCATTGGTTTTCTCGCAAGGGCTCTTTCTTTCGCTGGTTGTCGATAATGAGATGATTGTGATAGCTCAAAATCTATTAATCCTTTCTCGTGTAGGCATTTATGTAATGAGATGCGTGTGAGTATGTTTATAACGTATATATGTCTATGTAAGCTTTTTGAAAAACAAAACATGCCATCACATGCGTCTATGAGAGAATCTAAACGACATGTTTTAGTGTTCTCCTTCATAATTTTTATTTCAAATCATGAAATGGCGACCTTAGATATGCTTTTGTCTTAATTTATATCATGAAGCAACAGTTTGTCACTGAATAAATGTTTTTTGATTGCACTCGAGATACACCGTACCCGGCATTACTGTACCTATCAATGTACCGTAGTTGGTTGGCCATCTACCGAGGCTGATGGGATGGCCCCACCATCAGCAAGGGGCAATGACTGGCAGCAGCTTGACAGAAACGACCTTGTAGTTTGAGGAAGTTTATGGGAAAAGTGTTTCCGAAAGATTGTGATAAAAAAAGCTTTTGGGAAAAGTTTTTAAAAGATTTTGATAAAACATTCTTCAGTTTTATACATTCCGGACTGAGAAAATTAAGTTGAAATGGGAACTTGATGATTAAGGCATACCATTTGACAAAGAAAAGGAGGAACATACCATTTGACAAAGGAAAGGAGGAACTTGGCCCGCGACTTTTCCCCTTCTCAGCTTTCGAAACCCCCCGACTCACTCCCTTGCGTTTCCTCCTCACATCAACTCCGCCACCGCCTGCCTCCTACCGTTGCAGAATCTTTTCCTCCTCCGACCTCAAAAGCAATCCTCTTTCCTCGCTGCGGAGCGCGGAGGGCTTTTGCAGGGGGATAGCGGCGGCGGCGGCGGAAGCGGGGCCTCTCGTCGCCGGTGATTATTAACTTCATGCTTTTATTTTTTGTCCGTTTATCTTTTTCTTGAGCCGGGAGATTTGGGGTCGATCGAAGCGGAAAGATTTGCTCTTTTGGTCCTGCTCGGTGGGGTTTTCTCACCTTCGATTTATCTTGATCCCGTGCAGGGGATTTTTTTCTTGCTGCGCTTCTGGGGGTTTTTTTGGGGGGTTTTGGCTCCTGCCCACTTGATCGTACGATAGATAACTCTCGTGTCGACTGGCCTGCTACTTTGCCATCCTTCTTTTCTTTGATGGGGAAAATGTATCATCTTTGGCCGTTTTTTGGATAAGAAAAACCCGGCATGCAAGATTGCTGCAAGGTACCTTGCATTGCATTTCACACTCTGGTATTGGGTCTCTTGTATCTCGTCTACCCGGTACGGGTTTTGATTTGTGCTCCGACGCGGAAATCCCCTTGCTGCTCTTTTCAGAGGGAAAAGCTGCAGCCTTTAGTTTCTTTCATGTCGAATTGTGTAACTCTTACTTGGAAAGAAAAAAGAGTCAGCGTTGCAATGGGCCGATGGCTCATATGTCCTTTCATTTCCTTTTATGGGACTTGGGGAAAGTTGCGTTGTTGGGTTCATATTATGTGTTAAACGACAATTAAACCTGTGTTTTTCTTTCTTAAGGTATTTTAGCACGCATGATGTTTGCACGGAGGATTTGTACCTTTTTTAACCTGTCTCTTCCTTTGTGTAAACCTCACCTGAAAATAGTTTCTGCAACCTGTTCTGTGTGGTGAGCAGGTTTTGCTCTAGGATGGCAGAGGCAAGCAGAGGATACAAGGGAAAGGCTTTAGTACAGTATTCGGATGGGCTTGAGGAAGAAGATGCTTTAAGAGTGTACCGGTTTCAGGTCCTGTTGCCAAGTGGCGTGAGCACCAGCCTCACGCTGCATAACCCTGGCGAAGAGATGTTGGTTCGTGATCTCTTGCTTAGTGTCAAGAGGGAGTTGAACAATGCTTCTGTGGGAGGTGGAAGGATGCCGGAGATACAGTGGGATGACAACATTTTCCTAACTGACCTGCTTGACGAAAAGATAACAGACAAAATCAAGTTGAGCAACTTTGACACCAAGAGTACAAACATACTAAGACTCCACGTGAGTCCCTAACCATTTCTATTTTCTATCATAACAATGGGTTAAGTTTTGATTCATGAGGTTGCTCTGCAATGCATACTCTCAGATGCTGTATTTAATTTCTATTTATTTTGTCAGGATGAAAAAGGAGAACCGGTCAGTACATTTGAGGTGAGTATTTGATGTAGTGATATTCGGATTCTCTACTCTGACATTTAGCACTTTATTGGCTATTCTTGATACAAAGTACTGAGCACTATACCACTTCTTTAAGAGTTGAGGCTTGCATCCTTTCCTTCTAAGATACAGTTTCTGCATTAGTGTTTCGTTGAGAACCTAAGATCCTTGTGTTTGTGTTCTGACTTCACAAGTATTCAGAAATCAATTGATTTCTGCAGAGAACAAGATGTAGGATTAATCCCTATCTATCTTAGTATTGAGTTGCACAGTTCAACCCAAAAGCTTATTAAGCTGATGGGGGGAGGTGGGCAATTCAACTTATACTCCAACACTCCCCCTCACGTGCAGGTTCTCTTAGGCCGCATACGTTGAAATTGGAGTTGGCTGCAATTATTTTATTTAATTGTGCCCACCAGGATTCGAACTCGAGACCTCTGGCCCTGATACCATATTGAGTTGTATGCATTGACCAGTTCAAACCAAAAGCTTAAGCTGATGGGAAGAGGTGGGTAACCCCTTATACTCCAACACTTAGTTCTTACTTGAACAATTGTTATCTGCAGAATATGTGGGACCTTACCCCTCAGCCTGATCTGGTTCAAGAGCTTCCGGCAGAATATAGCACTGAGAGTGCTCTTGTTGACCTTACCGTTAGTTTTCTTGTTAGAATCCTATAGTTTACTTATATCTGGTTTGTCACACTTTCTGATGGTCTCCCACTGCCTTTTTTTCTTCTTCCCTTTTTTCCTTTTCTCAGGATAATGCATTGCAGGCTTTGTGGTCAAATGGTATAGGAGAAAGGAAGTTAATCAGGTTAATACCCATGCATTTATATTATTACCATCAAAGTCCTAGGGTATAAAAGAATCAGTGTTTTTCTTTTTCCTGAATTAAAAGAATCAGTCTTTGATAATGTTTGCTTTATCCGTTAGACTTCAACCTGTACCATCGGTCTTTGATATTGTTTTTTTTATCTGTTTGACTTCAACCTGTATCATCAGTCTTTGATATTGTTTTCTTTATCCGTTCCACTGCAACCTGTATCGACATGCTTTTTTAGCTAGTAATCTATGTTTGGCATGTAATGTTAAAAGGAAAGAAAATTGGTAGCTGTTAGCAGAAGAAGTTTGCAAAGTTGTTTTCCTAATGTGCTAGGTCAATAAGTTAGTATTCAATATGAAGCCAGAGAGTAGGGTGTTGGGTTTGAAGTTACCATACAAGTAAAATTTCATTGAGGAAAGGCAATGAATGAAAGAATTAACTTGAAACTACTTTCAATGAAAAAAAATATGAGGGTACTAAAGTGCATTAAATAAACAAAAAAGTAAAATAAATGTTGTAGATGTATCGGGCTTGATTGTTTTTTGGGGGCTTTGAAGAGGTGTCATTGTTCATTAGTATTATTGCAACAATAACCAGTTAGCTAAATAAAATTGCATTATTTCCACGATATTCATACATCATGATGCTTTCTGCTGGCGGTGTTTATGAGAATATTGTTAAGGTCCTACACTATTTAGTGTTTTGTCTTCAAGTTTGCTTCCATATCATTATAGTATTTAATTTCTAGGTCATACATGTCTTCCGGACCGCACAAACTTGGTGTGATTACTGAAACTTGAATCTTCTTACAGGATAACTCTTGTCAAAGAAAAGATTGTGATTTTTGACACTGGTAGGGGAATGGATGGTTCAGATGCGAACTCTATATGCAAATGGTAAAGTGGGAAGCTCAAACATGATATATTTTAATGGGTCATTTTTCATGCTGTGAATGCTTCGTTTAATAACATTGGGATAGATGCCTTGTACTGCTGCTTTAACCTTAAATACTTGAGAAGAAAAGGCCCCAATGTTGGAGTGGCTGAATAGTTTTGCTTCTGCACACTTGATTGAAGGTCTAAACTATGATATCTAGGTCACACAATTCTATGAATTGTTCTGTCCAATTAATATGAACTAGAGCTAACATACAGGAGTACTTCATTCCTTTTCTTTATTTTGCATCTATATTTGTTGGAAGTATACATGAGAGGAAAAGTGTTTTTTATTAAGTTATGAACAATATTGTAACATTCTTTCAAGTTCAATGTATGAAATATATAGACCACACTAGTACTTGTTTTTTTAAATTTTTTGGTACCATTTTCTTCCATATAATTAGCAGTGACATATTGTACAGGGGAACAATGGGTTCTTCTAACCATAGAGTATTTCGGCAAAAAGGTATTGGTGGGAAAGCACCATATCTACTGGTGAGAATACTTTACTGATTCAAGCACTTTAATTTATTTGAAGTTTCATTGTATTGTATTTGAAAAAGGCTATTATTGCTTTGATAGCATCCTGACTGTGCAAATGTGAAGATATTTACTCAAGAAAACATGCAGATATTTGAAGTTGACCAAATTGGGCAGAGTAAATTTACATCCACATTTAGTTGTTTGGATTATGGTTCAGGAAATGGAATTATATACAAAAACCAGAACATGGCAGCCCCACCTCCAAATCGGGGCAGTTTCTCTTTCTTTCCTTTTTTTTTTGAAGTGAGGCTCTTCTAGAGTGGTAGCACTGTCCGTGTTTGCTTGTTACTCTGCTAGCATGTGAACTCAATTAAACAGCCTTCATTGGCCTTGTGGCCAAGAACTCGAGGAGCGTCCTAACTTGGCTTTGGCAGTTGACTTGGGGCCCATGGTTGTTCCATAATTGTATTTGAGGGCAGCTACTGTGGTTGGGCACCGGTTTGCATTGACACCCCAATAGCCAGCAAGCTGAGAGAGATACATGGTTGTGGGCATGGATATTGATGTGGACACCCTGTCAGCTAAAGATGGGCACATTGCTACCATGTCTGACAAAAACCATGGTGGATAAGAATGAGTCGCTCTAAGGTCATGAAGTGGGTGGTTTAGAAATTGGGGGCTGGTTGTTTGTCTTGGGCAACAGTTGAAGGTCGAATATGATTGTTTGTTTCGTAGATATATCAAAACTTATTAGCTATAGGAAAATGCATATTGGGCAGTCCACCTTTTTTTTCGAATGCTTGACATTGAAGTTCCTATAGCCCATCTTTTTACTGTGTATAATGCACTTACATTTTTGTACATTTTAACTTATTCAGTTGTTGAAATATGGATGCAATGCAGTGTAGTACTTTGTTGACACTAATCGGCGTTACATAGTTTTTGAATACACCGTGCTTCTCCATAAACCTTTTTTATGTTTTGGTATGTTAAACATCATGAATATATTAATTCAAAAGAATTTAATATGTAGGGTACTTTTGTATTAATAAATCAGCTATCCATATGCCTGAACCAACGAGGCTTTTGCTTTTCGATTCCCTAATAACATTACTTTATTGATGTCTTATAAATTTATAAATTTTTATATAACTTTTTTTCGTTATTCCTTGTTGGTGTCTCATGTTGGGTTTTCATTTCTAGTGTACCCAACTTGCTTGGGACTAAAAGGCTTTGGTATTGTTGTACTTATGTATTATTTCTGTTAAATATTGCAGCCCTTCTTTGGCATGTTTGGTTATGGTGGAACTATTGCCTCAATGCATCTTGGAAGGTATGAATTTATCATGTGTCATTTAGATAGAAAGTTGTAGTTTCTGTGCTTGATGAGCTTGTTCTATCTCTTCTGTGAAACAGAATTGCTATTGTTTCCTCTAAAACAAAGGAATCGAGAAAAGTGTTTACCTTACACCTTTCAAGGGAGGCATTGCTGGAAAAAGCAGGGTCTAAGAATTCCGAACACACTTGGATGGTTTCTCTCTCTCTCCCCCCCCAATTTTTGCTCTCTTGCTACTTTATTTGCTGTACTTTGAAAATTAAATCAGACCAGTACCTCCGGTTTGCAGACTGCTGGAGGAGTTAGGGATCCATCTGAAGAGGAGAGGCTGTTGTCACCACATCAGAGTTTTACCCAGGTGGTTGCATGGCATTTCGAACCACTTTCTGAATGTTCTGGTCTCCTGAATGTGTGTCCTGTGTTGAATAGAGTTCCCAAAAAAAACTTATGTGATAAGTTTCCTGTACCAGTTTTCTAAGATATATTTGCTCACTTAATATTTCATGGGAAAGTTGTCCTTTCCACATGTGCATTTATCTTTTAGTAAACACTCTTCAATCGATGTATATTATCGATAATGCTACGTTGCATGTCATAGAGAGTATGTTCCGATGCATGCCACAGGCCCCCTTGCCCAGCAGAAATGAGGAGTTGAGCTTCCATAAGAGCTTCACTTAAAAAAAAATATTAAACACTGCTGTGACTGGTTGGAAAAATATTTTACTTATTACTTATTTAGTCATATATACTTCTTTAACAGTCCATTTTGCATCCTTTTTTCAACTTTGTTTTCTATACAATGATTTTTAAGAAATGAATCCAAATTGAAACTTTGGTGTAGTTTGATAATGTTTTTTCAAGTTGTTCACCTTCTGAAAAACTTAAGTTTCTGAGCACATGTTTTTATTCACATTCACAGGTAGAGATCTGTGGGCTGAAAAAACATCTGGAAGCAGACAGACTTCTTGGTTTTTTGAAGGACGTCTATTTTCCATATATACAGGTTCTTATGTGCATTTATTCAATACTACTCCTTCCGTTTGAAATTATAGGTCGTTTTAGCTCCGTCCTAAGTCAAACTTGTCTAAGTTTGACCAAATTTATAGAAAAATACATTAACATCTACAATATCAATCCAATGCACTATGAAAATATATTTCATGGCTATCTAGTGAAACTAGTTTGATGTTGTAGATATCTATGCATTTTTCTATAAACTTGATCAAAACTAAAGAAGTTTGTAGATTCCATTTTTGCACTATATTTGGTTAGGTCTATTGTTAACCTGAATAGGTGCGCTTGTTCTTTGAATTCATTATGAACTGAAAGATTTTCGTGCTGAGTTTTTCCGATACCAGCAAGAGTGACATTGTTTAACTGTTTATTTGTTTGTAGAATATAAGGCAATAGCCATAAGGTCAAAGCCATTGGACCTTTTGAGTAGGTCCTGGAAACTAATCTGTGCAATGAGGACATTCTAATTAAATTGATACAATATCACTCATTTGTATCTATCCTGACAGTTGGAATGCGCAATACACTCATAGTGTGGCCATTTGGTAAATTGTTTTATGTAACAAATCTTAACTAGTGTCTTTAATTTCTCAAGATCCAATTAAAGGAAGTACAAGCTTGAAACTAAGCTTGAGATGAGGCATCCAGATAATCACCTGTTACTGGCCCTACCGGTCTTCTGGGTGGGTACAAAACTCTTTTTTCAAAACAATAACATTAACACTAGTCTCAGGCTGTGGCTGGGCTGCAAGTTGGATTTCTGAATTCAAGAGGCTCATCAGAGTCAAGCTGTTTTGAGTGCTGTACTGATGCACTTCATTTTACATGTTTTTATTTGTCAACTAGATCTTGTGGAGAATCAGTGTTCTATTTGCAAATTAGGATAATCCTAATTGGTGCAGTTATACTAATGGGATTTATTTTAATTTTGTTCAGTATGATGAGGATATTGAATCGATGAATACAAGAAACCCAGTTGAATTCGAGGTTTGTCTTTTATTCCTTGTCAGTGTTTTTTCTCGAACATGTCAGGAGAGCTGCGTATCATTGTATTAAAAGTAGAAGGAGTCATACAGAGACCCAAACACACACCCACACCCACTAGAACCTGTAGATCCTAATCACCTTTTACACGAAAAGAGTCGACCACTAAAGGGGCAAGAACCTAAGCCTAATCAACCCCTCTGATAGCCGGCAGGGGGAGGCCCTTGGCTCCTGCCAAGCTCCACAGTTGGGCATCTTCTTTGGCTAGAATCAGAGTTGTAGCAAGCCTGGGGGAAGCCCCATTAAACACACAATCATTGCGATGTCTCCAGATGGTCCAGGCTCCAAGGATGATAATAGAGTTCAAGCCTTTGCGCACATCACTATCCACATCATTCTCCACTCTCGCGCACCAGTCATACAGAGATGTATCAGATGTTAGTAGAGCAAGGGCCGAGATACCTGCATATTGTAGGATGGAGAATCAGATCTGTCTAGCGAAAACACACCCAATGAGGAGATGTTGGATATTCTCATCTTCTTGGTCACAAAGCGGGCATCGAGCAGGATGTGGGAGTCCACGCCGAGCCAACCGATTTGCTGTCCAACAACGATTGTGGGCGACTAGCCACATGAAAAAGCGCCATTTGGGAGGGGCCCAAGATTTCCAAATGCGTGCATATGGCTCAAATAGGATGGCACCCTGAAATTGAGAGGCCGATTTAGCTGTGTACTATCCAGATGAAGATAATCTCCAGATATGCTTATCTGGGATTCCTTGCTGAAGGTCCACTGCAGTAAGAGTATCCCACAGCTCAAGATATTCCAACAATGCTTCAATGGATATTTCACCCTGAATGTCCTCCAACCAGAAATCATTGTCAAGGGCCTCCTTAACAGAATGTTTGCTTGCTCTTCTCCCCGGCACCAAGGCATACAATCGGGGTGCAAGGTCCTGGACACTCTTACCAGCCAGCTATTTATCTTTCCAGAATAATGTATTGGATCCATCCCCTACTTCAGTGGTCATAGCCATCGAGAGGAGGCATTCAACCTCCTTGCTAACCTGGAGCGGCAAGTTGGCCCAAGGTCTGTGAGGCTCAGTTTTCCTAAGCCATGGCCATCTTGCTCTCAGAGCGACCCCTAGTGCTTTCAGGTCAGAGATTCCCAACCCCCCAAGCTCTCGAGAGCGACACACCTTAGGCCAAGCGATAAGACAGTGCCCACCATTTGCTTCTTTGCAACCGCGCCATACAAAGGCTCTTCTAATCTTATCTATTGCTTTGATTGCCCATGGGGGCATGTCAATTGCCATGGCCAAATAAACCATCATTGTGGTGAGAACATGTTGAACCTGCACAACTCTTCCTGCCCGTCCTTGTCAGTGTTACAAGCCTCAATATCAGACCACTATTTATTAGTTAAATCTGGAAAGATTGGTACGCTTCTAGTTTTCTCCTTGTTAAATTCCCTTTCAGTGTTACAAGCCTCAGTAGGATGTTTATCATATGCTGGATTGTTCTAAAATAATTGAGTTTGCAGATTTTAATTGTAGCTATGTGTTGTTAGTCTCTATTGTATACCTTGTTATTAGTCCCTTATTTGGGTGCTATACCTTGTTATTATCTCTTGCACTCATGTGTGTATATGTTGCCCTGTTGGACCTTGTCATCTCATCGTAACAGTTATTACTAAATCTGTATTCCTAGATTGCCTATTTTATTTGAATGGATAAATATTTGAGTTTAGAATGCCTTCATCGTTGATTTATTTAGGTAACTGGTGGCATGGAGGTAGTTAGATAATTGTGTTGTCAAAAAGGACCCAGAGTAAGACTTGGGCTGTGATAGATGTGTAACCTAGCCAGCAATAATAGTATCCTAAGGGCTTCTTCCCATTTTATTCCTCTTGCTTACTCTTCTCTTCTCCATCTAGACTCAGAGCTACCCTCCCCCAGCCTTTTCATTCTAAACTCCTCTTCCACTCTATGGCATTGGAAGAAGTCCTAGTTTGTACCGGCAGAAAAAAGGTCCTAGTTGGTAGGACATTATCAACCTGGACAATCTATCCACAAATAACCAGAAACATTCTGTTCTTGGAATACGAAAAATCGACAACAACTCTATTTTTTTGGTGCGGTATGATTGGCTACCACAACTTGCTTGGGACTAAAAGGCTTTGTTATTGTTGTGGTAAGGTTGGCACCTGAGTGTGGTTGTGTGGAATACATGACTGCACGGGCAGCATTAATGATTACGACCCTGCTTTGTTCTTATTAGATGGCTGCCAGCTATAGTGATATGTTCAACATTTAACCATAATAAAGGGACAACTTTCGTGTAGTTTGTGATTTGATGTTACTGTTTTGAACAACGGCGTGTCCATGCCGGGTTGAGGGGACAGGAAAAGAAACTGCTCCTAAGAAAGATATTGGGGTTCCCAATGCTTCTCCACGCCCAACGAGATGCGCCAACCTCGGGAACTTATTCGTGAAATCAGGGGTCCACATGGAAAGTTTGCATAGCTGCAATCAAATACTCTATATGCCACAGAAATGTGCACCTCTATCTATCATTCTTTTTTTTTTGAGAGGTGCCTTGTTGTGGATGATATCTTTCAGGTGAATGGTGTAAATTTAGCAGAGGTGCAAGAGGGTGAAGTCACAGTAACTAATTTGCACTCTTCAAATGGTCCTGATTTCATTTGGCACCTTAAGTTCACAGAGAAAACAGCAGGTAATATATCTCTTGCATTGAAACTAAGATATGATAATTTTTCTTTGTTTGCCTTAATTTGTTTTTGTTTTGCATACTTAGCTTCTTGTCAAGCTCATGCGCGGTTGAAGTGTGTCTACTTTCCAATTGTAAAGGTATTAACGAATTTGTAATGAGCTATGAATATGTTGACATGTGTCCATACTAACTTTCTGTTCTTTTTAGGGAAAGGAATCTATAGATTCTATCTTGGAAAAATTAAGGAATGATGGCTATGAAATGAAAGAGAACTTCGACAACTTCTCTCGTGTATCAATTCGTCGACTTGGGCGTTTACTTCCCGATGCTAGATGGGTAACACTATTAAAGTTCCACCCTAATTTAGTCAGAAATTATGATGTATTCTTTTATTAAAGGACCACCCTAATAAGCATTCTATTGCATGACATCCGTACTAATATTTTCCTTTACTGGTCTTGCTTTTTTGTCTACTCTTGTAGCATCCTAACATTTCCTTATCTTTTGTGGTTGATGCTAATGAAATCTTACAATTTTTCACAAGCTGCCAGTAGTGAAGATCTTAGCACCTATCATTCTGTGTATTTTAATATTGTAGTCACAAGATTCATTTTTGTTAAAAACTGGTTTGGGTTATTCCATATACCTTTTGCACAAACTTTGCATGTAACAAATTAGGTTATCCAATGGGAATAGATATTGAGCCTGTCTGCTTGTAGCACGTCTTAGATCATTCACAACTCATATGGTTAACTTATTGGCTTGATAATATCATCTGGTACTATTCCAAGATAGAGTACTCGCAGAACCTCTATGTTGCCCTATTTGTACGATACCTTTTGATAATGCCAATCAGCCCAAAACATTCCATTGGTACGATAGTTGATGCATTCAGTATCTTTCGAATTGACCAAGTTGTCTTTTGGTTTGACTATGGACATACTTCTCAACTGTAGTGGCATGTTTTTATTTCCCCTCATTACAGATCCTAAGGATGGTTCATGCTTTGAAAATCACTATTGAGAGGAAATTGTTAACTTCATCACACTGAACTCTCATATAATGAATATGATTTGCCTCTTATTTCCAGCACAACAGATACCAATTTCTTCAAATGATTCCTCTTCTATATTTGGATTGAAATTACCTTCAGCAGATATTGGCAGAGTTAATGCATATGAAACTCATAGAGAGCATTGCCTTTTTTTATTAATCCTTTTACCACATCATCATTTATTCACTGCAGGGCCCTCTTCCGTTCATGGAAGCTAAATACAGAAAGGGCCACAAGGCTGAGTTCTTTAGGCGATGCTGCAAGAGGGTGAAATGCTTTGTAGGTAAGCTTAACATATGACTACTTGTTACCAGACAACCAACTTTGCCAATGTTTTTAACTTGGGTAGTTTTGTTCTGAAAAAACAAGAAAGCTACATTTTGGATATTCACTAACTTGTGAACTTAAACTTAGTTTTCCATTAACCATTTTTAAAATTTAACATATTTTAATATTTGTTTTTTAACAACAAACAAGTTTACACAATCAAAGTGGAAATGCTATGTTGTTGGCGCATGCTCATCTTAGCTGACCAAAGTGCAAACATGGTAGTGTGGAGAGGATTGTTTCAAGATCATATATGACCTCGCATCCATAGCAGTGATAATTAACCTGCTGGTTATGCCACATTGAACTACATACAGTCACACACCTTTCCTTGTCATGTGCCTAAAAGTACACCTCCAACTTCTCCTTCAGAGCCTGCAATTCAGCAAGGAAGTTTTCTTTGAAAATTCGAAGGGCCTTCTTAAGTAAACACCTTTGTCCTGGTAGTAGAAGCTATGTTTGCCTTGATGTTGTGATTGTTGGTTCACAATGGGACAACTATTCTGCAGAAAAAGGCTTGGATGGCTTCAAGGGGATGGTATCAAAATAGGAGATAGACTAAGAACAGAAACTGCAAAGATCTAAAGTGCAAAAGAAATTTTTGTATTGGTTAAGTCTTGATGGATACAATAAAATCCATTTTTTTTACATACCTGACCTCTTAGATATAATATCTAAACTTACAAAATTTACATACTAAGGATGTTTTGATAAAGAAACAAACTGATCTAAACACCACTAGGATGATAGCCGGGCGCCATTGGCTGCTACGGGAGGGATTGTACTACTAGGGAGATTTGGATTAATTATTTTTTTCTTTTTTTTCTGGAATACGCAGGAGAGCTGCGTATCATTGCATTAAGGAAGGAGATAAAAGGCTCATATAGCCATATAACAGCACACACACCAACACTACACACAGGTTCTAGGTGGGGCTTTTGCATTCTTGCCCCTATTTTGAATGCCAATTGTGATTTTACCCTTGATTTTGCCCTTTGAGTGTTTTTGCCCTCGCTTTTCCAAAACGAAGCTCTAGTTTGCCCCTGTTCCGCTAAGAGAAGTTAACGTTGTTAAATTTGTAGTAAAAAGACAAATATACTCTTTGTGATTTTGCCCCTCTTTTAACATGAAGCACTCTATACGTGTATTCTACTCATGTTTTGGTATATTTTTTAATTAATTTCATATATTCGAGCAGAGCATTTCGATAAAGCTCTAGCAACATTTTTTTTTCTTTACCTTAATCACAACTGAGATCAAATGGCACAATCAAGCATCCATCACATGCATACATTCAGAATGATAATAAGCATAGCAACTTGACTGCCAAATAATCTCCGATCAAAGCTTCAATTTGTCTGTTCATCGATTCATTGATTGTATCTCCAGTAAAAAGTGGGAATTCAAGCTAGATGCAAGCCTCTCAGCAGAAAAGAAAAAACAAAATGAAAATTAAACATTTGCATCCGCCGTTCCGGTCCAAGATGGCCGATTCCTCCCCAATTGCATCCATCTATTGGCATTACAGCAGGAGTAGATTCGGAAGAGCATGACTACATGAGGACATTCTCATCGCACTCCTCGTAGGGCACCTGGCACCTGCAAAAGTAACCACCGCCGCTTACGTCGCCGCTCGCCTCCTCGCGCTCCAGACATGACGACAGTGGCACATGCGGCAGTGGCGGCTATCGGCCCCACGCTCCCAGCCTGACCGCACGCCCGAGCAGCTTGTCTGGCCGCCACGAGCGCTGTGGTGGCGCTGCTTGGCTTGCGCGCCTGGGTCGTGGCGCCGTCTGGCCTCCGCCCACTCGGAGCGCTGCCGCACACCGCCCAGCCTGCAGGGCTTGCCTGGCCGCTGCGCACTGCTAGTTAGAGAGACGGCCATATGGGTGAGACTGCGTGAGAGATTTGTGAGGGAGAGGAAAGGAGACGGGTGAGGAAGAGATAAGGCAGGAGGGGTACCTGGGTCATTTCATCTATTTTTGGTTGTTTATTTATTTATTAATTCACTTAATCAGGTTTCCATTTAATGGACATGAGTAAATGGCTGCTTTATTTCAAATAATCGAGGGAAAAATCACAAACCCTAAAAAGTAGAGGTAAAAACACAATTAGCACTTGGAGTAAGGGTAAGAACACAAATCTCCCTTTCTTGATTGATTGCCTAACATGAGATGCTAGCAACCTAAAGCTAACAACTTAATGTCTAAACATACATATGCACACATCAGTCTAGCCTATTTTGCATTGTGCCAAGCTTACACTCATGCTCACTAGCACTAACCCCAGCTGTGGATTCGGCATGTAATCAAACCCATTTTTTCTATCTATTAATACAATGACACGCATCTCTCCTACACGTTCAAGAAAAAATTAGCCCTACCAAGATGAATAGGGAAGTGGAATTGGTAGGTCATGGCAGCAAGTCATGGTGGTTGATAAAGTTGAAAGGAATGAGAGCGATTATCATTCGCTATGTGTTGTATGGTTACCAAACATGAGCTCATTAAAAGCTAGATTGACTTTCTACAATCCAACAAAGTATTATCTTTTTTTTCTTGAAAACACATAAGAGCTGAGATCATTTTTGTATAGAAGGAAACATATAGTACAACCCCCAAGTCCCACTCCTGCAATTTACTTCGACACACACGTGCCAAAATATAAGGGAAACAATGAACATAAAAGGAAAAGTATCGGCATTATCCTGCCAACAACCTGGAGGTCCCTAGCACTAGCTTTGCCACTAGAGCTACAAAATATTATCTAATTCCTTTTTAAAACTATAATTACAACTTTAAACCTAATTTTTAATCTAAATCCCTACTTTGTTTCCTGAAAGATATTATTAACCCGTCTGGTCCAAACAACTTTAAGATTTTATAATTTCATTGCTTAAATAATTTATTATTTGTTGTGTATATTTTTGCAGAAACGGATGCAGGGTTCTCTCCAACACTTTCAAAGGTAAATTTTCATATTTTAGTCTTTATCTGTTTCTAATTGTTTTTCTTTTTTTTTATTTCGTATAATACCTGGATGTATGACTTAAGAGAGTTACTCTTATATCATCTATAAGAGGATACCTTGGTAGATCAATGTTAGAGTACATTTGGTCGTTGTAGATGTACGTATCGTAGACTGCCATATTTATCCGGGGGAGCCTTGCTCCCCAAGTCTCTGTATTCCATATATATTGGCTGAGGCTCCAATGCAATACAATCCATCAATTATACGCAATCTATTCCTTCTACATGGTATCACGAGTTTAGAGTTTCTCAAATCCTAAGCCACACTTTCTGCTGCCAATTGCGCCGCCCTCGGGGAGATCCATCTCCACCGGGGGCAGCGCTCTTGTTTCGCGTAGGATAATATTGATCTGGCTGCCAGCATCCTAGCGTCGTTCCCCAGCAAGCAAATCGCGTATCCTCCTGTGGCGGATCCAGTCGCATCTGGAGGACTCCCGTCTCCGCCCTTCCCAGATGCTGTCGGACTTGTCACATCGAGCTATCCTCCGTGGGGCTGCCAGGCTGCTGCCCCGGATCCACTTCGTGGTTGCTAGGTCGCTCTGTGGCAGGCTGCCATGGCCATGTCATGGGGGCTGCCATGAATGCCAGTGCCCACGCTGGCGACCCGTCCTGCTGCGATGGTTGCGGGTCCCCACGTGGCCGCAACGTGCAACTACAAAGGATGCCAGGTTCTCTGCATGACTGCCTCTGCCGTTTGATTTTCTTTTTCTCTCCGTGCCGACGTTGAGGCCAAAGCAAGGAAAAGGAGATAAGATGGTAAAGGCTAGAGGCACCCAGAGGTGTACACGAGAAGTTGTTGCTGTATCTTTTTTTCTCCTGAGCAGAGTTTGGGTTTGCGTTGCCCGCCGTCGTATCTACTCCGCGTGCCCTCTTCCTCGACATGGTCACCGGTCGTTCTTCTCCAACACCCGTATGGTCCAGGCTGGCGTGTGGTGCGCGTAGGGGCCCTATCTGCAACGTCGCTGGGCCCCTCTGCCCACGGTCTCCACGCTGGCCATCCCCAACATCGCCGCCACCACTTCAATCTACATGGCATCGTCGTCCATCGTCTTGTACGTGCGCCCTCAGTCTGATCAGCCGCTTAGTGCACGGGTGCGGCACGTGCGGATTTGGGATGGTTGTCCTGAGTACGTGTGCACCACCACCGACACGAGGCTTGCGGGTGCATTGCCTCTTCGGGTAGCAGCACCGCCCTTCCTGGTCCTCCCTGTCATTGGATCTTCATTGCCGTCAACTACGTCCTCGACCACGTCCACATCGTCCTCCTTAATAGCGTTTGCGACATTGTCCATGACTACGTCATTGTGCGCATCGCGCAATTGGTCTTCGTCAAGCTATTTGAGTTCTTTGCCGTCTCCCTCAAGCTCCACCGCTACTTTAGCAACCGCGGGCTGCGTTGGCACCTTCTACCCCATGCCATTCTGCGCCCGCAACCATTGTGGAGGCCTTCTCTGCTGGTCCCTTAGACACTGACGCATGGTTGGTGCCTTCTACCTTGAACGTCCAGTATTGGCCACACTGGTCTGTGCCTTCATCCTCGACGCATTTCTGGGCCTGGCAAACCCGGATATGCCTCGTCTACGTCGGCCTGACTGCATCAACTTCGGCATCGACCTTCCCCCTACGATTGCCTCGACGCATCGCCGTCTTCGACTCTGGCGTCTTCCTATATGCGCCACCATCCTTATGGCGCCTCCTCATGCGCCCGCGGCTTCATATGCGGCTCACTTGCTCGTCTTCGGCAACCTCGATTGCTACGTTGACCACGACTACCCCAAGCATGGCATCCTCGACCATGGCTATTCACCCTCGTCTCGGCTACCTCGACATCGTCACAAAGGGTTATCATCCACATGAGTTACTCGCCGGTTTTCTCTCCAGTCGTAGCATCCGCACCGTGCCAGCGTTATAACTGCGGGGGGATATCAGTCTGTCGGCTTCTACCTCTCCAGTCTCACCATCTGCAGTTCTCCCGCTGTGACTGCGGGGGGATGTTAGAGTATATTTGGTAGTTGTAGATATACGTATCGTAGATTGCCATATATATCCGGGGGAGCCTTGCCCCCTAAGTCTCTGTATTCTATATATATCGGCTGAGAGGCTCAATGCAATAGAATCCATCAATTATACGCAATCTATTCGTTCTACAAGAATTCTCCCTAGGCACAGCAAATTGAAGGTGTTTAGACAGTAATATGACTAAAATCAGTTATTGCGTTATCTAGTAGACTCAATCGCGTATATGTTTTGATCACCAATCTAAATTAGAACACATCTGTAACACCTAATAAAATTGTAGAGTTGCAAAATCTTTGTGTCAAGTATTGTCATTATATTAAAGTAACACAATCTTTTACTTTGGCATCACTTATTTTATACGAGTCAGCATTACATGTTTTATGAACGTAGTTTGAACCAAACAATACAACATATGTTGTTCCAACTGCAGCTTTATGTCTTACGAAAAGTAAAAAATAGTCAGGAGTTGTCATCTAAGTGTTACAAATTCCTAGAATGAAACATTTCCACTAAACTATCATTTCAGAAAGTAGAAGTTGCTAACTGGAATTATATTGATTTTGCAGACTGATTTAGCACAACATAATCATTTTACGAAGGCACTTCGTAATTGGGGCAGCAATTATTTTAACAATACCCCAGGTTTTATTGTTCGTCCCATCTGATTTACTGCTTTAGTAGCCTTTTAACATTTCCTAGCTAAATTTCATTTAAGAATTCTAATATTTGTTTTGGTCTGAATCTTTTGCTAAATAGCTGAGGTTGATGTTGAAGCCCGTGACAAGGACAGGAAACTAATAAGTTATAATCAGCTGGAGAAACAATACTACGATTGGATCAAGGAAATGCATGACAAGTATGATGTGGAGATGGATGGTGGGGATGATGAACCCACCCTTATTATCAATCCAAAGTGCAAGGAACGACTTGGAATATCCAATGATGGTGAGGGATTATGGATGCATTACTGTTGTGCTTATCATATGCTTAATCAATTAACAAAGCACGAAATTCTTGGAATATCATTTTATTATATTTTATTACAATCCTGCAGTTGAAGTCATTAGAGTCCATAGATCAATTAGCAGAAAAGGAAAAACGTGGAGGAGAGGAGATCATCTGCAAATTCTTACAGGAGCAACTGGACGTATGAAAAGTAGTTTCAAATCATTGAAAAACTCTTTGTGTACCACTTTGGAGTACATTGTTGTTGAAGGTCTTCAAGGGGATGTTTGTGGTGAGTTCACTCATGTGCTAATGTATTCGTCTTCTACGACATATCCTCATTGGTTGGCATATCTTTCATTTCTAACATTGGTTTGCCTTATCCACAGGTGAAGCCCGCCTTATATGCAGGTTTATTTAATTCCATTTTATCAAGTAAAAAATTTGCTTCCCTCCTTTTTTTTTTTGGAAAGGTGAAGTTTGCTAAAATTTCCAGGCCTCTTGGGTACTCTGATGAGCAAGGATGCCTGGTCGACGAAGCTGCGGACTGCATGAGTCCAAACATATATATCCAGGAATCAGTCTCATTTCCTGTCAGCATAATAGATAATAGAATGGTAAAGTCTTGTACAAGTGCATGCGAATTTCTGGCATTTGGTGTTTTTCAATTGCTATACTTGCAGTGCCAAGCTATGGATGATGATGCTTGGAATAAAATGTTGACAAAGAAAAAGGAGAAGGCTGCTAAATGGATTGAAATCATCCGGAATTCTGGACTTGACGCTCTTGGACTAGAAGGGGTCAGTAATTTAATAGACTCATATACTAATTTATGTCTTTGAATTGTGTGCGCGCACGTGTGCTGTTTTACTTTTGCATATATCTGCTCTTTTGGCAGGATCTACCATATGAAGGTGATGTAATGGCTGGTTATCAACCTCCACACGAAATTGTAGCTGTTTTGCGACCAGGAAATTATATGCCTAGCTCCACTTGTCTTCTTGAGACGAAGTATATAGTGAAGGATGATCAGCTGGAGATGGTAATGGAAGTTCGAAATTGGCCCAGAAGTAAAGACTGTCCTGCAAAACTTTTTTATGAAAAGGTGAAGAAGCCCTCATCGCATAATGGCATACATGGACTGTATGTATTTCCATTGAGAGAAGCTTCATGCATATTTAGAAAATCTGGAGTTTACCAGTTTATATTCTCCGTGGTAAGTAAAATAACGTTTTCATATGGAGTTGCAAGAATTTTTATTTTAACCTTATGCTGTATGTTGCAATGCTTTATAGTTGCAGAGGTTCGAATGTCATTCAGCAACAGACAACTATAACAGTCTGTCCAGACTTGAACTCTAGGCGTTGTCTTTTCAGTGTCGCTGGTTCTTCCACTGATAATGCTCCTGTGGATATAAGGTTCGTGCTGGGATGCATACATATTTGGATCCATAGTAATATATGTGTAGTTAATTTCTCTGTCCGCTTGTTAAACATGGCCAATAAATAAGATGTGCCCTTTCTCATTCAAATTTTTTGTTATCTATGCTCTTGTTGATTGGTTTAATAATGTTCAGTCGACTAAATTACTTTGGTGCGTTCCTATATGTTCTCCTGTGAGGTGACTTCTCTTCATTCTTATGAAGAAAATGCTTTCAGGTGCACTTGACATTCTGAATCGCTACATGTTTTTGTAGTGTCTGGACAGTCCGCTCATTCTTCATTTATAGTGCAAGTATTGTAATTAGGCCCTATTATTGGCTCATACTAGAATTTACTCCAACATGCCCCTCAAAAAGGCCCCGAAATGTCAATGATTGCCAGTCATGTGGAATTCTGCATAGAGCTCTTCTTGTTGCTTTATTTGCTATATTAGTTCTGTCTACAGTTACTTTTTACCTTTTCAGTTGCATAAGAATTGATATTGCAGGCTTGGATATCCAGTTAGACGCCTTGCTGTTAAAAGTGTAGATCAACATGGAAATAAAATTCCTTTCCTTGACACATCTGGCATTATTATAACTATACTTAATGGTGATGATGTCCTTGCGCAAGTCAATGATGTTGAAGTGGAACTCTCATCAGATTTGTTACCAATGAATGTTATGGTATGCCATATGATCATTCTTTATCAGTTATCACAATCCTGACCATAACCTGGTAATTTAATGTTTCTATGCTAACCATATTTGACGTTGTGCTGTGCATGAAGGATTTTCTGTTTGAAACCAGCAAGTTGGACATACTGCGGCCAAAGTACGAGGCGAAGTTAAGAATATCTTCATCTGATAATGAGTTCTCTGGTATATGTCAATGTAAAGGTTAGATAGCTAGCTCATTTACGTTATCTGTTACATTATCTATTGCAATTCTATATTTTCGTTAATCTTATTTCATGAGGAAGTTTTTATATCATTCCTTAAGTACTGGGTCTTATTCTCACTATAAGAGTTGACATGTTTCCCTGCAGTTAAACCAGGCCTTCCATCAATCATTAATATGGACATGTCCCTCTTCTCTGAAGAGAATTTAATTCCTGGAAGAGTGATAGATAATGTCCTTCTGGAGGTACTTAAATGATGATGCTAACTTGTACACCACTAGTTAACTAAATAAGCATGGTTAGGTTATTGCAGATGACCAGTAAGGGCCCAACATAGCTATTAGAAGTCTTTATGAACCATCGGAACTTTGTTGAGTATTGATAGCATCTTAGTCTAATATGAATGAAGGTCATCACATTGTTGGGAAGAATTTGTTTGGTTCTAAATCATACTTTGATCTAACAAAGGATTAGGTTCTTTTTCATTTGAATCTGAAAGAGAAGCTATTTCTTGTGATATAGAGCAAGAAAATTATTTCAGAGGAACAAATTACACTAAATACTTTTCAGTGGTATTCACTTTCTTGATAAAAATCTGGCAACTGACTAATGCAATAAAAATGCATACTTTTGAGTTAAAATCTAGAACCAGAATGATAATTCTTCAGTGCAAAATAGGTATGTTTTACATCTGAGTTTGGGGGACTGTATAAAGTGTAATACTTCATTCTGGTTCAGTAAGTCCTCACATGGTGTTTGTTTGTGACCCTGGATACCACTCATGTGGCAGGTGTTAGATCAATTTAGCAATCATGTTGAAGAAGGAACCAAACTTAATGTCCATGTTGCTGGACTCTGCTTTCTAGATAAGAAAAGCTCCGTTCAGAAGGTAAATCTTTCACATAATGTATGATATTCAAATGTATCCAGTGCATCACAACAGTCCTGAACAGATGCTAGGTGCCAAGGCAAGCATATAAACAGCTATACATTCTCTAATAAGTAAGCATAGGTGCCATGTGGGGATTTTGTTCACAGTGGAACTAATGTGGAAAATGCAGTTTGCTAATTAAACTCTCTGAAAGAATTTTCTGATGTACCATTTGCTGTGCCTGTTAAAAATAGAAATATTGGCGACACTTTAGTGGTGTTTCTTATCGAGCAACAAATGAGCTTCACTGTGTGATTGAGGGAATGTGGTATGCTGTTAGAGAACAGTTACATTACTGTTCCACTATTTCTACCTCATATTTTGACTTTCATGGCAGCCATTTTTGTTGATCAATTGATCAATAATTCTGCAGTTATCCATCTACCAGCATGTATATTGAAGAGTGAATTTTGCAGGTAAATGGTGAGGGGTTTATTGACCTTTGTGGAGCCCTAAAAGTTTTGGGTGGCTTTGGTTCAGAAGGTTGGATATTTTGTATTATGCTTATGCCAGCATTTTATACCAAATTTTCATTCAATTTATTATGCCTATCATGTGCAGCTTGTATAGCAATTTATCACCACGAGAAGAAGATTTTCTCCAAAATATTTCAAGTAGTCATAAGAGAGTTAAAGGCAGTAAATGTAAGATACGTTTTTTCCTTGAATGAATGCTTATTTTTGTGATCTGACCCTTAATTTTTAGATAATGTTTGAGGTTTCTATGTGTGTTGTCATTACAGGTTCCTGAAACTTGTCCGGCTGGATCCTTTTTGGAAATCATATTTGAAATTTCTGATAGTGATGGTCTGGTTGATGAATCCATAGATGGACCTCTTCATACACTCAACATCACATCGAATGAGTTATCACTTGTTGAAGGAGCACAATATGGCATTAAACATGGAAGATGTGTGGTTTCTCATGTGCAACTTCCTCATCAACAAGGAAAGGTCACTATTGTGGCATGTCACACACACTATCCTGATCTGGAAATTACGATTCAGGTGCCAATTGCATATAGCATTTCTAGAATTTTTTATTTATTGTTTCAAATGTACCACTAAACTTAACCTTTGCAGCTTCAAATTCAACCTTTTGATTTGGCATTAACCAGCTTTGAGGATGGAACTAAATCTATTTTGAGCGATCCAATTTCATCTGTTGACAGTTCAAATCTTTTAATTCCCTGTCAACTTGCTCCTGCTGAACCTAGTCATCTTGTCACATATGTAAAAGATGTTGTTAAGGTAAGAATTTGACATTATTAAAAGTAGAGAGCACTACACTGTTTTGTATGTGGCACTTGGATATTCCTAGAGCAGGTGAAGTCTGTTTGATTTGATGTGAAAATTAATAAGTATTTTTCTAGCTAGAAATTTCTTAAAATTATGATAAACTTACAAGCAAGATTAAGAAAAACCTCAAGCATGTCCATCACTAAGATCTCTGTAATTTCGTATCTTGATTTGCAGAAAACTAAAAATAAAGTTGGAGATACATACTCCAAGATGAAATCTACGGAAAAGATACTTGGAACTCTTTCTTCTTCGAAGGACTTACTGGAGGAAGAAATTGTCACCCTAAAAGGTGATTTTTCCATGTCCGGTCATTCTTGTAACTTTTATTGAGTGTGTGTTCATTTCTTATGTCATGAAATGTTCCTGCTTTCATACTGTCATAGTGTTGCAATAATAACTTGAGCTTTGGCTCCATTGCAATGGTCCATGTGTTTCATAAAGTCTGCTGCCATCACTATTATTACTGTAGCTAGCTTTTGGTTTACTGCTTTATGTAACTTAAATTTTTTTAACCAGCTGAGGTTGGGCCTATAGTTGGGTCTTTCATTGATGCAAAGGAGTTAATTCGTAATAAAATTAGAGAAAAAATTGGTACTGCTGCTTTTGTTCTATGCTCCAGTGGTGAATCTTTCATGGAAGGTGTTGTCGGTATTGTTGCCCTACTTGGAACTGTTCCAGACAGAAAAATTGGCAGGTAAGTGTTGTTTTCAGAACATGTAAAATAGAGGCTAAATTTATCTGTTGGCACTGGATTATATGTAGTTTGTTTTGGGTCATTTGTAAAATGATGCATCATTTTCTTCCTCAGGATCTTTGTGTATTTATTTTGTAGGATGCTTGCTGTGTATCTTGGCAAAGATGGCATGCTTTCAGTAGTTTGCAAGACAATGGACGCTGCTAATTACATTGAGAAATACAACAATCATGGAGATGTGGATGTTGGTTTTGGCATTCACCATAAAGCAGCTGTTTTAGGAGTTCCCATAAAGAGTAGATTTTCTATCATTTGCTTAGATGATATAGAGTAAGATCTACATTTTCTATTTCCCAATATAAAGTTGTTTCCGTGGTTATCCATTTGAGTGTTAAGTAATTTTGATCAAGGCCAAGCACACATGTAGTAAACTTTTCAAAACAATATTAGAATGCTACCTACCACTACTATATGCAACCTTATGTGCATGAGCAGCTCATTAGATGGAAAGCTGTTTAATCTTTTATACCAAAGGTACATGCCTAGTATGGAGTTGGCTTAACTAATCTTCCTAATGAAACTGATGCTATTGACGTTATCTGAAACACAATCTTGGCCAAACATCCTTTAATTTGGTAGCTAGGTACTAAGTAATCTTCTAGGATAGCTTGGTTACTATCTCTGAGTCATTGATGATAGGGTGGACGCTATGTTAGCCTGGCTTGACTGCAGCCTACGGTAGTAAGCCTTTCCAATGATGAAGGCATACACCACATTTTTAAACAAGCTAATATAAAAATTAAATTGCCCAAGTTGGCTGTGTGGGTTTAAGTACTAGTTGTATGAGAATAATTTGTTATTCATATCATAAGTAGTACACTGGGCTATGGATCTGGCTCACATACCTGGTCATTGCCAACCTTCTTATGTATTATCAGAATCTCAAAGTAGAGAAGGTAATCTAGTCTTCCAATTTGTCCCATGGACTTTTTGCTTTTATGTTGACAGCACATCTCTTTGGCAGGCCCTACAAAGGAGGCCTTATCCGGAACAGTCCACAAAAGGAATTAAACCTGGTGGGGCCGTTTCGACATGTTAAAAAACCTAAAGGATTTAAAGGATTTGCGGTCAATATGATAAATCTTTCTGACGAGAACTTGAACATAACCACAAGTAGTGGACATGGACTCCGTGAAACTTTATTGTATAGTCTCTTTGGAGTGCTTCAAGTTTATGAAACCCGAAACGATATGTTCCAAGACATGGATTATTTGAATGGTGGAGCAATATCATTGGATGGTGGTGTTATCAAAGGAAAAGGAAAAATTCTTCTTGGTTACAGGTCAGTACTATTACTGCCATAATCAAACACTTGTCGCGGCATGCAGTCTGTCAGTGCTGCCCTCCCCAATCTTCATGTCTTTTTGGTTCTCCTAACTTACTATGTTTTGTAAGCTAATTTGGTTCTACACCATGATGCGGTCGAAGTATTGCCAACTCGCTGGGCAATGACCACTGTGCATTTGACTTTATTTTAAATTTTTGGTTAATCCTTTAATTATTTGCCAGAGAGCTTGATTAGGAACATTCTGAAGCATTTAAATTTTTTTGCTATTACACAAGATGAAAAAAATTTAATCACCATGTTGATGTTTCTTATCAATTTACTGCCTCCAAAAAGAGCACTCACTTAATTAATGTATTTAGCATTAGTTTACGACAAATTTGCATCACAAAATCATTCTTTATTTTGGTACTATATTTATTTCAATACTATACCGTATCAAATTAATCTGGTTCTTTTATCCAGTGATCCAAAGATAACATTTCCTGTCGTGTCGCCCAAAACTCCGAACGAGTTAAAAGCCCACCCAGATGTCATCGCGAAAACAAGAAAGCTGGAGGACAAAGTGAAGCTTCTGGAAGCAACCAAAACCAAGATAAGCCAAGAAGAAAAGGTTCGCGAGGAACTGTACGAGAAGTTCAACAAGAGGAAGCGCAAGTTTGAGGAGATATCAGAGATAGTAACCCAGCCTCGCGGCAATGAGCTTGCTATTCGGCGCACCCCGGTGAAGGAAGAGATGCTTGATCCATAAGCAGGAACGTGCCGTGGCCTCCATTTTGTACGCAGACCTTTTACGCCATAGATGTGGAGAACTCCTGTGTCGGTATTTCTGGTGGCCGCTGTTTAATTTCCTGCCAAGTTGCATGGACTGTAGGATTTAGCCCCCATAGCATGCAGAATTGCAGATGCTGTAGCCCTAGGCCTCCTAATTGTTATGTTTGGTTGCTTGGATCGGACCTTATTATGCAGCCTGCTTGTGGAATTGTTACCTCCAGGCTCCAGCGACGTCCTGCGTTGAATGCTTTTAATCCGTTCATTTATTTTTGTGGCGTCAAGAAACGCGGTGCGTGACATGACTCTGTTCGATGCTGCCTTGCCTCCGCTGTTTATTGGAGTACTTGATCCCGTTGCATCCGCTCCGTTCTGCTTCCCGACGAGGCGACGGCCATTCATTACGCCTGGGCGTTGGACGAGCTTGCCGAGATAATTCGATCGACGGCGGCACCTCCAAGATGTTTGGTTTCCCATAAAAGTATTAATTTCAATTTGCTATTAGCCTCAAGCACTAATCACTCATGAATCAATTGTCGTAAGTTGTTGCTTTTGAATGGCTCAGATATTATTTTTCATCTGCAACCTTTACAAACAAGGTACGACATTACATATTTGTTGGGCCATTAGAAAAGTGTAAATCAGTGAAAAAATGGAAAACAAAGAGTAACGTATTATATTGCACAAAATAGGATTTAGTATTAACATGGTTCGGTCCACTGTCACCTTATAATCCATAGAAAATACAGCCCAGGAAATAGAAAATAATAAAACTATGGCCGAGTAAACTTCGCAAGCAAGGACTAATTCAACCCAGCCCACTATTTTTTTTTTGACTGCACCGGGTTGAATTTTATTAAAAAGATAACAGGAAAATTACATCAAGCCCCTTGTGAAGGCACCCGTGAAAGTAAAACAAATTACATTGAAGCTCAAGTGAACAGGTGCTCCCGGTGGTCTCCGCTATCATCGACCGTTGCCGCCGCAGCCTTGTTCTACCAAGGATGAAGCTCAAGGCCGATTCCCATCTGGACGAAGAAGAACATTTACTTTTGAAAAGCCAATGAGTTGCATGCCGACCATGACGTGCGTTTGAGACGATGGCTCCAGCATACGGCTGATAGCCGTCACTTCGTCGTAGAAGCTGGGATCGGACGCCTGTCGCTCCACATGCCAATCCCAATCGACGAACAGCATTCCCAGAAAGGGGATCCATAATCACCAACCCGGCTGCACGAGTAGGTGTAATACTATACATACCTCACAAGGTAAGTACTGGTGAAGACTGAGCCACGGCCATCCTCGCTAGCACCATCGTCTTCACCGGAAGCACCTCGGAGGGACAAAAGAACCGGTGGGTATATCAAATCCACAGGGAACTCTAAACTACACGACCTACCTCACTATGTAGTATATCAACACGACCAACCGCCGATTGACCAAGCCCCACCACCTCCGTCACCAGCGAGGGCGCCGGAGAGGCAAGGAACCGGCTGAATCGGCGGCAGATCGAAGTTCTGCCCCGGAGTCGCCGCTCCCAGCCCATTATTGGTTCTTGCTTCCTGCACTGGCCTTAGGTCGAGAAACTTGGGCCTTGACTCTTTAGGTCCTGTTTAGCATGTCCCCAGCTCTAGGTGGAGTTGCTCCACTCCAAAACTCCAGGTAGAGCCAGGTCTGGGTGGAGATGCTTCACTCCAAAACTCCAGGTGGAGTCAGCTCTGGGTGGAGTTGGAGCGGTCTAAATGGGCTGTTTGGCTAGAAGAGTGCTCTCAGCGCAAAAAAACCGATTTAAGTGTGGATTGCCATTGTTCCCCCCAATTCAAACCCCATGTGTTATCCTATCTATCCCCATATTCTTCTTCCTTTTTTTTTCCTTGCCCCGGCGCTCCCATCGTCGGGATCCCCAAGTCTCTCCTCGCTGCAGCCAGCGAGCTGCCCCGACGCTCACGGCCCGTGCCCTGACCGCCGCCGCGTTCCAAATCGATCGGGAGGGGTGGCAGGAGGGGTGGCAGGAGGGGCCGGCTGGCGGCCAGGAGGGGTGGTGGGGGTCGGGCAGCCTGCAGCAGTCGGGAGGGGCAGCAGGAGGAAGACGATAGTGCGGGAGGGAGGGAGTCACGGCACCGGGGGCTCGGGAGAAATAGAATCAAACCTTTTTTGTGTAACCAGTAGCATTGGTGGGTAATTACCCACCAACTCCACAAGGAGGTTCAAAAGAGGTGATTTTGGAGCTACAAAAGAGATGCAACAAAACTCCACCCCCATTTGCACTACAGCTCCATGAAGTTTTGGAGCTAGGGTGTTTGGCTGAAATTTTTGTTGGAGTTGCTAGAGTTTAGATCCAGAGCCATGCCAAACAGGGCTTAACTTCGTATCGGGCCATGTGCTCCCCTCGTGCAACTAATGTTGTGTGCGATCTTAGTCGTTGGATCAAAATCGACAGTCAAGGCTGTCCCGCAGCCGAACAAAACTCATGTCGACCCTAGCTCTGAAACCCTAACCCTCATTTCATTCTCCTTCTCCACCTTATCCGCTGACAAAGTGGTGGAAAGCGTGGTGCGCAGCATAGTGGGAAGGCAGCGGCGCCGTCATGGGCCGCTCACCGGTGCTGCATGCAGATACGGCTTCACGGTGGTAGCTCTCACGGTGGTGTGAGAGATGCGCAGTCACGCGTCATATGGGGAGTGATGCTCGGGGGAGTGGTGGCAATAAGGACGCATGACAACGGTGCACGGCATAGTGGGAAGGCAGCGGCACCCCCATGGGACTCTGACCGCTGCTTACATGCGGATACGGCTCCGCGATGAAGGCTCTCACGCAGGCGTGCATGAGAGATACGCAGTAAAGTGCCATAGTGGGAGTGACTGATGAGGACACCAACTACAACACGGATACATCTACACCAGCAGCACCTTCTCCAGCGCCACCAGATGATCCTCCACCCCAGGCGCCACCTTCTGGGCCAATTACCCGGGCCCATGCGAGAGAGTTGACCTTCGTCATGCTACTAAAGAATGAAGGCCCAAAAGAATAGAAGCTGGCCCAACAGGAGGCCCATGTGTGGGCGCCTAGGGTTGGACGCCAGGGGCATGCACGCCCCCCCTCCTTGCCGTGCGTCCTTCCTGGTCGCACGCCCCCTCCTTACCGCGCGCCCTTCCTGGTCGCACGCCCCCTCTTGGCCGCTAGGGGCTGCGCCCCCTCCTCTCCTCTATTTAGATAGAGTCTATGTTTATTTCCAGACTTGAGTTTTATTTTACATCTAGCTTTAGCTACTCTCGAACACGCGCAAATACGCACTGTCCTTGTGTGATTCAGAACTCCACCTTCGAGTGATATTTAGATTGCTCGCCTCTTTTTCTTGTTCGTTCTTCGATTGCAGACAGGAATCGATCTTCGTGATCAGGCTGATCTTGCGCTGGCAAGGTTGGTAACCACAGGGAGTTGGTTCAGAGATTGCATTGGCGCTTCGGGTTCGCTCGTCGTAGTCGGATCGTGAGGGTCTACTTCCACCAAGTCGAATTTATCTCCACTCACCGAAAGATCGGGCACTCCGACTCTATCAAGTGGTATCAATTTTCCAGGTTGCTCGGTGAGTTTATCGAGTGTTTTTCCCTTCCTACAGTCCACAAAAACCAAATAAAAATTTATTTTCAGGTTAGATCCTTGTCCTAGCAACCCTTTTGAGCCTTGCACCTTCTTTCAATAATTTGCGTTGTTGAATTTGTGTGCTTTCCGAATCAATTGTTGCTGGTTACTTTGTGTTTTCTTACCTTTTTTTCCCCTTCCGTTGTCTTGAACCCTAGCACGCCGCCGCCCTCCCCCGGATCATGAGGCAGCCGCGCCGCACCCCCCTGATCGCCTTCTCCTCCCTGCCTTGTGTGTTTGGCAAGTCAAAAAAAAAAGGAAAGACAGCAATCAAAAAAAAAAGAAAGAGGACAATCCGCACGGGAGAGGGAAGCCAATCCGGTCACGCGCGCCGTTTTTTTCCCTTCCTCCTGGGTACGCCGCGTCTTTCCCCTAGCCGCGCGCACCAACTTACTCTAGAGAGAGAGAGATACCCCTGTACTTTGAAAAAAAGTGTGTGTGGTGACTTGCTGTTTCAGAGTCATTTTATTCATATTCTCAGTTTTGGGGCACCCTAAAAATAAAAATAAAATGAGGTGCGCCCTCTCCACCTTTGCCGCTTCTCTGCCTCTGTTATTTTCGGTTTCACTTGTTACCAGCAACTTTTGTTACGTGTTTGGCACTATAATTCAACTTTGTATTATTGTTTGATTGTGCTAATCCTTCAATTGAGTGCAACCTTTCGCGATGAGCAGACTTTGTTTCTCCAGGCAATCGCTCCTCCACTCTTTCGCGAGTTCCACCGGTTGGTTGCAGTTCGCCCCTGTGTGCGTGGTAAGAACAGATAAGAATTTGATAACAGCAATAGTGTGAGCCCCTTGTGAGCCGTTACACCCCTGTTTTGTCGTCGGTTTTGTTATTGTATTTGCGCTAACCATGGCAGATGATGTCGACGCGGGGGATGACCAGCTGCAGGGCATACGGGCACAAGTTGAAGGGCTTGTCGCGAACATTCAGATGATTCATGAATGGCTGGACTCGATGATCTCCTCGACGACCGAGCGGTGCGATCAGCTAGACCTCGCACAGACGGTCGCTAAGGCCACACTCAACACAGTTGTGGCACGACTCGATGCATTGCACACAACAGTCACAGAGTTGCAGCAGGGTTATGGTGGTGACTCAGAATAGGAAGATGGCGACCGCCGAGGCCGTGCCCGCCGCGTGCCACGCCGTCCCAGTAATGATTCCTTTTTCCAAGATTAAATTTAAAATTCCACCTTTTAATAGCAAATATGATCCTGCTGCATATCTTGATTGGGAATTAGAAGTTGAACAGAAATTTTCATGCCATGATATTCCTGCTAATTCTCAAGTTAAAGCTGCTATTAGTGAATTTACTGATTTTGCTTTAATTTGGTAGCGTGAATATAAACACAAACATCCCAATACAATTCCAACCACCTGGGATCACTTAAAAGCTGCTATGCGCCATAGATTTGTGCCTTCTTATTATGCCCGAGATTTGCTTAATAAAATGCAGCGTTTTCAGGAAGGTTCCAAATCTGTTGAGGAATATTACCAGGAATTACAAATAGGCATGATTCGTTGTGGGTTATTGGAGGAAAATGACACTGCTATGGCACGTTTTCGTGGTGGTTTGAACCGCGAAATTCAGGATATACTTGATTATAAAGAATATACAGATATGACAACATTATTTGAATATGCTTGCAAAGCTGAACGTGAAGTGCAGGGACGTCGCTCGAAGACATATTCTAACTCTTTTGCAGGAAGCAGCTCGACATCCAACTCCGCACCCGCTCTCCCTGCGCCACCCATGCCCACCACTACACCGCACGAGAGAACAGCCAAACCTGCAAGCGCTGCCCCTTCCACAGGCGCGGCTCCTCCCACAGGCCATACACGTGATATTCAGTGTCATCGTTGCAAAGGATTTGGCCACGTGTTTCGGGACTGTCCGAACAAGCGCACTTTGCTTATTCGTGACGATGGTGAGTACTCTTCCACTAGTGATTCTAAAGATATTCAACATGCGATGCTTACCACTGACCATGCAGCTAAGGAGGTACATGTCAACCCGGCCAACGCCGATAGGTATGCAAGTCTTGTTGCGTAGCGTGTTCTTAGTACACAGGTCGCCCCGCCCGAGAAGAATCAGCGACACACTCTGTTCCATACAAAGGGTGTTGTGCAGGAACGGTCGATTCGCATCATCATCGACAGCGGCAGCTGCAACAATCTGGCGAGTACCATGTTGGTCGAAAAGTTGCCGTTACCCACTCGTAAGCATCTGCATCCATATCACATTCAATGGCTTAATGATGGTGGGAAACTTAGAGTAACTCGGTTGGTGCGTGTCCCTTTCTCCATGGGTGCTTATTCTGATTTTGTCGATTGTGATGTTATTCTCATGGAAGCATGCTCTTTGTTATTGGGTCGACCCTGGCAATATGATACTGATAGCTTGCATCATGGTCGTTCGAATCATTATTCTTTTATGTTTAAGGGTCAGAAAATAATTATACATCCAATGACACCTGACCAAATTGTTAAAGATGATCTTGCTCGAGCTGCGAAGGCTGCTAAACAACCTGCACAATCAACCTCTGTTAATTTAGAGATCAAGTTGAAAACACGTGTTTTACTTGCTACACGTGCTGATTTCGCTGATTTACGCGATACTCATTTGCCCTGCTATGCACTTGTATGCTCGTTTCACTTGATGATGCACCATCTTTGGATATTCCCCCTGCGGTTGCTAACCTTTTGCAGGATTACGCTGATGTCTTTCCCAAAGACTTGCCACCGGGTCTTCCACCGTTTCGTGGCATTGAGCACCAGATCAACCTCATCCCCGGCGCACAGCTTCCAAACCGTGCACCGTACCGTACAAATCCGGATGAGACAAAGGAGATTCAGTGCTAGGTGCAGGCGTTGCTTGATAAGGGTTACATTCGTGAGTCTCTTAGCCCTTGCTCAGTTCCTGTGTTACTTGTTCCAAAGAAAGATGGATCATGACATATGTGTGTCGATTGTCGTGCTATTAATAACATCACCATTCATTATCGATATCCTATACCACGCCTTGATGATATGCTAGATGAGCTTAATGGTGCCATTATTTTCACTAAGATTGGTTTGCGTAGTGGTTACCATCAGATTCGAATGAAATTGGGTGATGAATGGAAAACGGCTTTTAAAACGAAATTTGGGTTATATGAATGGTTGGTTATGCCGTTTGGATTGACTAATGCTCCCAGCACATTTATGCGTTTGATGAATGAAGTTCTGAGGCCCTTCATAGGATTGTTTGTCGTTGTTTATTTTGATGATATCCTCCTATACAGCAAGTCCATGGAAGAGCATTTAGGACATTTGCGTGTTGTTTTTGACGCGTTGCGTGCTGCCCACTTATTTGCTAACATGGAAAAATGCACTTTTTACACACAACGTGTATCGTTTCTTGGTTATGTTATTACTCCACAGGGCATTGAGGTGGATAGCAGCAAGATTGATGCCATTCGGGAGTGGCCTACACCGACGACGGTCACACAGATTCGAAGCTTTCTTGGACTTGCAGGATTCTACCGCCGGTTCATCCGTGATTTTAGTTCCATTGCAGTGCCTCTCCATGAGCTTACAAAGAAAGGTGTTCCGTTTGATTGGAGTGACTCGTAGGAGGTCACGTTCAACACTTTGCAAGATAAGTTAACGCATGCTCCCCTCTTGTAATTGCCTGATTTTAATAAAGTGTTTGAGCTTGAATGTGATGCTAGCGGTATTGGGCTAGGTGCTGTTTTGTTACAAGAAGGAAAACCGATTGCTTATTTTAGTGAAAAGTTAAGCGGTGCTAGCCTGCGCTATTCTACTTATGATAAGGAGCTTTATGCTCTAATGCGCACTTTGCAAACATGGCAGCACTATCTTTGGCATCGCGAGTTCATAATTCATTCTGATCATGAGGCTTTGAAACATATTCGTACCCAAACAAATCTGAACCGTCGTCATGCTAAATGGGTAGAATTCATCGAGTCTTTCCCTTACATTATTAAACACAAGAACGGGAAGGAAAATGTCATTGCTGATGCTTTGTCTCGTCGCTATACCATGCTATCACAGTTAGATTTTAAAATCTTTGGCTTGCAAATTGTGAAGGATCAATATGTCAACGATGCTAATTTTCAAGATGCCTTAGTTCATTGTATGGATGGCAAACCTTGGGGCAAATTTCACATGCAGGATGGGTTCCTGTTTCGCGCTAACAAGCTGTGTGTTCCAGCAAGCTCGGTTCGTCTTTTGTTGTTACAGGAAGCACATGGAGGTGGTCTCATGGGCCACTTTGGCGTTTACAAGACGTATGAGGTGCTGGCCGCCCACTTCTTTTGGCCCCGGATGCGCCGTGATGTTGAGCGCCTTGTTGCACGCTGCACTACTCGTTAGAAAGCTAAGTCACAATTGAGCAACCATGGTTTGTATATGCCATTGCCTGTTCCTACTTCCCCTTGGCTTGATATTTCTATAGACTTTGTTTTGGGATTGCCTAGAACTAAGAAGGGGAGGGATAACATTTTTGTGGTTGTTGATAGATTCTCCAAAATGGCTCATTTCATTCCCTGTCATAAAACTGATGATGCTAGCAATATTGCTGAATTGTTCTTTAGAGAGATTATTCGTTTGCATGGTATTCCGAATACAATAGTCTCTGATCGTGATGCTAAATTTCTCAGCTATTTTTGGAGATCTCTGTGGAATAAATTGGGAACTAAATTATTGTTTAGCACAACTTGTCACCCTCAGACCGATGGACAAACTGAGGTGGTTAATCGCACTTTGTCAACCATGCTTAGGGCTGTTTTAGACAAAAATTTGAAACATTGGGAGGATTGCTTGCCTCATGTTGAGTTTGCTTATAATCATGCAACGCATTCTTCTACAAAGATGTGCCCTTTTCATATTGTTTATGGTTACATTCCTCAGGCGCCTATTGATCTGTTTCCGCTTGCTGCTGGGGAGGCCCCACATATAGATGCTGTTGCACATGTTGCACAAATGGTTAACCTGCATGAACAAACTCAACAAAACATTGCTGCTGCTAATGCTAAATATTAGGTTGCTGGTAATAAAGGCCGAAAACTTGTTACTTTTGAACCTGGTGATATGGTTTGGTTGCATTTGAGAAATGATCGTTTTCCTAACTTGCGCCGTTATAAATTGATGCCTCGTGCTGCTGGTCCTTTTAAAGTGCTAACCAAGATTAATGATAATGCTTACATCCTTGACCTGCCTGCGGAGTTTGGTGTTTCCACTAGTTTTAATGTTGCAGATTTGAAACCGTATGCGGGCGAAGATGAGGAGTTGCCGTCGAGGACGACTTCAGTTCAAGAAGGGGAGGATGATGAGGACACCAACTACAACACGGATACATCTACACCAGTAGCACCTTCTCCAGCACCACCAGATCATCCTCCACCCCAGGCGCCACCTTCTGGGCCAATTACCCGGGCCCGTGCGAGAGACTTGACCTTCGTCATGCTACTAAAGAATGAAGGCCCAGAAGAATAGAAGCTGGCCCAATAGGAGGCCCATGTGTGGGCGCCTAGGGTTGGGCGCCAAGGGCATGCACGCCCCCCCCTCCTTGCCGCGCGCCCTTCCTGGTCGCACGCCCCCTCTTGGCCGCTAGGGGCTGCGCCCCCTCCTCTCCTCTATTTAGATAGAGTCTATGTTTATTTCCAGACTTGAGTTTTGTTTTACATCTAGCTTTAGCTACTCTCGAACACGCGCAAATACGCACTGTCCTTGTGTGATTCAGAACTCCACCTTCGAGTGATATTTAGATTGCTCGCCTCTTTTTCTTGTTCGTTCTTCGATTGCGGACAGGAATCGATCTTCGTGATCAGGCTGATCTTGCGCTGGCAAGGTTGGTAACCACAGGGAGTTGGTTCAGCGATTGCATTGGCGCTTCGGGTTCGCTCGTCGTAGTCGGATCGTGAGGGTCTACTTGCACCAAGTCAAATTTATCTCCACTCACCGAAAGATCGGGCGCTTCGACTCTATCAGTGACGCTCGGTGGAGCGGTGGCGATGAGGACGCATGGGGGTAGCGAGCATGCATGGGATAATACGCGAGCAGGCAAATGAGGGGCAGCCATGGCGTCGCCGTGCCAACCGGTGGCAACAACGACAAAGGCATGTTTGTAATGTGATTGTGTCCAGGACTAAGTGATTTGAGATTAGGGTTTCACAATTCTTGGGAATTTTGGGGGAAACCATGTTCTAGGGTTTTGGGATTCGAGAAATTTTAGGGTCTGGTTTGCAAGGTGCCTTATTTCCCCTCCTACATGCTGAGTTGATAACCGTAGATGCTAATCTTTATTGATTTGCACCAATTTGACAAAACTTTGCAAATTGGTACTGAGCTTAGTCGATTAGGCATAACCGTAACATTAGATAGAAACTTAACTAATCTAGAGCGTCAGAAGCAACTAGGAAGGTCCACGCGCTTCGCTGCGCGCGTAGAGATGACACACGAAGGGATTAAAAACATAGAACAAAAAATCGAACTGGTTCACTAGGTGAATCGAAAAAACCGTGAACTGGTGACCGGTGTGAACCGGTGCGAACTGGCCGGTTTTGTTTTTATGAATGAGTGAACAGTTCTATGTTTGGATATTGATTTTGGAACTTTGGACAATAAACTATTGTGTTATTTCTATGTAATCCCATCTATTACGTCATATGTGATATGTTTGGTAATAAAACTTACATATTACTCATATAAATCATAAGAAATAAGTATTATATTGATAAATGATGAACTACTAGTTCGAACAGTGAACCACTGGTCGGACCGATAAACCAGCAGCCTGACCGGTTCGATCTCCGATCCAGCTTTTCGTTATATGACTAAAAAGAACGAACATATGAACAATGATTTTAATAATTTCGTGATTGGCAATTTATATACAGATTTCATAGAAGATATTTTAAGAGGCTAGAGTTGCAGTCTATCACATAATTACATGTAATAATCTACGAAGTTGCCGCAGAGATGAAAACACGTCTATATCACGGTGCTTAAATTTCTAACTGCTCGTTTCTTAATCCTATCATTATAAGCAATGATCAAGTCCCGCGAGAAAGTGTTAAAATAAATAAGATAAACATTGAAGGTAAAATAAATAAGATAAACATGAAAAGTAATACAAATAAGATGAACCCAAGCACTGCTTTGTGATTTCTCAAATGTTCGAATAAACAATAATGATACACCATTTGGAATGGGGAAAAGGAAGCATAAAAGCGAGTAAACAAATGCAGAAGGTGGGAGGTGCGGTAGTAAACAAATGCAGAAGGTGGGAGGTGCGGTTCCTCCAGCAGCTAGGGATGGCAACGGGGAATTCCCCGCCGAGGGATGCTTCCCTATCCCCATCCCCACGAGAGAAAAAAATTCCCGTCCCGTCCCCGCGAACAGCGACAGGGGAAATAATTTCCCCATCCCCGTGGGGTGTCCGCATAAATAGCATTTAAGATTCATACAAGCGACATATATATACCACAGCATATCTAGAAGCTCAAACAGCATTTCAGATCCACTTTCACTAAACATTACATCACAACTGCATTCAGGAAGTTTTACAAAGCACAAACAAAAAGCTTGCGGTCCGCGAAATATCCAAAAAGCATAGCTAGAAGCTCTCAAGTTCAAGGCTCGTGAGGACACAAATACATAACAAGATAAATAAAGAATATAGACTAAGGACTAATTTGGAAGCCCAAAATCCTGCTGGGATCCCGGCCTTTTCCCCGGCCCGGCGCTCGCCATGAAAATGCGGCATGGGTCAAAATTTCTCACCATTTGGACGCCCACGCCGAGAGGCTGGGCGACCCATTTCCTCCCTTTTTCCCTAGGCAGGCCCTCCCCACCTCGAGGGTCTGGCCGCTGCTTCCCCTCCGGCTCCCCGAGTGACACGAGCGCCGTCGCTTGTCGCCTCCCTGTCCTCCCCATCCTGCTCCTCGTCGCCTCCCCATCCTCCCCGTCACCTCCCCATCCTCCCCGTCGCCATCTGCTCCCTCTGCCTCTGCCACCTAGCGCCCGCTACCTCTACCTCCGCCGCCCCCTCTACCTTCACCGCACAGGTGAAGCTCTTCTTCTCTTTGCTCTCTCCCTCTCTTCTACTCTCATCTCCGATCTGCTCCTCATGGATTGCCTCCAGGCCCTAAAATCATCTCTCACCCATGTGGATTTTGTTTCATTCCCCTTCGTTCTCCTCATTTCCTCACCCGTTCCATAAGATTGGATGCAAATCAGCTGCGATCACTCACTTTCTCTTCTAATATATGCAGGAACCGTCTGGATCTGGGTTCGTGACTCGTGCTAAAGTATAAAATCGAGTTCTTGCTATGGGGATTTTGATTTGTGCTTATTTTTCATGGTTTGTTTGGTCCTTTGCATGTTGCGTTTTACATAACTGCATACTTAGACATGGTATGGATGAGGTTGTTCCTCCTTAATCCTCTTGGGTGCCCAACACCAGTGCACCTCATGGTCCTAGGAGTTCATCTTTTGTTATTGTTGTGTGATTATTCTTGGAATGACATTTTTCGAAATACGCCTGTGATTCATCATTTGTATATGATTCATGATGTGAGAATTGGGTGCTATTCTAACCTTGTTCCAGGTTTATTTAATCAAGTGAGTGAAATGTAGACTGCATTTATTCTTTATAACTGGTTGGCATGGAAATGTACAAGATAACAGTTGCTACTATCTTTCTTTCACTCATAGTTTGTTCATCTTTCCATGGATATGTACCATAAGGTCTAATTGGTGTGTTGGCACATGCACATTCTAGTAGATTCTTGCTAGCCCGATGAGAGAAAAAAAAATCCTGATGTTACACATACACATGACTGGTAGAATAGACATTGCACTGCAATGTTCTTATTGAAATCTGGAAGTATTCAAAGTTCTCTAGTTTTAGCGCTAGTTCTTTTCTCATTTTCTTCTTGAACTGTAGACGTTTATGTTCACTGCAGAACTAGTTTCAGCACTAGTTCTTCTACAGATCTAGAGATGCATCACTGTGGAACTGGATTTTTATTGTAATGTCTGTGCTCTTAAAGTTAGATTTGGATTGTTCTTGTTATTTATGTTCAGTGCATAATTGGTTGTCATTCTTGCTGTAAGGGGGAAAAAATCTTGCTGCCCCAGTCGTAATATGAAATGCTTACTATTGCTGCCCCAGTCACAATATGAAATGCTTACTGTTGCTGCCCCAGTCACAATTATACTTTTTCAATGTTTAAAAGCACAGTATAATTTTCTCATAACCAAAAACCCAAGTGTCCGGCTGATTTGATTGAAGAAAAAGATTGCTTGGGTATATTCCCTTTCTTAGTATTATCTTGCCATGAGCATTGTAGGTACCGTATTCAGTCTAAATAGTAACTAGGTAGTCTCTGGAGTAGGTAGTCTCTGGAATAGCATAGGTACCTTATTTCTATGGCAACTACATGTCCAAAAAAGTGCCTTTTTTCTATGGATTTTCCATTTAACCTTAAATTAAGGCTGCTAAGGAGCGGTTAGCTCAAGTCAGTCTGAATCGAGCAACAGCCTTCCAAATTCCAATAACATGCAAGCAGATCACTTGCTTTAGTTTGCTTCAAGGTGCTAAGAGTTGACCAGCTTACTCAATAGATTTGAATTTAACCAAAAGCTGACCCTATAAGTATTTCACCGACCAGCCTCTACTATCTGCATCTTTCTCTGTCAGAAGAAATCTTTTGCTTTCAGTTTCATCAGAGTCATAGGTGATAGCTATTTTCAGTTTCAATCTCTACTATCTGCATCTTTCTCTGTTAGAAGAAATCTTTTGCTTTCAGTTTCATCAGAGTCATAGGTGATAGCTGTTTTCAGTTTCAGTCTCGTCAGTCTGTAACTTTGATCCAGTCTTATCTTTTCCTTTTCTTCAGGAGTCGGCATGCATCAGGTTGTTGATAGTGCCTAGTTTTTAGCTGCCACTGGTCATGTAATGTAATAGATTGCAGTAAGCTTTCAGCTGCACAAAAATCATGAGGTTAAATTTGTTCTAAGAACCCAGGTCGGGAAAAAATCACGAGGTGATTACACGTTACATGTTACATGTTTTTGAAACTAATGTCACTGATGTTACATGTTTTGTGCTGTAGCTGTCTGCCTCAAGTGCTGCTACAACTACAACTGAACACCAAGAAGCCCCTTGTGCCAACTTCACATGAGAGATGAGGGAAGAAAGGAAGAACTCGTCTGCTTATTAACGGAGGTCCAGGTGCAATATGATTTGAATCTTTAGATGACATACGAGTTCAATGCATAACTTTATTTTATGGACAACTCATCATAGTCATTGAGGAGCATTTCGCATTTGCATATGTGATTTGTGTAGTCCAAATTCATGCATGCATTTTTTTTTGTTCATCTTAATTTACCTACAAAGTTCCTATAGATTCTCGAAGACATGAGATTTGAGACTGAGACCTTTGCGGCTTGCGGGACAAAGACGGGTGTAGCAGTATATTTGGGAGATGATATTAAAACTTATGTAGCTAGTGAATGCAAAGTACTTTCATAAATTAAACTTAATTGATTTCATCCTTGAGATATATGTGTTTGTATAAAGATTTTTTTTCGGAGCCTTTCATGGTACTTGATGCTTTCAATGATCCATTGTGAGTTTTGTTATAGTATTTTTAATTTTTTCTTATTTTTTTACTGCTTTTTTGAGATTTTTTTCCTGAATATTCCCCTCCTTAGCTCCCAAACAATGACAGGGAAGGGATACCCCGTGGGGGAGAGCCAACCAGGGAAACGAGTTGACAGATTAAACCCCACCCCCCCTTCCCTAGGTTATCTTCCCTGGGTTATCTTGCCCTTGGCTTCCAAATTAAGCCTAACCAGGGAAACGAGTTGACAGATTAAACCCCGCTGGCCCCCCTTCCCTAGGTTATCTTCCCTGGGTTATCTTGCCCTTGGCTTCCAAATTAAGCCTAAAGGAGATGCGTGTGCTCCTGGAGGCACATCACAGCACTCAGCACATCACTGCGGTCTTTTGGAACAGCTGGCGCCTCCTCGCGTGGTTGCCTGGCGCAGAACCATGGGGCGCTCAAGCTGCAGGCGTGACCGCGCGAGGTCATCGAGTCACCCTCGCTGCTGAGTCCTTCTTCCTGGTCCTGAAGAAAGGCAGTGAGGGGAGGGAACGGATGGGAGAAGACAGAGGAGGCAGCAGGCGGCGGTTGCTGCTGCTTGTCCGGGAGAGGAAGTGAGTAGATGGAACGGATGGGATGAGATGTTAGGGTTTGGAAGCTGTTATATACCACCTCTGGTGTTGGGCCGTTCGTGGGCTTCTGTGCCGGACTATGCAATGAAGTACTTGCGCTTGTTTTAATCGGGGAGAACTTTTTTATTTTTTGTTTTATGATTTTGCAAAAATAAATAGTCGAACGAAAAATTTGTAGAAATAAATCTATGCTGCCATACAAAATGGTGGTAGGTTCGCTTCCGCCAGTTGGATTGGCGGTAGGAGCCCCAGAGTGTTGCACATGCATTTTTCACCGTACGAAACGGCGGTAGCGGTAGCCTGCTTTAGCTGTTTCGTACGACGGTAGGTGGCCTTCCAGCGTTTCAAGTAGCCACCTACCACCTACTCTTCAAGTCCGGTCATATCGGCACCCTGAAACGCTGCACACTTCCATTTTGTAGGTCTTCGATTGCTCGTAGAATGTCTTTGTGCCAATCATGAATTAGACAAACACCCTCCATGTCCTTCACAATCATCTGCTTCACCCTTTCCAAGAACCAATACCAGCTATCTCCAGAATCCTTTTCCACAAAGGCGATCCCCAGCGGCAACACCTGATTGTTACAGTCGAACCCAATAGCTGTCAAGATTGTGCCTTTATACCTTCCAGTCAGAAATGTGCCATCCATGCAAATGACTGGGCGACATCACAGAAAAACCTCAATGCAAGGACCCAAGGTAAGGAATGGCCGCTGCAGGACCTGTTTTCCTGGAAACTAAGCACATGCATAGGCTTTTAGATCGTAGTAGCTTCCTGGGTTCCTCTGGCATATGGTGTACAACATGAGAGGGAGGTTGTCATATGATGCTTCGTATGTACCTCACTTCATCTCCGGCGCCTTCTGCTTGGCTCGGTAGGCTTTGTTGTAGCTAATCTTGTACTTGAACTTCTCCTCTATAGCACAAACAATCGATTTGGGCTCGAAGCTGGGATTCTCCACTATATAAGGATACATGTATTGAGCAATAAAATCAGCAGTGAGGTTGCAGTGTGTTTCTTCCAATTTATCCAGCAAGCATTGGTGCTCAACCACTCTAGTCACCTCCCAGTAATCCTTCCACTTTCCCTTGCATGCGTGCACCCTAAATGGGCAATTGCTTCTCACATAGCACACATCATACACCGTCGGGTTGCTCTTCACCACCCTGAACTGACGCTGCAAAGATAAAGTGGACCATCGCTTCACAGCTGCCTTCACCTCATCCCCACTGGGGTACATAGCACCCACGCAAACTTCATTCTCCCTATACTCCCAAGTGATATTTTCCCCTACATTGACCTGTAGGGCGGAATGGTCATAAGTTGACCAATTTTGCGGGGTAGGGTAAGCATCTTCTTTATCCAACGAGTCATCATCCATGGCACCATTAGCCTCTTATCCTTCCCTCTCCACCTGCTCAACTAACTCAGGCATGTCTTCCCCCTCATCAGCCTCCCCATTTGGCTCACAGGTTGCAACATCATCCTCTGCATCTCCCTCTTCTGCCCCCTCTTCATGAACTTCTTCATTTCACCCATCAATACTTTCCACACCTTCCTCAGCTTCAACTTCAGCACCTCCCACATCTTCTTCCATCTGACCGATAGACCCAGCCTTCGTGAACACTTGAACATACAATATGAACGATAAATCGCGCTTCATGCAACCAATTACATAAGCCCGGTAGTTCTAGGTTCCTTCAAGCGGGATCAGCTCCTAAAGTTTATGTCAGGTCTTCTCCTCACTACAGTCCTAATAGACACATCCACTTGATCTCTATCAAGACCAAAATCCTTACAAAGCCAATGCATATGCCTCTCCAAGTCCTCTCTCTTGCTCTTCGTAAATACTTGTAGAAAGACTAAAATCGACTCAAATCTACCTCTTCTAAACCATATTTAACCTCCCCCGGACCATAGAACACTTGGAAATATAAACTTTCTGACACGCCTACCAATACACACGACACGAACAGTGAAAGTTACTCTCAATAACTTAAATCAGTTAACTCGAACGATACCTACATTTCAATATACGGTTCAATCTTACGAACTAATTTATTTTATTTTACCAGGTCAATATACATGATACTATCACAGGCCATTACAAAATATTAGTACATTAATGTAACCCTAAACAGTGGGTCAATATACGCGACAAGAACAAAAGTTCTAACTAAATCTAATAATTCCAACTACCCCTCAAACAACTACATCTTGAATACCTATACATAATATAACCCTAGCATTGCAAATAATATTCATCTAAAATTAATCTACATAAATCAACAAACTAATTTTATTAGTCAACTAAATACCTAAACTAAATCCACTAATCTGACTAAGCTAACTACACTGTGAACAGGATTAGAAAAAATAACTGAACTACACTAACTAAACTAACTAGATCTGCTAACTAAACTAACTACACTAACTGAACTAACTATATCTATCCACTACACTAACTAAACTAACTAAACTAGAGGATTAGAAAAAATACCTCTAAGGAAGCGACGAACGGACTCTCAATCTCCCCTCCCCCCTCCCTCCCTCCCTTTCCCTTCCTTCTCCTCTCCCTTCCTCCCTTCCTCTTCTCTCGGTTTGGCTCGCTCGGCTGTAGCTCTGGCACAATGCGTGAAAATGAACCGAGCGAGAGCCCGGGACGGCCGCACGTCTTCTTTATGGGGAAGCCCCGCCGGCTCATTTGGCGGAAGTGGCCCGTTACCACTAATTCAAATGGCGGCCCGCCAGTTCCGCCAAATAATGCGGCAGAAAAGCCTCGACCCCCGCGTCACTGCATCCCGTGGGCGGCCCGTCGGACGGGGGGGGGGGGGGGGGTAAGCTGTATGCAGGGACCTACCGCTGTTTCATCCGGCAATGCTCCTTTACCGCCGTTTCATACGGCGGCATAGGTCTATTTCTGCAAATTTTTCATTCGACTATCTATTTCTACAAAATCGTAAAAAAAATATAAAAATAAAAAAACTCTAATCGGGGACGTGGGGTTATGGGGCCGGGGGAAGGAGGATGATCATACCCGCCCCATCATTACGAGTCGACCTGATCATTTGTCGGGTTGAGTTTGGGTTGGGTTCTTTCAGGTTTTGGGTAAAAAAAATTAGCCCGCGCCCGACCCGTGCTGACCATTGGGTCAGATTTTTTGGCCCGTGCCCGACCCATCACATGATCGGGTCGGGTTGGGTTGGGTTCGGGTTTTTATGTGCAATTTTCAGGTTGGGTTGGGGTTTTTTGAGTTTTGGGTCAAAAATTTTGGCCCGTATCCGACCCGTATTTTAGATCGGGTTATAAATATCAGTCCGCTCCCACCCAATATTGACCAGGTTGGCTCAGGTTGGGTTTTTTTTCGGAAGGGTCGGGTCGGGTTTGTCGGGTCAGGTGACCCACGATCAGGTCTAGTATGGGGACAAGTTTTACACCGTTTGATTCTCCGTGGGAATTAAATCACTACCATCCCAGTCCTCTAATGGAAGAATTCCCTGTGGGGAATCGGGGATCGGGTCCGTTTCCATCCCTACCAGCAGCAATATATATTTAGGCTAACCTCTGTGGCAATAACAACTCCCTTTATGGTCGCTGACTCACTGGCTTGACACGGGGCCGCTGCGCGTCGTCAGTGTGCTATTGGGCCTTCGCAAGCCAGGCACCCACCCAGGCAGTAGCACGCATGCGCGAGCGAGCTGTTGAGCTGCCGCGACTAAGGCCTCTGTGCAGCTTCTGTGAAGCTAAAAGCTCAAAAGCTGATTTTATATGAAAAGTTGAAAAGCTCAATTTGATAAGCTTTTCGTAGCTTTTTGAGCTTAAAAACCTAAACACATCTTCTAAAAGCTAATGTTGCCTTTTCAGAACTGAAAAACCAGCAATAGCTTCTCAGGAAAGATCAAAAACTGCAACTCAAACAAATGGGCCTTAAATCTATGCTCCCTGCACCTGCGCAAGGACAGGAATGCATAGAACAAGAATAAGAAGCTCCAAAAGGCTCCAACCTTTAAACCTAAATTACAACCTCAAAACTTCACGAATCAAAATGAAATTTGAGCCATATATGCACTCAAGAGTTAATAGATCTAGGAAGAAGATCTTAAAAAACTCAAGAATTCATCTCGGATTTTGGAAGAAACTTGAACGCCCTTCACGAAAAACACTTTGGGGAAAATTTCAAATTCACGCCAAATTCGGATTTGAGAGGATCATACCAACGTTGCTCACAAGAATCCTAACAACAAAAGCCCTTCATAAATTTCTCGGGATTTGGGATCAAAGATGAAGAATGAAAAATCCCCCAAAAAGCTCCGAAAATTCCGAAAAAGATAAATTTCATATCATGATATGGAGAAGCAATTGAACATGAAATTGAATCTTGTATTACTCCACAATGTAAGGTTACAAGCCACTCCTAACAAAATAAAAGTTTTGGATAGAAAAAGCTCAAGAACAAGAGCCTCTTATCTCACCTCTCTCCTTCTCTCACCTACCAAAGGCTCTCACCCACACAAATGAGAAGTCCACCCCAAAGAGATGCCTAGAGCCGCTCCTCATATATATAGACGTTTGGCAAATGTCCAAAATGCACTTACACTAAGTATAGAACCTAAATACCCACCAAGGAAAATCTGGCAAACTTTTTCTTGGTTACATCGAATGGACCCGGCGACTTCATGACTTCGCTTTGCCTTGACGCAAACTTCACGATGGTGCCACGCATCCTCCGACTCGACGCCATCCGGCGCACCGGACTCACCCACGGTTTGAGGCCCAAACCGGCAAACCCGCTTGCACACGCCGCTAGGCGTGACTCACCCCTGGTTTGAGGTCCAACTGGTTAAACCCTCTTGCACGCCCCGCAAGGCGTGACTCACTGATGTTGACGCATGTCTGGCCTCCGCTAAGCCTTCGACGCCTCCAAGTCTTTTGCTCCCGCTCCTGAGCTGCCTACTCAACTCACCTCCATCTCGCTTGACTTGACCGACGCTGTCTCCATCCCATCCATCTACTCTTGCTTTTCAGTGCTGCATGTGGATCGCCTATGACTCCACCTGAACTTCTCGGGTCCCTCGGTCAAAGTCTACTCGTGTCCACCTTTTATCGTCCTTGGTCCATCAGCATGAACCTTTCGCTTGACCTTCACCTCATGCCGCCGACCGCCATGTCGCATCCATCACCTGCACATTCAAGTCAAGAGACACAACACGCAAGATATGTTAACCCAAACACACCATAACATAACGCACATCTCCAGTTAGCCGTTAGTATAATCAAACACACATATGAAATATGGACTCAACCAGAAAAGTCACAAATCATCTAATCAATTATTCATCACAAATAGACCAAGGTACATCTCAACTTAGTTTCTCAGTATAAGAATGTGTGTGGAACAATTGGTTATCATGTTCCATTAACCTGGATGTTTTCTGAACTTGTGCTATATCGTTAATGTGTGGATCTGTTAATGTTCTAATTATATGGTGTTTTTAATATAAAAGAACATTGTAACTGGCTCGAAATAGGACCGGTTAGAATCTCAACTTATTCTAACCGGCTTAGAAATAGGCTGGTTAGAATATTAAATTTTTGCTGCGCCCCGCGCCTTGGTTGACTCCGCAGCGAGGGAGGCCGCCCTACACTTCATGGCGGGGGTTGTCTCACGCGCCGCTGCCACATTAGTGGGCCCGCTGCCAATGCGCAGCAGGCGCTTGGGGCCGCTACCCTTGCCGCCGTGGATACGACCGCAGGGCCGTGGCGAGGCAAGCAGCCATCGAGTCGCGGTCTAGATCCGCTGCTGTCGTGACCTCCACAGCTGCGGCCAAGGACCATGTTCGTGCAGCTGTGGAGCGAGAGGGAAAAAGCTAAGTAACAACTAGTCGCGCTTGTACGTGAGTAAACGACCTCCGCGGCCTGCTGTAGCCCGGTGGCAGGGAGGTGGGCCGAGCCCACCAATATTTTTAAGGTTTTGTACTTTAAAAAATACGATAACTTTATTATGGTGGCTCATTTTCAATTCTGTTTGCAGCACTGTGTGTATTATGATAAGATCTACAAAACAAGATCCATGATGCATATATCTTGGAGTAGTTTTTTATAAACCGGCAACATATATTGAATGTATAATAGCTACCTACATGTGTGACAACTTATGTGTAAACCTCTGAAATAAATATGTAGATAAATTGCTAAAAAGAGTTTTTACCCTCCACTACGTTGTTTACCTCTATGAAGTATCTACATGAGTAACCGTGTTGTCTCTACATAAGTTAGCACTAGACATACTATATAATATTATTTGCACACGAGTTGTTACACATACTTTAATTTACATAAGTTGATACATTAGTCTCTATATAAATTTGCTACTAGACTAATGGATATACAACATAAGTTGTTACATAGTCAATGTATAAGTTTGATATGTTATCTCCACGTAAGCTGTCTTGATGTATATATAATTGTCTAATAATATGTACATAAATTTCATACATAAGTTACTACACAGTTTGTACACAAGTTACTACTTATAGGACCTGTTCGGTTGGACTTATAAGCCGGCTGAAAAGCTGAAACGGCTGATTTGTTGTGAGAGAAAAATACTGTTTGGTGGCTGATAAGTCGGTTGATAAGCTGAAGCGAACAGACTCATCAATATAACTTGACGGCTATATAAAATAGCTTTAAAATATATCAAATATAGATCTTGTTTTGTAGATTTTCACTATTGAAAAACTGAGCATTCATCCCGACGCTTGGTACCAGTTGCATTTTGGTCCGATACTAATGTGAGCATTAGTACCGGGCCTAACGGATAGTCCCCGAGATGCCCTCCGTGACCCCCTTTAGTACCAAGTGGAGCTCACCAATTAGTACTGGGTGGAGCCTCCACCCGATACGAAAGGCCCTAAGGCACATTAGTACCAGGTGCAGCTCCTACCCGGTACTAAACTCCCATCCGCCGCACCCCCCTACCCGCTCCCGGCCTTATCCATTCGTCTCCCCCCGCCCTCTCTCTCAGTGCACACTTCCTCTCCTCTGATTTGCCTCTCCTCTCCTCTGAGCGGTGGCGGGCGAGTGGGAGTGGCGGCGGGCGGGGAGCGGCGACGGGCGGGAGCAGCGGGCGGTAGTGGCGGGCGGGAGGCCAGGAGCGGCGGGGCAGGGGCCGGGGAGGGCGGGGCCGGCGAGGGCCGACCGAGTGGAGGGCAGCGGGGGGAGGCCGGTGGGGGTGGGGGGAGGGATAACCGGTACTAAAGGAGGCCTTTAGTACCGAACTTGTAGTACCGGTTGCGAAACCGGTACTAAAGGGGGTTTCCAACCGGTATAGAAGGAGGTTTCCTTAGTAGTGTTTATTGAAAAAAATATAATGGTGTAAACGGATTTAGAAATGGACACTCGATGATGAAAGAGTAAGGTTCATTTAAAGAAATATAAGCACTTTTGAGTAATGTTCATTTAAAGAAATATAAGCATTTTTGGTCGCTAATGTTATCGATGAAAATGACTGTAACGACCGACCCCTAAGCCTTTCCAGTTAGTCTTGATCGCAGCCCTTGATCCTAGTCGTCTGTCTTGCTTGACCGCACCTAAGTGCTCAGTTTTCCGCCTGGTCCCGACCCCTGGATCCGACCCCTTCCCGCTTCGCTCCTCTCCCGACCCCGGCGAGCTCAGCCCACCGTCGGATTCTGCTAATCTTCCTCATCCGTCCGATCTATCCACCGGTGGACCCGCGAGATCTTTTTCCAGATCCCCCGCGACAGCCGCACTCGAGTTGCATGGCCGCCTCAGAGTCTTCCTGCCGCGTGGCTCGTCTTCTCCGACGCCTGCCGCTCAGTTTTGTCTCTAGCAAGCAACCGAGTGGGTTCCCGCGCCCCTTTTCACCAATGGCAGCGGAAGCCCTCTGCACCCCTTTATGCAGAGCCTCGTCTCCCGCGCCCATCATCACGCCACCAGATCCCGGCCCCAGAGCCCGATGTCGCCCGTCTTTTCCGTCCCTTCAGCCACAGTTGCGCCGCCCGGTCGCCGCTACACGACGATTCCTCCATCGCCAACCCCGACCGCGGCCGCGACAGTTCCTTTCCCCCGCTCTGTCAGAAGCCGCCCGACAATCTGTTGTTCCGCGCTCTCCCCCGCGCCCGCGTCCGCCTGTCTTCTCACTTGTGCACCCTCGATTCTAGCACCGTTAAACCAATTGCTTCTATCACCTCTTCCGCACGACGACGCCCGCTTTCCGCCAAATCTCAACCACCAGTCTACCCGCTCCTACGCCGCCCTGACAGCAGAACACAATGATCGCTGGCATCACCCCCGGAGTTCTGCAGCACCGCCCTCTTCGCTCAATCGCCGCCCCGGCAGAGCACTCTATTGCTTCTCCCCGGCCTTCGCGCCGCTCCCCTTCTCTCTCTCTCTGCGCCGTTTCCTTTCCTCTGCTCCAGCAGCTATAAAAGGAATGCCCCCGTCGCCGGAGTTCCCTCCGCTCTGGTTGCCTTCAGCTTTCTCTAGCTCCCTGCTCAAGCTCCTAGCGCCACCCACCCAGTTCTTGAGGAGTTCTTCTCTCAGTTCTCTCTCTCAGTTCCTCCATGTCACCCAGCAGCTTGCTCCTCTGTGCTGCGTAAAAGCTCTCTTGTGATTCGCAAGAAGCAGCGCCGCCGCCGGAGCATCGCCGGTCTTAGCTTCTGTTCAAACATTAGTCCCTCCACCCAAGTTCGCTTCTTCCCGACCCCGAGCTTTCCTTTCAGGAAGAAGGTGAGTTGCCGACCCCAGTCCGCCTCGCCCGACCCCTCCTATCCGCCCAACCCTGTCTGTTCCGCCGACCCTTATCCGCCTCTCCCGAGGGCTTGGCTGTGATCTTTTTCTTCAACTCGAGGGTGTATGTGTAAAATTTGGGAACCCTTCAGCGCTTGTGTCTAAGGACGCCTAGTTGATCACATCCTCTGGTTCAAGGATCAGACCACTAGTTCCTTTCCTACCCTTACCTCTTGATCATCATCAGCTCTCAAAACCACCATAACCACCTGCTCTTTGTCGCAAGTTTCTGGGCGCAGGCGAACCAGTGTTGCTGTTGAAATAACTGTCTAAGCTAACCCTTGCATTGCATTCGTGTAGAGCTGCACCTCGCCGACGGTTTCTACGAGCTTCACCCGGCGCCAGAAGAAGAAGCTGTAGCCGAGCTCCTGCCCTCCGAAGCCGAAGTCGCCCCCGAAGCCAAGCAGTTCCCGTCCTCCTTGCTTGAAGGCAAGCCCCGGTTGCATGAAAATCCTACATGTTTTGCCAAACTTGCACATGCCTTCTGTAACATGCTTGTGCATTTACGTATAGGAGTTGTGTGAAACCCTAGATGCATGACTTAGTTGTCCCATGATCGGAACACTAGCTGTTGGACCGAGTAGCTGCATTGCTTAACTAGGAGACGGTAAAAGTCGAGTGATTTCCTGTCACTCGCGAGTTGTAGGAGTTGCATGTTTACTCTCCTGTTATAACTATAAGGACGATGGACGGGGCAGGGTTTTGGTAACTTTTTGGTGGTCGGATGGTCGCCCCGTCTGTCTATGAAATCTTGCTAAGGCCCGACAGTGGTGGTGTTCGTGATCAAGTGTTTGAAAGTACTAGCCTCATACTTAGTATGGGATGAGGAAGCCTAGTACCGGATTGAACCTAGACGTGAGCGGTCGCCCCGTTGTTCTTGGAACGGAGTTTCCCCTGCTAGTTGTCGCACGTGGTGGCAAGCGTGGTCACAGGACGACAGAGGCCGGGTCTGTGGAACCTTGCACCAAAGGAAATGGGCCCGACACGGGTTAGGGGACTGATGGGGAAGGCCGACACAGGAAGCGACCTCCGGGTGCGCGGATGTCGTGAGGCTAGGTTCACCATGCATGGTTAAAAGAACTCGAATCGATTCGTCTGCCTCTCACAGCTTGAGATTGCTTGATCGCTATGTCACCCTGAATAAATGAGGAATCTGATGATGGCAATGTTTGTTGTTATATCTACACATCTTGTTTGGCTCTATGATTGCTTAGAATAGGTTGCACAACCTAGACTGGTAAATGAACCTAGAACCGGAGCTAAAACTTGAAATAGGGTTACTTAGTGCTTTTGGCAAACAAACCCCTCAGCCAAGAAGCCTTGCATATCTAGAAGGAGGAGTAGTCCTTACTCCTATCGGTTAAGTCTTGTTGAGCTTAGTAGCTCAGCCTTGTTGTGGCTTCTGTTTTCAGGTGAAGTTGCTGCGTCCGACCCCTCTCTGGTTGGTGCTTGGCCGCCCCAGCTCCCGCCAGGCTGGACGGTCGGGTGGTCTTGTTGAGCTTAGTAGCTCAGCCTTGTTGTGGCTTCTGTTTTCAGGTGAAGTTGCTGCGTCCGACCCCTCTCTGGTTGGTGCTTGGCCGCCCCAGCTCCCGCCAGGCTGGACGGTCGAGTGGGACCCCTCCTTGGACGGCGAGGAGAGGACGCAGTGATGTTCTGGCTGGCCTCGCCCGGACATCCGACCCCGACGAAGTCTTCCGCTAGTGTTTTCTCCGTTGTTCTTTTGAATCTTGTAAAACTCTGATGTTGGATTTTATGGCCGAACTAAATGGGTAAAAAATTGTTTAACTCAGTGGACTTGTTGTATTCTCTGTAACCACTCACCTTCGTGTGGGTTTGCTAAACTCGATCCTGTTTAAGTGGTTAAATCGGATGAAATCCGACGGCACTTTGTGTTAGCACGGGTTAGGCAGGAGTGTCGCATGTTAGGCGGCTTAACTCTGCTTAATCAAGCTAATCCGAGGTGGTTCCGCCACAATGACGTCCTAACCCAACCCTGCACCATACTGCTCCTTCTGTTGATAAGGGCACGTGCAAGCAAATGATAGGGCTAGTAAGAAAATTAGTAAAAGAAAAGGAAGATAATGATGCATACTGCAGCGGGGAAAAGTGGTCGTGCGCTACCCGTTCGCGCGACCCGTCACCCATTAACCTTGCCCGAGCGGAAGCTCACCAGCCGCCGCCGTTGCCTCCCTTGAACCGTCACCTCCGTTTCTGACACAGATGAGATGGACTCCCTACACATAATCAGATTCTAACTCAACACATGGAGTATAAACATTTCACATGAAGTAGAGGAGACATCGGTGTGTCATTGCCCACTCAAATCTTTTCAATTCTACTCCATTTCTGTTACCTTATTGTGGAACTAAAGCGAACCTTGGGAAAAGTCATAGCCACGGAAGGAATAACTACAAAGAGTGATCAGAATTTGGCAAAAGATATGGGATCATTCCTCTAGTTTATTTTCTTCTCTTACTGTGGGGGAATACTGGAGGCCAAACCATGCATCATAAAGGGTTTGATACCTATATACCTTTTATCACGCATGGTTAACTCATCATACACTTTCTCAATCCTGCTCTTCAGAAGGATATGCACTAGAACTTCACTAACCTCCAGCCACATGAACACATACTCCAGATTATCATCAGCACCCTTCAGCAAGGCATGCTCATGACGAATGCAGGCCTCATGAACAATAATCTTATCATGCACCAGAACCCAGTTGCGTGCGCCATTTCCATCCTCCTTGTGGTGCCAGATGCTAAGCATAAACCCCTCAGCGTGGATAAGAAATAATTTGGAATCATACTCCCGATATAAGAGATTTAAGCTGATCGGCTCCACAAGGAGATTTAAGAGTGTGTTTGGTTGTATGCACCACTCGATGCATGTATGATGATTCTGGAGGGTGGGATTCAACATATTTGCTCGTACCATATGATTCACTCCTATTAGGCAAAATAGCATTTTGGTCTCTTAACTTTGACCCTCAGGTCAAAGTTCCCTCAACTTTCAGATAGGCCAATTTGATCCATCAACTTCTGTTTTTGTTAAACTTATCCTTGTGCTGATATGATGCACTTTTGTTGGCATGACACTAATACGAAAAGTCCTTTTTACCCTTGGTTCATGTAGGCCAAACATGTATGGGCTCATATTCCCTTATATATACCAACAAAAATATATTTATTAACTAACACATAATATGGCTAATACTTTTAAAAGTCATGTATGTACTCGTATGAATTCAATATGAAAAAATTATGTATTCAAACAAGTATTTACTCGTACTCCTTTGGTATATATACAACTCAATATATGTATGCATACGCTAAAATCAGCATGTGCTCACATACTCATGGTACAATATACATGCTTCATATATGTATTCATACTCTCTTAGTAGATATGTATAAATATTTATGTGCCCATACTTGGTTTGGATCATACTGTTATTGTACTTAATAATGGAAATTGAGGAGAGGAAGAAGCAGATAAGAGAAGGACTTTTCATATTAGTCTTGTACTAAAATGGAACCCCCACGATCAGCACAAGGACGAGTTTGACAAAAAAACAAAGTTGAGGGACTACATTGGCCAATTTTAAAGTTGAGGACGATCTTCCTCGGAACAAAGTTGAGGGATCAAAACGTCTATTTTGCCCTCCTATTAGTAGAAGTATTAAGTAGGATGACTTCATTCTGTATGAATTGGTCCAGTTCGCCTAACCAAATAAAATAATTATTATTATTTTGAACATCCTAATTCGGTCGCCTGTACTCTGTTCGGCAGCTGGAGTACAGAAAGGCCCAGAGCAGCCAAATCCAACACGGGGACGAAACCAGTATCGGTTGCCATGTAGATCTTGCCGCGGGCTGGCGGTGTGCTGCTCAAGACCCAATGCCATTCAGAAGGTTCAGGCACCTCTATTGCTGGCGTTGTACGTTGGGTCCAGACGCCGGATTGGAAGGTCCTACACTTCCGCGTAAACTGCCGTGACGGTGTCGGTGGTTATCAGCTGCGCGGCGACGACGCCCTCGCCTCCTTCGCCTCCGTCACCTGGGTCTGGGAGAAAGATCCCGTCAGCTTCACAATCACAATCCGGCGGCGGTGGTGGGATGAGGACCACGCCTCCCGTTGGCTGCAGCAGGTCAAGCACTTCAAGTTGGTCCTTGTTTACTTGGGAAGTTGGAAGGTGCCAAATTGGCATTTTGCCATAAATGCGACACTGTAGCGTTTCGTTTGTATTTGTGAATTATTGTCCAAATATTGACTAATTAGGCTCAAAAGATTCGTCTCGCAAAGTACAACAAAACTGTGCAATTAGTTTTTGATTTCGTCTACATTTAGTACTCCATGCATGTACCGCAAGTTTGATGTGATGGGGAATCTTCTTTTTGCATAGTGTCAAAGTTGGGAGTTTTGTGGGAAGTAAACAAGGGCTTGGTGGAATACCCTATCTATGGAGGACAAGACGAGGCCACGACCGTTCCGGCAGTCCTTGACGAGTAAATAGTGGCCGTCGGGAAGCTGGCTCGGTGGATGGCGGTGGTGAGCTCCGGGGCTTGTGAGATCGGCACGATGTGCGGGCGCGAGAAGTCCAATTGACTGGCGTAGAAGCCGAGGAGCGCGGGCGGGTGGCGCGCGCGGAAGAGGCAGAGGAAGGCCGGGTCGGAGGCGTGGCGAAGCCAGCGCTTGGCGATGAGGGCGGCGTGGACGAGGGTCGTGGGGAAGATGAGGCGGAGTAGGATCTCGCGGAGGAGGTCGTCGTTGCCGAGCACCACCGAGACCAAGGCCGCCGATGCCGCCGACGGCGGCGCGGTGGTGGGCTCCGTCCTCTCCCTCTTGGCTTCCATTGCGGTCAAGCCTCCGCGATCGGGGAAGGGGCCGCAGATTTGACCGGAATTTGGAGAGGAGCAGACGCGGATGGATGCGAGCGGTTTTTTCTTCTTCTTTCTTTTCTTCGATCGGAGGAGACACACGGAAGTGCTGTTTTGTGATCCGTATCTTCTCCCCTCGACGGTCAATATTTTGTACAAATAATACATTTCTCCTCGAAAATTTCAGAACAAGTGACCGAGGAATTAAGCCCTATAATGCGATGAGTGTGAACTGCAAGCATCCTGGGACATGATGCTATATTCCCCAGTATACAATCATGCCAAAATCATTATGTATATAGCAGCTATACACATGTATATAGTTTACCGGTAGACAAAAATCTTTGAAACTAACCAAAATGGCTGGATTTTGTGGACTATGGTTCAAGCGGCAAAGGCACAAGCTAGTTCTTCTTGGCTCTTTCCATCGATGTCTTACGTAGACTGAAGGGCAATGGTATTATGGTAAGCAGTAGCTAGATCCAAGTACGGGGTACTAAATGGACGGAACATAGTTTTCTCCAAGATTTCTCGTATTATGGATCAAAATAATTTTTTTTACTTGAGAATATCTAACTATAAAAATTTGGCTCCGCCACTGCAAACAAGTAAGCGTCCTAAGTCCGAAGGGGAGGAAGAATTACCATGGAGTTTTTGCCAGATTCATGGCACAGTGATGGTGACTCAGGCAACAGGGCAAACACTACTACTTTTTTATTGATTTCATCTCAAGTAGATGTCACATTTCCCAATTATCTTTCATGTAATGCCTAACATTACAAGCATATCATCATTGGTCAGCCAGCACATATAATCAAGCTTTCATTTCAAGCTGATCTTATGGTATTACTAGTAAAAGGTAAATAGAGGGTAACAATTCCACCAAATCCGTCATGGCCTGATCCACCTACTCCGTACAAAAAAATAGATTGCAGCTCAGTGATTGGATATGTTTTTAATCTTGTAGATTGCAGCTGAGCGGTCGGAACAAGGACAAGATATACAATAGAAAAGACGGAAAATCAAATGAAACAAGTGTTTTGAGTAGAGTATGAACAGGTCAAAACAAATGCGACCTCTGAAACTTATGGAGACTGAAAAATTCAATAATGGTTAATCCCACACTAGGTAACTTTTTGATAAATAAATAAATTTAGATGGCAAAACTTTATCATTTAGATGCACTTTTGTCATAAGATAGTTTACAAACTCAACATATCTCGTATACTGACTGATTCACAGGTAGGTTCGTACTATGAGTTACCCGTTCATTTACTGCATCCATTTGATTGTATATGGCAAAATGTTGAAACAATTGCATTTCTCTTTCCCAAAAACAAGATGATGGCACCCATATGAAAAATAAAAGACATTCAAGGATCAAGTATCAAAATCACAACTTCCATGAACTGCATCATTTGAGCAGAATTGGATTGCATTAATATATGAAAACTATTCCAACTAAACATAACTTTCACGGTTGCTCCTCAGAGGTTTTGGTTTTAACTCACATCCAGGACAATGATTACATTGACTATGTAATGCAGAACAAATAGAACATTTGTTGTGGTATTTTAACTCAAAGAAATATGATAACTGTAGGAAGCCTAGTTCATATGAACTCACTAATTACTTGAAGATGCATTTTTGTCATAAGATGGTTTACAAACTCAACATATCGTTGACATTTACTGATTCACAGATAGGATCATACCATGATTTTTTTCTTTTTTTAAAAGAAATGAAAAACTTCCATGAATCCAAGGCTTACAAGTGTGCAATTAGCAAGTTCACTCCACTTACAGCCAGACATTTTCCATACCACATATGCGACAATCCTCAGAAATTCCAACAGATACCCATTGATACAACTGACTTTCTCCAAACAACAGTCCAGCATAACCTGAACCACCACGGCGCAAACCAAACTGACTAGTGTAATAACTGATGAACACTAAAAACTAATAGCTGACGGTTTTGAAAAATTAAGAACCATGATATAGAATAACTAGGATAACTGACATCTAAAGACTAAAGTTCAGCATGGCATTGGCTGCAAGGCTCCAAAATATTTAACTCAAATGCGGAGCGAACTTTCGACACGATGTAAGTTTGGATAGCCAAAACTGCTCTACAGGCTTCCACAAGCGCCTCTCTGTGCATCAATTGGTGGTGACCAAAAGAAAAACCCGAAATTTACCATTGCACCTATGCATGCCAAGTTGTTAGAAATTTACTGTTACAACATCTATTAAGTTGTTTGTGTTGCATATTCTCCAACTTAATAGATGTATAGCCATAATCCATGCTAATCATTTGTTTATACATAAAAACTTTAGGAAATCATATATTTTGGTCAACACTCTAGAAAAATTAAATTACGCAAATTTCGGTATTTTTGGTGGTTAACGGAAAAAACTAAAACCGAAATTCAAAACCTTGATCCTTACAACCAAGTTTGGAGCTTCAAAAAATGAATTGAAAGATTAGGGGTCTAGCTAAGATGACCGAGTGCATGTTTTGTGACCTATGCTGCAATTTTATCACTATGAAAATTGTGCCTTTTTACTTGCTGTTGAATTGGATCCACGAAAAAGTTGTTTCTACATCTTTACTGTTGTAGACTGCATTTTCTTTTTCTTATGAACACAGAGTTTCTGACAAAGAGGCAACCAGCTCATTCAGTAGTCTTAACAGAAAGTGAAATGCAAGTTGCTTTATCACAGCCTCGCCATCACACTACCGTCGAGGATGGGAAATCGAAAGAAGAATAATAACGGAAGTATGGAAGGAGCCTTAATCAGTAACACTGTAACAGCATAAAGAGTTCGAGGAAAAATAGATATAAAACATCTCTGGCAATTATACAAGCCTGGATGCGATGTGCTTTTTAACTTAAGTCATCTACAACAGTCAACATGACAACCAGCAGACGGTTCATCTAGTTTGTTATTATTGATTTTTTTTCTCAAGTAGAAGTCATGTTCTCTAATGATCCTTCATGTAATGTTTTGAAATTTGAATTGCATCTTATAACCATCCATCTCAGTCGCTAAAATCAATCCACATTTCCTAAACTGATGCACCATTCACAAAAAGTAGAACACAGTTTACAAACAACAAACAGACCTTCATGCCAACACCCGAAAAAAGTTCAGAATATTTTAGCAGCTAAAGCCGTTACATATGGATGTGTATTGTATGATTGTTCCAATAAAGCTAAGAACAGCATACCTATTTCATAAAATTGTTCAGAGACAGATCTAGTTCCAGCCACTCACTGTTAAGAATAGACCACTGTTGAAAGAAGACCAACTGAAACATTTTTTTAAGAAGAGCATAAACAGTGTGAATACCAAAGTGATCAGTAAAATTAATGGAGCAAAGAAGAAAGAAAGTCGAGTCCCAACCATGTCACATATTTATATCAAATTCAAATGGAGAACTTTCTCAAGCTGTTTAAAAGTTAAAACTAAACATTCTAATGCCATTCCCTGAATCACAGGGTCATAACACGAAGTGGCCAGCGTGCCACCGCTTTATTATACATGGTAAATGGTAAACTATGTAAAACAAATATGACTTCCCTTCACCAAAATGATGTCATCCATGTCTGAAGGATTACAGCCACCAGTGCTCTGAAACTTCTCCATTTCAGCAGAACTGAACTGAATTAAAATCCATAAACTATGCAAATCAAATATAACATGCACATCAGATGTTCATCTGCTCATAGTATTATAGAGCACGAGAGAGCTCTTCGAAAGCAATTCATACATTCTGGTGATATTTAAACTCAGAAACATGTTATTTATTTGAACTCTGATAGTCTGGTTTCATATAAACTACATGAAGAACTACTATAGCTAGAACTCTAAGCTGCACAGTACTTGATTAATTTGCTAAAGCTTGAAGTAAATCTATTTGCACAGCAATGCACCCACCTGACTCTAATTGCTTTGACTTGCATGAATGCACCATGGTGTATCCCTGCATTGCTCCATGCTCAGCACATCATTTGTGAACTGACCAAGCAACAGGTTATGCCTGCTCCATGGTAAATACAGTCTGCAAACAGAACTGCACATATTGTTTCCTGAGCCGAGATGGATTCTATACATTTAATCAGATTCTATACAGGTAATCAGATTCTAACTCAATCTTTCACACCAAGTAAAGGAGACACATAAGAATCTTTTTGATTCGTCTCCATTTCCGTTACCTCATCGCAGTGCTTTAACAAGGAATTATGAAGGTTGATGATATTTAGGCAACCAACATGGCATCACTCCTCCAGATTACTTTCTTCCTTCAATGCTGGGAAGACCGGAGGCCAAACCATCGTAAAGGGATTGATATGTAAGAAGTTTTTATCATGCACCGTCATCTCATCATACACTTTCTCATTCCTGCTCTTCAGATGCATATGCATGAGAAGCTCATGTTGGAAAATTAGACAATCGCAAGAGTAAATTCCAAATTAGATTTATCATGACAAGAACAAAACCTAGCGTGCAGATCTCTAACATACTAGGCAACATCAAGCACACTAACATAATCTCAAAAAGCATGCTGAAATAGCAGATCAGATCATATTGTACGTACTCATTTGTGATAACAAGCGGTGCTGATGAAACGACGACGGTGTTGCGGACGGAGCGCAACAGTCGACGTCGAAGATGATGGCACGCTGCAACACTGGACTTGGATGGAAGACGAGCCGTGGCAAAGACCCTGAGCAGTCGCGCGGAGTGCTTCTCAAAAACCTTATTTGCCCTCTCTCGGTGCAGGATCACAAGAGCAAGAGGTTCTGGAGACCTGCTCCCCTGTTCGCCGGTGCACGCCGGCACTTGAGATAGAGTAGACTACGGTGGCGGCGTAGCAACGAGAAGAGGCAAAAACCCTAGCTCGATTAGATATCTTTTCGGTAGAGGCCGATAGGTCGTATATATAGGAGAACACACGATCTCACGTCGCGATCGTGTTCTAAACCGATTAGGCTTCCATATATCTCACTGACTTGAAGGCCAAGTAACCAAAAAATAAAATGGCAAAAGGAAACCGCGCCGTCACAAGGCTGGAGGCCCGATTTCGGTGGGCCATTCACACAGGTATCGCACACCCGCACCCTTCGCCCCGCCCGGCCCGGCCCGGTGAGGCGAAGCTCGGCGTGGCGAGCGCGCGCGCACGTGGAGCTTTCCTTCTCTCCCCACACACATAGCTTGAAGGAGTGGAGACAACCTCCATATTTATGTTGGCCATCGTTCTCCTCCACTAGCAATATGGGACTAAAGGTTTGTACCACTCCAACCACATGCTCATGCCCACATGGGCTTTTGAGATTTATTTGGAATTTCTGAAATTGCAATAGGCCAAGCCCATTATTTCATCAATCCCCCACCAGATCTCAAATTTTCATAAGAGATTTGCTTGTTTCTCACTGTTATTTGTATATCAGTGTTTCAGCAAGGACTATTAAGTTGAACTCTCGCCTAGAGCTTCAAGCTACATTCATCCACAACTTGACAATGGACTAAGCCTTGAATTGCAAGTTTTGTGCGGACAAGTTTCACTCAAAGTCGGAACTAGTATTCCAGTAGCCTACCCTACGGGTGGAGCATATTTTTCATACTCTTTGGTCTCTTCATGAGATTACTAGAGATTACACAAGTCTTATAGACTGCGACGTTCTATAGTCAGGCTCATATAGGTGTGTTCTTTCAAGAATGCACTGTAGGACAACATCTTCACTTAATAAAGCCAATAGAAGCACATTAAAGCATATTGCTAACCTTTCTTACAGCATTTGAGAGTATTGCATCTTTACATAGAGAGGGTTTAATAATTACTCTCCTCAGTCAACCGACAGCTTGTTTTCCCATAATCCTAATTCACGGGATCTCCGATCATATAGGTTGGGTTACTACTACAGCAACTCAAACAGGTCTCATACGCATCTCTCTCGATGCACATTCTATCACATTCCATGATAGCCCTTTTGTAAAGGGATCTGCCAGGTTTTTGTCTGTTTGAATATAAGTCACACTTATTTACTCCGGAGTTTCTCAACTTCCTGACAGACTTTAGTCGTCTCTTGACATGTTTTGATGATTTTGCGTTATCCTTAGCATTGTTCACTTTGACTATCACCGTTTGATTGTCACAGTTCATAAGGATTGCCGGTATTGGTTTATCAACCACAGGCAAGTCCATCAAGAGATCACGCAGCCACTCTGCCTCAACAGTGGCTATTTCCAAAGTAGTAAGTTCTACTTCCATGGTTGACCTCGTTAGAATGGTCTGTTTGCAAGACCTCCATGATATTGCACCACCTTCAAAGGTAAACACATACCCACTCGTGGCATATAGGTCATCAGCGTCCAAAATCTAGTTTGAATCACTATACCCTCAAGCACAACAGGGTGCTCGGAATAGTGAATCCCATAACTCCTAGTACCTACCAAGTAGCGCATACCCTTTCAAGTGCATGCCAATGATCAGAACTCGGGTTTGACATGAACCTACTCAATTTGTTCACAACAAAAGCTATGTCGGGTCTCATTGCGCTAGCTAAGTACATGAGTGAACTGATAATCTGAGAGTATCTCAATTGGTCTTTAGCAATTTTCTTGTTATTTCTGAGTATCACGCTGGGATCATAAGGTGTTGGAGAAGGCTTGTTGTCCATATAACCAAAACAGTTCAAGACCTTCTCCACATAATGGGATTGCGAAAGAGTAATCCCATTCTCATCCTTAATCAGCTTGATGTTCAGAATACCATCCGCTTCTCCCAGATCTTTCATATCAAAGTTTTGTGATAGAAAATACTTGACCTCATTGATCACATCAATGTTTGTGCCAAAGATCAGTATGTCATCCACATACAGTCATAATATAACTCCTTCACCCCCACCATGGAGATAGTGGACATCTATCAGCCTTGTTAATGACAAAGCCCGCGGACTTTAAAGTTCTATCAAATTTATCATGCCATTGCTTAGGTGCTTGTTTCAGGCCATACAAAGACTTCAACAACTTACACACCTTGCTTTCTTGACCCTTCACCACAAACCCATCAGGTTGATCCATATAGATCTTGTCATCCAACTCTCCATTTAGGAAAGCTGTCTTTACATCCATCTGGTGGACGATAAAATTATACGACACAGCTAGAGAAAGTAGTGCTTGAATAGAGGTCAATCTAGTGACAGGTGAATAGGTATCGAAGAAGTCTTCACCTTATTTTTGTGTGTAACCTTTGACCACAAGCCTAGCGTTGTACTTTTAAACAGTACCATCAGGCCTAAGCTTCTTCTTGAATACCCATTTACAACCCACTGGTTTGCAACCATAGGGTCGTTCAGTGAGCTCCCATGTCCCATTAGAAAGAATCGAATCCATCTCACTTTGGACAGCTTCTTTCCAATCATCTGCACTTGAAGATGCATATGCCTCAGTGATGGACGTGGGAGTATTGTCCACAAGGTACATAGTGAAATCATCACAAAAAGATTTTGCAACCCTCTATCTCTTGCTCCTTCTAGGAGCTTCACTGTCATCCTTCTCTAGGACGTCCTCATGCTCATTCTCATTAGGTTGTTCAGAAGACTCAATAGGTACAGTAAGTTCAGGAGTTATTTCAGCAGAAAATCTAGAGTTGCTATGCATATCTTTAAGAGGAAATATATTCTCAAAAAATATTGCATCACGAGATTCCATAATAGTATCAACATGCATATCAAGGACCTCAGATTTAACCACTAAAAATCTATAAGCAATGCGCCTCTAAGCATATCCTAGAAAGATACAATTCACTATCTTAGGTCCTAACTTGCGCTTCTTCGAAATGGGTACATTGACTTTTGCCAAGCACCCCTAAGTACGCAAATAAGAAAGTGATGGTTTTCTCTTGATCCACATCTCATATGGAATTTGATCTAAGACATGACATGAAGTCAATAGAGCCTCCCCCCACCATGCCTTAGATAAACCGGCAGTATCTAACTTGGAATTAACCAAGTCAGTCAATGTGTGGTTTTTCCTCTCAGCAATCCCGTTGGACTCGGGCAAATAGGGAGGCGTCCTCTCATGAATAATACCATGCTCCTCACAGAATTCATCAAAGATTTTTGGAAAGTGCTCGCCACCACGATCAGACCTTAGACACTTGATCTTTCTCTCAAGTTGATTCTCAACCTTATCCTTATAAATTTTAAAGTAGTTAATGCTTCATCCTTAGTTCGTAACAAGTAAACATAACAAAATCTAGTCGCATCATCAATCAAAGTCATGAAGTATGTCTTTCCACCTTTTGTCAACACACCATTTATCTTGCACATATCAGAATGTATGAGTTATAGAGGTGCCAAGTGTCTCTCCTCAGCCGCCTTGTGAGGCTTCTGAGGTTTCTTCGATTGCACACAACTATGGCACTTAGAACCTTTGGCAATGGTGAGGTTCGGAATTAAACACATGCAGAAAGCTGAGACATTAAACCAGAATTAATATGACACAAACGTGAATGCCAAGTACTCGCACCATCACTAATGTTGCCTGAAATTTGGTTCGCGGACTTATTACAAAAGTCTGCAAGGGAAAAGCAGAACAAGCCTCTACACTCATAGCCTTTACCAACGTATTGTCCATATTTTGACACGACTAATTTATTAGACTCTAACACTACCTTAAAACCATCCTTGCACAGGACTGACCCGCTCACAAGATTCTTGTTGATGGTAGGGACATGATGCATGTTCCTCAGCTGCACGATCTTTCCCAAAGTAAACTTCAAATCTACCGTACCAACACCATGAATAGCAGCGTGTAACCCATTCCCCATCAGCACGGAGAAATCCTGGGCGACCTGGTAAGAAGAAAACATGGAGATGTCAGCACACACATAAACATTAGCACCCGTATGAAGCCACCAACTAGGAATAAAAAACTAAAAGAACAGTAGGTAGATTACCGTACCCTTCTCCAGTGTTGCCTATGGTCACCATGTTGACATCCTTGGACCCATTGGCCCTTCTACCCTTACGGTCTGCACGATCTGGACAATCCTTAGAGAAGTGTCTAAGCTCACCACAAGTGTAGCAGTTCATCTTAGCCTTATTCTTCTTCTTCTTCTTCTTCTTGAAAGTAGTAGTCTTGACGACTTTGTTCTTCCCTTTGTTCTTGCCACGTGGGAATTTCTGGACCATGTTGGCACTGGACTGACCTTGGTCTCCTTTCTCAGCAATATCCTTCTTCCGAGCTTTCTCCTCAGCATCAAGAGACGCTACCAGATTTTCAACTGATATCTCCTGTCTCCTATGTTTTAGAGTAGTGGTGAAGTTCCTCCATGAGGAAGGAAACTTTGAAATTATGCAACCAGCCACAAACTTGTCGGGTAATTGACACTTAAGAAGTTCAAGATTCTTCACAATGCACTGCACCTCATGGGCCTGCTCTACCACAGAATGGTTGTTCACCATCCTATAGTCATGGAAACTCTCCATGAGGTATAGTTTATTGCCTGCATCTGCTGTATCATACCTTGCAACTAGAGCATCCCACGGCACCTTCGCGTCTGTCATGTCTATGTAGACATCGACCAAACGGTCAGATATAATGCTTATGATACATCCCATGAAAAGTTTATTGGCATCATCAATCTTTTTCTGCGCTTCAACAATAAGTTCGCCTTCAGATTTCCTAAGCCTCATGTCCCATATGTTCATAGCATTAAATCAGATATGAACCTTTGATTTCCACCTCTTAAAGTTCACACCGGTAATTTTTTCCGGCATCAGTGACTCAGCAAAACCCTAAATACCAAAATCAACAGATTGCCTAAAATAAGGTTTTTGGATTGTTGGAAAATTAGACAATCGCAAGAGTAAATTCCGAACTAGATTTATCATGATAAGAGCAAAACCCAACATGCAGATCTCTAACATACTTGGCAACATCAAGCACACCAACATAATCTTAGATTGCATGTTGAAATAGCAGATCAGATCACAGTGTACATACTCAGCTGTGATGACAAGCGGTGCTGATGGAACGACGAAGGTGTTGAGGACGGAGCACAGCAGATGACGTCGAAGACGATGCCACATCGCAACGCCGGATTTGGACGGAAGACGAGCCATGGCGAAGACGCTGACCAATCGTGTGGAGCGCTTTCCAAAAACCTTATTTGCCCTCTCCCGGTGCAGGATCACAAGTGCAAGAGGTTCCGGAGACCTGCTCTCCCATTTGCCGGTGCACGCCGACGCTCGAGATGGAGTAGACTACGATGGCGGTGCAGCAACGAGAAGAGGCAAAAATCCTAGCTTGATTAGATGTATTTTCGGTAAAGTCCGATAGGTCGTATATATATAGGAGAACCTACGATCTCACATCACGATCGTGATCTAAACCGATTAGGCTTCCATATATCTCGCTGACTTGGAGGCCAAGTAACCAAAAAATAAAATGGCAAAAGGAAACCACGACACCGCAAGGCTAGAGGCTAGATTTCGGTGGACCATTCACACAGGTCTCGTATGCCCGCACCCTTTGCCCCGTCTTGCCCAGCGAGGCGAGGCGTAGCGAGCGAGCGTGCGCGTGGAGCTTTACTTCTCTCCCCACACACATAGCTTGGAGGAGTGGAGACAACCTCCATATTTATGTTGGTCATTCTTCTCCTCCACTAGTAATGTGGGACTAAAGGTTTGCACCACTCTAACCACTTGCTCATGCCCACATGGGTCTTTGAGATTTATTTGGAATTTCTGAAATTGCAATGGACCAAGCCCATTATTTCATCAATAATCTTAGATATTTCAAATTGTTTACAACCACAAAATCAATATCAAGAAAAAAAAATACTTATGTATTTAAAAAAAAACTAATTAAGTCGAGGCCTTCCAACTTTTATAGGAAACTTTGAGCCCTTATATACCTAGTCTTTATTTATGTGTCACCACTCACCACTTTACAGAGATTGGTATGCGAGTACAGTTGTGAGTAGATGCACCCACGACAAACTATATAAGAGAGTGTTTGGATACTGTAACACCTCGTGTTGATGATAGCCTAAAGGTGTCAATGAGAAGTCAATAATGACTTTTGGAGCAAAAGGAGGGTAATTGACTCAAAGTCAAATTCGAGCCGAATTCGACCGAAATTGCAATTTGGAATTTTAAATTCGGATAAATTTAGCAAAAATATGAAGTTGAGGCTTGAGGATGTTTAGAACTCGAAGGAATGAAGTTGGAGACTAATCCTAGTCTTAAACTCCTCAAGAATGCAATTGAAAAAGGAAAACAACTGAGTTACTATTCCCCATCCGAAAACAGGCAATTCTGAAAATCATAACGAGTACCCGACTTTGGAATCGATTTCTGCCTAATTTTCCAAGTAAGTGGGCAAAGGTGTCTGAACAGTAGTGAAGTATGACCTTTAGACAACCTTAGTAGGATATTGTTGACCAGAGAAAGTGGAGGGATCAAATTTAAAATGAGACTCAAAATTAGCACTCTGGCAGTTTTCAGCCTAGCCACTGAAATGAATTTTTCCTAAGTCTGAAACAGCAGTGAGTGACCATGTTTGGAGCAAATTTCAGAGAAATATAGTGCAAAAGGTATATGATTTCATGTGCAAAATGGAATCCTTGTTAGTAGTAGAACATGAATGGTTGAAGGTTGAACTATATGGAGTAAGTTTGAGCTACTCAAATCAAGTTAAAAGAAGGGCAAATGGCCCTGTACAGTAACCTGTCGAACTGAATCGAGATGATTCAGAACAGTTCAGTCTACCTGAATTTGAGACTTGAAAATCCCAGCCTTAGGATGTTTATCTCGGGTAAAGGTTAATATATCAATTGAAGTACTCGAGTTTATCTACAGGTTTGCTTAAAGGACTCTCGGGCCGTAGGATTCGAAATCAACCATTTTTGAAGGTCTAATTTTCGGAGTAAAAGAAGGGGAGGAGGGAAGCGAGCAGAAGCCGAGACGTGTCGCCACCGGCGCTTTCGCCCGTCGTCCAACGCGATGCATAGGGCCACCTCCTCACCCACGCAAGCCTACAGCTAGGCCACGGTGGCACTCATGCACGCGGTGAAAAGTTCGGATATCTACCGCTCCCGCCGTCGCTCTTATTGGTTTACCGCGTTGCTTATTTACCATCGCGAGCAGAGCACAGCCAAGCTCCTACCGCCGACCGATTTCCACCATTCCACCGCCTCTCGCACCAATTCCTTCCACCCACATCCCCACCAGCACCTCGCCAACAATCGTGCCTACCCGTTTTCCAATTTTCCCGCCGGCGAGCCCTTAGCCGCCGCCAACCTCCTGCTCACGGTGAGCTTTCCTTTACCGCCACATTCTCTCCACGGGGTAAGTCGTGGGTAAGTTCGTAGGTCGCTAGGGAGCCTTAGGAGGAGTCGGGGGCCGTGTTGGTGCCGTTGCCGTGCTTGGCCACGGCCGGCCGCCGGCCAAGTCGCCCGCCGCCGTGGAGAGGCCAACTCCGGCCGTCTCCCGGGGGGTCCGCCGCTGCCCACGGGTGCGCCGTGGCCTGGGGATGCCTCCCCAGCCCAGCCTCATCACCGGCGAGGCGCCGGCCGTCAAGCCGCGCCGCCCCCTGTCGCGCCATCTTTATGGAGCGGGGGAGAAGAAGGACCTGGCGCCAGGGAGATAAGAGGGGGAAGGGGTGGGCCGGCGGGTAGGCTAAGGGGGGGGATAGTTGGGCCAATCCAGCGGGCCCAGCGTAAGAGAGAGAGGGTATACAGGAGTGGGGTGAGAAAAGTTGGACCGGGGGTTTTTGGATAATCTTAGGTTTTTCCTTTTGTAGATAAATAGTGTAAATTTGGTTTTCACCTTTTAAATCACAGGTTATTCTAGAAGTGTCCAAAATTAGTGAAACCAATTTTGTTAGGATTTTTTTATTTTCCTTTATGCATTAAAATTTTTACACCTTAGGAAAAATAATAAAATTTAGGTATGTATTTAATGTATTTTTATTAAGGTATTTAAATAAATGCTTAACCTTTATTAAATGCATAAAATGTTGAATAATGTTTTCATATTCACAAATTATTATTAACCCATAGGAATTAAGTTTTAAGATTAGAAAATATTTATAATGCTTTCTAAAAATAAAATAAAAGGCATAAGATAGGTTAGTAAAGAAAATAAAAATGGTGGGTTAATCGTTATGGGTAGTGTAGTGTTGACTTGCAACTTTATCATGATGATAAGTTGTATAGTTACTTGTTGGCTTTTTAACTTTATTATGAAGGAAAGTTGTATAGTCTTGTATTCAAAAATTTGCATCTCTAACCCCTGCATGTACTAAATCGTAGACACCGAAACTCCAGAAGGGGAATTCTTGGATTTATCTGAAGGACCTTCAGAGTTTGAGGAGATTGTTGAATTGATCCCCTTTGAAGCCGGTCCGTCGGACAACGCTAACCTTTTTACAGATCAAGGCAAGCCCCGGTGCATCTATACCTATCTACTTTGGAGTTATTATTTCATGTGTCCAATTGTTGGTTATTTTCCATATGAATGCATTAAGTCTAGGAGTTGATTGAAACCTATTATTGTGCATGATCCTACCTTGTTTAGAGGACATCTTTGCCACTTGTTCACTGATTAGTAATTATCCTATGCTTAGCAATGCTTAGATACCTCAAGCAACTTGATTACTTAGCTCTAAGGTAAATTGTTGAGTCATGCATATTAGTTAAGGAAAGTTAGCCTGGAAATTGAAAAGCCGACAGAAGCTAGAGATGTTAGTTATGTCTACTAAGTTAAATTGGTTAAAGCCCGATCGTTGTCTTAACCTTTGATCAAGTGAGTTTCACCTGGTTGCTTACTGGGTATGGGACCAGTAAAGCCCGGTAGGTTAGTGGACTCTCTGATTGGGAATATTTCGTACCCGTGCTTGACGTGCTGGAGAATGGCAGGGACGTAGCCTGAAACTCACATGGAGATCGGGCCATACGTGGGGTCCCATGTGAGGGTGCATCCCTGGGTTCAGGTAGTCATATTCCCAATCTTTAGGTACACTAATCGAAAGGTCGTTATGTACAACCTGGACAATTGTACATAGCTGGTGGTCAGGGTGCTCTCCTGCAGGATATAAATTGATCCGGATCGCCGCAATTCTCGGTTATGAATGCACTTGATCACCGTTAAGTATCATAGTGTAATCCAGTGAATGCAATGTTTTTCCAGTATTAATATGTTGTATGACTTAATTCCTACTGATTGCAAAAATATTTCTTTTTCGCCATCTAGACTGGTCAGGTAACAAGCTCAATCTGCAATAAAAGATAAAGCTAAGGTTCCACTTGTAGTAAGCTCTTTTAGCAAAATGTGAGTCAGCCAGTACACGAAACAACTATCATTCAGTTTTGGAAAAACTATTATATTGGTTAGTTGGGTTAGTCTTGCTAAGTACCCCATACTCAGGGGAATCCTTCGTTGCTATTTCAGAGCCGCAGCAGGAGTCCGCCGAGGAAGAAGCCCCGAAGAACTAGGGTATTTTTACGAGTCTCACAATACCCTAGAAATAAAACCCAGATGATTGACTTTCACCTGGACTTGTTTATGTTTTAAACTCTTAGAACTGCTCTGACATGCATTATTAAGTTTGTTTCAAACTATGGTCTGTAATAATTCGCACCTCGGTATATATGTAAAAATGTAACATTTGTTGATACCTTCCCATCATGGAAGCGATCCTGATGTATGGCTATGAGACACGTCGTGGATATTTCGAGAAGTCCTAGGGACACTCGATGGACTATCGGACTTATACTGTTTTAAGTGCGTTTCGGATAATTGATGTTCCAACAACGATTAGGCGCACTTAAACCAGTTTAAGTTGGGCGGTTCTGCCACAGATACACCCCACTAAAATTTAGCACGTGTCACATTGGATGTTTGGATGCTAATTAGGAGTATTAAACATAGGCTATTACAAAACTAATTGCACAGATGGAGTCTAATTCGCGAGATGAATCTATTAAGCCTAATTAGTCCATGATTTGACAATGTGGTGCTACAATAACCATTTGCTAATGACGAATTAATTAGGCTTAATAGATTCGTCTCGTGAATTAGCACAGACTTATGCAATTAGTTTTATAATTAGCTCATGTTTAGTCCTCCTAATTAGCATCTGAATATTTGATGTGACACTGCTAAAGGTTAGAAACTAGTATCAAATACCCCCTAAGTTGATGGTCAAAGCTCTCATTCAGAGTTCTACAACATGTCTAGTGTACTAATAGAGAAGTTGAGGATAGCAAAAAGGAGAAAGCTAACAATATGAGATGTAAACTTGGCATCGGAGACATTGGGACGTTAGATTCAAGCGGAACCCATCGATTCGGGGATGCTTCTACCTTTGAAGAGAGTTCTGAAATGACATTGGGCATGATGCCGCAGGCTAGCCTAAATACAAAGTGCTAAGCTGCATCCTCTGCTTAGTGAAGCCTGATTTACTGGCTCAAAAACTGTGGCACGAACAATACACTCATGAGGGACTGGTGGAGTGGTGGTGACTGGTGAGGCTGTTACATTTCCCTATCTGTGCAAAAGATCCATATGCAGTTCCTCAAGGCCTTTTTGACTCCCTAGTAATCCTTGTGCACAAGTTCGTTTGGAAGGAGAGAAACTCCAGAATTTCCAAAACAGATGTCAATCTAGTCCTGGAGATCTCTTTAGCTCATGGAAGAGAAATTCTGAATCTGGCGCTTGCCAGCATCACTAAACTAACACGACTGGTGCTTTTCTTACTGCTTGCTAACCTGAAAGTAAAAGCCTTTACTTTGTAATCTTTGCCTTTGCCTTGATAGACATTTTGTTGGAGATTTTGCACGGTAATCCTATTTTAGTTTTAATAATAAAAAACTTAGCCAATAGAGGTAACATTTATAGTAGTGTGAGTTCTCGGGTATATGATTTTGACTTCTGAATATATTTTTGTGTATGTTTTGAACATAATCGCATACACATTGCACAGTCATAAGTTTACTTTGCAAGTATTTCATTTCACATTGATATATCAAATACTCTAAATTCTCTTTTTTGACAAATGAGAGCATGTATAGAACACCATGGCACCACACATGTAAAAGGCATCGCCATTTGTTGCATGTATCTTAATCCGTTTGTTTTATTTTCCTCCCATTCAATCCATCCTTACCTCTCTTCTTAATTGGCAGGTACAAACATGTTTTCGAGTCAGAGGAAGTAGCACCAAATAAACAGACGTCTTCACCCTGAACAATAAAAGGGAAGAAGAAGGACTGCGACAGTGTAATCTTTCTTGGTTGTTGGAGCAATTATATATGTTTGAGTCATATCGGTTTGGTCTTACATCCTGCATTCTTAGTATATAAATATAAGCTCTGCCTGCTGCACCAATAACACAAACTTGAATATCGCAAGTCATCACACTTGCAAGTATGCATGGCACATGTTCTAGTAATTTATAAATTTGGAATGTCTAGATGGTTCCTAATTCTTTGATTTTTGAAAGGATTTCCGTCAAAGGAATAGGATGCATGGGAAATTCCAGTTGCAGGAGGACAAGGGCAAACAGCAAAACTCGAGCACTGAACCTAGTCTATGCATCTCAGGTTCGAAATTGCAGATTGATCATGCCCCTCTGAAGCTCAAATATTAAGGTATGTCTGGCTTCTTGAAAAAACATGAATGGCTTCATGACGCTAATCTCCACAGATAATGCATTATACAGGGTACACACAACTCAAAAAGATAAGATAGTCGGGTAGGGGTCCCACTCGAGACATTTTAACATTTGACATTAAATTCGTAAGGGTTTCATATCACAATGACACGTGGGGTCACTCTGAGTCATTGACATGTGGGTCAGGATGTCAAATCTTGAAAGGCTTGCGAATTCAAGGTCAATTTTCAAAATTTCTCACAAATGGGAACCAACATTTAAGGAATGGAGCACATGTGTGCTGTATACATGGATAACATCGAATCTCCTAAAAGAACGATGGACCTCATTTTACATTGACATATTGATTGACCTTCGGTTAAGATGATGGTACCCACGTGGATCAAAACTGTGACTGCTGACATTGCTTTATTTAAATGTAGACTATTTACAAATCCCATTACATAAGTGGAGGCTAAACGGCGAGACGAATCTATTAAACCTAATTAATCCATCATTAGCAAATGTTTACTGTAGCAAAACATTATCAAATCATGGACTAATTAGGCTTAATAGATTCGTCTCGCCGTTTAGCCTCCACTTATGTAATAAATTTTGTAAATAGTCTACGTTTAATACTCCTAATTAGTACCTAAACATTCGATGTGACAGGTGCTAAAAATAAGTCAGAGGAACCAAACCACGTGTTACGTCATTGCAGAACAGACGTGCACCATTACAGAAGTAATAGCCAGTGAAGGAATTATAAAACATAGTCTTATTAAGGCAAACAATATGAGATCCAAGCACATACAAAAGTCATTGCCAGGCTATGAGATTCTGAATCAGCAGATACTATCACAAGCATTTTACAACCAGCAGAGAAGACATGACTATCGCCCACTCAAATCTTTTCATGTCATAGGCAGTGAAGGAAATACATACAAGGAGTGGTCATACCAAGGCAAATCATCCCTCCACATTGTCTTCTTCCCTCAATGCTGGGAAGACTGGAGGCCAGACCATCATAAAGGGATTGATATCTAAGAAGCGCCCATCACGTACCTTGAATTCGTCATATACTTTCTCACTCCTGCTCTTCAGGTGCATATGCATGAGAACCGCACTTGATCTCAGCCACAGGAACACAAACTCGAGATTGTCATCAGCTGCCATCACCATAACATCCTCAAGACGATTCCACGCCTCATGCACACGAATTTTGTCATACACCAGCACCCAGTCATTTGAGTCGCTCCTGGTCGTCGCAAGCTGCCAGATGCTGAGCAGATACCCTTCAGCGTGGATGAGGATTAGCTTAGAACCCTCCTCTCCAAATGACAGCATGAAGTTGTCAGTCCTTACTTTGTCTGGGCGCTGGATAAGTGAACTCTTCGCAGCTGTCATGTCCAACCCGAGAATGTGCCCGGACTTAGTCAAGCTGTAGATCTTGCCTCGCACCGGCGGCAGCGTGTATGCAATCGGTGGTAATGTCTCCGGGAGATCTATCACTACCGTGCGATGGGCGACCCAGACGCCAGATCCTGAAGTGAGCAAATCGACTTGAACCTTTGTTTTCGTAGTACCAATAGGCAGCATCAAGACCGCGACGGCACCGTCGTAGCCGCCGCCATTCTCGGTGAGGAAGAACCATATCAGACTCTGCTTCGGCGCCGGTGGGAGGACGACCTTCCCACGCGCAGGGTGCAGCGGGCTGAGCACCGCGTGCCGGCAGGCCGTGGGATCGAAATCCATGACGAGGAGGCGCCCGTTCCGGCAGTCGCTGATGAAGAATCGGCCCTCGGCGGCGCTCGCGCGGCGGGTTGCGGTGGCGAGCTCCGGGGCCTGCGAGACGGGCACGAACCGCGGGCCCCGCGCGCCCAGTTCCCTGATGTAGAAACCGAGGAGCGCGGGCGGGTGGCGGGTCCGGAAGCGGCGGAGGAAGGTGGGGTCGGAGGCGTGCCGGAGCCAGCGCTTGGAGACGGCGGCGGCGCGGATGAGGGTGGTGGGGAAGCCGAGGCGGAGCAGGATCTCGCGGAGGAGGTCGTCGTCGCCGAGCACCGCCGAGATCGCGGCCGCGGATGCCGCCGAAGGAGGCGCGGTGGGCTCCGTCCTATCCGTCTTGGATTCCATTGAGGCTGATCCTCAGCGATGGAGAAAGCGGCCGCGGATCTGCCCGGAATTTGGGGAGTGGCGGCGAAGAATTCTTCAGATGGAAATGAGGAAGGGGAAGAGGAGGCCATTCTGTTTGGCAATTTTCCGTCGTCCTCCGGCAACGTGTTTAGCTTTCCACCGCGATTTTTTTTTAAACCAGCAGAAATACCGTGCGTTCTTACTGCTCCTTGCTCTCATGTTTTTTTTTAAATACGCAGAAGAGCTACGTATCATTCAATTAAGAAGATAATTGCTCTCACGTTATTATTCGCTTATTTCTAATACGTTAGCTTCGCTTCATAATATGTTGGTATGCTATCCTAGTAGTCCTATATAGTAGTAGAAGACATTTGTGGTTAGTTTAATACCATATGTTTATTACATGGAACCCCTGTGGAAATAAAAAAATTCACCGCTTAACCTCCGCTCTATCCATTCATTCGATTTCCCCTACACTCATCGCATCCAGCTAGTAGCTGCCTCTTCGTCCATCGGCACCACCTGCATCTTACTCCATCCTCGCCGTCGACCAGGCGTTGCGCATCTTGCCGTCCTCGCCGTCGCTCAAGCAAGCGCTCGTCCTTCCCATGCCTGGCCTCATTCCTGCTTCGAGCGCTAGGCCACAGTGCCTCTAGCCGCCATGAGCAGGAGTGCGTCCTCCTCTTCTTCTCATTTCCATCCACCCCTTCTATAACCCGCTCCAAATCGTTCCAATCAAGTGCAAAATCGAACCTCCAATTGCTAGACGTGGAAGCTTTAGTTCCAGATCTAAAGGGGATTGATATCATTTACAGGGGGTGTGAGGTCCCAACCTCCACCCCTGTTTGCGTTGCCTGCCGACTGCTGCTGCGCCCCCCCTCCCTGGCGCCATACCCTCACTGGCACATGGCTCTACTTGGTTGGCTACAAGGAGGTACTCGGCTCCTTGTTTCCTCTCCCCTTCCTCCTCTCTCCTTCATCCCTTAGGTCCAGGTGGCGGGTAGGGCGTGCAGCCCGAGGGAGCAGCTGCCTGCTAGGGCGAGCGACAGTAGTGTGTGGTGAGCGTGGGGAGAGTTGGCCACGCGAGCGATGGAGCGGTGGCGCGCGACCCACGCCGCCGCAGGCAAGCGCGCTGTGTGGGCGGGATAAAAGAATAGGATGAAAGGCTGGATCTTGGGTCAATTGTAGTAAAGTTTGAGAATTTTTTTAAAATTATCAAGAACTATTCCAAGAACCGCTTACGGAGAAAGCCGGCTAAAAAAAATAAGTGTTCCAGCGAAGTTTGTACTCTGCGTGAGGAGTACGAAACGTTTATTATATCAAACAACAGTGACAACATGCAAATTTGTAAAGCGTACCTCCTTATTTTGAAAATTCAATTGGATGATGTTAGCAGTAATAACATAGCAATTGTGTTGTGCCCTTGTATTTTCCCTCTCAGCCTTCAACATGTGTGGTATTTGAGTTTTCTGTAGAGCATTCATGAACAAGAATTTGTTCCACCAATTTTAAAGTTGGCAAATTACCTGATATAATGCTAGTTATCAAAGTACATCAGATTTCTATTACCTGAAGTAAATTTTTTTAATAGTGTAGTTCTGATTTTTGCTAGTGCGGGCAGTGTAACTATTTCATCTAAATAATCTTAATTATTTTAGTTTTGTTTACAACCAAAAATCGAGGTCTTCCTATTTTCATATGAAACTTTGATCCCTTAAATACGTATTTATGTGTCACCACTTTACAGCTGTTTACGAGTACAGTTGTGAGTTACAGCGTCGCATATGCACCTACAACTCACTCTGTAAGTTCTCTTCTTTTTTTTATGAGACAGGAAGGGTCACCTTACTCACTATATAAGTTGATGATAAGTATGTAATGAGTTCTACAACATGTGTAGTGTATTACTAGTAAGGTTGAGTAGGATAGCAAATTCGAGATCTGCACTCGGCATGGGAGACATTAGGATGTTGCGTTTAAGTAGAACTACTCGAGGGTGCAATGCTTGTAGTATTGAAGAGAATTCCGATATGACATTAGTCACGATATCTTACACGATCCTAAATCCAAAGTGCCAAGCTGCATCCTCTGCTCAGTGATGCTCAGTGAAGCCTGAGATATTTCTTCATATTGTGTGGCGCTGCCAGTACCCTCGTGAGGGGCTCTTGACGAGCTTGTAACATTGAACTCTTTTATGTACACAATGCTACCATTGAGCTCGTGAGGGTATGCAGAAAGAACTCAGAAAGATAATGGTAGTCTGGAAGAGGTCCCACATGTATTCAGTATTCGAGGTAAGCCAGGTGGGAACCAACATTTCGTTCAAGAAATTGAACACTTGTGTGCTGTTTACATGGATACCATCGAATTCCTAGCAGAATGAAGTTCACAGCCTCTGGGCAGAACAAATGCTCATTTTACATTGACATTACTGATTGACCTACTGCTCATTATCTGTTTCCGTGGTGTCCAAGGGTACGGAAATCATAACTCTCCTTTTGGAATAAAGTTCAAGCCGGAATGGTGCAGTTATATCATGCCTCAAATCTCCATATCTCCATCACTAGCTTGGATTACTTTATCTCTGCACTTGTCCATAGGCTTTCACAAAACATTCTAGACTCCACTCTGAACAGGAGGGAGAGTGAGGTAGAAGCAAATTTTATCCGCTCTGAACAGGTGGTTTAGGGATGCAAATAAACAGCATGCCTTGAAGGGTGCACATGAGAAATTGGTGTACTCTGTTTCTTTGTAGTGGATGAATGGCTGCTCTGTTCTTCGTCTGAGTTTTTTTTATTTCTTTTATCTTTAAGGATTTCCTCAAAAGATGGTTTATTCATCTATGATCTATGTAATTGTTTCTGTTGTTCCTACTATTAACCTCTTTGCCTAACAGCCTCTGTTCCGACGAAAACAAATTCAGAAGGTTGAATCTTTATTTTCTGTCTAAAAAAAGGATCTCATGGACTTATGGCTAGTTGATCGCGCTGTTTTGCGACCTAGAGTGAGGTGTTATCATAAAACCTTGTTGAAACTTGCTAGTGCCTATCTGGCAAATGATCTCATGTCTCAAGAATAAGGTTTCCCTTTTCTGAGGCTCTTCTTCCCATGTAAATGATCTGTTTTGGCTGCTCTATTTTTCTTTGCTGTTTTTTTTCCCAATCTGAGTTCTTAACAGGGATGTGGAAGCTCAGTTTTCCTATCTATTTAAGCGCCCCAATTTCTTTTCATCCATAAGGGCTCGAGGTGTGTCTGGATCTCTGAACAAACATGATGGTCTACAATCTGTGTGTTTCTGTCCAATTATCAAAGGACAAGTCATCTATTCACAGTACAATTACGACGTAGCTAGACATGCCTACTATTGTTGATGTATTATAAATTCACAATTTTGCTCTAATAGGTACATGTGTACTCAAGGAAAGCTCATGAAAGTCACTAGATCAACAATTGTAGATGCTTGGAATTGAGGAATTTTACAAGAATCTTGAAGGATAAGTGACGTACTCAATCCTTGTCATATGCACATTTCCTACTAGCTCTGTGTACAATTTTGCCACGACACAAGAATTACCTGGTTTTAGTTTCTTTAATCCAGAGATGTAGAGTACATGACTACATGAGCAAAATAGTGCCGACCCAGCCTGGCTCGGCCTAAACCCGATGGCCAAGCCCGGCAGGGACGGAACCAGTACCCTCTTGGTTCTGTTTTTTCTACTGAAAATCTTGTAGGTCAAGACGAATTTAACCCTATATTCTAGTGTTAACTTTCCTACCCCCCCAAATCCTTCAATCCTAGCTCCGTCCCTGAAGCCCGGCCCAACTAATTTAGGGCTAGGGCTCGGAATCTCGGTTGCACTAAAAAATGGGCTGGCCCTAAACAACAAAACCTTTTATTTTTACACTAAAAATGGTGAACAGACCGGTATGAGCTCAAGCCCAGCATGACTTGGGCTGGAATTTGTACACCCAATAAAGTAACCAACAGGGCACTGATTTTAAGCACAAAATAATTGAGTATTTTGTTGGCTTGGCCTGGCTCGCAAAATGCTCATGTCTAATCAAATGGTGTTCTTGGATATGAGATATTTTATTTACCTCCTAATTATCAAAATCCAATGGGATGGTGTTATCTATAACATTGAGCCTTGTACATGTGTGGGATTTCAATTTTTTATAGAGCATTTATGGATTTGGTTGAACTAATAATAAAATTGGCAAATAACCTGATGGAGTGCAAGTTACCAGAGTATATCAGAATTTCTGTTAACTGAAGCAGATTTTTTTTCATAGTGCAATTCTGATTTTTGCTTTTGTAAGTGTTGTAACTTTCATCGAAATATAAAATCATTTAATTTTATTTAGAACCCGCCAAATCAATATCGAGAAAACCTACTTAAACTGAGGCCTTCCAATTTTCATATGAAACTTTGAGCCAACAAATGCCTAGGGTCTTATTTATATCACCACTTCATAGATATTAGTTTGTGAATACAGTTGTGAGTTATAGGTGCACCTACAACTCGCTCTATAAGTTGATGATAAGTATATAATGACCACCAAATAGCTCAAAGCTACACATAAAGCGTGCATATATACAAAGTTTTACAACATGTGCAGTGTACTTCTAGTGAAATTGAGGAGGCTAGAAAAATGAATAGAGACAATAATACGTGACATGCACTTGGCATGAGAGACATTAGGATGTTGGGTTCAAGTAGAATACCTCGACTACGCGATGCTTGTTTCTTTGAAGAGTGTTCTGAAATGACATTGTGCACGAAGTCTTGCCAAGATACATCCTCTGCTCAGTGAAGCCTGAGTTATTATCTGGTCATATGCTGTGGCACTGCAAGTGCACGCGTGAGGAGCTGGTGGTGAGTCTGTTATTTTGTTCCTATCCGTGCCACAGATCCATATGCAATTGCTCAAGCACTTTGATTCTCTAGTAATCCTTGTGCAGTTTGTTTGGTAAGCGCATATCAATCTAGTCCGGGTTCTCTTTTTAGTTCGCCAAAGAGGAATTTTGAATCTGGCACCTTCCAGCATCAATACAATAACACATTCGCTACTGTCGTAATGCTTGTTGACCTAAAAGTAAAGCCTTTACTTCATAATCTTTGTTTGCCTTACCTTGATAGCCATTTTTATTGGTGATTTTGCACCATAATCATATTTTAGTGTTAATAATAAAAGCCTGACCATATGGTTTTTACTTACATCATTGGTTAATTTGCACATCAAGACACTGTTCTCCAAGGCATAGTATGCGTCGGTGGCGGCAGCGGCGATACCATCCTTGGAAGGCCGTGAGGTCGCCCTCTCAATGGTGACGGAAGGCAGAGAGCATGGCGACGTCGTTTACCACCAGAGCCTCTAGGATGTCCACACAATATAGCACCCGCCAGCCCATCCTTTCACACCACGATGCTACATCCTAGTCTTGCACCGCATCCCCCACCGCAGTGCCACGGCTGATTGATGTCTGCTCCTTAGTCCAGGTTGCAACTAAAAAAAACATATACAAAAATGACTACAATCCGATTCTAGGGTAGAAAATCCCCGCTGCAACATGACATCATGTTTCAGGTAACATCCAATATGAGTGAAAACAAATTTTGCAGCATCGAAAAAGTGGCATATTCAGCATCAGAATCAATTCGAAACATTCAAAATATATGAAAAATAATTGACAGTCGCATCTGATTTGGTGAGTGACCTCTGCTCTTTGACCAATCTCATAGGAAAAATGGCATGAAAAAGGTTTAAAACCATACAAAATCGAGCTTCATTACCTTAAATCACAACTTTGGTCACAAATACTGAAAATTTGCAATTGCAACACCTCAAAACTCCCATTGTAACATGCCAAAACAGTTGATGAAACTGAAAACTAAGCCAACAAAATATCATGTAGCAACATCTTAATTTGCCCATTTTAAAATCTTGAATCACCTTTTGCAACATAAAAAATCATTAATTGATACATACATACATACAAAATTTACTTTGCAACATCAATAAGTATTAATCATAGCATCATAAATCAACTACTGCAACAAAAAAAACAAGCACCCCCCAAAATCAACTTTGTAGCTTCATCATAGCTCCTAACTAGCCAAATCAATACCTACTGCTAGGATAGATCTCATAGCTGCGCGAATTGACGATAGTGACTATTGACATTGAGCCCCTTGCTGCTCTTCATCGTGGGGCCACCGGGCTCAAGCTTTTAGTCGCCTGCATCGATGCCCTCGCTGCTGGAACCAAGCTCCTAGCTCCTCTAATCAGCTTGATTGGGCCACCTTTGTCCGCCGGAGCCATTGCCTTGCTCTTTGAGGCCCATGTGGGCCGAGCATGGTTGTGGCGGAGCACATGAGGCTGCAATACGTGAAATGCATCTGAAGTTGTGGTGGAAGGAGGACGCATGCCGTGAAGGGGACACATGACATTAGATGTGGCGCCTGATGGAATTTGGGCTGTCTAACGATCTAATAGAAGCATTAGCGGTCCTGAAATTGGATGCAAGGTTATTTTTATACATGTATTTTTTTAATGTTGCCATATTTGATCTTTAATGTTGCGACAGAGTGTCCTATCGGAATTTTTCCATCGCTTGTTTGGATGCTAGTAGCTTCGTTTTCTTGTTGAGCTTTCTGCATGTTTGGGATTTCAATATTTATAGAGCATTTATGTATAGGGATTGGTTACAACAATAAAGAACTTGGCAAATAACCTGACGGAGTACAAGTTATCAAAGTATATCAGAATTTCTATTTAACTGAAGTATGCAGTTTTTTTTACAGTGTACTTCTGATTTTGCTCGTGTAAGCTGTGTAACTTTGATCAAAATAATCTTAAATAACCTTTTAGTTTGCTTATTACAACCCATCAAATAAATATCGAGAAGGTCTACTTAAAGCGTGGCCTTCCAATTTTCATAGGAAACTTTAAGCCCTTAATTAGCTAGAGCCTTATTTATGTGTCACCACTCACTCGACATATAATGATGATAAGTATGTAATGAGCACTCAATAGCTCAAAGATAGACAGAAGGCCCGCATGCAGAGTCCTTCAACATGTTTCTTCTACTACTAGCTAGCAAAATTGAGGAGGATAGCAGAGATGCTTAAGCTAATAATATCAGATGTGCACTTGGCATGGGATACATTATTAGGATGTTGGGTTTAAATTGAACTACGGGAAGACCCGATGCCTGTACCTTTGAAGAGAGTTCTGAAATGCCTTAATGCTTAGTGCCAAGTTGCATCCTCTGCTCAGTGAAGCCTGAATCATTTCTTCGTATCCAGTACATACCCGCATGAACATGTTACCTTTCCCTATCTGTGTAAAAGGTCCATATGAGGCCTTTGACTCCCTAGTAACCATGGCGCACCAGCTTGCTTGGAAGGGGAGAAAATATAGGATTACCCAGAGCTCTCTTCAGCTCATCAAAAAGGAATTCTGAATCTTGCACCTGCCAGTATCATTGATCTAACACATTTGCTGCTTTCTTGTTTGTTTCTATAACCTGAAAGTAAAGCCTTTACTTTGTAGCCTCCTTTTAATTGTTGATTCTGCACCTAATCGTATTTTAGTTTTAATAAGGAAAACTTGGCCATGTGGTTTCCCCTACCATCCTTGGTTAGTTGGTTAATATATGCACAATACTGCAATTTGCAAGACATTGAAGGAAACAATGGCTTCATGCCTTCAAATACCATTCTAGATTCTAGATTCTGAGCAGGATGTCTACGAGGGATGCCCTCGTGATACCATGCCTAGTGTATGATTGGCTGCTACGTTCTCCGACTGAGTTTTTATTAAAAAAATATATCTTGAAGGATTTCTTCGTAAAAGATGGTTTGTGCATCTACGTTGTTATATTTCCCTTGTTCGTAGTTTTAATCTAATTTCCAAACAACCTCCATCCCAAAGAAAATAAATTTAGGAGTTTTGCTCCGGTGGTCCTTCCAATAAAAATTGCACGCATCTTAAATCAGCTAGCTAATTAATTATGTTTCATTCCCGCCTGGGTCTTGTTTGGGCCCATGCTGTAATGGAGCCCCAGGCTCATCCAGTCCATTACCGTGCCCGTCCAGTAGGTAGCTGCCGCAGCCCAGAATTCGTTGACTGCCAGTCTGTTCTCCCCTCGCTGTTTTTTCCTCCATCGCGTTCATCCTCTCGCAATTTCTCCATCGCGCCGAGCGCAGGAGGACGGGTGGCGGCGGCTTGCTCGCTCGTCACCCCTGATCCGATTATATCGGCAGCGAAGGTGGCTCCTTCTCTCCCTCACCATTTGTCCTCAGCACGCCGAGTGGAGTCATGATCCGATTTCGTCGGTGGTGGCAGTGGCTACCGGCGGCGACGGCGGCCACCTCCCCTCATCCCTCATCGCCCGCTCTTTCGGCTGCGACCTACGACGCCACACCCATTATCTATGTTCTCAATATACTATGGTGCTGCAGGTAGAAACTGTAACGAGTAACACTGAAGCAACCTGCAGCACCTAATAATTCGGGTAGATACTTTGTTTGAAATTCATTTTCTTGTAGGGGATCCTAGCTAGTTCGGATGTTTAATTTTCTCATCTTTTTGAACGAAACAAATGAATGGCTGTTAATCACAAAGAGGCCGCAATGAAGAAACAACTTATCGTTTCCACTGTTGTGATAACTATTGGTATTGCACTCAAGAGTTGGCTAGGTCTTCGCTACACCTTCAACATTTTTAATTTTTGGAGTCCACGCAAGACAAGGCAAAGCTGATATGAAATTTTTGGGTTGACCATTGAAATTTTGTTTAGTATAAATTAAACTTCATATTACAATCTCAGTATTCTTCGAATTTATCAGTCTACTAAAACTAGCCTTAAAAAGGCTGCTGTCAGTAGCTCAATGCTGCTAAGGTTAAATTTTTACGGTCACCATGAGTGTGGTAACAGCTAGCCGTCGCCCCATAATGGATAGCAATGTTGAAGTTGGACATGGGGAGGAATTGGACTTTCATCTTGAGGCTACTGAAGATATCAGTTCAGATGATGATAACACGCCGTCAAACCGAAAAAGGGAAGAAAAACACAGCCATATTGAGTTGGCCTCCTTGAAAAATCTGCTATTTTATGGTCACTAAGCTGTTCAGTTTTCAGAACCTTTGCTGGAATGCAGTGATATAGTTTCTTTTCAGAATCGAAATGAATAAGTTTATATGTGTTATGGCTAACCATTACGGCGCGAATGGCTAACCTTAATTAACCATTTGGTCGAAAATATAATGAGCACCAGATAGCTCAAAGCTACACAGAAAGCTCAAAGTTCTACAACATGTGCAGTGTACTACTAGCGAAATTGAGGAGGATAGCAAAATGGATAGAGCTAATAACATGTGATATGCACTTGGCATGAGAGACATTAGGATGTTGGGTTCTAGTAGAATATATACCTCGACGACGCGATGCTTGTTTCTTTGAAGAGAGTTCTGAAATGAGATTGGGCACGAAATCTTGCCAAGATGCATCCTCTGCTCAGTGAAGCCTGAGTCATTATCTGTTCATATGATGTGGCATGATGACAACGAGTATTTTTTTTGTCTAATTAACTAATTCTATTTGTTTTTTATATTTTTTAAAAAATAATACGCTTTTAGAATGTTACGACTATTTTTTATAAATATTGTGATTATAGTTTTTAAATGTTGCAAAAAGATAAGTGTATGTTTCAAAAATGTTACAAATTTTATTTCTACGTGCTGCCCGCTCTTGGTGTATGTTGCATGAAAAATCCCGAAATTTTTTTGGACAAAAAATGACACACCTTGTCCATGAGAGGCAGCGGGGTGGAATTTTCGAAATGTTATTGAGTCGGGCTCAGGCTAGGCTGCCCACTATTTTTACATGTAAAACTAAGTAAAATAAATAATTGGGCTGAACCCAGACAATTTTTTCGTACCGGCCGGCAAAATCAGCGCCACCCCCAGCTGGGGCTGCAAGCTAGGTTTAGCTCGATAGGCTTGGGCTCGGGCCAGGCCTGATTTTCTCAGGTCTATTGTTCGCGCGAGCTTGCATCCTCCGTCATTTACTAACGCTTACTTTCTAACATATGGTTAGTTCTATCCCACCAAAATTAATTGACATGGCTGAACTTGTAAATGCACGCTAACCTTTAGATGTCTAGTTACTGGAAAATTTGGCTCCACGAATCAAATTGATAACCTAATCGAGGGGGGCAGGTTATCAAGGAATTCAGAATCCTAGCTTATTTCTACTTAACCGAAGTATTTGTTTTCATAGCGTAGTTCTGTGTAAGCCATTTGACTTTCATAAAAAAACAGTTTTATTGCACAACTCGTTAGAACAATATTGACATTTGGAAAAGCCTATTTAAATCGAAGTCTTCCCTTTTTCATACAAAACTTTGAGGTCTAAAACAACTTCGATCTTATTTATGTGCACGCACCTTCAGCTCGTTATATATGTCGATGGTAAGTATTCAATCAGTTGCAGAAAGCTCTGTCCAGCGGAGTTCTACCATGTGTAGTATTAAGTATACTACCGTGGAAGTTGATAAGGATAGCAAACATGCACTACTGGAAAAATGACGTCTAGTACCGATTCATAACCCCCTCTAATATTGGTTGTGCAACCGATACTAGCTAATCGGTACTAGAGGGGGACCCTTTAGTACCGGTTTAGTACCGGTTCAAATAACCGATACTAAAGGTTACCCTTTAGTACCAGTTCTGGATACCAACCGGTACTAAAGGGCTTCCCACGCCATGCGGGGAAGTGCCCTCATTAGTACCGGTTGGTATCCCTAAACGGTACAAATTTTTTCTTTTCTATTCTTATTTCTGTTCCTTTAGTCTATATTCATATTTCGTATTTATTTTTTTACATATACTAGTTCTAATACGCTAATTTATGGAAAGTTCTATTTATCTTTAATATAACATTTGAGCTAATATTATATATATACATATTGTGCATACATATATATAAATAATATTACAAATATTTATATATAGACATATTGTGCGTACACATATCGTATTTAATTACTAACCTGAACCCGAGTCCTCTTTGTGTACTAGATTAGATCCTGAATTATGAAACTCTCCCGTAGGATTTGCGACCTCGTCCAGAAGAAATCCACATAGTTGATCTTGTATTGCCCTGAAAACTTTGGTGTCGAGGAGTTTTTCCTTCCTATTCATCATCTGTGTCATTAGCAAATGAATTAGAAATACTTAATCTAAATCTGTTGAACAATTGAAATTTTTTTGAAGTATAAGCATATGAATTGAAATACTTAAATGAACGATACTAAAACCCCTTTTCTTCTATCTCGGTCAATTTCAATTCCTAAAACGAATGAAGCTTCACCGAGATCTTTCATATCAAAATTCGAGGACAAAAACTTCTTCATCTCCAATAGCAGATTAACATCACTACTAGCGAGTAAGATGTCATCTACCTATAGGATGAGGAAAATGAATTTCCCATTCTTTAACTTTGCATAAACGCAATTGCCCTTCTTATTCTCATTAAACCCAAATTTTCTTATTGTTTCATCAAACTTAAAATACCACTTTCTGGAGGCTTGTTTTAATCCATAAATGGATTTCTTCAAGCGGCATCCCATATATTCCTTTCCTTCCATGACAAAACCTTTGGGTTGTGCCATGTAAACATTTTCATATAAATCTCTGTTGAGAAATACCATCTTTACATCCATCTGACAAGTCATAGTGCATCACTAAAGCCATTACGATTCTAAAGGAATTCTTACATGAGACTGGAGAAAATGTCTCCTTATAATCTATTCCTTCTCTCTGCGTGAAGCCTTTTGCCACAAGTCGTGCTTTATATGTTTCCACATTCCCTTTGGAGTTCCAGTTTATTTTGTAGACCCATTTACAGCCTACTGTCTTGGCTCCTGTAGGAGTTTCTTCTAAGTTCCAGACCTTATTGCTAGTTATAGATCTTATTTTATCTTCCATAGCTTCAAGCCATTTCGATGAGTGAACGCTTCTCATGACTTCTTCAAATGAGGTGGGATCTCCCTCCATTTGAACTTCTACGCTAAAATAGACTTCGTAGTCATCAGGAATAGCTGATTTTCTAACTCTTTGAGACCTTCTGGGGGCCTCAACATTTGGAGCATCTTCCATATGGGGCTATTGTAGCTCTTCCTCATGTGTGACAACAGGTTCTGTAGGATCCTGAAGGACAGGTTCCTCATCTTCATTTGTTGCTGCCACGGGAGAACTAACAACAGGTGCTGTTACCACAGTGTCCTGCACTGTCAGTGCAATAGCAAGTGTCGAGAAAAACGGTTCCTGAATCATCGGAGTGGGTATGTATACCCGCTTCTCCTTAAGGCTAATTTCTCGGGCTATCATGCTCCCCCTGATCATCTCATCCTCCAAAAAGACAACGTGTCTCGTTTATACAAACTTAGTATGTCTGTTAGGATAGTAGAAACGATAACCTTTTGACTTATTTGGATAGCCAATGAAATGGCAACGAACTGTCTTAGGATATAGTTTCCATATATTTGGGTTAAATACTTTAGCCTCAGCTGGACAGCCCCACACATGCAAATAATTTAGTGAGGGCTCTCATCCAGTCCACAACTCATATGGTGTTTTAGACACCAACTTACTAGGAACCCGATTAAGAATGTGAATGGAGGTTTTTAACGCCTCCATCCACAAATTAATCGGTAAAGTGGAGTAACTTATCATACTTCTCATCATATCTATTAAGGTACGGTTGTATCTTTTAGCTACTCCGTTCTGCTGAGGCTCGCCCGGTGTGGAGTACTGGGCAACTATGCTATTTTCCTGTAGAAACCTTGCAAAACGTCTAGGAACTTGGCCATATGGGGTATGTCAACCGTAGTACTCCCCCCACGGTCAGATCTTACTATCTTAATCTTTAAATTATGCTGATTTTCTACTTCAGCCTTAAATATCTTAAATTTATCCAAGGCTTTTGATTGCTCCTTAATTGGATAAATATAGCCATAACGTGAATAATCATCTGTGAATGTTATAAATAAATCATAACCATCCACAGATATCATAGGAAACGGACCACAGATGTTTGTGTGAATTATTTCTAAAATTCATGCGCTACGTTTGACGTCTTTCTTAATTTTCTTAACATACTTTCCCTTAATGCAATCGATGCATTGCTCTAAATCTGAAAATTCTAAGGGCGGAAGAATTGATTCCTTAATTTTGAAGATACATCATCAATTCTTTTTCGCTTATTTCTTACATTCATAGATGAGGAGGCATTCACATTCTCAGTGCTTACAACATTCACATTCTCACCAAGTGATAGCAAATAAAACTCATCTTGTCTACTTGTTATTAAACTTAATCTTACATTATCCATCACCAAAGTTACAAGCAAATCCATCACTGTCTAAGCGTGAGATACTTATTAAATTTCTACGCAAAGAGGGTACATAGAAAACATCTCATAGATGAAGTACAAAACCATCAATTAATTATAATGTGAGTTCTCCGATGGCTTCGCCTTTAGCTTCGACGCCATTTGCTACCTTAATAGTTCTTTCTCCTCTTTGCAGGGTCCTTCTCGTATGGAATCCCTGTAATGAATTTGCAACATTAATAGGTGCACCTGAATCAATCCACCAAGTAGATTTTGCATAACTTAAATACAAGGACTCATCAATCTTCTTGTACACACATGGCAATAAGCTTTTCAATGCCCCACTTGTCTGGTTGTGAGTTGTAATTAACAACAAAAACCTCAAACTTCTTGGGTAGGGAGGCAAAGATCAAATGGACTAGAAACTCATCACTGAGCCCCATATCCATAGGCTTGAGCTTGGATGCCATGTTACTCATCCTCAATATATGCTCTCTTACCCCTCCACCAGTGTATTTCTCAGTGACAAGCCTCTTAATAAGAGTGCTTGCATAAGCTTTTGAAGAGCCAGTAAACTGACTCTCCACCTTCCTTAACTACTCCCTGGTAGTGGTACACTTTGGGATTGCTCCCCTTATTGCCTCCACAATGGAGCTCTTGATCACCATCAAACACTTGTGGTTTGACTGATCCCACTACGCACTATCAAGATCGTATGTCATTCTAATTGGTGCATGATCACGCACTTGAGTGTTGAAATCTTCTTCGCTCTCATTCTCACCCGTCACAGGGTCCTCAAGAGCAATGGGACACGCATCCATTAGTGCGAGATCAATTTCTGACAGCGCAAGCGCTATCTCAATCTTCTCTCGCCGTGAGCTGTAATTCCCTCCGTTGATGGGCTCTATGGATGAGATATAACTTAAAGGATTGCCTGAAAACAAAAATTCAGAAAAAATTTGAGTTAATTCAACGTTGGTCAAATTAAAACATGAAACTTCTCAATATTAATTCTATATCACTGTTGGGCAGAAATAGAATCAATAATGATAAAATAAAACTTATTAACATAATAATCTCATCAACGATGTTGGTCAGTAGATAAAATTATTATACTCAAAAAATTACATATTTTCTAATTAATTTTTTTTGTTGGTTCCAATTCAATTAGAAAAATAGACTAAAAACTTAACTTAATGCATAAACTGGAAAAATAATGCCAAAAATTCAACTTATCTTAAACTTAACACAGCGGAAGCTTACTGAGCCTTAAACTTAATTTGTGAATTTTACCCACAGGAAAAACTCCTCAGAACTAATTTTATTTGAGCCTTAATTCAATTTCCAGAAAATCAAAAATTCACTGGAGAAATAAAAGAAAAACCGGGCTCAATGTCTATTGTTTTGCCAGCCCAGCCGAGAATACGCCCGGCCAAGCCTTCTCCCTCCGCCTGGGCTGATTTCTGCCCACTCGTGGCCTAGGCCAAGCTAACGGCCTACTAGGCCCAGCGCGCGCGGTAGCGAAAGCCGCGGCCCAGTCTTCACCCGCGCCCACCTGGGCCTAAAGCTCACTGTTCTGCCGGCCCGCGCGAGGAAGCATCCCGGTCTGGCAGCGCTAACGCGCGTGAAGGCCTCCCCATGCCGCAACCTAGGCTTGGGCTGGCAATTTGCCCTCCCACCTGGGCCGAAAGCTGCCCTGGCGTATTTTCGCCATTCATCGCGATCGAACGGCTGCGCGCCATTTTCAGGCAATCAACCCCCCCCCCCCCCGCGGCCGCCCCTGCGCAAACCCTAGTGCATTCGCTCTGCCCCCCAGCCGCAGGCGTGAGAGAGCGAGCGAGCCGAGCGAGAGCGGTGGAGTGCGGGCGGGCGGAGCGCCGAGTGAGAGTGAGCGCCGACGCCGAGTGGAGCAGGCAAGGCGGTGGCGCATTGGTTCGGAGCCCAGCGACACCCCTCCGCATGCCTCTTCTCGAAGTAGATCCGGTCCCCTCGTCGGCGTGCGCGCTCGAGTCGCGGTGCCGCCGCCGGTCCCCTCGCCGGCGTGCGCGCTCACCCTATGGTGAGCACGCCGCCGTTGAGCGGTCTAGCGATGGTGCCCTGGGCACCCGCACGTGCTGTGGTGGGGTGTCTGTCGAGCCGGTGGCTCGGTCTTTCTGCTCGCGCGTCGTCAACGGAATGCCAGCGGTAGCGACGGTGGCGGAAAGAACCAGGTAGGTCCCTCTCCGTTCCATCCCTGTGCTTAGGGTTAGGGTTTCTTCTTTGATTCGATTTCTCCCCTTCTGCTTTAGGGTTAAGGTTAGCTACTGGCGGCCGTCGGTTGAAGGTCCGGCGGCCGTTGTCTTAAGAGTTTTGAACTTCTTAGGGTTAGGGTTCTTCCTCTGATTTAAATCATCTCCTTCTAATTGCTGAGGTGAAAACTTCCCCGACTAGATCTACAAGCTAGTGTTTTATTAGAAGGCGAAAACTTCCCCGACTAGATCTACACGCTAGTGTTAGGCTCCTGATACCATTCATAGAATTACTTATCTAGCGGGTGATTAACTTAACTTAGACTAAAATCAACAAGATGTCTCATGGCTAACTGAGAGAGTGAGAGAGAGACAGAGAGAGTAGGGTCACCGACCATTGGGCTTGGCGGATGAGCTCGCCATGGCAGTGAGGGGAGAGACGGCAGCAGCGAGGGCGGTGGAGCTTCCCGCTGCTTCAGCGCTAGTTAGATCGGTCTAGGGTTTGTCAAGTTGGTTTGGTGGGCACAGTCAACCTCGGCGTGCGTGCCTCCAGCCCCCACCTTTCTCTTTATAGCGCTGCGCAATGGGGGCTCGCCATCCATGTTCAGTTGGGCGCTCCCGATCAAGGCGCGATCGAGGAGTCTGACTCAGTCGTTGGACCAAGTCGGATGAGATAAAAACTAATAACAAATACATTTATATTGTAATTTGGCATACTACGTGTATGCAACATGAACAATAACACTTGCGGGTACAACTAAAACTAAGAAAATTAATTCAAATTTGAAGAAGAGGGTCTCCTCAGTGCGTTGTTGTGCTCTCATGCCTACTGCTCCACAGCTCCAGCATTCAGATATTTGTCCTTGTCATAGTCGTGCTGGTGATGAGATATCATATCATGTCAGAGTTGTGAATGCAGACCATGGATCAAGATGGGTCAGGGGACAAATAAGCCTTGCCTCTATATACTGGGCAACCGATGCAAGGATTGAAGATGTCATACAAAATTTTGATATGCATGTCTATTTCTGGGGACCGAAGCATAGTGACAGGGATTCAGGTAATATGATGATCTGTATTTTCCTCTTGAAACAAAAAGTTGTGACCTGAAATTTCATTAAAAAAATTTTTGCACCTGAGTGAGTGCCGAACGTAAATTCATTAGAACTAGAGCATGATGTTGCTCATGCCACGGTGGAGAGAACTGTGCTGTCCAGGAGTAATTGATTGTTCTAGTTCTTACATATTTTTCCAAGCATGTACATGAGATTTGTTCTGGTTCCAAACTCATAGTGGCAACTAAACATGAGGGTGGCACACAGACACGACCAGAGTCCAAGTGTCAACTTTCAAGTCGAGCATGATATACTAGCTAGGCGGCTATGAGAGGTCACCTTGGTTAAATAGAAGTTTGTGGACACCGCAGGAAGTTATCTCAGATTGACAGGTGCGCTTGTAGAGTGAAAAAAAAAACACCTTGAATTTGATATTGTTACGAATAATATTGACAGGAGACGGGATAACAGCAGGGTTGAATGGAGATTCTGTTGTCATGCATGTATTTGGAATGGGAGGCATTTGGCGTTGAAGCTCTACATTTTTGAGCCAACCTACATACCTGTTTTCAAAATGGATGAAACTGACATGCATTGGAGAGTTAATGTCTTTATTTCGATGCCATTTGATGGGGCAATAAACTGCATTGTTTCACTAGCTAGATATCTGTAAGTGTCGGTCGAGGGAGGGCCCTTTATTCTATGATTCTCCGGATCGTTGAAAAGTTTCATAATGGAAAATGACAGTATAATAATTTTTAATGTTGCCGAGCCTTACAAAATTGTTCGATATGTACAATGCTACTCTACATCCTCAATGGCTTGGCTAACAGAAATAGGTGGCTTCTAGCTGTAAAATAATCACGCTCTACATCCTGATCACAGCTACATCTTAATTAAACGTGTCCTTGCTCTTGATTGCAGAGCTCACAAAGAAATTCACAGAACTGGTGGTGCTCACACGCAGGGCCGGCCCTGAGGGGGGTGGGGGGGGGGGGGGGGGGGGGCGGGGCGGCTGCCCTGGCCCCCCATATCCCAGGGGCCCCGGTGTCAGGTAGCTGGACGTCAGGTCAGGGCCCTCCGTCAGGTACTCAGGTGCCTTTAGGCCGGCCTAGAGGCCAAGGCCAACGCCTAGATTGCCAGGCTAAACAAGTAAACATAGACTATAACCGAGACACTGCTCCAATTGGTAAAACTTTTCCTCGTGGGTCTCTATATAGTGGCTGGTACGAATTGACCTACCGATTACCTTCGCCTGTTAGTAGATTGAGTACCGCTCCCGTAGCGCCGCCGCCACACGCGCGCACTCGAGTACCGCAGTGCCACCCAGGGCCGCCGCCGCACGCGTGCTGCGCCCGCACTCCTGCCGCCTGCGCGCGTGATCCCCGTCGTGCCGTCGAGTTGTTCCTGTCCTGTTCGACTGCGTCGGACGAGATCAGACTGTTCCTATTCGACTCCGTCGGCACCTAAGTACGCTACTGGATTGCCAATTTCCTAATTCTCCGTATCATTAATTATTAATTCATTATCATAAGTTATTTAATCTCAACTGATTTATAACAATTATGGGAAATATGAATCAGGCTGCGAGAAAAGGAAAAGGAAGAGATGTGTGGATGAGTTGATAGAATCACAGGGAGAAGCTATAGATAAATTTGGCAAGAGTTATCAAGGCCCTGCGAGGAATACGGGCGCTTCGACGAATCCAAATGAGTTGGCAATAGTTGTTGCGGATGAACCAAGAAAATGTTAACACCAACGTCGATGATAACAATGTAAGTGACTCTAAGAACATAGTAAATGCATCAGGTGCACATTATGCATCATGAGAGGGTAAATGGTTTTGGCAACATTATGCATCGAGAAGAACTTGTTGGATGAGATTGACATCATCCTTATCATAAATGATTTTGCATCGAGAAATGTTAAAAGAAATTTTTAAGGTAATATGTATAAATAATTTGATATAAATATTTCTTTTAGATACATTTAAATATTTATCGGTAACATTTTATATATATTTGTTATAATGTTTATATGAAAGGGTCCCGAGTTTTACTTTCGCCCCGGGCCTCCCAAATCTCAGGACCGACCCTGCTCACACGAGCAGTGACAGATAAGCCCACACCCATTGGAGCGGCCGAGCGGGGATGTGTGCGGGGTGTGCACGATGGATCCGGTGGTCTAGCCTCATTACTCCCAGGCGTTATATACTTACATACTACACTACTGCGGACTAGCCCCTTCAATCAGTTGGTCAGAGGTGAAGTGTGTCTCCTCGTAGTGTTATTTTATTTGTACCATCTTACACAATGTTCCAGTTCCTAGGAAAGGGGTGTTTAAATAGGAAGGGGGTGTTTGGATACACCCTCCTAAACTTTAGTACCTGTCACATCGGATATTTGAATACTAATTAGAAGTATTAAATATAGTCTAATTACAAAACTAATTGCACAGATGGAGTCTAATTCGCGAGACGAATCTATTAAGCCTAATTAGTCCATGATTTGACAATGTGGTGCTACAGTAACCATTTACTAATGATGGATTAATTAGGTTTAATAGATTCATCTCGTGAATTAGTGTAAGGGTTCTGCAGGATGCAAGCAAATTGCTGGTAACAGCTCCAACTTCGTTTAGGCATGTTGGCGTCTGATAGGAAATGGAGGTCTTGGGGAATTAATTTTTCCGCTGCTGTGCAGAATGTGGTGGGTTTACATTATGATAAGTAAAAAATATCAGACATTGGTGATAAATGGGAATATCAGATATATCAAAATTCTATCGATGATACAGAATTGTTTCGAACAAAATTTAGATAAAAATATATCATTTTATGTAGAAATAAACATAGATTCTCTCCGAAACATATGTGACATAAAAAAACTACACATGACAGTGGTGGTTCTGGCTTGGGATATGGAGAGTTGGATCGATAGAGCTGATTCAAATGAATGGTTTCGCTAGGGTTAGGAGATGGCCACATCCCCTATCCGCTCGCCATGGTGCTAAATTCAAAACTTCGATGCTTATGGGCAATAACCCAATTCTATCCGTCCCCACAGATAAAGCAGAAATATCGGAGTTATTGGAAATCTATCGGTGATAATGTGAACCCTTCACGCGTGGACCAAATTTTAAAGAAATTTCATGTGAAGGGTTAGCCAAAGCTGCAGTCAAGACCGCAGGGACTCTTCTCCCCCATCCCACCTCCCCTTGGCTGGATTTCTGGTGGCTTGCTTTCTCAATACACTCTCAAGAACGCCTAGCAGCTGACTGTAATACAAAATCAAATGCAATGAAATTTTCTTTGCTATTTGATATCGGGAAAACTGACCGCTGTGGAAAAAGAATCAACTGATTTTTCCGTTGCAAACATATGCACTGCATTATTCTGAACTTCCACTTGGATAAGGAACAAAAAGGCTGTAACCCAAAAGAAAATCAGCTGATTACAATCAAAATAGGGAATAACTATTTTCATGGAAATTTGCATGATCCTAAAATTTGCCATTATCAGTAACAAAGGTGGACCCGTGTGTCATTGATACACCAATGGCAAATAAGGCATATCGTAAATTTTTCATTGAAAAATATGGAAAGGTCCCTGGCCAGCGTAGACGAACACCCCGCCCCCGCATATCACGGCCTCATGGACGACGAACAAATAGATGAAGAATGTGACGTGACCGGTACTGTAATGCACACGGCCGCTGTTCCGCCGGCATATGAGCGGCGTGCACTAGCAGACCACCTTGCAGAAGCACTTTCTCGAGGCGCCATGCATCTGGCACTGGCCGCCGGGGAACTTCTCGCTCTTGCACACGCTTGCGCAGTTCTCGCTGCTGAAGCACAAGCCCTTGAACGTGTGGCTCTGCGACAGGCAGTGCCTCTCTTCCGAGACGACCCTCGCCGTCACCGCCTCTGAATTACACATGCAACCATGGCGAGCATCACATTTTTCATCTCATTGAAACTTAATAACAATGGTTAATTAGGTATATTCGATGTGAAACACATTGACATCAAGGACTGATGGTCACCTGTGGCGACGAGGAGGAGGACGACGAAGAGGACGGGTGCGGCCATGCGGAGAGACAGCGACGACATCTTGTTTACTCAAAAGGACAAAACTGAACCACAGCGACTGCAAGCTTGATGAAAGATGGACTTGGTGGGAACCGGGTGGGGCTACTATAAAAAGTGCTAAGATTAGCCAATGTTTAATTTTGGAATGGATAAATATAACAGCGGATTGTGGACAGTCACAGAATGCATGGCTGCTGGTGCTGTGCTCAGGGAGCGCCATTGAATTTTATTGGTTCCTCCGGACATGACTGCTGGATTTCGAGCTGTGGCCACTGAATTATTGGACGGAGGAGCTCTGGTTCCTGGCCTGCTTCCTTCACCTGTTTCTAATAAAAAACGATATACGAAGTGCTTCGCGCACGCTTAGTTCAAGTTTGGTATGCAAAGGTGGCAAAGCTAAATTAACCACACAAGCGAAGCTGAAGGGTTGGTAGTAGACTTATCTCCGAAGCAACCTTGAGTTGCTTAGAGCGTGATTGGTTGCGGTTTAAGGAGTGGTCGAGGACGGTCAGAAGATTCAGGCTCAGGTCGGAGTATAGAAGCATAGAGATAGGTTTGATTGGTTTGCACATAGTCTGAGCTAAGATGGACAGAGTTGTTGATTGGTTGGTTGTGCAATGGTCTGCTTTGTGTGGCTGTAAGTGGAGCCCATGATCTTGTATCAGTTCAGCTTGGCTCGCAAAGGAAGACCAAGTCTTGCGTAGCATGCGGTCTAGGATGGAGGATGAAATCTGAACGAGACCATGCGGGTGTAGAAACCAATCAAAGCTAACATGCACGGTGTGGAGCAGGATGGTGCATTGGATCACGGTATTCGGTCTACCTATCACCCCCTTAGTTTTTGTCGATTAATGAATGAAGTACTTGGTGCGTACTGGGCGTCGTTGTCACAGCCTTGGAACACCGGAGTTGGAAACCAATCCGAGATAAGCGAAAATGGATAACCGGCCCAAGAAAATCCGAAGTTGGATCAAACCCAGTAAAGACAGAAGTTGGATCAAGTCCAGTAATGATAGAAGTTGATTAAATTCATTTAGTCTTCGAATAAATTAACTTGTGAACTCTTTAGTGGACCTCAAAAGAGGCGATGATTTCCAGCAATGAATGAAGACAGTTGGAACTTGCGAAGTTCCAGAAAGATTTCTGACAAAAGTCCTTCAGCACCGTATATTCTAATAGTACCATTGGAGGAACCATCGGATGAATTTTGACAAGTAATGAAGAACTTAGGCGCGGGGAGGCCAACGGCTAGTAGCACTGGATGTTCCGATGCTACCCAATTTGAGACCACCGGATGTTCCGATGGTACATTTTAACTAGTCATTGGAGCAACGGCTCTTTGATACCTTGGACTATTTATACCCCCTCCACTCGCCCATTTGAAGTTGTTGGAGTGTCTAGGAATGCATTGAAGACCAAGACTCATCAAGAATACATCCAAGCAACCAAAAGTACGTAAGTGATTAATAAAAGGCTTAGCACAAGCTTAGAAGAGTGATAAGTGCTAGGATAGGCCTAGAGAAGAGAAAGTGCAAGGTGTTGCTACCTTGTGATCAGTTCAAGGAGTGAATCGCAGCTATACAAGGAGTGCCGATGCCTTGGAGCTTTGGTGGCTCGCTGGCAAGTCTTCGACCCTCTGGCTTGGTGTGGAGCGGCGTCAACGACCATGTGCGGGGGATAAGGAGACCCTTTCCTTGGTGAGAAACTCAGTAGTGAAGATGGCGTCAAGGTGACCGGAAGAGACGGAGTGGTGAGCCTTGCCTTAGTGGCAAGTTTCTCATCCGGCTTGGCACGAGTCTTTGTGGCGAGTCCAAGACTTTGACTGGGAGAGACTTGGTGATCGGGAGCATATCCTCGGTGGAGCTCCAACATAGACTAGGGGTGGCATTTGCCTACCGATACCACAGGATAAATCGTTGTGCTCGAGTTTGCATCCTTCTTAACCCACTCTTTTACATTTTCGCATTTCATACTTGTAGCTTGAGTGCTTTACTTACTAGAGTAGAATCTTGATAGGATTAACTCTAGGTTGCAAAACTTATTTTGGATGGGAAGTTTCACTAGATCAACTATAGATTACACATCCAGATAGCATTTTAAGTTTGTCTAATTCACCCCTCCCCTTCTTAGGCTACGGGTACCAATTCCTTATAAGTGGTATCAGAGCCGGGGCTCACATCTTTCACAAAGAATCACCAATTCCATTGGCAAATTGTGAAACCGGCTCATTAGAAATGGTTAGGCTCCACCGCCTTGTGAGTCAGATGATTGGGAAGGGATGGATAACATAGGTTTGGCTCCACGTTCGATGGCACGGGTTACCAATGTTGGAAAATTCTTATGGAAACATTTTTCCAAACAAAGGGTCTTAATGTTATTTCTAAAAGCATTATTTTACCCTTACTTAGTGAAAATGTTTTCAATTGTGTGTTTACTTGTGAAAATATTTCCAATCGTGTGTTTACTTGAAAATTGATTATTATTTTATTGCTGATTCAGGATGCCGTCAGATGCATTAGCCCCTTCCAGTACCCCACAAGTCAACCCCCGGACATTCATATATGACAGGCCGAGAAGCAACGTGGGGTGCTGTAAGCAATGCCGGCATGATGCAAGCAGGAGGAGGTGACGCAAAGCTCAAGGCTCCCGTGGTAAGCTTCTTTACAGCAGCTCAGCAAGTGCTGCCTGCTTTGTTCTCACTTTTATGCTATGCTGCTATCAGCTGCTGACATCTGTGCCCACACTGCCGAAATAAAACGTGTTGAAAGAAAGAGTTCGCCGTCAGCTCCTGACATCTGTGGCCACACTGCTGAAATAAAAAGCATCGAAAGAAAGAGTTCGCAGGGCGCTGGTAATGTTTCGTAAGGCACTTGTGCGTACTGTTTTTTTTCGAGTTTCATTACAAGCACACAGAATTCAAGGTTTGCAGTTTACATTCATAGTACTATGTTTAATGTATTGCATGCTACTCTATCAAGTAACTAGTTTTGTGCTCCCCTCTTTGTCTTGTGTATTATTTGAGGCTGCATCATGTAGTATGCTCAGTTAGATTTTTGTTGAACAATTAGATATGGATGTCAGAATGTATGCATATATAAGTTATTGATGCATGTATATGAATGGTCATGTAGTGCTGCCTCATTTTCTTTCACTAGTTAAGAGATCTCATGGTGTTATTTTTTTGTTATTTCTATCATCTAGGATGTGAATCTGACATCATCTAGAGTTGGTCCATGCACACTTTGTACTTGCTCTTAGTTAATGAGCCTATTCACTTCAGCTTATAAGTCGGCTAAAAAGCTGAAACGGCTGATTTGTTGTGAGAGAAAAATACTGTTTGGTGGCTGATAAGCCGGCTGAATAAGCTGAAGCGAACAGGTCGAACAGCTATTGCGACTAAGCTGATTTTTCTCACCGCAAAGGCTAAGTTATGCATTGCTTTCCCCATTCACTAACTTATTCGATATTAAGAAATTTAATTCTTACCTCCTTTACTGTTTTTGCAGTAATTCGAACCAGATCTGTTTGCACAAATATAGCAGAAATATATTTAACTTGACGCTGGCCTGTCAGCTCTCTGAAATTACATCAGTCCCAAATTGTGGTGTCTAGCTTCTATCATTAAAATAGTGACTAAAAGTAGTTGTTCTGCAGCATGGAATTTCTTCGTGTTATTAATTGTTACTATGTTTAATTGTGGACAGGTATTTAATTTCTTGTGGGCTCATCGCATGGTTGGCATGCTGTCTGTGTAACACAGGTGAGCGAAAGCAAGTTGCAACTCAGATTTTGAAGTCAGATTGTTCATTTCTGGAAGTGCTAATAGTTCGGAACATGGGAATTGTGAAGACTGATGTGAACAATTAGTCTTACTTTTGTCTGTGAGGCTAATACAAACAATGTGTTGTGTATCTTTTGTTCATTCTGTGTAATGGGCTGTGCCAATAAAAATGGTTTGGCCCAAAACAAGCCTTGTATGTATTATGAAATTGGATTGGAATTCTATTGATTGTTAAATGGGCTTGACCACATATTTAGATTGAAACTATAAAATGGGCTCGCTAAATCAAATATTGGGTTTTTAAATGGAATGTACCAAATACAATTGGGTCTAAAATGGGTTGTGTCAAACATACAATTGAACCTAAAATGAGTTGTATCAAACCTTTTTTGAACAAAAAGAGCCCAACAAAAGTTGGGTAAAAAATAGTCTTAATTGGGCTGGCCTTCAATTTATGATGAATCAATTCGTCACAAATGTATCGCCACATAGGATGCTACATCAGATTTTGTCCAACGTGACGCCACAATATGAGTCAATTTATGATGATTTCTGAGACGAATTTCTAAACTCATAATCTTAGTGACGCACCGAAATAAGGAACGTCACTAGTCGCGGTTTATGATGCTCAACTAATGACGAAGGATTTTCGTTACTCCCGTGTCATAAATACGGTTTATGACACAAAAAACGTGTTTATTACACTTTATGATATTTTTTTGTTTATTATAGACTGGAAGAGTTCTTGCAGTGCACACATCATCATCAATAAATGAAGGTTGAGAAGATCAAGTGGAAGAAGAAGGTGGACAAGGGGAGGAAGCCCAAACAGGAAGTACTTACCATTGTCCGTGAATGAATAAGCGGTGGGGAATCAAGTTCTTATAGCTCAAGTGATGAATCAAGCAAGAACTTCACCACTCGCTTCAACAAGCAAGGCCCCTCATAATCATCATCACACTTTTTCCTAATGTCCCGAGGTACGGAAAGCGATGTAAGTGATGATTAATCTGACTCCCCTCCATTGATGATCTTCTTGAAGTAATTCATGAGCAACAACGAATCCTTAAGAAACAATCTAAAGAACTAAAACAACTCAAGGCTCTCAATGATCTTAATGCTACCCTTGTTCCAAAGTATGATAATTTGTTGTGCAAATTCAACTTGCTGAACAAGGAGCATGAAGAGCTCAAATTTAAAATTGAGAGCATTGAAAATGAAACTAAGGATTCCTTGGAACAAAATGAATCATCTATTTTTTGTGAAATTCCTATATCTAAGTATATGCTTCAATATCTTGCAATGATTTAATTGATGAATCTAGCTCACCCCCTTGCAATGAGAAATACTTTGAGGATGTTGTTGTAGAAAGATGTGATTATCTCATTGCTAAGGAGAATGATAAGCTCAAGCAAGAAGTGCAATGGCTCATGGAGAAATTGGCAAGTTTGAAGGGCAAGAGCAAGGAGGAAAATGTACAAACTTCTCATGACAAGAAGAGCAATGTCCAACCTTCTCAAGATAATTGTGATCACATGGTGAAGAAGTTTGAGAAGGGAGTAACCGTGACTTGCTTCAAATGTCATCAAGAAGGCCACAAGTCCTATCAATGCCATTAAGTCAAGAAGATGAGCAAAGATGAGAAGAAGAAGATGAACCTCACCATCAAGAGATTCCTCATCTACACCAAGCCCAACCGCAAGAATAAGAGCAAGAGCAACACCTATGTTATCAAAAAGAAGACCAATGGTAAGGTGGTTGTCCACAAGGTTGGGAGGAAGGAATGGGGTTGGAACCGACCTATTTGGGTGCCCAAGGAAGTCATCACCAACATGAAAGGACCTCAAATGGTTTGGGTTCCAAAGGATACTTGAAGGCCAATGTTGACTACGGGGGATTTTGAGGCTTGGCTCACAAGAAGAAGAGAAGTCTCGTACCAAGAAGCCATGCTCACAAGATTGGACATATGTTGCCCAAGTTCCCCATACAAAGGTAATGGTAGCTAGAACTCAACTCAAGCATCATGAAGCACCATTGTAATGTCTAGGATTGTATCTTGTTCTCATGTTATATATGTTGCAATGCCTAGTTGTGTTTCATATGGTAGGTTGCTTGTGTATCTCACTCTAACCCATGAGTAACCTACATGGTTTGATAGGTGTGTAGAAAAGTTACACTTTTTTCTTTCATGATACATGCTTTTTCATATGGTATCTTTTGTATCATGAGCACAAGCTATAGTGTTAACTTCCCTTTTGTTGTCAAAACCAATGTGCATACACTTGGTTGGTGATTCAAACACTAAATGCACACATTTAGGGGGAGCTCATCCTATGGTTTGTGATTTTGGAGACTAACTTGTTTACATGCTTATCTTATGTAGTCTCTGGACAACGTTTTCAACCCGATGCATCACACTATAAAAATGTTATTCACTCTCAGTGTGAACTAAAAAATCTATAAGAGTGATTATAACAAATTTGAGTGCTTTCATGCTTATTGAGTCATGTCCTTGCGAGCTTGCATCTCATATATAAGTTCAAAGGCAATGACCTCATACATTCCATATCCTTGTGGTACCTTATGTGCTTTTTTTGTTAGTCTTGTACAAGTGGTGCCATCAAGGTAATTTTATGCCCCGGAGGTACGCTATGCTTAAGTTCTACAATTGGTATCGTTGTCAAATCCTTTGATCTTTTAAGCTACCTCCATGCATGATATGTTCTAAGCTTCCTTGGTTCTCTCATCTAGTTGTGCACTTGATTTTCACATTATCATGTCATGCACACATCTAGGGGGAGCTTAGCTTGTATCATGCTAGTTTCATGAATTATTGATCCATTTTAGTAAAGCTTAAATTGGTATCTTCATTGATGCTATCTCATGTGGATCATGGTTCATGGAGCTATTTTCTTAGGCTACTAATGTTTCCCTTTGAGCTATGTTGTTTGCAAGTTCTTTTAGGTTTGCAAGTCTTTGGAGCTATCTTTTAGGTGATTTGATCCAAAGAGGGAGAAGTGTGGAATCAAAGAAAGTCCTAGAAGTGAAACATGCATAAGGGGGAGAAGTTCAAGAAATAAGGAGAAATATGTCAAGGGGGAGAGAAGTGAAACAAGATGAGGATGAACAAGGAGATCAAGTACAAGTTGGATGATGGTAAGCATCCAAGCAATTGTAAGTGGTTCAACTGGTCAATTTTTGCAAATTTATGATTACTTTGATTGTGTTGTCATCAATCACCAAAAAGGGAGAGATTGTAGCGAACATGGCCCCATTAGGCCATAGTTTGTGATTTTGGTGATTGAGTGACAACATAGTCATTGGGACTAATGGATTGTCTTGCATGTACCTTGTAGGTTTTATAGGTCCCAAGAATGCAAATCAAACAATAGCTTAATACTTGAATACCATGATTTGGACCTTGCCATTGTTTGGTTTGCATTCTCGGGATCTATAAAACCTACAAGGTACATGCAAGACAATCCATTAGTTCTAATGACTATGTTGTCACTCAATCACCAAAATCACAAACTATGGTCGAATAGGGCCATGTTCACTACACTTCTAGCAATGAATGAAGATAAATCGTGGATTGTTATACTCCCGTGATATAACCAAACAAATTGTTCATTTTATTTTAATAAATGAAGACCATGAGATAATGCTCTTTTCACAATAGAACGGGTGTCAAATTGCTCACTTCCTCAATGGCAATTTTATCTGCAAAGCTAGGTACCGCACTAAGGCAGAATAAGGTAGTTTGGGCAAATAAAGTGTAAAGGGTAAACACAAAGATGCATGAAGTGGCTGGTTTGGTAATAGAGTTAGAGTTACCTCCCAAACACGAGGTCTCTCTAGTTCAAGCCCCGCGCACGTGTTAGCTCTTTGCCGATTTAACGATTATCCAAGTAATACGTACCTGGGCTAATGATTACTCTGGACAATATCACTCTCAAAGGACACATGCTCGTTCTGGCCGAAGTTAACCGCTAGGCCAGCTGATGCTGTGGTGCGTGAATGAGCGCTAGTGTCACCGGCCTTCTAGGCCTTGGAGTTGTCCTGGCTTGAAGTTAAAAATCTAGTTTATCGCCTTGCGCTGGGCTTTGTCACTACGGCCCAATAGCGAAGTTGCAAATCATCCCAGAACGAAGCTGGACCAACCATGGCTGAAGTCATAAATTAGGTCGTGGTTTCTGTTGCAGCCAGGGCCGGTCCCGAGATTTGGAAGGCTTGGGGCGAAAGTAAAACTCGAGACCCTTTAATATAAATATTTTGCTCAATTGTTTCCTTTTTTCGTAGTCTAGCTCTCAATTCATTCCAACTATTCAAGTTACTAATATGCTCGACACTATTTTCATGTTCTCTAAGCTTCTCACTGATATGCCTCCAATTTCTAAACCCATCACCTGCTAAGAAATTAGGACTCTTGCTAGTGCTAGACTTGAATATCTTACAGAAGAAATTAAAAACTTTGTCAACATGCTTCAAATAAACTAACCATTTTCTATCATGTACCTCTCCATTGCTTAATTTTCTAGAATAATGAGCATAAGAAAAATATCTTGAGGCAGCATCTAGAGGAAATTTGATATTTTCTTCTCTTATAGGCCCTTTCTCGACTAATATGTCTCTTGGTTTATTATCAAGATTATCCCAATTTCTTGGATCATAAATATCTGAAGTGTAAACTGGTTGCTCATCAACACTAGCAGACTGTGCATGTGCACCTAATGCATTTATTGTATTCTCAGAGTCACTTAAATTGTTATCATCGATGTTGATGTTAAATTTTCTTCCTGATTCCCATTAGTTGGTTCATCCACAACAACTATTGCCAACTCATATTGGTTCGTTGAAGCATCTGTATTACTCTCAGGGTTCTGACTGCTCTTGCAAAATTTATCCATAGCTTCTCTCTGTGATTCTATCAACTCATCCACACATCTTTTTCTTTTCCTTTTCTCATTACCTAATTCATATTTTCTAGACGACATGATATCCCACAATGCTGAAATTATTATAAATACACAATAGTTATAAATCAATTGAGATTAAATAACTTATGATAGTGAATTAATAATTAATGGTATGGAGAATTGGGATATTGGGAATCGAATCACCTTATCACAGAAGCGAATTGGCGCCAACCGCAAATAGTTATAAAACTGGTGTGTGACGACTGACCCCAAATCTTCGAGTTAATCTTAATCTGACTCCCTGATCCCCCTCTCATCTTCCCGAGCTGAAGCGCTCAACTTCCAGCCCCGGTTCCGACCCCTGGGATCCGACCCCTCTCCGTTTTTCCCCTAGCTCCGACCCTGCCGACCCCAAACCCATACCACCGGATCCTTTTAAGTCTCCCCACCGTATCTCTCTCGATCTGAGCAGTGGACCAACCGAGACTGACCGGTGGACCCACAAAATTGTTCCCCCAGATCTTCCGCGACAGACGCACTCGAGTAGCATGCCCACTTCAGAGTTCCCCCGCCGCGTGGCCCAACTCTTCCGACCCCCGCCGCTCCACCCCGTCGCCGACCGCGACCGGATGGATATCCGCGCCCCCTTCCCCAATCGCAGCGGAAGTCCTCTACAACCCTTTCTACAGCACCTCGCCGCCCGCGCCCATCATCACCCCGCCGGACCCCCGGCTGCGGAGCCCGATGCCTCCCGCCTTTTTCGCCACCCCTCCACAGTCGCGCCGCCCGGACTGCGCTACGCGACGATTCCTCCTCCGCCAACCCAGACCACGGCCACGGCAGCTCCTTTTCCCGCCTTGTCAGAACAGCGCCCCGACAGTCTGTTGCTTCGCGCTCGCCCGCGCAGCCACAACCGCCTGTCTTCTCACCTGAGCAACCTCGCTTCTAGTGCCGTTCCCGCGGTCACTTCCATCAGATCCACCGCATGACGACGCCCGCCTCCGCCAAATCTCAACCACCGGCAAACCCGTGCCTGCGCCGCCCTGTCATCGGTGCCCAATGACCGCCGGTGTCATCCCCGAAGCCCTGTTCCACCGCCCTCGTTGCTCAATCGCCGTCCCGGCAGCGCACTCCATCGTTCTTCCCGGTCTTCGCGTCGCCCCAACTCTCTCTCTCGTCCGCACGACTATAAAGAGGAATGCCGGAGCCCCGCCGGAGTTCCCCTTCGCCATCGCTGCCCTCCCACTTTTACTCCCTGTTCGTGCTCACCGCGCCACCGCCTAAGTTCCTGAGGGACTCTCCTCTCCGCTCCACACCGTTTTCCCCAATCCGCCCAGCCTCTTGCTCCTCCACACTGCGCGAGAGCTTGCTTGTTGTCCACAAGAAGCGCCGCCGCCGTCGGAGCACCGCCGAGCATCGCCTGCCCAAGTCTGCTCTTTTCCGACCCCAAGCTTCACCTGTGAGACGAAGGTAAGCTGCCGATCCTTTTTTCCGTCTCGTCCGACCCCTCCTATCCGCCCGACCCCTGTTCCGTCTCGCCTGACCCTGTCTGTTTCGCCGACCCTTTCTCCGCCTCGCCCGAGGGCTCGTCTGTATCCTTTTCCTTGAACCGAGGGTATATGTGTAAAACTCGGGGACTTCTCTGCGTTAAGTCTGAGGACCCCAGCACATCTATTCCTCTAGTTTAAGGGTCTGATCATAAGTTCCTTCCCATCCAACCCTCATATCTTGATCTCCACCAACTCAAACGAACCTCCCCACCTTTCCCGTAACTTGCCGCAAGTTTCTGGGCTCAAACTTGCAGGTGTTGCTGTTGAAATAACCGTCTAAATGCTAACCCATGCACTGCATTCGTGTAGAGCTGCGTCTTGCCAACGACTTCTACGAGTTGTACCCGGTGCCAGAAGATGAAGCTGCAGCAAAACTCCCGCCTCCAGAAGCCAAAGCCGTCCAAGCAGAAGAGCAGCTTCCCTCCTCCTTGCTTGAAGGCAAGCCCCGGATGCATGAACCCCCCTATGTTTTACCAAACTTGCGCATTCCTTCTTTATCTTGTTTGTGCATTTACGTATAGGAATTGTTTGGAACCATAGATGCATGACTTAGTTTCCCTGTTTCGAACACTAGCTGTTGGACCGAGTAGTTGCCATGCTTAAATAGGAAGCGGTAAAAGCCGAGTGATTTCCTGTCTCTCGCGAGTTGTAGGAGTTGGCTGTTTCCTTTCTGTTACAACTATAAGGACGATGGATGGGGCAGGGTTATTGGTAACTCTTTGGTGGTTGGCTGATCGCCTCGTCTGTCTATGAAACTTGCTAAGGCCCGACAATGGTGGTGTTCGTGATCAAGTGTTTGAAAGTACTAACCTCATACTCATTATGGGATGAGGAAGCCGAGTACCGGATTGAACCTGGACGTGAGCGGTCACCCCATTGTCCTTGGAACAGAGTTCCCCTATGACCGCACGTGGTGGCAAGTGTGGTCACAGAACGGCAGAGGCCGGGTCTGTGGAACATTGCACCAAAGGAAATAGGCCCGACATGGGTTAGGGAATTTATGGGAAAGGCCAACACAGGAAGCGACCCTCGGTGGTGCGCGGATGTCGTGAGGTTAGGTTCGCCATGCATGGTTAAAGAACTCGAATCGATTCGTCTGCCTCTCACAGTTTGAGACTGCTTGATCGCTATGTCACCCTGAGTAATAAAGGAATCTGATAATGACATGGTCTTGATGGTGGTATATATACCTTTTGGTTGGTTCAATGTTTGCTTAGAGTAAGTTGCTAACCTAGACCGGCTAATGAACTTAGAATCTGAGCTAAAACTTTGAAAATAGGGATTTACATAGTTCTTTTGGCAAACAAACCCCTCAGCCAAAGTAAGCCTTGCATGTCTAGAGTGGTGGAGTAGCTCTACTCCCTGGCGGTTAAGTCTTGTTGAGCTTAGTAGCTCAGCCTTGTTGTGGCTCTTCTTTTTCAGGTGAAGTTGCTACTCTTGAGCCCTCCTCTGTTGGCACTTGGCCGCCCCAACTCCCTCCGGGTTAGACGGTTGAGTGGGATCCCTCCTCGGACGGCGAGGAGAGGGATCACTGATGTCTTGGCCGGCCTCACCAGTGACGTCCGACCCCGACGGAGTAGCTTCCGTTCGTTTTTACCTTCTGTTGTTTTCTTTGAACCTTCTAAAACTCTGATGTTTATTTAGTGTCGAACTAAATGGTCAATTGTTTAACTCAGTGGACTTGTTGTATTCTCTGGAACCGCTCACCTTCGTGTGAGTTTGCTAACTCGGTCCTGTCAAGTGGTTAAATCGGATGAAATTCGACGGCACTTCGTGTTAACTTGGCTAAGGCATGAGTGTCGCATATTAGGCGACTTAATCATGCTTAATCAAGCTAATCCGAAGTGGATCCGCCACATGGTGGTGCGCACAAGTTCTCCGTGCTCGTTGAGCACTTGTTCAGGAACACCACCTCGTGGTCACTCAACGTGTGCAACTGCATGCATGCACGCACGCCGCAGATTGGTCAAGACCAGGAAACGATGACAGAGCGTGTACCACGGCTCGGTAACAATCGCCGAGGTTGCGCGCGAGCACGTACACAGCGATCGAGTAGCGTACCTGGATGCCAGCGTAGTCGAACAGCTTGAGGTCGTCGATGCGCACGATGCGACGGTGGCCCTAGCCCTTGGGTGGCAGTCGAGTATGAAGTATCGAGCTCGAGCGAAGGAAAGGATCAAAGGAATTGGATCTAATTGCGATTAGACGAATCAACACTCGATTGGGCAATAAGCACACCTGGGGTGGGGCCCGTGGGTTTTGGAGGCCCAGGGTGGCCGCACACCCTGCCCCCTCCAGGCCGGCCACGCTAGGTTGATTGGGACAGTAGTGGCAGTCAATAGCACTTTTCAGTTCTTTTCTTTAACATGGTGCACAGGTGGCTGGTGGAACTAATGTCTGTGTCTGCAGAAGTTGTCAGAATGATAGTGGTGCTAGAAAACTGTCAGTTGTGTATATAAGCGTGCATGTCACTTTTGAATTCCAAGCGCTCTAATGTAGATTATCGTGTATATAACCTTCGGTGTGCTGCACCTTTTCACATGTTAATGTGGGGGTAGGGAACTATATAATCACATTGAACTATCTGGCATCTACCTATTTTTTATGTTATCAAGTTATTTTTTTGTCCAGGCGGGATTTTTTTGTTTTTCGGAACCCACCTGCTTTTATTTGTGCAACTGGTCTACCACACGAGTTGCAACCAGTCTACAATGCGATATCGCAACCAGCCTACCACACGAGTTGCAACTGGTCTACCATCGGAGTTGCATTTTGTGTACGACGAAAGTTGCAATTTGCTGACCAGTTGAGTTGCAACTGGTTTGTTTTCTAAAACTAGCAAACAGAAGTTGCAACTGGTGTATAAACAAAGCTGCAACCAGCCGATCAGTGGAGTTGCTACTGGACTACCGAACCGGAATTCAACTTGTATACGACCAAAAAAGTTGCAACTGACTTTGCAAAGTCATGGTCACTAGCATTCCGTCCTGCCCCCCCCCACACACAACAATATATATATTTTTATGCCATTTGTGTGTCGCAACCAGTCTACCATACGATATCGCAACCAGCCTATCACACAAGTTGCAACTTGTCTACCACCGGGATTGCAACCAGGGGTGCTACCATCATAGTTACATCTTGTGTACGACAGAAGTTGCAATCCTAGGATTGCAACTAGTCTACCCAACTGGAATGTAACTGGTATACGACCGAAAAAAGTTGCAACTGGTCCACCAACTGAGTTTGAATCATCGTGGTCACCAGCATTCTGTGATCCCTGATGACGACATCGGCATGCTGGACATACACGAGTCATGGTCTTCTACAAGTTACAAATCATCACCAACTCGGTTCGGATTCAGCCGACACCGCTACACGGTTTTAGCCATATCTCCCTCATACGACATCGAAACAAGATGTTCTTTGATGCGTTGGAATGGAGACAATGACGCTATTCTTTTGGTTCTGATCCTAGCTCCAAAAGGTTCATGGATCATTCTGTGTGACCACGACAAGATGCTGCATCACCAGTTTTGGACCAACTTGGCCTTGTATCATGTCGAGCCTTAAGCCCAAGTTGTGGGTGCCCCCTCCTTACTCACCCCCAACCCTAGTTACGCCCTTTTGATATAAACTTAGTAGCCGCCGCCTTAGAAACTCGGGTTTTGTTTAGTTCTAGTTTTCCTTTGAGAAACTGAGATTGATTCATTGTAACTGTGGCGACAAGTCCTTTTACAGTGATGCAGGACCCCTGTTCTTGTTCTCCTTGACTGTGTCGATTAGTCCTTTCAAATTGAGAGCTTGAACCCTTCTTTTCTTCATTCATAGTTGCAATTTTAGATTACGTGTTTATACTTTCTTGCTTGTGTCCTTCGATTCGCTTGCAGGGAAAGCCTTCTCGGCTAGGTCAATCAAGTTATGCTTAGTTGTAAACTAACAGAGTAGCCGTGTAGCGGTTGCAGGAATTTGAATCGTATCTGATTAAAAGCCTAAATCGTTAACGTCGAGTCTCCACTAATCGAATTTATCACTACCTTTCGGAAGATCAGGTCAGTGCTACATGAAGTGGTATCAGGATTTCAGGTTATCCTTGAGGTATACTATTGTGTTTCCCCTTTAGATTCAGTTCGTGTCATCACCTATAGTCCACAAAAAGCCCAAAAATATTTACACTTTTCGCTGTCCTATCGCCTTTTTATCCTTTGCAATTTTTGTTTCAGATTCGCTTTTTTGAGTTTGTGTACGTAGTCAAGTCTTGTTGCTGGTTTAGTGTGTTCGTGGTTGCAGTTTCAACCGCCCGTCGCTATTTGCTTGTTTCCGCTGCTATTCCATCCACCTTTACCCAAACAACAAGTCGAGCCCCCACATTACTTGACTTGCCCCGCTAGCCGCCTTGTGTGAACTCTCACCGTGCAAACCCTAGATAGGTTGCACGATGCATTGTGTCACCTTTGCATTGCAGCCCTTCTTAATTTATCCGGCGCATACCTATTGCTGCATACCAGGGAAGTTTGTGCCCATATATTGCTTGCTGAGAAGCTTTGCTCAGCTGTGATTGGCATTGGAAGGATAGGGAAGCTTTGCCCTAGCCGCCGCTACCCTACAAGCCGCGTTGTGCCTCTCCGAAAACCCTGATTCGGGCGACCTTCCTTAAAACAGGCATAACTTTTTGCTTAGCACTCCGATTGAGGTGATTTTTTTTTTCAAATTTTTAGAACGAAAAGTTACACATACAATTAAACCCTTTGGTGTTTTTGTGATTCTTAGCAATCCAAAAAAAATCAGGAAGTGGGAGTTTTCAAGCCTCTAAGTTGTTGCACGGTTTTTAGCAAACATGCATGTTTTTTCGTAGACCACATCACACCTCTGTTTAAGGTGCAAATTTTTGTGGTTCCATCTTGTGTGATCCCTATTCAGAGAAAAATATAAAAAAAATAGTTGAGAAAAATAACAAAATGGCTTCCTACTGGTCCTGGAGGGAAAATCAGGGAAAATAATTAAAACATTTGCATGAGTTGTTGGTTGCTTGTTCTTTGAGTTCTATCCACCATCTTTCATTCCAACTTGTTGTGGTACGTCTGGAGGCATGTCTTAGCCAGCAATTGTGACTTGTCTTTGGATACTTATTGAACTTTGCTAATTTGCTTTGGCTATTATTTTTCCTTGCTACCATATTGTGCCTGCCCAAAGCTCCACATATACTTCTATCAGTACAGGTTCTCCTTGCAACTGTTACACCCAAGCTTGACAACAGATTGTACCGCCCTATTGGCTTTGGTAAGAACACTTGCAAGACAGTAGTAAGCCATTTGAGATATTGCTTTCCACTTTCACCACCACCCAGTAGTTGCTTGTTGATAGGGATAATACTTTTGTGTTGTCTTTTGCTGTCTTCTAACCATGTCAGGGAAAGGGAGAGGAGTAGAGTCCCCTTTGCACTTCAATGAGTGTGTGTCCAAGGATGAACTTACGAAGCTTCTTGCTAACTAGCACCTACATCGACGGGAAGTCTGATGACTTGATGCGCAACATTAACATTCTGGTTACCCGAATTGAACATGTTGAGCAACAACCTCCTCCTGTGCTGCCACGCCGACCCACCCCTCATGATGATGGTCTAGAGGATGATGATGACGCTGATCTTAATGATGAGGCACGTGAAATGGACCATCTTCGGCGTAATCGTCGTGGTATGGGAGGTAATAATCATCACCGTGGTAATAATGATCCTTTTGCTAAAACTAAATTTACCATGATTCCTTTTGCTGGTAATGCTGATCCTGAGGCTTATTTAGATTGGAAACTTGCTGTTGAACAAAAATTTAATTCTGATTTAGTTCCTGCTAAGCATAGAGTTAGGCTTGCTACTAGTGAGTTTACTGGTTTTGCTCTCTTTTGGTGGAATGATCTTTGCAATAATAATAATGCCAATACTGTACCTTAGACTTGGAATGTTTTAAAACAATGTATGAAATCTCGTTTTGTTCTTCGTTATTACCAACGTGATTTGTGTATGAAACTGCAAACTTTAAAACAAGGTGAAAAAGGAGTAGAAGAATATTATCAGGAATTGCTCATTGATCTAGCCCATTGTGATATACATGAGGATGATGAAGATACTTGTGCTAGATTCTTTGGTGGTTTGAATCATGATATATAGGATATTCTTGATTACAAAGATTGGAAGGAACAGGTTCAACCAATTATATCATCTTGCTCTTAAAGCCGAAAGAGAAGTACAGGGATGTCATCAACAACACACTTTCAGCTCCAACCCTGGAAGATCTTTTCAGCAGCAGCATTCCAACATCGACAAGCCCAAGGCTTCTGTTGCCCAGCCACCAGCGACACCATCTGCTACTATACATGCTTTAGAGGTGAGCAATTTGTCTCCTGTGCAGTCCCAACCGCAGAAGAAAGCTATGGCCCCTGGTGCGTCATCGAACAGCTCCAACAAAATTGTGTGCCACCGCTGCAAGGGCGTTGGACATGTCATGAAGCATTGCCCAAATCATCGTGCTTACATAGCTAGCACTGATGGAACAAGATGTGTAAGTGCTAGTGATGTTGAAGATGAATTGGCTCTTGCTGCTAACATTGTTGCAGATGAAGCGAATAAAGATGAGGAGGTTGCCATTGATTCTCTAGCTGCCTCGGCAGGTTATGGGAGCCTTCTTGTGTAGCGGGTGTTGACTTCACAACTGGGACATGAGGAAGAGAAGATCCAACGTCACGATTTGTTCCACATGTTTCTCATCGTCAAGGATCGCCATGTTCTCACCATAATTAATAGTGGGAGTTGCAACAACTTGGTGAGTTCCAATTTTGTCAAGAAACTTGGCTTGACCACACGTGCTCATTCCACACCATACCTCCTACAATGGTTCAACGATAGTGGTAAGACGAAGGTAACTAGATCAGCGCGCGTGCATTTTTCTATTGGCCCATATAATGACTATGTTGATTTTGATGTCGTACCTATGCAAGCTTGCCCTCTTTTGTTAGGCCACCCATGGGAATTTGATACTGATGCTTTCAACCATGGTAGAACTAATAAATATACTTTTATGCATCAAAATAAGAAGATTACTTTGCTTCCTTTATCTCCTACGGATATTAGGACACATCATAATGAGCTTGCTGAAATTGTTAAGACTGATCCTGCATTAGATCCATCTCACACTAAACATAATGGGATTAAGTTGAAAGAGGGTGTTTATCTTGCAACCATTGCTGCTACTGCTGCTTTATGTGATAATCCTGATGCACCTTTCTATACTATGCTTTGTCGAGATGTTTGTGTTACCGATAATCCTATGTCTCGTACCTTGCATCCTGCTGTCCCTAACCTTTTGCAGAAGATTGATGATGGGATGGAGTCGAGGATGACTCCAATTTAAGAAGGGGAGGATGATGAGGACATTGCCATGCTGGACACACACAAGTCCTGGTCTTCTCCAAGTTACAAGTCGTCACCAACTCGGTTGTCGCGTTCAGTTCGGATTCAGCCAACACTCCTGCACAGTTTCAGCCATATCTCCCTCATACGACATCAAAACAAGGCATTCTTTGATGCGTTGGAACAGGGAAAACAACGCCGTTCTTTTGGTTCTGGTCCTAGCTCCAAAATGTTTGTGGATCATTCTGTGTGACCATAACAAGGTGCTGTATCACCAGTTTTGGGCCAACTTGGCCTTGTATCGTGTCGGGCCTTAAGCCCAAGTTGTGGACGCCCCCTCCCTAGTCGCACCCAACCCTAGTTAACCCCTTTTGATATAAACTCAGTAGGCGCCACCTTGAAACTTGAGTTTTCTTTAGTTCTAGTTTTCCTTCGAGAAACTGAGTTGACGTTGTAACTGTGGCGACAAGTCCTTTTACAGTGATCCAGGACCCCTGTTCCTGTTCTCCTTGACTGTGTCGATTAGTCCTTTTGAATTAAGAGCTTGAACCCTTCTTTCCTTCATTCATAGTTGCAATTTCAGATTGCGTGTTTATACTTTCTTGCATGTGTCCTTCAATTCGCTTGCAGGGAAAGCCTTCTCGGCTAGGTCAATCAAGTTATACTTGGTTGATAACCAACGAAGCAGCGGTGTAGCAGTTGCAGGGATTCGAATCATGTCTGATTAGAAGCCCAGATCATTAATGTCGAGTCTCCACCAATTGAATTTATCACTACCTTTCGGAAGATCGGGCCAGTGCTACATCAATCACCCCTACAAACAATATATATTTTTTTGCCATTCGTGTGTCGCAACCAGTCTACCATACAATGTCGCAAACCAGCCTATCACACGAGTCGCAATTGGTCTACCACCACAGTCGCATTTTGTGTACAACGGAAGTTGCAATCGGTTGACGAGCTGACTTGCAACTAGTTTGTTTTCTAAAACTAGCAAAAACGAGTTGCAACTTACATATAAACGAAGCTGCAACTAACCGACCAATGCAATTGCAACTGGCCTACCCAACCGGAATGCAACTGGCCTATCCTACGAGTCGCAACTGGTCTACCACCATAGTTGCATTTTGTGTTCGACGGAAGCTGCAATCGGTTGGCGAGCTGAGTTGCAACTGGTTTGGTTTCTGAAACTAGCAAATAGGAGTTGCAACTGGTATATAAATGAAGCTGCAACCAGCCGACCAATGTAGTTGCAACTGGCCTACCCAACCGAAATGCAACTGGTCTATCACACGAGTCACAACTGGTCTACCACCACAATTGCATTTTGTGTACAACGGAAGTTGCAATCGGTTGACCAGCTGAGTTGCAACTGGTTTGTTTTCTGCAACTAGCAAACAGGAGTTGCAACTGGTATATAAACGGACCTACAACCAGCTGACCAGTAGAGTTGCAACTGGTATACGATCGAAAAAGTTGCAACCGGGGCATCTAAACACATCCTTTGCACACATAATAATAGTTATCACTCGGAGTTTTTACAATTAGTATGATAACCAGAGTTGCAACTGGTGGGTTGTAGTACATGTTGATTCATTCAGATTCAATTGCAACCTTTTTTGTCATTAGAAAGGAAACAAAATAAACAATAACACTATTATGAGGGAACATGTAGCTACACGCATTTAAGTACATGCAGATTCATTTAGATTCATAATCGTTGCCATCACTGTTTTCTTGGTAATTAACACAGCCAGATGTCTCATCCTTCCCACTCTGGCCCCCCTCTTGTTCTTCATTAAGTCCCCTCTATATTTTTGGCCGACCTCTCTTTCTTGGAGTCCCACCTTGTATTTTGGCACCCCTCTTTTTTGCTCTGTTCTCTGCTGCTCTACTCCTGTTTAGGTTCAGCGAGCATGTTGTGGTATAATAGCCAGTAACATTGCAAGTCTAGCACACTTTTCTCCCATAGCTCCTTGTGTATGTGCTATAAGGATTACCAGCTTCCTTACTCTTTTTGGCAGATTGACTTTCCTTGCCAGATTTCCTACCTTTTGTGCGTGACACCGGTGGCTCAGCCAGTGATATACCAGCTAGGTAGTTTGTAGAGGTTGGATCAAGGTTCGACTCATGCTCAGGTTCAACTGCAGTACACTCTAGCGTCGATGCAGCAGCACCAACATTCTGGATTGCACCAATAGCTTGCAACTCACCACTTGCCCTCCCTGACGAATTGGATGGATGCATAGAAGAACCAACTTTTGTGGCTTGGAGAAGCTCAATTCCAGGAGTGATCCTATCTATCTATCTCACTGTTTCAGCGTAAGCGCGATCTATTTTGCTTCCCGCTCTGCCCAGCCTCATTAACTTAGGTAGCAGTTTTGACAGTCGCGACTGCTCCGTGTCTCCTCGTGGCCCAACCTACACAACGTCATGTCTGTCCCATGGAACCACAGATCTCGCATCACGTGTGTATCGTTTGAGAATGTACTTTTCCGGTATGCTTTGCATCTATAGGTAGGTGAATGCCTTTATGATGTGCATGCAGAACAGCCCTGCAGTTTTGCAATATATTTTGTTTAATATATAGAAACACCTAGGGACATTGATGTGCAGCTGGATAGGTAACAAGGTTGCAACCAGCTTACCGTGTGCTCCCACTGCTTGCATTCGCATTCATTCACTCCTGCTTCCTTGTCCACCACCACCCTAAAATCATGTTGCGCCTAGCAGAAGCTCCTCGTGCCCTTCTCATGTGTCACCAAGTAACCATTCCTCACTTCTAGATCAGGATTAGGCTCTATGGCAAATGTTGTGCTGTTACCATATTGCTTTTTGTATTCCTGGTAGAGAGCTCTCGTGTACACCCTACTGATGAGTTGCTCATCGAACCTTGATTTGCAAGCTTGGATGACCTCAGCCTACATAAGTTTCTTTTGTGATCAAGATGCAACTAGCAGCAGGAATGATTTGTTATTTTCTGAGAATAAAATACCTGTGAGTAGTGCGTCTCACCAGCATCCATGTGGTCTGTGTGATGAAGCGAGTCAATCACCCTCTTTGCAAACATGTGCAAGGTTGTACTATTGTTAACATAACCATCCTTTAGCACCTTGTTCTTGCTTTCTGATCTTTGTGTGGATGTCATTCTCCCGCAATACATCCCCTTGAAGTATGTTACAATCCAGCTCTTCCTCTTTTCCCACAGCACAATTATTGCGGGGTTATCAGTGATTCCACACTCATCTACCAGCTTCTTCCACTCCACCTCAAACTATGTAGCCCACAGCGGATAATTTATCAGAGATTCCAGCCTCTCCTTCAGGTTTTTATCTTTGTGCTGTGTGTACAGTTGGTCGAGCTCGTACTCCCAGGCCCTTGTTATATGCCATCTGCAGTTCTTATGTTGCAATTTGTCGAACACTATCTTTATCTCTTCTCTCATTGTTGCATCCTCATCTGTGGCAGCCAAAAAAAATCAAATAACAGTTTTCAAAAGAACCGCAATACAATAGAGTTGCAACCCCATACAACACCTAGTTTGCAACAGGCAGACTCCATTTTATAGCATTTGTTCAAATATCAGGTTTGTGACCAGGAATACATTAAATGCGCAATTGGAGTAAAAGTCTTATTTGTCAGGATCACATAGGGCTGGTGCCCCACCATGTAGTTCTTGAAAGTTTCAAACAACCATTTGAATGATTCAATTGTTTCGTCCTGAAGCAACGCTTGCCCAAAACTGACATTCTTCAAATTGTTATTGGCCCCCACAAACATGCCTAGCGGCATGTTTTTTCTATTTGTTTTGTGGCTCGTGTCAAACATGATCACATCACCGAAATTCTTGCGCTCAGCTCTTTGGCTTGCGTGGCTACAGAATATGCTCCTAAGAACCTTTGTTTTCAGATCAAAATCCATATCCTAATAAAAGTACTCGTTGCTCACCTTGCACTCTCTAAAAAACTGAAAAAGCTTGCCCAAATCACCATCCCTGCCCTCCCTTGCTTGCTCAGCATTCCTGGAACATAAAAAGAAATAAGTACATTATATTTTGCAGCTATCAGGATCCTTTTTTAGTTATGCTACATGAGGTTTTGTTTCTTTTTTTAAATTTTTTCTGGATTAATCATAGAGGGACCTACATGTTTTTCACATCCTTCTCTATGAATGGCCAGTTTTGACGGCCACCAAACAACTCAGACATCCCGTTCATCGTAGCCTGGTGCGCCACCCCATTCCTTGACATGATAGCAAACAGGTCATCCATTGTCGCCTCTCTTTGTTTGCCTGGGCAATGGATGTAGCTTGTGGTTGTGTGCTTCCTCAACATGGTCAAAGTACCATTGCTTCCCTTTCTTATCTTCCTTTACCTTAGTATATGTAGGGCAACCCACTCTCTTTAATGTATTTTCAATCTGTGGTTCGTTATTCTCTTTACCTGTTTTTTGAAACCCCTCTCGGTTGCAAACCCAGTGTGTAGTCTCCTTGCTAGTTCTCTTCACCCTCACACTGAACCCGTCCAGTCTTGCATAATCACAGTAAAAGAGGTAGGCTTCTTTTTTTTATCTCAAATGTCTGCCTCACCCTTGGGACAAATACATCAAGTATGTTTGGATCCTGAAAAAAAAATACGTGGCAGTAAATACAAATGAATTCTGGCACATAACCAAAAATAGATAGAGTTGCAATCATAGTATCACAACTAGTTGCAATCAAACTACAACTAATGTTGCAATCTTGCATTTGAAATTTTTTTTGCCAGATCATTACCAAATATTGCCATCATAGATATAGTTGCAATCACACTATAACCACTAGTTGCAATCAAACTATAAATAAAATTGCAATTCTTATCTGAAGTTGCAATTACCACTAGTTGCATGCATGTACCTCACAGATAGAGTTGCAATTAGACTGTAGTCATTAGTTGCAATCAAAGTACAACTACTGTTGCAATTCTCATATGAAGTTGCAATCAACGCATCCGAAGTTGCAACATACATCAGGCACACTGATTTTTTTAACCAGGTGCAAAACAATCTATACACCACGATGCAATCCATGTGTCAAGTTGCAAGGACATAAAAACATAATTTATCATCACAACTATTTTTTTTACCAGTTGCAACCATACAGCTTCCCCAATCTACATCTAAAATTAATTTCGACTACAAACATCACAATTTAGTTTTCCCATTTTTGTGGGTTGAGGTCACAATCACACTTCGAATGCTTGCAATCAAAAATCAAAAAACAAATTAAGCGTGCCCTCCACGGAAATGGCAGTTGCAATCAGAGGAGATTCTCACCGGGTGGAATCTCTGGCCAGGATCAGGCGTGATTAGTGCTCTAGGAGGAATCGAAGTGGGGGGAGTCAGCATTGTCGTGTGATGCAACGGATCACTCGATATGCGGGGGATGACCGCTCCCGTGATGGGCATCGGTGGAACCGGAGGAGTTGCGGCCGCAGATGTAGCCGCCACCGGAGATGATACGATCGGATCTCCACTGCCTGCGACAACCATCGCCATCTGCTGCTGCAGATTGGGCTGCTCAGCTGGAAGCAGCGATCCAAGTTGGGGTAGCAACGGCGGAGCCATGGGCGCAACTGTAGATCAACTAAATTCTGGGGCTAGATTTTCCGAGGGGCGAGGTTAACGGCGGCGAGGGAAGGAAGGGGGGAGGCGCAGTTTATTTTTTGTCGGAGTCCGGACATGGGGAGCAGGGATTCCTTTTTGTCCGGGAGGGTAGGGGGCGCACGGGCCAGGCGGGCGCGCTAGGTCAGCCGGGGAGGGGTCTGTGCACCTGATGCACAAAATGCACCTGTGTGCATTTTAGCCTTATATATATCCGCTATTCAGTACCCAGGGTACAGAATACTTATTTGGTACCCGAGCACCATCTCCGCGCCCATCCGAGCGCTCCTCCCGACTCCCGCAACTGAGCCTCCATCGCACGCGCTTCAGGGTCCGGTTTTTTTTTACGGTTGAGTGACTCCAGGAACCGGACTGTCCACCACGCACGCCATCGTTTAGAAAAGCGCAGCAGCAGTTGTGAGTTCCGACGTCGACGCAGCGTCACCGCCACCGCTGTTCCGTCGCCAGTTTCCCGCAACAGCTCGCCGAATCGGAGCCTCCGCGCCAGGCGATGTATCAGGTCTACGCCGTAGGCAGAGTGGACGCCGCTGCCGCCGTTTCTGTCAGATCGGCACGAAGGTTGACCTTGCATGTCTCCAGCCATGGTAGCTTCAGCGCATATAGAATCAGAGCCATTTTTATCTGCAAGATCAACCTCATACTGGGAGATTGAAACCATTGCTTTTTCAGGTCCTTGGAAAGGAGAATGTTTAGATTGAACTGTTGAAATTGTCGTGTTTCCATAATCAAAATGTTTGTTCATCATATCAAAGGGTCTTAAGCTCCAACTTATCTTTTTTTATTAATTGAAGTGAGAGCTAGTACAGCAAATATTCAATGACTGGGTGATCTTTACATTCATGATAAATCTGGCAATACAAATTGGCGACGAGGTGTCTTAATTTCATGACACAGGGAATTTTGCAATAGACTGAGCAGCCAGGTGTCCCAAGAATACTAATTGGTTAATGAATCTTTGTTCTCTGTCCTCTCCGTGACCAATGTCATCTGCCTCGTAGTCACTTTGCTTGTGACCTACTTGTACACAAACAGACTGAAATCGGACCGTGAAAACAACATATTGAAACATGTGGGCATCTAAACAATACTACAACTTTTTATGCATTGCACTACAAATTCCTGGTGTCTTAATCAGAAGCAGACCATAGTGAGCTCATTGCAATCTCCGTTAGTGTATTCGTTCCTGAAGTTTGCTTGTGACCTCGTTGTACTCACTGCCGCCCGAGCCTGCAATAGAACATGATAACAAAAGGTTGCGTATAACAATGTCACATGCGGATAGAAAAGCTTCTATGAATGTATAATTGTAAATAATGAAATATAGGTGCAGAAACCTTGCTACATTCCAATTGAAGTGAGTGAATCCTTGAAAATGAAATAACCTCGCCACAAGTGGTGTCATGTCTGACTCTGAGAATAAAAATTCAATTATATGCAATGTAGTATAACCTCATCATCTTCCAAATGAAGAATGGACCATAAATTATATATCACTGGAACTAAATCAAGAATCAAGATAGGTTCCTTGTGGCAAATAGTGGTATATTATGTAAAAATCTTGCTATCTTCCAAAATGAAGCGACTGAACCATAAGACCTAAGTTGTTTGCAACCAAACTGGCCTGACCATAAATAGTATGATGTGTGACCAGAAAACTTTAATTACACGCAGTCTTGGTTTCTCGTTCCAAGTTAGATGTACATGCAAAAGCTTCACTGTCTTCCATATAAAATGGATTAACCATAAAAGCCATTTTGGAACCAAAGTAGCCTGAAGGCAAGTAATGTCATATGCAAACACACAAAAAATAGATTTTATGTAATCTGGCATTGATTTAGTTTTTCTTATTGCAAATAATGATGTATTTGAATGCAAATATCTCTTCACACACAGACCATGTTAGAATGAAACTAGTGAACAGAAGTCGGATTGCAAATAATGTTGTGTGAGCACACAAAAAATTCAATGATATGTAAAATTATGCAAGTATTTTCTAACAACAATCCATGGCACTCAGTTAATCTCAAATTGTTATCATAGAAAGCTGGGTATATGGCATACTAGTTTACTAGCATCCAATATAAAAAAAAACTTAGTCTTCAATTAGAACACCCAACAGTTCCTAGTACTTTTCTCCTACCGCCAGGATAGAGAAACTGTATAGATTGACTTATTATTAAGAGTAGTGCCAACCAAATCGAACAAAGCAACAGAGATTATTGGATGCCATCTCACTGCAAGGTGTCCTAACTCCTAAGCAAACAATTTATAAGCTGTAAAATCCAGGAACCTTAAATCTGTAAAATCGGCTACCACATACATAGATATATCAATATTGAAAGGCATGCCTAAAGTTCAATACGAGCAATTTAAGAATACTGGATACTTACAGGATTCTAGAAAATTAATCAACGGCTAGTTCATATAACAACTACGGAAGTGGCACTCTGGTCCGCCCTCTACTACATAACTTTAACTAGTAATCAATTTAAAAAATATGTATATTAATATCAAGAAGAAAGAGTTTGCAGGACCCATGTCATGCAAGAGCTAAAACAAAATGAATGGGAGTTGAAGAATAGAATGGGGAAAATGGGTAACCAGATCAAAGCTGCAGGCAGGAACCTAATCTCAGCACATGGAAGTTTCACAGGAAGATGGTCCTGACGCTCAACACCTGCATAAAGGATGCTCCAAAGGTTGTGTTTGGGTTGGAGCCAGCAGAGGTTGAGGAATTCACGTCACAATGTTGGCGTTCTGCTCACCGCCTACAGCTTGACAGTAAGAATTCAGATGTGTGCTTTGATGTTCATAACATTCATAGATGAGAGACCCTAAAATTCAGCTTGATTTCCCAGTTGATCTATATTGCATATTTACAATGGGAATCTGAACAATTATGATCAATAGCTTCTTTTGGCCAATATAGATCATAAAATTATAACAATTATGCAAACAAATCTGAACAAAGATGAGTGAAACAAATCTGAACAAATCTCTATAGGCTCATACTCTATCGTCAGACAAGAATAAATAGACCTATGACAGAACCCCGTATCAACAAAAGATATTATATTTGTACAGGAAAATAGACATGTGCAGGTCAAGTAAGTTTCAATGTTTCATTGACAGCGGCTCAACTGGCCATATGACCGCCTTGAAGTTACCATTCAGACAAAGTATAACAAAAACCGCTGACAATGGGCTATTCTGCCACATAAAGGAGATTCAAGCAAAAAAATGAAAGAAAATGTCAAAGAAGGTTTGATCAAAAGGCATTTCAACACATTTCACGGTTAAATGTACACAGGTCAAGGAAAACATAAGTGCACATATAGGTTGTATCACTTGTATCACCAAACAAATTCTCCATTGAACCGCACTCATAGGTTTTTAATCCAACCAGCAGGGGCATTAACTCGAATACGAAGTGTGCATCAACATTGTTAGTAGTTCCTCAGTCAAAAATAGATACACGCAACATGCAAGAAATGTTGGTGGTCAGCGCAGTCACCTGACTGCCTCGGCCACGGAGCTATGGTGTCGGATGGCAAGGAATCCCTATAAGGAAAAAATCATTTATCAGAACATTGAATGATCATGCAATGAAAAAAACACCAGGTTACAGCAAGTATAATTTCACCTGAAACTTTCTAATTGCAAAATAGTCTTCAATCAATATTGTACTCTCTTGTCTATTTCTCCTTCATGAAGTATGCCCCGAAATATTTCAAAATAGCTGCATGGATCGATACACAGGTAAATGTTTTTTGAATTAAGACAGAAATAGGAGGAAAAAATTAACATCATCCCTCAAAGCATTAAATTCTTATCCACAATGGTCGAATCAAGGATGAATTGAGTTTGTAGTATTTAGAAGAAAACATAAAAATCACATTCAGCAAACATGAAATACTCCCCGAAATCACAAAGAAGTATTGCTGTACACAGCATTCAAAACAGAAAAGTAAACATTAATCCCTATTTTAATATAGGTGACAAACATTAATGAATAACAATGCTCCAAAAGTAATTTGTGTTCTCCTTAGCATCCGAAACCAAGAACATGATAAAAGCTGAATATCTAGGCATCCACTGTCATCTAGTTATAATTTGTGGGTTCACAACAATACATCTTACAAAGTTAAACCTAGATAATTTTCATGTTTCACCGAAACCTAGATAATCACATGGTTTGCAGGGTCTTCTAACAATAAATGTCGGAGCAGTCTGGGAAATTCAGAAAAACAAGACAAGAAATATTGCAAGACAGAATGTATACAGAAGCTAATTGAGATACCTCATGAATTGCTGTGTCCATAGAAGCTGCAACATTTGAGTCCAGAAAAATTGGTTGCCCAGATGAGTAAAATCCATTATCGCAGCAAAAACCTCAGGTTTAAGGTAATCCCAAGAAGTTTCTTCTGATCTTGTAACAGTTACAAAATCAGATCCGAAGAATACCCTGGTGAAGGGGTGGCGAGCGGCGGCGGGGGATGGCGAGCGGCGGCGGGGAGGGGTGGCGAGCGGCGGCGGCGGGGGATGGCGAGCGGCGGCGGGGAGGGGTGGCGAGCGGCGGCGGCAGGGAGGGGATGGCGAGCGGCGGCGGGGAGGGGTGGCGAGCGGCGGCGGCGGGGAGGGGTGGCGAGCGGCGGCGGGGGATGGCGAGCGGCGGCCGGGAGGGGTGGCGAGCGGCGGCGGGGAGGGGTGGCGAGCGGCGGGGGCGGGGGATGGAGAGGGACGGCGCGCGGCGGGGGATGGAGAGCGGTTCGGAACGGGAACGGGATGATAATGACAGATGAGCTGGTATAAAAATCGGAAAACACCAGTTCGTGAACCGGCCGCGCGTGAGCGCACCGATAGGCTCGGGTACGGAATAGATTATTTCGTACCCAGGGTATTGTATAGTATAATCCTATATATATATATATATATATATATATATATATGGTGGACTAAATTGATTCTGGCCTAATACGGAAACAAATCCTTTAATCACACGATCCAAACCGTGGGCAGTCCAGGTGTCCCCACTACTCATATTATAATTTGGATCATATCCAACAAACACAAGGATAAACACTGCAAGCACTTTAGTTTGCTAATGTGTACTATCTCTGTAAATATATGATGTTTAGGACAAGCTATCTAGCTTAAAATAAACTAATTGCATGTGAGAACGGAGGGAGTATAAATCTGCATGGCTCCTGGAGATAGACGTCGTCGCAACTGATATGCAATGCATTGACTCAAAGTCCTCATTTAGTTTGGTCATACATGGCAGAGGAGATGACGCAGCTGCATCACATACTATAGCTACTAGCACGAGCACAGGGACATGGCTACATGCCCAACGGTACATAACAGGCACAGGGGAACACGCGTCCACGGCCGCTGATGGACGGTGTCGCGACAGCGCGCACTCATCTAGCGGCGGCGGCACAGACCGGCAGGTCGTCGTCCTCGGTCGGCCGCTGCTTGAGGATGGGGTTGCTCTCGAAGAAGTTGACGGGCTTGAGGTCGAAGCTGGAGGACACGGTGGGCATGATGGGGAAGTCCTCCTGGCAGGGGATGTGGTGGAATCCCAGAGTGTACCACAGCACCAGATCCCTGTTCTCGATCGGACGGTCCCTGTTAATTGGTCCACATCATCACAATGTTAGATTAGATCAATAAATGAGACCACAATTCCATGAATTGGATGGATCAACGATCGAACTTAAGTGTAGCTACGATGCAACGTGTGCACGCACACACCTCTCGGACCAAGTGGCCAGCGTGTCCTCCCCTTTGCTCTGGTACACGAACAGACCACCTGCCCATTCCTCGCTCTTGTTGTAGGGTGTCACCCATATCTAGTGTCACAAATGTAATTAAATCAAATAATGTCAACCCATGCATTTCTATATAATAACATTCTAAATCTCAATCATATAAAATCTGACCTGATTGTTTGTGAAGGCGCCTCTCTTCTGCGGCGGATCCTCGGGGTCGAGCAAGCTGGCGGCGGTGCCGGCGGGGACGACCTTGTAACCGACGGGGTTGCCGACGCGCGTCTTCTTGGTCGGGTTGATGACGTGGAACTCCTCCGGCTGGTAGAGCTTGAGGCGCACCTGGGCATCCTTCTCGGTCTGCGCGACGTGGCGGGTGGCCTTGAGGTAGCTCCTCCGGGGGGACTCGCCGGGGCCGGTCTCCTGGCGCGCCATCTCGACGCGCACGAAGGAGTTGTCGGTGCCGTCGACGTCCATGTCGAGGCGGAAGGTGACGTAGTGATCGTGGATGACGCCGATGACGTTCTCGGAGAGGAGCGTGCCGTGCATGTCCTCGTTCTCGCTGGCCTCGCTCAGGTGCGAGTAGGCCGTGCCCTTCACCATGAGGATGCCGCTGAGCCCAACCTTTGAAATAATGCATACACGATGATGGTAAGCTCATCAGCTATAAATCCAAGGTCGCTGTGATAATCCATACATACATGTGATTAACGGTCGTAATCATTATTAGGTATGCTAATCTGTGGATGAGTTTGCGGCGAAATTCACTGTGTGTAGGGAAGTTGGCACTTGCGTGCTCCCATATATGCTTATCCTCATAAAGACAATCTATCGCCCACTGCCACTGGACGATCTCCTTTTCAATGAAATGGATGGAACGAAATGACGACATTTTCTTTTGACGAATTGTGTGGTGGATTGTTGGAAGCTGACTATCCCTGATGTGAAGCTCCACTAAGTAGCACGAACTCCGGATTTTTAATTCTTGTTATAGGGACCAAGTCGCCGGACGACCCAGGAGAATCTGACTGATACTTACTCAACACATAATATATATTAATATATATTGCTCGGTACAGATATCTAAGAACTGAGATATAGCATAGACAGCCGCCAAATTTTTGAAATATATTCTGGCCCCATGTTGTACCTTTTCTTTTTTTAATAGGGTCATCATGCTGTACTTTTACTATGTACGGATAGCAAGAACTGTACTAGAAAGGACAAACAAATCTTCTGTTCAGAATTTAGATCAATCGGCCATTCCTTGCTGATCTGCCAGCTCCAACCGCCACCGATTGATGGATGATGACGTGCACTTGCAGAAGCGTGTGGATAAAAAATATTGGCTCTACTTCAGAAGGAGGACTGCAACACTCTTTCAAGGGCTTATCAAGTTTTAGACTACTCTACAACTATGAAGATTTTTGTAAAGAACAGGTGGTGCTTTAGTAGTAGATTTTGCTTTTATCCGATTCACCCTATTTGGTTTCACGTAAAACAAAGAGTTCTTTCTTGTAATAATGGCCGGATATTTCTTGTAGAGGTTAGGTTAGTAACTATTCCTTTCTTAAAAAAATCAAGAAACTCTGATCTTTAATAATTTCTGAATCACTGAAGGTAGTACCCACATAATATATATACACACACACATATACATATACATATCTTATGTTAAGATTTATAGATATATTATATGGCCTTATGGCCCCTGCCCCCTTGTAACATTTTAGACTATAGTAATAAGAACTTTATTAATTAGCATGAAAGAAGGACACACAGATCGTTTGTTGAAAAAAGGACGAGGCAGCCAGAGGGGGAAAGGGACCGTGCATACCTTGATGCGGACGAGGCCGTCCATCTGGAACTCCCAGTCCATGATGTAGTCGTAGTTGGCGACGGACGCTACCATCCGCGCCACCAGCGTCACCTTCGGCCGCGACTCCCTTATCTGCAGCAGTGCATCATTATTTCAGTCTTTAATTTCAGAAGGAAAGCAAAATCAAAAGACCAGCAAATACGACAGCACAGCACAGCACTGCACCCCCGTTGTAGCTTAGGCACGTTGCATCATATATTTAATTTAGAACGGACCTAAGAAAAATAACGTTTCAAGTTTTCAGATAGAAAGAAAAAAAAATCCTTGGAAGTGAGATTCTTCCCCATTCAAGGATAGTGCTGAAGGTTCTTCTCGAGAAAAAGCGTCAGGATTTCACTATCACCAGTCTTTTGTCTCATATACACTTGCTAATGGCCGGAAAAGATGACCAGCGGCTACATTTGTCACGGCACGCCTAGAGCCTGACGTATGGCGCTGGCTCCGTTGCAATAATTCAGACAACAGCTAGTTTAATTAAGGCACCAATTTTTTTCTCAAAAAAAATTCTACCATAACCATTTATTCAAGGTAAAGACTCCATTCAGATTTAATAGCGGCATATATAGATTTTATCTTTTTTAGAGTGAGAACATTTTATATAAACATTTATTTTATTTTATTTTGTCACAAGTCCTTGAATTTCAAACAGTTTCATTTTGTATTGTAGGAAAGATTGAATAGGACGACTGCGGACGCTGTCAAGTTGTTGTTGATCGCATCTGCAGTTCAAGATTCTCTCTCTTGGTCCTTACACTCCTAGTCGCACAGCGTCCGAAATATCCTAAGCCACTCTCTGTCACCTTGTGCAAGTAGCCAAAAAGCTTTTTTATAT